>NC_090437.1:288644418-290096010 GCF_031143425.1 Pleurodeles waltl
GTTACATAGGTTGTAGAATGCAGAATTAAGTGCAAACCCATGTACACCAAAGGATGTGGAAGAACAGCTGAGAGAGAATCCCACAGATGCTTGGAGATACAACATGGGGAGGTCACATGGAGACTACACAAGTGCTGTGGCAGGTGTACTGTCATGTGTGTGTTGAAGTCATGTAATCTCACAAACCCTGGAAATGGGAGGAAAACTATCTTGTAGCCAGAAGTAGAAGATGTGTACATTTTCAAATTACACAAGTCACACATTGCTTCCTGTCCATGTATGACCGGACAATGTTCCAGTGGAAGATGTGTACAAAGTGTAAGCAGCCTAAAGAATGCCAGCAATGTAGGACCTAATCTATTCCGAATACAATATGCTGTTAATGATGGAGAAGGTACACACATAGAGCAATACTGACTGTGCAACACAACAATGTCACCGTCTGATCACCCAACACATGTTCAGAGAGGATGCCTAGGTCAGTACATAGCCCACTCATGTTTGCTACAACAACATATAGTTGCCAATTGCATACTACTCTGACAGAAGGCAGTGACAGATGACATAATCAATCCCCTGGTCGTACAAAAATGACAAGTTACACTAGAGATACAGGCCCTAACCAAGCTGCAAATGGAAATTTCTAAGAATGTATTACCATGTCTATCAGACCATGCCAAATGATGAAACATGTCCTACATGTACAAGTAGCCAGTCCTCTGTACATGGCAGGGCAAGCCTGACATCAAGTACCCCAAAGGTAAATGAAAATCCCGGGACATTTGATCAGAAATGTGCATGTGTCAGTCTGCAGGGGACTGCGCGTTGCTCAGCTGAAGAGCTATCATGAGGAGGCTAGATCCCCATCCTACACCCCCTAACCCCAATGCTGAGGCTACATTGACTCTTGACACAGTCAGGGGCCTGATGCATGTGCACAGTGGACTGAGCAGAGTGGAGCACTGTGAACCTGCGACAAAAAATGCAACTTTGTGTCTGTATGGGCATCATGCATCAAAATATTTGATGCAAATGCCAATACTTCTTACTTTGCTAAGCAAAAATATTATGCCTGGCCCCTGCGCGTCAACCGCAAGTCATGGGGTCTTGTCAGCCTCAATGGAAAAAAATCTACACGTGACCGTCATGTGTCAAAAAAATGACGTATATTAGAAAAGTAGGTGCACAGGCCCCGGAAGTGATGAACCAGGACTTCCTGGCTGCATACATGGTACAGTGCATTCGCTATCACTTCACAGCCATTTTGTCTGTGACTGTGTGAGGGTGTGTGAAGCTGGTGCTGGTGGAGGGTTGGTGTTGTTGGAGACATTTTTGCTGTGTCCTGTTGCTGTTGTGTGCTTGTTGTCTTTTTCCTCAGTCTTTTGTAGTGTTTTAGTCCTGTATATGTCATTGTGTTGTGGGGTGTTTGTCAGCTGCGTGACAAATCCATGTACATGTGTTGCCGTAAAATGCACCACAGGAGCGTCAGGGAAAGTGATGCTTTGGTGGTGTCAGGGTCTCTATTATCTTGCCCTTCATCTCACATACAGATTATAAATGTTTGGCAGTTGTTCTGACCTACCACTAAGTTGACTTGCTTACTCAGTTTAACAAGTTGAATGTGAAACTGTTGTCCATGCACAGAAATGTCAAAAAATCCCTAAGCTATGTTTTTGTTGTCATTTATTCCATGTGGGCCTCCACCATACACCACTGGAGAAGTGTCCCGATTTGAAGACCCCAATGTAGCCAGTAAGTGTCACCTTGTGAGTCACGTGTGTCATTCCAGGCTTCTGTGTGAGAGAGTCTGATGTGTGCAATGCAATGATGAAATATAATTTGTGACTAATGAGATGATGTAATCTGGGTTAGGCTATGGACATCATATCTGATGCTTTGTTGAGGATGGAGTATCAGTTGATTTTTGCACAAGTGCCAACGTGTGCTGCTATGGAATAATGGGTGTTAGGAAAAGGAAAGTATGCTCACATATACATTGATGTCAATCATAATATCATCCTGGTCTACCCATCATGATATGTATGACTGATCTTGGTCACATCACATGTGCATAGAATGTGAATGCTGAGTGTGTACCTGGTACTTAGGAGATGTCTGACAATCATGTGCACATGTTGTTCAATAAATAGGAATACTGTGGCTGCACCCAGTGCAGTGCCAATCTTACTGTGCCCCTTAGGGCACACATACAGCTACCATATGTGTGCTGCACTATCCAATTTTCACAACATAGCACAGGGTAGGGGGCAATGGGTACTAAATCTACAGACAACATAGATGTACTGTAAATTGCTTTGGGCAAACTATATGGGCATTAAGCCTCAACTTTACATGTGGGCCCATTGGGAGCAATGGTGTGCCCCCTTGTAATGTATGCTCTGTGCAGGTGTTAACCCAAGGACATATGAATGATGCTTTGCCAAACCTTAGAATTGCCAGTAGGAAGTTTCCTGTCCCCCAATGACATGCCACCCACCTTGCATCAATGATGCTTGGCCAATGCTTGATGTAGCACCAGGGGTGTAAAAGTGGTGGATTGCATACTTAGAGCCATGTATTGACAATTGCACAGGGATTCTGGACTAGTAGGGCCACTTGATCCTCACTACTCTGATGACACAAATGTTGAGCAAGGACGCAGTAGTCCACTTGACCCCTATGGTCAACAATGGATAGCTGTTACCCCAGTGACATGTACATGATACTGTAGATGGTTGGTAGGAAGTTAGTATAGAATAGGAGTTTGTCAGTGTTGTGGAATGTATGGTGGACAGCATGTGTCATTTGAGGCTGTGTACATTGGTGTCGGTTCTACCTCTACCCAATGCTGTATTTAATGCAACGTTCTCCTCATGTTTCAGCTACCAACAGGAACCTATCCAAGAAACATGCTTTTGAATAGAGTGCTGACAGGTACAGACACATAATGGTGGTACAGGTTGGGTACCAAAGGATAGAAAAGAAATATAGGAGGGAGAAATCCCCTGTAGCTTGGCATGCATTTTGTAATGGGGGACCTCCGCTGCAGCCTCCAACGCTGCAGGCTACATTGGGGAAGACATCTTGGATCAGGGGGGCCTCTGCTGGTCCTCCTCTTCCACATCTACTGCACCATTCCACAGTCATGCACCCCAACAGCCACCTACTCCAGCCACAACCTCAAGCTTTGAAGCCAACATGAGACGGGACATGGCAGCCATGATGACAAGGCTGTTGGAAAGAGACAATGCCAGAAACTACAAATTACATAAGTACTGCAAGAAGCAAATGAAGAAGTTGTAAAACTATTTGTGCCACAGCCTCCCAGTTCCTTACCTCTCCCTTTTACTAATGTTAACTTTTTTAGTGGGTTTTAGATGGGTAATGTTAGGGTCTTGGGCTCAATTCCCTTGAACCAGATAATTCTCGCCTCGGTGCCTAATCTAATTAATGGGTCCCACTCTGTACTCTGGGCAATAGCTTGCTTAATCTCCACAACGGCCCTGACAATGCTTGGGTTTACACAGGAGTGGGTACCTCACAGGGAAAAGCCAGGAGGGGTTCCACAGCGGTATGAGTACAGCACCTTGAGACCCTAACAGGTGAGTAATGTGCTACACAAGTGCAAAGTTTAAGGTTTTAGTCGACTACGTCCATCTATTTTTGGATGTTGACTTCCTTCAGGAAATTGTGCAGCAAACAAAATTGCATGCAGACCAATTTCTGAGGGAGTGTGGAGGCACTCTAGGGCCCCGTTCTAGGGCACGCCAGTGGACTACCACTTCGCTGGCGGAGTTGAAGATATTTTTGGGCCTTACGCTCAAAATAGGGTTAGTGCAGAAACCCACCTTGAGACCCTAACAGGTGAGTAATGTGCTACACAAGTGCAAAGTTTAAGGTTTTAGTCGACTACGTCCATCTATTTTTGGATGTTGACTTCCTTCAGGAAATTGTGCAGCAAACAAAATTGCATGCAGACCAATTTCTGAGGGAGCGTGGAGGCACTCTAGGGCCCCGTTCTAGGGCACGCCAGTGGACTACCACTTCGCTGGCGGAGATGAAGATATTTTTGGGCCTTACGCTCAAAATAGGGTTAGTGCAGAAACCCACCTTGAAGTCGAACTGGACATCTCGCACGGTTTGGGTGACCCCCATCTTTGCACCATACATGAGCAGAGATTGTTTTTTGCTACTGCAGCGCATGCTGCATTTTAATGATAATTCTGCTGCAAACAAAATTGCATGCAGACCAATTTCTGAGGGAGCGTGGAGGCACTCTAGGGCCCCGTTTTAGGGCACGCCAGTGGACTACCACTTCGCTGGCGGAGTTGAAGATATTTTTGGGCCTTACGCTCAAAATAGGGTTAGTGCAGAAACCCGCCTTGAAGTCGAACTGGACATCTCGCACGGTTTGGGTGACCCCCATCTTTGCACCATACATGAGCAGAGATTGTTTTTTGCTACTGCAGCGCATGCTGCATTTTAATGATAATTCTGCTGCATTGCCCCGGGACCATCCATACCATGACAGGTTGTTCAAAATTCGGCCTGTCGTGTAACATTTGTCTGCCAGGTTTCCAGAGATCTATACTCCTGGAAAGAAGATAGCAGTCGATGAGTCCTTGACAGCAGTTTCAACCCTAGAAAAGAAAAGAGGAGGTCCAGGTTCCCTTCCTGTGTGAATGCCCTATCGAAGATATTCGGTGGTGGGAACTCAAATAGGGGGTATGGAACGGGTTCCCCATCAGAAAATGAGAATCCAAAACTAGATGAAAATGAGAACCCACATAAGTAGTTCTAGGAGGAGAATAGTTCTTGATGCAGATTTATTAATACTCGAATAATTGTGTAGTCCATAAATTGGTAGCAAGAAAATTAAGAAGAAACTTGATGAGTTGCGGAATAATCACAGTCTTTATTCATTGATTCATAAGTACATTTGAGGAAGATTAGCGAATGTAGATTACAGCACAGCTGACACGTGTTTCGCCCTCTGTGGTGAGTCCACCTAGGGCTTTCTCAAGGCAATACATTGTTCATATTAGTATAGCACATCATGTTATATATGGTCCAAATACCTGAGTCCTTGATCCTGTACAAAGGACGGCCGCTTTTCAGACAGTACATTGCGAGCAAAAGAGGTCGCTATGGCATAAAGCTGTACATGCTGTGTGAGAGCTCTTCTGGCAATGTGTACAGCTTGAGAGTGTATACAGGAAAGGACTCTACCATAAACCCTGTAGGTTGCCCTCCCGCGTTAGGGGTCACAGGTAAGATTGTATGGGAACTTGTCCAGCCACTTCTTCACAAAGGTTATAAACTTTATGTGGACAATTTCTATACAGGAGTAGAGCTGTTCAGTGAGCTCTACAAAGCTGGCACTGTGGCCTGCGGTACAGTTCGTTGTAACCGCAAAGGATTCCCGCAGGAGCTTGTTTGCAAGAAGCTCCAGAAATCCCAGAGTACTGCATTTCGTTCCAACAAACTGCTCGCAGTCAAGTTTTTGGATAGGCGTGATGTATATGTGCTCCCTACAATTCATGATGAGAGCACTTCCCCCATCACGGTTTGGGGTCACATGGCCGAAGTCCACAAGCCCATCTATATACTTGATTACAATAAGTACATCGGCAGAGTGGACAAGAATGACCAAGTTCTTCAACCATACAATGCGTGTCATAAAACTCGCACTTGGTACAAGAAACTGTTTACCCACCTGATCCAGATGGCAACATACAATGCGCATGTTGTTTACTGTCAGACAACCACAAGAAGACTCATGACTTTCCTTGATTTTCAGTTGTTTGTATTTGAAAGCCTCACTGCTATTACAGAAGCAGCAGCAGCCTCCACCTCATATGTTCTGGAGGATGTGGCAAGGCTGCAGGAGCGACACTTTGCTGATCGCATTCCTAAAACACCCAAAAAGGATTGTCCATGTCATCGCTGTAAAGTGTGCTCGAAGCATGGAAAGCGGCAGGAGAGTCAGTATTACTGTCCCCAGTGCCCATCAAAACCAGGCCTCTGTGTCCCTACTTGCTTTATGTTGTATCGTACTAAAGCAAAGTTCTGGGAAATCAACTGAGGTGAAGCTGCCTTTGGGTACTCCTTTCAGTGCATGGTTTTTGAATGTCCATGGGCCACTGCTTCATTAGGCACGGAGCCACAGAATTTTACTTCATCTGCTTCAGGAAATCATGGACTTCCTTAGGGCCTGCTTGAGACCTAAATCCACTGTCAGAAGGTGGTAGGTGTTCTGTTTAATTAACCTGCATTATCTTCTCCATACTGCATATACTAGTGGACAGAACATATGCCACATTGTCACAGAGTACCCTGTGTGGCAGAATGGTAAAAGCATGACTGAATTTTGAAGTGTGATGACGCAGAAAAGAAGGTTCGACATATATTCATGTACACCGTGTAACCGACATATATATTGAAGTGTGATTTTAAATTAACGAAATAATGTACGAGGGAAATTGTGCCCTCGGGGTAGTTCGCCATCATTATAAACGAGCTTTATTAATCATGAAGTATTAAAAATGTACTAATCCGTCATAATCGCAAATGTATGCCATGATTTCTTGTTTGAAAACTGTTTTGCTTAGCTTAAATTTAGTACAGGCTTTGGCCTAGTTGCTTGGTTTCAAATTCTAACTGCGTGATTCTTTTTTCCTTGAATTAATGAAATATATTCTTGCTTGAAGTTGTATTTTTCCAGTAGAAACTGGCTGGTACACTTATCTCCAAGGTTTCGTGCTAGGCCGGTTACATCCCCTTTGATACAAGGTCAGTCTCTGCAGGTGCGGACAATGAAGGTACAGATAGTAAAATAATTGGCAAACCATGATACAATTTGTGTTCCAAGGCGCCAAGGACAGTGTATGCATAAATGAGCGCTAGTAAAAGACAATTTTTGATTGGACAATTTGAAGCCAACCTATGAACCCTCCAATGGAAGACCCTACAGAATTTGGAATGTTTCTTACTTAAACCCACCGGACAAAGAGAAGTCAGCCATTTTCCTCGATGCCAGTTTGAAGCCTGATGCCAGACTCCATTTTGGACGACACCCTGATGCCCTTTTCTCTATCTGAGAGAAAGAGACTTTAAGAATTCTCACCCTAGAGACTTTAACTTTGATTTGCCCCCGTCTTGCCCATGCAGTAACTTTGCCCCATTCTCCTTGCCGCTGCAGGGAAACTTACCCTTAACTTTGCTCCTTTGAAATTTGCCCCATGCTGATCAACCGGTACCTGAAGGACGAAGACTTTTCTTGAATGCTGATTGTATTTGGTAAATATGAAAGGATAAATGTATTATGCATTGTGTTTTCCTTTTAGGTACCAACTGCTATTTTGATAGGATCCTAGCTCGAAGTTTTCCAAATTTGTGTTGACTAAATTCGTTTTGCATGAAGTCCCACATGCCAATGCTAATTAGAGGTTAGTCGAGGTTTTCATTCAATGTATCATGAAGAATTGAAATCTTGTTATGCTGACCGAATGTATGCAATTAGTCAAATACAGTTAGTCACATTGGTGATTTGCATTGCTATAACAGAGTGTATCATTATTCAGATTTTGCGTAGATTGCGTTTCTTCCGCCGTTATGGACAGCTAGTAATGTTCATATACATATATCAATTGGTTTTGAGACATATATATATCGTGCTAGCTTTGTTAATATAGGGAAATAAATTCACTAACTTTTAATAAACTGGTGTGGTTATTTATGACTGAAAGGTCATGGTGCGCCGAAATACCAACTGTTATTGATTTCTGATGTGTTGTATTGATCTATTAATTGAGTACTGACTACCGATTACAACAGTTATTGATTATTGATTTGAGTGACTCGACTATTGAGGATGAGGAGAGCCCGACTCGGTTAAAAGATTCACCGACCTCCAACGTGTCCAGGTACAGGTAATTTATAAGGGCTGGACGCGTTATCAGTAGATGGTAGCAGAGATTGATGGTTTAGCACTTTGGGACCCCATCCGAACAATAGACAGAGTCAGGTTAGAATTTTCTTTGATAAAACAAGTTGGAGAGATGATGATGCCCTAAGTCCCCGATGACTTTCCCGGGATCTCGGAGCTTGCGAATGAGGAACATGCAGGTATGAGAACAGTCTCAGCGTTTCTAGTGACGGTATGAGTGAAGTTAGGGTTTCGCGCTTCCACAGCTTATCGCCGCAGATTAATTGAGAAGTTTGTGAGGATTTTAAGGGGGGTTAAAAGATATTAGAGGAGTGTTACTCCAAAGGTGTGAGAGTAGGGAAGTCGTCGAACTTCACGTGTGTGTGGCGCTTTGAGCAGAAAAATTGTCCACGTGGTTGTTGATGTTGAGACGGGCCCTGCGAGGTCAAGAGACTCCGGAGTATGTTGAAAAGTGTATGTGACACTTGTTTGATGTTGTGATCTGGTCGGTTTAATAGGTTGATCGGGCGTGGTCAACAAGTCGGTATGAATGTTGCAGAGTGAAAGAAAACTTCGACTTTGAGATTTGACGAATTCTAAAGTGCACTAGAATAGTTCATTGATCAGTTGAGAGTAAAGTTTGCGGGTCAAATTTTGCTTGCGAAAGTGGGAAACCGAGAAAGATGGAATAACTGCCGAGGCTAGTGAAAAATCCCTAAGGTTTCTGAAGCGATTGTATTACCTTTCCTGTAGTAAACCGACAGATCTGTTTTATTCTTTTGGTTAAGTGCTCGCGTTATATTGCAGAAATTAGTTTATGAGTGAAGCCGAATGAAAAGAGGACAAGCCGCGGGACTTTGTCAGCCGCAGTGTGTGAGTGTGACGTCACTAGGAGCCGCGCTGGGATAGGTCGGTTGGTGAGAAGGGTCGCGCACGGATTGGACGCAGTCCGTGAAGCGCAATTGGAAGGGGAAAGGCAAGCGAAGAGTATTCCGGGAATTAAAGTCACTTATTGATTACATATTTTAGAAAAACAAAAGACGGAAAGATGAAATTTTTCAAAGCATTTAAGAGTGCCATGAGGGGAGATGTTTATATTAAAGCAAATGTAGGAGAAGAAACACCGCCTGAGGGTACACCAGCTTACATCGTCATTGAAGAAAAGGGTGTAGCGCCGTGTCTTTGGCTAAAACAATGGTGCAAATTAACAGAAAAACATGGAAGTGTAGCGTTCCCTATCCATGGGTCGTTTAACCTAAGGGTTTTAGAAAACCTGAGATTTGCGCTATACGACATGAAAGTACCTCCAAGGCCGGCACAGTTTGAGGCATTAGCAATTTGGGAGCTAATAGCTAGAAACCAACAACAAAAGAAATTTGAGACAAGAATAAGAAAAGTAGAAAAGACACTAGCGGATGCTAGATGGGACAGCACACAAAAGGTTTGGAGATCAGACGTATTACAGGGAATTAAATTGTTTCCAGCGATTACTGAGGAAGCGGAGACGGAAGGAAGGAAAGCCACCTGTAAGACAAACAGGAGTCAGTCCAGAGAAGGAGAGAGCAATAGAAACTCGAAAAGGGGAGACGAGTCAGATGATGAGGAGTTCATTTTACAATTGCTGAATGATCGCCCACCACCATACGTGGAAAGCGAAAAAGGCTCAAGCATTAGTACTGCCCCTCCTGAACCAATACATGGTAATGTAACACCAAATTTGAGAGTATCTCAGAGACCGAGCAGCTCTGACATGCCTTTCTCACCGCAAATACCACGGATTCAGAGAATGTACCCAGACGTGCCAACATTGAAACCTGCTGATAACTATCAGCCACAGGTTCAAAGGCACTATTGCGATGAGCATAATGTGGGAATGACTTCCGATTCAATGGCGCAGGGAGGACAAAACTATCAGAGACCGACATTGATTCAAGCTGAATCAACACAGTTCTCGATGCCCCAAAAGCAGACACCAGAAGTGCAAGTGGTAGAAAGCCAGTTAGGTAGGCCAGCAATGATGAACCACAATGTGGGGATTAACATGCCACAGAATTCGGGGAACAGACAGAATCCAGATGCAATATCTCTACCTATCACTGTAGGTCCACCAGTACCACTGTACATACAGGCAAATTCAAGCACCAGCGACCAAGGGTTAATGATACAGAATGGGACAGGGAGAAGATGCATAGAAACCACTCCAGAGACGACTCCGATAGCTGCACTGCCAAATGGATCTGAGTCCTTGTCGGAATATAGTCCAATTCCAATTTGTGCTCCGTCAACCGTGGTAAGGTCACATCCACCACTATTAGTACAGTTAACCTCACAGACTGAAACATTACAGAAACCGTTGATGGCAGTTGATGTAACTGCTACATTGATGGGAATGAACGCGCAACAGTTGACACAATGGTTCAACAGCCTGAACTCCCCACAGAGTACATCAAGCGGGAAGGGAGAAGAATACCTGAATAAAATAAGGTTGGGTATGGAGGCAGATGAACTGGTAGAGGGAACAATGGGTTTGAACAGATTAGAATCATACACAGAAGAAGAACTAAGATACATGTGCCCTAGGATTACAAGAGAAGTGAGCAACATACATAAGAAATTACAAGAAATTGCAGACAGAAACGAAATCGATATAGGTAAGACCAAACACCTGAACAGAAGTTACAGGTTAGACTTCGAGACAAAAGATTTTGAACACATGAGATCCGCAGGGATGAAAACACACCTTAAAGAGATACTGCAGAGTGCACAGGTTTGGAGATGTTTAGACAAGTGGGAAAGCAGGTGGGTCAAGAAAAAGGATAAAAAGAAGGAAAACACTTCTGAACGAAGTGAGAAAAAACAACAGAATGACGATCTGATAACCATGCTACCAATGAGAGAGACAGCAGGGGGAAAACTTGTGCATGTACCATGGCACAGGTGCGATATTCAATCCTTTACGGATGACTTTCCCAAATTGAGAGAGAAGCTGATTGAGTGGTATCAACAAACGGATAGATTTGTGAAGCTCGCGAAGTGTCTCTGGGAAGACCTGAATACCTTATTTGAAATTGTGGTTCCGGCAGATTTGTGGGAAGATTGTAAAAGGGCTGTAGGTTGGCCGACGAGTGAACCAGAGAGAGATAGGGACACAGGTGCGCCATCACCTATGGTAATGAGTTTGTACCACAAGGTGATCGAGCACTTGAAAACCAAGATTGCGTCGAAAAATGTGGATTGGCAAAGAATTGACAGGACCGCTCAAGAGGTTAAAGAATCTATACACGCGTATTATGAGAGGTTGTTGAAAGCGTTTAAAAATTACAGTGGCACAGAAACGACTGAACCAAAAGACATGCTCCATTTTGTGTTCAGGTTTGTGGAAGGGCTGAGACCCGAAATTAGCCAGATGATTAAATCGCATTTGATTTGCTGGCAGTCAAAGTCGATCGATGAAGTGTTGAATTATGCAAAATACTGCAGTGATGAGATTGAGACGAAGCAGGAAAGATTGAAAGAAAAGGTGATGGTGATGCAGCTCAGAGCAGCTCAGACAGGTTTACAAGGTTTGCAAGGGTTTCAACAACAGATGCCGCAGCAGCAGCAACAGGGAAATGTTATGTTTCAGCCGCAGATGAGAGGCAGAGGTCGAGGAGGTTTTGTGAATAATGGTCCTGATTTGAATACCGTTATGATTCCAAATGGTATACAGGCAATGAAGAAGGTGATGCCATGTCACACATGCGGAATTGTCGGGCATTGGAAACGGGAGTGCCCAATGATGGTGCAGGAAGGTGTAGGTCAGCAAAACAATGATGTCAATGCATTTCAGACTATGAGGGGACCGAAACTGAGAGGTCCGAACCCAAATTTTCAAAACAATATAAACCAGATGCAGGGTCTACAACCCATGCAACCGCAACAGGTGCAAATGCCTCGTGTGCAAATGACACAATTGCAGCCAATGCAACAGCAGTTTCCTATGGTACCTAATCAGCAAATGCAAATACCCTTAGCACCAATGAATCAGCAGCAAGCAATGCTTCCTCAACAGGTCACGGGTCAGGGAATGAGTCAAAATGACACAGTACACCAATTCCCACTACACAGCGAGAATGGAATAAACGATGCATGGGAGAGTGAAAGTTCAGATGAGGAGGGAAATTGTGTGCTTGCAGCATCCTTGGAAGTTGATCAAAAGGGCCCGTATGTGGAGGGAAGAGTTATGGGCCATCGCGTTTCATTCTTGGTTGACACAGGAGCTACACGTTCCACTGTTAGGAGCATTGAAGTACCAAATTTGCCACTTTCAGGGAGAACAGTTCAAGTAGTGGGAGTAGCAAACAGGTACCTGACGAACCCAATCACAGACCCAGTACAAGTCAGAATTGGTAATTATCAAGGGTCACATAATTTTGTGGTATGTGACTCAAGCCCGATATCACTGTTAGGGAGAGACCTATTGTGCAAATTGGGATGTTCAATTATGTGTTCGAACGATGGAATTAGAATTCAGACGAGCAGTGATGGGGAAAAAGAGGACAGTGTAGAAGGGGATGAGATGGAAACTGTCGATGAAGAGTATCCTCTGATTACCCTTTTTCCGATGATCACTGAAGCAGATATTCCAGCTGAATTAAGGGAAACAGTCGGAAAAGAAGTGTGGGATATGACAGGAAAAGAGGTGGGATTGGTGAAAGGAGTGGAACCAGTGAAAGTAACTGTAAAACCCAATGTAACCTTTCCCCAGACCCCACAGTACCATATGGCACAAGACACCCTCATGAAAGTCGCCCAACTCATTGACGAGTTTGTAAAACAGGGAGTACTGAAAGAAGTGTTAAGCAGTCCATGTAATTCACCAATCATGGGACTAATAAAGCCAAGTGGAAAGGTCCGAATTGTGCAGGACTTGAGGAAAATAAATGACATCATAATTAAATGCTGCCCTGTAGTGCCAAATCCAGCTGTGATAATGTTTCAAGTCCCTTGCGATGCCGAGTGGTTCTCAGTCATCGACTTGTCACAAGCATTCTTTTCGGTGCCTCTTCATGAGGACAGCCAATTTCTCTTTTGTTTCAAATTTTTAGACAGAGTCTACAGTTGGTGTCGAATTCCTCAAGGGTTTTCGGAGTCACCGTCAATTTTCAATCAGATTCTAAAGAAAGACTTGGAAGCGTTAGAATTGCCATTCGAGTCAACCCTAGTACAGTACATTGACGACTTACTGATTGCATCCAAGACAGAAAGTGACTGCACAGCCGACACCATTGCTCTATTGAACCATTTGGGAAGGAACGGACACAAAGGGGGTCATTCTGACCCTGGCGGCCGGTGGCCGCCAAGGCCACCGACCACGGGAGCACCGCCAACAGGCTGGCGGTGCTCCCACGAGCATTCTGACCGTGGCGGTTCAGCCGCGGTCAGAAGCGGCAAGTCGGCGGGCTCCCGCCGACTTACCGCTGCTCGGGGGAATCCTTCATGGCGGCGGAGCGCGCTCCGCCGCCATGAGGATTCTGACAGCCCCTACCGCCATCCTGTTCATGGCGGGAAACCCGCCATGAACAGGATGGCGGTAGGGGGTGCCGCGGGGCCCCCGTAAGAGGGCCCCGCAAAGTATTTCAGTGTCTGCCATGCAGACACTGAAATACGCGACGGGTGCAAACTGCACCCGTCGCACCCCTGCAACTACGCCGGCTCAATTTTGAGCCGGCGTCCTCGTTGCAGGGGCATTTCCTCTGGGCCGGCGGGCGCTCTTTTGGAGAGCGCCCGCCGGCCCAGAGGAAATGTTAGAATGGCCGCCGCGGTCTTGTGACCGCAGTGCGGTCATTTGGCGGCCGAACCTTGGCGGACGGCCTCCGCCGTCCGCCAAGGTTAAAATCAGGCCCAAAGTGTCTCCTTCAAAATTACAGTTCTGTCAGAAGAAAGTGAAATATTTGGGTCACCAAATAGAAAAAAGGTCACGAAAAATTATGAAGGAAAGAATAACAAGTGTACTTCAAATGAGTCCCCCAAAGACGAGGAGGGAGGTGAGGAAGTTTTTGGGAATGGTGAGCTACTGTCGCCAATGGATTCCCAACTTCTCAACCCTAGCAAAACCTTTGCGGAAACTGACCCAGAAGGATGCATTGGATGAAATTGAACTGAAAGGAGAAGAAATGGATGCTTTTATTGAATTGAAAGAATGCATGTGCAGGGCTCCAGCTTTAGGTATGCCTGACTACACAAAGCCTTTCACATTGTTTTGTCATGAACGTGATGCATGTTCCTTGTCTGTCTTGACCCAAGCCCATGGTGGCGTAAACAGACCAGTAGCATATTTTTCAGCTACTTTGGATCCGGTCGCAGCAGCACTGCCAGGGTGCTTGCGCGCCGTAGCCGCAGTTGGTATCAGCCTCACTCAGAGTGAAGGAATAGTGATGGGACACCCTTTAACAGTCATGGTCCCTCACTCAGTTGAGATACTTTTGACACGTTCCCGAACACAGCACATGACTGGTGCTAGACTCACAAGGTACGAAACAATAATTCTGGGATCACCTAATGTGCAGCTGAAAAGGTGCACTACGTTGAATCCAGCAACCTTGTTTCCCAGTGAAAATGCTGAAATTGAGAACGCTGAAGACATCGAGCACGACTGTCTTCAGGTGACTGAATTTTGCACCAAACCAAGACCTGATATCAAAGATACCCGATTGGAAGAAAATGATCAAATTATTTTTGTTGATGGTTCATGTTTAAGAGATGCACTGGGTGTATTGAAAGCAGGATATGCTGTATGCACAGTAACAGGTGTTTTGGAAGCATCTTGGCTTCAAGGAGTTTACTCTGCACAGGTAGCAGAATTGGTAGCCCTTACTAGAGCTTGCCAACTCTCTGCATTAATGAAAGTTACCATTTACACTGACAGTCAGTATGGGTTTGGAATAGTGCATGATTTCGGACAATTGTGGTCACAGAGAGGCTTCATGACCTCTTCAGGGTCGCCAGTGAAAAATGGCGAAAGAATAAAAGAATTGTTACATGCCATTCAACTACCAGGAGAAGTAGCAGTGGTAAAATGCAGTGCACATTCGAAGGGACAAGATTATGTTTCTCTGGGAAATGGATATGCGGATCAAGTCGCAAGGTTTTGCGCATTGAACTGTATATTGCTTAAGGATGAATGGAATTTGATAAGTGAACCAGAACTCGAACCAAGTGAAATATTTGCTCTAAAGGTGATAGATACGATGAACGAATTGAAATCCTTACAGAATGATGTCAGTGAGGATGAGAAACTCTCGTGGACCAAATCACAATGTGTAAAGAGACTAGATGAATTATGGGTTTCAAGTGAAGGGAAATTTGTTCTTCCAAATAGCCTTTTGACACAGATAGCCAGATTTTACCATGGACAAGCTAATCTTGGGAGGGATGCCATGATTAGGTTGTTCAAAACTGATTGGTTTAACCCTAAATTCCGTCAAGTTGCTGAAGCAGTTTGCCACCGTTGCGTCATTTGCCAACAGATGAACGCAGGGAAGGGAACAGTAGTAAATTTGAGCCACATTGGAAGAGCAGGGGGTCCATTCAGCAGGATGCAAATGGACTTCATTGAGATGCCTGTGCATGGAGGCTTGAAGTATGTGTTGGTGGTTGTGTGCATTTTTAGTCACTGGATTGAAGCATACCCTACACGCAGAAATGACAGTCTCACAGTTGCAAAACTACTCTTGAGAGAGTTAATACCACGTTTCGGATTCCCGATCTCTTTAGAATAAGATAGGGGAAGTCACTTCAATAATGAAGTAATAAAATTGCTTTGTGCAGCACTGAACATTGAGCAAAAGCTGCATTGTAGCTACCGCCCTGAAGCATCAGGTCTAGTGGAGCAAATGAATGGCACATTGAAATCAAGAATGGCGAAAATATGTGCATCAACAAACTTGAAATGGCCTGACGCATTGCCTTTGGTACTAATGTCAATGAGAAACACCCCTGACAGAAAGACTGGACTGTCCCCACACGAGATTCTCATGGGCAGAGCTATGAGACTTCCAGCAGTTCCTGCAAATGCGCTTTTGAATATTACAGATGATATGGTGTTAGACTACTGCAAAGGTCTAGCTGATGTGGTTCGATCTTTCTCTCACCAGGTGGAGGCAACCACCTTGCCACCGATCCAAGGTCCAGGATACACCCTGAAAGCAGGTGACTGGGTCGTGATAAAGAAGCACGTGAGGAAGTCGTGTTTGGAACCCCGTTGGAAAGGACCTTTTCAAGTGATTTGGATGACTACCACCGCTGTGAAGTGTGCGGGAGTTCCCAACTGGATTCACGCCAGTCACACAAAGAGGGTGTTGTGTCCCACAGATGAGGAAGTTGAAGCGCTGAAGTTACCAGTACCTGATAACAAAGTACCAAGCGCTGAGGCAGAGCAAACCAGAACTAGAAGCGAACAGGCAGAAATAGAGGAGGGAGAAATATTCTCTGAGGACGAAGCAACTGATTCACTTGGGGAAGACCAAGGAGGAGCCTCAGACAGCGACGAAGCAGCTGAAGGTAACAAAGAGCCTGAAGCAGCTGAAAGTGACAAAGAGCCTGAAGAAAGTAACGGTGACAAAGGGCTCGAAAGAGGTGAAGAAGCAGGAGAGCCTGATCAGAGGAGGGCTTTCCCAGAAGCAGACGGTACAGAAAAAGAAAAGGAAAACCTGATTGACTCCCCAGAAGGAGGGGACAAGGCAGAACAGAACGAAACTGCTCAGACTTCTTCAGAAGAGATCGCAGGTCCATCAAGTGGACCTAGTGCAAAAAGAAGACCAAGTATATCGCCGGTAAAATTAAGAACTAGAGAAACGTTGAACGACAGTGAAGGGCCAAGAGTGAAAGAGAAAAGAAAGGAAGTGTCTGTCATAGTACCAACACCAAGTGAAGAAAAGGACTTGGCCAAAGAGGAAAGTACCAGTGAGAAAGAATCAAAGAGAGATGCAAAACTGAAAAGAAAAAGGATACCGAGCAGGAGGTATTCCGGTCCGGAGTGGGCATACGTAGCCAATAACGATTGGTCAGACGAATTCGTATCCCTCAGCCTTGAGAACGAAGAGGCAGAACTTCATTTTGGAAATAAAAACTTTATGGACTCTGTTGATTGAAACCATTGATCACTTGATTGATTTTTTTAACCGGCTAAGACATTGCTAACTTGACATTGCTAACCTGATTGACTTTTCAACCGGCTAAGACATTGCTAACTTGATTGACTTTGAAACCGATTTTGAGACAACGCTGCTAATCGATAAGAGACTAAGGCCCTCATTCTGACCCTGGCGGTCGGTGATAAAGCAGCGGCCAACCCGCCAACAGGCCGGCGGGCCAAAATATGCAATTCTGACCCTGGCGGGAACCGCCAACACAGCCCGCCACATTAACACTCCGCCCGCCACGGCGGAACAAACAAACAGCGCGGCGGTCACCGCCAACAGCCAGGTGGCAGAAAATGTACCGCCCACCCTATCACGACCCACCAATCCGCCACCTTTTCCGGGGCGGGAGCACCGCCGATAAAAACACGGCGGAAACAGACTACGAACGGGAAAACGCTCACCTCCACATACTCCACGCGAGATTCCGGCAGTATGGAGCCCGAGTTACAGGTCATCCCCGCACTCCTATACCTGCTCCTGTACCAGGAGCACGCCCGGCGGCGCGGAAGACATCGGTGAGTACTGCACCTACGACACAGGGGAGGGAAAAGATTACCGGCACACACCCACCCACCCACACCCACTACAACACACACATCAATGCATTCCCACAGATCACTGTCACAACCCACAAACCCCCCCCCCCTCCGAAATAATGCAAAGACCAAAAGAAGAGATCTTAAACGGGCAGATATATTGAAAAATGGACAGCAGTAATCCAAATAAATAAATAAACTATGTACAAAATATATACATCTACTATATGTAGTCCACCCACTGTCCGTGGACCACAGGGGTCCTGAGCAAAGGGGCAAGGCCCAGTCCCACGACAAGAACTCCACGGAGAGAACACTGCAGGGGCATCAGAAAGAAAAAAGGACAGGCACCTCAGGGGGAAGGGAAGGGGGGGCACCTCAGCCACTTGAGTACGCGACGCCAGATCCACGAGGGGACTCCATGACCACTGGCCCATCCTGGGGAGTGCAAAGCCACAGTCCATACAGTCCATACCGTGGGTGGCCTGCCCACTGGCCCATCCTGGGGAGTGCAAAGCCACAGTCCATACAGTCCATACAGTGGGTGGCCTGCCCACTGGGCCATCCTGGGGAGTGCAAAGCCACAGTCCATACAGTCCATACCGTGGGTGGCCTGCCCACTGGGCCATCCTGGGGAGTGCAAAGCCACAGTCCATACAGTCCATACAGTGGGTGGCCTGCCCACTGGGCCATCCTGGGGAGTGCAAAGCCACAGTCCATACAGTCCATACCGTGGGTGGCCTGCCCACTGGGCCATCCTGGGGAGTGCAAAGCCACAGTCCAAACAGTCCATAACAGACTCCACTGCCACTGGAGGAGGCATGTTGGCCAGAGGACATCCTGCAGCCCTGCCCGAGACAGATCCTGCCCTGCCACGTCTGCCAAAGGGCCAGCGGTTCTTGCCTTGAAAGGCCCAGTTCAGCGGTTCTTGCCTTGAAGGGCCCAGTTCAGCGGTTCTTGAGACGGCGGTCCCCAGCCGAGCGGTGCTGGAGACGGCGGGGCCCAGTTCAGCGGTTCTTGCCTTGAAGGGCCCAGTTCAGCGGTTCTTGCCTTGAAGGGCCCAGTTCAGCGGTTCTTGAGACGGCGGTCCCCAGCGGAGCGGTGCTGGAGACGGCGGGGCCCAGTTCAGCGGTTCTTGCCTGGAAGGGCCCAGTTCAGCGGTTCTTGCCTTGAAGGGCCCAGTTCAGCGGTTCTTGCCTTGAAGGGCCCAGTTCAGCGGTTCTTGAGACGGCGGTCCCCAGCGGAGCGGTGCTGGAGACGGCGGGGCCCAGTTCAGCGGTTCTTGCCTGGAAGGGCCCAGTTCAGCGGTTCTTGCCTTGAAGGGCCCAGTTCAGCGGTTCTTGCCTTGAAGGGCCCAGTTCAGCGGTTCTTGAGACGGCGGTCCCCAGCGGAGCGGTGCTGGAGACGGCGGGGCCCAGTTCAGCGGATCTTGCCTTGAAGGGCCCAGTTCAGCGGTTCTTGCCTTGAAGGGCCCAGTTCAGCGGTTCTTGCCTTGAAGGGCCCAGTTCAGCGGTTCTTGAGACGGCGGTCCCCAGCGGAGCGGTGCTGGAGACGGCGGGGCCCAGTTCAGCGGATCTTGCCTTGAAGGGCCCAGTTCAGCGGTTCTTGCCTTGAAGGGCCCAGTTCAGCGGTTCTTGCCTTGAAGGGCCCAGTTCAGCGGTTCTTGAGACGGCGGTCCCCAGCGGAGCGGTGCTGGAGACGGCGGGGCCCAGTTCAGCGGATCTTGCCTTGAAGGGCCCAGTTCAGCGGTTCTTGCCTTGAAGGGCCCAGTTCAGCAGTTCTTGCCTTGAAGGGCCCAGTTCAGCGGTTCTTGAGACGGCGGTCCCAGCGGAGCGGTGCTGGAGACGGCGGGGCCCAGTTCAGCGGATCTTGCCTTGAAGGGCCCAGTTCAGCGGTTCTTGCCTTGAAGGGCCCAGTTCAGCGGTTCTTGAGACGGCAGTCCCCAGCGGAGCGGTGCTGGAGACGGCGGCCATTCTATGGCCAACTGCTCATTGCCTGGTGGTGCCCTCCTGGGCAGCGGGGATGGTGCTCCTTCAATGCCCACCTGGGCTGTGGGTGGTGGGGCCCTCCTGGCCAGCTGGGCTGGGTCCTCCCTGGGCAGCGGCTATGGGGGTGGTGGGCTCTCCCTGGGCAGCTGTGACGGTTCCTCCCTGGGCAGCGGCTATGGGGGTTGCGGGCTCCTTCTGGGCAGCTGTGACGGGTCCTCCATGGGCAGCAGGCCTGCTGCCTGACTTCTCCGCCTTGCTGCCCTTGCCCTCCTTAGTCGGGAGTCTGTGGCCCTTTCCTCCCTTTGGAGCTGTGGCTGTTGACGGTGGCTGGCTAGTGTCCTGGGGGGATATAGAACCCGGGCTCCTGCGGCGGCCCTTCCGCCTTCTGCTCCTCTTCCCAGGGGGTGGGCTGGCTGTCCCCTTGCTGCTGGGCGAAGATCCAGACCAGCGGGCTGGTTGGCTCCAATACCCCTGCACCCTTGTCAAGGGGGCTGCAGGGCTGGTGGTGGCTGAGGTGCTCTTCTTACCCCGACGAGAAGGAGGGGGGGGGGCTCAGGGTCAGGAAAGAAGGTAGCAGTAGAGAGATAGATTTTCCTGGGACAATGGATAGTGGTAGGTACAGTGGGTATGGGAGTGGAGGGAGAGGATGTGGTTGTAGGGGAGACAAGTTTGCTGTCTTTGGGTGCAGGTGCAGGAGCGGGAGGCTGTCGTGAGGTGGATGGCTGTTGGGTGGGTGGGTGGCTGCGTTTGTGTGGTGTGGAAGAGGGGGTGACAGACACAGTGGGAGAGGACACAGGGGACGTGTAAATGGCAGTGGGGGTGGTGACTGCACGTGTGCGGACTGTACTGGAGGGTGTGCTGGTGATGGAAACACTGGCTGATGGTGAGGTGAATGAAGGTGTGAGTGTAGACGTCACAGGGAGGGAGGAGGGAGACGAGGAGGTGGGGGTCACAGAGGTGGTAGTGACTGTTGGCATGTCTGCATCGGAATGTTGCTTGTGTGAATGTCTGCGTGATCTGTGGTGCTTATGTTTGGATGAGCTGCTCTTGGGTGTTGAGGTGTGTGCAGGCTGGTCTGATGGTGTGGGTGGGACAGGCAGAGGAACAGGAGACTGGGAGGAGGGAGTTAGTAGAGGGAGGCAGGAGACAGGGACAATGGCTGCCGTCAGTGCTGAGGCCAGAGCCTGGAACGATCGCTGATGGGCAGCCTGACCCGAATGAATGCCCTCCAGGTACGCATTGCTGCGATGAACCTCCCTCTCCACTCCCTGGATGGCATTCAAAAGGGTAGTCTGCCCAACAATGAGCGTTCGGAGGAGGTCAATGACCTCCTCACTGAGGGCAGCGGGGGTAACAGGGGCAGGGCCTGAGGTGCCTGGGGCGAAGGAGATGCCCGGCTTCCTGGCAGAGCGGGCACGGGGCGAACGCTGAGGGGCTGCTGGGAGGGCGGAGATGGTGCGCTGGGTGGCGGCTGTACCTGTAATGGCGGGGGGCACGGATGGTGCCACCCCCGCAAGGGAGCTCCCTTCCGAGGACGTGTCCGTGTCGCTGCAGGGTCCAGTCGTCCCCGTTGTGGAGCTCCCCTCGCCCTCCGTCTCACTGGTCCAGTCAAACTCTGTGGCATGGCCCTCCTGGGCCATGTGAGATGCAGCTCCCTCCTGCCCCGATGCCACTTCTCCTCCGCCTGATGATGCTGATGCACACAAGCACAGAAAGACAAACAAAAAGGGGGGGGGGAGAGAGAAATAAAGAGATTTTGAGTACATGGATCACCGGTACAGTTAGCGGACATGACAGACACAGATGCCCCCTGCACTAAGTTGCGCACTTGGGGTCCCCTACGCATTCCGTGGAACATGCCCTACACGCCTAGAGTTGACAACTGCACCCATGGATGACACGGCCCAGGGATGGCTGTACTGGCACACTACTGAGGGTGGTGGCTGGGGACACAGGGGCTTATGGGGGTGCCCAGCCTACAGATATCGCCCTGGCCTAGGGGGACCCACAGCCCTCCTCCCCCACCCAGACACCTCCACTGCGCGACAACAGAGTAGATTATGCTTGTACTCACCCTCTTGTGTCTGCTGTGCTGCCCTCACGCGCCCATCCAAATCAGGGTAGGCCACCGCCAGGATCCGGAACATCACGGGGGTCAGTTGACGGCAGGCACCCCGCCTACGTTGGGAGGCCATCCCCAGCAGAGACTCGGCGGTCTTCTTGGTCCCGCGGCGGATGTCCTCCCACCTCTTGCGGCAGTGGGTGCCCCGTCGATGGTGGACCCCCAGGGTCCGGACTTCCTTGGCGATGGCACGCCAAATCCCGATCTTCTCATGGGCGCGGACCTATGTGACACGTACAGGGAGGGAGAAATACCACGTTCAAGTTTGTCTGCATTTTCGTTGCCAGTGGCCCAACGCCCCCCATCCCCGCCAGGCCCCCCGCCATGCCCCCCGCCAGGCCCAACATGCCCCCCATCCCCGCCAGGCCCCCCGCCAGGCCCCCCGCCAGGCCCAACATGCCCCCCATCCCCGCCAGGCCCCCGCCAGGCCCCCCCGCCAGGCCCAACATGCCCCCCATCCCCGCCAGGCCCCCCCGCCAAGCCCAACATGCCCCCCATCCCCGCCAGGCCCCCCGCCAGGCCCCCGCCAGGCCCAACATGCCCCCCATCCCTGATAGGCCCCCCGCCAGGCCCAACATGCCCCCCATCCCCGCCAGGCCCCCCGCCAGGCCCCCCCGCCAGGCCCAACATGCCCCCCATCCCCGCCAGGCCCCCCGCCATGCCCCCCGCCAGGCCCAACATGCCCCCCATCCCCGCCAGGCCCCCCGCCAGGCCCCCCGCCAGGCCCAAAATGCCCCCCATCCCCGCCAGGCCCCCCGCCAGGCCCCCCCGCCAGGCCCAACATGCCCCCCATCCCCGCCAGGCCCCCCCGCCAGGCCCAACATGCCCCCCATCCCCGCCAGGCCCCCCGCCAGGCCCCCCGCCAGGCCCAACTTGCCCCCCATCCCCGATAGGCCCCCCGCCAGGCCCAACATGCCCCCCATCCCCGCCAGGCCCCCCGCCAGGCCCCCCCGCCAGGCCCAACATGCCCCCCATCCCCGCCAGGCCCCCCGCCAGGCCCCCAAGCCAGCCAGTGGCCCCAAATCCATATTGAATTAAACTCACTTGTTGGTCTGGAGGACCGTAGAGTAGCGCATACTGGGGGAGGACCCCATCCACAAGTTTCTCCAACTCTTCTCCAGTGAAGGCAGGGGCCCTTTCCCCAGGCGCAGCAGCCATTGTCCCTTCCAGACCGAGGTCAAAGCAACACTTGCAGTATAGGTCCTCTCCTGTGAAAGTTCAAGTCGCGAGTGAATAAGTAGATAGAAAATGGCGGTCACGCCCGCGGCGGTGCGTACCGCCACCGCCGGCGCCCTTCGCCATTGGCTCCTGAAACCCATAGGCTTCAATGTTAACCAATGCGGCTTCGCGCCGCGGTCTTCGACCGCCGACCGCCACGGTGTGCCACGCCAGCGCATTGACCTCACATCCCATTGTCACACTTCACAGGTCAGGCAGCCGCCATTTCGAGGGTCCACATGGCTCAATTTCAACTGCGTCACACAGGCCTAGGCCTTGCATAGCCACTCAGACACGCCATTCACTGCATAGAGAATCGTTTACTGTGCAAGCTGTGAGTACGTACCTGTGGGTTGCTTGACTATGTGCTCCATGTTGTCCTTCCTAGGCACCGTCCGCTGGGTTTGGCGAGGAGACGGATGAATCCTCCCGTGTACAGGCCGCTGGTGGACCTGTCGACAATGGAAGCACGCCACATTATCCTGACCTACCGGCTTGACCGTGCCACTATACATGAAATGTGTGCCCAGCTGGAGCCCGACCTGATGTCCCCCATCCGCAAACCCACAGGGATTCCCCCTCTGGTGCGGGTCCTGTCAGTACTCCATTTCTTGGCAAGTGGGTCATTTCAGACAACAGTGGGAATTGCTTCTGGGATGTCTCAGCCCATGTTTTCGAAGGTGTTATCCAGAGTGTTGTCTGCCCTGATGAAATACATGAGGAGCTACATCCTTTTCCCTGAGGTGGGCGAATTGGCTACAGTGAAGGGTGATTTCTATGCCCTTGGACATATTCCCAACGTCATTGGTGCCATTGATGGGACCCATGTGGCTTTGGTTCCCCCAAGAGACAGGGAGCAGGTGTACAGGAACAGAAAAAGTTACCATTCCATGAACATCCAGGTGGTGTGTTTGGCTGACCAGTACATCTCGCATGTAAATGCCAAATTCCTTGGGTCAGTGCATGACGCCTACATCCTAAGGAATAGCAGCATCCCTTACGTGATGGAACAGCTAGAGAGACACCGTGTATGGCTATTGGGGGACTCTGGGTACCCCAACCTGTCGTGGCTACTGACCCCAGTAAGGAATCCCCGGACCAGGGCAGAGGAACGGTACAATGAGGCCCATGGGCGTACTAGGAGGGTGACCGAACGCACCTTCGGCCTCCTAAAGGCCAGGTTTCGGTGCCTGCATATGACTGGTGGATCCCTAATGTACTCACCTAAGAAGGTGTGTCACATCATCGTGGCCTGCTGCATGCTTCACAACCTGGCTTTGCGCCGCCAGGTGCCTTTCCTGCAGGAGGATGGTCCAGATGGTGGTGTTGTGGCAGCTGTGGAACCTGTGGAGAGTGAAGAGGAGGAAGACGACGGGGATGAAACAGACAACAGGGACAGAATCATTGCACAGTACTTCCAATAGGACACAGGTAACAATTCAAACATAATTTAGTAAATGTAAAATACTCTCCTGCATCTCTGCTGCCTGTCTATTTGCCCCAGTGTATGATGACTGAGTTGTGTCTTTTACCTCCCTATTTCAGATCTGGGGTCCCCACTACGAGTCCTGTGCTTCGTTTCCCCATGGACTACAGCTTTGTGGCAGCTGTTTGTTGACTTCACTATGTACAAGGACATATTTGCACTGTCATGTCAATTACAATATTTCGAACTCACAGCCAGACTCCAGATAGTTTTGTGCAAAATAGGTGTTTATTTCAGTGCTCAAAATGGGATGGGTGGTTTCAAGGGGGTGGGGGCTATGGTGAAGGAATGTCCATGGCAGAGTCCAGAGTAACAGTCACACAGGTGCATTGTCCATAGGCCTGTGGAGAGATGGAGCATGGGCAGTTCAAGGATGGACAGGGTGACAATGTGGGACAGTGGGATGACATCAGGTGGTATCCTTTGCTGGCGGGGGTCTTGACATCCTACTCTGTCTTCTTGCGAGATCTCAGGGCCCTCTTGCGGGGTGGTTCTTCTCCTGCAGGAGGTGGGGGTCTGGTGGGCTGCTGTTGTGCGGGGGCCTCCTGTCCACTAGCGCCGGCGGAGGTGGTTGGCTGTTCTTGGTCCAGGCTAGTGGCAGGGGCCCTTTGTTGTTGTTGAGTGTCCGTCCTGGTGTTGATGAGTTCCTGCAGCAGCCCTACCATGGTAACCAGGATGGAGGTGAGGGCTCTGATGTCCTCCCTGTACCCCCGATAGTGTTCCTCCTGCAGTGCCTGGATCTCCTGGAACCTGGCCAGTACCGTCGCCATCGTCTCCTGGGAGCGGTTGTATGCTCCCATGATGGTGGTGAGGGCCTCGTGGAGAGTGGGTTCCCTGGGCCCGTCCCCCCCCTGTCGCACAGCTGCCCTCCGAGTTGCCCTGTTTCCCTGGGCCTCTGCCCCCTGGCTGGTGTGCCCACTACCACTGCCCCCAGGTCCCTGTTGTTGTTGGGGTGGTGGGTTATCCTGGGTGCCCTGTAGTGGTAGACACACCGCAGATTGACGCGCCCTGGAGACAGAGGCATGGGCCCGCTGGGTGGGAGCTGTGCTGGTATTCCCAGAGGGGTTTGGGTCTGTAGTGGCCTGTGCCTGTGTGAGGGGAACCGACTGTCCAGAGGTCCCCGATGGTCCGGGCTGGTCATCAGTGTCCAGGTCGACAGAGCTGCTGTCATCGCTGACGGCCTCTTGGGTGGGGGGTGTGGAGAATTCTGGGCCCTCCGTGGCGGTGTGTTGGCGGTCGGGTCCTGCAGGGGTATAGATGTATGGTTATAGTTTCAATGTGTGCCATATGGGTGTATCTGTGGGTTCCCGTGTCCCCAAGTGCTGGCATTCGTGTGTGGGGGCTTTGGTGAGGGTGGCTTTTGGGGGGGATGTGTATATGCATTGGGCATGCTTTAGTGATGGGTGTCCATGCTTAGTGGACGCATGCAGGCCTAGGTTTTGGGATGTGTGGGTTGTGATGGTGAGACATTGGCAGGGAATAGGTGTGCTGGGGGTGGGGGTGAGGATGGTGGTGGGGGTGAGGATGGTGGTGGGGGTGAGGGTGGGGGTGAGGATGGGGGTGGGGGTGAGGGTGGGGTTCGAGGATGGGGGTGAGGGTTGGGGTATGATTTGGCATGCAGGTGGGGGGGAAGCAGTAGTGAAGCTTCAACTTACCAGAATCCATTCCTCCGCCGACTCCTGCGAGGCCGTCAGGATGCAGGATGTTCAAGACTTCCTCCTCCCATGTTGTAAATTGTGGGGGTTGAGGTGGGGGTCCTCCGCCAGTCTTCTGCACGGCGATGTTGTGCCTGGATACCATGGAACGCACCTTCCCCCGTAGGTCGTTCCATCGCTTCCTGATGTCTTCCCGATTTCTGGGGTGCTGTCCCACAGCGTTGACCCTGTCGACAATCCTCTGCCATAGCTCCGTCCTCCGGGCAATGCTGGTGTATTGGATCTGTGTGCCGAAGAGCTGGGGCTCTACCCGAACGATTTCCTCCACCATGACCCTGAGTTCTTCGTCTGAGAAGCGGGGGTGTCTTTGGGGTGCCATGGAGTGGTGTGTATGATGTGTGGGGTGGGGTATGTGTAGTTAAGTGTGTTGAGTGTGGTGGTGTGTGTTGTTTTGTGTGTGGATATTGTGTGGGTGATGGTGTAGTGTGCCTCTGTGTGATGGTGTTCTGTGATCGCTGCTGTGTCTCTCAGTGCTTCTTTTTGGATTTTGGTCGAAGGGGTTTGTGGGTGATGTGGGTGTTTGTTTTATATTGTATTGTGTGTGTGGGAGTGGTGTGTGTATGTGTATCAGGTGTGTGGAATTCAAATCGGCCAATGTGGCTGAGTTTTGTTCGTTTGTGTGTATTCTGACCGCGGCGGTGTGTACCGCCAATGGGAAACCGCGTTTGAAAGACCGCCGCGTGGATTCGTGGGTCAGAATGGCATGGGCGTATTTCTGTTGGCGTGACGGTGGAGGTTTGGTCACCTCCACTTTTCCGCCGACCGCTGGTCTGGCGGTCTGTTGTGGCTGTCGGATTTTCGGAGGTTTGGCTGCTGCGGGTCAGAATGACCGTGGCGGGTTACCGCGACCGCGGCGGAATTATGGAGGATTTCTGACCGGCGGTAGGTGCCTTTTACCGCCGAGGTCAGAATGACCACCTAAGCTGCTAAAGAAACTGTGTGAACATTGAACTCGTTCAGCTTTGTAAATACCTGCAACTTAGAAAAAAAAAAAAAAACGCTTTGATAAAGTGCCTTCAGCTTTCTGATTCTATACAGATCATGACTAGCTTCACTACACAGGGGCGTAAAATGAAGTATTGTAAATACATGTGTATAGGCTTACTGACCGCATGCGTACTAATAATTGTAGCAATAGTTCTTGGAATGCATGGTAAAAGCGAGAGTGAGACAAATGATGCTTCTACTTCTAAACCTATTATCGTTACTGAACTAACAGCTCTGAAGAGACTCGAGCAAGACGAGAGACACTTGCATGATAAGAAGGAACTTTCATCTAACGTTTTCTATCGCTTACTGAGTGAGTATGTTGAGACCATGGATGCGAAAGATTGTTATGTGTGTACACAAATACCTACCTCAGTAGTGGAAGGGGTAACGTATCACAGCATGCCTCTTACGTATGGAATTACATGTAGTATAGTAGCTTCCAGATTTTATGCTCAAAGAGACATTCATTATTTCTATACTAATTACGATGTTACTTTTGCATATGTCCCCATAATAGGGCACCTAAGTAAGATAGCTAGAGATTGGTCGGCCAAATTAATGAGGGAATTTTTTTGAACCGATGTCCCCTTTCCACACAGCTCACGCACATAGGGAGAACCTTACATGCTTGCTTTCACCGGTAGAAATAGAATTTTTAGACCGCACTGACGACAGAAAGAACGAAATGAAGGAGAAATTAGAGAAGGAATTGCACGAAAGGACGTCTGTAGATAATTATGCTTTTGCCGCAATAAAGACACAAGGGAAAATAGCTTTAGATACATTGCATGTGGGAAGATTTTGTATACATAGATTTCCATCATATTATGACACAGTTTTCGTGGGAACGAGTGAATGTAAACACACATACGCATTCCAACAAAAGTGGACGTTCATGCTGAATGGACAAGACCCAGTTATTCCTGGAGTATATTATATTTGTGGACTCAACGCCTATTATTGTCTTCCTAAAGGATGGTATGGGAGGTGTTATTTGGGAATATTGTTCCCAAAGGTTTACCAACTAGATGACTTAAAGAAATTTCCAAGGCTGTCTGAATCACATCGTGTTCAGAAAAGGGAGACAGCTGCTGGTGTGGTAGGAGATATATTTGGAGCTATGATTCCTTCAGTAGGAGTCATATTGAATTCAATCAAAATACGAAAGTTGTCTACTATTGTGGATAACATGTTGACAAAGTTTTCGGGAGCTATAATCCTGATGGATGCTGAACTCGCTGCAGAAAGAGCTATGACTCTTCAAAATCGGCTTGCCTTAGACATTCTTTTAGCAAAGGATGGCGGCGTTTGCAAAATGCTTGGTACGCGTCACTGTTGTACATATATACCCGACAACAGTGGAAAAATTAGAACGATGCTTACAAATTTAACTAGAGAAAGTGTAGATTTAAAGGAATTGAAAGAACCCGGAGTTTGGGAGAAAGTTGGAAAAGGATTTGCTTCTGTGGGAAATTGGCTCAGCAACGTTTGGAACGGATTGTTACTAAAAATAGTAAAGGGAATATTGATAATATTAATTTGTTTATTAGGCTCTTGGGGAACATGGAAAGCTTTCAAAATGTTAAAAGCAAGGAGCAAAAGAAAGAGAGAAGAGAAAATAGAGAACAGAATGGTGGAACTTTATAGGGAGAAGTCAAAAGGGACTAAAAGAAAAAGGGAATTGACTGAAGTGCCAAATTACTATACAGAATTTTAATGGAATAAAATTTGTGGGTAGATTTGATGTGATGACATAATTAGTCATCAGAGGAGGGATTGATGACGCAGAAAAGAAGGTTCGACATATATTCATGTACACCGTGTAACCGACATATATATTGAAGTGTGATTTTAAATTAACGAAATAATGTACGAGGGAAATTGTGCCCTTGGGGTAGTTCGCCATCATTATAAACGAGCTTTATTAATCATGAAGTATTAAAAATGTACTAATCCGTCATAATCGCAAATGTATGCCATGATTTATTGTTTGAAAACTGTTTTGCTTAGCTTAAATTTAGTACAGGCTTAGGCCTAGTTGCTTGGTTTCAAATTCTAACTGCGTGATTCTTTTTTCCTTGAATTAATGAAATATATTCTTGCTTGAAGTTGTATTTTTCCAGTAGAAACTGGCTGGTACACTTATCTCCAAGGTTTCGTGCTAGGCCGGTTACATCCCCTTTGATACAAGGTCAGTCTCTGCAGGTGCGGACAATGAAGGTACAGATAGTAAAATAATTGGCAAACCATGATACAATTTGTGTTCCAAGGCGCCAAGGACAGTGTATGCATAAATGAGCGCTAGTAAAAGACAATTTTTGATTGGACAATTTGAAGCCAACCTATGAACCCTCCAATGGAAGACCCTACAGAATTTGGAATGTTTCTTACTTAAACCCACCGGACAAAGAGAAGTCAGCCATTTTCCTCGATGCCAGTTTGAAGCCTGATGCCAGACTCCATTTTGGACGACACCCTGATGCCCTTTTCTCTATCTGAGAGAAAGAGACTTTAAGAATTCTCACCCTAGAGACTTTAACTTTGATTTGCCCCCGTCTTGCCCATGCAGTAACTTTGCCCCATTCTCCTTGCCGCTGCAGGGAAACTTACCCTTAACTTTGCCCCTTTGAAATTTGCCCCATGCTGATCAACCGGTACCTGAAGGATGAAGACTTTTCTTGAATGCTGATTGTATTTGGTAAATATGAAAGGATAAATGTATTATGCATTGTGTTTTCCTTTTAGGTACCAACTGCTATTTTGATAGGATCCTAGCTAGAAGTTTTCCAAATTTGTGTTGACTAAATTCGTTTTGCATGAAGTCCCACATGCCAATGCTAATTAGAGGTTAGTCGAGGTTTTCATTCAATGTATCATGAAGAATTGAAATCTTGTTATGCTGACCGAATGTATGCAATTAGTCAAATACAGTTAGTCACATTGGTGATTTGCATTGCTATAACAGAGTGTATCATTATTCAGATTTTGCGTAGATTGCGTTTCTTCCGCCGTTATGGACAGCTAGTAATGTTCATATACATATATCAATTGGTTTTGAGACATATATATATCGTGCTAGCTTTGTTAATATAGGGAAATAAATTCACTAACTTTTAATAAACTGGTGTGGTTATTCATGACTCAAAGTTCATGGTGCGCCGAAATACCAACTGTTATTGATTTCTGATGTGTTGTATTGATCTATTAATTGAGTACTGACTACCGATTACAACAGTTATTGATTATTGATTTGAGTGACTCGACTATTGTTAAAAGATTCACCGACCTCCAACGTGTCCAGGTACAGGTAATTTATAAGGGCTGGACGCGTTATCAAGTGCTTGTTAGGTAACTTATGTATACTACACAAGGACCACCATGATTGCCAACGAGAACAAGAGTAAGTGTAATAAGTCAAACAACTGTCCTGTCGGACATATTCACCAACATTTCTACTTGTTTGAAATTGTGCAAACTCAATTTGTAGCTTCACTTTCAAAGCAAAAGTAGAAGTGTTGGTGAATGAGTCCCACAGGATATTTGTTTGACTTTTTACTTTAGAGAGCTTAGGATTTCTTCACCAGCTTGTCTGCCTTAGTTTCAACGGTAGATATGCCCATCTCATTTTAAGGAATAGGCCTCCCAAGGCCTACTTGGACACCCCCAACTTGCATCCACAGACTAGTATAGGTTCACTTGGAAATTATACAGGATTAGTCAGGACTCTGATGAGAATAAAGACATGAATGGGTAAGGAAAGCTTATGGTAGGTGTGCCTTCACAGTGATATTGCACAGGTAGAAGGCAGATAGTAAAGGTAGTCCAGATGTACATCATCTACACCTATGGATTCAAATCCATTTGTGCCATCCCAGCACTGAAGGACAATGACATGTATAGGTCAGTGTCTGACCTGCTTTTCATGTTCATCCTCCATTAGAACTTAGTAGATGTTCAGTGTTTCTTCCTGAGCCTCAGGTGGCTGTCATGGGAGTCATTTGTAAAGGTTTGTTATGCATGCATTCGGTAATGTTAAGGAAGAAGGAGGCGTTTACTTGACAGGTGGTAAAATGTAGTCAAACTTATTCCATTCTGTGGCATATGAATGTGAAGGGCCCTTGTCTGGCAGCGGTACGTTAATGTGAGTGCACTGATTGGTTGGATTGGGCCCGTGGCCGGCGGTATGAAAGGGTTGTTTGTGCATGAATGGCGTGTGAATGGACCATAAACAGAGTGGTGTCTGGACGTGGCTTTGTGGCCCACCTTCAGAAGGCTTGGTTGCAATATTCAGATACTTTGATAAGTATTCATGCTTTGAAACCATAATTTCTGGAGGTACTAAAACCAACCAGTGTGAGTGGAGGGTTAACTTTAACAAACTAGTACCAGGGGAGTCCAAGGGTGCAGGACTTGTGTGGCTCTCACCAGTTTTCCTTCACCCAGAATCTCATTGAAATCACAAAATGTGCTTAAAAAACACATTTGCCTTGTATTTCAATGAGCAGAAGTCCAGGGATCTACAGGCAGCCACAAATTTTCTACCACTCAGCGTTCCACTAAGTCTCCAGCGAAAAACTGCCTCACTTTAGTGAGTGGGCAAGTGACCACAACAGGAAAGTACCCAAAACGGATTGTGGAGACATCAAAATTACCTATCACAAAACAGCCTCGTTTTGTAAGACAGTCACCTGAGTATTTGGTCCTGGGCTCGGCAGCCATATAGGGAAACCTACCTAACCCAGACGTTTCTTAAAACTAGACACTCAAGGCAGTCCACGGAAGTGTGACGTGTTTGGATTTCACAAAGATTTCTTACCCAGAATACCCTGCAAAAGTGAATCATTGATTAAAACACTATTTTTTCTTTCTTTTTCATCACAGAAACTACAGGAATGTGTAGGGATCCTCAAAATTCCTACCACCCAGTGTTTCTCCACTTGTCCTGATAAAAACACAACCCCACTTGTGTGCCTGCGCCTAGTGCCTGCGTCAGGAATGGATCACTCCAGGGTTAACAATAGCCCTCATGCAAGGACTACCATTGACCCTTGTGCCAATAGTGCACTAGCCTACCCACACAAGCTATGCATTTTGCAAAAAACAGGCCAGTTTTCTTTCAGAAAATGTGATGTGTCCATGTTGTGATTTGGGGCATTTCCTGTCGCAGGCACTAGGCCTACCCACACAAGTGAGGTATTATTTGCAACGGGAGACTTGGGGGAACGCTGGGTAGGAGGAAATTTGTGGTTCCTCCCAGATTCCAGAACTTTCTGTCACCGAAATATGAGGAAAAAGTGTTTTTTGGGCCACATTTTGAGGTTTGCAAAAGATTCTAGGTAACGTAACCTGGTGAGAGCCTAAGAAGTCACCCCATCTTGGATTCTCCTAGGTGTGCAGGTTTGGTAGGTTTCCCTAGGTGCTGGCTGAGCTACCGGCCAAACTCTATAGCTAGGCACTTTGCAAAAACACGTCAGATTTCAATGTAAAAATGTGACATGTCCATGTTGCTGTTTGGGGCATTTCCTGTCCCGAACATTAGGCCTACCCACGCAAGTGAGGTACCATTTTTATCGGGAGACTTGGGGGAACACAGAATAGCAAAGACAGTGTTATTGCCCCTTGTCTTTCCCTAAATTTTTTCCTTCCAAATGTACAGTGTGTCAAAAAAGATATCTACTTGAGAATATGCCCTGTAATTTACATGCTAGTATGGGCACCCCGGAATTCAGAGATGTGCAAATAACCACTGCTTCTCAACACCTTATCTTGTACCCATTGTGTAAATACCAAGATTTTCTTGATACCTATTTTTCACTCTTTACATTTCAGCAAATGAATTGCTGTATACCTGGTATAGAATGAAAACCCATTGCAAGGTGCAGTACCTTTATTGGCTCTCGGTACCTAGGGTTCTTGATGAACCTACAAGCCCTATATACCCCCACAACCATAAGAGTCCAGCAGTCATAACTGTATATTGCTTTAAAGAATCTGACATTGCAGGAAAAAGTTACAGAGTAAAATGTGGAGAAAAATTGCAGTTTTTTTCACCTCAGTGTCAATATTTTTCATTTCAGCTGTTATTTTCTGTAGGAAAACCTTGTAGGATCTACACAAATGACCCCCTGCTGAATTCAGAATTTTGTTAATTGTTCAAAAATATTTAGCTTTACGGGATCCAACAATGGTTTCACACCCATTTCTGTCACTAACTGTAAGGAGGCTGAACGCACAAAAAATAGTAAACATGGGGTATGTCCCAGTAAAACGCCAAAATTGTGTTGAGAAATTTGGTTTTCTGATTCAAGTCTGCCTGTTCCTGAAAGCTGGGAAGCTGGTTATTTTAGCACCGCAAACCCTTTGTTGATGCCATTTTTAGGGAAAAAAACGCAAGCCTTCTTTGGCAGCCCTTTTTCCCATTTTTGTTTTAAAAAACGAATGTTTTGCTGTCTTTTGGCTAATTTCTTGGTCTTCTCCAGGTGAACCCACAAACTCTGGGTACCTTTAGAATCCCTAGGATGTTGGAAAAAAGGACGCAGATTTGGTGTGGATAGCTTATGTGGACAAAACGTTATGAAGACCTAAGTGCGAACAACCCCAAATAGCCTAAAAAGGGCTCAGCACTTGGGGGTCAGGGGGAAGGCACAGCAGCTATTGGGGCATTGTTTAGAGTGTGGCGATACATGTGTAAGATAAGTTTAGAATAGGATAGATAGGTGTATGTTAAGATAAGTTAGTTTAGGTTACTTCAGTGTAGGGTAGTGTATAGGTTAGGTTTTGATATGATGTTATTAATATGTTTTAATAAATCCTGTGAGTATTAGACAATTATCTCTCCATGTTGATTGAGTGTCTTTGTGTTTGGGTGTTCTCATGTGTGCACTAGCCAAGTAGGAGGAACAGCTTAGGGTATGCTTTCTGTCTTTATTTACATGGATGACAATGTGCATAGACTGTAAGGGGAGCTGTCAGATTGGCTGCTAAATGACATCTACTCAAATTGATTGTCATCCATAGTTCCAGCCATTCACATTGTGTTTGTATGCTGAATCTTGGACAAGTATGGAACTTCAACTGTCAATGCTGAGCAATGTTCCCTCTAATTTTTTTCCACTGTGTGCGGCAGTGTGCGGTCTCTGTGCGCTGCAGCCAAGGATACGTGCACCAAGAAATTGACCATTCACGCGCGCGCAGCGCATAACTAGCCAAGATCTTTGGCATTAGCCTCTCCATACCACTAAAGCAAAAAAGGGATATCATTGCTCAATGCAATAGGGCATCAAGGCAGTTTTGTGACCTGGTTGCACACCCCAAGGACATGACCTGTTAGGAGAGCACGTATATTGCTCTAAAAGGCTTATTTAGGCTTAGAAAGTGATAACGCATATAAACTACCACAAAGTATAGGAATGGTGGAACATTTGATAACAGCACATTTTCTACTGTTCTGAAGCATTTCCTAGCTCATTAACCATTAATTTCCAAGACAAATATCCCTTGCTCGCTTGTATGCTAAAGTACGCCAAATGATGTTTACAACACTCCCCGCTGCATTTAAACGCTGTTTTCATTTACTTCCATCCAGATTCAAATATGAGCATTATCTGCCTTAGGGGAGCACATATATCGCTCTAAAAGGCTTATTTAAACTCAGAAAGTGATAAAGCATATAAACTACCACAACATATAGCAATGGTGGAACATTCGATAACAACACATTTTCTACTGTTCTGAAGCATTTCCTAGCTCATTAACCATTAATTTCCAAGACAAATATCACTTGCTCGCTCTTACGCTAAAGTACGCCAAATGATGTTTACAACACTCCCCGCGGCATTTAAACGCTGTTTTCATTGACTTCAATCCAGATTCAAATATGAGCATTATCTGCCTTAGGGGAGCACGTATATCGCTCTAAAAGGCTTATTTAAACTCAGAAAGTGATAAAGCATATAAACGACCACAACGTATAGGAATGGTGGAACATTCGATAACAGCACAACGTGCGTGCTTGCCAAAGGGGCCTGCGCGATGGGGGAAGGAAAGGTGCGCGCGCGCCTTACAGGGAACATTGATGCTGAGGTATGGCAGTGTTATTGGTGGAAAGTGTGGCACATATGACATCAGCCAATTTAGGGTCTGTATCCTGCCACTCTGGCAGCTGCCCATCACTGATGAGTTCTCCTCTTCTGAACCCTGCATGTTAGTTGTACTGGTGCTCTCATATGGGTAAATTACCATACACTTGGTTTAGATCCATACATTGCTTATGTCAACTTCCATGGATATCTGTTCAATACATGTATTTAAGACTCTGTAAGTTGGTTGTAGCCCACAACACCATCATTCACCTATTTCATGTTAGGATCCTAGTGTGTGGCTTTGTGTCTGACAGTAATGCAGACATTTAATTAGGTTCTGTTCTCATTGACATAGCTTCACACAATGCATACATGTAGCTGAGTTGATGGATCACAGTAAACGTTGAAATGTTACATGTCAACAAGGTGATTTATTTACAGGTGCAAGTGTACTTTCCAATGCTATACAATGTCCAGTTCACAGACTGCATGGGAGATCCTTAGCCATTTGTTGTACAATCAGGGTCCAGGGGTGAGGGACATGTCATGAGATATACTGTAGTTAGAGGAAATGTTCATTAGGGAGGAGGTCTCTAAATTGCTAATAGGTAAGATTTGAGACAATGACATTACATAGCAGACAAGTCAAGAGTGGGTGACTGAAGAGGGCACATTGCCAGCTGTCACAACACTGGTATGATCTTAAGCACAGAACTAAGGAGATACTGTCCAAGTGACACAGACTGGTGCTACTGGGTGGTTTTCCTTGTGAATATTGTTCCTCCCACATCTTCATCCTCTGATGCATGTGGTGCCTCCTGTGCCATGGGCGGTGCTGTTGTTGAGGGGACCACACATACATCAGGGGATAGAGATGTGGAATCAAAAGTCCCGACAGCTGCCATTTGTGGGACCACATAAGACATCAAGGGGTGTGTAATTTATTAAAATATCTACTTGTCCATGGGACAGGTTGCTTCCTAAATCTACTTGTCCTGTAAAAAAATCTACTTGTCCCTTTGGCTTCATGTACTGTGGCAACAAATTATGGTGGCAGTTTCATTATGTACGAGCTCTGATAATAGCCTCTCTGGTTATGCCAGGGCCAGTACCATAGTAGGGCTTGAATACTTGCAATTTCAATCCCTACTATAGCAATTTCCTTATTTTGCCACCTTCTCTAGTCTTTTCACATAATGAGAATGGTTAGAAATTTACTCCTGACAATGACAAAAGTAGAAGTTCTTTCAGGGTTGGGAAAAAAGTGGTTGGAGGGAAAGTGAACTTTTAAATGCTCAATAGATTTTCACATGAGCAAATCTACACATGCATATTTGCTCGTGTTAAAATACAGCTCACAAATATTTTCTAGGAGTACGATTTCCTGGTCTACTTATGCAAGTTCTTGTGAATTCATGAAAGCCACTAATTCAAAGACATATACAATGGGTGCACTTTTGTGACTTTCTTTAAGAATTGGGTCATTGATTAGGTCTGGCGTTAACAAAGACATTTTGTTTTTATTAAACTTCTATTTCTTTCTCTATCTATCGGATGGCTTTATTGTGAGTGATCGCATTGTGCTCATCCACAAGGAGCATATTGCCACACAAAGTAGTTTTGTTCAGTGTAAGGAACTACTGTGGCAATCAGTGGCATAACAAAATGGGAGCAGATCTCCCTGCAAAGAACATGGAGGGCCCCACCACTCCAGACTCACTCAGTGCAGGTGCAGTGCTGAGGGGGCCCCATGTAGGGGGGCTGTGAGGCCTTTGTTATGCAACAAGTGGCAATGTGTGCTTTTGAGACCAAAAACGTGTTTTTCTTTTTGTCAGTGTTTGTTACAATGGTGAGGGCCTGGCAGCTCCCACAACAATAAAGTGTTACATAAGCCATGTCAAAACAAGACACGCATTGACGAAACCAAATATATGTCGGGTCGGGTGGCTTTGCCATGCTTGTTTATTTTCATGCTTACCATAATCTTGTTGAAAATGGCTACACTGATTTTTTGGAAATACAAGCATGCATCAATACATTTTACTAAATGAGGCTTCAAAAAAATAGCACCTAAAATGTAATATTAGCGAAACTTTTTTTCCTACTTGCATTTTTATTTTGAAAGCAAAGAATCATCACTCTTGCTTACAAGGTTCTGCAAACATTTGCATCTAATCAGAGAGCATTCTGGGAGCATTATACTTAGCCTCATATTGATAAAGTTTTCAAACGTGTATACAATTTCTTTCTTTTTTAACTGGAACCACTGTCAGTAGTGCAGTGTGACCTTAAAATGTTTATTTACAGCACTCACACTAGTAATGAAAGCTTTTCATTAAGGAACCATAAATACAAGTTTGAACCATGTTAACAGATGGATGCGCATATTACCTCAACTGCAGACAGTTCTCTTCTTTATAAACTGGCACCCAAAGGGTTTGTGCTGCAAGGGCAAAATAAACATGACAAATTGTTGCCCTTGACCCCAAACAATATGTGTTGGGTGCTGGGAATTCCATATCACTTCAGCAAGGTGGAACTGCTGATTTCTCAACACTGCAGCAACATCACAGTGGTAGGCAACCATGTTTCCCATGAGGGAGGCCGCTTCCTGCCGTATGGACTCCAGGGTGTTCTGTATAGCCCCCAGGCTGTTGTCTATAATGCTGATGCCACTTTGGGAGGGAAATTGCTGAAGCCTCTGCCCCATGACAACAGCTATGTCAGCCAGGGACTGCTGCAGTCCACATGGTGGGGAGTAAGTGCCTCTGATGGCTTCTGAGGTGTCCTTAATTGGACTGAAGCAGCTCTGTACTCCCTCTATGCTGCCTGCCATTGTCTCCATCCCCACCTGCATCTACTTGGCCAGCTCCCGCTGGACTCATACCACTGTCCTATGAAAGGTGATGTATGGGTCCTCAGGGTCCAGGGCTGTGTCCGGACTGGCTAGTGTTGTGTGTTGGTAGCTGGGTGGTTCATGTGGAGACCCTGCAATGCTGTGTATCTTTCCTGCAACTGGAAGTGGTGTCTGGAGGGAACAAAGGACATCCTGGAGAGTCTCTTCATTGACGGTTGACAGCTGGTCATCCAAGTCATCTGTAAAATCCACGACAGGCATGTCGGCAGGAAGTAAGGCATCCTCCTCTGCAATGGAAATGAGATAGTGATATGTCAATCTCTGACTGTGGTGGCTGTTGACACGGCTCATCATTTATTTGCTACTGGAGGCTCAGTGACATGTTATAGACCCCAGGTTGTAGTTGTATATTATGTGCAACATTGTGCATCACACAAGGTATTTTGTGCTTTGATCTCACACCACCAACTTCCTTGCAGGCTCCTTGCCCCTGCCACTGACATCATAGTGGCACGTATTTGCTTTCCTATTTACCATGGTGGATATTTCCACAGTAGTGTAATGTAATGTGTGCTTTCACTCTTTTGGTGCTATAATGCATTGGCACCATGAATGATGGCACTAGTGCAGCATAGCAGAGGTAAGTCCATTGCATACAATGCTTGCGTTATATTCTCATCTGCCTCTCGCAGGCCCCACATGTGCTAATTGGAAGGGACAGTCCAACCATTAGGGATTGTCAGCCACATAAGTTTGCCCCTCCCTACATTTGGACCTTTCCTTGCATACAGCATATCTGCCACATGCATATGTTGAGCTAAGGATGTAGAATGTGGATTAATGCATGCATTTTGAGACTTTGATGAAGTGGCACAAGGGGAATGTGCAGCTTGGATCCACATGGGCAACTATTTGTATGATGGTACAGTTGCATTATGGGCTAGGGGCATTGTGCCGGTAGTGCAACTTTGATGCCATTTGTGCCAGTTCTTACACATGTTGAATGTCCCATTACACAGTACACCAACCATTCACACAACACTCTCAATCTTGTTAGATGGTGAGATTGCAGCTACTTGTACAGCTGCACAAATGATGGTCACACATGCCCCATGTGTTGTATGAGTTCACTTTTGTGCCCATTCCCAAATGGCGCATGGAGGTGTGTGAGAGTTGTTGTTAGTCCATCCTGTGCAGTTTGCGGTCCACAGGTTGCACACGTAGGGCTTGATTTTTTCTCAAGTGGCACAGCTCAGTGCAGCAGCAATATATGCTGCACGGTGTTGCGCCAGTTTTGAAACGCAGGGATGCTCCATGTTTACTAGAATATGGCACACCCCTGCGATTCCCTCTGCACCTGCTCAGATTTGTTCTCCTTGCACCAATGCAGGCACCATTGCACCATAATGAAGGGGTGCCTGCTTTGAGGGGATAGATTGTTTATATGCCGAGAGGTATCTCTTCCTGCACATGTACAAGCAATTATGGCAAGGTGACATTTCAATGTGTGTTGCAGGATGCAGAACACATGAGAAGGGCAATGACACAAGGAGGAAAGAAAGCATTTCTCCTTGTTGCGCCATCCTGACACCACCCCAGGGGTGGTATTGACTTCAGTCCCAGTCTCTGATGAACATGTTGTGTTGGATCTGGGGCAATGACAATATGCAATGGGTGTAGTTGTGGCAAACCACAGCCACACTAATTGCATTTCCCTTCCAGGCAATGTGCTGCATATTTACATGGTGGCGTAAAGCCATAGAAAGTTGCTTATGTCCACATTGTGTATATGTCGAAGTGCATTGAGCAACCAGAGCATCACTACAAGTGTGGCTTGGGTGGCAATGGGGCATTTTGATTCAGGGCCTGTGTGTCCTGATGCAACCCTTTAGTATGCATTGAGTGTGTCCTTTGTGCTTACCCCTTCTGCCATTTGTGAGATTCCAGATAGTCCCCCCCGCTACTTACCCTGCATTTGTGGTAGTTCTTGGTAGTCTGTGCTGTCCTGTCCTGCCATTCCAGTGACCAGCTCCTCTGGAATGACCGCTGCAACTGTCTCCCCCAGCTCATCCAGGTCCTCCTGTGGTGAAGGACATCCACCTCCAGTCTGCAGTGCTGCCTTTCGGTTCCTGGCCAGTTTCTCCTTGTTTCTGCACTTGCAATCGTGCCATCGCTTCTTACAATTGGTGACAGTCCTCCTCACCTCTGCCACACTGTTGACTTTGCCTACTATTGCCTGCCATATGTCCTCTCTCCTACGAATTGGCAATTTGGAGGTGATGAAGAGCTGGTGTTGGTGCTCCGTCACCTCTCTGACCAAGATGTCATGCTTCTCCTCACTAAAGCGACACTTCTGCTTCTTCTTCTCCTGGGACTTTGCGGGACCCTCCTGGCTGGTACTTGGCTGATTAGGATTTCCCTGGGGTCTCTTGTGGCCTGCATTCTCCATCTTGTCTTCCCATATGTTTTTTTCTTGTATTTGTTTTTTTTATGCTTATGCGGTTAAATATGGCTCTGACCCATTTTGTGTCAAAAAATGTGCAACAAAATGGTTTACCGCCATTTTTGCAGCATTATCGTAATTTTTTCTTACGCCATGTTGCGATGGTTAGCGTATTTTTTTTGCCGATAACCATTCCTTAGCACCATCATGCATCATTTTGTAAATATGGAACATTGATGGTGCTAGGAAATGACATTAGCTTCCATTAAAATATTTGACACACTAGTTCCCTAGCGCAGTTGTGCTTCATTTTTCATAAATCTGGGCCTTAATGTTTAAATGAAACACAATCCAACATTTTAAAAAAAACATTAAAGTATGTAGTTATGATTTAGTGAATACCTATAACTTGATCCCCCATCATGCACTCCTTATGACTTCACATATTACATCACTCATGAGCTGTTACATGACATCATTGATGGCAACACTCAAGACATCTCAGTCTCTCCCCTGCATCAAATCCACATCAGGGCTTGGAGTCAGTGCCTAGGCTTCAGCAAGGCCTTCAATACAAAGGGCATGTTTGAAATGAGCTGAGCACTCCTCACCTCCCACTCCACAACCAGCCAACCTCCGCTGTGCATAGATTTTGGAAAATCACAGTGTTTCTCTGCAGGGCCTAGTGTCACACCAGCTCATGCATCCAACATAAATTAGGGGTTAGGCAGTCGGCATGCCCTATGGCCAGACCCTGAGCACAACTCTCCACGTGGTCAACCTCTGCTGTGCAGTGACCCAGACCTGCACCCACCCCTTCCTGGCAGCTAACACCCTACTTGGTCATCCTTCTGCCCTTCACAGCAAAGGTTGATCAAAGGGTGCATTCTCAATGTTGTTGAGCTCAAAGCTGTCCACAAGTGACCTACCCACACTACACACATTCTTTGCTTGAACACAAGCAAAAAGGCAATTATACGCAACAAAAAGTCTGTAATTCTGAAAAATGATATTTCTTTTGCTTCTTTTGAAAGCTTGCAGACAAGCTTATAGGTGTCTAGCTATCAATTTAGGTTGTTCTAATACTGCTCTTTCAGAAGTCTCTAGCACACTGTTAGAATCATTCATTTGGTCAATCTTATTAGTCATTTTAACAATGTTGTTATTTAAATATAATCAGTAATGTTGTCAATTATGTCTTTTAACTTGCCATGACGTTAGGAGCAGCTGACAGACCAAGCTCTCCCGTGCTGCCACATCTCTTTCTCCTGTTTTATGCATCATTTTACTGCTTTCACCTTCCCTTCCCATGATTTTTGAGTACTTTCTCCTTCTTTTTGCCTCATTTTTGCTGTTTCTCCTCATCTCTCCCCATTTTTCTGTGTCATTTCTCCTGTTTTTTGCCTCGCTTTCACTGCTTCCCCTACTTTTCCCTGTTTTTTGCCTCATTTTTTTAGATGCTTTCTCCTTCCTCCCCCCGAGTGCTTTGTTTTGCATCATTTTTACTGCTTTATTCTCCTCCCCTGTTTTTCTGAGTGCGTTCTCCTGCTTTTTGCCTCATTTTTTCACTGTTTATCCGTTCTTTCCCTATTGCTGCTCCTGCCTTTTGCCCATTTTCCTACTTCCTGCCTAGCCCTGCCCACTACCTACCAACACCCCTCTCTCCTCCCAGGACCTAATTAATGGAGACTGCAGCACGGCCTTGCTATGGACGCTTGCAGAGGGTGTGCTGCTAGCATGCCAAGGCAAGCCCATCTGTTCCCATGTGCGTCTCGACCACTCCGAGCGCCAAGACCCCTGGATCTTCCACCCCACCGAGATACATCGCCACTGACCTCTGAGCTCTGGACGCCAGACTCACCAATAACCGCTGCTGCCGCACATCCCCATGTACTACCATAGGGCCAATCTCCTGCCAACACTGCTACCTCACCTTCAGCACCAGAGCAACCGACGATACCGCAAACGTGGTTTGCACCTGCCACATTGACTGACGCCACCACGACACAGCTACAGTGTATCCTACTTAGTGAACATTCACTCTGTAAACACACCACCGAGGTCTGTGACACCATCTCCTCCCTCACCCTGGACATCATCTTCCTCACAGAAACCTGGCTAAACCCTGCCTTTGCACCAGACATTGCCACTGCCATCCCCGAAGGTTACAAGATAACACACCAGGACCAAGCCAACAAGCACGGAGGCAGAATTGCTATTATTTACAGGGACACCACCTGCTGCACGACATCCCCTGACAACTCAATTTCGGTAATGGAACACCTCAACTTCCAACTCCACACAGACAGAAAAAGCACCATCAGAGGCTCCCTTGCCTACACACCACCAGGACCACGCTCCAGTTTCTGCAATGCCATCTCAGAGCTCATGGTCCTGCATGCAATCGACTCTGAGCACTACTTATTCCTAGGGGACCGCAACTTCCAACTCGATGATCCCAGCAACACCAACTTCACCAACCTCCTGGAAAGCATGAGCAGCATTGGCCTCAAGAAGCTCATCACCGACCCTACCAACATAGCAGGACACACGCTCCATCCCATTTTCATCTTCAGCGACAGAGTCGGGTAGATCTGGTCTGGCCGCCACAGTGTACACCTCACAATCTCAGGCTCACTTCCCCCAGCACCGTGCCCCCCAGATCTACACGAAGAGACTAGAAGAAAGTATCAGAAGGCTAGTGGAATCACACTCTCTGCTCCCAGAATCTACACATGACCCGGAACAAGCAGCAAAGAGCTTCTCCCAGTGGATCACAGAATGCACTGATGCTATAGCCCCACTGAGACAGCCAAGGTCAAAGAACAAAGCAAAAGAGCAAGCTGGTTCACCAAGGAACTGCACTCCACCAAATACAACTGCCGACAGCTTGAAAGGAAGTGGTGCATCAGCAAAACAAACAGAAGACCGCACCTTCTTCAAGACTCCTCTCAACCAGTACTACCGCCTCCTGAAAACAACCAAGAAGAACACACTGGAAGATAGCATCAAAGTCAGTGCCAACCACAGCAAAGAACTCTTTACCATTGTGAAGGAATTCACCATTCTGCCGCGACCAAGAACAACATCACATCCTCTCAGGAAGTGTGACTTCTTCCATGAAAAGATCTCAGCCATCTACAAAAACTTCCAACCCCAACCCTCTGCTGCAGATATCATCAACCAGATCACACCAACAACCACAAACCCTGATCACCTTTTCACCCACTGGGTACTCATCATCAGGCAAGACACTATCTCCCTCACAATATCCGTGCATTTGGGAGCACCCACAGACCCTTGCACCCATTATGTCTTCAAGCAGGGAAGCAAGACAATCAGCGATGAGCTTAGGAAGGTCCTGAATACTTCCATCCCCATGGTCTCCTTCTCTGAGGACTGAAAACATGCTGAAATTAGGCCCCCCTGAAAAAACAATCCACCAACCCAGCCGAACTGAAGAACTACCAGCTCATCTCTGTGCTTCGCTATCCAGCAAGAGTCCTCGAGAAAGTGATGAACCAGCAACTCACCCAACACCTAGAAGATCACACCTCCTGGACCAATTCCAATCCAGATTTTGAGCTAACCACAACACCGAGACATCCCTGATTGCATCCACAGATGACATCAGAGCCCTCCTGGACTGCAGGGAAACAGCGGCCCTCATCCTCTTGGACCTGCCTGCCGCATCTGATACCATCCCATTCTGATCAACAGACTCCACTATGTTGGGATTCCAGAAAACACCCTAAAATGGATCTCCTCATAATTCACCGGCAGAGCTTAAAGGATCTATTTCCCACCGATCACCTCAGAGCCCAAAAAAGATTGTCTATGGAGTCCCCCAAGGTTTGTCCCTCAGCCCAGTCCTCTTCATCACCTACATGACTACCCTGGCCGCCACCATAAGATCACATGGATTCAACATCATCTCCTATGCTGATGACACTCATCTCATCCTCTCACTGTCTGTAGATCCCTCCAACTCCCAGAAGGACCATCATGCAGGCCTACAGAAATACGGTCTACATAGGAATTACTGCACGCCTCCTGAAGAGACTCCAAACAATACAGAACTCAGCAGCAAGACTCATCCTCGTTCTCCCCAAAAAGGATCCACATCACACCCCATTTCAAAAAACTACACTGGCTCCTGATTCAGAAGAGATGCCAGTTCAAGATGCTGACCCACACCTACAAGGCCCTGCCCAACGAAGGACCAGCATACATCATGCCACAAACCGACGAGACACCTCCGATCAGCTTCCATCTCCCTCACAGACACCCCACGTATCCGTTGAGCCAACAGTGGAGAATGCTCCTTTTCACACCTGGCAGCCAAGGCTTGGAACAACCTCCCCATGCACCATCACTCCAGCGATTCAGAAGAGAACTAAAAACCTGAATGTTCGATTGATCATACCTCCATGCAGCAGCATGCTCCCCCAGTGCCTGAAGACCTTTACAGGTGATTTGCCATACTCTATAAATGTTTGATTGATTAATTGATTGAGGTCATAACCAGGGGCCAGTTTTGGCTCACTTATTTTGGTGGTTTGTGGGTGTTTTAAAGTTAACCTAATGTTACCCTGTGTCTTATTCCAATACCTCATTCCAATACCTAATTATAAGGTCGGTTAAGCTATTGTTTTCTGTGTGAATATCTATCTATCTATCTATCTATCTATCTATCTATCTATCTATCTATCTATCTATCTATCTATCTATCTATCTATCTATCTATCTATCTATCTATCTTTATATATTCTGAAATATAAAAATACCAAACTTTATAGTGACCTTATAGTTAAATATGTTAATAATATCTAACTTTAGACTAAAAACCTAAAGTTAGATAGTTAGTAGCTCACTGAAAAAAAGCAGAGGTTACAGTAGTGTTTAGTTAAGCAATGTAAGAATGTAAAAAGTAATGTTTCAAAACAAAAAACACTTAAATTCACCAATTATAGTTTACAGAACTAACTATGATGCGTGCCCCCCCCCATGAACTGCTTAGGACACCACATATTTTCTGAATTTCTAAGGTGGTTTTAAATGTAAAGTTAGATATTATTACCATAGCTATTATACCATCATCTTAAGCTTTGTTTTTTTCTCAATTTCAGTTTTTCATTTTTTGTTTCTGTTGCGTTCGATCATAATACCATATCTAACTATAATGTCACTTTAACTTTTGTTTTTTCAATGAATTTCTATTTTTTATCATAGTCACCTAATTTCCTCAGTAAGGACACTTTCTGCTGTCCATTGTGTGAGGTTGGCTGCAGCCTTACACGCAAACCCTGCAAATAGACAACACCCCCCAATGTGTGGGGTTGCCCACATGGTCCGGTCGAGCTGTCAGGCCCTCTACCCAATACCTCACAGGCAGCCAACTATCCCCCGGCGCATGGTCTTTGGCCTGCCATCAGGCCCTATGATCAACCCACTGCAGAGGGCAGCACCCTGCTTTCAGCCATGCGAAGAGTGGGGTTGGCCACATGCTTGGCCTGCAGCCATACCCTGCATGGATCTTTCTGTGTGCAGCCAACTACTTGCAGCACATGGCTTGTAGCCTGCAGTCAACCCCTATGCTCAACCCCCCCCCAAGAACGATCAACTGCCACCCCCTACTTGAACCCCCTCCGCAATGTTTCAATTTTTAGCCTTTTTTATATCATTTGCATGGGTTCTGCAGCACTCTTGAGGGACCACACAGGGGTCTGCATTGGCTCCCACAAGCGTCCTGCTGTACTTCACAGAACTCCTGAGTGCCTGAAAAACATTTGTTTAACTGAGCACAGGGGACCCCACCTCTGGGACCACGCAGCTAGAACCAGGGGGCTGTGTACTTGTACCCTTCCCCCTTATGTCCGATTGAGTATACAAACCCAGGATATGGGGCAGAGTTTGAGTGTCTTGTAATGACAGCTGCAACATTTCTCCCAATGTGGTGGCAAGCTAATCAGCTCCTTTGATCCCACAGGATCAGGACCAGTCCCATGGACTAGAAGTGGACGACAGGAAGAATAGCCCTCTCGTCCAGTCACACTGCTCTATTTTTTAATGCACAGAACCTCAGGTGTCTTTCATGAATCCTACATGACCGCCTTCCAATATATCACAACGTTTTGATTCTTAATTTCTGAACAAATTTACACAAGCATGCTTTCTGAATAAATAAGTAGCTTTCTGCTAAACCTGGTGTGATTCTGTTTTGTCCTTTTTCCTGTATCACTGTTTAAAATTCCTGCTGTAGGAAATTTCATGGAGTAAATGTATTTTGGAACCCCTCATTTTTTTCAGCTCCCATTTGCCGGATTACTCCAAAACTCCAAGGAAGAAGCTGAGGTGGATGAACACGTGTTTTGGAAAGTTTCATGAAGATTTGACAAATGACAGTAAAACTATTAGCAAAACAAAAATGCTCTTCCTGTGGAAACTGTGATCTTCTGACGTAACTATAACTACATGTCGGCAGTATCATCACCAGGGCTCAAAGTGGATTGTTGGTTGACACAGTAGTGCTTGTGCTTGCAAAAGTTCTGGTGCAATTCACAGTGGAAGTGCTCAGAAAAAGCAGGGGAACTCTGTGGTAATCAGCTTTTAATGGAAACGCTACACATTGAGAATATTCTGGGTTTCTCCAAAGGGGCAGTCTCCCTACTCCAGGGTCAGGAACACTCTTTTCTTCTCTGTGCAGACTTGTAAGTATTTTAAGCACATCCTCAACTATTCAAGCAGAAAGTGCAGATGTCATGTGATGTACCCACACCTTTGGGAGACAGGCTGTCAGGCAGATACCTGTCTAGGTTGCACAGCAGCTCTACAAGTATGTTACAGATCTCCAATTTCCCTGGCCAAGAAGAATTTGGGACTGGAACACAGTTGGGTAGTTTGGATCTCATTTGTACGCATGTTTTCCATTCAAGGGATGTGGATCCACTGACTAACCCTTCAGAACTTGTATCAGTGGTTTCTCTTTCAAACAGTATGTTCTGTTCTTCAGGCCTACCCTGTGTGCAAGTGACTGTTCTCACATCAAGTAGTAATGGGGTTGGCTCCACAAAGGAGTATCCAGAACATAAGCAACATGAATTGTGAAATATCTACAGTTGACTTTCACCAGCTTTACACATGCAGCAATCAGATAAAGCTCTGGCTGGACCCTTCCTCACCTTGAGCAATACAGACTGCAACCAATTCTCATCCCTATGATCTACAAAAAATTACAATGTTCAGGAAGAACTAATGGTACATAGCTAGCATGACCCTCATTGAAATTCTAAAGGAAGATCTGGGTCCCTCTTCCTTCACTTCAATGTCTGGATCTCACCCTCATGCCACATGAATGAATGCAAGAATTACACTTCCACAGTCTTGGGAAGTTGTCACTATCCTCCTTCTTGTGCTGTACTAAACCAGGGTCATTCAAACTGGATTCCACTTGCCCAGAACTCAGACTCATACCGTACACAGGCCCTGATTTATACTCTTTGGTGCACATCTGCACTAACACAGTTTTGCACCAAAAGGCTTCGCACCGGCTTGCACCATGCCTGGAAAGGGTAGGCTAGAGTAAAAAAAATGATGTTAGTCGGGTGGGGCTGGCGGTATGGAAGAAGGGGATTTTGCACCAAAAAATAACATTAGACAGGTTAGCATAAAAAATAATTACTCTAACCTGCCTAGAGTCATCTTCTGACGCAAAACCATTTTTATCACATGACTCTTGTCTTAGAAAAGACAGGAGTCATGCCCCCCCCCCCCCCCCCCCCCCCAGTGGCCAGCACAGGGTACCGAGGTCCACTGGGCATGGCCATTGCACCCAGTGCCATGTAGGGGGCCCCATTCAGGGCCCTCAATGGCACTTAAAAAAGACTCTAACCTGCCTAGAGTCATTTTCTGACACAAAACCATCCTTACCACATGACTCCTGTCTTAGAAAAGACAGGAGCCATGCCCATCACCCCAATGGCCAGCAGAGGGGACCAGGCATTCCCTAGGGGACTAGGCATGGCCATTCCACCCAGTGCCATGCCATGTGGGGGGCCCATTTCAGGGCCCTCAATGGCACTTAAAAAAAAAAAAGTAACTGTACTTACCTATACTTACCTGGGATGGGGTCTCCCATCCTCCGCTGTCCCTCTGGTGTGGGTGTCCTTGGGGCCTGGGGAGGGCACCTGTGGGATTATTGCATGGTGTTCCACCATGGAAATAGGCCCACAGGTCCCCTAATGCCTGCCCTGACCCAGGCATTAATAAAATGGTGCAAAGCAAGCTTTGCACCATTTTTTGACCTCTCCTCCCCAGTGCGTGATTTTTGCATGGGAGGATAAATAAGGCGTTAGGGCCTTAGACTCATTTTTTGCCGGGGAACGCCTACCTTGCATCTCATTGATGAAGGGTAGTTTTCTGCATGCAAAAAATGACTTTAACTCCAATATTTTTGCGCTAGACATGTCCAGAGCCAAAATATAAATATGGAGTTGAGTTTGCGCCGGATTTGCGTAAAAAAAAAAAAATGACGCAAATCCGGCACACAGAGTCTTACTTCCACAAATGTGCTACGCATTCATTGCACGCAAACACTCAACATGCAAGCACCTCAAAGTTCTGGGGAGTTCACATAGCAGCAGAACTTGTACGAGAGAGATAAACAAATTGCACTCTCGGCATATAGCAAATGGTTTGTTCACAATGAAGATTCACTAGTGCTGCCACTGCGTTATGTATAGCACCGCAGGCATGCACAGTACTCCTACACCCACTGTAAGGGAATACATGGTTACCTCTCCAGGTTATAGAACAGTTTCTTGACCGTACTTTGGCAGGGATAGTTGTAGGCCTTGGTGAACAAGTCAGAGTAGCATGACTCTAGGGCCAAACAAAAAGTAGGGAAACCACTTTGACATCTAGACAGGCACTCAAGGCAGGGCTAAATAACACTTTACCATGCAGGGGACCATCCCTTTCTAAAACCCACTCCCCAAAATTATGTGCAAGCATATGCAAAAGTGCATATGAAGATTTGTAGAGTGAAATTGGAACGACGTCTGTAATTTACATAATGAATTTCTTTATCTGTATAACCAAAGTTTTCCATTTTTATCTTCTCTCTTGTTCAATTCATTTCTAGTTTCTTATACTTTTAATCTTAGACCAATTTTCTTACCCACCTTTTTGTTACATTATTGAGTTGTCAACCAAACAAAATCTATTTCATTAAGAATTTTTTCATTGTGTAATTGTATGTTATTAGAATAGTCTAATTATTTGCATTATTAACTCATTTATTCTTATCATTGCATTATTTTGATTTAAAAAAAAGATAAATGTAAAAAAGTGGCTCTACAACTAGAAATTGCAGATCCGGTTCAACAAAGCCAGACATTGTAGAATTTTCTGTCTGCAAACAGCACTTATGCTTGCAGAAAATCCTTAAGTTAGAAAGATGGTCCACAGGCGTAAGAGTCCGGGATGGCTGGGAAAGTGATGTTTCTGATCTGACCTCCTTTTGAATTAGTCTTGTGTTTACAAATTATTCAAATGCTTTTTTTTAAAAAAGTGTGGAAATGTGTCCAAATGCATTTTTTCAGCAGTTGAGTGAAATTGTTTGTTGCACAGGAAAACGAATCAACAGATTTTCTATGGAGGGGCATAGCTTGATCTGTAAGGGGGGAGGATATAAATGAATGGGTGGGGAGCTTCAGATTTTATGACACTCACTCTGGTACATCATTTTAATCATTATATGGGATGCAGAGCATGAGTGGAGGTTAAAGGCCAGTGGAAAAGGAAAGGAGTGTTGATTGTGAGGGATACCTAAACAAAGTATTTTGTAAAATAACAATTTTAAGACCTTCAAAGTAGAGATGGAAGAGTGTGTGTGTGTATGTGTGTTTTCTCTAAATGAATATTCAAAATTCCCAGGTGAAATCAAATAGACACATTACTACCCGACTGAAAGCTTCTGTAACCAACTATTTATTTAATAATACATTTATTAGAGCGGGGTTAACACCACAAACACCGCCCTGAAGCCACGTCCCTATTTATGTGCATCGTGAGTGCAAAATAGGGGAAACGGTGACACTGAACATCTAGCAGATAATTTCCATCCATTGGGTCAAGGCTGAGAGGTAAACACCTACAAAAGTATAAAATCATTGTTTTACCAATGGTTTGTCTGAATGTTCTGCAAGTCCTAAAATGCAGAAACCTAGACAAATAATACAACTATTTCGGTGGAAATTTAGACTTTTAATTTTTTGTGAAGGAGGTCTAAAAATAAACCTAGCATTTTATAGCTCGTGAGACTTCTGTTTTGTGACACCATCATTATATCTGATATATTCCTGAAAAGACACTTTTTTATGACAATTTCGAAGTGAAGTCATGTGCCATTTAGTTGAAATTGTGGTTTAACCAATTTCTGAATCAGCCATACATTTACAAAAATCCATTAAAAATTGTGATTAGCTCAGGCCTGAGGCAAACTCTTATAGAATACTACCAATGTCCCTTAGTACAAACATGTAATAAATGGGTGTATAATTATTATGAGACTTTGCAAATGTTCTGAGTAGCACGAGGATGCAAAATGGCTGCCTCCTGGTGGCTGTCAGAAAATGCCTGCATTATCAACGCTTTTCCTGCAACAACTAGGCATACAATTGGTTGGAATTTCAGCTGTTATGGTGCCTGAAACTCAGTGCTTCTGGAGAATGTATTTCCAGCGTATTTGGCAGATTTTTCCTCCTAAGTGCTTCTCCTGGAGCCCTTCCACTGCAGTTTCCTGTCAGGAGGGTGGAGTTACTGCAAGGAAAGTGCGAGGCTGAGGCCTAGAAAACACCCACAGCTAAATTTAGCTGCTGCTTCTCCTGTCCATTAAGGTGACTTTCCTTTGTTCCTTTTATAGTAATATTACCTTAGTTTCTTGCCTAAAATCCCATACTCTATTAATATGGAAGAGAACAATGTGCATGTGATGACCAACAAATGCAAACAAACTGCTTCTCCTCTCCCCATCAGGTCTACAATAGTGGTTAGTAATGAGCCTTCATTATCAAGATCACTGGAAGAATTGCAAGCTTTACGTGCAAATACAGATAACATTGCAAATGAAATTTAAATATTTGTAAAGATATGGCAAGTCTCTGTATGAAGGTTTCTGATAACTCAATAACAAATCAAAATAATAAATCTAAAATTGGCAATTTTCTAACCATTATGGCAAAGGTTATTCCAATGAGTAGTCAATTGCTGGATTTAAAAAAAATGCAAAAGGAAATATATATGTTGTGCATTTTTAACTTGCCAGAGGATGCTGACGGCAATAACTGTAGATTTTATCTTGAAAATGTACTACCTGGTCTTCTTCACTTAAAAGTCATAGAAAAATTTGAAATTGGCATGGCACATAGAATTCCTTCCCACCATAATCCAAGCAATACCAAACCATATCAAATGATTTTAAAGTATTATGTCATCATCATTTGGTAATAATACGGAAGGCAGAAAGAAAGATTCCATCTTTATTAGTTAATGTCAATAACATTTTTATTTATCAACACTTTGCAAAGGAAACAGTTAATATTCTCAAAGAATTTACAACACTTTGACCTTGTCTGAAAAGCTCAGGATTTAAATATGGCGTCTTTAACCCATCCACTATGAGAATTTAGAATGATGGGTTTTCCGAGTCATTTCAACCTCCTGAAGATCTTCTTCTATTTTTGGACTAATATTCTCAAATCTCAATTGATGTTAATGAGATTGGCTCTTGAATGTTTTTTTCCTAATATTTTCTTCTTCTATCGTGCCTACTTTATGATGTTCTCCATTAGGGCATTGTCTTTGCAGGTCCTCTTTTGCATGCATGTGTGTGAATCCGTCTCAGTAGTTATTTTTTTTGTCTGATCAATGTTTGCCCATGTCTTTCCTTTTCTTTCTTTCTGTCATTCATTATCAGAGCTTATTTCTATCTGTCCTTTTGCATTTTACACTGATTTCTTTCTTTTTATCAATATGGCTAATATCAATACAACTAAAATAAGTTATTTCAACGTAAAAGGTTTACGACCCCCTGTAAAACAAAATGTTAGATTATTTAGCAAGACATAAATCAGACATTTGCTTAGATGATCCACTTTTACAATATCTGAATAATAAATGGGTGGGTAATGTTATTTCTTACCCTCTGGTTAACAAAACAAATTAGGTTGCTATTCTGTTTGCCAAATAAACTTGATCTCCAAATACTAAATAAATATTCTGAAGCAGTAGGTCATTATCTTATAGTCAAAATAAAAGTTGATAATATTTCTCTACATTTAATTATTGTTTATGGTCAGACTAAAGATGATCCACAATTTTAACTCCTCCTCACAACAGAATTACTCGAATTAAGCAATGTTCGAATTATTATTGGTGGAGATTTTAATCTAATATGTGATCCGTTGTTGGGACAGAACATCTTTAACTAAATATTGTCCTCCTAAAGCATTTTATATTCTTAAATCTATTTTAAATCTACCAAATTAGTAGATGTTTGGAGCCTATATCACACTACAGATAAAAATGTTATCTTTTTCTCAAATCCTCCTAATTCTTACTCCCTACTAGATTATTTATTAGTATCCCATCAACTTTTACATTTTGCCTCGACCCTATTATTTATAATATTAATATTTCGGATTATGTGCTTATTTCTTTTGTTTTACAACTTGACTTCACTAAGCAATCACAACATAGATGACATATGAATGTTAATATAGACTCAAATGAAAACATAAACCAAATCTATTATCTGCTATGCAGGATTATTTTACTTTTAATAAAGAAGATTCTACCTCAGTCATAAATCAGTGCGGTGCATTCAAAGCGTACTGTATATTGGGGTGCCTTTATTTCTATTATGGCTCACGAGAATAAGTTATTCAATTATAAGCTTAAAGAACTAGACAAGCAAATAGCCAAGTGTTAACGTCTTTCTACCTCTTCCAATGATATTGCTTCTAAGAAACGACTACAAAAACTTTGCTTTGAATTAAACTCCCTTTTTAAGTAATAGGGCTGGAATTCAGATTTCTAATAACAAAGATAACTTCTGTTTTAATGCTAATAGATCAGGTAGGTTGTTAGTAAATTATATTCGTATCGAACATGACAAACATCAAATTAACGTAATTCATGGTTTTAATGGGAAAATTGCTGTCACATACAAAGATGCTGTTAATGAATTTTTAGGTTATTATTCAACATTAGATAACAGCCCTGCTTCCACGGATAGTCCTAGCATTGATATTTTTTTAGAATTTGCTGGTTTATCTAAAAAGTCTTCATCAATTAAAGAGAAACTGGATTCACCGATTTCTCTCTTGAAGAGATTGTTCAGGCATTGAATCCGTTAAATCACATAAATTCCCTTGCCATGACAGTATTCCGGATCAATTTTATAAACAATTTTCTTCCCTCCTATTACCACATTTATTTACAATATTTACTCATTCTAGTAACACCGGAGCAACCTGTGGATCTTTTAGTGAATCATAAATTATTGTTCTCCCAAAACCCAATAAAGATCTTACTAAAGTAGCACTCTGTTGTCCAATATCTTTAATCACTCAGGAATGTAAGCTTAATGCTAATATTTTAGCAACCAGACTATCCTCTATTTTGGAAAATATCATATGTGAAAAAATGTTTATTGACATTTGTTTATATATCAGCAAAGTTAATGAAAACCATCGCTATACACACATTCATACTATATAAATGCTCAAACGTACTCTGAATTTAAGAATTAAATGCACATAAAAACTTTTTTTTTGGCTTATCCTGATCCTCAATCATGTCATAAAATATTAAACTTATACATGATTAAGGCCTACTCAACTAGTTTCATTCTTTGTTCTTGGTCTTAAATTCAGGGACTTGCTCACGCCCGTGTGAGAGCGACGTTGCATCCTGGTTACTGAAAATAAAACACGGTTGATTTCCTAATATAAATAACATAAAATTAAACCTAATTACCAATGACTGATTACTAACTAGGAACTAAATTTGGCCGTTTGGGTACTCTTCCAACATAAACAAAGAAACCGGGCACACACTGCCTACTCAGCTTTTTTCTTCATTTCTTTATGGGCCTGAACCATAAATGTAGTCCCCCGACAAGAGAATGGGATTGAAAGTCCACTTAGCCAACTGATAACAGCAGGCCTACATGAGCGTATATTTAGTGACCTAGGAATATTTTTCAAATACAATCTCCTTTGATCTAACAATGCCGGGCACACACAAAAGATGTGTTCTAGTGACTTTTGTCTGTATCCACAAAGTCGGCAAGAATGTGTCTGTGCTTGCTGTCTCCATTAGAGGGACCATATCGTTAGGTTCCATCAAACCAAATCGAAAAAGCATGAACTGATGTTTCAATGACTGGGCGAAGGATGCTGCTAGGTCATCCTAAGCCCGTAGAGATTTGTATGATGTAATTACAGTCCAGGCATGTCGTCCTCTGGCAAATTTATGTTTGTCAAAAAGTAAGGACCTCAACCTAGTAGCAGCATTTAACTTCCAATAAAACTCCACTTTACCCAGGTTCATATCCCAGGCTTCTTGCAAACCTAGGTCTTTGATAGAGTTGTTTAAATGATGACCCCATGTGCCTTTATCATTATGAGGCTGTTGCTCCTCGATCTCAATTCAGCATAGATTATTGATGGTACCAATCTCTGCTGCTCGCATTCTCCAGCAAGATTTGATATAGGCACATTTACTCTGACGTTCATCATTTTTCAAACCCAATTCTAAGGGGACCTGAGCAGGGGATACTGATCGAAGGATCCAAAATACTGATTTATAAGCCTTTGTTTGAACTTGATTGTAAAACGCTGATTCCTTCCCCAACATTATTTAAGCTCTATAAGTAACAGTGGGCATTAACCATGCTGCCATGACAGAAAGCAAGTGATTGTATGACGGGCAACTCAGTTTTTGTTTTAATACTTTAAAACCATAGGTCAAGGAGTGGGCTTTAGCTTGGGCAACAGCAAGCTGTGGTTTAAAAGTCAAGAGATGATCCATGGTAAATCCCAAATATTTATATGTAGGGACAACCTCCACCCGTGTTCCATTTGTGAACCATGAAAAATATTTAAACTTTGTATCAACCAGGCGGACAACCTTAGTTTTCCTCAAGTTCAGTTCTAGGCCTTGCATTGTTATGTATGTATAGAGTGCATCAATGCTATGCTGTAGTCTGACTGGTGTTTGACTAAGTAAAACTATGTTGTCTGCATACTGTAGCCATGCTATTCCTTTCCTGGCCAAAACTAGCAGATGACTATTTATGGGTGCTAGGGCATCAGCTAGGTCTACAAGGTATAGATTGAACAGCATGGGAGCTAGTACACACCCTTGTCTCAATCCTTTTGCTGTTGGAATTCTGTTGGTGAGGTGGCCACCCTCCCCAATTTTTACTTGTGCCAAGGTACCTGTATACAGGTCCATCATTGGGTTCAGAAGGCTGCAGGGAAGGCCCCAACCTTTCAATTTTTCCCATAAGCGGGTTCTTGGCACGCAATCAAAAGCAGCCTTCAAGTCAATAAAACACACAAATAACCGTCTATTCTTGAGCCTGGCTTTATTGCCCAATAGAGCCAGGACTGCCAGATTGGTTGAGGCTCCCATGCCAGCTCTGAAGCATGTCTGGCATTGTAGTATTAGTTTTCTTTCATATATCCATTCCGCTAGTTGTTGCAAAAGACAGGCTGCATAGGGTTTAGCTTCCACATCAATCAAGGCTATTCGGGTGGAGAATACTGCTTTTCCATGCATCTGGTAGCCACGTAGTGCCCTGGAGTTCATGAAACAGCAGCGCCAGATAGTAAGCCCAAAATGTGGAATCTCCTCTTAAAAGGGCATTCGGGATTCCGTTCTGGCCAGCTGCCCCTTCCAATTTTAGTTTCTTAATAAGGCCTGTCAGCTTTTTGATATCTATGTTCCTTAGAGTGTGTTCTTGTTCATTCTCAGACGGAGATAAGTCCGTTTTCAACTTCACTCTAAAGACAAAGTTTGTCTTACTTGAGTCTTTTGCAGCCTGAAAGGCCTCCTCCTTCACATGATGCTCTGGAAGTGAATACATTGTTAATACGTGGGCTTCCCATGCGGCTGCAACCATACCTGCATTCGCTTGTTGATTTTTTTCCCTGGCTTAGCTCATTTACCAATTGCCAGAAATGTTTGTTATTCTTTTGTTTGTTAGACATGAGAAGCTTGGTCCACAAATCTTCATGATATCTCTATTTTGCCATCCTGCAATTTGTCTTGTATTTGGCTCTTAGTTCAAAAAGCCTTGTTTTGTCAGTTTTCCTGCCGCAGTGTATGTCCTTTGCAACTTTTTTGTTTCTCTGGAGACTTGGGGCCTGATTACAACTTTGGAGGAGGTGTTAATCCGTCCCAAATGTGACGGATATACCACTAGACATATTACGAGTTCCATAGGATATAATGGACTCGTAATACGGCTGGTGGTATATCCGTCACTTCACCGTCACTTTTGGGACGGATTAACACCTCCTCCAAAGTTGTAATCAGGCCCTTGGTTTTTTAATTTGCACAGTATTTTGTTGTACCATGGCTGTTCCACTGGACCACTTTTAACTTTGTTATGTGCCTCTAATGCCAAAATTGGGAGGTGCTTTTGAATGGTGAATTTGTTCAATAAAGAATCACACAAATGCTTCCAAGCTGTTGCCCGTTCTCCTGGAGTCAGTTCTTCTTGTTCCTGTTTTCTAAGAATTTCTTTAAGCTCTTCAGTGGTACCTACACAGCAATACACTTCTTCAATCACTTTCTCAAGGCCTGACCCCCTCCATTTCATTTTTTTGTATCGTAAGTCACTGGGGCACAGATTATGATATTAGCGGAAGGAAGTCGATTCCATTCATGCCGTATCTTAATGAGTTGTGGGAAGTGGTCGCTTTCTGAGCGTTCTTGGATCTTGTATGCAGAGATCAGCGGCAGTGCGGTTTCACTTATTAATGTGAAGTCAATATTAGATTTTTATTTGTGCCACTTGAAAATGTTACTGGTGCGGAGAGCACGTCCCCTGGGAAGGGCGTCAAACAACACAAACCCAGATTTTCTAGCCTTTTACTCAGATTTATTCTGTTGAAGGGTTTTGTGCTCCCTTTTCTCAAATCTGTGTTAAGGTCAGCAGACACAATGGGGATAGCATCATTCTATTGCTTCTGCAGCATTTTTAAAATACTGATCAATATTTTCATATTTTCCCTATTTTGAGCTTTATTCGGATGAGTATATACATTGATCAACAGTAATGTTCCGTCGGAACCAGATGAAACCTGGAGTTCCAACTTTATTGGTAGCAACCAGTCAATTCCGAGATCAATCAGTTTGATGACCCAGTTGATTTTCGTAGAGCAGTATATTGTGAGGCCACCCTTGGGGTGTCTGTATCTTTGAGGTTGTTTTGCAGAAACATTCATCCCAGTATATCCAGAAATTCGAATCAGCTCCATACATCATGTTTCCTGGATCCTGATAATATTCAACTGTTGTAGGAAGCTCAAAGTCACCACGTCGGTAACCAGATTTTTTTAAACCCTGGGCGTTCCAGGAGCATATGTGGATGCTTTCTTTAGTTACTGGATTTCTGATAGGACCAATTGCGGCTGTTGTCGTTTAAGTGCTTGTTTGACAGTTGGGGGCATACCAATAAAAACTTGTTGGTTCATGCCATGATGAAGCCTACTTTGGTGCTTTACTATTGTTAGGTGTTCCCGTCTACTTGGGGAAATTTCTACCCCCACCACCCTTTTTAAAATGGAGCCACCCTTCTTTTTTTTCCAGTAGCAAAAGGTTGGGATATCGAAGCAGTTCTAATTTTTGCAGTGCGATGCCCCATGCGCTGAACGGATCTTGATGTGCTAGAATTTGGTAGCACTTGGTTCAATCACGGGGTTGTCCTCGCTAACTGGCTGCTCTCCCCTCATCTGTTTGGATTTTATCCTACTTACTACCTTGTTACTATTATCAATCCTTACTGATTCCTTCCTCTGCATTGTGGTACTGAAAATTCTGGACCCATGTTATAAACATCATTGTATCACAACGATTTTGGTATCAGCAGACCGGGAATGATCAGAATAGTATGCACAAGCATTGTATTCATATTCGGGTAACGAAATCACCCGAATATCAGAGTTTCCGTCCTGAACCCTCGTGTTCCATTTAAACGACAGCCATTTTGTGATTGCCCTCACATAGGCCAATGTCTAATGCTGAAAACGAGTCTGAAGGACACGTATACCTTTGCTGACTCCTCTGTGACCTGGGCAAGCTGACTCCACTGCCTGAAGCCAAACCTGTTCGGCCAGTTTCTTTCCCAGTGGCCGAATGAGATTAGTATCAAGGCACAACACATCATAAACCTTTCATCACACACAAACCATGCCTAATCTTACACACCTGTCCCTGTTTCAGTCTGCTGGGTTAGTGATGAATAATATGTCGATTGTGATGGTTCCACATGCAGTGGACACGTTGTTAAACAGGACCAAGACACAGCATTTAACTAGTGCTCGATTGTCAGGTTACGAGTTGACATTGTTAGCAAGCCATGTACATATAAAAAGATGCACTACACTTAACCCAGCTACGTTATTGCCAATTGTGACGGAGTTAGATACTTCTGAACAACATGATTGTCTCCATAGAACAGAAGAAGAAACGAAAGGGAGAATAGACCTTCTGGACACTCCCCTTGCAAAGAGTGATGGTACTTTGTGGGTGGATGGTTCATGCTTTAAGCTCACGAATGGTGACACGACTGCGGCGTATGCTGTGACAACTTTGTGTACGATTGTTGAAGCTGCACGTATCCCACACATTCAGCCCAAGCAGCAGAGTTAATAGCCCTAACAAGAGCATGTACAGTATCAAAAGGAATGAAAGTGACTATCTATACCGATAGCCAATATGCGTTTGGTGTGACCCATAGTTTTGGGCGTTTGTGGAAGGAACGTGGGTTCCTGACCTCGCATGGAACTAAAATACAGCATGGTCAGTTGGAAAATCAGCTCCTTGATTCACTTACTTTACCGTTGCAAGTTGCGATTGTGAAGTGTAGCGCACATAAAAAGGTGACTGATGATGTTGGTCGTGGGAATGCATTTGCTGACGAGGTCGCAAAAGAAACGGCAAGGAATGTGATGAGCCGAATGCATGTCGCGGGCCCTGCAAGATGGATTGGTGATGTTGGAATGTGTGAAGACACGATAGAAAGCGTGAAATCGATTCAAGCTGAAGCCACAGAGAGAGAGTTGAGTGTGTGGAAAGAAAGTATGGGTAAATTGGATGAAAATGGTTGTTGGGTTGACTTGTCAGAACATCAGCGATGGTTGTTACCCGATGCGTATGTGCTTGCAGTGGTGACAATGGCTCATGGAATGGCTCATATCAGTGTGAAAGGGATTTGTAAGTTGTTGGCTACAGTATGGCAAAATGCTGGAATTCCTAAATGTGCAGAGAATGTGGTCAAGAATTGCATGGTGTGTCTGAAATACAATCCTGGTAGGGGAACCCCAACTCCAGCTGGTCATTTTGCGCCTCCAACGTATCCGTTCGAGGTTTTGCAGCTAGATTTCATCCACATGGAAAGGTGCAACAATTTGAAATACGTACTCGTTGTTGTTTGTGCTTTTTCAAGATGGGTAGAAGCATATCCCTTAAAAGACAACACTGCCTTATCCACAGCTAAAGCCCTTGTCAAATAATTCTTCCCTAGGTTTGGAATGCCGAGAATGGTCTGGAGTGATAATAGGAGTGAATTTGTGGGTCGAGTGATGAAAAAAGTATGTGAAGGGCTAGGTATCCAGCAAAAATTCCACGTTGCAAATCACCCCCAATCAGCTGGACTAGTAGAGTGCTATAATGGCACGCTAAAACGGAAGTTGGCAAAGATACAAGCGAGCTCTGGTCTTAAATGCCCTGACGCTCTGCCTCTAGCACTCCTATCAACAAGAATGACTGTGCATTCGCGAGTGGGACTAAGTCCCTATGAAATCGTGTTTGGCCGCCCGGCCAACATATGGGGAGTGCCAAGACCAACAAAATTCAGTGAGATCTAACACCCTGTACTGCTTGATTATTTGTATGAATTGACGGCTAAATTGCGTGTTCTACACCAACAGGTTCACGATACTCTGCCTCAGGTCTCTGAAGCTCCAGGACATCTTATCGATCCTGGATCATGGGTACTGGTCAAGAACTTCCAGCGGACAAAGAATGACCAGCCCCGTTGAACCGGCCCTTACCTCGTCCTTCTCTCAACAAGATCAGCTGTTCGAGTGGAAGGGAAAAAGAACTGGATCCACGGCGACTGAGACTGTGCCTCGTTTTTTGCCATTTAGCGATGCACGTGTAAAAGGAACAATTTCTGAACAAGAAAGTGACAATAATTTGCAAGAAGCTGTGCCACCGTCAATTCGATTGAACACTACAGAGCCTGAACTCTTGTTCCAGAACCAGACAATTCCTGGAAAAAGCCGTTATAATTTGAGACCAAGAACTTAGGACAAATACATTTTTTCCCGTTCCTTTGCTATTTTTTTTTTAAAAAGTGCAATTCTCTCATCTGAGAAACTTTTTTATTTTTGTTTTTTTCTTTTCGAACCGCCATCCGGGTTCAGCTGTAGGGTCGTGGTTGCCCAAGTCTTTGGAGTGCAGCTGAAGACGTTAGGTCGACAGTTCTGGTCAGTCTAAGGGAGTTGCCCTGGACTGACAGAAGCATTCCCTAGCATAGAACACCCTACCACCACGAGCAGCAATTAGAGAGGATGGAGTTTTTCAAGAATGAGAGACCTGCCAGACAGATGGACTTTAAAGCCAGAATGGGTATAATAATGACAAAGAAACGATTTTTGATATTATGTATTTTCATGTTGCTTAGTGTAATGACGTTTTTAATAGGATAGGTTTTATTTTATTTTCAAGTGACATTTGCACCCATTACTCAGCCCACACCTCCTTCTACTGTTTCCTCGCATTCTTTTCACCCCCTGCCTGAACACGAGTCTGCCAGAAGATTAGAATTTGTCAACAATTCATTCATTCAGCTTCTACACCAACACCAATTAGTAGTGAACACAACTAACTGTTGGGTGTGTGGTCTCATGCCTCATACTACTGATAAAGGTATTCCTTATCTGGTCCTGCCTTTCAGCCATAATGGTTCTGTTTGGGCATATAGAACGGTGTTCATATACGCGTATGAAGCCAACCCCCTACGTTCTGTGTAAGATAATCCTAAGAATAGTGCTCTAGCTAAGGGTATAGTAGATATGATTAGGGAAGATATTTCCTATGAGACTATCCCGAGAGATGAGACACTAGCATATATTGGATGGAACATAACAGGATATGGAGTTACCCTGGGTGGAAACCAGCGAGCAAAGAGATCCTCCCCGATTTGGATTGTACCCCATCAGGGTCACCTATGTCTGCAAGGTAATGGCAAGAATCCCAGAGCTCAGTTAGGGAAAAGTATCTGCACTGAAACATATGTTTTTGCGTCTCAGACTTCTCCTTCGTTCTTAGCAGCTAAGGGTACCTATTTTATCTGCCATAACAGAGCCTATACATGGTTGCCTCCTGACTTCTCAGGCACATGTTTTGTTTAATTCCTGTTACCTCCCACCTACACGGCCGCGGCAGATTACCATAAGACAAGGATAGTTTGAGGTGTCATAAGTAAAGAAGACACTACAGGACAAGAATTTGGAGATTTCGCAAAGGGTTTTCTGCCGTTTTGGGGCCCTATGGTTAACAGCAGGAACATAAGGCAATTGACAAGGGTGGTTGAATCCACTGTAGTTGAAACCGCTGGTGCCCTTAGTAATTTGACTGCTGAGCTCCAGTCGGATCGCCTTATGACTCTTCAGAACAGGGTCGCATTAGATGTCATACTTGCAGACCGAGGTGGGGTATGTAAAGTGATCCAATCAAGTTGCTGTGTTTTCATCCCAGATAATGCTCCGACAGTCTACCAGGCCATTTCCAAACTGCATAAGATCTCTGAGTCTATTCACGTGGATAAAGGAGATTGGTCATTGATGGGGTGGTTCTGGGAGCTGATATCCGCCTGGGGATGGAAGACTCTGATAGTCATTGGGATGATCTTAGCCATTCTTTTCCTGTCCTGTCTGTGTGTACAGTGTGCTCCTGCAATATGTGGCCTCTGTGCTACATCGTGTGTAAGGAAACCTGTATCAAGGGACGAGCTAAGTAATAGGATGATGCTACAGCAACATCTCAACGACTTTATTAAGATAGACCTGGACTCAGATTAGCGTGAGTATAGGTTATTGCCTATGTAAGGGCAAAAGGAGGGTCTGTGGTACTGAAAATTCTGGACCCATGTTATAAACATCATTGTATCACAACGATTTTGGTATCAGCAGACCGGGAATGATCAGAATAGTATGCACAAGCATTGTATTCATATTCGGGTAATGAAATCACCCGAATATCAGAGTTTCCGTCCTGAACCCTTGTGTTCCATTTAAACGACAGCCATTTTGTGATTGCCCTCACATAGGCCAATGTCTAATGCTGAAAACGAGTCTGAAGGACACGTATACCTTTGCTGACTCCTCTGTGACCTGGGCAAGCTGACTCCACTGCCTGAAGCCAAACCTGTTCGGCCAGTTTCTTTCCCAGTGGCCGAATGAGATTAGTATCAAGGCACAACACATCATAAACCTTTCATCACACACAAACCATGCCTAATCTTACACACCTGTCCCTGTTTCAGTCTGCTGGGTTAGTGATGAATAATATGTCGATTGTGATGGTTCCACATGCAGTGGACACGTTGTTAAACAGGACCAAGACACAGCATTTAACTAGTGCTCGATTGTCAGGTTACGAGTTGACATTGTTAGCAAGCCATGTACATATAAAAAGATGCACTACACTTAACCCAGCTACGTTATTGCCAATTGTGACGGAGTTAGATACTTCTGAACAACATGATTGTCTCCATAGAACAGAAGAAGAAACGAAAGGGAGAATAGACCTTCTGGACACTCCCCTTGCAAAGAGTGATGGTACTTTGTGGGTGGATGGTTCATGCTTTAAGCTCACGAATGGTGACATGACTGCGGCGTATGCTGTGACAACTTTGTGTACGATTGTTGAAGCTGCACGTATCCCACACAATTCAGCCCAAGCAGCTGAGTTAATAGCCCTAACAAGAGCATGTACAGTATCAAAAGGAATGAAAGTGACTATCTATACCGATAGCCAATATGCGTTTGGTGTGGCCCATAGTTTTGGGCGTTTGTGGAAGGAACGTGGGTTCCTGACCTCGCATGGAACTAAAATACAGCATGGTCAGTTGGTAAATGAGCTCCTTGATTCACTTACTTTACAGTTGCAAGTTGCGATTGTGAAGTGTAGCGCACATCAAAAGGTGACTGATGATGTTGGTCGTGGGAATGCATTTGCTGACGAGGTCGCAAAAGAAACGGCAAGGAATGTGATGAGCCGAATGTATGTCGCGGGCCCTGCAAGATGGATTGGTGATGTTGGAATGTGTGAAGACACGATAGAAAGCGTGAAATCGATTCAAGCTGAAGCCACAGAGAGAGAGTTGAGTGTGTGGAAAGAAAGTATGGGTAAATTGGATGAAAATGGTTGTTGGGTTGACTTGTCAGAACATCAGCGATGGTTGTTACCCGATGCGTATGTGCTTGCAGTGGTGACAATGGCTCATGGAATGGCCCATATCAGTGTGAAAGGGATTTGTAAGTTGTTGGCTACAGTATGGCAAAATGCTGGAATTCCTAAATGTGCAGAGAATGTGGTCAAGAATTGCATGGTGTGTCTGAAATACAATCCTGGTAGGGGAACCCCAACTCCAGCTGGTCATTTTGCGCCTCCAACGTATCCGTTCGAGGTTTTGCAGCTAGATTTCATCCACATGGAAAGGTGCAACAATTTGAAATACGTACTCGTTGTTGTTTGTGCTTTTTCAAGATGGGTAGAAGCATATCCCTTAAAAGACAACATTGCCTTATCCACAGCTAAAGCCCTTGTCAAAGAATTCTTCCCTAGGTTTGGAATGCCGAGAATGGTCTGGAGTGATAATAGGAGTGAATTTGTGGGTCGAATGATGAAAAAAGTATGTGAAGGGCTAGGTATCCAGCAAAAATTCCACGCTGCAAATCACCCCCAATCAGCTGGACTAGTAGAGTGCTATAATGGCACGCTAAAACTGAAGTTGGCAAAGATACAAGCGAGCTCTGGTCTTAAATGGCCTGACGCTCTGCCTCTAGCACTCCTATCAACAAGAATGACTGTGCATTCGCGAGTGGGACTTAGTCCCTATGAAATCGTGTTTGGCCGCCCGGCCAACATATGGGGAGTGCCAAGACCAACAAAATTCAGTGAGATCGAACACCCTGTACTGCTTGATTATTTGTATGAATTGACGGCTAAATTGCGTGTTCTACACCAACAGGTTCACGATACTCTGCCTCAGGTCTCTGAAGCTCCAGGACATCTTATTGATCCTGGATCATGGGTACTGGTCAAGAACTTCCAGCGGACAAAGAATGACCAGCCCCGTTGGACCGGCCCTTACCTCGTCCTTCTCTCAACAAGATCAGCTGTTCAAGTGGAAGGGAAAAAGAACTGGATCCACGGCGTACACTGCAAGAGGGTACCTTTTCCTCTACCGCACGACCGGTGGGTCCAGGAGGGGATCGCTGACTCTGAGACTGAGACTGTGCCTCGTTTTTTGCCATTTAGCGATGCACGTGTAAAAGGAACAATTTCTGAACAAGAAAGTGACAATAATTTGCAAGAAGCTGTGCCACCGTCAATTCGATTGAACACTACAGAGCCTGAACTCTTGTTCCAGAACCAGACAATTCCTGGAAAAAGCCGTTATAATTTGAGACCAAGAACTTAGGACAAATAAATTTTTTCCCGTTCCTTTGCTATTTTTTTTTTTTAAAGTGCAGTTCTCTCATCTGAGAAACTTTCTTATTTTTGTTTTTTTCTTTTCGAACCGCCATCCGGGTTCAGCTGTAGGGTCGTGGTTGCCCAAGTCTTTGGAGTGCAGCTGAAGACGTTAGGTCGACAGTTCTGGTCGGTCTAAGGGAGTTGCCCTGGACTGACAGAAGCATTCCCTAGCATAGAACACCCTACCACCACGAGCAGCAATTAGAGAGGATGGAGTTTTTCAAGAATGAGAGACCTGCCAGACAGATGGACTTTAAAGCCAGAATGGGTATAATAATGACAAAGAAACGATTTTTGATATTATGTATTTTCATGTTGCTTAGTGTAATGACGTTTTTAATAGGATATGTTTTATTTTATTTTCAAGTGACATTTGCACCCATTACTCAGCCCACACCTCCTTCTACTGTTTCCTCGCATTCTTTTCACCCCCTGCCTGAACACGAGTCTGCCAGAAGATTAGAATTTGTCAACAATTCATTCATTCAGCTTCTACACCAACACCAATTAGTAGTGAACACAACTAACTGTTGGGTGTGTGGTCTCATGCCTCATACTACTGATAAAGGTATCCCTTATCTGGTCCTGCCTTTCAGCCATAATGGTTCTGTGTGGGCATATAGAACGGTGTTCATATACGCGTATGAAGCCAACCCCCTACGTTCTGTGAAAGATAATCCTAAGAATAGTGCTCTAGCTAAGGGTATAGTAGATATGATTAGGGAAGATATTTCCTATGAGACTATCCCGAGAGATGAGACACTAGCATATATTGGATGGAACATAACAGGATATGGAGTTACCCTGGGTGGAAACCAGCGAGCAAAGAGATCCTCCCCGATTTGGATTGTACCCCATCAGGGTCACCTATGTCTGCAAGGTAATGGCAAGAATCCCAGAGCTCAGTTAGGGAAAAGTATCTGCACTGAAACATATGTTTTTGCGTCTCAGACTTCTCCTTCGTTCTTAGCAGCTAAGGGTACCTATTTCATCTGCCATAACACAGCCTATACATGGTTGCCTCCTGACTTCTCAGGCACATGTTTTGTTTCATTCCTGTTACCTCCCACCTACACGGGCGATTACCATAAGACAAGGATAGTTCGAGGTGTCATAAGTAAAGAAGACACTACAGGACAAGAATTTGGAGATTTCGCAAAGGGTTTTCTGCCGTTTTGGGGCCCTATGGTTAACAGCAGGAACATAAGGCAATTGACAAGGGTGGTTGAATCCACTGTAGTTGAAACCGCCGGTGCCCTTAGTAATTTGACTGCTGAGCTCCAGTCGGATCGCCTTATGACTCTTCAGAACAGGGTCGCATTAGATGTCATACTTGCAGACCGAGGTGGGGTATGTAAAGTGATCCAATCAAGTTGCTGTGTTTTCATCCCAGATAATGCTCCGACAGTCTACCAGGCCATTTCCAAACTGCATAAGATCTCCGAGTCTATTCACGTGGATAAAGGAGATTGGTCATTGATGGGGTGGTTCTGGGAGCTGATATCCGCCTGGGGATGGAAGACTCTGATAGTCATTGGGATGATCTTAGCCATTCTTTTCCTGTCCTGTCTGTGTGTACAGTGTGCTCCTGCAATATGTGGCCTCTGTGCTACATCGTGTGTAAGGAAACCTGTATCAAGGGACGAGCTAAGTAATAGGATGATGCTACAGCAACATCTCAACGACTTTATTAATATAGACCTGGACTCAGATTAGCGTGAGTATAGGTTATTGCCTATGTAAGGGCAAAAGGAGGGTCTGTGGTACTGAAAATTCTGGACCCATGTTATAAACATCATTGTATCACAACGATTTTGGTATCAGCAGACCGGGAATGATCAGAATAGTATGCACAAGCATTGTATTCATATTCGGGTAACGAAATCACCCGAATATCAGAGTTTCCGTCCTGAACCCTCGTGTTCCATTTAAACGACAGCCATTTTGTGATTGCCCTCACATAGGCCAATGTCTAATGCTGAAAACGAGTCTGAAGGACACGTATACCTTTGCTGACTCCTCTGTGACCTGGGCAAGCTGACTCCACTGCCTGAAGCCAAACCTGTTCGGCCAGTTTCTTTCCCAGTGGCCGAATGAGATTAGTATCAAGGCACAACACATCATAAACCTTTCATCACACACAAACCATGCCAAATCTTACACACACCTGTCCCTGTTTCTTTCTTTATGACTTGCTTTACAAGGAGGAGATGCCCGTTTATATTGGGGGTCCGTCGATATCTGATGAAAGTACTAAGCCTTTCCGGGTAATTGATTGAGGGCTGGACAAACTGAAATATGGGCTTGTCAACATAAACCTGCTATTCCTTTGTAGTGAAAATATGTGAATGGTCAACTGTAAAATAAGGAATGTTTGCCTAAAGCATAATATTTTGTATAAAAGAGAAGGTTAGCTTTGCAAAGAGAGCAGTCTCCTGAGAACATACAAACCGTGCTGTTGTACTTCTAGGACGCTTGTTACTTGGTTGCAGCCAATAAATTCGATCTTTGACTTCACCTAGAAGACTCTGTGCTTCTGTAGTCTGAAACAGGAAGGACTCGAAGTCTTAGGGTGTGTTCCCTGGCACCACTGGGTTCTGAAAATCCCAGTACTTCAGCATGTCATTGGATTTAGAGAATGACTTCCATGTGCTGGACCCCCTTCGATTTTTTTCTGTGCTTTCCTTTGTCGTTTCTTTTCCCTTTTCGTGAGCAAGGTTTCTTGCACTATTAAGTCGTTAGTGAATGATTCCACCGATCCTCCCGTGGCTGTTTCTTGTGTGCTGAGACCTGATCTACCCTCGATATTACTCAAAATCCTTTCCTGACCGGGAGAGTAGTTATCCGTAGTATTTTTGCTCTCATGTGGGAGATCCCCTACGTTGTGTGCACCTTTCTCGTTCACAGTGTCTTTGAGGGCCATCTCTCCGCTGCAGCTAGAGTGGTCTTGGGTTCTAAGAGTCTGAGCTTTTACCTCTGTCAAGATGTGATTTAAAATTTCTATGGTCCTTTGTGAATTGCTGCCTCTAGTGGCGCACTGGCATGTCACCTGCTGAGTGTACGAGTGGGTTTGAGCCCTCTTTATAAGATCGTTCAACGCTTGAAAGCTTCTTATCAATGCTCACAATATGGACTGCCAAAATATTAAGTAAGTCTACCTGGGTATCTTGTTTATCTGCTTGAAATTGGATGGTTGCGAACATCGCATCCATAGTTGATAACAAAGCCTTCCACAAATCTCCAGTGTTTCCTGATGTTGGTGGTTCCACATTAAGGGGCATATTTATACTCTGCTTGCGCCGGATTTTTTTGTTTATGCAAATTCGGTGCAAACCTAACACCATATTTATACTTTGAGGCCTGACCCCGCGAACGGCAAAATTCCGCTGTGTGCGTCATTTTCTGGATGCCTGAAACCGCCTTGCGTTAATGACATGCAAGGTAGGCGTTCCCGTCCAAAAAATGACTTAAACACCCATGCGCCATATTTATCCAACCGTGCAAAAATGGCATACAGCTGGGAGGCGGAGGCGGAAAATGGCGCACAGCCTGATTTGCGTAAAAAATTAACGGCTGGGTCAGGGCAGATGTTAAAATGGGGCAAACACACCAGTACTTAAGGAAAACACACAGAAGCAACATCAGAGCTCCAAAAGGAAGACATGGAGGTGCTATTCCTCCAGCATGCATGAAGATGCAGAGCACAGGACCAACAGCAGCAGCTTCCACCACACCAGCAGGGACCCCAAAGGCAATGCAGAAAGCAGGAGAGGATATTCAGGACCAGGACAACCCTTCTGGGCCTCAGGGAGCATGACATCATCCAGAGGTACAGACTAAACTGGCAAGCCATGCAGCAGCTGCTGCGCAACATTGAGCCACAGTTAGCATCAAGCTTGCAGACACCCCACACCATTCCACCAGAGACCAAGCTGCTAGCTGTCCTCCACATGTTGGCAAGTGGCTCTTTTCAAACCCCTGGTGCCCTGGTTGCTGGGATCTCACAGCCCTCATTCTCTGCCTTCCTACACAAGGTACTGGATGCCATCATCACCCTCATACCCCACCACATCAGCTTCCCCAAAACACAGCAGAAGCAGCAGGAGACCAAACAGGGCTTCTACCAAATCAACGGCTTCCCACACGTGCTTGGTGCCATTGACTGCACACATGTACGGATTGTGCCACCTGCTGCAACCGAGCCTCTATACCGCAACAGGAAGCACACACACTCCATCAATGTGCAGGCCATTGTGGATCACCGGGGATTGATCACCAACATCGTGGCAAAGTATCCTGGGAGTGTACATGATTCATTCATCTTCCGCCAATGCACCATCAATCAACACTTCCAGGATGGACGATATGGAAATGGCCTACTTGTTGGTAAGTACAGAAACCTGGTTAAATACACACAGCACAGCAACCCTGTAGGACACACAACACATACACCACTACATGGACATGTGGCCAGGAAGACACTGAGGTTTTGACACTGTTAGTCATGTTTGATATCTTGACCCAATGGGATACACACCTATGGACAAATGACAGATGCAAATAACAACCAATGCCACGCCAGAGCCACAAGGGACCAATTTAAAACCACACAGTGACAATGACATGGCCTTAACTGGCAGTACAACTTGGAAGATGAATCGTACAATATCACATCAATAACACTCAATCACACACCCTTCCAACCAATACGTACTTTGTAAGGGGTGTGTAATGTGTTTCGCTGCAGGTCAAACACCATGACACACATAGCATGATGATGATGACTCTAATGAAGGTGACATGGAATCATTGAGGCAGTACCAACATCTCACATCACTCCTGGTGTGGCATTGCCCACTATCAGTAAGCAAGTGGACTGTGCTAGGAACACATATTGATGTGACATTATTGCAAAGTCCACATTGCTACACATACGGATTGAGACAATTACACATATACACAACAAATGTACAGGCATATGGAGCTTCTGACAATTAAACCTTCAACCCCACAACCATGTTAGCCAGCTTACCTGGAGCAGGTTTAGTAGTGTAGGTACACGTTTGCACATGAGCAAACTCAGTGAGGGAACAAAAATAGGTTTGCATAGAACTTGTCACAAATGGATTTTTTTGCATTGTCAATTGTCAACACTTGTCCCTGTTTCTTTCTTTATGACTTGCTTTACAAGGAGGAGATGCCCGTTTATATTGGGGGTCCGTCGATATCTGATGAAAGTACTAAGCCTTTCCGGGTAATTGATTGAGGGCTGGACAAACTGAAATATGGGCTTGTCAACATAAACCTGCTATTTCTTTGTAGTGAAAATATGTGAATGGTCAACTGTAAAATAAGGAATGTAAGCTGCAAATGGATAGCACGAGTGCCCCAGGTATGACAAGCATTTCTCACAAGACATGCCCTCTTCATGCCATCCCAGGTTATAAGTCCTGCCACAGGCATGTATTCAGTCTCTCCCCACCTTTATCTAGGGGGCCCTGTAACTGAACTATTTGTACCCTGATCATCCTTCATCTACACACACCCAGACTCACATTCTGACTCCAGTGTGCTTCCCTCTTTAGTATGGCATGCCATAGTCCTAGTTAATCTGTCTGCATGGACTTCAGGTCTGACAATGCACTGCCTGGTAGTCTGTAGGACCTGTAATCACCTGTCCATTGCTTCCCATGTGAAAGGTTCTGTTGGCCCTTTGAGCTTGATTCTCATCTACAGGACTTGTGAGAGACTGAAGCTGCACATACCTGGGAGCACTTCCATGCAGATCAGCCATTTAAACCTGCACTGCCATTGCTGCTGCCTGGAACTGCTTAGAAGCTGCCATTTTATGTATATCCTTGTTGTGCATTGCCGTATAAATCACTTGTGTAACACAGCCCTTGGGTTATTGTGTAACGTTGAGCCCACAGCACAAATTCAGTTTTTATTTTCCACAGTGTTGTTCCAGCTTTTCCCAGTCAGAGTCTGCTCACTATGCATTTGCTTTGTTCATGTTAGTTCTTGACAGAGCCTGCATCCTGTTAGCCTGATTGCTCCTGTCTTTGTGTTACCATAGAGGTTCCCTGTGGCTACATTTGTCTCATAGTTGCTTTCCATGCCCTCACTTTCCTCCTGGGGTTTTGTGTCTGGTAGGTCTAAGATGAATCCACAAATAGATTGTATAGTGTAATCAGTTTACTTATCGTATCATGGTCTGCGACATGTATTCAAATAGCCTAATCCCGGCCCTATCCCTTGTCTGGGTTTCATGTATGCATGAGTGACAAACAGTGACAGTGTACTATGGCTGTATGCATGGATCGGGTCTGGTGCCTCCAGCACAACAAACAATGTTTGCTAATGTGCATGAAAGGACAAAACATGTTTGTGCCCTGACGGTCCACACACAGATTCACATTGGCTGTAACCCAATGATGGTGCTTGCGTGGTGACTAGCTGTGAGATTAATCAGCACAGAGGCACTAATGTTCTCTTTTGCAGTGGGAATTTCAGAGGCCACCCTGTGTACAAATGTTGTGATGAAACCTGCCGGGTTCTATTTCCTGATCCATTACGCTTGTGAGCACACCAAGGTTGCCCTGTTGTCAGCCTCATAAAACTTCTGCAGTGCCATAGCTGGACTATCCCCCTGTGTGTTGTCGATTCCATTTTGGCTTTCGGTCAATTCTACTTTGAAGGATACTCTGTTAATGCGGGGAATGGCTCCACAGACTCATGACTAGACCTGCATGTAACTGTGACAACATGGAGGCCAATAATGACATAGGGTACACATGGCTACACACGTGAACTGGATACCTTTGTGCAATTAACCACTGAAAATATGTGAAAACATGCAGCTTGGTCTGCTGGTCCTCCACTGCCACACGAGAAACATAGGTAATATATATGCCTCAAACACTGTACCTACATAGCATTTTCAAATGCCTGACTCATGGGTAGTATACAAACAAGTGACCAGAATGTGGTATCCAACATTCCTGTACATGTGATGGCTTACTCATTGCCATTATCAACCGTCCTCTATCTATCCCGTGCATAGTTTGTCATGGGAGATGTTTTGTCCCAAAAGTCAGGGAAGTTCACTCAGCATTAGATGCTACGTGTATGACAAACACATATCCTTAGTCATTTCCACACTGAATAGCATCTGATGGGTATCCACATTTACAAAACATGCCTACAAGCACATTAATGAAAGCACATCTTGTGACGTTCACACAGAAGCCCAACAACAATTGAAATTGCCAATTCACAGACATTAACACACAGGCCATGAGTGAATGTATTAAGTTGCGTAGCCTTGCTATCCTCTATTGATGCACAATCTGCTCAAACTGGGTGTAGGAAAGTACCATCTTGCCTGGCATGTTTTTGCCTGTCTCACTGGGATCCTGCTAGCCAGGACCCCAGTGCTCATAGTTGTGGCCTGAATGTGTGTTCCCTGTGTGGTGCCTAACTGTGTCGCTGAGGCTCTGCTAATCAGAACCTCATTGCTTATGCTCTCTCTGCCTTTAAAATTGTCACTGCAGGCTAGTGACCATTTTTACCAGTTCTAGTTGGCACAATGGAACACCCTTATAATTCCCTAATATATGGTACCTAGGTACCCAGGGCATTGTGGTTCCAGGAGATCCCTATGGCCTGCAGCATTTCTTTTGCCACCCATAGGGAGCTCAGACAATTCTTACACAGGACTGCCACTGCAGCCTGAGTGAAATAACATCCATGTTATTTCACAGCCATTTTACACTGCACTTAAGTAACCTTTAAGTCACCTATATGTCTAACCCTCACTTAGTGAAAGTTAGGTGCATAGTTACTAAGTGTGAGAACACCTTGGCACTAGTCAAGGTGCCCCACATAGTTCAGGGCAATTTCCCTGGACTTTGTGAGTGCGGGGACACCATTACACGGGTGCAGTACATATAGGTCAATACCTATATGTAGCTTTACAATGGTAACTCCTAATATGGCCATGTAACATGCCTAAGATCATGGAATTGTCCCCCCATGCCAAATCTGGTATTGGGGTGCCAATCCCATGCTTCCCTGGGGCTCCAGCATGGACCCCGGGTACTGCCAAACCTGCTCTCTGGGGTTTTCACTGCAGCTACCACTGCTGCCAACCTACAGACATGCATTTGCCCTCCTGGGGTCTGGGCAGCCCAGTTAAGGGCCTGAGAGGAGTAGCCTCTCCCAGCCTCAGGGAATGCTTTGAAGGGCAAAGATGGTGCCCTCCTTGCATGAACCAGTCTACACCGGTTCAGGGATCCCCCAGCCCCTGCTCTGGTGCGAAACTGGACAAAGGAAAGGGGAGTGACCACTCCCCTGTCCATCACCACCCCAGGGGGGGAGCCCAGAGCTCCTCCAGTGTGTCCCAGACTTCTGCCATCTTGAATGCAGAGGTGTGAGGGCACAATGGAGGCCTCTGAGTGGCCAGTGCCAGCAGGTGACATCAGAGACCCCTCCTGATAGGTGCTTACCTGACTAGGTGGCCAATCCTCCTCTGAGGGCTATTTAGAGTCTCTCCTGTGGGCTTCGCTTCAGATAACGAATGCAAAAGCTCACCAGAGTTCCTCTGCATCTCCCATCTCCCTCTTCCACTTCTGCCAAGGATCAACCGCTGACTGTTCCAGGACAACTGCAAAACTGCAACAAAGTAGCAAGAAGACTACCAGTGACATTGTAGCGCCTAATCCTTATGGCTTTCTCAACTGTTTCCTGGTGATGCATGCTCTGGGGGCTGTCTGCCTTCACCCTCCACTGGAAGCCACGAAGAAATCTCCTGTGGGTTGACAGAATCTTCCCCCTGCTAACACAGGCACCAAACTTCTGCTTCACCGGTCCTCTGGGTCCCCTCTCATTGTGACGAGTGTGGTCCCTGGAACACAGGAGCTGAATCCAAGTGACCCCAACACTCCGGTGGTCCATCTGTCGAAATTTGGTGGAGGTAAGTCCTTGCCTCCCCACGCCAGACAGTAATCCTGTGTACTGTGTGAACTGCAGCTGCTATGGCTTCTGTGCACTTTTGCAAGGAAACCTTTGTGCGCAGCATAGCCCAGGTCCCCAGCACTCATTCCTGCATTGCTCAACTCGCTGAGTTGACCACCGGCTTCGTGAGACCCTCCTTTGCAGTGTTGAGACGACCGCCATGCTCAGTTTTCTTGAACCCGTGTTCAAGTACTTCTGCGGGTGCTGCCTACTTCTGCATGGGCTCTCTGTGTTGCTGGGCGTCCCCTCTGTCTCCTCTTCCAAGTAGCAACCTCTTGGTCCTTCCTGGGCCTGGGCAGCACCCTTTTTCTTCATCCACAACCTTTGCAGCTAGCAAGGCTGGTTTGCGGTCTTTCTGCGTGGAAACAACTCTGCGTCCTCTAGCACGCAGTAGGACATCTTCTGGGCAAACGAGAAGTTCCTGGCATCTTCCGTTGTTGCAGAATCTTCAGCTTCTTCCACCCGGAGGCAGCCATTTTGGACCTTCATCCGGGCTTTAGTGGGCTCCTGCCCCCCCGGACACTTTCGTGACTTTTGGACTTGGGCCCCTTCCTTTACAGGTCCTCGGGTCCAGGAATCCATCTTCAGTGTTTTGCAATCTGTTGTGGTCTTTGCAGAATCTCCTATCACGACTTTAGTGTGTTTCTGGAGAAGTAGAGTAACTTTACTCCTACTTTTCAGGGTCTTGGGGTGGGGTATCTTGGACACCCTTAGTGTTTTCTTACACTCCCAGTGACCCTCTACACACTACAATAGGCCTGGGGTCCCTAAGTGGTTCTCATTCCACTTTCTTAGTATATAGTTTGTGTTGCCCCTAGGCCTATTGCATCCTATTGTATTCTACAGTGATTGCACTACTTTTCTAGCTGTTTACTTACCTGATTTTGGTTTGTGTGTATATTTTGTATATTTTACTTACCTCCTAAGGGAGTTTATCCTCTGAGATATTTTTGGCACATTGTCACTGTGATCCTTATGATATAGTGCTATATGATATAAGTGGTATAGTAGGAACTTTGCATGTCTCCTAGTTCAGCTGCTCTGCTATAGCTACCTCTATCCGCCTAAGCTGCTGGAACACTAGTAATCTACTAATAAGGGATAACTGGACCTGGCACAAGGTGTAAGTACCATCAGGTACCCACTATAAGCCAGGCCAGCCTCCTACACTGGGTAATACCAATTTTTATTCAAAATATTTGGGTATCTGTTGCGTCAGTGAAGAGTGCTCATCCGGTTCAACAACATGAGTATTATGGTCCGCAGTAGTGTGGTCTGCCACATGTGCCCAAACACTGGAACACACAATGCAGGTGCACACAGCCTATCTCTGTGCAGTTACAGCTTTCATGTACGTTAAAAATGAGAGAAATGACACACACACAGTAAAAGACAGATATTTTGACGCAAACGCATAAAAAAAGACGCACATGTGTCAAAATTCGCTGCATATGCGTTGAAAAATGACGCTCACAGCCATTGTACATCCATTGGGCCTAAGCGATAATTCCTACACTGTACCCCATGAAATTGGTTACCAATAAAAAATATTTGAAACTATGAATGTGGGGGAATTTTTAAGCATTTGCGTCAAAAAGATTTGACTCACAGACCGTAAGAGTCATAATATTTTCACGCATCATAAGAAAAAAGCACCGCATTGGAGACAGGAAGTGATGTAATAGGATATTCTGTTTACAGAAATGGTACAGTGGGTGTACTTTCACTTTCACTTTGCACTCTGTGATTTTTCTACACTGTGTGGCTGTGCTGAGAGTTTTGCCTGTCCAAATTGTGCTTTTGTCTCCTGTGTGCCATCCTATTTGTCATCTGTTGTTTTAGTAATTGTCTCAGTTGTTCATTGTAAGTGTGTTTTTGTCATATTTGGTGTCTAATTTTGTCTTTGTACTGTTGGGAGTGTGTAGTGGGTATTGTTAGTTTGGGGATTGTTGGGCTGTTTGTGGGTTACTTAACTTTCATTTTCCTCCCTCCTTTCCCTGTATTTTCCTCTGTACCCTTTCCTATAAATATTATTTTAGTCATATTGGGTAGGCCACGTCTGGGGAGAATGGGTGAGGAGGAGCTGGGGGCATTCATTTGGCTGGTGTGCCACTTCCTCCCCCTGATGATTGAGGCTGGTGGAAGAGTGACACAGGGGTGTCACACGGAGGCGAGGAGGCTCAGGTGGTCCAAGGTGCTGTGCCATCTGAGGAGAATTTTCAACACACCGCGCAACAACCACAAACTCAAGCACCGCTGGGCTGACCTTGTTGCCAGAGAGCAAGACCTGTTGGATCACCTGGGTGTGGTGATTGGTGGCCCTGTTGGTGAGTAGAATTCAGACTAATGTACACATATTAATGCTCTGTAGTGACAGCATCAGATTTGTTGATATGCTGCATGCAATGTTTTTGGACATGTGGAATGTAAGTTAAGTATACAGTAGCCCTGATTTATACAATATTTGCTACACATTACCATCATTTGTTGACGCAACAGCTGCATAAACTTACAAATCACAACTTGATGTTGTAAATTAGTGCTGCTTTGACGTCAATAGATGATGGGAATACGGATCAAACATATGTTTCATTCATGGTCTGTGAGTGTACCAAGAAAGAGATGCATTTCACAAGCTAAAGCAAGGAATTAATGTGGTCCCCAATTATTTGGAATACATGTCTGAACTGTATTCCTGGCCATACGTACAAAGTTTTTCCTAACCTCTGGTAATATCTTAGGCTAATACTTTGAGTTGGTTTGTGCCGCAATTAAATTAGAAATGGATGCCAAAGTAATGCACACGGGTTCATATCTACATGCTTGGTGCTACTTCCTATTGCTGTAGCGTAAAAGATTAAGAAAATGCCACAAATTGAGGAATAAAAAATTTCTCTGGCCCTCTGTTCATTATCCCTGTGTGTTTTAATTTGTCTTGGGCACAATAGCTGGAACAGAGCTAAAGCATTTGCTATCTGTGTCACTTTATAGCCATGCAATTCTCATAAGTTATTGGGTCATCATGGGATACCTGAAGTTGGTGATTGCATGGTCACAATTTATTACTTGCATGATGTTGTGCAGGGGACCTTTGAGCGATTCCATCATACATATAAAGTGCCCAAATACTTTGCTACTTTATGTTTGGTACCCCCCTGCTGATCTAGTGCAGCATATGTACAATAGCTAACTTCCTGGTATGAAGGCTAGCACAGACATTGGTGTATGCTAAGATCAGAAGACCAGCATTCCTGTGACTGCTGCCATTCTCAAGGTGCATACAAATTGAAACCTACATCATCAAGATTGCCACAGTAGGACATTTTCTAAACCATTTTTCAATAATAGAACAGTGTCAGTTTGTAGTATACCCGCAGATCACCCAACTTGGCTAATGTAAGATTATTAATTATGAATGTGGCTAACTGCGAATTCCTATACCCGATATGGGTACACAGGGCAATGAGTGACACATTTCAGGTGCAATGACTACACCTGTGCCTATGCATTCTGTCACGGATGACCAATATAGACACTGTCAGCATATATTTCTTTGTTGTATTAATTTAGATAAATTGCCAATCCATATTTAGCGTCAGATTGTCATCAAGTAACACACAGGAGTCCTGCCATTATGGCGTCATAGGGGGCATATCTGATTCAGGGTACACTGTCAATGTAGCATATGTAACCTACAGACAACACAGGCCCACATGGAATGGACCATAGAAAGCATAATAATTCATGAGCCAAACTCAACCCACATGAGCATCATACAGTAACTGATTGTCCCTCGATGCACAAGGCACAATACCTGAGTGACTGGTATTGCAGTGCACCAGGAACATGGCTTTGCATGTCTCTCAATACAACAAAATGAATAAATGGAGTACACTCTGTAAATGAATCTGCAACCAATTAAGGAATCATGTTTGTCACCACATGATTGTTAGAGCCACTGCATGTGCGCATATGTGTGTGTATCACTCACTGGAGTGACAGGGTCAATACATGTTTGCAGTGGTATGTCTGTTGGAGTGTCATCATGCCTGAGGGGCTGGACTATCAGATATAATGTCACACACAGTAATTCTTTCTTCAAAGAGTTGTACAGTGCACAGACATTGAGCACATTTCACCTTTCCATGCTTTACAGGTGGACCTGTCCCCTACACAATTGGAGAAGTGGCTCGATTTGCGGACCCAGACATATCCAGTACGTGTTGATATTTCAGTTCTGTGTTGTGTTTGCAGCTGTTGTGTGATTGACTCCTGTGTGTTGGACACATAGCAAGGTATGATGTGCTGGAACATGATCTAATATGTGAGTTGACTGGAGTTTGATTTTCTTTTGCGATATTTGAGTTGGACAATCAGTGGCATAGAGTCATCCTTTGGGATTGTAGTGCAGCGCTGTAGAAATTGCCATGTGAATAGGGTGACATTTGTTGTTACATTTCTTGTAATGAAATATTTGGAGGTAGCCATTTTCATGATGTCAGCAATTCATACCCTGAATCACACAGAACAGGGATGCTGAAGTATTACCCACAGACTTGAGCCTCCCTGTTAACTATGAACAGATAGGACTGTATGTTTGAGTTCCTAGCAGCATCTAGCTTCACATGTTGTGCTACGTTTATGTGGCACTTGAGTAGAATGTCATAGGTGTGCATGCAGCTCAAGGCCAGATGGGTGCTTGCATCTATGTGCTTGTTGTAGGACAAGGATTTGTGATATCAAATGATGTTGACAATTGTCTGCAATTAGGAACATAAATGTGGATGTGATTGTACAATGTTTGTGTCTATCCTAGTTGGACAACCTCCTTACCTGTGGTGGACTGACTAAACCCATGGACAGCTGTCCAAAGCTTCCTGGCTGTCCTTGATGTTTGAAAGTATGTGTTGCATGTCCATCCCCCCTGAGGCACAGGCTTAGGGTTATGAAATATGTGTACCTAGTTGCGAGAATCCAAGTGTAGTACACAGACATGTTATTTAGCAATCCATTTGTTCCAACCTAGGATACACCCTCATGATTAGCAACTGCATACCATCCTGGCAATTCCATTTACAAATCACAGGTCTTGCGGCCCTTGATTGTCATCCAGAAGATGGTCATTATTTGGCCTGCCACATGTGAAGGTCTTGCAGCATTTGTTATGTGACTAATGGCATAACAATGATGCTTAGATCATTTAAGTAGGTACACATCTTTTTGAGCATTGCTGTGCTGTTGGAAAGGACATGTGTAGGCTGTGTTGGCATGTACTTCCTGAGGGGCACTCTGTGATCTGTTCTGTGATTTGGCCTGTTCAAGCTAATTTTGAGTACTTTTTTGAATATCATCAGTAGCTGTATCACACAATGATGTAACTAATGTTTGGCTTCATCTTTTTTAACAGCAGCCAATATGGATGCCAATCAGATCCGCGAATTTCAGAGGAGGGCGATGCGTTACTGCCGCATTCTGGATGTTGAGTCTGGATTCTGCCACATGGCACAGCGTTATCGCCATGAGAGAGCCACAGGGGTCTGGAGGGCACTGGCCAAAGGGGGCACATCCATGTCCACAACAGCCGCCACCACCAGCACCACCACTCCATTCCAAGTGGCACCAAGGATGACAGCCACCACTGCAGGTCCATCAACATCCTCCGCTCCTGGACCACTGACAGAGGCCCCTGCACCCCCCCTTCCAATCATGGCATCGGCAACAGCACAACTCTCCACAACTGGCACACGAACCACCCCTGCTGCAGACTGGACAGGCTGCAGCAGGAGGTGTCCCAGATTAACAGGAGAGTGCGTGGGATAAAAAAAGATCCTGCGGAGGGCAAACTTGTGACTTTGAGACCCTCAGCCATGATTCCCTCCCCTCCCTCCTCTTTCCTGGTTCTTATATTTAGTGGGTTTAGGGGGCTTAGTGTTAGGTTAGAATAGGCTGTTAGTTTAGTTAGTATAAGTGGGTTGGGGGTGGAGAGTATTATATTTTTACACGTTTTTTGTTTGGGTAGGTGGGTGGGGGCTGATGTTGGGGTTTTTGTGTATTAAAAAATAAAAAAATACAAAAAAAATAAATACAAAAATACAAAAAAATACAAAAAAATGTATAAAAACAAAAAAAACAAAAAAATATATAATTGTTTAGGATAAGATAGTATGTGTTTAGGTTAGTATATGTTGTCCTCCATGTGTCCCGTCATATAAGGGGGGTGGTGGGGCGATGTTTAGAGTGTTTAGTTAAATGTGATAAGTATGTTTAGCTTAGGGTAGTTAGGGCCAGTTGTGGGTAATGTGAAGTTTGGATAGGTTAGGTTAGTTAAGGTGTTTCCCCTAGTTTTCTCATCCTTTTTTACAGTTAAATAAATATTTAGGGACTCCTTTACAGTATGTGTCATATGCTTGCGGATCAGGGCCTTGGCATGGGTGAACAGTATCAATTTAGTATTTTTGTTCCATCTTGCATCCAAATCCCAATTGAGCTGTCACATTGGCAGCTACACCAAAGCTACTTCTCTATGCATCTGCCATCCATTGCACCCACCACTCAAGGCTACTATGATTCCCAATGTGTTGTTAAGTTTGGATGTATGTTTTCAATCTGTCATACTTTGAGACCAGATTTTGGGGGTCATTCTGACCCCCGCGGGCGGCGGAAGCCGCCCACCTGGTGGGAACCGCCAGAAGACCGTACCGCGGTCAAAAGACCGCGGCGGTCATTCTGACTTTCCCGCTGGGCTGGCGGGCGACCGCCAAAATGCCGCCGGCCCGCCCAGCGGGAAAGCCCCAGCAACGAGGATGCCGGCTCCGAATGGAGCCGGCGGAGTTGCTGGTGTGCGACGGGTGCAGTTGCACCCGTCGCTATTTTCAGTGTCTGCCAAGCAGACACTGAAAATCTTAATGGGCCCTGTTAGGGGGCTCCTGCGACACCCGTTCCCGCCATCCTGTTTCTGGCGGTGAAAACCGCCAGAAACAGGATGGCGGGAAGGGGGTCGGAATCCCCATGGCGGCGCTGCTTGCAGCGCCGCCGTGGAGGATTCCCTGGGGCCGCGGGAAACCGGCGGGAAACCGGCGGGAAACCGCCGTTTTCCCTTTTCTGACCGCGGCTGTACCGCCGCGGTCAGAATGGCCCCAGAAGCACCGCCAGCCTGTTGGCAGTGCTTCCGCGGTCGTTGGCCCTGGCGGTCCATGACCGCCAGGGTCAGAATGACCCCCTTTGTCTCTGTGGCACTGTGGAACGTCTGCCTGCAGCCTGATGTTCATGTGAACCCTGATAAGGTGAGTGATGGTAAAATCTTATGTAGTACAGTATACATAACTCACACCTATCATTTCTTACATTGTATTGCCTGGTTACTTATTTGTCCGTACACTCGTACACATCCATTCCTGCTGTACGGTGTGTGTGTGATGAAATTTTGGAGTCAAATGTCACATACCTAAAGATTGTCTAGAAGAAAAATTTGAAGACATTGTTTTTCTGCTTAGACATACTTTGAAGCAGACTTATTCTGTCCAACACAGCATTATACTGTACATTTTCTATGTACTTTAGAAATAACCCTCAGGAAGGGCAGGTGATGGTACATTCCAGACCCCAGTGCATAGATATCAGCCCACAATCTTTCAAGGCAGTTGTATTGACATTCTATGGCCATTGACATGAGGCAAACATCACTAATCTCCTACACGGTTGATGTGTCACATTACACAGAGACAAAGTGGTTGTGTAAGTGCTATTTATTTTAAAGAGCTTTAGTGCTATATTTACATAGTCCAGGATTGTGAGTCCATTAGTGTGACGTCTTATATTGTGATACTACACAAGTGCAAAAGGTCATGTCATTGGACATGCTGGGTTGAGGTGTCATACAGTGCAGAGGAACATTGAATTGCCAATGAGGTAGTGAGCGACAATCACAGAGCATAGTATTAAGGTAAATAGTGGGCTGGAGAACAGTGCATGTGAGCTGCTGTTGCAAGACTGGCATGTTACGAAGCACTGTACCTAGGATATCAGTGCCCATGTGGCAAGGACTTGTGCTACCGGGTACTCTTACGGGTGAAGGTGATCGGTTCCACGTCTTCATCTTCTAATGTGTGTGTCATCTCCTCTGCCCTTGGTGGTGGGTTTGAAGGGGCAACACACACTTCAGTGTTTGAAGATGTGGAGTCAGAAATCCCGGTAGCTGCCAACTGTGGGGCTATTAAGGGCATTACTGCAGCAAGGAGGAGCTGCTGGTTCTTAATTATAGCAGCTACATCACTGTGGTAGGCAGCCAGGTCGGCCCTGAGGGGGTCAATATTGTATTCGTGCACGCAGTGAAAAGTTTGGTGTGCGAGGTGTTGTGGCAACTCCCTTACTGCTGTGCTGATTTCCTTCACACTTTGTAGAAGTTCTTGCAAGATAGATGTTCACCCTTGCATGGCTGCCGCCTGTTCTGTAGATGACATCATGCACAAACGCATCCCCTCAAGGCTGGCTGCCATATTTTGCATCCCCACCCGCACCTCCTTGGCCAGCTCCTGCTGTACTCCAACTACAGTCCTCTCAAAGCTGGTGCCAGTGTCGTCAGAGTCCTCAGCTGGGTTGGAGCTGGCAGGTTGTAGAATTGGGGTGGTGGGTGGGTCCTCAGTGATGGCTGCTACTTCTGTGCTCCTCCTTGTGACTGAAGGTGCGGTCTGGAGGGTTCCAAGGACATGTTGGAGGGTCTGCTGGCTGATGTTTGTCAGCTCGTCATCCATGTCATCAGGGAAGTCCAGGACAGGCATATCCCCAGGAGAGCCTTCGTCCTCTGCAATGAGATATTGTACAATTAGTGTGTCTGTGTTGTGGCATTTGTAATGTGAATTTCCTGAGCTCCTATTAGTTGCACATTGTGATCTTGGTTCCTGTTCATTGTTACTGTCATCAATATTGGAATTCTCCTAGGCCTTTGCCCTACCTCCATGTCACATGTAGTGTGGGCAGTTTGGGGAAATGTCTGTGTCACATCCTCTAGGTGTAGGTTCTGCCCAAATTGTATGTTGCTACCTTATTGTACTATTCAACCCTCCGTCTACTTCCATTAGCATGGTGTGGCCTTGCAATGGTTGTGGGTGTTCTGATGACACTTGCACCACACTTACCAATCTGGAACTGACCCAATCTCAGATATTTCACATCCAGCTATATGTTGCTGATACCTAGCATATACTATGTATAGTATTGGCATGGCACAATATGGTTGTCAGCATTGCTAGTGTGTACTGCTGATGTTGGGGAATGTGTGCTACATTCGATTGCACTGATGGTCCTAGCAGTGTTCCATTTCCTCTTATGACTGTGCGAGTGTGTTTCGCTAGCTGGAAACATATGTCCTCCCCTCAATGCTGTTGTCTTAGCAGTATGGCAGTTGGGATGTTGCATGGTGGCATTGCAGCTATTGTGACCCAGGCACAGGGTAGACCCTGACATGTACAGCCCATGCCCCTGTGCCATGCCCCTTTGCCCTTTCCACTACCTGATTATCATGGCTTACATGCATTGTGTAGTGGGTATGTAACCCCCGGTTGCAGTTTACAATTAGGCATTTTAGTTCCCCATGCAACTTACCCTACATCTGTGTTGTATCCTGGTAGTCTGCGCTATCCTGTCCTTGAATCCCTGTGACAATCTCCTCAGGGATGACGGCTGCCACCATCTCCTCAATGTGGTCCAGGACCTCTTGCAGTGCTGGACTCCCACCTCCAGTCTGCAGTGCTGCCTTCCTGTTCCTTGCCATCTTTTCCTTTGTCCTGCACTTGCAGTCATGCCAGCGTTTCTTGCACTGGGTGACTGTTCTTCATACTTCTGCCACACTGTTGATCTTATCGACAATTTGTTGCCAAATTGCCTCTCTCCTCCCAATTGGCAATTTGGAGGTGACAAATAGTTGGTGCTGGTGTTCTGTCACCTCTTTCACCAGTATTTAGTGCTCCTCGGCACTGAACAGACACTTCCTTTTCTTCTTTTCCCTCTCCTGGGTCTTGTGTGGGTCCTCCTGGCTGGTTCCTGGTCGGTTATCATCTTCCTGGGGTCTCTCATAACTTCTGGAATCCGTTTTGGGGCTCCTTTGCACATTTTGCAGTGTTTGTGCCACTTTTTGATGCTATTGTATCCGGTTTGCTACATCGTAAACCGGATAAAAGTCATTTGCGCTGCATTAACGCCGTTTTTCTTTACGACGTGGCACATTAGTTTGAGTAAAAAAAAATGACTCTCACCAGTTTGTACCACCGTGCGTCAAAGTATAAATTTGACGCCCGGGTGGTGCCATGAAATGGCGTTAGCCAGCATTAGAATTTTTGACGCAAAACTGTGTCTGGGCAGTTTTGCGTCAAAAAGTATAAATATGGGCCTAAATTTAGCCCCCACAATCAGGTCAAATGGGGCATTAGTTTCCTCTTGTCGGTCCATTGCCTTATCTGCTGCAGTTACCTGAGTAGTATCGAATGTCATTGGAGTTATTGTTTTACAAAATGAGTAATCTTTCCTTGGTGAGCTTGTACTACTAGGTGGATCTCAAAGTAGCTTTTCTGTTTGCTATCTGTTTGCCTAACAGTATATCTGAGAAAAGTTTCTGAGAGATCAATTAGTGGATGTTCCTCCATTATGATACAATCAATATTGTTTTCTTCTTGCGGTGGTTGTTTGGTATGTGATGTAGAGCACAGACTCTCACCCCAATTATTCCAGTTACTAATATTTAAAGTGTAAAATGAGTCATTTTGATGGTATCTATGAATTTCTGCATTAATCGTTAAGCCTGTTTTGTTAGACTGAGGGTTGAATGTGTTTGTGGCTCCCATGTCAACACAAGACCTTTCCACGTCCTGAGTGGTCTTCACATCAACTGCAGCTGTTATCCCAGTTTCGTTGGCAAGCAGTAGGGAAGAAGATGTTAAACCTTTTGAAGCGTCAATGGAATTTGCCTCCATCTAGGTGAGCAAGATTTTGCATCCTGCCTTTTTAACCTGGCTCAGTGATTTATAAGATAATTTCTTGTATTTTGATGAGTTTGGGGAGGTTTTCCTCTCTGCAGGCTCACTCCTTGGCTCAAGCTTACCCTCCCCTGGGGAACCTTGTCTTTGCCTCTTTGCTGCTTTTTTTCGTCCCAGAGTTAGTGTCAACCTTACTGCTTCCCCAAAGTTGACAGACTATGGGCCTGATTCTAACTTTGGAGGATGGTGTTAAACCGTCCCAAAAGTGGCGGATATACCACCTACCGTATTACGAGTCCATTATATCCTATGGAACTCGTAATACGGTAGGTGGTATATCCGCCACTTTTGGGACGGTTTAACACCGTCCTCCAGAGTTAGAATCAGGCCCTATGTCTGGGTGATTCAACTGATACTAGATTCTTACTCGGGTAGAAGATGCCTAAGCAGATTCTCTTATGCACAAGCCACACCGGTCTATTACTGGCTGCTTCCATGCTGAAAGGGCATGCTGTGGCGTAGTGCCTTTGAGGAATTCACACCCACTGGCTTACCTCTGGTTCTCTGATCAGTCACTGAGTTCTATGTCGTGCTTTGTTGTAATAGAGGAGTAAGGGCCTCTTCAAATCTCTGTGCCTCACTGAGTCTTTCGGATTCCTTTCAGGGTACCCAGGTTCCTCAAGGTCCCATGCACCGATGACTCCTGGGGGGAGAGGGGGAGCCAGGTCTCATGGTGTCACAGTCTCACAGTCTCTTTGTTTCTTTGTGCCTCGGCTCTTTTAGCACCCCAGGATTCCAACTGGTGCCCGCCTAGTGGCGTCCTAGTGAATTTCTCAAAGTGCCCTGCACGGTGACTGCCGAGGGCACGGGGTGGCCAGGTCTCACAAACTCTTTGTGGGTGCGGCTACTTAACCCCAGGGTTTCCAAATGGTACAGCCTGGTGGAGCCTGGAAAATGTCTGGTGTGCCTTTGTGTGTCTCTGTGTGCCTGGGGGGTGCAGCACAGCAGAATGCTGCACTGCACCACACCCCTTGTGTGAGGCTCCGTGCTCTGCCCAGCTCCGCTCCATGCCCGAGGCCACCTTTGGCACCGCGGCACCACAGCTCTCTCCCCGGCACCTTTTCCCGGCACTCTTCCGGGCCCTTCGGACCCCCAGCTCCCCCGGCTCGTTTCTTGTTTGTAGTCGAGAGGTCACGACCTCCTGTGACACCCTCGTCGTCAGCACCTTGCTCCTTTTCGAAGCTCCCAAGGCTCTGAGTCTCGTCAGTGTCCTTGCCGCGAGCCATGCAGCGAACCGCGAATCACCCGGCACGAACCCTTGCAGCGTGCCGGGTCTCCATCCGTCCTTTCGTCACTCCATACAGCAGCAAAATGCAGCAGCAAAAACCAGCTTGGGAGGAAAATATCATACATGTTGACCCATCTGGATTTACGAAACATAGACACTCTGTGAACATTTCTAGATTATTATTCCATATCATTGAAACTAGTCTGTCATTTTCTCTTCCCTCCGGAGTCCTGGCATTGGATGCTGAAAAAGCTTTTGATAAGGTCCATTGGTTTTATTTATTTGATAACTTATTGGCATGTAATTATGGCTGTTCACTCATTCCAATGGTTTCAGCATTATATTCAGGTCCTTCTGCCGAATTCTTCATTAATGGGCAAATATCTAGAAATTTTAACCCATATAGAGACACCAGACATGGATGCCCCTTATCCCTATTACTTTTCATCCTGGCTATTGAACTCCTTCTCTCTACTAGTAGAAATTTCAATGAAAGTGAAGGGCTTTGTAGCAAAGGTTTTGCAATTAACATTTTAGCATATACTGATGATGTGTTGCTCTATATTAGCAAACTTGATCCTTCAGTTCCTCCTCTGCTAAATCTAATTCAATCATACTCTCAGGTTTCAGGCTACTCTTTAAACACTAATAAAACAGATGTTTTCCTCCAAATATCCAATGTACCCCTGATATGCTTCAGAACAAAGATATAATATGGCAAAAATCAAAACAAATATGTTGGTAGTCTTTTTTCTAACTCTATTAAACAATCAATCACGTTGAATTGTGGTGACATCATTAAACATATTAAAAATACATTTCTCCTATGGTAGTCGTTACAGTTATCATGGTGGGAAAAAAATTATGCTCCAAAAATGGTTGTTGCTCCAAAAATGTTTTACTTTCTTTCTATGATCCCAAGTCAGCGTCCTCTTAAGTTCCATAAATCTCTAGATAAACTTATTTCTGATTTTATTTGGAATAACAAACCCCCTCTTAATAATTATATAAAAATTAAAAGTTCTTAAGGTTAATGGAGGTTTTGGATTGCCTGATTATACTACATATTATAAAGTGTTCATTTTAAAACAAGGGTCTTTCTGGTTTACTCATACAGACTCTAATAAATCACCATCATGGCTTCTTATAGAACAAACCTTCCTTAAATCGTCAACCATTCTTAAGACATTAAACCAATTTTGCAAATCTTAGGGCCTCATTACAAGTCTGGGGCTCTTAGACCATCAGACTCGCGATGGTGGTCAGACTGCCGCACTCCTGGAAGTCTGACCTCCAAATCATAATCCTGGCAGGTGGACCACCAGAGGACCTCCGCCACTACCAGGAGGGTGGCAGTGGTCAGAGCCTTGGTCAGCCACGTCATGCAGATAACGAGTCCAGTTTCCACCAGCCTTTTCATGGTGCGAACCCTGCCATGAAAAGGTTGATGGAAAGCCAGTGCTGGTAGCCACAGGGGGGCCCCTGCACTGACCACAACCATGTCATGGGCAGTACAGGGCCCCTCCTGCCACCACCCTCGGAATGCACAGTCTACCATGACAGACAGTGTGTATTCAGAGGGTGCTGGGAGCAACCTCTGCGCGATGGCATTGGCCTCGGCTCCATGAGGAGCCAAGGGCAATGCTGCTGCAATGTTTTTAATGGGCTGACCAGCAGAAACTTCATATTTCTGAGGTTTCCGCAAGTCAGTCTAGTGGAAACCTTATAATCAGCCTGGGACGGAGACTGCCAGCTCTGCAGCGGTCTCCTCTTCCCGGGGTTCAACCTCGTAATGAAGCTTTAGATTCTCTTTTTCAGACCCGATTTCTCTCACCTCACATATGTCACTATGCTATAACCCTTTATTTAAACTGGTTCATACAGCAACGTTTTGTCAATCTTGGATGAAGGCTGTATTATATATTTAAGAGGTATATATCATAACATTTCCTTTTTATCCTTTGAGGAATTGCAACAACAATTTCACCTACTTGCTTCGGAAAGTTTCAAATAAACTTTTTTGTAATTCTATTCTTGATTCATTTTCTTATAACTTACTGCTATCCGACACCTCTGATCTACAAATTTATATTCAAACAGTTGCCTTGTCTCCACAAGCTATTTCAAAATTATATAAAGAATTGAGCAAAGTTGCAGGTGATAATAATAGCACTTTTGATTTTTTGGAATAGTGAGCTTAATACCTCACAATCTCAAGATATATGGAAGAAAATATGGTTGTCTAATATTTCTATCTGGATTCCTTTTTCTTTGTACTAAACTAACTCATTTTATAACATTTAATTTTTTATGCCCACCTATACGGTTGTTTAATGCAAAACTTTTAAATTCCCGAAATTGTTGGGATTAAGATCTTACTTCTTGTTCTTTTAGGTATCTGTTATATGAATGTAATAGTATTTTAAAGTTTTCAAAAGATGTTTGGGATATTATTACAAAGGTATTTCATATTTCTTATAATCTATCTTATGATGTGTTGATTTGTAAATCTATCTCTCTTTCACCAAAACTGTCTGATTTAAATAACAAATTACTAGACTCATATCTGCTGCTTTAAAGGTAATTACTACTAATTGGAAGGATGCTTCAGCATTATCAATCCACTCACGGTGGTCATGGATAATTTATACTAGACATGGCGCAAATTTAGCTCTTTTGGATGTTATTAATCATTTATGTAATTATCACTTATTTTGGAAACCTACTGATGATTGTATAGAATTGTATTTATAAATAGTTTTCCTAATTTGTTTTATAACTAGTTCAATTTAGAGACTGAAATGTCAATTTAGTAACTCTTTTCTAGTCAGTAAATATATTGAAGTTTGCTTTCTTACTTTTTATAATATTTCCAGATGTAGGTATTTCTATCATATTATTAATATTTTGCAATTTCATTGTGTATCTTTTCAGTGCTCTTTTTTGTATTGTTTTTCTGTTTATTATAAAATTCAATAAAATTATTTTGAACATAAAAAGGACTTTCCAAATGCTCTGATTTGCAGAATTGATGCTGCTTCTAGAAACTGAAGACTATTTGAGCCTTGGTTGTAAGTGCCCCTGTTCTAAATGTGCTAATTATTGCACCTAACACATTTTTATACCATGGCTTTCAAAAGTTATTAGATGCAAAAAAAATCGTCTGTTTCTAGTACTGCCCAAACATTGGGGCATAACATTCCCATTTTCATGTCTACCACACCAACATCTGTATGTTCCAGTCCTTACTTGACATGTTTCCACAGTAATTATCGGCTGGCTTAGTCTGCTAAAATTTACTTTGGGAAAATTGTGGGAGTGCAGTGTTTTTCTGCAAAATTCACAATTTCAGTATGTGCAATGGCACGAGTTTCTGCGTGTATCAGAATAAACTGGTGTACTCGTAATTGAGGCTGTGGTGTTTCCCACTTAGGCCAGAAAGCCACGGAATTTGAAATAAGTCCTGCTGCCGTCAACAGTCCACTTTCATCAAGTGTTTTAGTGTAGTGCAGAAGGTTCTCCCACTCCCCGTCCCCTCACACTACTTTTAGCAATAAACATGACAAATCACGCATAAATGTATGTAGTACATGTATAATTTGTGTTGAAACATGGATTCAGTTACTCCAGTAGACCAGGGTATCTTCTGCATTGATTGTCACTGAGAGGGGAGACAGAGACTATCACATAGGTTACTGCCAACTATTGATCTGCTTGACAAAACTCAATACAACATGCCTTTTTAGGGAGCAGTCTGCATAAGTCACCTAGTATACAATCTGTTTCTTCTCTTGCTTGATATCCTCTGACATAACATTTTCTAGTGGCAAAGATGTAGGTGTGTATGGCAAACACCTCTAAAGTGCCCTGTAGACCAATTAGGATACCTGTACCCTGAGTAAGACAAGTGCTTAATTTAACCAGGTGGCACTCATTTTTAAGGACTGGTAGTTATTTTCCCTAAACAGACTTTGATGCAGAGCAAGTTTTCTTTTAGCAATGCAAAGCCAGGCAAATTGGGCTCCGCATGGCTTAGTAAATAACAATGCATATTTTGGGGTTGCGTCAAAAAAGTGATACAACCCACGCACAAAATCTTAGTAATCCCACAAATCCTACAGCACTCAATGACATGAATCTCAGTCTATTGTGAATTTATTGATTGATGAATGTCTACATCTTCTTGCAAAGTCGCTCAAAATCAGCCATTATGATAGATGAATCAGTCCTTGCTTTATCAAGTTGTACAAAACCAGCCAAATTATACAAGAACAGCCGACATGTGTTTTGTCACTCCATGTGTTTTTTTCAAGGCAATAAGTGTATATGAAGATGAATACAGCCACATGAGCATATGAATATCATAGGTCAAGTAACTATTTATATCAATCCAAATCCTCTATCTTGCATCTTATAGTAAGATAAGAATTCATCCATTGATATGTGTAGTTCCTTAAGTCAACATGGCCGCCCATGGAATTCACATGACCTTTTCTCTTGGGATACATTTTGCTAAATGTAATTGAGGGCTGTGGGATTTGTGGGATTATTGTGCATTATATGTGCTCCTGGGGAGTGCATGTTTTGATGCTCTGGGGTAGTAGGGCATTGTTAATCATTCAGGACCAAGTTTGAACTATTTCATTGTTATTACTACTATTGGGCACTCATAGGATGGGCAGTTGAATACACCACTTTTACCTTTGGGATACTCTGCTTACAAAATGTTAGTAAGTCTGTGCCAAATACTGAGTAAGACACATCAGGTATAAGACTTTGATCTTTTGAAGCAACCAAAAGGCAGAAGGAAAGATTATTTTTTTTTTTAAACATTGCACTCTGCCCTAGCTCTACCCTGGGTGGCAGGGGGAAAGGGAGCAGCTCAATTCCTTGCCTGCAGATAACCCCAGAGACTCCTACTTATAGCATGGTTGATGTTAGAAATTGGGTCTCTAGTTGGCCGAAGTATGCACCCTGTCCAAGTAGGGACCACAATCCTAGTCAGGGTAAGTCAGAAACACACCCTAAATTTGCCTCTTCTCACTCTCTGGAAGCTTAACATAGAGAAGTCAGGCTTAATTTGAAAGGCAATGTGTAAAGCAGTGTGCAAAACACTTAAAATACAGTAACTCAATGACAATACTACAAAAAGACTCAACAGTTTAGAACAATAGAGAATTTTATCTGAGTAAAACAGGGCCAAAATGACAAAAATCCAATCAGAAGAAGTCAAGGTATGAATTTTTAAAGATTAGATGTAAAATAGTGTTTAGAAGTCATTAGCCTTCAAAAGGTCCCTTGTGGCTGCAAGGGACCTGTACAAATCCAAAATCCGGGTTGACCATGATGGAGGGCAGACTGGCTACAGAGCCCATGCAGGTCCATCTGCAACAATATCTTTGATGGAGCAAAGTGTCAATGTCGAGGGCATGATGCATCTGTATTTTCCACGCAGTCAGGTTACTGCATCATTGTCGGGCACCGTTGAAGTGAATGTGCCATCATCGAGCAGCAGAGAGTGGCATCATCGAGCTGTGCAGGTTTTGAATCCGCTGTCTTTGAGCAGCCTCTGCGTCGGGGCATCAGGAGTGATGCGGTTACATTTTATATGCACTCAAGCTGATGTGTCGTTTTTTGCATGAATCACCTACAGAACCCACTTCTGAGGCCCAGGACTGGAGTGGAGCACCTCAGGTAAGGGTGGGAGTAATAGATGGCAGATTCCAGCAGCACCAAAAGAGTGGCAAGCAGTCTTTAGTGTCCCTGAGACTGCAGAAGAACAGGGGGCAAGGCAGCAAGCCCTTGGAGAAACTCTGGCTCAACAGGATGGGTTCAGTCCTTGTCCTCAGCAGGGCAAAGGTCAGCAGGCAGCAGAAGCAGTTTCTTGGAACAGTCAGTCCAGGCAAAGTGGCATTTGTACAACACAACAGTCTTTACTCCAGTAGAGTTCTTTCCAAGTCCAATACTGATCTGGTTTGCTAGGGTCAGAGCCCCAGTACTTATAACTCAAAAGTGCCTTTGAAGTGGGGGTATCTTCAAAGCAGCCCCTTGAAGTACACATATCCCCCTTTCATCCTAGCCCTGGCTCCAGACTATCAGCAGGGGGTAATCAGCCCTTTGTATGGGGACAAGCACTTCCCTATTGATGTGTAAGTGGAAGCTCCCCTCTGCCCTTCCAGCCCAGGAAGGCCTTCACAATGTAGATGAATGCAGATGAGCCCTTTGTCACAACCACCCTTCCTGTATTTCTGGCTGTCTTGGGGCAATGCTCATAGTGTAGCTGTTGCCTAGCCCAGACCTGTATTGGAGACATGCTGCAAGACACACAGAACAGTAAGAGTAGAGAAATGCCCACATTTCTAAAATAGCAATAATAAATCCCACTTTGCTGTTAAAGTGGATTTATCAATACAATTCCAAGGATTTGAAACATGTTATAGCTACTCCTTTCTGATCAAGAACTACAACTTAAAAGCATATTAAGGGAATTCAAATGCTGGCCTATGAGAGCAGTAGGCCTCACAATAATGAAAAATGACTTTGGGAGATTTACCAGAACATGTCAAACTTAATAGTACAAGTCCTGCCTTTTACTTACTTTGCGCCCTGTCCTATGGGCTACCTGGGGCCTACCTTAGGTGTGGCCTATGTGTAATAAAAGGGGAGTTTAGGGGTAGGCAAGAGGTTTTAAATGCCAGGTGAAGGTGCAGTGGCAGGCCTAAGATGTTTACAGGGCTACTTGAGTTGGCACAATCAGTGCTGCAGGCCCACTAGTAGGAGGACCTGGGTAAATTGTATACCCCTTTACAAGGGACTTACAAGTCCATTAAATATGCTAATTTTGTATACACTAAGGTTACCATTTTTAGGGGAGAGGCATATACACTTTAGCACCGGTTAGCAGTTAGCAGTGGTAAAGTGTTCAGAGTCCTAAGGCCATCAAAAAATACAGCAACAACAGGAGGTTAAAGGCAAAAAGTCTGGGGTAAGACCACTCTAACGGTGCCAGGTCTAACAGTTACCACTAATTGGTCCCATAAAATCTGTGCTGTCTACAAACTTCTGGATGTCTTAGATTATCCATTCTGGGACAAATATGTGGTAGAAAAGCTCCTCCACTGTTTAATGTGAGCAGGTTGTTACCAGTTGGGGGCTACTGGCACTTATTTTGCGGGACCAGCACATATTTACCCTCATCAGACATTATCTGTGAGTGAATGACACACAACATAAATAAATGGAGAAAGAGAAAGACAGAAAATCTATCACCTAGGTAGAAAACAGAAACCTGTTAAGTGTGAAATTACAGGACAGTCTGGCAGAGAATTAAAGAGACCTGAGAAGGATTCATGACATTGTATCTTTCATATTAGCATGCTGACATTTTAATAGTGCTGACCACGGGCGTCTGAGCAATGCATTGGGCATCGCCACCTATTATTTTACAAATAATGCACAGAGCACCTGTACACCTGAGATTTTGTAAACACGTTTGCAAATTTCGGATTGCAAGAGACATCAAATAGAAGAGTAAAAATCAATTTGTCAATAAACAGTTAATGTATTACATTATATAGCATCATATGCTAATAAGGTTTATATGATAGGTAGTACACATTTTGCCCATAATAGCTTTTCAGAATAAATAATAAACACAATACAATAAGAAGTGCAAATGCATATACCATTGCTAATTGAATGCATGAGTATAATAGTAGCATATGTTAAAGTAAAAATAAGGCAAATACTGAATTCCAGTAAGAAATTATATTGCCTTATCACCTGTCGCAATACGCTAAACCTATCAGTAATGACTTTCCAAGGATTATCAGCATGAGTTAGAGGCAATGGTTATTTGAACAGTCCCCTCTCTTATTCCAGAATTGAAAAAAATAAAATGAGCTTACGCTAGAAGGTCAGCAGGTGTAAACAACCACCCCGCCCCTTTGCTAGAAGCTTTTCCCTCCCACAGCTTCATCTGTTATCCAATAACTGTGTTAAAATTATCACACAAATGCTGCTGTTCACGAACTCCTCGGCAAGTGACACTGAGTGATAGTAGGCAACATGGAAGCAAGGAGCAGAGGCTCAGTTCCCTAGAGCGACTCCACCGGAACTCAGGAACTTCGTAGATGCTCTGCTCATAGATGGAGGAAAGTCAGAAATGATAAGAGAGCGGAGATGTTGTCCAGAGCATGCCAGTGACTGAGGAAGTGATTCACGATTTAGGGGAGCTTGCAGTTGGCTCTGCTGAGGGGTCATTCTGTGATGGTGGGGCATGTGAGTGCAAGATTCTCCCATGCTTCAAATGCGACAAGCTTATGGCCATGAATTGAGGAAGAGTAGGAGTGAGTATGATACCACATTAACAGATTGTCAGACTCAAACAATCAGCTGATAGAACTACTGTTTCTTAAGTATTGTTTACAAATATATTGCCCCATTCTACTTAATAATGTAAGATTTACACCCAATGGGATGATATTTCTGTAAATGATATTTAAGACACAACTTCTGTTAGACAATATTTTTGCTAAGAATATTTTCATACACAACGAGGAGAGTATAAAGGCAAGTGACCCAATGCCAGTATGTGGATGGGAACCACAGAAAAATGGAGTGACCCAAGAGGATGTGTCACATAAGGGAGGCACAATATCTGGGCAGGGTAAGGCAGGCACAAGACCCAAGGTGGAAATCATGGTCGAGGAATCACAGGGGTAAACAATGATGGAAAAAATTATATTGTACTGGTTGTCTTGTTCTGCATCTATGATATACTGAAACGCTGACCCCTTTGCTCCCCAAACACAATAACTTGGAGCTGGTCTTTGCCCGTAACTTAACGAAGAACCTTTCTTCCTCTTGTATAATCCCATGTGCCCAATTTTATGACTTTGCAGAGCACTGGGCTTTTTGTTTGTGCAGCGTTATTTTAGGCCACTGCACAGCACGCAATTCTTTTGTGCCTGTAGGGTGCTGCATCACGTGTCACCTGACCATTTGGTTATAATGAGGACCCCAGTATTTGTTAATAATTTGTGTCATACATTGGCTGATCTCTTTTAAACTGCATAACAAGGCCATTGATTGGGCCATGGACTCAAATGCTCTAGCAATACAGTGTTGCCCCTTTTTTATATAAAGAGGCACTCAAGCTATGTTTACTCTCAAAGATTTACAGCAAATTCCTGTTTATTTTCAGCAACTCTATGGCAATTGTCGCAGACATTTTTCACAATGATTAAATTTTGCAAAATTCTCATATTTTGATTTATGAAAATGTTGTGAAATTCCATATGAATTTAACAAAAAAAATGTCTTGTGGGAAGAGTAAATCCACAAGCCATTTTATCCTTGATTCTGTATATTGTGTTACTTCTGAACCTGAGCGGTGCTCTAATATTCAATTGTCACGTGAGATAATAGCAAGTACATTTTGTGTCATTACACATAATTGTAGTGAACATTTGCAAAGCTTTACGAAAACGTTCTTTTTCACACTCCTCTGACATCTACATTGAACCCTGAAAGGCCACTGAGGGCCTGATTACGACTTTGACGAAGGGGATTACTCTGTCCCAAATATGACGGCTATTCTGCCCACCGAATTACGAGTCCATTATATCCTATGGAACTCTTAATACAGCAGGTGGGGTATCCGTCACATTTAGGACAGAGGAATCCCCTCCACCAAAGTCAGAATCAGGCCCTGAGTATCCCACGGTACAGAAGAATAACTGAACAACATCAATAATAATATAAAATCCAAAGAACACAGACTCAGATATAACATTGAGACTCGAACAACAACAAATCATCTCAGTAGACCGATGTATGTAGGCATAGCGTGATTTCAATCCAGCTCATTCTATGGCCATGAAAATCAAATTCCTGGGAAAATCTCTCCAATATGGAATGAGAGAGTAGCCCCTCCACTACAATGGGTATTCAATCCAGGCAGACGTGGGAGTAATATGCAGCTTCATTCAAGAGGAAAACCTTCAACAACAAAAACTCTTAAGGGATGATATAGGCAACTGTGGGCTGGTTCAACTCACGAGAAAGGGGTAGGCCATAGAGAATTGGCTCACAATGGCAATGTTCCCAAAGTGAAAAATCAAAGAGGGACGAATTTATAGTGGATGCTGTTGGTTCTGTTTGACAACAAATGCATGTCCAAAAAAATGGGAAAGGCAGCCCATAAAGAGCAGGATTGAGAATATTGTCTGCCCGGACATCTACAAGAAGACTGATCTCTAATACCTGAATAAACTGTGTGTTACCACCCCCTCTATATGGTATCATTTCAAATGATCTGTCTGTTTTTTTCCTGCTTTGGAAGCATTTCAAATCACTGAATGCACTGCAGGTTCTTCCATTCAACATGTTTTGTCTGCTTTGTCATCCGGAAAATCAGACGAATGTAATCTCGTCTCTCACAGCAGAACTCACGTAGCCCCCAAATCATCAGCTATTGTAAAACAGCATGCAACATATTTTATTCATATCCAAAATTGCAGTTTAAATAATAACACACATTACACCCATGAAAGCACAGAATCATTCCCTGGGGTGGCTCTTGTGGAGCACCTGTTAGCCTCTCCTTTGGCTTTCTTCTATGCTTTGATTTTCCATTAATAAAGGAAACACCTTCTAAATTTACCAAGAAAATGTCTGAGCTCTTTCACTGCAGATGGTCTCGGTTTCTGAATCGTTCAGTATTGTTTGCTGCATCTTTCATTCACTAATCCAGCCTTAGACTATTTCTACAAAAATAATCTACTTCAACTTTGTTTTTAAGGAATATGGTTATTCACAGGCAATATCTTTGCTTTAGTGAGAACAAATTAACTAAATAAAAAAAAATCGTTCAATCCACGGAATAGAAACATTTTAGTACAAATGTACTGTCCACATCTTCCCTTCAACATGGACATAGATTCTGTCTGACTATGAGATGGGCAGCCGGTGACGAACCATGGTGATATCATCATGGTGACAGAGCTCCTGGTGTACTGACGCCCATTAACATGAATGGTAGAGAGTGCACCACCACCATGGTGATGGAGGGACATCCACTTTACTGGTGTTCCCTCTAACTAGGAGGATCCCCTCTATCGAATGGAAACCTTTCTGCTGCAACCACCCACTTACATACTTGAGAAACTCCAACATTTGATTGAAACATATATGGGATGGCAAGAGGGCACGCATAGCAGAAAAACTTGCCTACCTGCCAGTGGTGGAGGAAGGCCTGGGTATTCCTCACTTAACATGCAACTATCAAGCGACGCAGTTAAGATATATTGTGGAATCGAAGAGGATGCACACAGAAAAGCACTGGTGCCTTATAGACCAAGCGATTGCCAGCATACACATACGGAAAATTCCATAGCTGCCCAAAAACACCACCCACCAGGGGTATATATATCTCCCCAGTTGTGAGGGTACTGTCAGGAAATGGGAAAGGGTTAAAGTGGCCAAGAACCTCTCCACACCTATCTCACCACTAACACATTTTATATGGAACCCAGATTTCCCAGTGCTGTGCATGGTACAACATCCCTGCCATGGCAAGCAGCCAACTGTAAAAAGATAGTAGATATAATTGACCAAAAGGGCCTGGTAGACTTTCCACAAACTAAATCTGACTGTAAAATACTGGAGACCGAATTCTGGTGCTATATCACTTTGAAACACTGGGTGACACACCTTCTAGTGCCCTCCTCTGCTAGCATACCACCTACGACTTTTGAGAAGTGGCTTTTCACTCGCCACGATGATAAGGGCTTCCTCTTGAATGTTTACACCCTTTCTCAATACCCCAACAAATCCCCAACCCAACGGAGATGGGAACTGCAATGCGAACCCCCTTTCACCGCAAAAGAATGGTCAGACATTTTGTATCAATCCCGCACCTCGGCGAGTAGCGTCTCCAGGAAGGAAACCTTACTTAAAATAACGTACTACTGGAAGCATGCACTGGCCAGGCTGCCACGTGGGAAGGAGAAGGTGATGGCGGATGCTGGCAGAAATCAGGCACACTGACTCACCTACTATTGGCATTCTTCTAAACTACACCGCTATTGGGACTGACATATTAGCAGACATCGAAAACATGTACTTTGATTCGACAATTATAGCTTGCTAGGTCTCCCAATGCATTGGCCTATCAACATTACTCAGCAAGGGGGAAAGCCATTACATTAGCTCTGTGTGTAACAAGCAAATCCTCTTGTCCAAAATGGGGCACGGGAAAGGTAACAACCCACACTGAATGGCTATATAAACTCTGGGAACTCCTTGGTATCGAAAAGCTGATGGCTTCTGTGGAACACACAACCCCACGCTTTGACAAAACATGTGGCCCTTTTTTCTGACTCCTTGCGCAGAACTTGAGAGAGTTAACCTGTCTATCTTTCCTACAATTTACAGTTTACAGTTTTACAGTTTTTGTCCTGTGAAATTCTACTTGCTACTTGCTACTGCCACTGGGGATGGTGGCAATCAATGATCAATACACACTCCCATTCCCTGATTTCCATCTATCTCTCCTTTCCCTACCACTGGACATTTGGACTCATACCATTCCTTCCCATGCCCCTCTCCCTCCGAAGTTTACACTCCCTACCCATTCTTATTCCTCTCACTGGCTGTTGGATGTAGGTGAGGTTACAGTTATGCATGTTTTTCTTAATCTGATAACCAACAAAATAGATTTAAACTTCACCAGAAGAATCCCTGAGACTTCTTTAACCCACTAGTGCACCTACATGTCAGTGCAAGAAGACAGAACACCCAGGTCTTGGGAGTTTGCTTAAAGTATTTCTTCCTTTGATATGAAGCAGAGTGACAAGGGGGAATCGCTAGGGTTCCCACTACCCCCAGGAATGAAACACACTTTTCTCACTCCGTGTCAGGCCTAAGGGAATGACGGTGGATTACCACTGACCTGTCATTTATGTTTGCCAAAGTCCAGTTAAATATGGAGGAAGGAAACTTCGAATTCTAAAAGTCTGGATCCCACTTTTCTGGATGCTGAGGGAGCCAAGGCCAAAACCGCTGCACTGTTCCCATTGGGGTGAAAATCAGTCCTTGGGACATCCACATTTGGGCACCCGAAAACAGTAGTTCATGATGGGAGCATATTTGTGATTGCCTAAATTAGTGCAGTGAGGTGGGTGGGGCTAGTGTTTATGCATGTATGCATTTGTGTATATGTCAGACCTCTCAACTAACAAAGCGACATAGTGTGTCACAGGATATCCGCTCCCTTCACACAGTTACCTGGTGAGGTGCTGAAATTACACAGACGGTCACAATGAAGCTGAAAATCCCTGCAGAGAGATTAGATTTTTAGTTCATGTGTGGAGGCTCTATGGAGCCATCCAACATACATCAGGGCTTTACACTCTTGCCAGAAAGTCAGCAGTGTCAGAGGTTGTGCTATTTATTTTTTAGGGCAACTGAGAGAGGTCTGCTCAAGCAGTGCAGGACTCTAAGCCAGTGCTTAATTTGTAAATAGAAGTGTGCCGGTGCCCAAAGCTCTCCTCTAAAACATGTGGCTGATGCAATTAAATGTTCGAGCACAGGATTCTGAGGCAGCGTAGTCCTGAAGCCATCTTGGGCCTCTTTAAGCCATTTACAGCCACTTCTGTCCCTTCAGCTCACTCTTGCAGCTTTCTGCTTTCTCCTTTTGTGACGCTTTTTCGTTTTTCTCTTCCTCTGTCTTTCCTATATGTGTCTTTTGCTCACAGTAAATGCTTGAGGTAGAAAAATAAGTTCCGGCCATCTAAAATAAGTGCTGGTGCCCCGCACCGGAAACCACTGCCTAAAATCAAGCACTGCACTAAGCCCTTCCCCCTCTACTTCCACTGCCCCGACCAAGTGGTGATGGACTGAAAGTCCCACTCCTGGTCCCACCATCGCGTCTAACGCTGTAAAAATATTTTCAATGTTGAGAGGTCTGGTATGTATCTATGTTTGTAGGTGTATAGGTGTTTGCAAAGTTACATGTAGTTAAACTAAAAGTGCTTAGGGTTGGACCAGTGAGTTAAAGGACCACCGCTGAAATATGTGGCGATCTGAAATTGAATTCAGGCAAGACTACTTCAAATTCCTATCTTTCCAAGGCCTATAACTTGATTGCCTTACATGGGGAAATAGAAACTCTGTTTATGTACTAATAAACTCTAGACATATGGTATGGAGTGCTATATAAAAATAATCTATTATTATTTACATAACATTCATTAACAAAATAATTTTGACATTTTAATTAATAACTAACTCAAGGGAATTAATATTACCAACATGTGATCAATAAAAATGTTAATTTGTCCTGCAAGGTTAAGGCAGATCACAAAACGATGTTTAAAACGTGCACATAAACCACTGAACCATTTGAAACATTAGAAACTTGTGATCACATGTTTCTCAAGGGACTTTGCACCAGCTCACAGGAACCAACTGAGCAAAGTATCTAGGAATTTAACCTGTGATCAGTAGATTGCAGGAAATGCTGCACAAAAGACACATTTTCATTGCTTCTGAACTACAAGACACTAGAACCAAGTAGAGAAAAATGAAAATTTAGAAATATTTGCCTATGTGAAAAGGGACAAGTCATTTCTGAGGAGTCAGTCTTAACGTTAGGTTTTTACTTGTTTTCGATGGCACAGTTGGTACTGCAGAGTAGTAGGAGCAATGCTTGATTGTACAGTGAATACAAATGCGTGAGGAATCGGTGGATCTAAGACCAGAAAGCTGGTACGCAGGGAGTTGAGTGAGCAAAGAAGGCAGCAAAATGAATTCTGGGGCGAGAGTAGAGAGCCTAAAGAGCATTGAGGGCTTGGTGGGGATGTCCTGTGCCTGGCCATCGGTCTCTGAGATGGGCTGAGGACTCACATAGGTGGCTGAGATAAAGGTTGGATATCATACATCTTTAAGGACTGGCTAGGCATCTATAGGTGCCACAAGAGTGTCTTTAGGGTATGGATGGGGTAATGTGAAGGCAAGCTAAGTGCCCATGATGGCGGGGACATGCAAAAATGAATAGCATGACTGGTCTGATATGGTAAGCTACAGGACTTTACGTGGGATGAAAAAACTGGGGTTGGGGTGTCTCTGAAATTGGCATGACCTATGTAATTGAGATCGTGTCCTAAAAACACATAAACTATAAAACTGTGCTTAGCATACTGTGCTGCTCGACTGGAGTTTGGATGCTTATTTCTCTCATTGCATCCAGAGATATATTGCCACAATTAACATTACAACTACAATAAGCCAAGACTATTGGCTTTATCAGTGGTTGTTATTTGTATAAGGTAAATAAGTAACAACAATAGTTTTGTTTGTATACATTTTTGAAAATGGTTAATTTCTGAAATGATGAGACTGTGACAGAACCAGGATGAGTCTCTCTGGAATTGCATCAAAGGCAGTGAAGGGTGGTGCTGCTGCAGAGTCAAGATGTTTTCACCCTGCGGGTGAGGGCAAAAATGAAGAGCCTGATAGGAGCACATCTCACCACCTGCTTTTTTGAACTGCCAGTGCTGAGCAGGACTCGGACCACTTAAAGCCCTGGCAAACTATTTAGAGGTCACCATTTAGCAGGCTACATCATTTGGTGGAAGGGAGGGTGTACATTTTATTTCTTCAATCAGGACTCGACTCACAATAGTTTGCAGACCAATGGTGTGGATTGTGCATTGGCAGCCAACATTAAAAATTGAAGATGAGGCTAAAGAGGAATACTGTGTGGTGTACAAATACTACATTGTGTACTTATCAATTGTTTTATGTTCATTTTTGTTGTCCATCGATTACATATTGTGTTTCAAGAAAATTGTGACTACCATATTTTGGAGTCAAGAGTTCACATTTTTGTCTTTTGTTTTTTATTTTTCTGAAAAATGTCTTAATATTAGGGCATGTATGCTCTTTAATTTAGTTGAACCTGTAAAATAAAACACAACACTTTGAGAGGCCAAAGCGTCTAACATTTGTAAAATGCAAAACTAGCAAGTCAAGGAAAAACACAAGTGACTCTTGTCAACTCTGTATACCAGAGCATCCACTCAAAATCCAATTGGAGCATGAAATGCTAACTTTTATTATAAGTATACACTATTTTGGCATTTTATTCTGAGTACAAGTCAATGAGAGCATGAACATGTTAGCAAGACTGTTATTTCAGTGAAACCAACTAATTTGCAGAAGGCAGAATCTTCTCACAAGAAGGAGTCCTTGGGACATTAACATCTTCATTATCACTATCCTCATCATCCTTAAAAGAAGCAAGTGGAAAAGTATGGGGAGTGTCTATTTGCACAAGCATGTAGGGTGGTTTACATTACTTACTTTATTAACACATGCAAAGTAACCACTATTAGAATGACTGCAATACATATTTCAAATGTCCCTATAACCCAGTTTCCAAAGATTCCACCTAGCAATGTCCATATACCACTGTGGTAGCAACCTAATTGTTCTGGAGCCTGTGTAGTTTATTAACACTATTCTTGTTGTGATCTATTTGGTAATGTATGCTGGGTGATATGTTGGGTAAATATGTGCGACATTTGGTCCCTACTATTGCACATATACCACATTTAGTGCCAGGAAGTAATCTAGAGGCATTCTATTCTGAAAGAAAATTATTTTGTGGGCATATAACTGATCAGTGATTAGTTCTAGGACAATTGTGGTTGCAATAGTCCCTTCAGTGATTAGTATTAGGGCAATTGTGATTGTAACAGTGACTTCTTCCATCATTTCAGCACTGCATTCAGTCTCTCAAATGATCGGACCCTCTCCATACAATAGAAAGAGGATAGAAAATACTCTATTAGTTTCAGAAATGTCATGGGGTCCAGCTGAAGGGAGGTCAGTATACATACAAAGAAGAATCAAAGTCTTTGGATCCCACAACGGTGTCAAAGTCACTTCTACATAATAACATCCTTTGATCAATTGGGGGTTCCCCAAACCATTCCTCTGTTCAGACAGAGAGAGAAGGATGACACTGGGTGGGTAATGGCCAAAAGGATTGGTTTATATGTGAAGGCCTTGATGGGACTGAGGAGAAATACTGGCACACATTGACTGCCTGTGCCCATGGTAAAACAGGTCAGGGCACATTTTCCCACACACCCAAATCCAGCATAAAGAAGACATTAATCATTTGTCTGTACTTTTCTAGCAACATCACATTGGTGTTGTTCACATACAGAGCAGTAACTCTGCTCAAGGACTGGTTCAGTACAGTTAGGCCTTTGAATAACTCCTCATTCCACAGTGCTAATGTATCCCACCATGCGTAGATGATCAAGGCAAAGGAAAAGATAGCAGAGAGGGATATATTATCCAAGAGAGGGCCGCTTATCTCATTCGGAGGTGGTATTAGTGGGAGGATGTGAATATAGCATTGCACAGCTGTGAAGTGACAAGTAGAAAGGTTGGGCACAGATGAATTGTTCCACTGGCAGGTGGCAGAGCAGGAGGTGCAATGCCAATAGAAATTCCTGCTTTAGGGATGCATATAGGTCTTGAAGCAGAGTAGGGACTTTGTCATCTGTAGGTGGAGCAGCTTGCTTGCAGTGAGATGAGTGAATCTATTTTACCAGAACACTACATTTAATGGCTTTGTTAGTGTTTAGCAGAACCTGGTAAGGCCCATGCTGCTGAAGTTGTAAAGCGGGCTTTCTCTGGTACACATGCAGGTACTCCCATTCTCCAGGCTGGAGGAACTGTTAGGCCTCGGTTGGACACTCAGGTAAGGTTGCTTGTGTCTGATAATGGAAACTATAGAGACAGTGTATGACATTGCTGCCATATTGTAAGACTACAATATTATCACATTGTAAATCTAACTTTGCAGCTGCAACTGAAAGGGTAGATGGCAGCATCATTGGTCTACCCATGATCGTTTAGTAAGGGCTTAACTTTGATTTCTGAGGACATTGCTCTGAGGGACAAATGTGTCAACAGCAGATTATCAGGCCATTTTAATTGATTTTCTGGTCATATGTCACCTATCTTATTTTTAGAGTGCTATTGCCACAGTGTTAATGCTAACCTATCCCTAAGGCTAGGTAGACTTCTGGTACCACTGCTGAAATTATGTGTGATCCTTGAGCACTTGAAAATTTGGTTTGGTATTCTGAATTGAGGAATACCATCTCTGCGTCATCACTTAGCTACTGTAATAGCATCTACACACATGAGGGGGTACACTTCCACCCAACTTGAAAACATGCATACTATCACCAAAACACCAAAACACACCTTGGAAATAATGTTGGTCTATAGAGGAAAAGAAGGGTGCAAACCACTGTGTTGCTGCAGCACATAACATGCTGTCCCTACCAGCTTGTGCTGCACCATGATACAAGCTTTTGAGGATGGGCAGTAGAAGTTTACGAGCGACCACACGCCCAGTGCTGTCTCGCCATACATTCTCAAGGCAGGGTTTCTTTCAGATTCCTGCCTGATCCAGTATTGTTGCTCACTTTCAGAGGTTTGTTTCTGCAATTGAGGCACATCTTTTACCGATGGCACTGGGAAACAGGTCTGTTCTCATAATATGCATAGTACCATCAGCTATGATATGAAAAGTGGAGAATCGCAGCATTGCACAGATCAGGCTGTAGCAAGATGGTGGGATTTAAGGTCAGGAGTGCAACAACAGAATGTGACATGACAACAGAGGAGAGCTCAACAAAATATTTTTATAAGCTTCAACAAGGCTAGTGGCAGCTGCCACAGATCATAAACAAGGTGAAAGCCTAGCTGCAACTGGATGTAGGTTTGAGAAGTAGTAAGCAACTTGCTTTTTTATCTCTGTGACTGTCACCAAGTGCAAATTCATTATGGTCATGGCAATACAAAGTGAAAAGGTTTGTATAATCAGGGTGTCCTAGAGTGAGTGCAGTAGTCAAAGCTTGCTTAATTTTCACAAATACATTTATTATCTTCATTAGACCACTGCAAGGGTTCAGAGGTGTCCTTTCTGATGTAATCTTGTAAGGACTGTGTTGCTTTGGCATACTCCAGAATCCATTGTCTACAATACCTAGCTATGGCCAGAAAAGTACATATCTAGGAGACAATGATGCGGCGGGACAACTTACAGATGCCTGCAGCTTGATAAGAGGACAGGTATCGCTCACCAGCAGAAATTTAATTACTAACGTATTGTACTTGAGGAAGACAGAACTTCAATTTTTCCTTTGAAGCCGGTGTCCTTTATCAGTTACTTCAGGGAGGAGGTATGTAGAGTTGACCTGCAGTGATCTAGAGTAACAGATGCCAAAATAGGTCATCAACTTATTAAACTAATGTGAACCTTGGGGGAAGACCAACATGCCCACATCCTTCTTTAGGGCTTGGGAAAAAATGAAGAGTGACTCTGTAAATCCTTGAGGGAGTTGTCCTCCACAAAAACTAAGCCCCTAAGAACAAGAGTGCAAAGAGATACTAGATCTCTTCATGTATAGGTATAGAAAAGAAGAACAGAGGTCTACCACTGTAATCCATTGGAGGCTCCGTGGCATGCAAGAAAGGATTGTAGCTGGGAAGATGGGGATAAACACATTATTAATCACCCTAATATTTTCAACACACCTGTACACGTTGGCCTAGCCCGCTTTTCGTATTGTGAAAATCAGGGTGTTGCATCATCTAACAATCGACACAAAAACTTCTTCTCTAATTAAATCTACTATTACACAGCTGATCCCTTCCTCTGCTTCAAGTTTCAAGGGTACTCCGGTTTTCCTCTGTATCTTTTTTCTGGAAATCGACCTTGATCTTCACTGATTCAATCAATCAATCAATGATATGAAATCCTAAATTGCTGGCCCCTGTGGAACAAATGTGGATGGATCCTGTGAAAGCAATTTGGTTCAATCAGGGGACATGAGAGTTATATTCTTGTTATTTTGGCAATTTGTGCTCTCAAATAAGAATGCTAGCACATCATTTTCACTCTGTTGAGGAATATTTAGAAACACGCCATCTGGGGTAGAATGACAGTTCAATTAACTTGCACGAATATCTTTTCCTAGCAGATTGGCTGTGGACTTTGAGCTCAACAAAAAGGAATGTTTGTTATTAAAAGGTCCTGGAATGGGAGTAGTCAGGTGAAGAACGGAATGTGTATGCATGTAAAATTCATGGTTTAGTGCAAGCGGGCTCTAGAATTAATGTGGTAACTGGTAAGATAGACAGGAGCCCCAGGACACAAAGCACAGACCCTTGAAGGTCAAATGCATGAGAAAAGAGACCCTCTGATCTAGCCACCCTGATCCCATCATAAACTCATTCGGATTTTGACTGAAGCTTTGAGGAATTCAAGGAGCTCTTTGCATATGAATGCATGATACCCCCTCTTTCTTTCCCCCAAAAGTTTGGAAGAAACTGAAGGGAATCATATTTTCTGTTTATTTCCCTATGTCCCTTCGTGGGATGAGCTACAGGCACAAGGTTGGCAGGCTATATTTTTTGTATCCAGGTGTGAATAAACCTTAAGAAACAGTAAGGGGAGTCGGACAACCTAAATGTGGCAAAACCCCATCTAAGGGGGCTCTTGCCCTTACTATGTAACAACATGGTAAACACGTGCAAATATTTAGAAGAGTGGGTGGAACTCACTAATAAGGATAGGAAGAAGTCCTTTCCAGAAAATGGTAACTTCGACATTGAAAGATTAGCTAATTTGCAGAAGAAACTGAAAGATCCTAAAAAAGAAATAGATGACAAGCAATGGTCACTCTTCATAAAATGGCACGAGAAGGCACACAAACATGAATCTCAAGTTCAGAGTATAAAAGACACTCAGGAAAAATTGCAGTACAAAATTAACCACTTTATAGGACTTGTGCCCTCCGCCTCCTCCTCTATTTCCCCAGATCACTGAACCACAGGACAAAAGGAAAGAGTGTGAGTGAGAACACAAAAGAGAAGGATTTGTCAGACATGTTATGCATACCAGCCCATGGAGCTAGGCTTGAGGCTAATGATGCACCCAGAACCCGAGCTTCTCCTTCATGGCTACTGTTGTACAATGAGATAATGTGCAAGCAAGCACTGTGATGCTATTGGCTGGCAGTAAAGTGGCCATTTCAAAGGCTAATTCCACTACTTTGGCTCAGTCACTGGCATGCACACTTTCCTCTCAGGAACATCTAGACTGACAAAATTGTATCCCCACTATCAGCTTAGAGAGCTTGAAACAGAATGAAGGACAGCTGTCTCTAAGGCATGCCCACCTTCCCATCTAAGTGACACAAATGATCAGAGTCCATTGTCTTCCACTCTTCTTCATTTGAGAACCTACCCTGAAACTGACAGCTATGGTCCATGGGCCAGACGTATCAAACATTTTTGCATTTGCAAACAGTGTGAATCACAAAATGTGGCCGTTTGCGAATGCAAAAAAGCCTTTCAGGATTTATAAAAGGCATTCTCCGTGCAATTTCAAGAAATCGCTAAAATAGTGATTCCCTGAAATTGCAACTCTATTTAGGGAATCGCAAATTACGATTCTCTAAATAGGAAATCGCAAATAGGGAATCCCTATTTGCGATTTCCAAAGCACATGTATCAAGCATTTCCTAAATGCGTATTGGGCATTTAGGAAATGCAATTACCACCAAATCCTATGTGGTAGTAAGCATGTGCGATTTTTAAAAATGCATTATAAATGCATTTTTATAAATGACATGTAGGCATGTGTGTGCTTCACGTGTCCACAAATATTTTGTTGGGGTGCATCAAAGGGGGCCTTAAGCCCCCAGTACCCTGGGGTTTGCATTACCAAATTTGTGAATTCCTGTTAGGAATTCGGAAATTCGGAAATTCAAAACCATTCGCACCTATGGGCCAACAGGCCCATAGGGATGAATGGAGTCCCATTCCCTAATTGCAATTTGGTAATAGCAATTGCAAATTAAAAAAAATCACTGTTATCAAATTGCAATTTTCATACATCCCATTTTGCATTTCTTAAATAGCGATTTCTTAAAATTCGCTATTTAAGAAAAGCAAACCAGGAGCTTGATACCTCTGGCCCTATGACCCTTGGACCTCCTCTGATTTAATGACCATCAAGAAACAGTTTCCAATATTCCGAAAATTCCTCTCAGGTCTGAGAAGAACTTCTGAGTATGTTGAGGTATATACACCCAATTAGGAAGACGTGAATCACTTATTGAAATTGCAGTCAGGTAAAACATGAATAGAGAAAATGCCATGACTGAGAGTAGCCTCGGGAATGATGAGGAAGTGAATGCTGCTTGGATGTATTATTGAATGTGATCGCAGAGATATGCATAGTGAAAACTTCCTGTACTAAGATCTCGAACTGTAAATAAAAGAAGGGTCATGTGCCAGCTGATTATTTGGACAGGCAGAAGGATGTATTTGAGGGATATTCAGGCAAAACCTATCAGACTGAGAGGGCTTAGAAAGCTGTATGTGTTGAGTTTGTACAGGAATTATGCCCAAATGTTAAGAGTTACTTAATCATCACATGTTCTGGATGGCAAATTAAGAAGAGAGTTGAACTTGTGGCAGTTGCCAACCATTACATAGCCTCACAGGGCAAAAATAAAGAAAATGCTGTATTGAAATTGATGTCTTTGACACTGCAAAATACATAAAGGATAATTAATGGGATGGGACTTGTAGCCAAACAAATGGGTGATTGTGAGGAGAAACCCTATAAGTGTGCCAAGTATGGTGGCACTGCACCCCCAGTGGTCAAACCGTGCTATAGGCCTAGGTACAGGTCAACCTCACGTTGGACACCAAGAAGTACAGTCCATTCTGGACTGTAAAAGGACCAGGAGGAAGCCCCAGTCAAGAGACTTTAGGAACCACCAGGACATCCCACCAGAGTGCCCCTGCTGACTTGCAAGCAACCCATAAATTGACCTACCTCCTGCTTCCAAGGGCACCTTTGCACACAGCTCCACGCTCACTAATTTGCTCTGCACCCGGCCACCCTTTGCCCTGCAACGAAAACCCAGCTGTGCCCTAAGGGTCCCCCACCCCTTGCAACCTCAACACTCCAAGGGGATCCACCGGACTTACATTTAAGTTCTCCTGTGCAGTGCTTTTTCAAGTGATACCCCGCAGTGGCCTGGCACCAGCTCCAACTCCTTTCTGCAGCTGCTCCCGCCAGAACCGGGAGCCGCCTGGACTTCTCCAGGTGGTCCATAGTGCCCACCAACGACCTTGACATACCTGCAAAAGGAGACATTGGTAAACGCATTGCCTGATTTTATATGCCTGTTCAAAGTATTTTCTCCATTGATTCCTCTGGTGCGTAATTACTCACAAAAAGACTATTTTTATTAAAACGTAAAAAATTTATAACTTAAAAAGTAATTACCCGATTTTGGTGAACGTATTTTTGTAAATTGGTCTCGAGTTATTCTTTTGTTACTGTGACTACAACAAATGCTTTGCACTTCTACAAGATTAGCCTAACTGCTCGTCCAAGGTACCACAAAAATTATAGCATTAGGTGGTCTAGTTTTTACCCCAGTGAGCCAATTTGTGGTTGCCTGAACCCCCTGCACATTGCACCTAGTTTTGCACAATGCATAAAGGGCCAGCCTCCTACTTATTCAACCAGTCTCTGTCTGCCCAGTGACTTTCTTGCTGCAGGTTCTGGGGTGGGCATACGTACCCCAGTTACCTCTACTTGTGGAGGTGGGCCCAGGGGCCAGGGGAGACAAGCTACAAAAAGTGCATCGCAGATTTCGCAATGCAGGTTCGTCAACACAGTCTCTGTCTGCCCAGTTGACTTTCCTGCTGCAAGTTCTGAGGTGGAGCTATGTCCCCCAAATACCTCTTTTTGTGGGTGTGGGCCCAGGAGCCAGGTGAGATTCAGCACAAAAAGCATCCTGCAAGTCAGTCTCTGTCTGCCCAGTGACTTTCCTGCTGCATGTTCTGAGGTGGGACTACATCCCCTTGATACCTCTTCTTGTAAAGACGGGCCCAGGGGCCAGGTGAGATGCACTACAAAAAGTGCCCTGCAAGTCCTACAACACGGGTTCCTCAACGTGGTCACTGTCTGCCCTGTGACTTTACTGCTCCAGGTTCTGGGGTGGGACTATGTCCCCCAGATACCTCTTCCTGTGGAACAGGGCCCTGGGGCCTTAGGAGTCACCCTACAAAAAGCACTGAGAAAGTACTGCAACGTGGTATACATGCTGGACATGCCCATCATCACCTCTTAGTCCTGCCAGTTCTATGCTCTTGCCTGGTGACATCATTCTAGACTTTTTACTGGCTGACTGTTGTGGTCCACTCCCATTTCCCGTTTTGCCCCTTTTTCGCTGGGCTTTTCATCTTTCTGGGCAATGGGGGAATGGAAGGCAGTTCCTGATGAAAGCACATCTGCTGATACTTCCATTGACAGCTTCCTAGTAAGGGCAGTCAATGTCATCTCTAAGGAGTTTGACCTGGCCGAACAGCAGGAGCAAGGTAGTCTCCTTTTAGTTTTGGCTACCTGCCCAGCTGACTGTTTTGCTGAAAACATTGCAATTGGATCCTCTGGGCCAGGCTCATTTCGGGGATCTCCACTATGCGGTTCACATACCCACACTGCTGTTCTTGTGGAGGACTATAAGGATGGCTCTTGGATAGGGCTGGCTTCTGATGTGCCACTGCCTCCCCGACCCCGTTTGGCCAAGAGACATAGAGGCCTGGGAAATGCTAACAGGCCTCGCCCTAAAGCTACTGTGCCTTGCGCTAATAGAAAACAGTCTGAACCAGTTGGGGGTGTTCCTGACCTAGTAGCACCCCCTGGAGACCTTTGGGACAGTTTTTGTGGGCTGTTGGGTGATCTACTGGACACTAAGCCTCTCTGCTGGTGAGGCATTATTATCCTTGGCACATAGGTGGGTGGTCAGCTGGTCACTTGAAGGAGCAATTTAGCGTCCTTACAGCTGATTTACTATATCCCACCCCTGTAGGCTGTGTTAATATATTCAGTGTTTGTGAGATTATTCATGTGTTTAAAGTGACCAGCGGGGTAGGGGTGGCCCTCTGCTGCCTACTATGAAGCCCCCCACCACTCTCCATCCTCCCAGATCATCTTCAACTACCGAAGTCACTGATGTGATGGTTGGGAGGCTACTGACGGATGGCAGCCTGAACTCCCAACAGCCCTCCCTTCCTGTGATAAACCTACCACCGGTCTGCTGCCCATATGTGGTGGTCTTGACTGATGTACCCTCTCTTGCGGATGGAGTACAGAAGGATACCCTGGAGCTTGAAAACAAGTCAATACATTGGCTTTGCTAATACGATGGTTCTTTATGCAACCTCTCTTAGGAAGTTATTTTTGTGCAAAGAGTGGGGGGGATTGTGCGATTGCCTTGGTGCTAGCAGGGGGACTGTATTTTTATAAACTTTTGCAGAGCAAATGTGGTTGAGGAAATCTTTTCTCGGGCAAGGTTAGGTTAGGCTCACACTGGCCCTGTAAAGATGCTTGCATTGAGGCATTTCTATAGACATACTGCTCCTTCCCCTAGGGTGAAGGGTGCCTGGCAGCCATCTTTCAGGTCGCATTACATATGTTATCCCCTTTGAGGGAACCAGGATTGTGCCTTGCAGGTTTAGGAGATAATGATTGACTTTAATATGACAATAACCTACGTCTCACGTGCAGCCAATATCACTGGGGGAGATTGCCTCTATACCATGCACTCAGCTTCTTTCAAATCAGCCCTTCCCGCATTAAATGCTCCAGGTTTGCCCAACACTTCTATGGTGGGTCATAGTTCCCCGCCCCCTAATGAGTCTAAACCTTGGTAAAAATCGGACCCTAGTTCTCGACTTGCACACCATGCGTCCCAGCCAGAGAGGGAATATGGCACTTCCACGTATCATTGATATGGATGAGGGTTTCCCACGCAAATATTTTAGCTGAAATATTGTGGGTGTTAATTCCAAACCGAGCAATATGGCCTGTGTAACCTTCATCAAGGGTTTCAATATTATTTTTCTGCAGGAGACATGGTCTCTCGAGGGTATTCCCCTTGATGAGTAGGTCTCCTTTAATCTGTGTTCTGAGTGTAGAATCATCCCTTTAGATCTGGGTGAGGTGTTTATGCAAGCTTTTGAGATAAAGGGGGCTGTCACCTACATCAGTGGTTCCCAACCTTTTAAGTTCTGTGGACCTTCACTTTATCATTATTGGAACCCAGGGACCCACCCACTGAGTCATTACTGAAAGCTGGGGGACTAATCTGTTAATATTATTTAATTTTCTGTGCAGTCTCAGACCCCCTGAGGAGACTTCGCGGACCCCCAGGGGTCCCCAGACCACAGGTTGGGAACCACTGATCTACATGATTAACTTTTACAATAATTATTTTTCTGACAAGGAAAATAGAACCCGTGTTAGGCTGTTTTCTTGCATTGATTGGTAATTCAACACACTGTTTCATCTGGCCCTTTTAATTTAATTTTGACAGGTGATTTTAATGCCACGTTAGGTTCCCTGTTGCTTCTGGCTCTCCCAACTTCCTGGTTTGATCTGGAGGAAGACGTGTGTGTGTGAGGTATTGCCATTAATCCAAGAGGGTGTGTCTTATACTCTTTCTTACTGTTTTATAATCAGGTTAGTGCTATCCCACCTTATATCTGGCTAATACTCTCACATTTACAGGGCAGTGGTGCCTCGGTAATAGACTACATCTTTATATCCAAGAGTATGAGTCACCTGGTGGCTGATGAGAGGGTGATCAGCACTCTGTATAGTGATCACAGTACCCTAGCCCTTTCTATTAGTATTGGAAATAACGTTTCTAGCAATTATAATACTAATCTCACCCCTGGTTAATAAGGATCAATGATTGCGTCTAGTTTGGCGCTCAACTGATATGTATAAAGTAGTGACCCATTTACTTAAGGAGTGCTCTTGCCTCATGAACTGTACTTTGATCGCTTCCTTGCAACCCTTTACCATTCTTGCTAATTTCAAAAACCCTAACTGGCTACACAGAAAATACGTTATGTAAGCCTTTTCGACCTATTGAGGGAAGAAAGAAGTCTTGGCTCGATAGAGCAAGCAAAGATGCCAGGGACAAGTTGCACCTTGCACTGCAATCTAGTCTGGGGATATCTCAGGAAGGGGCCTGAGGACATCTCAGAAAAGAGATACGGCTGGTAAGGGAATTAATAAGGGAGTAGGGTCGGGCCTTGGGCTAACCATCTAATGCACATATCACTGTGTCTGACATCCATGTGTGAACTCTAGTCCCTCCCATGGCCGTTGGCCTGTGCTGTGGGACAATTAGCTTTGGAGACACTCCTGCTGTGATATACTGCTTTTCAAAGGGAAGAGGGAGCACAGAAGTGTGTATTTCAAATGAAGCAGAACTCCAACATAACACTTCAAACACTCAGACCCTAAATCACATTTGGTGTCTTGCAAATAGACATCAAGAAGGAATGGTTGAGACCCCAAACATTGTCATCCCTCAAGCAGCCAGATGCAAGGCTTCTGCTTGTGGGTAGGACTGGGGAACAAGGTCTGCTAGTCTCCTTGCTGGGTGAGGAGACATCCACCAGGGAATCCAAGACCACCTGCCCAGGAGCACCAGCACCTGCCTACTTGAAAAGACCAGTGCGAGAAAGAGGATTACTTTGGTGGGAGGGAGGTCCAGTGTGGAGCCTTGTCAAGTGGACTCTCAGTGCAAGGTGTTAGGAAATGGCTGCTGCAATGATTGGGTCATTGCCTGTGTGCAGGACTTAGTCAGTGACCCCCAAATGTCAGTAGACGGCCACTGTGAAGGTAACAGTGCAAAAGAGTACCATGTGGTAAGGGCAGAAGCTTTGTGCGGTAGCGGGACAGCAACTCATTTTGCCAGGAAGGGCCACTGCGGAAAAGTCTGCTGTGCAATACGGACAGAAGCATTGTGCACTGGTGGTGTGGTAACCCTATATGTCAAGAGGGGCCACAGAGGAAAAGACTGCAGTGTCGTAAAGTCTGTAGCCTTGTGCGGTTGCAGTGGGGCACCCTAGATCCTAGGAGGGGCTGCTGTGGACAACTTCACACTAGGAGGGGACCCTGTGGATAGTGAGTTTTGGTGACCCCATATGTCTAAAGGGGTAACTGGGAGCAGCAAAAATTGCAACTTTCCCTCTGCAGGAATTGTGAAGACACAGTGGAAGCACCCATGCACCCTCACCTGGGTGAGGAATCCAAGAAAGAATTGTCATAGCTACTCACTAACCATGCAGGAGGAGCTGCAGGATGGCACTGGTCACTTCAGGAGCATGACCCCGAGTAAAAGAATCTACACCCACTGAGTGCAGCCGCCTAGGCCCCATGGGGCTGCGTTACCCATATTTTCCTGCAGCCAATGCGAGTGCCCACAGATGGGGTGTATTCTGGACTCTGGGACACTCCACACCTGCTGGTGTAGATATGATTTGTTTGGGGCCTGACAGTCCTAGTGGGGAACTTGCTGCTAATTTGAGAGTGTTTGCACTAGAACACTATTGACTTTACATCAGACCTTTAGTAGACTCTTGAGGCTTGCATTACTAGTAGGGCATACCTTTGATGTTATCAATAGTGAATGGGGAATAACCGTGCTTGCTAACATGAGGTCTGAGTGGCTCAGGGAACCGCAAGAGACATTAGAGCCCTGACCTCATTTAAGGCCTGTGTAATTGTTTGTGAATGTCATATTCTTTCTATGTGTGGGTGAGTGGTAGAAATAAAATATTTCTTGTTTTTCATAAAAGTGGGTATTTGGCTGGACAATGATTTATTGCTGCTGCACAGAGCAGACAGGCTTAAATGAAGGGCATGCTTAAAACATTTAATAGTAATAAAATAGTTCATTAGTGGAAAACACAACTCCATACCCCACTACAATTTATAAAAATAAAGAATATTTTAATGAACAGAATGATACCAAAATGATAAAATTCTAATGAGGGGAACTAGAAATATGAATTTTTAACATTTTAGATAAAAATAGCGCTGAAAGTGCAAAGCACCAACCATGGTCAACTGCTTGTGGTACACTAGGACAAGGATAAGGTTTAAGGCTGACCATGATGGAGTGTGTGTCCGATACAGAGACCATGTTTGTCCCTTTCAGGAGTTTTACCTCCTTATGTAGTCTCTCAAATTGAAAGAAAAAATGTTCTGCAGGGCAAGGCAGCAGGCTGTGCAGCGGCTGAGTTTGGGTTTGGGATATGCAATTTGCACTCCAACTTTTTGAATGAATAGATATTCACGTTGCAATTCAATGCATTTACTAATAGGTTGCATTCTAAATTGCACACGTGGGGGTAGAAGGTCACAAAAAGACCTGGTAAATGAATATTATTTAAGCAAATCACATTTTGCGCCCCCCTGTGAATGTCTGTGAATGCAGTTAAGTTGATTTCTATCCTTGTATTAGCTGTCCCAAGTGAAAAGCATTTAGTTTTAAAGAAGATCTTGTTCATTTTAGGCACAAGTGCTTATGAACAAGATTTACCTATTTGGGATCTAATCAGATGGGAAGGTATGGAGGCAGTACCCTAAACCACAGCTTGCTCCACAAGGCCAACCAACAAAATTCATAAAGTGAACGTTTGTGGAGTCCATTTCTGAACTATGTTTATCCCCTCAATAATGGCCACAAGCATTCCATTGCACCTCCCAAATAGGAGGGGATGCCCCTCTCACACACCCTCCTATTTGCAATTCGTAATTGTAAGAAAACACCACCTTTTACATGTTCGCTGCCACATGGTTTTTCAACTATGAAAGTACTCTGAGGCCTGCTAACCAGCAGTCAGTGGTAGTGTTTTAACCCCACACAAAGCACCTGTCGAATTGGTTACACTCAATTGGGAAGACCTGACTTACTTTTAAATCCTTAGTATATGGTACCCAGGGCATGTAAGACTGAGTGCCCATTCAGGGCTGCAGCACTGGTTGTGCCAACCTTTGTGTGACAAGGTACAAAATAGCTCCAGCCTTCTACTGCAGACTGGAAAGGCAAGGCCATATTTATACTTTTTGACGCAAAACTGCGCTATCGCAGTTTTGCGCCAAAAAGATTAGCGCCGGCTAACGCCATTCTGAAGCGCCATGCGGGCGCCGTATTTATTGAATGGCGTTAGCCGGCGCTAGCAGACCGGCGCTGCCTGGTGTGCGTGGAAAAAAAACACGTACACCAGGCAGCGCCGGCGTAGGGAGAAATGGCGTTAGGGCGTCTTAAAATGGGGCAAGTCAGGTTGAGGCAAATAAATCGCCTCCACCCGATTTGCACCATTTTTAACAACGCCCAGACGCCATTTACATGACTCCTGTCTTAGTAAAGACAGGAGTCATGCCCCCTTGCCCAATGGCCATGCCCAGGGGACTTATGTCCCCTGGGCATGGTCATTGGGCATTGTGGCATGTAGGGGGGCACAAATCAGGCCCCCTATGCCAAAAAAATATATAAAAAAAATAAAAAAAATATACTTACCTGAACTTACCTGAATGTCCCTGGGATGGGTCCCTCCATCCTTGGATGTCCTCCTGGGGTGGGGCAAGGGTGGCAGGGGGATCCCTGGGGCCATGGGAGGGCAGCTGTGGGCTCATTTTGAGCCCACAGGTCCCTTAACGCCTGCCCTGACCCAGGCGTTAAAAAGAGGCGCAAATGCGGGTTTTTTTGCCCCGCCCACTCCCGGGCGTGATTTTTGCCCGGGAGTATAAATACGACGCATTTGCGTCGCAGTCATTTTTTTAGACGGGAACGCCTACCTTGCATCTCATTAACGCAAGGAATGCGTTCACGCAAAAAAATGACGCTCATTCCTCATACTTTGGCGCTAGACGCGTCTAACGCCAAAGTATAAATATGGCGTTAGTTTTGCGCCGAATTTGCGTCGAAAAAAACGACGCAAATTTGGCGCAAACCGAGTATAAATATGCCCGCAGTGTTTGCACTGACAGTTTGACTTTGCTATTCAAACTAATGGCAATGCCACCTTATCCCTCAACATTACACATAAATCTCCCCTAAGGAAGGCCTATGGAGTCCTATAGCAGGAAGATGTATTTTGTTAGGTAAGACATATGTTTTTTCTATATTCATTAACAGCAACACTTGGAAATTGTCGTTTTGCTGTGGGTAAAGTTGGTAGCCCCATTGGCTGACACAGGGTTACCGGGTGGCATCCCAACCCAGCTAACGTTTGACTGGGACTACCAAACTAGGTCACGTAAGGTATCAAATCAATCATGGCATTAAATGCAACCTGATGGCAAGGTCTAAATTAATGTCACTATTAAAGGTAGGCAACTGTCAGAAAGCTTTCCCTCTGTGCTCTGCACATTCTTTAGCCTCACAAAGGCACACACACAGACAGCTTTCTGACTGCCTGGGGAGATGTGTGATGTGTGATTAACTCCAAGGCCGAGGAACAAAGGCAGTGCCACAGCGGCGAGGTTTCACCTCCTCTGCTAAGATAGCTACTCGGGGGGTAGCCCAGAGGTGAGCTTCAAAGAGGAAGCCACACTTGAAGGGCCGCTCAGCCCAACACACCTGAGCAGGATGCCTTTTGTTCCTGTAGACAGCATGGAGACAGGGCCAGAGAGGGGAAACTCACCCCCAAACCTTTTTACAGTGGGCGTGTAGCTCACAGACAGCCACACCTCTGGGGTGGGGTACCTAGCTCCTGATGACCTATGAAGGGCTGTGCCATCTTTCAAGGGGCAAGAATGTGACATTCTGGAATAGAGAGATACCACACATCTCAGGAAATTCATTACTAGGTAGGTCGGCACCAAGAAGCACATTGGCTAGTGACCACAAGGTCCCCCCAGGGCATTTTCCTGGGAAAAATATGGCACCCCTGGCACTCTGACCCTCAGATAACACTGGAATCAGAGAGAAGAATGAAGAAGAACTGCCCAGCTTCCCTTGGATCTGCACAAAGAGAGGCCACTTACTTGGAAGGTCTACACCTGCTGCATTCTGAGCTTGCAAAGATTGGATTGTGCCTATGACTCTTGGCTCGGAGAAAAGTTGATTCCTAACATCCAACAACAGCAGTGACTCAAGTGATGAGTTGGCTGATGTTATGGAACCAGCTCCAAGGACACCAGAGCTGATGTTGCCAAAGTTGCAAAGTTGGTAGCCTATTAATAATAATGTATAAAAGGATTGATTTACATCTAACCAGAGATCAACAATAAACAAGCATAACTAATAGATAGAAAATACAATAAAATGTTCCCCATGTCAATATAATTGATAATACATTAGTAAAAATAATTTTAAAAATCTATACCAATCACCGCACACAAATTTGTCAGGTGGTGATTTTGCTCGGACAACCAGATCATTAGTTTTAAACGCACTGTACTTGTAACCAAAAGGTTTTTAAAACTGTGTCTGTGCACCTAATATTGATTAGTGAGGACAAACAAAACATGATTAATATCTTGAGTCCCACCCCTACATAAATCCAGACTTACCAAGTCACATGGTGCCCTGTTGTGTCACACGATATTGGCTCCCCTCACATGGTCACCCGGTGAGGAGCCACTATCACACTGTGGCAGGGAAAATGAGCTGAAAACCACTGCAATCAGTGGTGTTCAGCTCATTTTTGAAGGCTTTTAACATCCGATGTCCATTAATTCGTTGTGTGAGAGCACCCCACGGCTTCAGGAGCAGCCTCAGCAAGCTTTTGTTTTGTTTTTTCAGAGGAGGGGCTATAGGGCCGGGATGGGTGCAAAAGTGCCTCTTAGGTGCTTTTTGGCACAAGTCCACGCCCCCCCCACTCCAAGGACTGACCCTACTCCTTACACTGTGAGGATTTTGGTGAAGTTGGCAGGTCTGTAAATTACATATTCCTGACTTAGATTTTTTGTCTAACCAATGCCTTATGAAAATATTTATTGGTAATATACCTAGTTTTAGAAAGATTATGAATCGCCTAATACTATGGTCCAATGTAAAGTTCCAGTACCCTTGATTTAAAATCCTTTAAAAGAAAGGCTGGCAGAATAAGATTCATAAGTTGCCAGTTGGGCACAATGTGCAATGTCTTGTGAATAACTTAATCTGTCTGTTGTATTTTCAAAAAACAACTTTAATTGTGCTGGTGTCCATAATTGCAAGTGGGCGATAGAATATTGAAAGTTTACTATTGCGGTCTCAAGATTAGAATTATAAGTGCGCATGCCTACTTCTTTATTGAAGGTTCCAATCTTCAAAAGAGCTCTCAAAGTACCTTCAGGTGCATGGAGAATATTATATGTCCATCTGATCATGTTAGCCAAAGATCTAGAATAGGCACCAACAAAAGAAAATTCTAAGAATAATGCCTGATTGCTTGACTCAATGATACTATCTTATGAAAGAGCCTCCCTTCAAATACATTTAAAACATACCACCTACTCACAGGAATATATTCAAACTCATAAGAAAGAATAGGCGGTGCCTTTGCCTTTGCCTTTTAAATATCTAAGAGGAATTGAAAATCTCTCTTGCCTGAGACGCTATAACATCTTTTTGAAAAACCTAACTGTGCTTATGCCTTGGTCCCTAAATGAGTAAAATGCATACTGTTTTCTAAGGTTTGGGAAAATAGCCTTCCTACGTATGTTTATGTGTGGCTACCTCCAGAGACCTACCCCCTAGCTTTCAGCTACGGTCTATTTCCTCTAAAGGGTAACACCTTGGTGTTTTCAGTATTCATTTTCAAGACGTTGGCCTCTGCATATTCAAAGAGAACATCTAGGCTGTGCTGGAGGCCAATGGGAGTAAGGTTGAAGATTACCACATCATCTGCATACAATAAAACATGTATATTGTAAGGTGCAATTTTTGGAGGGAAGTTACTAATATTATTAAAACAGGCAAGAAGATCACTTAAAAATAAGCAAATCAAGAGTGGAGCTAAGATACAGCCCTGCTTCAGGCCATTTGGAGTTGGAGATAAGAGAGTCAATCCCTTATCTCCCCTCATTAAGGCCCTCATTATGAACACGGCGGTAAGAACCGCCGTGTTCATGCTGGCGGTCAAAACACTGACCGCCAGCGTCCCCGGATCCCCGCCGCCCGCATAAAGAACACTCCTGTGGGCCGGCGGTCGGAAACATTGTTTCCGCCCACCGGCCCACAGGAAGGCATTGCCAGGACATTGACAGCGGCTCCACATGAAGCTGCCGCCAATGCCTCTGTTCAGCGGGTGCAGCTGCACCCGTCCACAGATCACTGCCCGAAAATCGGGCAGTGACCTGCGCGATGGCACACTGCACCGGGGCCCCTGCACTGCCCATGCCAAGTGCATGGGCAGTGCAGGGGTGCCCAGGTGCACCCCTTCCGCCAGCCTTTCCCCTGGCGGGTTTGGGGGTGGCTGAGGAAACATTATCCAAGGGGCAGCACCTCTGTCGGATAATGTTTCTGACTGCCGACAGGCTGCCTGACGGAGGCAGCCTGGCGGTAAGTGAGGACTGCCGATGGCGGCCCTCATGGGGTTCATTATGTGGCTGTGTGGCCCGCCAGGTTCATAATGACCGCCTAAGACTCTGCACTAAGTAGACGAATAGAGTGCAACAATTAGTTTTAAAAGGCCACTAACAATCCTCAAACTAGCTAGGTTCCTCCATAGAGTAGGTCTGTCGACCTTATCAGAAACAATAGAAAAGTCAAAAAACACACAGTAAACGACTTAAGAGTTAGCCACCACATACTTAATGATGATAGCTTTCAGAATTGCAATATCATCAATCACAGAATGTTTGAGTCTAAAATCCACTAGAACTAGCTGTATCAGGCCTTTCGTGTAGGCCCTGTCCCTAAGATGGTCCAGTGCACTCGATGTGATCTTCCCAGTTGCATCAAGCAGAGCAATTTGGCAATAACTACATGGGGTTAGGCAGGAACCTTTTGTATGCAAAGAGACTAGTACACATCCTGTCCAAGAGCTAGGAATAAGTCCTGATATACATCAATATGAAAACAGAGAAGTAAGGAGCCCATTCCAACCTTCTGGGTCACCCTGCAGAACTATTATAGAAATGTTATCAGGTCCCATCGCTGCTCTAGATCTTGCTCTCCTTATATACATTTCTAAGTGCTTCTCTGTAGGAGGAATTACTGGACGATTGGGCTCATAGGTAGGTTTGAGGAATACCTCACAACTCGTCATAGGTGAATTAGTCACTTACAGGGATGTGAGGTATTTGATCCATTCATTCTGTAGAACTGGAATAGCGACCAATTTCCTCCTATTACCCATGAACTTGTAAATGAGTTGCCAGAATATTTTACTGCTTTATTGTTGGGCCACTTGCTGCAACTCAACCCAATTCCTATCCATGATGTTTTCACTAATTTCAGAATGGGATTTGCTTTTTATTCTTTGTAGGGCCTGGATCTCTTTTCCCTTTACAACTGAAGGGGCTATAAATTGTTGACAAACAAGCTTTTTCAGCTTTTAAAAAAATTCTACTACCTTTGTTGAGCAAATGAGATCCTTTCGAGTTGCATTTTCTCTTGGGATTTCATGGACAGCTTCTATGATTATTTTTTCATAAATAAAAAAAGGATTGCTTTCTACAGGAAGATAACGAAAATGAGATGACAAGACTACTGCATTCAACGTAGATATGCTCTTAGTTTTCCAAATAGATTGTCCTTGCTTACAAACAACACAAGTAATCTCATTTCCTTTTTTGAGGGCCCAAGGTGACTTTAGTTGTATTTGTAGTTCAAGTTCAGAATATAATATGGCTTAAGCACTACTTAAAACCAACTCAATTTTCAAAAAACATATATTTCTGATAAAGGTCAAAACTGGTTATAATTTAGTCAATGATAGAAGAGCTAATGACACCTTTCCTATTGAAAGCAGCAGGTATATCCCCATCAGTTCTTCCATTTATATCACACCATTTATTCCATGCAAAGACTTCACTAACATTCTTCCATGTTTCTCGGCCTTTATCTTTAGAGGAAACAAAGGTTCGGGTATGGACCACATTTTTTCCATTTCTGCGTTATTATGAGCTTTTATCGCAGAATTAAAGATTTTTGCATTACAATCACCCATTATTATAATTTTAGAATTTCTTGCTGAATCAAGAATATGCTCGATAAGATCAAATAGTTAATTCTGCTGCATATTATTTTCTGATCCAGGCTGCACATAGATATTAAATAAAAATATAGGGGGTCATTATGAACCCCGGTGGTTCAGACTGCCATGCCGGCGGCAAAGACCACCACGGCACAGCGGTCTGAACCGCCATATAATGAACACAGGGAGGGCCGTCTGTGGTGGCCCTCCTCCACCGCCAGGCTAGCGGTGGAGGAAATCATTGTCCGACAGGTCAGCGCTGCAAGCAGCGCTGCTCTTCGGATAATGATCCCTTATTCCACCAGCCTTTCCCTGGGAGGTTCCCCCGCCAGAGAGAGGCTGGCAGAAGGGGTGCTCCGGGGCCCCCCTGGGGGCCCCTGCACTGTCCATTCACTTGGCATGGGCAGTGCAGGGGCTCCCGTGCAGTGCCCCATTGGGCAGGTCACTGCCCGATTTACAGGCAGTGATCTGCGCGAGGGGTGCTGCTGCACCCGCCGCACACCAACATTGGCGCCGGCTCCATTTGGAGCCGCTTTCAATGTCACGGCCCTTTTCCCTGCTGGGACGGCGGCGGAAACATTGTTTCCACCCGCCAGCCCAGCGGGGAAAACATTATACGGCCGGCAGGGGGTAGTTCGTTGGCGGTCTTCTGTTGACCACCAGCGCTGATCTCGGTGGTTTTTACCACAGAGATCATAATGAGGGCCATAGTATTGGTCAAGTGTGCGCTTGCTTTAGGTAGATTTATTTTAATTCATTGTATAGTAGCGTTCAGGGTTGTATTATTTCAAACTCCCACCATATCTCAGCTGTAAGAATCGTAGCGAGGTCACCCTTAGCGTGGCCTTTCCCAACCCTTATTGCAGTAAGATGAATAACAAAGTAATTATCCCAGTCGAATTTATCAGAAGACCAAGCCTCTTGAAGACAAACAATTGCTAGGCGTAAACTCATCAAACAATGTAGCTTATATATTTCCAACCCAGCAATAGTCCAAGAGATAATCACCAAATTATCACTAAAAGGGACTTTTAAGGATACTGTTCATCTTGTTTTCGTTCAAGTTCCTAGAGAATCAAGACCAGGAGACATCAGTTTTAGATTAGTCCACTTTAAGCTAGGTTAGATTCCGAATCTGCCTGCCGTCCTTTATCAATATGTGCAGTAAATGTTGCCATGGTTCCACATTCACGCTCTTAAAGATTACAGTTATATGATGTGTTTGGTTGTTCCATTCCACTATAAAATGTCTGCACAAACTGCAATGGAGAATGCAGAGTAGAGGGTTTATGGTGTATTCACATTACATCAAAGCCATTTTTGTGCAGTCTTTCACTTTCCTGTAATGCTATTGAGAGAATCACATTAGACCAGAATTCAACATGTGCTATGGAGGTGTTTTGGTTAGGAGACAAAGTTACAAATTTTATTTCAGCGGAAGAAGGAGTCTGTAATTGCGGAAAGTTATGCAAATGCCTTAAAACTCTATGTCTGTTTAAAGGCGCTTCCCCATTTGCAAAAAAGGGTCTGAGATCACAAGTACTCGAAAGGAGCGTAGTGATGGAACAACTGTGGATAACCCACCATTAGAATTGACTGACAATGGTGCATTGAAAGAGGACCTATTTTACTAGCTGAGTCATAGTACTTATGAAAGGGGCTGGTAAACTCAATTGCCCTTGTTCATCCTTTGCGGGAAGAGGGAGAGTCAAGTTTGAAACCTGTGTGTCATGCACAATTGCTGTATCAGTTGTGCTGCTATTTATTCAGTTTTCTTCAGCACTAGTGTGGTCATTGGTTAAAGCAAACTTTATTCTCCAAGACTTCCCTTTAGTGATTCTTCAAGTTGGTCTTTTCTTTTTCCTCACAGACTTTCTTTTTGCCTTGGCTTACTCCTATTAATATTGTTCGAATCATAATAATCGGGTAGAACAGCTGCCTCCTTACTTGTCTCCTGGTCTAGCGTTGATTCTGTGAATGGCCTACTCAAAGAGTAGACTCCATTCTCAATCTTTTCTGTTCCTATTCTCATTTTATTACCTGTTTGAGTTGTACTTAATTTTTTAATGATATTACTTACAATTAATTATTTCAAACCGACGACTTCCTCGAAAGTTTGTTCTCCCATTCCAATAACTGCCCTTCCAGTAGAGGGCAAACTATTTTGACATGTCAAAGTTTTCATTACTGCTGTTCAAATTTCCAGTAAACAGTCAGAATTAGTTATGGTTCTTTCCAACACTAATAGTATGGACTCAAGTATCCCCTGAAGTGACAGTAAAGACTAGGAGATAATTACGTGTTCACTTACAAGCCTAGATAGTGTTAATAAAGGAAATTCATGAGAACAAGATAAATTCACAATTTCAGATACATTGCTCTGGGCACTATTAAATAATTTTAGTGTCTCTTTCAACGGTGTACTTTGTGCTGTATGAGGATGTTTACTCAAATTGATGTTAGGTAATGTGAAGTCTGTTGCTAAAATTTGATTAGGTAAAGCTTCTTGAGTATCCAACAAATTACTTATTCCAATACTATGGTCAGGGCAATTTATTTCTAAGTTCTTTGCAGCATTAGGTATTTGATCGACTATAACAGGTGCTGTAACGTCACTTAGACCTGCAACAAACATTGCACTACCTCCTTTAGACAATTCCCTACTTGCTGACATCGTAGGGGCTACCAAACTGAAGAATTCTGGTATTGATTTTAACCCTTCTAGTGCATCAATGTGAGCTGACTTTTTCTTACCTCTCTTGACTGTTTGAACCGTTCCTTGGTGTTTCATTAGGAGGGTGCACAATCTTTATGTTTTACTGTCATATTGAAAAGAGCAGCTTTCCCACCTCAGGGTACACTAGATCACAGCATTCGCCCATTACACTGGGTGTATAGAGATTCTTGATTGGTCAAATAGTCTTTATGGACTTCAAATTCCAGGATGTGAGGCTTCAAAATAACCTTTAGTTAGTGGGCAGGCATGAGCACAATCGTACTTCAGTTCAATTGAATAAATTAAATGTAGGTATACGGCAAGTCAGGCAACACGAGCACCAAATCTACTATTTCACATGCAAAATTAGCAGGATTAGATGGTATCGAGAGTGCTAATACTCCACTTCTGCAAGAGTGACCTACCCTGTTGTAGACTCCTTCTACCCTCTTACCACTTTTTTGCTCTTAACACTGAGATGTGGCCCGTAGTAGGAGAGGAAATAGATTCTGTTGACATTTTGCAAGCCCCTCGTGGCCCCTTGAGGACTCGCTAGATGGTTCCCAAGTCTTCAGTCCCATACTTTGCTCTGATACTGGAACTGCCATTATTGGTTCTTAGGTGCAGGGTTAATTGCTTAATCTGTCCCATGCTGGCCACATGGTATGGGGTCCTAATCACTCGAGCTCTCGTTTGCTTTATATGGCCACAGTTCACATCTCAGTACTAGGCAAATACTAAGGCATGTCAAAGAGAAAATAGGGCGGGTTGGGGACAGTAACAGTGACAAGGCATCAAGGGCCACAGAGCCACAGTGGCAGCAACAGCAGCGACTGCAAAAAGTGGAAAGGGAGTGGCTGAGACATCAGCTGCGTCAGCAAGGCTTCATGTCAGCCGGGCTTTGCCGCAGCCCAAAACCCTCCCACATGTATCGAGCTGCATCACACAGAGCCGCTCTGCTCCCTGAGCTCCCCAGGCCTCAGCAAACAGTGGATGCTTCCATGGATTGTCCGGCTCCTGACTTTCGGGTCCCTGCTCCTGGCACCTCGCTCCTAGCTCCTCCATCCCACCTCCTCTGGAACAATAGTGTCTCATGCAACAGCGTCACACGCTCCTCCGTCCCACCTCCTCTGGCACAACAGCGTCAGCAGCCAAAAAACCTACCCAAAAAATAGGGGTCAGAAGATACATACAGGCTGTCATCCTTATGCATTATGTCTCAATCTCTTGTCTCCAGTCAAACTTCAGAGAGAGAAGCAAATGATCATGCAAGTATACGTATTCTGGATCTCTTGTCTCCAGTCAGACTTCAGAGAGAGAAGCAAATGGTCACGCAAGTATATGTAGTCTACTCTCCTCGGTTGTTGCAACTTTCTCTGGCCGCTATGTGAGGCAGGGCACAGGGCACTAAAAACGAACTACACTAAGCTTCTACATCCCAGCTCTTGGTAACCACCACAGCTGTTTTGCTGCTACCAGTCACTCCCAGACACTCCAAGTGGCTGGGCACCCAAGAGGAGAAATCCGAGATAGACAAAACCTGCATCTGTGTCTGATGACCGGGTGAGTGCTATCCAAGATTGGATTCATCATACCCACCGGACACTAGCGGACACCAACGGATTTTGCTCCAGTCACAGTAGAGACTGACCTATAGCCCAGCATCTGCTGCCCAGCAACTGAAGCAAATAGGACTTTGAGGGACCTGACCTCTGTGCCCAAGTTTGCCCCACTTCACCTGTGGAATGAGGAATCACCATGAAGGACCCTCCTGTCGACTGCACCACAACCAGAGCATCCTTGGAGCATCTTTTTGCCTGCATCCGTCAGCATCAGGACCCCTCCATTGATATTGATGACGGTCCTCCTGTAAAGTTTGGACCTTGCCAAAAAAAGCTGTGGTGGTCACTTAACTGTCCAAAGTATCCTTTCTGGCCCCTTAGACCTCTGTCCTGCCGGACTTCGTCACCCAACTTGGGCCAGGGATATTGAACTAACTTTTAGAAACATTTCAAAAGTTTCCAAACTTTTTGTTGGCCATTGCTTCTTTGCGGTGGACATATAAACATATTTATTATTTCGAAAATCTGTATATCCAGAACCCTCGGTGGATTTTGATACTTAAGGTTGCTAAAAAATCATAAAAATCTAAGCTATTTTTATAAATTGGTGTAATGTTTCTTTCCTGTAATTTGACTTTCTTATTCTGTTGTTTGGTGTTGTTAAATGCTCTACACATTGTTACCTGACCTAAAACTGTATTTGTGAGTAAGCTGCACAATAAGGCCTCCAAGCCAAATCATATAATGCACCTAAATTCTCACAGTAATGAGTTGCATACTTTTGAAGAGCAGGAAAATCGTTTCTGACTTATAAAAGACCGCTGCCCATAGCAACAAACCTCTTTTATGCTAACAAAGCATTTTTGTTTTACAATATGCAGACCTTGGAATCACAAAACATATTTGTGCATAAGCTCCTTTTAAAACAGCATGTGTAAGTCGGTGAACTGAGTATGAGAAATACCGTGGGTTCGTTTAATGCCAGTGTGGGTTCGGATACTCTTTTCTAGCTGTAAAAAAACGAAGAAACACAAGTTAAAACTCATTTGCATCTGGAAACTGACTCTTTACTGTTAGAGTTTCCACCACGAATGAATCCATCGTTTTAGCGTTACCCTTGTACATGGGAAGCCATGATAGCTGTAAAATTCTATCTGGAATGTATACAAATCCCATTAAAAGAGTCGTTTCAATAAAAACATATGCATAAGACTACATTTTGTAAATGTGCTCTTTTCCTTGTTAATCCGCCTTTTTGTGGGACTTTACAATTTACATCCAGTTCAATGTAATATTAATAGTACCACATTGCGTTAGGTGTAAATGTTCTATTGAGCCTATCTACAGTATACTTGTCACATTAGCAAGGAGGTCTTTGCACATCCAGACCAATCGAGTTTCCAAACATCTCACAAGCTGAAGGTATAGATTGCACTGCATTGCTTATTTCAGCCCTCACTGTGCCTAGCGTTTCTAAGCTGCAGCTGCTCATTCTCAGTTTCTGCTTGACTCAAAAATAAGGACCATTTTTCCAAATTAAGTTGATTAAGCGATTGATTACTTTACACGATTAAGTTAATTGTGAAGTTAATTTTCAATTAACCTATTTTGCAACGCGTGAAGGAAATATAATGCAGAAACATGTAATCACCATCTGACGTGTTCACACAGTTAATGTCTCGAGACCGTTCATTTTCACAGGTGCAATTATAAAATGGCCAAACCACAAGCCGGCCTGGACCTTTTGCTAACTTAACTCCTATGATGCAGAAGAGGATTTGTAATTTCCCGTCAGGCATAAGTCAGGTGATAGTATGGAAGTTACATTCTTACAAGAAGCTAGTACTATATATCCGCAGGTTTTAAAATTGTGAAATATTTAGGGCCATATGTACGAAAGCTTTTTCCCATAGACACAGAATGGGTAAAATTCTTTCGTACATCTGGCCCTTAATTCTCTATTTTTCCCAGTTTTATATCGCGATCTTGGCCCCGATGGGATTAATTACACGTTTATTTATTTTATTTTTGCTGCTTTTTAGGCCACTAGTGGGATGCATGCACCCTGTAACCAGCATTATGACTTGCAATAAAATTGGACATTTAAATATCTAATAACTAATCTATTAGTTAATTACTCGGCAGCAGCAAGGAGCTGCATCTAAAAGAAGCTCCTCCTTCTTTGAGTTAAAGCTTAACTGCTAAACTGCCTTAATGACAGGAAATTCGTTCATGGGTTTTGCTCGAGGAGCTCGGCGTTAATAAATCAAAATGAACACGCACTCCCCTTTGCCTTTATCTTCGTTGACTCCCATGAGCCATGATTTGGGTCAGGGGCTGCAGGTGGTGGGCACCAGCATTAATTTTTTGGAGCACCAAGACATGTTTTTAATCATATCACTTTGACCTTGAGCACGGGAGAAACATGGAAGAAAGGGGGAGAAGGAATATAGGAAAAGAATAACAAGGGAACAAAGTAGATAAGAAAAAGAACCTTCATCTTCTTCAGTGTGATCAACAGAAGTGTACATGGATGGATGGAAGAAACAAGCATTATGTGGAATCAAGGCTAGGGAACCCTGTCACAGACCAGTGCTGACAGAAGACTCCTGAAAAAATCTTCAGGTCGTAGCAGGTTTGCTGAAAGCAGGGGGCGGGGTCCAATGTATGGAAACAAAGAAGGGATCAGGAACAACCTGAAGGAATTGGCCTGGCAGATTTGAGTCCCACATATTATTCCCTCTTCTGGCGAGAGGAGAATTACCAGACAGATTGAGCTATGCCGCCCCAGTAATTCTGTCCTCTCTGTACCAAGCTACTCTTGATCGTCTCCTAAAAGGAACGTAGCCTTCACCCTTCTGGTATTCCTCAGTTCTGTCTTGGATTTGTGTTTTGTTGTCAAACCTTTCAGTCAATGTAACCTAAACAATCAGTCTCCTAGGGCTCATAATGCTAGGGAGGTGAATTTCCATAGGATGAATTCAAGGTAAATCACACAGTCCAATCGAGCGACTTGGAAGTGTTGTAAATTGTAGATTCGAAACTAACATGAAACAATGTGGCAAAACACTTGCTGGCCTGAAGGTGATTGAAGAAAAATATACTTGACATTGTTTTCGGAAGAGAGCAATTGAGTAGACTCAAAATTGTGGACTAGCAGGACACATGGTTTGACTCATCAACAAAGGACAGGGGCATCAACAGTTAAGCCAAATGAGTGGTTGTCAACACAGTTCTTTCCATATTTTTTTACCAGAAAGGAGTAAAAAATAATTGTCTTTCGGTGTCGCGGGGATACATAAGCTGTTCCCTCCAAAAGCCCAAACCATAACAGTAAGTAAAAAATAAACACAACCACTACACTTACATGCAATACACACTTTCATGCATTACAGTAAAACAAGCATTACACGCATACATGCATTACACACACATGCACTACATATTTAAAATCAAAAACGGCGATGCTGGAAGAGCTGCTCAAACCAATCCAGAAGCTGCTCTCATGCTATTAACCAGCATGAGATCTGTGCCTGGATTAGGTGGAGCGGCCTGGATGGATGCTCACTCAAGCCGTAGATGCATGTGCTAGTCTCCACCGAGCTGTCTTAAGACAGCTGAGAGGAGATCTTTAAAGTGTGCATCACTTTGGCTGGCACAAAACAGCAGGCCAAAATGACATGCGCACTTTGGAGCACTCTGTCAGCCCTGCTCCAGTCCTCTGCTGCCAATCTGTCGCAGAGCACACACCCATGACAGCATGACACTGGTCTGGTGCGCACTGTGCTTTAAAAATAAAATTACAATTCAAGCTTTTCATTGACATTTTATTTATGCATGTGTGGCTCACAGCAGTTGGGGGGCGACGCTCTCCCAACCTCGAGAATAAATTGCTGCTGCTAAGATCCTCATTTAGAATTTGGCGTTAATCAAGCATCCAAGAAAAATTGTCATATGTTCCATCTGCCAACCTCTCAACATCCTGTGTTTTAAAAGTAGTTGAACTCTTTGGTTTCTGATGGCAGAGGTGCTGCTTTAGCCATTGGAAACACTGTCACAGCTGAGAACTTGCTGGCATTTGCAGGGCAGATATGCCATCGGAAGCCTGCCCTATCTGAAGACAGCCTATACAATGCCATGTCTGTTGTATTTTCCTGCCCTGTCCACTGAGTTTTCCTTCTCTGACCTGACCACTGTGCTTTCCTGTCCGTGTTCCTGTTGAATACTCTCCATGCACAGACAGAAACTCTGAGTAAATCAGGTATAGTGATTATTTGTTCCCCAAAAACAAGGCCCACTTTGTTTCAGGAGAAAAATGCATTGTGTGATTTTTGCATAAAGTACTCCTTCCATGCCAGTGTGAGTACTTTTAGTAAAATCAGAACATCCACCAGCACCAAATCCTAAATTTGACAAGCGGCATTGAATGCTGTATTGGTTAGGGACGCATACCAAAAACACTAGTAAGGCAGTGATTAAGCCCATTAAGCACCATGTCTTGGAGGACCATTGGAGCCAGTAAAGACACATTGGCCCATATTTATACTTTTTTAGCACTGAATGTGCGCCGTTTTTTGACGCAAAAGCAGCCCAAACTTCCAAAATAGAATTGTATTTTGTATGTTTGTGCTGCTTTTGAGTAAAAAAATAACGCAAATGCGGCGCTAAAAAAGTATAAATATGGGCCGTAATTTACCAATGGGGCCAAAGGTTGTATTTTGTAAGTTTGAGCCGTTTTTGCCTCAAAAAATGACGCAACTGCGGCTCTAAAATAGTATAAATATGGGCCATCATTTACCAATGGGGCTAAAGGTTGCTGAGGCAAGGATAGTGAAGCATTGTAACATTACATTTTCAAAAATTGGGATTTTCAGAGCACAGCACGGAACTGCTGCGCTTGCAAATACTTAACACTGCTCATGTCTGTCTGTCTCCTGTCCCACTAATTTGGCCATAGGAATGAGCAGTGCAGATCACATGTACCACTTCCGGTGCCATTGCATACCCACCTCGCCTTGCATTCTCTCATCTTCTATATTCAGCTGTGGTAGGATGCAGCCGGGTGCAGTAAGGGAGGCAGCAGAATCTCAGCTGTATTGGAGGTTCTCATTCACCGTTGTGTCAGGCCTTAACAACACCCCGTTGGCCAAGGCAACGAGAGTCAGAATGCAGAAATCACTCAGCCATTTCTGAGTCTAAATACACTGTTGTCCATGCGACTAAATGTCCCTTTCCTCTACTGTAAATTTTTAAATTATGTTTTTATTTGCTATGATGTTTCATATTTTGATATATACTCACAATGTTTTCTCTTGTCTCTTTAACCCCTTCGCTGCCAGGCCTTTTCCCCCTCAGTTGCCAAGCCTTCTATTGCCTATTTGGGGCAGTTTGCGCTTAGGCCTCATAACTTTTTGTCCACATAAGCTACCCACACCAAATTTGCGTCCTTTTTTTTCAGCATCCTAGGGATTCTAGAGATCCCCAGACTTTGTGGGTTCCACTGAAGGAGACCAAGAAATTAGCAAAAATACAGTGAAAATGTCCTTTTTAAAAAAAAAAAATGGAAAAAAGGGCTACAGAAGAAGGCTTGTGGTCTTTTTCCCTGAAAATGGCATCAACAAAGGGTTTGCAGTGCTAAAATCACCAGCTTCCCAGCTTTCAGGAACAGGCAGACTTGAATCAGAAAACCTCATTTTTTAACACAATTTTGACATTTTACTGGGACACACCCCATTTTTTACTATTTTTTGTGCGTTCAGCCTCCTTCCAGTTAGTGACAGAAATGGGTGAGAAACCAATGCCGGGTCCCAGAAAGGTAAACATTTCTGAAAGGTAGACATAATCCTGAATTCGGCAAGGGGTAATTCGTGTAGATCCTACAAGTGTGTCCTACAGAAAATAACAGCTGAAATAAAAGAATATTGAAATTGAGGTGAACAAACACAGCCATTTTTCTCCACGTTTTACTGTGTAACTTTTTCCAGCGATGTCAGATTTTTGAAAGCAATATACCGTTACGTCTGCTGGACTCTTTTGGTTGCGGGGATATATAGAGCTTGTAGGTTCATCAAGAACCCTAGGTACCCAGAGCCAATAAATGAGCTGCACCTTGCAATGGGTTTTCATTCTATACCAGGTATACAGCAATTAATTTGCTGAAATATAAAAAGTGAAAAATAGGTATCAAGAAAACCTTTTTATTTCCAAAATGGACACAAGATAAGGTGTTGAGAAGCAGTGGTTATTTGCACATCTCTGAATTCCGGGGTGCCCATACTACCATGTGAATTACAGGGCATTTCTCAAATAGACGTATTTTTTACACACTGCCTTAGATTTGGAAGGAAAAAATGTAGAGAAAGACAAGGGGTAATAACACTTGTTTTGCTATTCTGTTTTCCCCAAAGTCTCCCGATAAAAATGGTACCTCACTTGCGTGGTTAGGACTACTGCTTGCGACAGGAAATACAAAATGGACACATCACATTTTTACATTGAAATCTGACATGTTTTTTGGAAAGTGCCTAGCTGTAGATTTTGGCCTCTAGCTCAGCTCGCACCCAGGGAAACCTACCAAACCTACGCATTTTTGAAAACTAGACACCTAGGGGAATCCAAGTTGGGGTGACTTGTGGGGCTCTGATCAGGTTCTGTTACCCAGATTCCTTTGCAAACCTCAAAATTGGGAAATAAAAAAAAGTTTCCTCACATTTCGGTGATATAAAGTTCCGGAATCTGAGAGGAGCCACAAAGATCCTTCCACCCACCGTTCCCCCAAGTCTTTTGATAAAAATGGTGCCTCACTTGTGTGGGTAGGCCTAGCGCCCGTGAAAGGAAATGCCCCAAAACACAACGTGGACACATCACATTTTCACAAAGAAAACAGAGCTGCTTTTACAAAGTGCCTAGCTGTGGATTCTTGCCTCTAGCTCAGCCGGCACCTGGGGAAACCTAGCAAACCAGCGCATTTTTTTAAAACTAGACACCTAGGGGAATCCAAGATGGGGTGACTTGTGGGGCTCTGACCGGGTTCTGTTACCCAGAATCCTTTGCAAACCTCAAAATTTGGCCAAAAAACACATTTTCCTCTTATTTCGGTGACAGAAAGTTCTGGAATCTGAGAGGAGCCACAAATTTCCTTCCTCCCAGCGTTCCCCTAAGTCTCCTGATAAAAATGGTACCTCACTTGTGTGGGTAGGCCTAGCGCCCGGGAAAGGAAATGCCCCAAAACACAACGTGGACACATCACATTTTCACAAAGAAAACAGAGCTGTTTTTTTAAAAGTGCCTAGCTGTGGATTTTGGCCTCTAGCTCAGCCGGCGCCTGGGGAAACCTAGCAAACCTGCACATTTTTTAAAACTAGACACCTAGGGGAATCCAAGATGGGGTGACTTGTGGGGCTCTGACCAGGTTCTGTTACCCAGAATCCTTTGCAAACCTCAAAATTTGGCAAAAAAAAACACTTTTTTCTCTCATTTCGGTGACAGAATGTTTTGGAATCTGAGAGGAGCCACAAATTTCCTTCCACCCAGCGTTCCCCTCAGTCTCCTGATAAAAATGGTACTGCACTTGTGTGGGTAGGCCTAGCGCCCATGAAAGGAAATGCCCCAAACACACAACGTGGACACATGAAAATTTCACAAAGAAAACAGCTGTTTTTTACAAAGTGCCTAGCTGTGGATTTTGGCCTCTAACTCAGCAGGCACCTGGGAAACCTAGCAAACCTGTGCATTTTTTAAAACTAGACACGTAGGGGAATCCAAGATGGGGTGACTTGTGGGGCTCTGACCAGGTTCTGTTACCCAGAATCCTTTGCAAACCTCAAAATTTGGCTAAAAAAAAAATTTTTCCTCTCATTTCGGTGACAGAAAGTTCTGGAATCTGAGAGGATCCACACATTTCCTTCCTCCCAGTGTTCCCCCAAGTCTCCCCATAAAAACGGTACCTCGCTTGTGTGAGTAGGCCTAGCGCCCATGAAAGGAAATACCCCAGAACACAACGTGGACACATCACATTTTCACAAAGCAAACAGAGCTGCTTTTACAAAGTGCCTAGCTGTCGATTCTTGCCTCTAGCTCAGCCGGCACCTGGGGAAACCAAGCAAACCAGCGCATTTTTTTAAAACTAGACACCTAGGGGAATACAAGATGGGATGACTTGTGGGACTCTGACCGGGTTCTGTTACCCAGAATCCTTTGCAAACCTCAAAATTTGGCAAAAAAAACACTTTTTCCTCTCATTTCGGGACAGAAAGTTCTGGAATCTGAGAAGAGCCCCAAATATCCTTCCACCCAGCATTCCCCCAAGTCTCCCGATAAAAATGGTACCTCACTTGTGTGGGTAGGCTTAGCACACACGAAAGGAAATGCCCCCAAAACACAACGTGGACACATCACATTTTCACAAAGAAATCAGAGCTGCTTTTTACAAAGTGCCTAGCTGTGGATTTTGGCCTCTATCTCAGCCGGCACCTGGGGAAACCTAGCAAACCAGCACATTTTTGAAAACTAGACACCTAGGGGAATCCAAGATGGGGTGACTGGTGGGGCTCTGACCAGGTTCTGTTATCCAGAATCCTTTGCAAACCTCACAATTAGGCCAAAAAAAACAATTGTTCCTTTAATTTGGTGACAGAAAGTTCTGGAATCTGAGAGGAGCCCCAAATTTCCTTCCACCCACAGTTCCCCCAAGTCTCCCGATAAAAATGGTACCTCACTTGTGTGGATAGGTCTAACGCCCGCAAAAGGAAATGCCCCAAAACACAACGTGGACACATCACATTTTCACAAAGAAAACAGAGCTGTTTTTTACAAAGTGCCTAGCTGTGGATTTTGGCCTTTAGCTCAGCCGGCACCTGGGGAAACCTAGCAAACCAGTGCATTTTTGAAAACTAGATACCAAGGGGAATCCAATATGGGGTGACTTGTGGGGCTCTGACCAGGTTCTGTTACCCAGAATCCTTTGTAAACCTCAAAATTTGCCCTAAAAACACTTTTTCCTCTCATTTCGGTGACAGAAAGTTCTGGAATCTAAGAGGAGCCACAAATATCCTTCCACCAAGTGTTCCCCCAAGTCTCCCGATAAAAAATGGTACCTCACTTGTGTGGGTAGACCTAGCGCACACGAAAGGAAATGCCCCCAAACACAACGTGGACACATCACATTTTCACAAAGAAAACAAAGCTGTTTTTTTCAAAGTGCCTAGCTGTGGATTTTGGCCTTTAGCTCAGCCGGCGCCTGGGGAAACCTAGCAAACCTGCACATTTTTGAAAACTAGATACCTAGGGGAATCCAAGATGAGGTGACTTGTGGGGCTCTGACCAGGTTCTGTTACCCAGAAACCTTTGCAAACCTCAAAATTAGGCCAAAAAAAAGATTTGTTCCTCTAATTTTGTGACAGAAAGTTCTGGAATCTGAGAGGAGCCATAAATTTCCTTCCACCCAGCGTTCCCCCAAGTCTCCTGATAAAAATGGTACCTTATTTGTGAGGGTAGGCTTAGCGCCCGCGAAAAGAAATGCCCCAAAACACAACCTGGACACATTACATTTTCACAAAGAAAACAGAGCTGTTTTTTTCAAAGGGCCTAGCTGTGGATTTTTGCCTTCAGCTCAGCCGGTGCCTGGGGAAACCTAGCAAACCCGCACATTTTTTAAAACTAGACACCTAGGGGAATCAAAGATGTGGTGAGTTGTGGGACTCTGACCAGGTTCTGTTACCCAGAATCATTTGCAAACCTCAAAATTTGGCCAAAATAACACTTTTCCTCTCATTTCGGTAAGAGAAAAATCTGGAATCTGAGAGGAGCCACAAATTTCCTTCCACCCAGCGTTCCCCCAAGTCTCCCGATAAAAATGGTACCTCACTTGTGTTGGTAGGCCTAGTGCACGCGAAAGGAAATGCCCCAAAACACAAAGTGGACACATCACATTTTCACAAAGAAAACAGAGCTGTTTTTTACAAAGTTCCTAGCTGTGGATTTTGGCCTCTAGCTCAGCCGGCACCTGGGGAAACCTAGCAAACCAGCGCATTTTTGAAAACTAGACACCTAGGGGAATCCAAGATGGTGTGACTTGTGGGGCTCTGACCAGGTTTTGTTACCCAGAATCCTTTGCAAACCTCAAAATTAGGCCAAAAAAAACAATTGTTCCTTTAATTTGGTGACAGAAAGTTCTGGAATCTGAGAGGAGCCCCAAATTTCCTTCCACCCACAGTTCCCCCAAGTCTCCCGATAAAAGTGGTACCTCACTTGTGTGGGTAGGCCTAACGCCCGAAAAAGGAAATGCCCCAAAACACAACGTGGACACATCACATTTTCACATAGAAAATAGAGCTGTTTTTTACAAAGTGTCTAGCTGTGGATTTTGGCCTTTAGCTCAGCCGGCACCTGGGGAAACCTAGCAAACCAGTGCATTTTTGAAAACTAGACACCTAGGGGAATCCAAGATGGGGTGACTTGTGGGGCTCTGACCAGGTTCTGTTACCCAGAATCATTTGCAAACCTCAAAATTAGGCCAAAAAAACCCATTTGTTTCTCTAATTTGGTGACAGAAAGTTCTGGAATCTGAGAGGAGCCATGAATTTCCTAGCACCCAGCGTTCCCCCAAGTCTCCTGATAAAAATGGTACCTCACTTGTGAGGGTAGGCTTAGCGCCCGCGAAAGGAAATGCCCCAGAACACAACTTGGACACATTACATTTTCACAAAGAAAACAGAGCTGTTTTTTACAAAGTGCCTAGCTGTAGATTTTGGCCTCTAGCTCAGCCGGCACCTGGGGAAACCTAGCAAACCTGAACATTTTTGAAAACTGGACACCTAGGGGAATCCAAGATGGGGTGACTTGTGGGGCTGTGACCGGGTTCTGTTACCCAGAATCCTTTGTAAACCTCAAAATTAGGCCAAAAAACACTTTTTCCTCTCATTTCGGTGACAGAAAGTTCTGGAATCTAAGAGGAGCCACAAATATCCTTCCAGCAAGCGTTCCCCCAAGTCTCCCGATAAAAATGGTACCTCACTTGTGTGGATAGGCCTAGCGCACGCGAAAGGAAATGCCCCGAAACACAACGTGGACACATCACATTTTCACAAAGAAAACAAAGCTGTTTTTTTCAAGGTGCCTAGCTGTGGATTTTGGCCTTTAGCTCAGCCGGCGCCTGGGGAAACCTAGCAAACCTGCACATTTTTGAAAACTAGATACCTAGAGGAATCCAAGATGGGGTGACTTGTGGGGCTCTGACCAGGTTCTGTTACTCAGAAACCTTTGCAAACCTCAAAATGTGGCCAAAAAAACACTTTTTCCTCTCATTTCGGTGAGAGAAAGTTCTGGAATCTGAGAGGAGCCTCAAATGTCCTTCCACCCAGAGTTCCCCCAAGTCTTCTGATAAAAATGGTACCTCACTTGTGTGGGTAGGTCTAATGCCTGCAAAAGTAAATGACCCAAAACACAACGTGGACACATCACATTTTCACAAAGAAAATAGAGCTGTTTTTTACAAAGTGCCTAGCTGTGGATTTTGGCCTCTAGCTCAGCCGGCACCAGGGGAAACCTAGGAAACCTGTGCATTTTTGAAAACTAGACACCTAGGGGAATCCAGGATGGGGTGACTTGTGGGGCTGTGACCAGGTTCTGTTACCCAGAATCCTTTGTAAACCTCAAAATGTGGCCAAAAAACACTTTTTCCTCTCATTTCGGTGACAGAAAGTTCTGGAATCTGAGAGGAGCCACAAATATCCTTCCACCAAGCGTTCCCCCAAGTCTCCCGATAAAAATGGTACCTCACTTGTGTGGGTAGACCTAGCGCACGTGAAAGGAAATGCCTCGAAACACAACGTGGACACATCACATTTTCACAAAGAAAATAGAGCTGTTTTTTACAAAGTGCCTAGGGGTGGATTTTGGCCTCTAGCTCAGCCGGCACCTGGGGAAACCTAGCAAACCAGCGCATTTTTGAAAACTAAACACCTAGGGGAATCCAAGATGGGGTGACTTGTGGGGCTCTGACCAGGTTCTGTTACCCAGAATCCTTTGCAAACCTCAAAATTAGGCCAAAAAAACATATGTTCCTCTAATTTGGTGACAGAAAGTTCTGGAATCTGAGAGGAGCCATAAATGTCCTTCCACCCAGCGTTCCCGTAAATCTCCTGATAAAAATGGTACCTCACTTTTGAGGGTAGGCTTAGCGCCCGCGAAAGGAAATGCCCCAAAACACAACCTGGACACATTGCATTTTCACAAAGAAAACAGAGCTGTTTTTTTCAAAGTGCCTAGCTGTGGATTTTGGCCTTTAGCTCAGCCGGTGCCTGGGTAAACCTAGCAAACCCGCACATTTGTGAAAACTAGATACCTAGGGTAATCCAAGATGGGGTGACTTGTGGGGCTCTGACCAGGTTCTGTTACCCAGAAACCTTTGCAAACCTCAAAATTTGGCCAAAAAAACACTTTTTCCTCTCATTTCGGTGAGAGAAAGTTCTGGAATCTGAGAGGAGCCCCAAATTTCCTTCCACCCAGAGTTCCCCCAAGTCTCCCGATAAAAATGGTACCCCACTTGTGTGGATAGGTCTAATGTCCGCAAAAGGAAATGCCCCAAAACACAACGTAGACACATCACATTTTCACAAAGAAAATAGAGCTGTTTTTTACAAAGTGACTAGCTGTGGATTTTGCTCTCTAGCTCAGCTGGCACCGGGGAAAACCTAGCAAACCTGCGCATTTTTGAAAACTAGACACCTAGGGGACTCCAGGATGGGGTGACTTGTGGGGCTGTGACCGGGTTCTGTTACCCAGAATCCTTTGTAAACCGCAAAATATGGCCAAAAAACACTTTTTCCTCTCATTTCGCTGACAAAAAGTTCTGGAATCTGAGAGGAGCCAAAAATATCCTTCCACCAAGCGTTCCCCCAAGTCTCCCGATAAAAATGGTACCTCACTTGTGTGGGTAGACCTAGCGCACGTGAAAGGAAATGCCCCGAAACACAACGTGGACACATCACATTTTCACAAAGAAAATAGAGCTGTTTTTTACAAAGTGCCTATGTGTGGATTTTGGCCTCTAGCTCAGCCGGCACCTGGGGAAACCTAGCAAACCAGCGCATTTTTGAAAACTAGACACCTAGGGGAATCGAAGATGGGGTGACTTGTGGAGCTCTGACCAGGTTCTGTTACCCAGAATCCTTTGCAAACCTCAAAATTAGGCCAAAAAAAAGATTTGTTCCTCTAATTTGGTGACAGAAAGTTCTGGAATCTGAGAGGAGCCATAAATGTTCTTCCACCCAGCGTTCCCCCAAGCCTCCTGATAAAAATGGTACCTCACTTGTGAGGGTAGGCTTAGCGCCCGCGAAAGGAAATGCCCCAAAACACAACCTGGACACATTACATTTTCACAAAAAAAACAGAGCTGCTTTTTTCAAAGTGCCTAGCTGTGGATTTTGGCCTTTAACTCAGCCGGCGCCTGGGGAAACCTAGCAAACCTGCACATTTTTGAAAACTAGATACCTAGGGGAATCCAAGATGGGGTGACTTGTGGGCTCTGACCAGGTTCTGTTACCCAGAAACCTTTGCAAACCTCAAAATTTGACCAAAAAAACACTTTTTCCTCTCATTTCGGTGAGAGAAAGTTCTGAAATCTGAGAGGAGCCCCAAATTTCCTTCCACCCAGAGTTCCCCCAAGTCTCCCGATAAAAATGGTACCTCACTTGTGTAAGTAGGTCTAACGCCCGCAAAAGGAAATGCCCCAAAACACAACGTGGACACATCACATTTTCACAAAGAAAATAGAGCTGTTTTTTACAAAGTGCCTAGCTGTGGATTTTGACCTCTAGCTCAGCCGGCACCTGGGGAAACCTAGCAAACCTGCGCATTTTTGAAAACTAGACACCTAGGGGAATCCAAGATGGGGTGACTTGTGGGGCTGTGACCGGGTTCTGTTACCCAGAACCCTTTGTAAACCTCAACATTTGGCCAAAAAACACTTTTTCCTCTCATTTCGGTGACAGAAAGTTCTGGAATCTAAGAGGAGGCACAAATATCCTTCCACCAAGTGTTCCCCCAAGTCTCCCGATAAAATGGTACCTCACTTGTGTGAGTAGGCCTAGCGCACGCGAAAGGGAATGCCCCAAAACACAACGTGGACACATCACCTTTGCACAAAGAAAACAGAGCTGTTTTTTACAATGTGCCTCGCTGTGGATTTTGGCCTCTAGCTCAGCCGGCACAAGGGGACATCTAGCAAACCAGTGCATTTTTTAAAACTAGACACCTACGGCAATCCAAGATGAGGTGGCTTGTGGGGCTCTGATCAGGTTCTGTTACCCAGAATCCTTTGCAAACCTCAAAATTTGGCCAAAAAAAACACTTTTTCCTCTTATTTCGGTGACAGAAAGTTCTGGAATCTGAGAGGAGCCGCAAATTTCCTTCCACCCAGCGTTCCCACAAGTCTCCCGATAAAAATGGTACCTCACTTGTGAGGGTGGCACAGGTGCCTGCAACTGAAAAATGCCAAAAACCTGTAGAGATTGAGGGGATAGCACAGCGACTTGATAAGCACATATTTTTCTTTTATACATCTTTTAGGCTGACTCTGGTTTGTGGACCCACACAATAGAGGTATCATTTTATTTGGGAGACTGAGGGGAACTCTGGGTGGTAGGAAATTTGTGCCGCAGCGGTGATCCTACAAAGAAAAGTGAGGAAAATATGCTTTTTTAAGCAAATGTTGATGTTTGCAGAGGAATCTGGGTAAGGAAGTATTGGGGATCCAGGCAAGCCACATCTCCTTGGACTCCTTGGGGTGTCTATTTTTATAACATGTCAGGGTTTGGTAGGTTTCCCTAGATGAAGGCCGCACCCGGGACCAAAAACATAGGTAGTTTTGCAATAGATAAATTTAATGTGTCCACCTACTTACGTGTTGTTCCAAACACAAAAATTGTGAAAAGAAATGCACTTTGGTTATGTTAAAAAGACCTCTCACCCACCAACCAAGTTGGTGGCATGCTTCATCATCGAGGTCCCACCCGAGACACCTAGCGTGTCACAGGTGTGCTGCAACGCCTGATTACAGCGGAGCAGGTTTTGTCATTTTTACCACACATACTGGTTGGATTTGGCACAAGGGTGAGTGATGGTTCAGTGGATCAAATTTTATTAACAAGAGATTTCACAAAAATGAAATGCACTGTTGATAACTGAAAGGCCAAGAAACTGAACCAATGACTCACAGCTCGTGAGCTGTAAAGCCATGACAAGGCACCAACCGCTTCACAGTCCATTCACACACCTTCCATACATGACATGCACAAGACCATTCACGCCGCCAGCCACGGGCCCAGCACATTACAACACTCACATTGACAGACAACGTCACTCAAGGGCCCATCACTTTCATACGCCCACATGCCTGATACAGCAATCACACCAGCTGATAAGTGTGTGGACTAGCGTTTGGTTGGCACCGACAGCAAAGCGCCACCCCATGCGTACCGCCAGCCAAGCGCCACCCCACTCACACCGCCAGCCAAGTGCCACCCCACTCACACCGCCAGCCAAGCGCCACCCCACTCACACCACCAGCCAAGCGCTACCCCACTCACACCGCCAGCCAAGCGCCACCCCACGCACACCGCCAGCCAAGCGCCACCCCACTCACACTGCCAGCAAAGAACCACCCCACGCACACCGCCAGCCAAGCGCCACCCCACTCACACCATCAGCCAAGCACCACCCCACTCACATTGCCAGCCAAGCGCCACCCCACGCACACCGCCAGCCAAGCGCCACCCCACGCACACCGCAACCCAAGTGCCACCCCACACACACCACCATCACTTTTTTTGTTTTTAAACAACAAAGAAACCACTAATCATAAATAAGTACAAAACTATACACACAAAAGCTCTAACTGAATACATGACTAATGCCAACCGTGAAACTGAACATATAAAAATATAAAACAGCAGTTTACACTCACGGAATTTCCCAATAATTCTTCTGTGTGTGGTAGCTCTGGAAACAGCCACCCACACACAGCCCAGGCTTTGAAGGACAATCAGGCAGTACATCCTAGTCTCCTTCCTGAGACCTCTTCGAGCACAGACTCTACATCTCTTAGCAGGAAAGTTTTTTTGGGCCGTGGGAGGAATACACTCAGCAAAGTGACGATCTTTCAATCTAGCCACGTCCTCCACCACTGCTTCTCTAGGAACTCTTGCCTGTTCCAGCACAACAAGGCTAGCTATGATAAACTCCTGAAATTTCACAAATGTCATCCTTGACTCTGGAGAATTATCCTTGAACACAACAAAAGCATTAAAAGTTGCCAAGTGGAACAAGTGAACCGCTAATTTCTTATACCAAACATAAGACTTACGAGCAGCAGTGTAAGGTTCCAACCTCTGATCTACTCTATCAACACCACCCATGTGCTTATTATAGTCTAAAATGCACACAGGTTTGCTCACTTCGGCAACCTGACCCCAAACAGCCACAGGTGAAGTACTCTCATCATGGATGGTACTTAGCATGTACACATTCCTCTTGTCTACAAATTTCAGAGCTAGCAGCTCATCATTCCGCAAGGCACTGCACTGTCCCTTCTCAAGTTTTTTACAGACAAGCTCTCTTGGATAGCCTTTCCGATTAGAGCAGATTGTGCCACAAGCAAGTGTCCACTCTGAACAACTCCGTGAACAACTGAACTCCAGTGTAGAAGTTATCTACATATAAATGATGACCTTTGTTAAACAGTCGTCTACCAAGTTCCCACACAATTTTCTCACTAACTCCAAAAGTGGGTGGATAACCAGGGGGGTCAATATTGGAATCCCTACCAGTGTAGACCCGGAAATTATAAACATATCCTGTACTACTTTCAGACAGCATATACATCTTAATTCCATACCGTGCCCTCCTGCTAAGAATGTACTGTCTAAAAACCAAATGACCCTTGAACAGGACCAAAGACTCATCTACAGATATTTCTTTGCCTGTAACATAGATCTCTGAAAACGGATGATCAAGGACAGGTCTAATCTTAAAAAGACGGTCAGAATCAGGGTGATCTCGTGGCAAGGCTAAAACATTATCTCCAAAATGCAACAATCCGAAGAAGAAGCTCATACCAGTTATGACTCATGATGGTAGGAAATGCATACAAATTAGTCTGCTCAACAATCTCTTCCAAAAATATATTGTCCATAAACAACTCAAAAAAGTTGACGGCCAAAAAGTTTTCCGTATTAACTCGACACCCTGGGAAACAAGTAAACACAGGCAACTGTGGCTTCTCCATGTTTGGTGCAACCCACATGTCAGGTCTTCCAATGGGAAGCCTTTCAGCCACTGGCTCCTGCACCATCTGTACATCAGTGTCCTCCTCTAAAATAGGCCCTTCATCAGCACTGAGAGTGGCTTCATCATCAGATGATTCCTCTCTGACAGAAAATTCACTTCCAAAATCTTGAACTTCCTCCTCTGCCTCAGATGCAGAGTCAGTCTCATAATCATGGCCAGAAGACGACTCAAAAAGCACACCAACAACCTGCTGAGCGGTCATCCTACGGCTAGCCATGATCCTTATTACAAAAATTAACTGGACAAATGCACCACCAACAGCTAGCACTGTGTAAGATAAGTAACAAACAAAGTGTAGCTTTATCACTAAGAGTTATTAACTCAAAAACTATACCGCTCACTTGCCTGAAAAAGCTTGACTCACCAGCAACTACTCTGCACTGCCACAGCAATCACCAATGATATCCCACTCAAAAGAGAAAAAAAGCAAATGAGACATAAGACAACACAATAATCATTGTGCATAAATCTAAAGACAATTTCACACACAATCCTGCATTCAGTACACCACCTACAAACATGTAATTCATGCACGGCAACAATACTCCTTTGGGGTAAATGTATTTATTTGCCTAAAAAATGCAACTACGCATACCACAGGACAACCACTGCCTCAACTGCAACAAGCCACTGCAAAGGAAGCAAAAGCTTTTAACTAGAACAAAAAGAAGAAATAAACTGTTATCATAAATGCAAATACTTCGCTAGTTGACAAACACCCCGCCACCAACCATTTTTAAATGTTCCCTTGTGTCTAGTGTTTTCTGATTTGGGGCAGATGGGCCTAAAAAAAATAGGCCAATCTGCCCCAAAAGGGGCCAGAAATGCCATAGAATGTATTGCCCCCTTTGGAGGGTGACCCTTGCCCAAGGGGCCACCCCCCACACAAAACACACACATGATCCCTGGCGCAAAGTGGATTTTGCCCCCCTTGAAAGCAGAGGGGCCTGAAAATGCCCAATAGTGCTTTTTGCCCCTTGGGGGCGACCCTTGCCCAAAGTGGCGCACCCCCAACACAAAAAAAAAATCCCTGGCGTCTTCATGGTTTCAGCCCCCCGGGGGGCAGAAGGGCCTACAAAAACTAGGTCAATCTGCCCCCTTGGTGGGCGACCCTTGCCCAAGGGGCCACCCCTCCCCACAAAGCACACACACACACACACATGATCCCTGGCGCTAAGTGGATTCTGCCCCCCTTGCGGGTAGAAAGGCCTAAAAAAATAGGCCAATCTGCCCCAAAGGGGGCCAGAAATGCCTTAAAATATATTGCCCCCTTTGGAGGGCGACACTTGCCCAAGGGGTCACCCCCCCACACAAAACACACACATGACCCCTGGCGCAAAGTGGATTCTGCCCCCATTGAAAGCAGAGGGGCCTGAAAAAAAAAAAAAGGCCGATCTGCCTCCAATGGGGGCAGAATTGCCCAATAGTGCTTTTTGCCCCTTAGGGGTGACCCTTGCCCAAAGGGGTGCCCTCCAACACAAAAAAAAGAAAACAAAAGAAAGAAAGAAAACCCTGGAGTCTTCATGGTTTCTGCCCCCCCGGGGGGCAGAAAGGCCTACAAAAACTAGGTCAATCTGCCCCCAAGGGGGGCAGAAATGGCATATATTACATTGCCCCCTTTGGGGGGGTGACTCTTTCCCAAGGGGCCACCCCCCTACACAAAGCACACGCACACACACACACACACACACACACACACACATGATCCCTGGCGCTATGGGGATTCTGCCAAAAATAGGCTGAACTGCCTAATAGTACTTTTTGCCCCTTGGGGGTGACCCTTGCCCAAGGGGGCATCACCCAAAACACAAAAAAGAAACCAAAAGAAAAAAAATCCCTGGTGTCTTCATGGTTTCTGCCCCCCCCCGGGGGCAGAAAGAGCAACAAAAACTAGGCAGCAGAAAGGGCCTACATCACATTGCCCCCTTTGGAGGACGACCCTTGCCCAAGGGGCCACCACCCCACACAAAGCACACACACACATGATCTCTGGTGCTATGGGGATTCTGTCCCCAAGGGGGGGCAGAACTGCCCAATAGTGCATTTGGGCCCATGGGGGTGACCCTTGCCCACGGGGCTGTCCCCCAACACAAAAAAACAAATAACAAAAAACAATCCCTGGTGTCGAGTGGCTTTCTGCCCCCCTTGGGGGCAAATCGGCCTAAAAATAAGGCCAATCTGCCCCCAAGTGGGGTCAGAAATGGCAAAAAAGAGGTATTGCCCCCCAAAGGAGAGCGACCCTTGCCCAAGGGGTCGTTCTCCAAAACAAATAAACACACACGCACACACACACTAATTCCCTGGTGTCTAGTGGGCATTCCTGCTGCCCGATCGCATTGGGATTGGGCAGCAGGAAGGCTCAAAGAGACATCGTGGGAAAGGAAAACCCGTTCCTTTCCCTCAATGCCTCTTTTACAGGCATTCCCTACCTCTGGAGGTAAAAACCTACCTCCTTGCTGGAAGACGCGCTGGAAGCAAATGGCTTCCACTCGTCTTTCCTCCCTTTCATGATGTCAACGTGCGATTGTGCGCTGACATCATGGGGGGCTTGTGGGGCGGGGGTGGAAGGGGAAGGGATTCTCCTTCCAGCCCTGGCCTGGGGGGTGGGGGGCGGCCCTCGGGAGGAGCGCTAGCGCTTCTCCCGAGGGCTGTGCAATGGACGTAAACGGTTATATCCATGGTGCCTCACAGGCGCAGCCATGGACGTAACCATTACATCCATGGCAATCAAGGGGTTAACTAAACATGGTTTGTCCGTTTAGATATTACAACTGTATTTTTGCTCTGTTGTGCAATGACAATTTGCACCCCATATGTTGTCTTTGGGGAATGTTAGGCTGCTCTAGCTTTGCTATTAAAGATGAGCAGGGGAACCCTTAAGGAAACATTTGTACAACTGTGTACTTGACTGATCTAGCCCAAAGGGTCAGTTTCTTGTGCTCTGATGTAACTGCACATAGCATGCCAGAGATTTTCATGTACGAGGAGAGAGTTAGAAATGCTATGTGTATTTGTCAAATGTACTGTCACCGTCGAGTGCATCTTAGCGCTGAGCAGGTGTGTACCTAGCCCTGCCTCTATTAGGTTGGTTAGTTGAAAAGCCAGGTTTTCCGCTTCGTGTAGAATTCTAGAAGAGAGGAGGAGGCTTTGATGTAGAGTGGGAGCCAATTCTATGCTTAGGAGCAATGTAAGAGAACCTCCTCAGAGAAGTTTACATACCAAAGGATGTTCGCCCACCAGCTGTCCACCAAGCTGAGAGTGGCCTTCTGAAACTGCTGATCAAAATGTATAGACCGACTTATACTCCAAACCCTCTGAAGCTAGGGAAGCGAGAAAATTCAGGATGTGAACAACTTCCAAACCCATGGGATTCAGGTGTCGTTGGTGGCACCAACCCAACCATCGACTCCAAGCCGAGTGGTAAAACTTGATTGTGCTATATGCTTTGGAGAGCCATGACACAGCTTCTCATGAAAAGCTTGGGACTTTCCAGCATTCCCAGTAATCCTCCATGCCTCCATAAGATGTAGAGAGTTGTCCAGTACTATGGAATGGGGATTCCTCAGGGGAACCTGGAAGAGACCTGGAAACAGGGGTAGACGGATTGGAGAATCCCAAGAAATTTCCTTCAGAACAGCAAGCCTAACTTAAGACCTCGAGATTGGGGTGACACCTGCTAAGTCCGCTTACTGCCTCCGAACCTGGGTGGACAACCTCATGATCATCGTGAACGGAGGAAATGCATACCTGTTTTCCATCCTCCAATCCTGAAAGAACACATCTGTTGCTGTTGCATTGGGATCTGGTCTCCAACTGAAATACCTGTTAAATTGATGGTCCAGGCACAATGCAAAAAGATCCACTGTTTAAGGTCCCCACCTGGCTTATAGTTCCTAGAATATCCAACAATCCAACTTCCACAGACTGGCATCTTGCCAGTGTTGAGACTGCCAATCCTGAACCGATTGAACTTCGTTGTAAGGTGTTCTGCTGTCACAGAGATTTGTTTTTCCGGTCAGTGGGCCCAAAAGCTCTGAGCCAAGTCTCAAAGATTCTTGGATCACGTCCCACCAAGATGATGTAGCTGCTACACTTCACCACAAATTACCCTGCCATCAATTTGAGATAGTTTATGTGAAGGGTCTTTTTAGCGGATGACCATTTAACTCCTGTGGAGAATTTTCCACAGCATGCACCCCAAACTGATTTGATCACCAGATCCGGTTGAGATCCAAAAGTGGCCCATCTGTTCTAGGTCTCCTCGTGAGCAATTAACCAATGTGTTTCTGTATTGGTGTCCTCTGACAGGGGAATTGATTAAGAGCAAGTGAGCTCTCGCTGAAGGTCGAAGGCTTTCAGGGGCTGCAGAGCCCAGTAGCATTGGGACCTGGGAAGATAGCCTGTATGGAGGACAACAGGAGACCCAGAATTGGGGCTAGGTGTCTGAGAAAGGTAGATGGCTTATCTAGAGGCCTCCTGAACTTAATTTGTTGAGCTTCTGTTAGAAATGAGTTTTTGGTTGGCAGTCTTTGGTTACTGCCTGCCCAAGCAAGGACCCTCACTCTAGACAGGGTAAAGGAGAATCACACTCAGTTAACCCCCGCTCACCCCCTTGGTACCTTGGCACGAGCAGGCAGGCTTAACTCAGGGACAATGTGTTAAGTATTTGTACCAACACACACAGTAATACAGTGAACCACTACAAAATGACACAACACAGGTTTAGAAAAATAGGAAATATATTAACTAAATAAGCAAGACCAAATATGATCACATATTATGCTTCCCAAAAAAAACAATGAAACTATAATTTGCTTATCTCTGAAACGTTTTCACATTTAGTACCTAGGCCTGAAAGTTTATTAATTGAACTTGAAGCGTTTTGTTCATTGCGCAGAAGCGCCTTGCTTGTTGTTCATGAAGCGCTTTAATCATCATGCATGAAGCGCTTTGGTCATTATGCCAGAGATCGCTTTTACTTGCTTTGACTGAAGCGCTACGCTCGTTATGCCAAGGGGAACTTTACTCATGTGGCCTGAAGCATTTTGATACTCGTGCCCAGATCGCTTTACTCATGTAGCCTGAAATGCTTTGATTGTCGTACCAAGGGCGCTTTACTCTTGTGCCTTGAAGCGCTTTGCTCGTTGTGCTAAGGGGGTGCTTTTACTCATGTGAACTAAAGCGTTTTGATCCTCCTGCCAAGATCGCTTTACTCATGTGGCCTGAAACGCTTTGATTGTCGCGCCAAGGGCGCTTTACTCATGTGGACTGAAATGCTTTGATTGTCGTGCCAAGGATGGTTTACTCGTGTGGACTGAAACGCTTTGATTGTCGTGCCAAGGGCGCTTTACTCATGTGGACTGAAACGCTTTGATTGTTGTGCCAAGGGTGCTTTACTCCTGTTGACTGAAACGCTTTAATTGTCGTGCCAAGGGCACTTTATTCATGTGGACTGAAACACTTTGATTATCGTGCCAATGGCGCTTTACACGTGTGGCCTGAAGCGCTTTGCTCGTTGTGCTAAGGGGCACATTACTCCTGTGATCTGAAGCGCTTTGATCGTCGCGCCAAGGCCGCTTTACTCTTAGAACTGGAAATGCTTTGCTCGTTGTGCTAAGGGGCGCTGTACTTTTGGAAGTAACAACTTCCTTCAAGATTGGGCTCATCAAGACCTTACCGCTACGAGTACGACCTACTCATATCTGAATTCACCATGGAAACAAGGATACTCCGACTTGCTGTCAATCTGCCATGCAGGAAATCTGCTCTTCTTCAGAGGAACCCCCACGAGGTCTGACTACATCGAAGTCTTCAAAATAGTGAGCAATGTGCTTGAGTGTGGCTGGGCTTTATAGGCCTGCCACACCCCAAGATGTCTGCTGCCTCTAAAGACCTGGGAATTTTTGTCCCTTCATAGAATAGCACTGATAAGTGCATCGTGTCCACTAATGTCCTGACCCTGCAGCTACATGAGCTTTACCACAGGGCAGGCGATGCTGATGACCACTTTTAGAACAGGAAGGGAGGACAAGTGGTGCGCATGAAGCGTCGTAAATACGCGCAGCGGAATTTTGGGCGGGACCTGGACCGCACACAGCCTTATTCCTGACATTACACTCCTCTCCCAAGCACGGTCCAGGGCCCGGCTTATCAGGATGGAGGAGATGAAAGCGTTGCACCAAACGTGGTGCATGGACATGCCTTGCAGGTTCCCAGAAGTCATTTTCTGGTCCGTATCCTTTTCAGGACACTAAGTACCAAAGGGAAGACCCACGATATCTGGAGTCTAAGATAGATCGCACCTCATACTCCCAATGACCTTGGACTAGTAGAGGAGCAGGTTGTGTGACACTCGAGGGCGAAACAGGTTTAAGAAGTGAAGTGTGAAACACCAGATGAATTTTCAGGGACAATGGCAATTTTATTTTATATGTTACTGGGTTCACTTGTCACAGAACTTCATAGGGCCCTATGAATTTTGGATGAAACCTATTTTTATTTTTTAATACAAGGTTTTTCATGGATAACCAAACTCTATCTTTGTATACTGAGGACCAGGCTGGTGTTGTTTGTCATATTGCATTTTATATTTTGTCTTTGTTTGGTGTAGATTTGTTTGCAATTGTGAATGTACCTTTTTCATGTCTGTGACTGCTGGAGTGGTTTGAGTAGAAACAGGTAGCGTAACTGGCAAAATGTGCGTATGTCGCCCATATAAACCATAGAAAGGAGTTGAGTTTTTTTGAAGACTGGTGAGAATTGTTATAAGCCAGTTCTGCAAGCCACAAAAGATCCAGCCAGGTTTGAGGAGACTTTGTTGCATAACATCGTAAGTATTGTTTTAGAGTTTGGTTTAATCTCTCTGTTTGACCATCCGTTTGTGGATGATAACTAGTGGATAAAGTCAAATCAATTCATAAAGCCTTGCACCATTGCTTCCAAAAAGGTGCAGAAAATTGTGTTACTCTATCATAGAGGATGACTCTAGGAAGTCCATGAAGGCGAACAATGTTTTCTAAGATGATAGTTGCTAAGGTGTCAGAGGTCGGGAGACCTTTACAGGCAATGAAATGAGCATATTTGGTAAGACTATCCACCACCACTAAAATGGTTGTAAATTGCTTTACTTGAGGAAGACCAGTAATAAAATCCATAGAGATATGTTCCCATGAATGATTGGGAACGGGTAGAGATATCAATAGACCTTTGGGCTTGCTATGTTCGCTTTTGCATCTTGCACATACTTCACATGATTGTAGCATTTGTTTTAAGTCATGAACAAATGTAGGCCACCAAAAATACCTTTTTCATGAGTTCTACCGTTTTTTGAGGACCTGGATGACCTGCCAGAGGATGACTATGCAACCAATAAAAAGCTGTCTCGCTTAACTCCTCAGTGGGCAGGAATACTCGAGATTGGTGTAAAGGTAGGTCTTGTTGAATGGATCTTTTGGTGTCTTGCTATAACCACTCTTGCCACTTGGTGATGTGAAAATGATTATGAATAAGATCAAAGAACTTCTCAGCTGCTATTAAACACAACACTTTTGAAGGCGTTATAATAGGCATGGGTTTTTGTTCAGTGTGTGTGATTGAAGAATCTTGCCTAGACAATGCGTTGGCCTTACGATTATCTACTCCTGGTCTAAAAGTCACTATGAAATCAAATTCTGCAAAGAATAGCATCCATCTCAATTGCCTGGGAGTTAGTAGTCTGGCAGAGCTCATAAACTGTAAGTTTCTATGATCAGAGTATACAGTTATGGTGTGCTTTGCTCCCAATAGATAATGTCTCCATTCCTTGAAAGCATTGCGAATTGCTAGTAATTCTTATTCTGCTAAGGTGTAGTTTAGTTCTGCTTCATTCAGTTTTCTTGACACATATGCTATGGGGTGCAATTGTCCAGTTTCTCTGTGACGTTGGGATAGGATGGCCCAAAACCCAAAAAACATTGGATGTAACGTACTGATTTTGGTGTGGGCCATTCTGATACTGCTTGAATTTTTCTTTCAGTCATTTGCATACAGCCAGGTGTTAAAATGACTCCCAAAAATTCAACTTCTTTGGTATGGAATTCGCATTTACTCAATTTGCAAAACAAATTATGGTTTCACACAGTTTGTGATACCTTTTTTTACATGTTCTTCATGTATTTCTTCAGAGTTTGAATAGATCAATATATCGTCAATATAAACGATGACAAAGATATCAAGGTATTCTCTCAGAACATCGTTTAGGAAATATTGGAAAGCTGCTGGAGCGTTACATAGACCAAACGGCATCACTTGATACTCAAAGAGACCATAACGACTCTTAAAAGCTGTTTTCTATTTACCTCCCTCTCGAATTCAAACAAGGTGATAAGCACCTCGTAAGTCAAGTTTGGTGTAAATAACGGCGGATTTCACCTGGTCTAACAAGACTGGTATGAGAGGTAGTGGATATTTATTTTTAACAGTGATCTTGTTTATCGCTCTAAAGTCAATACAAGGTCTCAATTCGCCATTAGCTTTGGGGACGAAAAACAGCAGAGAAGCCGCTGGAGATCGTGATGGCCGAAGTAGCTTGTTTACTAAGCATTGATCAAGGTATTCTCGTAGGATTTGATTTTCTTTCTCTGATAATGCATAGATTCTACAATTTGGTATTTTGGCGCCTGGTACAAGGTCGATCTGACAGTCGTACGGCCTGTGAGGTGGTAAGGAGCTTGCTTTCTTTGCACAGAAAACATCAGTATATTCTAAATACTATGGTGGCAGCTCAATTTCCTTCTCGACTGCAGTAGCAATAGATTGTAGAAGATTTCCTTCTTTGTCTCGTCTTCGTTGAATACATTTTTATAACAAGAAGAAGAAGAAGAAGAAGAAAAACGCAAAACCTGGTTGCGCCAGTCTATGCATGGATTGTGTAACATTAACCACGGCATTCCGAAAATAAAACTATATTGTGGTGCTTGGATTATATCGAAGCAAATTATCTCACAGTGGTTCATATTTTCATCATTTTTGCAAAATCATTTGTATTTGTGAGGTTTGTTTAGTAACGGGGCCTCCTGCCAATTCACTACCATCAACTGCATAAACAACTTCAGGAACCTTTTTCTTGACACTGGGTATATGTAAAACTAGTGCAGTTTGTTGGTCCACAAAATTTCCTGTTGCCCCTCAATCAATTAGAACTTGTACATTATGTCTTTTTCCCTGTACAGTCAGTTGTACTAAAATTTGAAAATGTTTGACATAGAGATTTGTGCAAGAACACACTGAAGGGATTGTCAATTTGCCCAAGAGGTCCCCTTCATTTTTACTTGGGAACTTTAGTTTTCCTGTGAATTTTTCGAAAGCAATCGCTATCTTTTTCTTTGTCACAAATGTTGGATCAATTTTACCTTTGGGTTTCTTTTGACATTCCTTTACGAAATTACCCTTTTTTCCACAATACAGACACTGTTCATTTCTTCGTTGCATGTCTTTCTCCTCTTTGGTCAATGATGGGCGAACAGTTCCGATATCCATAGGTTCTATAATAGGATCTGAGGACAACTGAAGGTGTCTGGACCTTTCCATTCGCCAGTTGGGTTTTCCCATTTTTTCCTTACTCCTTTTCTCTCTGAGAGTCTATGATCTATCCGCAGGGTTAGATGAATTAAATCAGTACAAGTTTCAGGTTGTGGTTCAACTTGGGCCAATACATCTTTCAGTTCGTCTTTTAGCTCTTGATAAAATACTGCTGACCTTTTTTTCCTCTGGCCAAGCGGTTTCCACTACTAACCGGTTGAAGTGTGACAAATACGTTATCAAGTCTTTGTTTCCTTGACGTAGTTCTAGTAACTCTTTGTCTGCAGACATAGTTATTGCGCACCTGTCAAATACCTTTACAAATTCTTCTACAAAACTACGCCAATCATACAAAAGGGGACTGTCTATTCGGACTAATGGAACTGCCCAAGTAGCTGCATCATCATTCAGATATGATATAAGGAATGCAATTCTAGATTGTGCGTCCGGAAAGGCACCGGGACAACACGTTAAATGTAATTCCACCTGTGTGAGAAAAACCTGAACCTTATTGGGGTCCCCAGAAAATCTTTCAGGTGCAACTAGAGGAATCTGTGTCAGCACGTTCACAGCTATGTTAGTAGGTGTGGAAAGCGTAGAACGAGACTCAGATTCAGAACCATCCACCATACTCTGTAACTGGGTTACTTTGTTAACTAAATCAGCTGTAACATTTTTTGAGTCTGTCAAATCCCTTTGCATTTGAGTGACTACTTGCATAAGGGTGTCTAGGGTGGCCATTTTGCGCAGCTCACGTAGAGACCAAGAGGAAAGTATAAAATCATGGGCTCACTATTCGGTCACAGTGCTCTTTCCTCGGGATCTGCACGCTGCTGAACAAAAGGCCCACCTCCTGGCGTCACCAACTCAGAAGGCTATTATAGCACAGAGTTATGATGAAGCCAGGTGGGGGGGAAGGGAATTAGGGTAGAGAACTGCAGGGAGAGAGATCTGAAAAGAAATGGTTAGAACAAATATACATACATTCATTCATAACAGTATAACTCACCAATAGACTTTTGAATAAAAGCATCTCCGTGATATCAGATTGAGACCCTTTGTGAATTGGGCGTTGCCCCTTCTTTGAATCATGGAACAAGAACAAACTGCATCCTCTAAACCTAGAGATGGCAAGAGCTTTGGACTATGGTCATACTCTAAATATCAATCATGTAACAATTATGCATTCATAAGATAAACGTTTGATCTCAGCCTGGAAATTCTCAAAGACTTAAATATGTATCTCACATATTATGCTTTCCAAAAAAACAATGAAACTATAATTTGCTTATCTCTGAAATGTTTTCACATTTACTACCTAGGCCTGAAAGTTTATTCATTGAACTTGAAGCGTTTTGTTCATTGGGCAGAAGCGCCTTTCTTGTTGTTCATGAAGCACTTTAATCATCATACATGAAGCGCTTTGTTCATTATGCCAGAGAGCGCTTTTACTTGCTTGGTCTGAAGCGCTACGCTCGTTATGCCAAGGGGCGCTTTACTCATGTGGCCTGAAGCGTTTGATTGTCGTGCCAAGGGCGATTTACTCGTGTGGACTGAAACGCTTTGATTGTCATGCCAACGGCGCTTTACTCATGTGGACTGAAACGCTTTGATTGTCGTGCCAAGGGCGATTTACTCGTGTGGACTGAAACGCTTTGATTGTCATGCCAAGGGCGCTTTACTCATGTGGACTGAAACGCTTTGATTGTCGTGCCAAGGGCGCTTTACTCATGTGGACTGAAACGCTTTGATTGTTGTGCCAAGGGTGCTTTACTCCTGTTGACTGAAACGCTTTAATTGTCGTGCCAAGGGCACTTTATTCATGTGGACTGAAACACTTTGATTATCGTGCCAATGGCGCTTTACACGTGTGGCCTGAAGCGCTTTGCTCGTTGGGCTAAGGGGCACATTACTCCTGTGATCCGAAGCGCTTAGATCGTCGCGCCAAGGCCGCTTTACTCTTAGAACTGGAAATGCTTTGCTCATTGTGCTAAGGGGCGCTGTACTTTTGGAAGTAACAACTTCCTTCAAGATTGGGGTCATCAAGACCTTACCGCTACGAGTATGACCTACTCATATCTGAATTCACCATGGAAACAAGGATACTCCGACTTGCTGTCAATCTGCCATGCAGGAAATCTGCTCTTCTTCAGAGGAACCCACACGAGGTCTGACTACATTGAAGTCTTCAAAATAGTGAGCAATGTGCTTGAGTGTGGCTGGGCTTTATAGGCCTGCCACACCCCAAGATGTCTGCTGCCTCTAAAGACCTGGGAATTTTTGTCCCTTCATAGAATAGCACTGATAAGTGCATCGTGTCCACTAATGTCCTGACCCTGCAGCTACATGAGCTTTACCACAGGGCAGGCGATGCTGATGACCACTTTTAGAACAGGAAGGGAGGACAAGTGGTGCGCATGAAGCGTCGTAAATACACGCAGCGGAATTTTGGGCGGGACCTGGACCGCACACAGCCTTATTCCTGACATTACACTCCTCTCCCAAGCACGGTCCAGGGCCCGGCTTATCAGGATGGAGGAGATGAAAGCGTTGCACCAAACGTGGTGCATGGACATGCCTTGCAGGTTCCCAGAAGTCATTTTCTGGTCCGTATCCTTTTCAGGACACTGAGGGGCATATTTATACTCCGTTTGCGCCGAATTTGCGTCGTTTTTTTCGACGCAAATTCGACGCAAAACTAACTCCATATTTATACTTTGGCGTTAGACGCGTCTAGCGCCAAAGTTCATGGAGTTAGCGTCATTTTTTTGCGTGAACACCTTCCTTGCGTTAATGATATGCAAGGTAGGCGTTCCCGTCGTAAAAAATGACTCTGATGCATATGCGTCGGATTTATACTCCCGGGCAAAAATGACGCCCGGGAGTGGGCGGGTCTAAAAAACCAGCATTAGTGCCGGATTTTAGCGCCTGGGTCAGGGCAGGCGTTAAGGGACCTGTGGGCTCAGAATGAGCCCAGAGGTGCCCTCCCCTGCCCCCAGGGACACCACCTGCCACCCTTGCCCACCCCAGGAGGACACCCAAGGATGGAGGGACCCACCCCAGGGACATTAAGGTAAGTCCAGGTAAGTATTTTTGTTTATTTTTTTTGTGGCATAGGGGGGCCTGATTTGTGCCCCCCTACATGCCACTATGCCCAATGACCATGCCCAGGGGACAGAAGTCCCCTGGGCATGGCCATTGGGCAAGGGGGCATGACTCCTGTCTTTGCTAAGACAGGAGTCATTTCAATGGGGGATGGGCGTCGTAAAAAAATGGCGCAAATCGGGTTGTGGCGATTTTTTTGCCTCAGTCTGACTTGCACCATTTGTGGACGCCCATACGCCATTTTCCCTCTACGCCGGCGCTGCCTGGTGTACGTCGTTTTTTTTAACGCACACCAGACAGCGCCGGCGGCTAACGCCGGCTAACGTCATTCAATAAATACGGCGCCCGCATGGCGCTTCAGAATGGTGTTAGCCGGCGCTAATTTTTTTGACGCAAAACTGCGTTGCCGCAGTTTTGCGTCAAAAAGTATAAATATGGGCCTAAGTACCCAAGGGAAGACCCACGATATCTGGAGTCTAAGATAGATCGCACCTCATACTCCCAATGACCTTGGACTAGTAGAGGAGCAGGTTGTGTGACACTCGAGGGCGAAACAGGTTTAAGAAGTGAAGTGTGAAACACCAGATGAATTTTCAGGGACAATGGCAATTTTAGTTTATATGTTACTGGGTTCACTTGTCGCAGAACTTCATAGGGCCCTATGAATTTTGGATGAAACCTATTTTTATTTTTTAATACAAAGTTTTTCATGGATAACCAAACTCTATCTTTGTATACTGAGGACCAGTCTGGTGTTGTTTGTCATATTGCATTTTATATTTTGTCTTTGTTTGGTGTAGATTTGTTTGCAATTGTGAATGTACCTTTTTCATGTCCGTGACTGCTGGAGTGGTTTGAGTAGAAACAGGTAGCGTAACTGGCAAAATGTGCGTATGTCGCCCATATAAACCATAGAAAGGAGTTGAGTTTTTTGAAGACTGGTGAGAATTGTTATAAGCCAGTTCTGCAAGCCACAAAAGATCCAGCCAGGTTTGAGGAGACTTTGTTGCATAACATCGTAAGTATTGTTTTAGAGTTTGGTTTAATCTCTCTGTTTGACCATCCGTTTGTGGATGATAACTAGTGGATAAAGTCAAATCAATTCATAAAGCCTTGCACCATTGCTTCCAAAAAGGTGTAGAAAATTGTGTTACTCTATCATAGAGGATGACTCTAGGAAGTCCATGAAGGCGAACAATGTTTTCTAAGATGATAGTTGCTAAGGTGTCAGAGGTCGGGAGACCTTTACAGGCAATGAAATGAGCATATTTGGTAAGACTATCCACCACCACTAAAATGGTTGTAAATTGCTTTACTTGAGGAAGACCAGTAATAAAATCCATAGAGATATGTTCCCATGAATGATTGGGAACGGGTAGAGATATCAATAGACCTTTGGGCTTGCTATGTTCGCTTTTGCATCTTGCACATACTTCACATGATTGTAGCATTTGTTTTAAGTCATGAACAAATGTAGGCCACCAAAAATACCTTTTTCATGAGTTCTACTGTTTTTTGAGGACCTGGATGACCTGCCAGAGGATGACTATGCAACCAATAAAAAGCTATCTCGCTTAACTCCTCAGTGGGCAGGAATACTCGAGATTGGTGTAAAGGTAGGTCTTGTTGAATGGATCTTTTGGTGTCTTGCTATAACCACTCTTGCCACTTGGTGATGTGAAAATGATTACGAATAAGATCAAAGAACTTCTCAGCTGCTATTAAACACAACACTTTTGAAGGCGTTATAATAGGCATGGGTTTTTGTTCAGTGTGTGTGATTGAAGAATCTTGCCTAGACAATGCGTCGGCCTTACGATTATCTACTCCTGGTCTAAAAGTCACTATGAAATCAAATTCTGCAAAGAATAGCATCCATCTCAATTGCCTGGGAGTTAGTAGTCTGGCAGAGCTCATAAACTGTAAGTTTCTATGATCAGAGTATACAGTTATGGTGTGCTTTGCTCCCAATAGATAATGTCTCCATTCCTTGAAAGCATTGCGAATTGCTAGTAATTCTTATTCTGCTACAGTGTAGTTTAGTTCTGCTTCATTCAGTTTTCTTGACACATATGCTATGGGGTGCAATTGTCCAGTTTCTCTGTGACGTTGGGATAGGATGGCCCAAAACCCAAAAAACATTGGATGTAATGCACTGATTTTGGTGTGGGCCATTCTGATACTGCTTGAATTTTTCTTTCAGTCATTTGCATACAGCCAGGTGTTAAAATGACTCCCAAAAATTCAACTTCTTTGGTATGGAATTCGCATTTACTCAATTTGCAAAACAAATTATGGTTTCATACAGTTTGTGATACCTTTTTTTACATGTTCTTCATGTATTTCTTCAGAGTTTGAATAGATCAATATATCGTCAATATAAACGATGACAAAGATATCAAGGTATTCTCTCAGAACATTGTTTAGGAAATATTGGAAAGCTGCTGGAGCGTTACATAGACCAAACGGCATCACTTGATACTCAAAGAGACCATAACGACTCTTAAAAGCTGTTTTCTATTTACCTCCCTCTCGAATTCAAACAAGGTGATAAGCACCTCGTAAGTCAAGTTTGGTGTAAATAACGGCGGATTTCACCTGGTCTAACAAGAATGGTATGAGAGGTAGTGGATATTTATTTTTAACAGTGATCTTGTTTATCGCTCTAAAGTCAATACAAGGTCTCAATTCGCCATTAGCTTTGGGGACGAAAAACAGCAGAGAAGCCGCTGGAGATCGTGATGGCCGAAGTAGCTTGTTTACTAAGCATTGATCAAGGTATTCTCGTAGGATTTGATTTTCTTTCTCTGATAATGCATAGATTCTACAATTTGGTATTTTGGCGCCTGGTACAAGGTCGATCTGACAGTCGTACGGCCTGTGAGGTGGTAAGGAGCTTGCTTTCTTTGCACAGAAAACATCAGAATCTACTAAATACTATGGTGGCAGCTCAATTTCCTTCTCGACTGCAGTAGCAATAGATTGTTGAAGATTTCCTTCTTTGTCTCGTCTTGGTTGAATACATTTTTATAACAAGAAGAAGAAAAACGCAAAACCTGGTTGCGCCAGTCTATGCATGGATTGTGTAACATTAACCACGGCATTCCTAAAATAAAACTATATTGGGGTGCTTGGATTATATCGAAGCAAATTATCTCACAGTGGTTCATATTTTCATCATTTTTGCAAATCATTTGTATTTGTGAGGTTTGTTTAGTAACGGGGCCTCCTGCCAATTCACTACCATCAACTGCATAAACAACTTCAGGAACCTTTTTCTTGACACTGGGTATATGTAAAACTAGTTCAGTTTGTTGGTCCACAAAATTTCCTGTTGCCCCTCAATCAATTAGAACTTGTACATTATGTCTTTTTCCCTGTACAGTCAGTTGTACTAAAATTTGAAAATGTTTGACATAGAGATTTGTGCAAGAACACACTGAAGGGATTGTCAATTTGCCCAAGAGGTCCCCTTCATTTTTACTTGGGAACTTTAGTTTTCCTGTGAATTTTTCCAAAGCAATCGCTATCTTTTTCTTTGTCACAAATGTTGGATCAATTTTACCTTTGGGTTTCTTTTGACATTCCTTTACGAAATTACCCTTTTTTCCACAATACAGACACTGTTCATTTCTTCGTTGCATGTCTTTCTCCTCTTTGGTCAATGATGGGCGAACAGTTCTGATATCCATAGGTTCTATAATAGGATCTGAGGACAACTGAAGGTGTCTGGACCTTTCCATTCGCCAGTTGGGTTTTCCCATTTTTTCCTTACTGCTTTTCTCTCTGAGAGTCTATGATCTATCCGCAGGGTTAGATGAATTAAATCAGTACAAGTTTCAGGTTGTGGTTCAACTTGGGCCAATACATCTTTCAGTTCGTCTTTTAGCTCTTGATAAAATACTGCTGACCTTTTTTTCCTCTGGCCAAGCGGTTTCCACTACTAACCGGTTGAAGTGTGACAAATACGTTATCAAGTCTTTGTTTTCTTGACGTGGTTCTAGTAACTCTTTGTCTGCAGACATAGTTATTGCGCACCTGTCAAATACCTTTACAAATTCTTCTACAAAACTGCGCCAATCATACAAAAGGGGACTGTCTAATCGGACTAATGGAACTGCCCAAGTAGCTGCATCATCATTCAGATATGATATAAGGAATGCAATTCTAGATTGTGCGTCCGGAAAGGCACTGGGACAACACGTTAAATGTAATTCCACCTGTGTGAGAAAAACCTGAACCTTATTGGGGTCCCCAGAAAATCTTTCAGGTGCAACTAGAGGAATCTGTGTCAGCACGTTCACAGCTATGTTAGTAGGTGTGGAAAGCGTAGAACGAGACTCAGATTCAGAACCATCCACCATACTCTGTAACTGGGTTACTTTGTTAACTAAATCAGCTGTAACATTTTTTGAGTCTGTCAAATCCCTTTGCATTTGAGTGACTACTTGCATAAGGGTGTCTAAGGTGGCCATTTTGCGCAGCTCACGTAGAGACCAAGAGGAAAGTATAAAATCGTGGGCTCACTATTCTGTCACAGTGCCCTTTCCTCGGGATCTGCATGCTGCTGAACAAAAGGCCCACCTCCTGGCGTCACCAACTCAGAAGGCTATTATGGCACAGAGTTATGATGAAGCCAGGCGGGGGGGAAGGGAATTAGGGTAGAGAACTGCAGGGAGAGAGATCTGAAAAGAAATGGTTAGAACAAATATACATACATTCATTCATAACAGTATAACTCACCAATAGACTTTTGAATAAAGGCATCTCCGTGATATCAGATTGAGACCCTTTGTGAATTGGGCGTAGCCCCTTCTTTGAATCATGGAACAAGAACAAACTGCATCCTCTAAACCTAGAGATGGCAAAAGCTTTGGACTATGGTCATACTCTAAATATCAATCATGTAACAATTATGCATTCATAAGATAAACGTTTGATCTCTGCCTGGAAATTCTCAAAGACTTAAATATGTATCTCACATATTATGCTTTCCAAAAAAACAATGAAACTATAATTTGCTTATCTCTGAAATGTTTTCACATTTACTACCTAGGCCTGAAAGTTTATTCATTGAACTTGAAGCGTTTTGTTCATTGGGCAGAAGCGCCTTTCTTGTTGTTCATGAAGCGCTTTAATCATCATACATGAAGCGCTTTGTTCATTATGCCAGAGAGCGCTTTTACTTGCTTGGTCTGAAGCGCTACGCTCGTTATGCCAAGGGGCGCTTTACTCATGTGGCCTGAAGCATTTGATTGTCGTGCCAAGGGCGATTTACTCGTTTGGACTGAAACGCTTTGATTGTCATGCCAAGGGCGCTTTACTCATGTGGACTGAAACGCTTTGATTGTCGTGCCAAGGGCACTTTACTCATGTGGACTGAAACGCTTTGATTGTTGTGCCAAGGGCGCTTTAATCATGTGGACTGAAACGCTTTGATTATCGTGCCAAGGGCGCTTTACACGTGTGGCCTGAAGTGCTTTGCTCGTTGTGCTAAGGGGCGCTTTACTCCTGTGATCTGAATCGCTTTGTGCGTCGCGCCAAGGCCGCTTTACTCTTAGAACTGAAAACGCTTTGCTCGTTGTGCTAAGGGGCACTGTACTTTTGGAAGTAACAACTTCCTTCAAGATTGGGGTCATCAAGACCTTACCGCTACGAGTACGACCTACTCGTATCTGAATTCACCATGGAAACAGGGATACTCCGACTTGCTGTCAATCTGCCATGCGGGAAATCTGCTCTTCTTCAGAGGAACCCCCACGAGGTCTGACTGCAAGTCTTGAAAATAGTGAGCAATGTGCTTGGGTGTGGCTGGGCTTTATAGGCCTGCCACACCCCAAGATGGCTGCTGCCTCTAAAAACCTGGGAATTGTAGTCCCTTCATAGAATAGCACTGATAAGTGCATCTTGTCCACCAATGTCCTGACCCTGCAGCTACATGAGCTTTACCACAGGGCAGGCGATGCTGATGACCACTTTTAGAACAAGAAGTGAGGACAAGTGGTGAGCGTGAAGCACCGCAAATATGCGCCGCGGAATTTCAGGCGGGACCTGGACCGCGCACAGCTTTATTCCTGATACCCACCTTTAACATACACTGTACTCTGTCCATAGGGCTACCTAGGGCCCACCTTAGGGGTGCCTTACATGTATGAAAAGGGAAGGTTTACACCTGGCAAGTGGGTACACTTGCCAAGTTGAATGGCAGTTTAAAACTCCACCTACAAACACTGCTTTGGCAGGTCTGAGACATGTTTACGGGGCTACTAAAGTGGGTGGCACAACCAGTGCTGCAGCCCCACTGGTTGCATTTGATTTACAGGCCCTAGGCATCTCTAGTGCCCTTTACTAGGGACTTGCTAGTAAATGAAATATGCCAATCATGGAGAATTACAAATACATTTTTCACATGCACACCTTCATTTTAGCACTGGTTAGCAGTGGTAAAGTACCCAGAGTATCAAAAACAGCAAAAATAGAGTCTAACACACATCAACATCTGGAAAGCATAGGCAAAAAGTTAGGTGAGACCACACCAAGGATGCCAAGTCTAACACATGCCCCCCCCAGCTGAAAGTGGGGAGAAACTACCCAACCTCATGAGAGTTCTCATTACTAAGGCAGAAGAATCTGGACAGACCATCAGCATCCTGGGAAGCAGAGGCAAAAAGTTAGGGGAGACCACGTCAAGGATGACAAGTCTACAGTGGCAGGTCTAAGCCATGTTTACAGGGCTACACATCAACTACCTGGGAAGCAGAGGCAAAAAGTTATGGGAGACCACGTCAAGGATAACAAGTCTAACAGCTTCCGACTGGAGTCTTGCGTTGGCCCGGACAAAATCCACTACGAAGGCCAGAAATTATATGGATTGGGTCAGAGATGTGACCGATTTCTTATAGCTGATGATGAACCTGAGGGACTCTAAGAGATTGACGGACAACTGGAATTGCTCAACCAGCCTTCTTAGGCATTGGCCCATGAGAAGGATATCATCCAGGTACACAATGAGCCTGAGGCCTTTTGCTCAAAGGTGTTCCACCATGGGTTTTAGGACCTTGGGAAAGCACCATGGCACGGATGACAGACTGAAAGGGAGAGTAGTAAACTAAAAAAGGTCTGGAGGTGCCACTGAAATTGCTGAAAACACCAATGAGGAGGGTATATTGGGATTGTGAGCTAGGCGTCCTTGAGATCCATGCTCATCATCCAGTATTTTTTTGCAAGAGGACCCTGAGGAAGAGACTACCCTACATTTTGAAGCGACGGAAGACTAGCCACTTGTTGAATTCCCTTAACTTGATAACCAGGTGTTGCCCCATCTCTCTTCTCCACCAGAAAGAAATTGCTGAGAAAACCGAAGGGGTGCAGCTGTGCATGAACAAGTGTCCCTTTAGTCAAGAGTTCCAAGAACTTCATGTGCACAAGGGCAGCTTGAGATTCGAAGAAGAAAAGAGGTTTTGGTCTGTAAGGCTGGTATGGAGAGCCGTAAAATTCTATTACAAACCCCCTTACCGTCTGAAGGACCCTGACATCTGATGTGAGTACCTCCCAATTACAATTAAACTCTGCAAATCTGCTCCCTAGTTGGACCAGTGAGAAGGATTGGACATTCACGTTGAGAGATAGTATGCGAGCAGTCTCCTCTGGAAGTTCCTCTCGGGCCTTGAAGGCGAGGGTAGCTCCTGGTGGGGTAGAAGGTGCCAAATAGGGATGAATCCTGCCACTGGCCCTGACGTGCTCCTGAACCTCGAGTGGCAGCTTGCTGGAGAGCGGCGCTGGCTGAGAGTTCTCTGCCACGACTAGCCCCGGCAAAAACACATGGGGGAATAATCCTTTTGTTAGAGGCTTCGGCCTTACCCAAAGAGTTGAATGTGGCCACAAACTTCCCTAGCTCTTGTTTAAAGGGAGAACTGAAGAGACCCTCCGGGGCAATAGGACCCACCTCGGATGTTGCCAATTCCCCCAGCTTGGGTCATCTGCATGCTTCCACTTAACTTCCGCCAATGTTGCAGTAGACTGACCTGGAGGTATGGGGACTAAGGGCCCAGAAGAGTCTTCCCTTGGTGGAAGGGGCTGTTGGCATCATGCTGTCCTCTGAAGCAGATTCTCCTCCAAAGGCACTACTGTTTGGGACACCGCTTTTGGTATGCAGGTATCCCAAAAGATATAGCTAATAGGGAGTTAACTAAACTCCTCCTCCTCCATATATGTTGATGCAGAGCCCTGCATGGTATAGGGGGTCAATTCTAGAACTAGGGTTGGCCCAGACACAAAGGAAGTAATAATATCAGCCCAGATGGATTATAAGTGTGCAAAATCAGGGATACCACACTTCCAAAACAGTCCTATGGGAAACTCTACAATCCATTGCCCGGATCATGTCCCAATATAAAGAGGCCGAAAACTGGCTTCAAACTGACCCTGGCGGGGGGTTTAGACTCTGGGCAGTGGGCTTGTAATAGGCGGCAAATAGCCAGGGAAGAGTAGGCTCCTGTGATATTAGTGTCGGCCAATCGTGCTTCACCATTCAAATGAGGTAAAGCTATTCGCCAGCTGCTCCAGGAAGTAGGTCATGCTGAGCGCAAAAGGAGAAGCTGCAGAGTGCCCTTTGATCGGATGACTGCCCCGCACTACGAGCCTGAAGGCCTCAGTCTGAGGCTTAATGAGATTAAAGTAGCCGTGGGGGAGCAACAAAGTGTTCCTGCGGCCACACTGTAAAATAATGTGATTATTTGCCACAAAATCAAGACTGCCAAGCACTGCAAATAACAAGAAATAACAAGAAAGACAGGCAAAACGTAATCAGGATAAAGGTGTAACGGCACAAAGGCCTAATGCACTTAACTATAGGCTTCTGAAGCAGCGAAGAAAGATGAGGCCGGAGCATCTGCAAGTGGTCTTGAAGGGCATTGATGGATGCTGAATGTATGGATTAATATTTCTTTTTTCACAGGGCTTCACGAGAAATTGAGTTTTCCTGCTTATGATTGTCCAAAAATATTACATTTAGAGGGTGGTCATGACAATATGAGATGCCAAAACATAATGACGATAGAGAGTAAAGCAATTTGAGAAGCTGGGCCTTCAGGCAGTGTCCCTTAGGGTTCATTGGCTTAAGGTTGGCACATAGGCCAGTGTGGCAAGGCAAGCAACATAAAAAAGTGTATGATGTTAATATTATAAAATATGACCAAACGATATGGATAATAAACAAAGAACTAAATGGTTCAGGTTGATTGTCAATAGCATTTACTAAACAGTGGCGGCTCCTCCGTTTGCGCGGAGGAGTGTCGCCCCCCCCCCCTCCAGCAGCAGAAGCTGCAAACCTTTCACAAGGAAGGGACAATAAACTTTGTTTATTGTCCCTTCCTTGTGAAAGGGTGGGGCCATGGGGTGTTGAGGAGTGAGGGGAGTGCACTGTGCACTCCTCTCACTGTGCATGTATGTTTGGCCGGCCGTCTCGAGGCGGCCAAACATACATGCACAGTGGCTCCCAGTCTGCCTGGGAGCGCCCAAGCTGGGCGCTCCCAGCCAATCAGCAGCATCAGGATTGGCCGCAGGGCAAGCTAGGAGCCTGTGCCTGCACCGCAGGACGGAAGAGAGGAGCGGTGCGGCGAGAAGCGGCATGGAGGTAAGTTTATTTATTTTTTTATTAAAATTCCTTAATTCCTTTTTCCCCATGCAACCCCCTACCCACCCACCCCTGCACGCCTCCCTGCCCCGCCCCCAGTAGCTCCAGCGAGCCGCGACTGTTACTGAACAAAATATTTCACAAAGAGAAAACTATAACGGGTCAAAAATTACATTATTTATTTATTTATGGTTTTTTTTTTAAAGTAAGGTAATCGTTGATGGAAACCTTTATAGGGGCAGCAGTTCATCGGGATTGTTCATTGATGTGTAAATCACAGGGAGGCCAGTTATGGGAGGGGGTCAAAAGTAACTTCTCCTCAAATGACAATATTATAAAAACGCTTCAAAAATGTTTCAAAGTTGTGGCAATCTTCAGACATTCTTATGGGTTGTAATTGTGGCTAAAGCCCAAGTTTTCTATCTTTCAGTGACGCTTGCGAAATCAGAAGAGCGTCAAATGGCACGCAGGCTACAATTAATACTATCTTCAACGCCTCGTCAGTGGTCGTAAGCGCTATATAAATACAGTTTAAATACATGGAAGCGCGAAAACATTGATTCCTATGTAGTGCTGAAGGACTTCCCTCCACAGAATCCATGCTGTGGCTCTGCCACGCAGCACATTTACTAGTTCCCTCGAGAACTGTGGAGTGGAATCATAATACTATGACACCTAGAAATGCTTCCTCGTGTAAATATTTGAATATAGCTCATTGACTAAAAAAGGTACACCCAAAGGCAGATAATCTTTAAGATCACTGCCAAGGACAGACACAGTGAAAGCATCCAGCTGTATCTCCACCACAAGAGGTCAATCGGTTGGTTTTGCAGTCAGTACAGCGGCTGAATGCACACATTAAACAAAAATTGGTATTCCCATGTGAGCTCATCTCTAAGAGTCAATTTTCCATCTGGGGATCATTTTCCTCAACATGTCCGCTGCTTCCATTTCCCTATTAGGCATATTAGGAACAAGCAAGAAATTTGTTTAATCATCTTCTGTAAGATCAGCTGAATTCTAATGCGGTTTGATTACATCTGCTCGCGAAAATGTCAAGAGCATTTCCATTTAGAGTGCTTGCTTAAACAGCCGTGCAAACGGGGAACACCCGGAAATCAGCATACATCGCGAGCGATTTCAGCGGCTTGAGTCTAGCTTGAGGTCCTTTCAATACACTCTCCAGCTCTTTAAAATAATGTATTTTGCAGCACATCACGGGCATGATCCATCACTGTTGTATATTGACTCACGAGGTCCATTAATAAAGGCATGCTGCTCTCGGCAGCTTTCCGCATTTGCAGGTATTATCCAGCCTCCTGAGCGCGCCGCATTCAATGCGTGGCAAATCAATACGATGGTGCTTTATCCACTTCTGTCTGCTGTTTATTACACCTCTCTCGCCGTAAATAAGTGGAAGACAAGGAGCCACATGTGTGAAACATTTTCGCTTTTGCAAATGGGGAAAATCACCGTTTGCGAACGCAAAAATGTATTTTTTGTGTACAAAGCCCAAAGAGACATTCTTTAACCTACCGAATCATTATTTCGGTTTGCGGATCAGTGTCTAAAAGCGGCGTGTTTGGGGTGTCCCTTCAAATACCAATTTGCATTGATATGTATGAAAGTTTTGGGCCCAAAATGCAGTTGCAAATCATTGCTTTACCATCAACTTGAATTTGGTGGTAACCAGTGCTTAATTTGTACATAAAAACGTGCCGTGCTCGAAGCCCTCCTCTTAAACATGAGGCTGCTGCACTTGAGGCCCATATTTATACTCTGTTTGCGCCGGATTTGTGAAATTTTTTACGCAAATTCAGCGCAAACTTAACTCCATATTTATACTTTGACGCTAGACCCGTCTAGCGCCAAAGTTATGGAGTTTGAGTCATTTTTTGTACGTGAAAACTGTCATTTTTTGTATGTAAAAAGGTAGGCGTTCCTGTGCAAAAAACGACTCTAAGGCATGTGCGCCTTATTTATCATCCGGCGTCAAAATGACGCACAGGACGAGGTGGGCCTTAAAACATGGCACCCAGCCGGATTTTCGCTGTTTTTTAACGCCTGGGTCAGGGCAGGCGTTAAGGGACCTGTGGGCTCATATCCATAGTGGGAGACCATGGAAGCAGTCCACAGGTGCCCTTTCTTACACCCAGGGACACCCCCTGCCACCCCTACCCACCCCTGAAGGACACCCAAGGATGGGGGGACCCATCCAAGGTAAGTCCAGGTAAGTATTTCTACTTTTTTTTCTAAGTGCCATGGGAGGGCTAACTTGGGTCACCCTAAATTGTACGGTGCCCAATGGCCATGCCAAGGGGGGCAATGGCCATGGGCAGGTGGGCTTGACTCCTGTCTTTGCTAAGACAATCAATCACTGGATTTATAAAGCGCTCTACGTACCCGTGAGGGTTTCAAGGCGCTTGGGGGGGGTACTGTTACCGATCGAAGAGCCAAGTCTTGAGGAGTCTTCTGAAGGTAAGTAGGTCTTGGGTCTGTCGTAAGTTGGTGGGGAGGGTGTTCCAAGTTTTGGCGGCGAGGTATGAGAAGGATCTGCCGCCGGAGGTCTTTCTTCGGATGCGGGGAACGACGGCGAGGGTGAGGTTAGTGGAGCGGAGCTGACGGGTGGGGGTGTAGAAGCTGAGCCTGTTGTTCAGGTAGGCTGGTCCGGTGTCGTGGAGTGCTTTGTGAGCGTGGGTAAGAAGCTTGAAAGTGATCCTCTTGTCCACGGGGAGCCAGTGAAGGTTTCTCAGGTGGTGGGAGATGTGGCTGTGGCGGGGTACGTCGAGGATCAGCCGGGCGGAGGCGTTTTAGATGCGTTGGAGGCGTAGTAGGTCTTTTGTTGGGATGCCTGTGTAGAGTGCATTGCCGTAGTCCAGTCTGCTGCTGACGAGGGCCTGTGTCACAGTTCTTCTGGTTTCTAACGGGATCCACTTGTAGATTCTACGGAGCATGCGGAGTGTGTTGTAGCAGGAGGAGGAAACTGCGTTGATCTGTTTAGACAAGGTGTGGGAGGAGTCGAGGATGAAGCCCAGGTTGCAAGCGTGGTCAGTCGGTGTTGGTGAGGTTCCTAGTGCGGAAGGCCACCAGGAGTCATCCCAGGCGGAGGGGGTGGGTCCGAGGATGAGGACCTCCGTCTTGTCCGAGTTTAGTTTCAGACGGTTGCTTCTCATCCATTCGGCGATGGATTTCATTCCCTCGTGGAGGGTGGTTTTGGTGGTGCGCGGGTCTTTGGTGAGTGAAAGGATGAGCTGGGTGTCGTCGGCGTAGGTGAGAATGTTGAGGTTGTGTTGTCGGGCCACTTGTGCGAGGGGGGCCATGTAGATGTTGAACAGCGTCGGGCTGAGGGATGAGCCTTGGGGGATGCCGCAGATGATGTCGGTGGCTTCGAAGCGGAAGGGGGGACGCAGACTCTCTGGGTTCTGCCGGAGAGGAATGAGATGATCAAGTCTAGGGCTTTTCCTTGAATTCCGATTTCTTGGAGGCGTGATTTCAGGGTGCAGTGGCAGACTGTGTCGAAGGCGGCAGATAGGTCCAGGAGGATGAGGGCTGATGTTTCGCCGTTGTCCATTTGGCATCTGATGTCGTCTGTGGCGGCGAGAAGGGCGGTCTCAGTGCTGTGGTTTCGTCTGAAGCCGGACTGGGAGGGGTCCAGGATGTTGTTGTCTTCGAGGTGTCTGGTTAGTTGTGTGTTGACTATTTTTTCAATCACCTTCGCTGGGAAAGGGAGTAGGGAGATGGGTCGGAAGTTCTTGAGGTCGTTGGGGTCTGCTTTGGGCTTCTTGAGGAGGGTGCGGATTTCGGTGGGTTTCCATCTTTCCGGGAATGTCACTGTTTCGAAGGAGATGATGACCTTCTGTAGTTGGGGGGTGTTAGACTTGACATGCTTTAGGGTGGTCACCCCTAACTTTTTGCCTGCCTCCCTCCACTTTTTGGACTCTGTTTTTGCTGGCTCTTAGACTCTGCGCACTTTACCACTGCTAACTAGTGCTAAAGTGCATATGCTCTCTCCCTTTAAACATGGTAACCTTGGATCATACCCAATTGGACTATTTAATCTACTTATAAGTCCCTAGTAATGTGCACTTGATGTGCCTAGGGCCTGTAGATTAAATGTTACTAGTGGGCCTGCAGCACTGGTTGTGCCACCCACTCAAGTAGCCCCTTTACCTTGCCCCAGGCCTGCCATTGCAAGGCCTGTGTGTGCAGTTTCACTGCCACTTCGACTTGGCATTTAAAAGTACTTGCCAAGCCTCAAGCTCCCCTTTTTCTACACACAAGTCACCTCTAATGTGTGCCCTAGGTAACCCCAAGAGCAGGGTGCTGTGTGGGTAAAAGGCAGGACATGTACCTGTGTAGTTACATGTCCTGGTACTGTAAAACTCCTAAATTCATTTTTACATACAGAACGAAACTCCAATGAAAGGAGAGGGTCCAGAGCACTAGCTCCCTGTATAGATTGCCTGGATGATATGACTAAGTAGTAAGTGGGGACTTTACCGGAGGACATTGGACCCTAATCCTCCTAAGTAACAAGTGTATAAACTAGAATAGTGGAAAAGTCCCTCTGAAACAATATGGTGAACAGAATTATATCTTTGTTGATCCATTAGATTCCTAATTTATAGTGAGCAAAATAATTCTAACGTTGATAACATCAATAATAAGTCCGTAACAATGCCATAGAAGTATCAGCCAAACATCAATAATGAAGTCCGTAGCAACGACACAGAAGCGTCAACCTGATCCACTGGGTTCCTTATTTATTGTAAGCAAAATAATTCCAAAGTTGATAACATCAGTGATAAATCCATAACGATGACATAGAAGTATCAGCCAAACATCAATGATAAGTCTGTAAGAACGACATAGAAACGTCAGCCCACGATTCAGGACAGATTGGTCCGTTGGGGTAAGTTCAAGGTCAGAGAGGTTAACAATCAAACGTTCTGAAGTCAAGGTCGAGTCGTTTTGCTGCGAGCACGAGTCTGTATTCCTGAAGTACTGGGAATAGCTGTTGAAGTATCTGGTGGTGCTGTTCGGGATTCTTTTAGAGTTCCCAGACGGTAGCGTCTTGCCTCTTCTAAAAAATTTACTTGAGGTCTTGTTGTAGAACAGCTCTCAGAGTCTTCAGAAGACTCAATTTCAGATGATGGAAGGGTGTCATAACCTGGTGGTATATCCAAAGAAGGGTTAGAATCCTTGATGTTATCGTATTTTTTGCTGAAGGTATAAACTCTCCCATGTTGATAATCATATAGGTCTCTTCTAAACTTTCGATTCTTTCTCTGTATTAGATCCTCCTCATACCTATCAATAACACTGTTGAGAATAGCGTAGTTTTTAGTTGTTATTTCTCCCCAGTTTACTTCCTCAATCCGTTGGGTCAAGTTATCCACTTCTTTGCGGTGTTTTTCATATTCTCCTTCAGATATTTCTATCAGTTGTTTATTCATAATGATAGATGCCATTTTTAGATTGGCTTCCCATTTTGTAACTTTTTACACCACTGGGAGAACTGCTCCCTTTATAGACTAACATTGGGGCTGCCCTCATACATTGTTGAAGTGGCAGCTGCTGATCTGAAGGGAGTAGGAAGGTCATATTTAGTATGGCCAGAATGGTAATAGAAAATCCTGCTGACTGGTGAAGTTGGATTTAATGTTACTATTTTAGAAATGCCACTTTTAGAAAGTGAGCATTTCTCTGCACTTAAATCTTTCTGTGCCTTACAATCCACGTCTGGCTAGGTTTAGTTGACAGCTCCTTGTGCATTCACTCAGACACACCCCAAACACAGGGTACTCAGCCTCACTTGCATACATCTGAATTTTGAATGGGTCTTCCTGGGTTGGGAGGGTGGAGGGCCTGCTCTGACACAAAGGACTGCCACACCCCTTACTGGGACCTTGGCAGACAGGATTGAACTGAAAGGGGACCTGGTGCACTTCTATGCCACTCTTTGAAGTCTCCCCCACTTCAAAGGCACATTTGGGTATAAAACAGGGCCTCTGCCCTACCTCATCAGACACTTGCTGGAGAAGAAACCTGAACCAGAAACTACAACCTGCCAAGAAGAACTGCCTGGCTGCTCAAAGGACTCACCTGTCTGCTTTCTACAAAGGAATGCTGCCTTGCTGTTGGCCTGCTGCCTTGCTGAACTCTAGTCTGGCTGTAAAAGTGCTCTCCAAGGGCTTGGATAGAGCTTGCCTCCTGTTCCCTGAAGTCTCAGGACCAAAAAGACTTCTCTTTTTCATTTGGACTCTTCGTGTGGCGAAAATTTCGACGCACAGTCCGTGTGTGTAGGGGAGAAATCAACGCACACACCATTTTTCCACGTATCTCTTCTTCTGCGGCCCTTTGCAGGGATTTTTCACTTTAAACCAGGTACTTTGTGCTTGAAAGAGACTTTGTTTGCTTTTTAAAGACTTAAGACACTTTGGGGGTTATTACAACTTTGGAGGAGGTGTTAATGCGTCCTGAATGTGACGGATAGAGCACCAGCCGTATTACGAGTTCCATAGGATATAATGGACTCGTAATACAGCTGGTGGTATATCTGTCACTTTACCGTCACTTTTTGGACGGATTAACACCTCCTCCAAAGTTGTAACAACCCCCTTTATATCACTTTTCAGTGATATCTCTACAATTTCATATTGCATCTTTATTTGTTTTGACCTGCAATTATCCAGATAAATATTATATATTTTTCTAAACACTGTGTGGTGTATTTTTGTGGTGCTATATTGTGTTATTGTATGATTTATTGCACAAATACTTTACATATTGCCTTCTAAGTTAAGCCTGACTGCTCGTACCAAGCTACCAGAGGGTGGGCACAGGATCATTTTGGATTGTGTGTGACTTACCCTGACTAGAGTGAGGGTTCTTGCTTGGACAGAGGGTAACCTGACTGCCAACCAAAAACCCCATTTCTAACATTGGTGATCAGCGGTGAGGATAGGACTTGTATTTGTGCAGTGACATACAGTAGCTAAGTATTTCACTACCTACCCACAGTTGAAGGTCAACTTGATTTTTATCTCTTTTGCAAATTTGTTTTTCCTGACAATTTTCAAAAACTAAATCCTCACTCAACATGTCTCTGGCTGAGTCTCAAGTAGGAGATTTGGACCTAGCCCTGTTGAAGACATATACTGTCAAACAGCTAAAAGGGTTCTGCAGGGTGATGAGAGTACCCACCCAAGGGGCCACCAAAAAGGAGGACTTTCAAGTGGCGCTGAGGGCCTGGGCAGAAGCCCATTTAGAGGAAAGTGATGAGGAAGAGGAGCCAGAAAATGGCCTCTCAGAGGATTTATTGCCATCAGTGGGTAATGCAATTGGGCCCCCTTCCAGACCAGGGAGCAGTGTCTCTGAGCAAAGCCTGACCGCAGAGGAAAGGAGAGAAGAAAGGGAGTTCCAATTACAAATGGCAAAACTGAAAATTGAGGCTCAACAGGAGGAAAGGAAGGCTGAAAGAGCAGCCAAACAGGTGGAAGCTGAAAGAGCTGAAGCTGCAGCTGAGAGAGCTTTGGCTGAAAATAAACTATTGTTGGCTCATGAACTGAGTCTCAAGGAGCTGGAGATCAAGTCAAGACAGTCTGAATCCAGCAATAATGGTGGCAGCATACAGACAGGACCTGCTGGAGAAAAGAAGGTTCGTATGCCCAAAAATGTGGTGCCCAGTTTTGTGGTGGGAGATGACATAGATAAATGGTTAGCTGCTTATGAAGTTGCACTAAGGGCTCATGAGGTTCCTGAAGGGCAATGGGGTACAGCTATGTGGGGTTATGTGCCGCCATTGGGGAGGGGCACACTTCTCACATTGGATCAACCTGATCAAAACACATACCCACTTCAGAAAGCCACTTTACTTGCCAAGTTTGGGCTGACCCCTGAGGGATACTGTCAGAGGTTCAGGGACAGCACCAAACAATCTACACAAACATGGGTAGATTTCTTTGACTTTTCCAGTAAGGCACTGAATGGATGGGTGCGGGGCAACAAAGTAGATGATTATAAAGGGTTATATGACTTGATTCTGAGAGAGCATATGCTCAATACTACTTTTACAGAGTTGCGCCAGCACTTGGTAGATAGTAAGCTGACTAGTCCCAGGAGCTTGGTGAGGAGGCCTCTGGGTTAGCACCAGAGTGTCCAAAAAGGTACCTGGGGGGGACACCCACAAAGGTGGTCAGGGTTCCCAACAGAAGAAAGAGGGGGGAGATAAACTTACAGATAAGGAACTCTCAAAAGGCCCCCAAAAGAATTCCCAGGAAGGGGGTGGCAACCATTCCTTTTCCAGATTTGGGAAAAAGCCAGGGACGTATGATAAATCAGGAAAATCCAACCCAAAATGCATGGAGTGCTATCAGTATGGTCACTATAAAGGCGACCCCCAGTGCTCAAAGAGGGCACCGTCCTCTACCGGACAGACACCTGGGCTGACTAGTGTAGCGCTCGGGGGGAGATGGACCCAGATAGCTTTGGGGAGCAGGTAGAGATTTCCCAAGTGTCCCTGGGAGAAAGAGAAATGGAGCCCGAAGCCCACATGCCCCGAAATACTTCCAAGTACAGGCAGTGGGTCACCATTGATGGGCAAAAGGTGGAGGCTCTGCGTGACACAGGAGCCAGTATGACTACTATCAAGAGTCAGCTGGTGTAAACAGAGCAGATAGTTCCTAATACATTCCACCAGGTCATAGTCGCTGACAATCGTGAGAGTCACCTACTGGTGGCTCTGGTTCCCTTTGAGTGGGGGGGGGGTCTCTGGTACTCTGAAAGTAGCTGTGAGTCTTGCCATGCCTGTAGATTGTCTGTTAGGCAATGATCTTGAGCATACTGCTTGGAAAGAAGTAGAGCTCAGATCTCACCTGGAGATGTTAGGGTTACCTGAGTGGGTCTGCATGACCACAAGGTCCATGGCTGCCCGGGAAGGGAGTCAAGGGCGTCTGGAGCCTGGAAAGATGGCCCAGACAGCTGCAAAGAGGAAGGGCAAGAGGCGCGGGAAAACCGCCTCAAATGTTCCCACGGTGGTGGATGAAGCCCCTGAGGAGGAGGAGGCCCCTGAGCCAAATGGGGAGGACATAGCTGACCTGGGTAACCTACCTGAACTTGCTGGCTGGCAAGTAGAGCGGGGGCCAACCAGGGCAGCATTCTGCAAGGCACAGAAGGAATGCCCCGCCCTTGAGGGTCTGAGGCAACAGGCCACAGCCCAAGCAGCAGGTGACGCCTCTGGCGCTCACCATATTTACTGGGAGAATGATCTCCTTTACAGTGAGCGTAAGGTTCCAGGTCCTGGGGTGCCACGGGTGCTGGTGGTCCCCCAGTGTTACCGGAACTTCCTACTGGGCCTGGCTCACGACATCCCCCTGGCAGGACACCTGGGCCAAGACAAGACCTTTAACAGGCTTGACACCCACTTCTATTGGCCCAGAATGAGGACAACCTCAGATAACTTCTGCAGAGCATGCCCCACCTGCCAGGCTAGTGGGAAGACAGGGAAACGGCTTAAAGCTCCCCTGATCCCACTCCCAGTCATTGGCACCCCCTTTGAAAGGGTGGGCATCGACATTGTTGGTCCCTTGGACCCCAAAACTGCCTTGGGCAACAGGTTTATCCTGGTTTTGGTGGACCATGCCACCCGCTATCCAGAGGCAATCCCTCTGAGAACAGTGACTGCACTGGTGGTGACCAGAGCCCTGTTGGGAATATTTACCCGTGTGGGGTTCCCTAAGGAGGTCGTGTCCGACAGGGGCACAAACTTCATGTCTGCATACATGAAGTCCATGTGGGATGAGTGTGGGGTGACCTACCGGTTTACCACCCCTTATCATCCCCAATCCAATGGGCTTGTTTCGTGATTCAACCAGATCCTGAAAGGCATGATTGGTGGCCTGACTGATGCCATGAGGCGTAAGTGGGACGTCCTCTTACCCTGCCTGTTGTTTGCTTACAAAGAGGTGCCCCAGAAAGGGGTGGGGTCTCTATGGTCACCCTGTCAGGGGACCCCCTAAGCATTGTTAAGGAGGGCTGGGAGAAAGCTCCCAAGTCACCTCCCCAGGATGTGGTCAGCTACATGCTGGTCCTCCGCAACCAAACCCAACGCTTCTGGAAGCAGGCCCAGAGTAACCTCAAGGCCAGTCAAGAGGTGATGAAGGAGTGGTATGACCAGAAGGCCACTCTATTGAGTTCTCACCTGGAGACAAAGTTTGGGTGATGGAGCCAGTAGAACCCAGGGCTCTCCAGGGCTGCTGGACTGGCCCCTTTGAGGTCAAGGAGCGTAAAGGGGAGGGCACTTACCTAGTAGACCACAAGACCCCTAGGCACCCCCTAAGGGTCCTCCATCACAACCGGCTCAAACCTCACTTTGAGAGGTCTGAGATCAGTATGCTCCTGGTCACAGATGAGGGCATGTTTACCAGGCAGGTTGCTCCCCTCACCGCCACACAGCCCCTGTGAGACCGCTGACCGCTGCTTTATTCTTGTTTCCTTTTGCTGCCTTGTACTGCTCCCCTCACCTTTTTCTGCCCAGTTTGTGGTCCTAAATCTCTGTTTCCCTGCGCACCGCGTGTCCCCCTCGCCGCCCGTTTCCCGCCGCCGCGTCCCGTAGCTCCGTCCCCCTCGCACCCCATTGGCCGCCCCGCTCCCACCTCCCAGCTGCTCCTCCCTCCCTCTCCCACTCATATGGAGGCAGCGCAGCGGTAGAGAGAGCGACCTTTGACCCTGTTTACCATGCAGGTCGCTCCCCTCACCGCCACGCAGCCCCTGTGAGACCGCTGACCGCTGCTTTATTCCTGTTTCCTTTTGCTGCCTTGTACTGCTCCCCTCACCTTTTTCTGCCCAGTTTGTGGTCCTAAATCTCTGTTTCCCTGCGCACCGCGTCTCCCCCTCGCCACCCGTTTCCCGCCGCCGCGTCCCGTAGCTCCGCCCCCCTCGCACCCCACTGGCCGCCCCGCTCCCACCTTCCAGCTGCTCCTCCCTCCCTCTCCCACTCATATGGAGGCCGCGCAGCAGTAGAGAGAGCGACCTCTGACCCTGTTTACCAGGCAGGTCGCTCCCCTCACCGCCACGCAGCCCCTGTGGGACCGCTGACCGCTGCTTTATTCCTGTTTCCTTTTGCTGCCTTGTACTGCTCCCCTCACCTTTTTCTGCCCAGTTTGTGGTCCTAAATCTCTGTTTCCCTGCGCACTGCGTCTCCCCCTCGCCGCCCGTTTCCCGCCTCCGCGTCCCGTAGCTCCGCCCCCCTCGCACCCCATTGGCCGCCCCGCTCCCAGCTCCCAGCTGCTCCTCCCTCCCTCTCCCACTCATATGGAGGCCGCACAGCGGTAGAGAGAGCGACCTCTGACCCTGTTTACCAGGCAGGTCGCCCCCCTCACCGCCACGCAGCCCCTGTGAGACCGCTGACCGCTGCTTTATTCCTGTTTCCTTTTGCTACCTTGTACTGCTCCCCTCACCTTTTTCTGCCCAGTTTGTGGTCCTAAATCTCTGTTTCCCTGCTCACCGCGTCTCCCCCTCGCCGCCCGTTTCCCGCCGCCGCGTCCCGTAGCTCCGCCCCCTCGCACCCCATTGGCCACCCCGCTCCCACCTCCCAGCTGCTCCTCCCTACCTCTCCCACTCATATGGAGGCCGCACAGCGGTAGAGAGAGCGACCTCTGACCCTGTTTACCAGGCAGGTCGCTCCCCTCACCGCCACGCAGCCCCTGTGAGACCGCTGACCGCTGCTTTATTCCTGTTTCCTTTTGCTGCCTTGTACTGCTCCCCCCACCTTTTTCTGCCCAGTTTGTGGTCCTAAATCTCTGTTTCCCTGCGCACCGCGTCTCCCCCTCGCAGCCCGTTTCCCGCCCCCGCGTCCCGTAGCTCCGCCCCCCTCGCACCCCATTGGCCGCCCCGCTCCCACCTCCCAGCTGCTCCTCCCTCCCTCTCCCACTCATATGGAGGCCGGCAGCGGTAGAGAGAGCGACCTCTGACCCTGTTTACCAGGCAGGTCGCTCCCCTCACCGCCACGCAGCCCCTGTGAGACCGCTGACCGCTGCTTTATTCCTGTTTCCTTTTGCTGCCTTGTACTGCTCCCCTCACCTTTTTCTGCCCAGTTTGTGGTCCTAAATCTCTGTTTCCCTGCGCACCGCGTCTCCCCCTCGCCGCCCGTTTCCCGACGCCGCGTCCCGTAGCTTCGCACCCCATTGGCCGCCCCGCTCCCACCTCCCAGCTGCTCCTCCCTCCCTCTCCCATTCATATGGAGGCCGCGCAGCGGAAGAGAGAGCGACCTCTGACCCTGTTTACCAGGCAGGTCGCTCCCCTCACCGCCACGCAGCCCCTGTGAGACCGCTGCTTTATTCCTGTGTCCTTTTGCTGCCTTGTACTGCTCCCCTCACCTTTTTCTGCCCAGTTTGTGGTCCTAAATCTCTGTTTCCCTGCGCACGGCGTCTCCCCCTCACCGCCCGTTTCTCGCCGCCGCGTCCCGTAGCTCCGCCCCCCTCACACCCCATTGGCCACCCCGCTCCCACCTCCCAGCTGCTCCTCCCTCCCTCTCCCACTCATATGGAGGCCGCGCAGCGGTAGAGAGAGCGACCTCTGACCCTGTTTACCAGGCAGGTCGCTCCCCTCACCGCCACGCAGCCCCTGTGAGACCGCTGACCGCTGCTTTATTCCTGTTTCCTTTTGCTGCCTTGTACTGCTCCCCTCACCTTTTTCTGCCCAGTTTGTGGTCCTAAATCTCTGTTTCCCTGCGCACCGCGTCTCCCCCTCGCCGCCCGTTTCCCGCCGCTGCGTCCCGTAGCTCCGCCCCCCTCGCACCCTATTGGCCGCCCGCTCCCACCTCCCAGCTGCTCCTCCCTCCCTCTCCCACTCATATGGAGGCCGCGCAGCGGTAGAGAGAGCGACCTCTGACCCTGTTTACCAGGCAGGTCGCTCCCCTCACCGCCACGCAGCCCCTGTGAGACCGCTGACCGCTGCTTTATTCCTGTTTCCTTTTGCTGCCTTGTACTGCTCCCCTCACCTTTTTCTGCCCAGTTTGTGGTCCTAAATCTCTGTTTCCCTGCGCAAAGCGTCTCCCCCTCACCGCCCGTTTCCCACCGCCCGTTTCCCGCCGCCGCGTCCCGTAGCTCCGCCCCCCTCGCACCCCATTGGCCGCTCCGCTCCCACCTCCCAGCTGCTCCTCCCTCTCCCACTCATATGGAGGCCGCGCAGCGGTAGAGAGAGCGACCTCTGACCCTGTTTACCAGGCAGGTCGCTCCCCTCACCGCCACGCAGCCCCTGTGAGACCGCTGACCGCTGCTTTATTCCTGTTTCCTTTTGCTGCCTTGTACTGCTCCCCTCACCTTTTTCTGCCCAGTTTGTGGTCCTAAATCTCTGTTTCCCTGCGCACTGCGTCTCCCCCTCGCCGCCCGTTTCCCGCCGCTGCGTCCCGTAGCTCCGCCCCCCTCGCACCCTATTGGCCGCCCGCTCCCACCTCCCAGCTGCTCCTCCCTCCCTCTCCCACTCATATGGAGGCCGCGCAGCGGTAGAGAGAGCGACCTCTGACCCTGTTTACCAGGCAGGTCGCTCCCCTCACCGCCACGCAGCCCCTGTGAGACCGCTGACCGCTGCTTTATTCCTGTTTCCTTTTGCTGCCTTGTACTGCTCCCCTCACCTTTTTCTGCCAAGTTTGTGGTCCTAAATCTCTGTTTCCCTGCGCAAAGCGTCTCCCCCTCGCCGCCCGTTTCCCGCCGCCGCGTCCCGTAGCTCCGCCCCCCTCGCACCCCATTGGCCGCTCCGCTCCCACCTCCCAGCTGCTCCTCCCTCCCTCTCCCACTCATATGGAGGCCGCGCAGCGGTAGAGAGAGCGACTTCTGACCCTGTTTACCAGGCAGGTCGCTCCCCTCACCGCCACGCAGCCCCTGTGAGACCGCTGACCGCTGCTTTATTCCTGTTTCCTTTTGCTGCCTTGTACTGCTCCCTCACCTTTTTCTGCCCAGTTTGTGGTCCTAAATCTCTGTTTCCCTGTGCACCGCGTCTCCCCCTCGCCGCCCGTTTCCCGCCGCCGCGTCCCGTAGCTCTGCCCCGCTCGCACCCCATTGGCCGCCCCGCTCCCACTTCCCAGCTGCTCCTCCCTCCCTCTCCCACTCATATGGAGGCCGCGCAGCAGTAGAGAGAGCGACCTCTGACCCTGTTTACCAGGCAGGCCGCTCCCCTCACCACCACGCAGCCCCTGTGAGACCGCTGACCGCTGCTTTATTCCTGTTTCCTTTTGCTGCCTTGTACTGCTCCCCTCACCTTTTTCTGTCCAGTTTGTGGTCCTAAATCTCTGATTCCCTGCGCACCGCGTCTCCCCCTCGCCGCCCGTTTCCCGCCGCCGCGTCCCGTAGCTCCGCCCCCCTCGCACCCCATTGGCCGCCCCACTCCCACCTCCCAGCTGCTCCTCCCTCCCTCTCCCACTCATATGGAGGCCGCGCAGCGGTAAAGAGAGCGACCTCTGACCCTGTTTACCAGGCAGGTCGCTCCCCTCACCGCCACGCAGCCCCTGTGAGACCGCTGACCGCTGCTTTATTCCTGTTTCCTTTGCTGCCATGTACTACTCCCCTCACCTTTTTCTGCCCAGTTTGTGGTCCTAAATCTCTGTTTCCCTGCGCACCGCGTCTCCCCCTCGCCGCCCGTTTCCCGCCGCCACGTCCCGTAGCTCCGCCCCCTCGCACCCCATTGGCCGCCCCGCTCCCACCTCCCAGCTGCTCCTCCCTCCCTCTCCCACTCATATGGAGGCCGCGCAGCGGTAGAGAGAGCGACCTCTGACCCTGTTTACCAGGCAGGCCGCTCCCCTCACCACCACGCAGCCCCTGTGAGACCGCTGACCGCTGCTTTATTCCTGTTTCCTTTGCTGCCTTGTACTGCTCCCCTCACCTTTTTCTGCCCAGTTTGTGGTCCTAAATCTCTGTTTCCCTGCGCACCGCGTCTCCCCCTCGCCGCCCGTTTCCCGCCGCCCCGTCCCGTAGCTCCGCCCCCCTCGTACCCCATTGGCCAACCCGCTCCCACCTCCCAGCCGCTCCTCCCTCCCTCTCCCACTCATATGGAGGCCGCGCAGCGGTAGAGAGAGCGACCTCTGACCCTGTTTACCAGGCAGGTTGCTCCCCTCACCGCCACGCAGCCCCTGTGAAACCGCTGACCGCTGCTTTATTCCTGTTTCCTTTGCTGCCTTGTACTGCTCCCCTCACCTTTTTCTGCCCAGTTTGTGGTCCTAAATCTCTGTTTCGCTGCGCACCGCGTCTCCCCCTCGCCGCCCGTTTTCCGCCGCCGCGTCCCATAGCTCCGCCCCGCTCGCACCCCATTGGCCGCCCCGCTCCCACCTCCCAGCTGCTCCTCCCTCCCTCTCCCACTCATATGGAGGCCGCGCAGCGGTAGAGAGAGCGACCTCTGACCCTGTTTACCAGGCAGGTCGCTCCCCTCACCACCACGCAGCCCCTGTGAGACCGCTGACCGCTGCTTTATTCCTGTTTCCTTTTGCTGCCTTGTACTGCTCCCCTCACCTTTTTCTGCCCAGTTTGTGGTCCTAAATCTCTGTTTCCCTGCGCACCGCGTCTCCCCCTCGCTTCCCGTTTCCCGCCGCCGCGTCCCGTAGCTCCGCCCCGCTCGCACCCCATTGGCCGCCCGCTCCCACCTCCCAGCTGCTCCTCCCTCCCTCTCCCACTCATATGAAGGCCGCGCAGCGGTAGAGAGAGCGACCTCTGACCCTGTTTACCAGGCAGGTCGCTCCCCTCACCACCACGCAGCCCCTGTGAGACCGCTGACCGCTGCTTTATTCCTGTTTCCTTTTGCTGCCTTGTACTGCTCCCCTCACCTTTTTCTGCCCAGTTTGTGGTCCTAAATCTCTGATTCCCTGCGCACCGCGTCTCCCCCTCGCCGCCCGTTTCCCGCCGCCGCGTCCCGTAGCTCCGCCCCCCTCGCACCCCATTGGCCGCCCCACTCCCATCTCCCAGCTGCTCCTCCCTCCCTCTCCCACTCATATGGAGGCCGCGCAGCAGTAAAGAGAGCGACCTCTGACCCTGTTTACCAGGCAGGTCGCTCCCCTCACCGCCACACAGCCCCTGTGAGACCGCTGGCCGCTGCTTTATTCCTGTTTCCTTTGCTGCCTTGTACTGCTCCCCTCACCTTTTTCTGCCCAGTTTGTGGTCCTAAATCTCTGTTTCCCTGCGCAGCGCGTCTCCCCCTCGCCGCCCGTTTCCCGCCGCCGCGTCCCGTAGCTCCGCCCCCCTCGCACCCCATTGGCCGCCCGCTCCCACCTCCCAGCTGCTCCTCCCTCCCTCTCCCACTCATATGGAGGCCGCGCAGCGGTAGAGAGAGCGACCTCTGACCCTGTTTACCAGGCAAGTCGCTCCCCTCACCACCACGCAGCCCCTGTGAGACCGCTGACCGCTGCTTTATTCCTGTTTCCTTTGCTGCCTTGTACTGCTCCCCTCACCTTTTTCTGCCCAGTTTGTGGTCCTAAATCTCTGTTTCCCTGCGCACCGCGTCTCCCCCTCGCCGCCCGTTTCCCGCCGCCGCGTCCCGTAGCTCCGCCCCGCTCGCACCCCATTGGCCGCCCCGCTCCCAGCTCCCAGCTGCTCCTCCCTCCCTCTCCCACTCATATGAAGGCCGCGCAGCGGTAGAGAGAGCGACCTCTGACCCTGTTTACCAGGCAGGTCGCTCCCCTCACCACCACGCAGCCCCTGTGAGACCGCTGACCGCTGCTTTATTCCTGTTTCCTTTTGCTGCCTTGTACTGCTCCCCTCACCTTTTTCTGCCCAGTTTGTGGTCCTAAATCTCTGATTCCCTGCGCACCGTGTCTCCCCCTCGCCGCCCGTTTCCCGCCGCCGCGTCCCGTAGCTCCGCCCCCCTCGCACCCCATTGGCCGCCCCACTCCCACCTCCCAGCTGCTCCTCCCTCCCTCTCCCACTCATATGGAGGCCGCGCAGCGGTAAAGAGAGCGACCTCTGACCCTGTTTACCAGGCAGGTCGCTCCCCTCACCGCCACGCAGCCCCTGTGAGACCGCTGACCACTGCTTTATTCCTGTTTCCTTTGCTGCCTTGTACTGCTCCCCTCACCTTTTTCTGCCCAGTTTGTGGTCCTAAATCTCTGTTTCCCTGCGCACCGCGTCTCCCCCTCGCCGCCCGTTTCCCGCCGCCACGTCCCGTAGCTCTGCCCCCCTCGTACCCTATTGGCCGCCCCGCTCCCACCTCCCAGCTGCTCCTCCCTCCCTCTCCACTCATATGGAGGCCGCTCAGCGGTAGAGAGAGCGACCTCTGACCCTGTTTACCAGGCAGGTCGCTCCCCTCACCGCCACGCAGCCCCTTTGAGACCGCTGACCGCTGCTTTATTCCTGTTTCCTTTGCTGCCTTGTACTGCTCCCCTCACCTTTTTCTGCCCAGTTTGTGGTCCTAAATCTCTGTTTCCCTGCGCACCGCGTCTCCCCCTCGCCGCCCGTTTCCCGCCGCCGCGTCCCGTAGCTCCGCCCCCCTCGCACTCCATTGGCCGCCCCACTCCTACCTCCCAGCTGCTCCTCCCTCCCTCTCCCACTCATATGGAGGCCGCGCAGCGGTAAAGAGAGCGACCTCTGACCCTGTTTACCAGGCAGGTCGCTCCCCTCACCGCCACGCAGCCCCTGTGAGACCGCTGACCACTGCTTTATTCCTGTTTCCTTTGCTGCCTTGTACTGCTCCCCTCACCTTTTTCTGCCCAGTTTGTGGTCCTAAATCTCTGTTTCCCTGCGCACCGTGTCTCCCCCTCGCCGCCCGTTTCCCGCCGCCGCGTCCCGTAGCTCTGCCCCCCTCGTACCCCATTGGCCGCCCCGCTCCCACCTCCCAGCTGCTCCTCCCTCCCTCTCCCACTCATATGGAGGCCGCTCAGCGGTAGAGAGAGCGACCTCTGACCCTGTTTACCAGGCAGGTCGCTCCCCTCACCGCCACGCCGCCCCTTTGAGACCGCTGACCGCTGCTTTATTCCTGTTTCCTTTGCTGCCTTGTACTGCTCCCCTCACCTTTTTCTGCCCAGTTTGTGGTCCTAAATCTCTGTTTCCCTGCGCACCGCGTCTCCCCCTCGCCGCCCGTTTCCCTCCGCCGCGTCCCGTAGCTCCGCCCCCTCGCACCCCATTGGCCGCCCCGCTCCCACCTCCCAGCTGCTCCTCCCTCCCTCTCCCACTCATATGGAGGCCGCGCAGCGGTAGAGAGAGCGACCTCTGACCCTGTTTACCAGGCAGGTCGCTCCCCTCACCGCCACGCAGCCCCTGTGAGACCGCTGACCGCTGCTTTATTCCTGTTTCCTTTGCTGCCTTGTACTGCTCCCCTCACCTTTTTCTGCCCAGTTTGTGGTCCTAAATCTCTGTTTCCCTGCGCGCTGCGTCTCCCCCTCGCCGCCCGTTTCCCACCGCCGCGTCCCTTAGCTCCGCCCCCCTCGCACCCCATTGGCTGCTCCGCTCCCACCTCCCAGCTGCTCCTCCCCCCCTCTCCCACTCATATGGAGGCCGCGCGCAGCGGGCGCGCCGAAGGCGCGCCTAAGGCAAGCCCGTCTGCGCCTGTCCGCGCCTGGCCCGCGCCCAGCACCAAACCCCCTGGCCCCCGCAGAGGCCAGCCCACCCGCAAGACCTACAACGCCGCCACTCTCATCGCAATCAACACCGGCCGGATCCCCGGCTGCTGCAGAGCCACCCCTAGACGCACCCACGGGCCCTTCACCTGCCAATCCTGCAAGTTCTCCTGCATTCAGACACGGACCGCACCCGCCAAGCCAAGCACCAGCAGCAACCACCTGAAGTGCATCCTGCTCAACACCCGCTCTATCCACAGACACGCCGTGGAACTCTGGAACCTGCTCGACACCACATCTCCAGACGTCGCCTTCCTCACAGAAACCTGGATGAACGCCTCCTCAGCGCCCGACATCGCCATCGCCATCCCGGACGGATACAAGATCACCTGGAGGGACCGCGTCAACCAGACAGGAGGAGGCATCGCCATCGTCCACAAGAACACCATCCCTCATCACGACCAACTCCGACGACACCCTCACAGCCGCCGAACATCTCCACTTCCAGATACACACCGACCCCAAGACCACACTCAGAGGCACCCTCATCTACAGACCCCCAGGACCCCGCACACAATTCAGCGAAGACATCGCAGACTTCATCAGCCCACACGCCCTCCCCTCCGCTGACTACATCCTCCTAGGGGACCTCAACTTCCACCTGGAGAACAACAACGACAACAACACCACCACCCTGCTGGACAACCTCGCCAACCTCGGACTCAAGCAACTGGTGAACACCCCCACCCACTACGCCGGACACACGCTTGACCCAGTCTTCTCCTCCAGCAAGTACATCTCCTTCAGCCACTACACCGGACTCCACTGGACAGACCACAGTTGCGTCCACTTCAGCTTCAGAAGAACCACGACTCACCACCACCCACAACAGGCTCCCCGCAGGAGCTGGAACAAGATCACCACCGACCAGCTATCCACATCACTGAGCCAGAACCCTCCCGCCAGCTCAGCGGACCCCAACCAAGCAGCCAACAACCTCACACAGTGGATCACCAACTGCGCTGACAACCTCTCACCTCTGAAAACCCATCCCACCAGGCCCAACAGCAAGAAAGCCTCCTGGTTCAACAACGACCTCAAGAACTCCAAGAAGAACTGCCGCACCCTCGAGAAAGCCTGGCGAAAAAACCCGACCACAGACAACATGACCGCCCTCAAGCACGCCTCCCGCAAACACCACAAGCTGATCCATACCACCAAGAAGACAGCATTCAAAGAACGACTAGACAACAATGCACACAACAGCAAGGAACTCTTCAGCATCGTCAAAGAGCTCTCCAACCCCAGCGCCAGAAACAACGACATCACTCCCTCACAAGACCTCTGCGACTCACTCGCCTCGTTCTTTCACCGCAAGATCGCCGACATACACAACAGCTTCGGCGCACAGACCACGCACCCAACCACCAAACCGACGCCCCCCAACACCACCCTCCGCGCCTGGACCCCGGTCAGCACCGAAGACACCATCCAGATGATGAACACCATCCATTCCGGTTCTCCAACCGACCCATGCCCCCACCACGTCTTCAACAAAGCCGACTCAGTCATCGCACCCCATCTCCGGGACATCATCAACTGCTCCTTCAACACCGCCACCTTCCCGGAGAGCTGGAAACATGCCGAACTCAGCGCCCTCCTGAAGAAACCATCAGCAGACCCCACCGACCTCAAGAACTACCGCCCCATCTCGTTCCTCCCGTTTCCTGCCAAAGTCATCGAGAAGACCATCAACAGACAGCTAGCCGCCTTCCTCGAGACTAATGGATCCCTCGACCACTCGCAGTCCGGCTTCCGAGCCAACCACAGCACCGAGACCGCCCTCATCGCAGCCACCGATGACATCCGAGCCCTGCTCGACAACGGGGAGACAGCGGCCCTCATCCTCCTGGACCTCTCCGCAGTGTTCGACACTGTCTGCCACCGCACCCTAGTGCAGCGCCTCAGCAACATCGGAATCCAAGAGAAGGCACTAGAGTGGATCATCTCGTTTCTCGCCGGAAGAACCCAGAGAGTCCGCCTCCCCCCGTTCAGATCCGAGGCCACCGAAGTCAGCTGCGGCGTACCACAAGGATCATCACTCAGCCCCACCCTCTTCAACGTCTACATGAGCCCCCTCGCAGCCATTGCACGCCAACACAACCTCAACATCATCTCCTACGCCGACGACACCCAGCTGATCCTCTCCCTCACCAACGACCCAGCCACCGCCAGAACCAACCTGCACGAAGAGATGAAAGACGTAGCCGAGTGGATGATGAACAGCCGCCTGAAACTGAACTCAGACAAGACGGAAGTCCTCATCCTTGGATCATCACCCTCTGCTTGGGACGACTCCTGGTGGCCCCCTGCCCTGGGCAGCGCACCCAAACCAACGGACCACGCACGCAACCTGGGCTTCATCCTGGACTCCTCCCTCTCGATGACCAGACAAGTCAACGCCGTCTCATCATCATGCTTCAACATCCTACGCATGCTCCGAAAGATCTTCCGATGGATCCCCACTGAAACCAGGAAGACGGTCACCCAGGCACTCGTCACCAGCCGACTGGACTACGGTAACACCCTCTACACCGGAACCACGGCCAAAGTACAGAAAAGACTCCAACGCATCCAGAACGCCTCCGCACGCCTCATCCTTGACATCCCCCGTCACAGCCACATCTCCGGACACCTGAGAGACTTGCACTGGCTCCCCGTCAGCAAGAGAATCACGTTCCGTCTCCTCACCCACGCACACAAGGCCCTCCATGACCTGGGCCCCAGGTACCTCAACAACCGCCTGACCTTCTACACTCCCACCCGCCAGCTACGATCGACCAGCCACGCCCTCGCCGCCATGCCACGCATTAGAAAAGCCACCATGGGAGGAAGATCCTTTTCCTACCTGGCAGCCAAGACTTGGAACTCCCTCCCCATCCACCTCCGCCTGACCCAAGACCACCTCTCCTTCAGGAAGCAACTCAAGACCTGGCTGTTCGAGCAGTAGCGGTCCCCCCTCCCCCAGCGCCTTGAGACCCTCCGGGTGAGTAGCGCGCTATACAAATTTCTTGATTGATTGATTGATTGATCATGGAAGAGGAGAGTGAACCTCTCCCCGACCTCCTCGCTGTCAAAGAAGGGGATTGGTCAGTGGGGGGTGTCATTCTCTCTGACACCCTGACTCTAACCCAGAGAGGAGACTGCTATGAGCTGTTAGAGCAGTTCTCCCCCCTGTTCTCCCTTACTCCTGGACTAACCCACCTCTGTGTTCATGACATTGACACAGGTGACAGTCCCCCTGTGAAGAACAAAATTTACAGGTTGTCGAATAAGGTGAACGCCAGCACCATGGAGGAGGTCTCCAAGATGTTGACTTTAGGGGTTATTGAGAAATCCAGTAGTCCTTGGGCCAGCCCTGTGGTATTAGTTCCTAAGGCTACTGCCCCAGGTGCGAAGCCAGAATTCCGGTTCTGTGTGGACTACCGGGGTCTCAACTCAGTCACCCGGACTGATGCTCACCCCATCGCCTGAGCTCGTTGACAGGCTAGGCGTTGCCAAGTTCCTGAGTACGTTCGATCTTACTTCAGGGTACTGGCAGATGGGCCTGACTGAGGGGCCTAAGGAAAGATCAGCATTTTCCACCCCTGATGGCCATTACCAATTCCGGGTGATGCCATTTGGGCTGAAAAATGCCCCCGCTACCTTCCAACGGTTGGTTAACGGGGTCCTAGCTGGTAAAGATGCCTTCTGTGCAGCTTACCTGGACGACATAGCTGTCTACAGTTCCAGCTGGGAGGAACACCTGCTCCGCCTCAAGGAGGTGCTTCAGGCTCTGCAACAGGCAGGCCTGACTATCAAGGCTAGTAAGTGCCAGATTGGGCAGGGTTCCGTGGTGTACTTGGGACACCTAGTGGGTGGTGGCAAGGTGCAGCCACTCCAGGCCAAGACTGAGACTATCAAGGCCTGGCAACCACCTAGAACACAGACTGAGGTGAGAGCCTTTTTGGGCCTCACTGGATACTACCGCAGATTCGTCAAGGGTTATGGTACCATTGTATCCCCCTTGACAGAACTCACTTCCAAGAAACAACCTAGGTTGGTGAATTGGACAGAGGCTTGTCAGAAAGCCTTTGATTCTCTGAAGGAAGCCATGTGCACGGCCCCCGTGCTCAAGGCCCCTGACTACTCCCAGGAATTTATTGTGCAGACAGATGCTTCAGAGCATGGCATAGGGACTGTTCTAGCACAGCTAAATGAGGAGGGCTCAGACCAACCAGTAGTCTTTATTAGCAGAAGACTATTACCACGGGAACAAAGGTGGAGTGCTATTGAGAGAGAAGCATTTACTGTGGTCTGGGCACCGAAGAAGCTAAGACCCTACCTGTTTGGGACTCACTTGCGGGTTCAGACAGACCACAGGCCCCTCAGGTGGCTCATGCAGATGAGGGGTGAGAATCCAAAACTCTTTCACTACAGGGGATGGACTTTACGGTGGAGCATCGCCCAGGGGTTGACCACGCCAACGCTGATGTTCTCTCCAGATACTTCCGCCCTAGTGATGAGAGCTCCCAGGAGGTCGGGTAGCTCTCCCCACTTTCAGCTGGGGGGGACACTTGTTAGACCTGACATGCTTTAGGGTGGTCACCCCTAACTTTTTGCCTGCCTCCCTCCACTTTTTGGACTCTGCTTTTGCTGGCTCTTAGACTCTGCGCACTTTACCACTGCTAACCAGTGCTAAAGTGCATATGCTCTCTCCCTTTAAACATGGAAACCTTGGATCATACCCAAATGGACTATTTAATCTACTTATAAGTCCCTAGTAATGTGAACTGGATGTGCCATGGACCTCTAGATTAAATGCTACTAGTGGGCCTGCAGCACTGGTTGTGCCACCCACTCAAGTAGCCCCTTTACCTTGTCCCAGGCCTGCCATTACAAGGCCTGTGTGTGCAGTTTCACTGCCACTTCGACTTGGCATTTAAAAGTACTTGCAAAGCCTCAAGCTCCCCTTTTTCTACACAGAAGTCACCTCTAATGTGTGCCCTAGGTAACCCCTAGAGCAGGGTGCTGTGTGGGTAAAAGGCAGGACATGTACCTGTGTAGTTACATGTCCTGGTAGTGTAAAACTCCTAAATTCATGTTTGCACTACAGGGAGGCCTGCTCCCTTCATAGGCTAACATTGGGGCTGCCCTCATACATTGTTGAAGTTGCAGCTGCTGATCTGAAGGGAGTAGGAAGGTCATATTTAGTATGGCCAGAATGGTAATACAAAATCCTGCTGACTGGTGAAGTTGGATTTAATGTTACTATTTTAGAAATGCCACTTTTAGAAAGTGAGCATTTCTCTGCACTTAAATCTTTCTGTGCCTTACAATCCACGTCTGGCTAGGTTTAGTTGACAGATCCATGTGCATTCACTCAGACACACCCCAAACACAGGGTACTCAGCCTCACTTGCATACATCTGCATTTTGAATGGGTCTTCCTGGGCTGGGAGGGTGGAGGGCCTGCTCTGACACAATGGACTGCCACACCCCCTACTGGGACCCTGGCAGACAGGATTGAACTGAAAGGGGACCTGGTGCACTTCTAAGCCACTCTTTGAAGTCTCCCCACTTCAAAGGCACATTTGGGTATCAAACAGGGCCTCTGCCCTACCTCATCAGACACTTGCTGGAGAAGAAACCTGAACCAGAAACTACATCCTGCCAAGAAGAACTGCCTGGCTGCTCAAAGGACTCACCTGTCTGCTTTCTACAAAGGACTGCTGCCTTGCTGTTGGCCTGCTGCCTTGCTGAACTCTTGTCTGGCTGTAAAAGTGCTCTCCAAGGGCTTGGATAGAGCTTGCCTCCTGTTCCCTGAAGTCTCAGGACCAAAAAGACTTCTCTTTTTCATTTGGACTCTTCGTGCGCCGAAAATTTCGACGCACAGCTTGCTCCGTGGTGAGAAAATCGCCGCACACCGATGCTGATCGACGCAACGCCTTGGGGGTGACCGGAACTTCGACGCACGGCCTCGCAAGGACAACGCTGCCCGACTTCCAGAGGGGAAATCGGCGCAACGCCTGCCGTGAGAACGAAACTTCGACGCACAGCCTCCCGGAACGACGCGCAGCCGGAAAACATGCCGAAGAATCCACGCACAGACCCCGGGACATCTGGTAGTCTCGCGAACCACAGAAAGGGACTGTCGGCACGCCGGAAAACGGCGCACGACTTCCCCGCGTGAAAAATAACGATGCAAGTCCGTGTGTGCAGGGGAGAAATCGACGCACACACCATTTTTCCACGCATCTCTTCTTCTGCGGCCCTTTGCGGAGATTTTCCACTTTAAACCAGGTACTTTGTGCTTGAAAGAGACTTTGTTAGGCTTTTTAAAGACTTAAGACACTTTATACCACTTTTCAGTGATGTCTCCACAATTTCACATTGCATCTTTATTCGTTTTGACCTGCAATTATCCAGATAAATATTATATATTTTTCTAAACACTGTGTGGTGTATTTTTGTGGTGCTATATTGTGTTATTGTATGATTTATTGCACAAATACTTTACAAATTGCCTTCTAAGTTAAGCCTTACTGCTAGTGCCAAGCTACCAGAGGGTGGGCACAGGATAATTTTGGATTGTGTGTGACTTACCCTGACTAGAGTGAGGGTTCTTGCTTGGACAGAGGGTAACCTGACTGCCAACCAAAAACCCCATTTCTAACAGGGAGGGCTGGTGGAGCGTTTGTTGTATACGTGGTGGGGGCAGGGGTCTGACGGAGATCCTGAGCGGATGGAGTTCATGATCTTGCGTGTCTCTGTGTCGTTGACGTTGGTCCAGGACGTCAGGTGGTTTGTGCAGGTGGGGTGTTCGGGGGTGGGGTCTGGTGTGGGAGTGGCGTTGAAGCTGTCGTGGATGTCGGTGATCTTCCGGTGGAAAAAGGTGGACAGTGCGTTGCAGAGTTCTTGGGATGGAGGGATGTCTTTGATGGTGGCGCTGGGATTGGAGAGTTCTTTCACGATGCTGAAGAGCTCTTTACTGTTGCGTGCGTTGTTGTCCAGGCGGTCTTTGAAGTGGGATCGTTTGGCTTGTCTGATGAGTTGCTGGTGATTGCAGGTGGTGTCCTTGTAGGCTGTGAGGCTGTCGGGTGTGCGTTTGAGGAGCCATTCCTTTTTTAGCTTCCGGCAGTCGCGTTTGGAGTTTAGGAGCTCGTCGGTGAACCAGGTGGCTTTTTTTCTGGTTTGGTTGTCGTGGGTTTCTTGAGTGGTGCGAGGGTGTTGGCGCAATCGTTGATCCACAGAGTGAGGTTGTGGGCGGCATTGTCTGGGTCAGTGGGGTCAGGGTGGGTTCTGGGCAAGGGTGTTGGTAAGCTGGTCTTCTGTAACTTTGCTCCAGCATCGGCGGGGTGGTGTTGGGTGCGATGGTGCTCAGTATGTTTCTTGTAAGTGAAATGGATGCAGTGGTGGTCGGTCCAGTGGAGTACGGTGGTATGGTTGAAGGTGACGTGAGTGCTTGAGGAGAAGATGGGGTCAAGCATGTGGCCAGCGATGTGGGTTGGTGTGTTGACAAGTTGTCTGAGGCCGTGGTTGGTGAGGTTGTCAATCAGGGTGGTGGAGTTTGTGTCATTGTTGTTCTCCAGGTGGAAATTTAGGTCCCCGAGGAGGATGTAATCCGTTGAGGTGAGTGCGTGGGTGCTGGTGAGGTCAGCGAGGGATTCGCTGAAGGGTGCTCGTGGTCCGTGGGGTGTGTAGATGAGCGTTCCTCTGAGAGTGGTGTTGGGGTTGGTGTGGATGCGGAAATGTAGGTGTTCGGTGGTCTTGAGGGAGTCGTCAGTGTGGGTGTCGACCTTGAGGGTGGATTTGTGGGCGATGGCTATTCCTCCTCCAATTCCGTTGGTGCGGTAAGACAGGAGTCATTTCCATGGGGGTTGTGCATCAAAAAATGGAGCAAGTCAGGTTAGAGCCAATATTTTTGACTCTAACCTGACTTGCACCAATCTTTGGCGCACAACCCCCAGTCTTCCCTTCACCTCTGCTGCCTGGTTAGAGTCTTTTTTACTGACGCTAACCAGGCTACAGCACCGGCTAATGTCATTCCATAAATAAGGCACCCGGCTGGTGCATTAGAATGCCGTTAGCCGGCGGTAAACATTTTGACGCAGATCTGCCCTAGTGCTGATTTGCGTCAAAAAGTATAAATATGTGCCAGCACAGAATACTGAGGCAGCACAATGCTGAAGTCATCTCCGGCCTCTTCAATCCATTTAAAGCCACTCTGTGCCCCTTCAGCTCACTCTTGCAGCTTTCTGCTTTCTCCACTGTGACGCTATTTCGTTTTTCTCTTCCTTCATCTTTCCAATATGTGTCTTTTGCGTGCAGTAAATGCTTGAGGCAGAAAAATAAGTTCTGGCCATCAAAAATAAGTGCCAGTGCTCCGCACCAGAAAAAACAAGCACAAATTAAGCACTGGTGGTAACTCATTTGCAAATGAGAAGGGGTCCCCAAGGGGAAAAAATATTTCTTAAGAGCAGGCAGTGGTCCTGCCTACACTTAATAAATGAAAAGATTACCTTTCATTTTTCTTTTAAAACACATCCCTTTGTACATTTAAGAAAAATAGCCGGTATTAAAAAAAAAGTTTGCTTTATTTCAAAGCAATCACAGACATGGTGGTCTGCTGACCCCTGCAGGCCACCATCCTTGTGATTTTTGTGATTCCCAATGGGTCGCAAACTGAGCTCTACCTCATTAATATTTATGAGGTAGGCCTATTTGCAACCCACTAGGAACTGCTAAAAGTGTAAAACACACTTTAGTACATTAGTGTTTGCAATTGACAAACTTGCTTTTTGGTAAGCGCAAACACTAATGTTAGAACATCTGGCCCTCGGTGGGGTAACGCAAAGTGATCAGGCCCCCTGCAGAATGTGATGGGAAGCCCTGAGTCTCCCATACTTCAATCCCTGCCTCCCTTGTGCTGCAGGGGCCTATTTTCTGCCCCTGGGATGACAGTCCCTAAACATTTCTAAAAATGTGGAATAGCAACTAGAAGCCCTGCAAATATTTTCCACAAGCTATACTTTGTATATCATTGTTAAAAATGAAATTTTAAAATGTTTCCCAAAGTGCTTGTCATTGGGATTACGCCAATTAGGCTGGTAAAACATGTAAGCGTACAGGGGTGTACACATATTTGAAGTCTGCATGTCCGGTTAGGAAACTCAAGAAGCGTGTATGTAGCAAACTGGCACAAGGGAACAGATATTAAGCACTCCGGCTGACTCTAACACTGCTGCCTTCTCCAAATCCCAGGCCTACCTGCGAAGAAAAGAGGGGCCAAGAAGAGACTCCGAGAGATGTCCACAAGGAAAACGGGCCCTCTTTCACTATCCATTGCTATCTCTATGGATTCTCACCAGTACCTTAATGATACAGTCCATCTAGCAGAGGGCAATGCTGTGTCCACGGTATGCTCGAATGTAATTTAGGAAAATAGGTTGTTCACTGTTCTAATCCCACAGGCAGTGTCACGAGCGATAAAGAGATGGGTGCTTCTGGTATTGTCCGTTTTAGGGCACCAGTAGATTTAGCAAAAGTATTAGCAGTAATTGGGGGGCTGAGGGGCAAGGGTATGGCTTTGAAAGAGTTAAAAAAGGCCCTAGAAGCAAAAATTGATGAGGTCAGGCGAACTAGGGAGAATCAAATTTCTGTCATGACTGTATCATTCTGGAGGAGATTGGAGATCCAAGTAAGCGAACGAGCATGCGCAAGGCAAGCCTGCCCCCACCATTCTACAGGTTTTTCCCCCATCCCGGACACAGAAAACCCCACCATGCCAATGAGACCCTGTGATACAACCAGTCTTCTGCCCCTCCGGCACTGGTCCTCTGGATCGAATGTACTCCAAAGGATCTGGGGACATAGGTGGGGGCATAGGAAAGATGAAAAGGCAGACAGGGGATGCGGTTTCACACAAAATTTGGGGCGTGCCAGAGTGGGTCAGAAGGAGGACCCATATGATCCTAGTACTAGGGGCCTGCATCCTATACCCACCAAGTTTATCTCACGCACAGTTTATGTCACCCACATTACCAGGCTAGAAGGAGCCCAGAGGATGCAAGACTCCAGCAGTATAATCCCAAACAGGCCGAGTTCTTCCTGGTACACGTACTAAAGGTGACACCTTGTTGCTAGGAAGATCAGAACTCATTGGCAAATAATGTCACACTGGCTAAGGCACATTAAGGGGTGTTAATCAATCATTAGGAGTGACATTCTAAGAGTAGAGCATATTGAGACCCCTGGCCAGTCTGCTGATGCAATGAGGGTGTCTCTGAGGGACTGTGGCCTGGTTGGCGGGTTATTGTCTATGCATGCCCTCTGAATTTGTCATGCCTCTACCCGGGTCCAGATCAGATACAGGGGCAATCATAACATGCAGGATGTCTCTAGATGTGGTCCACAGGACAACCACTCCTGGTATAGTGGCTTGGAAGGCATTGGTTGACTAAGCAACATCTCCCCAGGAGATAGTCTTGCAGGTAGCCCTGATGATAGGCACAAAACTATTGAGGAGGAGCCCCTGAGATAGAGAGAGCGGGTCATAGACCTGCAAACTATAAAGCATCCATCAGCGAGACCAGCCATGGTGGAGGTGGGCACGCATTGCCTCCGGGTAGACAGGAGAGAATCTGTGGGGGGAAGGGGGTTGTTTACGGAAAGCTTGACAAATGAGCAGACCAATGAAATAGAAATCTTGTCTTGGAATGTAGCTGGGATTGGCACTAAGCTAGGGGATGCTGCCTGGGGACAGTTCCTAGAAAAGTATGATATTTGCCTCTTTCAGGAGACTTGGATCATAGTGCCAGTCACCAGAAATGGGTATGTTTCCTTTTATTCTTATGCAGCTCGATCATCCAGAGGTAAATCCTCAGGGGGCTTAGCAACATGGATTTGCACAAACCTACAATGTTCAGTTAGGAACTTACCCGTCAGTTCCCCAGATGTGCTAGTTGTAGGAGTGAATTTCAGTCGTGGAAATTCCACATGCTGTTCATTAACGTCTACAATCGGGCTGTAGGGAGGAATAATAGAACCCAAGGGATGATCACCCCGGACGATTTCATGACTGAGCATAGGGTTGGCTGGGTGCTCATTATAGCAGGTGATCTGAATGTTACTTCCAAACCTTTTCATAAGAGCCACAAATGGGAGGACACTATTTGATACTGGTGGTAAGCATACTTTCAACAGGCCTGCAACACTAGCCATATTGACTACTTTTTGATCGACTTGAAGAGTTGGTTTTATATCCAGGACATGGTGGTCCTAAAAAGGGGGGACATTGACCCCAGTGCCCTTAGTCTGACCCTGTTGGACTCACTTGCCAACATTCCACATGCCCAGGGCAGTGCCCAAACAGGGAACGTTGAACTCTCCAATAAGGACAAGGCCATTAAATGGGGGTGGGTTGAAAGGCATCTTGAACTTGTGGAGGCAGTGAACTCCGTGGCCATAGGGCATGTAGAGTTATTTAATTATCTTGCCCCAGAGGACAGGGGGTTGTTTTTGGCAAGAGTCCATGAGCCTTTCTTTGAAAACATAAGAGAGCTGTTGGCCCAAGTCATCAAGCGCCAACACGAGGCAGAAAGAATCCCCCTGGTATACTAAGGCATGTAGGGCAGCCAAAGCCCAATTATTGCAAGCTATCAACATCAAGGATCAGTCACAGCTTGTGGCTTGTAGGGCAAGCTATAAGAAAGAACTGGAAAGGGCCAAGAGGGATTGGGGAGACTCTCTATGGGAGTAGCTGTCCCAAGCTCTGTCAACCAAGGATAATGTAAAATTTTAGGTCAATCTGGCTTTGCAATCCAACGGCGGCAAGAGAGCTATGGAATATTTTGTACAATCTCAGAAATGGGTTTCCCTATATAGCAATCTGTACTCTTGTCTGGATGCCCAGAGGCGGGACAACGTGGATCCCCAGTTGATGAAAAAACTCAAGGACCAAGACAGTCTAGATGTAACCCTTGGAGAGATAGAGGTGCTATTAGCTCTATGTTGCGAGGGAGAGTACCTGGTCCCGACCAGATCCCAAACAAGATCTACAAACTTATTCTAGGTATCTGGGGTTCTTATATGAACAATCTTTCAAATGCCATTCTGAAGGGCATGCTGGTCTCCACCTCTTGGCGGCTGGCAGATATCATAACAATCTACAAGAAGGGCCAGCATAGTGTCTCTAGTAACTATAAATTGATTAGTCTTATTGACGCCACTCATAAGATCTTTTGTAAACAAATTCTTAATCACATCTTAGAGTGGATAGGGGAGAACAACATTCTATCTGAGTTCTAGGCAGGTTCAGGAGTGGTATTAGTACCTTACACGAGATTTTCCACTTCAATTGTCTCTTTTGGAAGACAGTGACGGTAACCAGGGGGTGACTTTTTGTTGCATTTGTAGACCTATGCGCAGCCTTTGACTTAGTAGCTCGGGCCATGATTTGGACAATATTGTACAAGATGGGTGTCCTGCCCAACTGTTAGCTATTCTAGTAAGGCTGCATGAGGAGAACTACACTTGTGAAAGATGGAGGGATAAGGGACAGTTGACCCCACCCATAAGTGTTCTTCTTTTATATAAATGATGTTGTGAGTAGGCTGGACAGGGATGGTTGTGACAGGTGGGGACCAGGAGAGTACCAGCTCTACTTTTTGTAAATGACACTCTCTTGATCTCCAAATTTTCATATGGATTGCAGAGGTTCTTAGATGATTTTAACACTTTTTGTCTAGAGCAGGGTGTAGAACTCAATAGCGAAAAAAACAAATTTATGCTTTAACCCTGCTAGAGCCAAAGCTTACAAATGCAAACTCTCTGTTGATACAGCTCTAATCGAGCAAGTGTTTAACTTTGACTACATAGCGCTAAGGTTAACACCCAAACTAAACTGGTCCATGCAGGTCTCTAAAGCTGACTGTATGCTATAACATTATTCATCCTGACTGTTAACAATATACAATAAAACATTTTCCAAGAAAGCCACTCCAGTGTTCGAAATTTACAATAGCAAGCCTTTGGGTGCAGTTCTATATGGAGCAGAGATTTGGGGCAGAGCCAATTGTAGTGTCCTATCTCTCTCCGGGATCAGATTTCTTAGGCAGCTGTTCCCGCTTTCAAAGAGCCCTCCGCTGGTCCCATTGTACCTAGATTTGGCATTCAAGAACATTTAATGGAAAGTCGAGGTTTGACTTTTAATGCATTGACACAGGATATGGACTTTAACCACCCTGGATGCTTACAGCATCCCTTAAAGATGAATTAGCTCTCCCTGGCACCCAGTGGATAACCTGGCTTGTGCACATTAGGTTCTTGCTCAGGACGTTGGGACTGGGACATTTTTGGGCAGCACCTGAAGCCCTTACGCCCGGTTCCAAAACATCGATTAAATTGGCCTATTGGCTGATGGTATACCAAGAAGCTTTAGGCAGCAGTAGAGCTACTTTGACCCTGGATTTTCTGGAGTGTAATGTTGTCCCCCAACTATGAGGAAGCGATCAATGAGATCACTCCCACTCTGGCTGTGAAACTGTTTTTACAATTTAGATATCAGTCCCTACCCATCATGCCTTTCTGCGCTAAGTGAGCAAATGTGTACCAAAAGAGTAGTGAGTGCCCAATGTGAAAGAGGCCTCTAGAAGATCTTCCCCACTTTTTTATTTTTTGTCCAGCATACGAAGTCCAGAGGAGAAAATAGCTACTACACTTGTGCAGATCTTAAGAACTGATACCTCCAGGCTGGTGGTGTTTGCAGTTTCAAGACAGCTCGAGGCAGCCTAGATGTGGTGGTATAAGTGCATTTTTGCTATTGGTGCTAGAACACCTTATAACACTCCTCAGAAAGGAATGTCTTAAACATAATTTTACCCTTTTAAGCCCAATTACCATATGTTTTTCATAGATTGTATTCTAGAAATTCTTTTTACGTACGTTGTATTCACACTGTTTAACACACTACTTTTATTGCAAAATTGTGTTTTTTTCTGTTTTGAATTTTTCGTTTTTTTTTAATTTCACTATGAACTTTAATCCTTAGCGATAGCTAGTGTGCCTGAGTCGCTTCCTGCGGGTACTATCTCAGTCTGGCGGGTAGCATTGCAGACCCATTTGAAGCTAGGCCAGGCTTTCCTCTTGAGGTTTTTGCTTTTCTGGCTTCTTAATCTAGTATACAACACTTTATTGGGGGTACTTCACGTGAGCCATCAATTGTTTGTGCTAAAGAACACATCTTGAACTTACACCAGTCTATCTGTTTTCCCGCAAAATTAGTATTGTAATTTATTGTGTTCTATGAAATCTAGATCTGTCCTCATTTGTGTGGTTTTATGGTTCTTCGAACCAAAAAAAGGTTGTTTGATGATACTCACAGAAACAAGGGGATATGCATGAATAGCAATGTGGGTAGTTTTAAAGGAGGAAATATACTTACTCCTACCAAAGCATCTGCCTATTTAAGCAGTTTCTCAGAAGGAGTGACTGATGGCTGGAGTGAGCAAGCATTGACAAAGTCAACAATCCTCGTAGGTGAAACCAATTATAGATAGAGAGGCTTTTGTAGGGGACCCTAATGGCTTTGCTAATGTTTTATAGCCAGCTGTTGTGCTGCATGGCCAAAAGTAATTTTTAAAAAGTGCTATGACACGTCCAATGCTGCACCCATCGCTTTTTTTTATTGCTCCCTTGAAGCAACACACAGTGAGTGCGTGTGTGGGACACATGGATTGTCAAGGATGTGGGTGGGGAAGAAATTGAAAAAATCGATAAAGCACTACAACGCAGCGAGTGCTGGCCATGCCATATTACTTTTTTATTGCTCCCCTCTGGCAACACTGAGCGAAGGAAGCAATGTGAAATTTAACATGGAGGGAAGGAGGTACGGATGTTGTTGGGGTAGAACATAGATAATGGAGGGGTGTAGGGTGAACTAGGGGCAAGCAGACGGACAATGGAGGGAGAGATAGAGGGGCTGGGGCAAACACACCAACAATGGATCTATGGGATAGCAGATGAAAAACAGAGAATCAGAGAAGAAGCTGTGGGAAAGCAGATGGCCAGTGAAAGATGATCAGAAGGAGCTGGGGTAAATCACATGGAGGATGGGTGTAAAGGTTTGGGGCAGGCAGATGGGAAATGGAGGGAGGTAGAGTGATTCTAGTGGTAAGCAGATGGAAAATGGAGTGTGGCAGGCTGGCCTAAGGGGGCAAGCAGACTGACAATGAAAGGTGGTAGGGTGGGTCTGGAGCAAGCACATGGAGAATGGTGTGTGGGAGGGAGAAGTTGGGGCAAGCAGATGAACAATGGAGCGGTTGAGAGGGGCTGCTGCAAGCACAGACAACAAAGTATGGGAGGGAAAGACTGAGGGCAAGCATATGGACAACAGAGGATGGGAGGGAGGTGCTGGGGACAAACAGACAGATAATGGAGGGTTGGCAGGCATGAGGGACTGGTGGTGTAGCATGGAGGGGGGAGGTACATGAGGGAGACAGCTGAAATACAAACACCCTCGTAGAGTGCTTAAAGAAAAATAGAAAAGTAGTACCTGAAAAATTGAGTAGTAGAAGTACATAAATATTACATCTAGACAAACATGCAAAGTTGAAGGAAGCTGACCAATAAGAAGCAAGCAAATGACAATGAAGACAGCCAATGGTAAACCATGGGTGGTTTCTAAGCCTCCAGTAAGATCACAAAAGGTCTTTCAAGAGTCAGTGCATGTGATCTGTTCAAGACCTAAAAATTAAAAACATGAGTGTATTGGGCAGCAGTCATGGAAAGTGTTTGGAATACTAACAAAGTCAGGAATGTGTGAGTAATCACAAATACTTTTTGCCTTTTTTTGCAACCTCAGCCATGAAAAAGTTGAAAAGAGAGGATTGTGTTTTCTAGGGTTGGGTATGGAATACAGCACCATCTTATTACTGTGGAAAAATATAAAATTGTTACCACACAGGAAAAATAATTTCCAGCGGTAAAACAAGTCTTGAAAAAGGGCAAGTGCACACTATAATTCTAAAGGGCAGATTGTTCAATACCGCTCAAACTTTAGGGTTATGTGAGGTAATCCAGGATATCTGCGAAAGGCATGTTAATACTTTCAAAATCCATGCATGGGCCCTTTGAAAGTAAGAACAAACAGGTGAAAATCCCAGCAGGAAACAGGATCAGGTTACAACTGCTTGGTGAATCTGTTGAATAAGCTTGATAATACTCACCTTTCCAAGGTATCCCCTGGGATTTCTTTGAGGGATTGCCAGTACACACTACTTTATGTTCACTACACACCTCGTTCACTTGTGGAATTCAGGAGTAAATCATGAGTGCTACAAGGGTAGGCCACACCTACTCACAGTAAAATATTTGAGACTCAGGCCCAAATGATAATAGTGCCATTTAGTTTCCGTGTGAGAAATCTGTGTTAAAGCAATAGGCATAATTCATGTGCCTGAAGTTTTCAGAAAGACTTGTGTCTTCTATACTGCCCCTTACGTCCCAGATCACAACAAACTTGTTTTTTTCGCCAATACAGTAAGAAAACCACAGCCATTTGCCCGGTGAAGTGGAAGCACTACACAATGCTATTTTTTTTTCTTCAAATAAATCACCAGGCCCATACACTCCTGACAGTGTGCTCTGTTTCTGGGTAATGACTGTATATCACTTAAAGGAAACCACAGCTGAGTCTTCTCCTTAAGTACAGCCGTTCCATTTTACCAATATTGAAGGTGTCTAAGCAAATGTACTTTTTTAACCTGCCATGCAAGCTTAAGGCTATTTGTGTTTTTCTGTTAATAGACTGTGTCTGTGAAAAACGGCCTCTTCCTCCGTAACGCTGGGTGCAACATATGAATTATTCAATTGGCTTGTTGAATATTTAAATCCTTAAGAAGCATAGTGGCTGTGCAATTGAGAAGTCCACGTGAGGTAAATCACTTGTCTCATTCAAAATGAAGCGAGACCCCACTTTGCGGTTTGCTCTTTATTTGTAAAGAATAGAGGTATAATGAGAGCAATCTGTCTTTTGCAAAGTGCCCCATATTTTACCTATACAGGTAACACATGAAACTGACAATAACATAGGCGCTACTCTCAGACCCTCTGTGAGCTATTACGTTTGATAGTTCATGAGAGGAGCATACATTTCCTATTCAGAAATCGTAACTAGCACCGTAATTTGTACTTTGTGGTTAGCGCAAAGTAAATCTATATGACGAAAAGAAACACATATGTCAACATGAGGGTAAATATATGGTGATAAAAGCAGATTCTGGGAACTTCCAGGAATAAGACTCCAATTTTAATGGCCCGGTGGATCCAATTGGAAGAAGACGCACTTCACAGTGCAAGATGACAACGAATCAAGTGCCCAATTAAAGTACTCTTTTACTTTTTCTCAAATATTAAATAAATCACACATTAGCAACACAAGTGTTTTGTTCCGTTCAAGGCTGTAAAATGGGAACAAGATAAAGCACTATTTACACACATAATTATGTCCTTAAAACTAAAATCAGATGTACAAAGGTTCAATCCCACTTTTCCAGAAGGGTGCAAGACAAAAGTACATAGGATGAAGGACATCCAAAGAATCAATCCCGAGTCAAGATCTCACAATATACCCGGTGTGATACGTATAAGGTGCAACAAGTTTGCATTAATCACTTGGACACATTACAGATATAAATCTTAAAACATATAGGGGCATATTTATACTCTGTTTGCGCCGGAATTGCGTTGTTTTTTTTTACGCAAAGCTAACTCCACATTTATACTTTGGCGTTAGACCCGTCTAGCGCCAAAGATCTTGGAGTTTGCGTCATTTTTTAGCGTGGACACCTACTTTGCGTTAATGATATGCAAGGTAGGCGTTCCCGTCTAAAAAATGACTCCAAGGCATGTGCGCCTTATTTAAACTCCTGTGCAAAAATGACGCACGGGAGTGGGCGGGTCAAAAAAAATGACGTCCAGCCGCTTTTGCGTCATTTTTTAACGCCTGGTCAGGGCAGGCGTTAAGGGACCTGTGGGCTCGGAAGGAGCCCAGAGGTGCCCTCCCATGCCCCCAGGGACACCCCCTGCCACCCTTGCCCACCCCAGGAGGACGCCCAAGGATGGAGGGACCCATCCCAGGGAACTTAAGGTAAGTTCAGGTAAGTTTTTTTTTTTTTTTTTTTTTGTGGCATAGGGGGGCCTGATTTGTGTCCCCCTACATGCCACTATGCCCAATGACCATGCCCAGGGGACATAAGTCCCCTGGGCATGGCCATTGTGCAAGGGGGCATGACTCCTGTCTGTGCTAAGACAGGAGTCATTTCAACGGGGGTTGGCAGTAAAAAAAAATGGCGCAAATCGGGTTGAGGCCAATATTTTGCCTCAGCCCTGACTTGCCCCATTTTTTGACGCCCAAGCTCCATTTTCCCCTACGCCGGCGCTGCCTGGTGTGGGTCATTTTTTTTGACGCACACCAGTCAGCTGCGCCGGCTAACGTCATTCCATAAATAAGGCGCCCGCATGGCGCTTTGGAATGGCGTTAGCCGGCGTTAAAATTTTTGACGCACAACTGTGTTGGCGCAGTTGTGCGTCAAAAAGTATAAATATGGCCCATAGTACTTAGTGCATAGGGTAACCTTAATTATTTTTACATTGCATTATAATTTAATTAGATGCATAAGCATTCCATACAGTGCTTCTTATTGAAAGTACATCATGAAAATTAGATTAGGTCACATACCAAAAAAAGAGTATAATTTCCAAAATGTTATCAGCCATCCCTTCTGTGTTTCTGTTTTAACAATAATATTTATGAATACCACATGATAATGACAGAAGTAAAAAACACAAATATTCACTGTCCACTATTAGTTCACTATACAAATACATTTGTTTAAACTACATAGTACATTTTGAGTAATATATTTAAAAAAAATTCTGTTCTTACTTCGTATTAAAACAATTCAGCCGAGAGGTGTAATTTCAAAAAAACTAACTACCGTTTTAGCTTTCACTGTCAAATATATATGTCAACCCATTCACAGACTGTGAGACTTCCTACTGTTAATCAGCACTATCTTGACCCAGTTGTGTCACAGGTGTTCTAGTGGCGGAAATCCTACTCTAAATTAAAACAAAAACAAGGCCATCTAAGCAATTATTGGCCAAATCATTATGCATAATCCTGCCACAATTCAACTTTTAGGGATTTTTTTTTACCTTGGTAAACACTGTGTTGTAAACACTGAAAAAAACGCTAGCATTTAAAAAAGAAAAAAACTAGGAAATCGCCAGCGATACCTAGCTGACATAAGTATATCTTGCATCGCTGTGATGCACTGCTTATGACCTAACATATTACATCACTGATGACATCTGAAATATTCAGTGGTGCATCTTTCGCGTTTTGTTCCTTGCAATTGTGACAGATTTTTGGATAAGGATACACTACATTTTATGTTTTTTTGTAAACATTATCATCTCCCCAATGACTCGATTCATTGTTCTATTGTTTAAAGGGAGGGGTTTTAGGCAGGTGAGGCCTGCCTTGTTGCATTTACAGATGCTGCAAGGGAATGGGACATTATTAATGTGAGCCAATGTTTGTGTGCTGCTGCCTCTATCAGGGGAATATGGGAGGCTGACTTTTAAATAGGTGTTTGTACCGTTTTAGATATTTATATAAAGTATTTATTGTGATGGTTTGATACAGTGTGAAGTATTGTTATTTTTATTTTTATTGTTTTATATGGTTGCAAAATTTGCAATCGAAATAATAAAGGCATAATAACAATAATAATAATAATTAATAATAATAATAATTATACAATTATACTGTGGTGCAAGTTATATGAACTGTCATCAAACAGAAAGGTTTTAAAAATGGAGGTGCTTCAAAAATGGAGATCTAGCTATTCTTTCCCTAAATATCAGGTGTTTCATTAATATTCCTGTTAGAAATGGGGTCTTTGGTTGACAGTCAGGTTACCCCCTGTTCAAGCAAGGACCCTCACTCTAGTCAGGGTAAAAGAGAATCACCCTCAGCTAACACCTGCTTACCCCCTTGGTAGCTTGGCAGAGCAGTAGGCTTAACCTCAGAGTGCTAGGTGTAAAGTATTTGTACCAACACACACCATAACTCAATGAAAACACTATAAAATGACACAACACCAGTTTAGAAAAATAGGAAATATTTATCTAAACAAAACAAGACCAAAACGACAAAAATCCGACATACACAAGTCAAGTTATGAATTTTTAGAGATTAAACTCAAAAATAGCGCTTAGAAACAAAAATGCTTCGATGAGATGTTAACACGGCGTTGTGACGGAGTCGTTCCCAACAAGCCGACACCAGCGACACCTGACACGGAGTCGTGTAGACCCCCAAGTACAGTACCTTTGGTGAAGAATGAAAACAAGCCGATGCGCGAAGTCGGAGATCGCGGCGTCTGTGCGAAACGTTGAATCCGTGCACTTCGAGCGGCGTCGGTCACGACGTAGTGCGGCGACTTCCACGGAGTCACAGACTTCAGCAGGGCTGCAGTGGCATCGGGCCTGCGAAGAGCGTCGCGTTCCAGTGAAGGAGTGCGGCGTCGGGTACAGGCGGCGTTACCGGATTCAGCAGCGGCGTCGGTCCGGAGTCGTCCGAAGTCGATTTCCTTGGATTTCCACCAGCTTTCCTTTCAAGGGCCCCGGGACTGGATAGGGCACCACTTGTCAGAGCAGGAGTCTCTCCAGAGACTCCAGGTGCTGGCAGAGAGAAGTCTTTGCTGTCCCTAAGACTTCAAACAACAGGAGGCAAGCTCTAACTCAAGCCCTTGGAGATTTCTTCACAAGATGAAGGCACACAAAGTCCAGTCTTTGCCCTCTTACTCTGGCAGAAGCAGCACTGCAGGAAAGCTCCACAAAGCACAGTCACAGGCAGGGCAGCACTTCTTCCTCAGCTATCAGCGCTTCTCCAGGCAGAGGTTCCTCTTGGTTCCAGAAGTGTTTCTAAAGTCTGTAGATTTGGGTGCCCTTCTTATACCCATTTTTGTCTTTGAAGTCACCTTTCTTCAAAGGGGACTCACACCTACTTGTGAAATCCTGCCTTGCCCAGGCAAGGTCTCAGACACACACCAGGGGGTTGGAGCCTGCATTGTCAGAGGCAGGCACTCTCCTTTCAGATGAGAGTGACCACTCCACCCCTCCCTCCTAGCAGAGATGGCTAATCAGGAAATGCAGGTTACACCCCAGCTCCCTTTGTGTCACTGTCTAGTGCGAGGTGAAAAACAACCCAACTGTCAAACTGACCCAGACAGGGAATCCACAAACAAGGCAGAGTCACAGAATGGTTTAAGCACGAAAATGCTCACTTTCTAAAAGTGGCATTTTTAAAAACGCACAATCTTAAAATCAACTTTACTAAAAGATGTATTTTTAAATTGTGAGTTCAGAGACCCCAAACTCCACCTGTCCATCTACTCTCTAGGGAATCTACACTTTAATCATATTTAAAGGTAGCCTCCATATTATCCTATGAGAGAGACAGGCCTTGCAACAGTGAAAAACGAAGTTGGCAGTATTTCAGTGTCAGGACATATAAACCACATTACTATATGTCCTACCTTATCCATACACTGCACCCTGTCCTTGGGGCTACCTAGGGCCTACCTTAGGGGTGCCTTACATGTAAGAAAAGGGAAGGTTTAGGCCTGGCAAGTGGGTACACTTGCCAAGTCGACTTTACAGTGTAAAAATACACACACAGACACTGCAGTGGCAGGTCTGAGACATGATTAAAGAGCTACTTATGTGGGTGGCACAACCAGTGCTGCAGGCCCACTAGTAGCATTTGATTTACAGGCCCTGGCACCTCTAGTGCACCTTACTAGGGACTTACTAGTAAATCAAATATGCCAATCATGGATAAACCAATTACATATAATTTACACGGAGAGCATATGCACTTTAGCACTGGTTAGCAGTGGTAAAGTGCTCAGAGTTCAAAAGCCAACAGCAACAGGTCAGAAAAAATAGGAGGCAGGAGGCAAAAAGATTGAGGATGACCCTGCATAAGCAAAAAAGTCCAACAATTCCTATTTTCAGTTTTTAAGAGTTAGCAGACTGGAATTGGACTGGCCGCACAAATGTCAATCTTCAAATTATATGATATCCTTAGTCCTATAATATTTGCTTGCAGATTGAATACCTATCATGTATTCCAGTCTCACAAGGGTATGCAAAGAATCTGAATCTGCCTTTGCATGTTAGATACCAAGCAATTATTCTAAACCCAGCACAAAGTTGTGCAAGACACTGGTTACAACCAGGCTTTACTTGAGTTTATTTATGGATTGTTTCAAATACAATTTGCTGAATGTGCTTTCTACTAGTCAGCAAAAGCATATCAGAGCTATGGTAGTCAAGGCTTCCAAACGCTGATAATTCCCATGCGAGATCTGCTACTCACCCACTCAAAGTAGAATTACACAGCAACCAGAAACCCCAATAACAAGATCAAACACATCTAACAACAGAACTGTGTTCCTTAATCACTAATATGATTTATAATTTAGAGGTCCCGACTGATGATCTATTCCTCTTTTTCCCTTGCAACAATAGCACAAACATTCAACTTAGTATAAGAAATGTTATATATAGGTCTTATTTGTACCTATATGTTTCTAATTCACATGTAGTTCTCACAACCAATTCCCAACCACATATTGTGAAGCAAGAACTAGCCTTTCATATATTATTCTAGTGTGTAGTAGTATAAAAACCATGGCCCATATTTATACTTTTTTAGCACCGCATTTGAATCATTTTTTGACGCAAAAGCGGCACAAACTAACAAAATACAATTAAGTTTGCGCCACTTTTGCGTCAAAAAATGATGCAAATGTGGCACTAAAAAAGCATAAATATGGGCCTATGTGTGTTAGTCAGCTACACAGAGAAGGAAATAATTCTGCCAGGACTATCTATGAAGGACAAATGTGTTAATATCCATCGACTTTGAAATGCAGTGAATGTGTGGGCAAAACATTTACCAGACTGTGTAGTATAAAGGTAGAGGGCTCTTTGGGATACAGTCCTCATAATTGCAGAATATAATATAATATAGATTTTTTTAGGTTAATTTTCTACAATTTGCAAAACATCACTAACCAATTTTTATCTGTACTTGGCACTTAGATAACCAATTTTGGTGACTTAAATCATTGTTGTATATCTATAACACTGTGCTTTAGTTGCCTTTCTCTAAGCTGACCAGGCAGTTCCATGTTTCCAAGTTGGCAGTAACTAGGAATCTCATCTCTTTTCCATTTCTATTTTGGGTGTCATTTTGATTTTGGGAGAGTGTAAGCTATCTAGTCTTGGGACTCTGACTCAGTATGTGCCTCCATTTCAACACTGATCTAAGAGTAGATGCTGTTTAGCCATGCACAGCGGGCATGCTATTGTTGAGCCAAAGGCAAACCTGTCTATACTTGTCCGTGCCTGGATTCACCTAGTGCCAGAAATCCTGGCCTTCAAGCCTTAGATGACCAAAGAAATAATCTCCTACTTTACTCAGAAGCTTTTGTCATAGAGTTGCCCTGGTATGTGCAAGGAAATGGTGGATGGCCTTTTACTGCAAGGTCCGGCCTCCTATCTAGCTTGGAAGATATTTCTGGGCAGCTTCTCAAGCCCAAATATTGTTAATTCAAATAGGAGGATTTAGTAAATAGGTCCAACATTCACTGCCTAATATTGCAACTGCAAAACCTCCTGATTATTCCATCTGACATCATGACCACCCAAAGCACACGGGTAAGAGGGTTCTTGGTGATTATGTTTCTCCGACAAAATGCTTGCACTTAAAATAACGGTGATAACTTAGCTCCTGCTGAATGCTTGATTTTCTCATCCAAAATCAACCCCTTCCTCTGTTTCTGGGGCCTCAACTTATTGCCTCACTAGGTAACTCTCGTAATGTTCACTGAGTTTTAATACAAAAAATAAGCGATTTTAATATTCATATTCATAAAGTTACACATGCTCATACTGCAATGTCTCAGAGTCTCCTAAGACTTTCAATATGAGACAGTTAATTACCACTTCAACACAAACAGCCAGACATATACTTGATTTCATTTTCACTAATAGTTAGGATTTATTAATAAATCTACCCCTTTCTCTCTCCTGGTTGGGACATTTTGCAATTCTGTTTCATTCCAAGCATCAGACACTTCGGGCTCCATCAGCTAGTTTTGTTAAACCGTCCAAGGACTGGCCCAGGGTTAATGCAGATAACCTTGCAGCTGTTCTCGCTACTGCCCTTCTAGCCCTCTCCGAGCAAAGGGAATAAGATTCCCTAAAATGTAAACTTATTGATTTCGCCAGCTTTTGACAACATAACTTCCCTGATAGTCAGAAAACCCACAAGCACTTCTTCTGCCCCCTGGTTCTCTGCTGCTTTAAGAGAGGGAAACAAAAACATTTAAGACTCTGGGGCCAGATTTACGACCATTTGCTTTATCGACTCACAAATTGCCAATTTTTGCAACTCGCAATTTGAGAGTTGCAAAAGGACATGTACTAATGTGTGACAGACTAATTTAGCAATTCTCAATGTGGTCGCAATTGACCTGCCTCATCAATATTCATGAGGCAGGTCTCAATTTGCGTCCCATTGGAAATGGGTAGTAGCACATGGATGGTGGCCTGCTGGGGAAAGCAGACCACCATGTCTGTGTTTGCTTTTAAATAAAGCAACTTTAAAAAAAAATGCAGCCCAGTTTCCTTAAAGGAAAACGGAATGCATTTAAAAAAGAAATATCAAATGTTTCTGTTTCATTTGTTAAGGGTAAGCAGTGGTCCGTGGAACCACTGCCTTCTCTTAAAAAACATTTTCGCTACCATTCACAAAGGGGAAGGGATCCCCTGGGAACCCCTTCCAGTTTGCGACTGGGTTACCACCTACTTGAAGTAGGCAGTAAACTGCGGTTGTTTTGAGACTGCATTCCAGTTGCAAAACATTTGTACATCTCCCTGTGACTCGCTATTAGGAAGGGACGCCCGTGGCACACCCTTTCCTAATAGTGTTGATATTGATAATTATTTATAAAGCACAGAAATGCCCGAAGGCATCATGGTGCTAAAAAACTCCCAATGACTCATGAAAATCTGAAGGAGAAAAATTAGATGATCCAACCAAACCTTAAACCACGTTGGCTGAACTGGAGAAAAGCCAGGTTTTGAGCAGTTTTCTAAAGCACAGAAGATTAGCATGGCCTCTCAACTGAACAGGCAAGGTGTTTCAAAGTTGGGCTGCCAAAAACATAAATCTTCTGCCTTCCCAGCTTAATCTCCTAAATGTACATAACCTGATCATTCTGGCATTCTGGGACAGCTCCATACAATGCTTTGTAAACAGGGCAGAGGGCCTTGAACTTGAATTGCTTCCTCAATGGCAGCCAGTGTAGCTCTTTTAAAGTTTTATTCAATTTAGGTATCTTTTTCAAAAGTCTGGCTGCTGCATTTTGAAGACATTGCAATTCATTTAAAAAATACTGATGAGCTTCTAAATATAGAGCATAAAAATATTCCAATCTGGACAAGATCAGTGCTGTGACCACTGTTTTCTGCAACTCAAAAGGAATATACATCAGGATGTTCCTGACCTTACACATCAAACAGAAACAGGAAGACACTAGGGGCCAGATGTAGCAAAAATAAAAATTGCGACTCGCATTTTGCGAGTTGATGCGACTCGCAAAATGCGAGTCGCAAATTGGAATGTCAGAAAAAAAAGCGATCCGATTTTGCGACTCGCAGCCGGACTCGCAACGCTGTGTGCGAGTCCGCAGTTTGCGAGGTCGCTGTTTGCGAGTGTGCAAAAAACGAACTCGCAAGTTTAGCGAGTGGGTGTCGCAAATTGCGATTACCTTCAAAATTGCTTGCAGGTGCAGCAGAACACTCCAGAAAGCATACCAGAACACTCTGGAAACACTTCCTGGCACATGATGATGACATCACAGCCAGGAAGTTAACAAATACACCTGGGAGGAGGCAGGACCACACCCTTTTATAACTGCCAGTCTTCACACTGAACAAGCAGCAGCAGCCATGGAGGGAACCCCACGAAAAAGAAAAATCAAATTTTCTGAGAGGGAGCTGGAGGTGCTGACTGAGGAATGCTGTCAGCACCATGATGAGCTCTTTGGGAGAGCAGCCCTCACTGTTCCTGAGGCAACCAAAAAGAAACTCTGGCAGGACATGCAAGAAAAAATTAATTCCCTGGGTGTGAGCCACAGGACAATTGAGGACATAAAGAAGAGGTGGTATGACCTCCGCTCCCGGACCAAGGAGAGGGTGGCAGAAAGGCTCCGGGAGATGAGAGGCACTGGAGGGGGACCATCATCTGTGCCACCACCCACACCCCTGGAAGAAAGGGTTGAGGAAACATTTGAGCAGGAGGCAGTGTGTGGATTTGGGGACCTGGACACCTCAGAGCCCAGCACATCAACCAGTGAGTACCATGTGATAAGCCTGTACCCCTATCAATGTCATACCCCACCCACCATGTACACAGGTGCATGCACAACCAAATTAGCTCCATTTCAGGGTAGAAAAAGCCAGAATGATGCATTATGGGAAATGTAGTCAAAGAGGCAGTTCAAAGGCAAATGTTTATTAGGAATTGTGCAATAGATACTAGACACTGACAGTGTGTTCCCCATGTCCCACAGGTCTCCAGCAAGACACTCCCAACACCCCAACCACCCAGGCCCAGGAGGACACCCCAGGACCCGCCAGCACCCCCACCTGCACAGTCAGCAGCATTCCTGCAGTGGTAACGCCTGCTGCAACAATCACGCCAGGAGCTGCCCCAGCAACAGGCAGGGAGGATACAGGTGTGAGCACAGGGCAGCCACCGCTGCGCAGGCGGCGCAGGGCAAGACCATCTGGATCCGGGATACTTCCTCCAACCAGCAGTGAGGCACATCTGCTGCGGGGTCAGCGCCTGCAGAACAGAACATTGGGCAGGATAAGTGGTGTGCTGCACCGCTTTGTTAGACACAACCATGCAAGCATGCAGCACCTCACCAGACGCATGGACCAGATGTGCCAGAACACTGGGGACATTGCCCTTGCCATCAGGGAACTGGCGGCCGGACTGCTGGGCCAGGCAGAGGCTGGGCGGCGCAGAGATCGCCAGATAATGCTAAGACTGGACAGGATGGCCACATCGATCGGCAGGCTAGCCATCAATACAACAGGCCTGTCGAGGAGAACAGTTGGCCTGCAAATAGAGATGGGCCATTTTGCTGGGGATGTTGCCAGGGGCCTGGGATGTCTCACCCACATAGTTGAACTTATGGAGACACAGGAGATGTCGAGGGCCACTGGGGAAACACCCCAAGACAGTGAGGAGGGCTCAACAGTGAGCAGTGTCTCTGCCACTGACAGTAGGGTGCTGAGGAGTGGTAGGCACAGCACCATGGACGCAGCAGGGACCAGCCAGGCTGGCAGGAGGGGCAGGAGATCATAGACAACAGCCAGGACAGATTAATGTGGCACATGGCGTTAATGTGCCACATGACTGGTTGGCATTTTCCTGCCCATGGACAATTTCAACTTGTATATAGTTTCTTCATGACATTAATAAAACAGTTATTTTTGTTCCACTTAACAAATTGAGTTTTTGGTTAATAGGTGAGTATGGTGGGAGTTGACACGTACCGTCCAAAATATTGCGTTGCAATGTGGTCCCGTCTCAGTCTGCCTTGATTAGCTAGACTCCTATCCCCATGATGGCGATGTGGTTGTTCTTGCTCTTCATCATCAGGATCTGGGTCTGCAGGGGTGAGAGGTAGCCCACGTCGGGTGGCTATGTTGTGGAGAATGGCGCATGTGACCACAATTTTGAAAGCGGTAATGGGGGTGTATTGGAGGGCGCCTCCACTGCGGTGGAGGCATCTGAATCTTGCCTTCAGCAGTCCGAAGGTGCGCTCGATCAGGTTCCTGGTCCTCTTATGCGCACTGTTGTATTGCCTCTCTGATTCAGTTCTGGGTGTTAAAAACGGAGTCATGATCCAAGGCCTGAGAGCATATGCACTGTCACCTGTTGGGCACAAAAGTACACTGTTAGGAAGTCCAGATAGTCGTGCACAGTGACCTGTGTGTATGTCTGCAAGTGTCTGTGGCTCTACCTAGGAGGTAACCGTCTCCAAATTCACCACGTTCCAGGCGTTGATGTATCCCACTATGCCTAAAAATGTATGAGTCATGGGTACTGCCAGGAAACTTAGCTACGATGTCCGTGATGACATAATGGGCATCACAAACAACCTGTATGTTGAGTGAGTGGGTACACTTCCTGTTGCGGAAAATGTGTTCCAGATTCGCAGGGGGGCATATTTGAATGTGTGTCCCATCTACACACCCTATGACATGAGGAAAGTGGGCAATGCGGTAAAAGTCCAGCTTGGTGCTGTTAATTTCTGCCTCATTCCTTGGTAAGTATATGAAGTGAGACATGTGCGTGACTAAGGCATCTAGGAATGCCCTGAGGAACCTTGACACTGCACTTTGGGATACCCCACCTGCCACGGCAATGACCCCCTGATAGCTCCCTGAGGCCAAGAGGTGCAGTGCGCATAGTACTTGCACATGCGTAGGGATGGCGCTGCCACGCAGAGTCTTGTGTTCTAGCTGTGGTTTCAGTAAATCTATTAATTCTAGAATGGCTGCGCTGCTAAGGCGGTATTTGTCATAGATCTCCTCTTCAGTTTGCAGAAAAAGAGTCTGCCTGGTTCTATATATCTTCTCCTGTCTGTGGCCCCTCCTCCTCCTCTGCTGGGCTGCGTAGACTCTCCTCCTCACTGCTATCAGGTATATCTCCACCATCTTGAGTAAACCAGATGCCTTCTGGGTCCCCTTTTATACTTTGGTAATGGTTACCACCTGCTCTGAGTTAGTGGTAAATGGGACATGCAAACTGGGCTTTTTGCGACTAGTCGCAATTTGCGAGTTGCAATTGCATATGGGTTGCGACTCGCAAATTGCGACTTGCAATTTGCGGGTCGCAAAATGGGGTCGCACCGGATGCGACTCGCAAATGGGTCCCATCGCTTTTTGCGAGTCGGAAATGGGCTTTTTGCATCCCATTTCCGATTTTGCACTGTCGCAAATTGCGATTCGGCCCGTTTGCGAGTCGCAATCGTTTGCTACATCTGGCCCTAGATTGTTTATGTGTGCATTAAAAGACAAACTTGAGTCGAATAGGATACCCACGTTCTTTTACCATAGATACTGGAGTAGGGGAAGGTCCCAGGAAATGAAGCCACCAGTCCTGGCTCCATGAGGGTAAGTTCATTACTAACAAAAGGACCTCAGTTTTAGATGAGTTAATCATCAAACTGTTTTGACTCATCCATTTTACGATAGACCTCATACAGTTGAGGAACTTCAGTGCTGTCTCTTCTGTATTATTAGCAATGGAAACAATGAGCTGTGTATCATCAACATATGTAATCCAGGAAAAGCCAAAAGAACGGATAAGTTCTGTCAAAGGAGCCGCATAGATATTCAAAAGAGTCAGGCTCAAAGACAAGCCCTATGGGACTCTACAAGGCAAGGTAAAGGATTTTGATTTCAATTCTTCCACAACTACCAATCGTTCTCTCTGTAAACAAATTGTTCTCTCTGTGAATTGTTCTCTCTAGTGAGTCACAAACCCTATTTTGCATGTCAGTAATAAGCTACCAACTCACTAAATAAGGTTTGTACATGCCAGAGGCCATTTTAGGAGTCACAAATGGGCAGATTTTCCATTTGCGACCACTAAAAACAGTTGTACATCCGGCCTCTCGAATGCAAATGGAGAACCACTTATGTTTAAGAATCTAAGGAGATATACTGAGCAGCTATTAAAGTTGATTATAAACTTATTTAAAAAGTCTGTGCCACATCTCATGCACAAAAGGTATTTTTATCCTTCAACTCTCCTCATACGCCTCTTGGGAAATTGTTCTGGTGTTATACTACTTTTTACATCCCTCAGGCCACCCTCAAGCTATTCTCACCCTAACTCTTGTGTGGACATCTGCCATCGTTGTTGACTGGAAAAAGAGCAGAAATTGACACAAACTGTGATCCACAGCTTACCCTGGAGGAGTTATCTTTTGAATCAGATACTGGTTCTCTGATATTTGCTCTTACTAGCCTTACTAATTGTATTCCTGTTGCTACTGAGGAAACAAACATTGCCATCGTTTCTGGTTAACCAGCCAATTACTGCCCGCCTCACATCTTCAAATTGAGCCGAGAAGTTGTAGGACCTCAACTATGCCAGTTTTTGAACTTTTTTCTCAGGAAGCAGGTCCATATCCTCTACACTTCAGTGATGGCCAAATGCAGGTATACATTGCTCCTCTCTTTTCCAACTAACATTTTGGAGACAGCAATCAATAACCAATTGTCTTTTTTCTTTAGATACACTTTATCACCCAGATAATTTTCAATCAGGTTTCAGGTCACGTTACAGTATAGAATAGACACCATTAGCAATATCTGAACATGTGCAATCTATTTTGGAGGACGGTCGTTGTGCAGTGCTGATTTTATTAAATCTTACTGCTGCATTTGATACTGTCTCTCATTTAATTCTACCAGAATGTCTGTCCCTGTGGGGAAATTTATGGTTTGGCATTAAAATGTTTCTTATTTATCAGACTGCCCTCAGATTGTGACTCTAGCCTCTTTCAAATCTGATGTCACCGAGGTTAACCAGAAAATGTCACAGGGCTGAACATGCCCGAGCCAAATGGTTTTTAATATTTACACGCAGCTGGTTGTTTCCATTTCTGAGAATGTTTTCTATACTCAAGAACTGTTTAAAGATTCTCTTTCAGTGGTTGCTATGGATGCACATAAGCTGTGTTCAGCTTAACTCTGAAACAGAAGAAATTCTTATTTTTAGTAGGCTTTGTTCTTTCTGGTCAATAGTTTGAATGAGTGCTGAACTGGGTCAGATGCTGGCTCCCTCTAAGATAGCAAGAAATCTTAGAATTTAATTTGATCATGACCCTTCTTTGAGATCTCAAATAACAGCTTTCACCTACCTGTTTCTCCTTGCTGAAGTCTCTCAGACAATTTTTTGAGTTTCTGCCTTCTTCCACTTGTAAGACTGTGGCCCATGCTTTGATCACAGCTATTTTTGACTATGGTAGCTCACTTTATCTGGGTCTTCCCAACTATCTGATCTAGAGGCTGCAGATTGTTCAAAACTCGGCTGTGTGATTTATTCTGAATGTATCTAGGTGGTATTCTATATCTTTGCATCTTTTGACCCTACATTAGCTTCCAATTCACAAAATGGTGTAGTTTCAGACTTTTGTTCTTACTTACATAGCTTTTGCAAAAGAAGGCCCAGTATATCTTCAGAGACTGCTTCACTGTATATATCTGGAAGAGTACAAAGGTCCCTGGAGCTAAAGCGTTAATCATTCTATGATTCAGAAATGACAGAATGGGCAGGCACTGGTTCACATATCTGGACACCAAGAACTGAAAATCCCTTCATATAAAAAAATAATTCATGCCCCTTCTATTGCTATTTTTCATACTTAATTGAAAATCAGGCTATTTAATCGTGGATATCTTTTTTGACCTTTGTGCAGTGTGTCCAATGCTGGAACACCCTTGGTTGGGCAGCTGTTGCACTTTACAAGAATCATATTAATTCACTCACTCATTCATTCAATTTTGTTACTCATTTGATTCATAGTTTGATGTGAGAAACTTTTAAACACTCCAACCTGTGGTCTCTACTGGTGTCTCAGAACCTGTCAGAAGGCCCCATATACAAATCCCAGCTGAGTCCCTACCAGAAATCCTTCAGTCCCTCTATTGACCAACCTTGGTGTCCCAAACTGGGACGAGGGCCGTAAGGCACTTGTCTGTTGTCTCCGCTACATACACCTACAGGGAATTCTCAAGAGTTTTGGGGGCCGAGAGGAATTTACAAAGTCATTCAAGGACTCTTTAGGCACACAACAGATCCACAACTCACATCATCACAACAATCTGATCCTACATCACACTTTACTGACAATTTGGCCCAAATTCTCCAGTCCCTGAATGAAGACTACATGATATCAGGACATTCTCGTCTCATTAGTTGACGTAATGGAGGCCTCCAGTGAATGCCTGCTGCTTTTAATGAACTTTAATAATGAATTAATAGTTTAGTTTAAGGTGCTTCCAGATACACTCAAGGATAGACAGATCAATGGAAAAGCCTAATTTGAACCCTAACAGACTATCAAAAAACTATCTGTCGACTCACCTATTCTTTCTGAAAGAAATTATTGAGCACTTCAAAAGAAGATAAAGATTAACACCTTCTGACTATTCTATGACATCAACTTTGCTGCTCAGGTCCAAGATCAAGTTAAACCCCAACAAGATGGAATGTGGACTCATCAGTTGTGGCTGCATGGTTCTCAAAGATGACTTCATGACTCACCAAGTGCACCAAACCTGTACACCTCCACATGCACACCAATCTCATACATATGACTTCCATCATGCGTATGATAAAGACTACTTAGCACTAACTGAGCCTGCACTCCAAAGTGAAGATCTTCCTACTTAACGCAGACTTCAGAAGGTCAGTTCTCATACTAGTACTAAAGCATCTGAATAGGAAGTAATGCTCTGCTATCCAGCATGCCTGTAACCCACACGTCTGCAGAAGAGTGTCCTACATGTTGCAGCTTTCTACATGATAGATATTCAGAAACATGGCAGGTTTACATCGGCATGCAGAAAACTATTCTTCATCCCTTTGCCCACTGGCATTACATTCAAGAGCTGGTGAATAATCTACTAAGAAATCAGCTTGAACAGTCCAGTGCACATAGCAAACTAGGTCAGGACCACCAGAGGAATACACATAATTCACACGAATAGTTTGTTTCTGATTTGTAAACAGGAAGCGCCAGAAAGAGAAGAAAAGTTTCCATTCCCTCTCCTGCTGTGCATCATGAAAGGAACTCCATCCTAGTGACGATTTGATGGGTCCAATCCCTCATTTACTTTGAGTGAGCATTGAAGGCATCTCTTCAAGCAATATCTCATTGCAGTATAACCACCCATTAGGTGGACCCATTAAAGGCGACCCTCCTCTTTGACTTCTTCCTCCTGTCGGTTGTCTTTACTTCTCCTCCTTTCTATGTGCTCCACAGCTTTTACCAACGACAACCCTTCCCCATCTCTAGTCTGCTATTCTGCACCTTGTCTTCATTGTCATGCCAATTGTCCTCTCTTTTCTGCTCTACCAGGATCTCTTCCCCAACTTCAACATCATTCCCTTTTCCTTCTCCTTCGTGACTCATATCCCTTTCCCATGAGCGCACTGTTTCCAACCTCACCACCATGCACCATCACAATAAAGCCAATGACAATAAAGCCCTCCCCTGTACTGCACTTGTTTTTTAACTACATTTGCACATCAATCCAGTACATGCATAGTTACATGCAGTAACAGTTCATAGAAACTCTGGAGATGTTTATAGATGTTACTACAATAATGTATGTTCAAAAATAACATTTGGGGAGAAAGCAGCATAGGAGGTCATAATGCAATTAGACGGCGTGGCCCTTAAGCAGTACAGAAAAAAGAGATAAACAGAGAAATCACAGAGCCCAGCAATTAAACAAGGGAACAGTTTATCAACTGTAAAATATTTAGCCAGACAAAAAATACAAGAAAAGGGACAGCCAGATCCTGTCTTAACCGATCTCAAAAATGTGTTAATTGTGCCAACTCTGGAATTGTAGTACAGGGGTAAATGAGCAATATCGATGTTGCAAAAAAAGGGTTTCTGATAATTTGGTAGCTACCACTTAGGCCGGAATGTTTTGGTACAATATAATAGTGAGAACCATTAGCTTTTAATGTTGCTAAGGGTGTTGGGATGAATGCTTGCAAATAGTTTACCACTGATAATTGCTTTGGAGATAGACTCACCTGCAGTTTGGGATTGACTCTTCCCATGAGGAGCAGGGTGAGTACTGATTGGTATAAGGCGGGACTTTGTCTAGAGTGGCACAGTGGCAAAAAACAGTGGGTTAGAATGCTATCCCAAGTAATTGCAAGCATTCCTTCCATTACCTTTTGTGTGACTGATGGAAAGCCTTAAGTGGAGAAGGGTATGTCCAGATGTGGGTCCCTTGTTCACTGTGCCAAAGGATCCAAGCTACACCTCACTGATGAGGCCTAACAAGGCCAAAACTGTTCTGGGGTTCATTTGCATAAGGCAGGCCTTTTTCTAGAGTGGCACAGTGGGTGAAAAACAACCGTTTGGAATGCTACTTGAGTGACTGTCAGTGATTACCAGTGGATAGACTATTTGCAAGCACTCCTCTCATCACCTTTTGTGTGATTGATTGTTGTATTGGAGCAATATATACAGTAATATTTTTTGATAGGTAACAGCAACAAAATTGTGCTTTTCTGGGGAATAGAAAAGTGGAGTGTACTTATTGGGTCAGTGTGATGCCCAAAAATGTAAATTGTTTCATAACATTCATCCACCCCAGGATGTAAATTTAAAGGACTCTTATCTTTAAAATCTGTCATAAGGCTATTATGCTTTCACTCATAAGTTGGTGAAAGCGATTTGTTTGCATTAACATGTGTGTGAGTCCAAATTGGTGCCAACTACTATGTAAGGGGTATGATGTGTTTCCCCTGCTATTGACAAAGGAATCATACCGAAAGCCTAATTTAGAAAAAAACGACCAAGGTCAACATTTTTTGATAGTGGTCCTGAAATAGATGTTTGGGCTGAAAAATATTAGATTTAAACTATGCTATCACATTTTATGGTTCCATTTTAATTTTGCTCAGTCCAAGATTACAAGGTATAACGTGATGACCAGCAATTTCATACTGTTGGTCCATCTTTCACTCTTGGGATGAGGGAGGAGGGGTCAGTATTTCAAAGTCATTTTCATATGATTTTGTTCACTTCAATATTTTTAGGAGTGGGAATCTTGAGTTCCATGAGATGAGGTGGAAGGTGTATCAATTTTAGGGTACCCATTTTTGTGGGGTTGCAGGTATAATGCATAAGATGTGTGGGTATTTATTTTTGGGGTTCAGTAATTCAAACTAATGTTGTACATACATTTTTAGGAGGACAATACTATAGGTTTAGGGGATAGAGATGGGGAGTATATTTATTTATTTTGATGTGCTTATGATTTTTGGGGTACAGGTATACATTTTTTTGTAAGTGGATATTTATATTTGGGGTTCATTAATTTACATTATTTGTATTTTTTTTTTTTACATAAATGTTTATGCGAGGGATGCCAGTTTTTAAAAGGTATTTAGGTGTTGTTTCCCGGGAGAGAAGTGGACTGAGTTATTGTAAAGATCAGTTCAAGATAGTGAGATTTGGCTGGGGAACAAATATTTTTTATATTGTTTTCCATCTAGACTATAACTCAATATCACAGTGTTTCTATGCTTTTTCACTGAATTCTGTGGATGAAATTGTTCATTATTACTCTTTACCACTCCGTTTTGTCACATTGCTTTGGGTTCTGTGTCTCTTTCATCAGTCTGTGGAGGTTCGCAGTCAAGGATGAAGGGGTGCTGCAGCTTCGGTTATGTAAGAAATTGTATTTTTTATTAACAGTAAGTAGGTTACCTTTACTGTGGGGAGAGCCTAAGGAAAGTTTGTTAGTTAATTAAAAGTAGATGTTCTGTATTTTTGTGAGTTTGTGTTTAACTTTTCTTTCCCTACATAGCATGTCAGAGTATCTTGGATTCAAGGATTTTTTTAGAGTTTGTATTTTTTGGATAAATATTTTTTATGATAATGGAGTGTATTTAACTATTTCAAGTTTTTCAGAACTTTTATGGTAAACTGGACCATGGAGTGCAAAATGTATTAACAAAAGCTTTTAGCTGTGAGGGGGTATTGGGTATCAAACTTAATTTGTATCGCTTTACATCTTTTGCCTTTGTGGGGATCATTATTAAGGACTTTTTTACTGAAATAATCTTTTTGTTTTTTAGTTTAGTTTTTAGGGTTTTAAGGGCTTGTACATCGATTGAGGTCTTCTACCTGAATGCATTTTTAGAGATCATTTAATGTCAATGCTACTTCGAAAAGGGTGCCTTTTTTGTTAACAAAATAACTTTCTCTGTATTTTATGTTTTCTAATAGGGATTGTTGCTCACTCTATAGAATTGTAGTTGACTATTGGTGGAAGGATATTTTAACTCCCCCCACAATTACTTGAAGAAAGGTGACAAATTAAGGTAAAAAAAAAGTTACAGCAATAGGATGTTATGTGTACAGAGTTTGTATTATTTTATTAGGAAATATACAATTATATTAATTTCATGAATGAAGAGTAATGTTACTTCTAGAAAGTCTTGTTTAGAAAAGTTTTTAAAGCAAGCAGGTTAGTAATGTAAAATGTAAGATATATTTCCAAGGTAGTATATTCCCCCAACATGGCTAGCTATTGAAATTTTTTAAAGGATTCTCTCATTTATTTCCTTTTTCCTTATTTTTTGACCGATTCTGGGCTTTGGACTGCCCATAAAAGATTGGGCCCATCCAAGAAATTGAAGACATTGGGATGGGATTGGGTTATACAGGTGGAGAAGTAATTATGCCAGCAATCTATAGTATTGTTAGCCTTTGCCGTCCCCTTCTAAACAGGTCAAGAAGCTGTTTTACCACTCAATGTGATAATGTGGAACCCTTCTGCAACCAAACCTGTTTCAATGGCCAATCCAGGTCTCTTTAAAATAATTTAGTATGGATGCCAGTTTTAATCTATTTTGTGTATAATATTCAGAATGTATAATCGCAGTGTTAAAAATGTCTAGGTGCTCAGAAGGAAGAAAAGCTAAAGCAGATTTGTTTAAATTTCTATTTTCAGTTTACTGTTATTCATGTTATTCATATAGTCTTCTGCTAATGATGGTTGTCATATTTTGCACCAAATAGTGTGTGCAATATGGACTTATAATCCTTGTATCTGTCAGATAAACTAACCTGGATTCCTGACCCAGTGGGAGAGATGCACCACAATAGTCCTACAATGCCCTCTGCAGCTCCACGGAACACATTGCTACCAGCCTGAGCTGCAATGCAGGGAATGGGATAAAATAAGAAAAGACTGGTCTGCTGTCTCACGATGTCACCCTCATCAAATGTACTTGTCTCAATTGTTGGACGGATGGCGTTTATCGGGGGTTCTATGAGTGCTGCAGTGTGAAAGCACAATAGATAAGTACGAGCTCACCCCCTCCTGTTACTCATTCCTACGTGTTGGAAATTGGGTTTTTGGTTGGCAGTCAGGTTACCCTCTGTCCAAGCAAGAACCCTCACTCTAGTCAGGGTAAGTCACACACAATCCAAAATTATCCTGTGCCCACCCTCTGGTAGCTTGGCACGAGCAGTCAGGCTTAACTTAGAAGGCAATGTGTAAAGTATTTGTACAATAAATCATACAATAACACCATATAGCACCACAAAAATACACCACACAGTGTTTAGAAAAATATATAATATTTATCAGGATAATTGTAGGTCAAAACGAATAAAGATGCAATGTGAAATTGTAGAGATATCACTGAAAAGTGATATAAAGTGTCTTAAGTCTTTAAAAAGCAAAGTCTTTTTCAAGCACAAAGTACCTGGTTTAAAGTGGAAAATCTCTGCAAAGGGCCGCAGAAGAAGAGATACGTGGAAAAATGGTGTGTGCGTCAATTTCTCCCCTGCACACATGGACTTGCGTCGTTATTTTGCACGCAGGGAAGTCGTGCGTCGTTTTCCGGCGTGCGGACAGTCTCTTTCTGTGGGTCGCGGGATTACCAGATGTCCCGGGGTCTGTGCGTGGATTCTTCGGCTTGTTTTCCGGCTGCGCGTCGTTCCGGGAGGCTGTGCGTGGAATTCTCGTTCTCATGGCAGGCGTCGCGTCGATTTCCCCTCTGGAAGTTGGGCGGTGTTGTCCTTGCGAGGCCGTGTGTCGAAGTTCCGGTCGCCCCGAAGGTGTTGCGTCGATCAGCGTCGGTGTGCAGCGATTTCCTCACCGCGGAGCAAGCTGTGCGTCGAAAGTTTCGGCGCACGAAGAGTCCAAATGAAAAAGAGAAGTCTTTTTGGTCCTGAGACTTCAGGGAACAGGAGGCAAGCTCTATCCAAGCCCTTGGAGAGCACTTTTACAGCCAGACAAGAGTTCAGCAAGGCAGCAGGGCAACAGCAAGGCAGCTGTCCTTTGTAGAAAGCAGTCAGGTGAGTCCTTTAGGCAGCCAGGCAGCTCTTCTTGGCAGGATGCAGGTTCTGGTTTAGGTTTCTTCTCCAGCAAGTGTCTGATGAAGTAGGGCAGAGGCCCTGTTTTATACCCAAATGTGCCTTTGAAGTGGGGGAGACTTCAAAGAGTGGCTAAGAAGTGCACCAGGTCCCCTTTCAGTTCAATCCTGTCTGCCAGGGTCCCAGTAGGGGGTGTGGCAGTCCTTTGTGTGAGAGCAGGCCCTCCACCCTCCCAGCCCAGGAAGACCCATTCAAAATTCAGATGTATGCAAGTGAGGCTGAGTACCCTGTGTTTGGGGTGTGTCTGAGCGAATGCACAAGGAGCTGTCAACCAAGCCCAGCCAGACGTGGATTGTAAGGCACAGAAAGATTTAAGTGCAAAGAAATGCTCACTTTCTAAAAGTGGCATTTCTAGAATAGTAATGTTAAATCCAACTTCACCAGTCAGCAGGATTTTGTATTACCATTCTGGCCATACTAAATATGACCTTCCTAGTCCTTTCAGATCAGCAGCTACCACTTCAATACTGTATGAGGGCAGCCCCAATTTTAGCCTATGAAGGGAGCAGGCTTCACAGTAGTGCAAAAACGAATTTAGGAGTTTTACACTACAAGGACATGTAAACTACACAGGTACATGTCCTGCCTTTCACCCACACAGCACCCTGCTCTAGGGGTTACCTAGGGCACACATTAGAGGTGACTTACATGTGGAGAAAGGGGAGGTTTAGGCTTGGCAAGTACTTTTAAATGCCAAGTCGAGGTAACAGTAAAACTGCACACACAGGCCTTGCAATGGCAGGCCTGGGACAAGGTAAAGGGGCTACTTAAGTGGGTGGCACAACCAGTGCTGCAGGCCCACTGGTAGCATTTAATATACAGGCCCTAGGCACATTTAGTGCACATTACTAGGGACTTATAAGTAAATTAAATAGTCCAATCAGGTATGATCCAAGGTTACCATGTTTAAAGGGAGAGAGCATATGCACTTTAGCACTGGTTAGCAGTGATAAAGTGTTCAGAGTCTAAAAGCCAGCAAAAACAGTGTCCAAAAAGTGGAGGGAGGCAGGCAAAAAGTTAGGGGTGACCACCCTAAGGCTGTCAGGTCTAACAGTACATATGTGTCATTCTCTCACTCCAGATACCTAGCACATGACCAGTTCCTTGTGGACCTACAAGGTAGCTTTGTGAGTGCTGCCCAACTTGGGTCCTTACTAATCGGGCATCTGCTTGCATTGGCAGAATAAGCACTGCAAGAAAACTGACTACTAAGCTCTTGCATTGGTGGCTGAATGTGCACTTTCTACTGCACAACAATAGATTTGCTTCAGACTCAAAACTGTGTCTCTCAAGTCATTCTCCAAACATGAGTTGGGTTGTCACAATGTCTCAAGGATAGAACAGCATCCAGCCTTTTCAGGGTTTGCAGCAAGTCTATGGTGGAACGGGGCCACGCAGGATTGCAACAATGTCTCTAGAATAGCATTGTGGTATTATTAATTTTAGTATGAACAGTATTCGTTTGGAAAAATGGACAGGGCTTAGTTTGAAATGTCCCAGCCATCATCCAAATGTCACTATTTTCTATTGTTACTAAATTATGGAGAGTTCCAAATATTAGTAATCTTTATTGAGGGCTTTTGTTGTCATACATAAGAAATTGTTTGTAATTACATGTTAGAGCTAATTCTGTATGAATTCTTTAGGAATAGTTATATCACTAAATGGCTTGGGATGAGAGGGGTTTGCATTACTTGTATGTCTTTTCTACTAAATATATATTTTAAATTGGTATAGCAGGCATCTGTCCAGCAACGTGTGAAAGGATGTACATGGACACTCCCTTAACACTGAACTAGAGCACTGAACCAGAGAGCTGATTGAAAGGGCTAGTAACAACTTAAATCTGTTCAGTATGTTTTCTAAATTCAACCTCTACTTCAGAGGCAGAGACGTTGTCATTTTCTTTCAATGTAATCCCACACAGCAAATTCTGCAACGAGCAGAAAAGTAATTCACACCTCCAATGAGCACTGGGTTCATTGTGTCTCTCCTTAGAAAAAACTTACTTATTGTACTTTAGTAATCTGATTTCCTTTTTAGAAAGAACATATTCAGTAGAGGGCATGCCTTTCATCTTGGCCTGAATGTATAAAAGTCATAATTAAGAAAGTAAAAAACACAAATACATGTATTACATTGTTACAATCTGCTCTAAGGGCCAGATGTATCAAGCCTTTTTGCATTCGCAAACGGTGCGAATGCCCATTTGTGAATGCAAAAATGCCTTTCAGTATTTATGAAGAGCATTCGCAACGCAAATTTAAGGAATCGCTAAAATAGCGATTCCTTACATTTGTGAGCCCGTTTAGATGATCGCAAAGTGCGATTCTCTAAATAAGAAATCGCAAATAAGGAATCCTTATTTGCGATTTCTAAACCACATGTATCAAGCAATTCCTTAATGCGAATTTGGCATTAAGGAATCGCAATTACCACCAAGTAAAACTTGGTGGTAACCATGTGTAAATTTAAAAAATGCATTTTTAAAATTGACATGTAAGGCACACATGCCCCTGGGGTTTTGCATTTCCAAAATTGCAAATTCCAGCTAGGAATTTGCTATTTGGGATTACAAACAAATCGCAAATATGGGCCTACAGGCCCATAGGTGTGAATGGGGGCTGCATCGCTATTTGCGATTCGGTAGAAGTATTTGCGATTTTTAAGAAAATCTCTGTTACCGAATCGCAAATATGATACATAGCATTTTGCAAATCAGAAATAGCGATTTCTTAAAATTCGCTATTACCGATTTGCAAAAGGCTTTTTGATACATTTGACCCTAAATTTAGTATCCGAGTTTTCTTTCATATGTTAAAACCTTTATAGTCTGTTTGCTCTTTTTGTAAAAATGTTTTCTTGGGAGTTACGTGGTAAAATCTTCTGTCTTTGAAAAAATTACAATTTAATATTTTTAAAACCTTAGTTTATTTAGTAATTATAATATTTGTATCTACTTTATATTAACATTTAAAGAATAAAGTACCTCTGGAAAAAGCTGTTAGTTACTTACAACATAAACAAAAAAGGAAAGTTAATGTGGGAGAGAAAATTAGTAATTAAAAGCAACTCTAAAATGATCAGTTTAGCTCTTTTAACCTGATTACAATGTGCAACGTGTGCTCTTTTTTAGACTTGTGGGATTGAAAGGACTCTTCACGTAATTTGATCTGTGATCCTGCAAGTAAAATTACAAAAAATAAGTTAATGTTTGTGAAAACTAGCTAAAGTTTTTTTAGATTGTAATTTGTCTTTGTAAAAAACTTGTAACGCATCGGCGGCGCAGGCTTCTGACCCATATCTACAAGGCCATGCAAAGCCACTTTTGCGTGGCTTTACATGGCCTTGTAGATATGTAGTAAGACAACACAGCGCAAGTGACTGCGTTGTCTTACTTTGAGTCTGGAAGGCTTTTCCATGGGTGTTGCATGGGTGTTCCCACGCAACATGCATGGATTTTGATGCATTCACAGATTTAAAAGGTTTTGTAAACCTGGGAATGCATCAAAAGCCTACGCCGCCCCAGGGGTGGTGTAGAAGTGACGCAACAGGGAGAAATGTCTTTATTTCTCCCCATTTGTTCCTCTTTGTATGTGTGCTGCATTTTGCAGCACACATACAAATAGGAAAATCCACTAGAGATTGCTTTTGTGCAGGAAGGATCCTCTCCCTGCACAAAAACAATCATCCCTGCAATGCAGGCACCTTTGCACCATGGTACAAGGTTGTCTGTGTTGGTGCATGGCAGCAATTTGTGCGCCAGCGCAGGGCAAAGGGACAGGAATGCACCGTACCTTTTTAGATATGGCACATTCCTTCCCTTTTGTTTTGACACAGGGCAGTGCAGCAAGAAGACTTGCGGCGCTGTCCTGCACCAAAACATTGTAAATCTGGACCTTAGTTCTTGTTCAAAGATTGCGCACAGGGTGTTAGGTGTTCTTAGGAAAAGATTTTGATTCATACAGTTCCAAACAGTATAAACATGTTCCCCTGATGAATAATCTGCTCATAAGTTGTCAGGAGCTTTCAAAAAAGTTTTGACGTACGCAGCTGAATAGCGGAAACACAACAGGTTTCCATCACTACAGTGATTTTGTATCACTGCAGTTATCAACAGATGGTATATTTTGCAAACTACAGCATTAGGGCAGAGGGGAGAGCTATAACTCCTTTGTAATAGTCCTAATTTAGACGGTTCTGTTTAGCTGACCACTTGAAGTCTTGTTAATCAAGTGTTCTCTCTGAGACAAAATCGAAGAATGTGTCTGTGTTAGATATCGAAATTGTAACTTCCACCTCCATGAATCTTTAAGAATTGGACATGAGCTTTGCACAGGCCTGAACGGTCATGCTATTTGGGCTTTGCAATGCTTTAAAGTGCGAACTAGGCAGTATCAACGTGGAGGAGAGGGCCAGGTTAACAGAGAAAAGTCTGGTGGAAATTGCTCTTGATTCATAAATATGCTACTGTCAAGTCATTTATTGATTTAGACTTTAACAAACTTTAGATCAACAATTATAAAACAATAAGAGTTATTCTTTCTTCCCATGCATCATTACTGTTAGACCTAGCATCCTTGGCATGGTTTCCCCTGACTTTTTTGCCCTCTAACCTTCTGTTTTCCTGACTTCATTTTTGCCGACTTTAGGATACTGGGCACTTTACCATTGCTGATCAGTGCTAAGGTGCATGTGCTCATTTCCCTAAAACATGTTACCATTGGCTTATCCACAATCGGCATATTTAATTTACTTATAAGTCCCTATTAAACTTCACAACCTGCTCTCAGAGCCTGTAAATTAAATGCTACTAGTGGGCGGGTCTGCATCACTGTTTGAACCATCCACTTCAGTAGCCCTTTAAGATGGCTCAGGCCTGCCATTTCAGAGCCTGTGTGTGCAGTTTCAAACTGCCATGTCGATCTGGCAAGGTAACCCTTTTGCCAGGACCAAGCCTTCCTTTTGAATAAATATAAGATACCCCTAAGGTAGGCCGTGGACAGCGCAATGGGTAGGGTGCAGTGTTTTTAAAAAGTTAGACATGTACTCTTAAGTTTTACATGCCCAGGTAGTGAAAAACTTTTAAATTCATTTTTCACTACTGCAAGACCTATCTCTTCCATAGGTTAACAGTGGGATTGCCTTTTTACATTTTTTACGTGTAATTTCCAATTGGGACAGATACATATTTCGAGTTTGGTGACTCTGGAATCACAATTTAAAAGCACAACTTATGGAGAAGTTGGATTTTAAGTTGCAAGTCTAAAAATGCTACTTTTAGAAAGTTAGCATATTCTTACTTTAACCATTCTGTGTCTCTGCTTATCTCTGAATACACGTCTGAGTAGGGGACAGCTGGGCTCTTGTACATTCCCTCTAGACAGGCAACAATAAGAGAGCATAGGTGTGCCTGATGGGCCATGCACATCCTGATGGGCCATCAACTCCTGATGGGTCATCCTGGGCAGGATGGGAGGAAGAAGCTGACACTTACACCTGAATATGTTGGGTCCTGAGCCACAAAGATTGCATAACCCTCTGTAGCATGTCTGGAGCCAGAGAAGGAAGGGTGGAACTTTGTGCGATTCACGCATTCAAAGGAAGGATGCCCAACCTGTGTGCAGGTATAACCCACCTAGCTCTGTGATCCAATGTAAATGATACATACCTTTGTGGGCATGTATACCCTGTAACTTCTAAAAATAATTTATACAACTTCAGTTTCTTATAATGGGAAGGGTCATTAGAAAAACTGAATCTTGGATTGCATTTTTGAGAAAATGTCTAATTTGCCCATTGGTCCTTGACTTCAAGTATTCTATCTTGCAATTCAGTTCTCCTAAAGCAAACATAAAGTTTCTAGTAAAAGTGGAGTTTTTCTTGGGTACTGCAAACATTTCCTGCTTTAAGGGGTCTCTAAGGGTGCCCGTTTGCCATTGCAGAGTTAAAGCAAGTTCCTGATGCAATGCCTGGGGTGAGGTTGGTTTAGTTACTATAGTTAACTTTTGTAGGACCTTTACTTAATGCAGGTTTAATGATGTCCATTCGCTGAATGGAATGTATTCAAGTGCATAAGAATTGATGAGATTTTTTAATGATTATATAAATGTATAATTAATCATTATTCAAAATGACTTCTTCCAGAAGCTATATCAAATGTATTTAAAACACCAATGTGCACATAAGCCTTACCACCTAAATGAGAGGGCTGTAGTTTATTATCTCAACTCTGGGACAATACTCTACCAAGTAATGCACACATTTTTTCTGTTTCTAGGGTATTTCAACCTACCTTCCAAGACTATGGGGGTCATTCTGACCCTGGCGGTCATGGACCGCCAGGGCCAACGACCGCGGAAGCACCGCCAACAGGCTGGCGGTGCTTCCATGGGCATTCTGACCGCGGCGGTACAGCCGCGGTCAGAAACGGGAAACCGGCGGTGTCCCGCCGGTTTCCCGCTGCCCCAGGGAATCCTCCACGGCGGCGCTGCAAGCAGCGCCGCCATGGGGATTCCGACCCCCTTCCCGCCAGCCTGGTTCTGGTGGTTTTCACCGCCAGAACCTGGCTGGCGGGAACGGGTGTCGTGGGGCCCCTGGGGGCCCCTGCAGTGCCCATGCCATTGGCATGGGCACTGCAGGTGCCCCCTAACAGGGCCCCACATAGATTTTCAGTGTCTGCGTGGCAGACACTGAAAATCGCGACGGGTGCAACTGCACCCGTCGCACCCCTTCCACTCTGTCGTGGAAGGGGGTTTCCCGCTGGGCGGGCGGGCGGCCTTCTGGCGGTCGCCCACCAGCCCAGCGGGAAACTCAGAATGACCACCGCGGTCATTCGGCGGCTCCGGCCGGGCGTGCGGTTACCGCCGCCGGCAGGAGCCGGAATGACCCCCTATGTCTGTCAGTATTATCTTCCCTTGAAGATCACAACTTTAATTTTAGACAAATTAATATTTAAAAAATCTTCTTTGCATATGTAGGTAGAGCAGACACATTTCGTTGACGGCCAATTGGGGTTAAATCTAATAAAACTAAATGATCTGCATATTAGCACATGCAACTCATAAGCTGCAATACTCGGAGGAATATTTCTGATATTTACAAAATGAGCTGGTAAATTCACTCTTTGTATAAATTGTACCATGAGAAGTGAGAAATTTGACCTGTTCAGTGGTAGTATTTAAAAAGCACAATTAAGAGTTTACTCTATGCAACAGGATCCCTTTTAAGAACTTTCACCAGGATTTCAACAGGGCCCATTGCTGAAAAAGCTCTTGGTCTTTTAGTAGAAGCCTCTATCTGTTCACTTGTACGAGGAAATGATTCCTCTTAATAGACCACTGTATTTTGTATGGATATTAAGGATCCTTTGTTAGTTTCTGAAGTCGAATCGTCCCTGTAAAGGTTTGAGATATATTCAATCCAAACTAATCCTGGTATTGAAACAGTGGGCAAAGCTTTTATAGTTAAACTATGCATTGCAACTCAATTCAAAAACTGCTTTGGGTTTTTATTTAGTGCCACCTGCTGTAACTTGAAACCAATTATTATCAGGTATTTTCCATTTTTGTGGTAGTTACATATCTTTTTCCTTCTGTCTGACGTACATGAATTTCTTTATTTCTGAGAGATACTATTCAACAAATTGCGAGTGAATGTATATATATTCCATAGACACTTGTTCTAGTTTGGGTATTGCTTGAAACTCTTTCCTTCTTTTGTAGCATATTACTGGCTTTTCTTATCTCATTTGTTACTTCAGCTATAACGCTTTCCACCCAGGCAATGACGTTCTCCTCTTTTTCCCTAGAAGAGTTCCAGCAGGTAAGAAGGGAATTATTCAGTTTATCGATCAAATGATGATTCCTTAATATCTTGCCCTGCTTTGATTCTACTATTGCTTTAATATTACCTGCTTCGGAATACCAGTTTCCTTTTTGCTGCAGCTGTAGATCTAGGACAAGTGGTGGAACTGAATGTCAGGAACAAGAAATTATGAATACAGATCCTGGCAAGCAATTATATAATCTATGATAGACAAATCTGAATTGCCTTTTCTTGTAGGGATTTCCGGATCCACCATTCCATTTATTATCACTAGGAGGAAAGGTGGATTTTAGAATGTTTCACGCATCTTCAAGCTTTTTGTCCCTATATAAGTTTAGTACTGTATTAAAGATTGTAGCCTTAAATCCCCTATAAGGAGTATGTCAACCTTGTTTCCACCACCTAACATGGTATCAGTGGTTTTGAATATTTGATTTAAAAGAGATTTGCTTTGCTGGCCAGGATGACTATATGGGCTGAGTATAAAAAGAGGGTTACCTTGTTGATTTTCAGTCTTGGAAAGTTTAATTCAAATGCTTGGCCTATTTTTAAGTGCTAGATGAGGACCTCAAGATTCAAATAAAACTCTGCAGAAAGCTGAATGCAAGGTCCCCTTTGGCATGACATTTAGAAACTATTTGTGCAGGAACGTTTATTACAAAATACAAATCTAAGAAAAATTAATTAGAGGCCCAGGTCTCCTGTAGGCAAATATTCGCTGGTTTCAAGTCAGCAAGGGAAACAATTTTCTCTTTAGTGAGGAATGCTAAGTTCCAAGACATTATTGACAGGTTATTGTGAAAAGGATGGAAGGCTTATGTGACTTATGTTCATTGGTTGAGTTGACAATCAAAGACCAAGATTCCTCCTTACTTTTGCTTGTGACAAAGTATTGTTCCTGGTTTTCTCATTTGCCTGCCATTTGAGTTAATATGTATAATAAAGGAATCAAGCCTTGGCATTTCTGTGTCAGATAAATGGCTATGAAGGCTTTTTAAGTTCGAATGAAGGATACTACTTACACCAAAGCCATTCTTTTGTACAGCATCTCATTCCTCCAAAATTAACAAAGTTATCAAGTTAGACCAGAATTCAACTGGGACAGTAAAAAAAATCACATTTTATAGGAAAAGAGGTCAATTTTCGGACAGCCGAGAAAAGGGTTCGGAGTCGAGGTGGTATATGTAAGAGGTCGATAATTCTTTGTCTTTTTAAAGGACTGTTATCACTGGGAAACATCTGCAATTTCAATGATTGCTTTACAAAAGAAGTGGGTTGAAATGTGCTACTGCTGTGCTTCTTTTCCCAGAGTCAAGTACTGGTGCACGGTCTTCAGAGCTAGGCGCTGTTTCCTCTGGTGCTAAGAGAGTGACTTTTAATTCTGGAGCATGAGGAATTAATAGCCCACCTCCACCTTTAAAGGTGTCAATCGGTGGAGCCAAAGGTGATTCTAGGTCCTCACCTATATTTGATTTTACAAAAGTGGGGACAATAGTTGCATTTTTTTGGTCATCTTCCTTTTAATTAAAGCTTATCTGTTTTCGTCATTTATTAGTGAATTTATGCTTTTTTTCTTCGATCAAGTTCCTTTATTGGCCTGTACATTTGCTAGGATTACTGTAATATTTGGTTCTAATTCTCCTGCACCATTACATCTATCTTCCCTAGACCCAATACCCAGTTGTTTTTAAACACGGGGAAATAGAGAGGGGAAATTGCATTTAAAAAGCTGCATTTTTGATTCTGATATTGTTTTAAGAACACAGAGAGCCTCAGACAATTGCACGTAATCCCCTTTGGGATGAAAATAGTTGTTTAACGGGAAATCGGGTGAACAGGAGAGATCGTCCATGCAGGTCGGCTCATCACTAAAAAACCTCAGTTTTGTTTCTCCTTACCTGTGTTAATGTGCTCAGGTCTAGATCAGGTAAAGTGAAATCCAGAGAAAGCATGGCTGGCTGATTCTCCATGATTATCCTAGTATTGTTGGCCGTGCTTTCAGGTGATGGTACTTTTTTGTCAACCATTTTTAATGAAAGCTTTTTCCAGAATTCCACCTCTATGTCTGTTTTACATGAAATTTACTGTAAAAGAGAGACATCTTCAGGTTTTTAATTGATCAAGAATTAGATTTTTCCATTCCATTAGATTTTAATGTTGGAAAAAAATTAATAATAGACGCAAGACCATGTAAAAAGTTGATATGTAAAAAGTTTTTGCACCCTGCTTTTATTCGTGAAACCACTGGTTGCCATTGCACTTGGATGGATTGGTTTGTGAGATTTTTAAGTGTCATGTTTCCTATTACTTAATTGCACACAAATAAGGTACGAAAGGTATAGCACTCTATTAGAAAGTAAGAACTAATTGAATCCCAAGTGAAGGATGGAAATCTGCTGCTTTTATTCTTACTATAGGGGCAGAGTCCAATATAAACGATGTACAAGCTTACCTTAAATATCCACAGATGCTCACAAAAGCATGTTGCTGTTAAGGAGGTAGTGCAGCCTCTTCCCTTGGCCCAGGTTGTTATTTGGTTGTCAGAGGAAGAATGCCCTTCGGAGGACTATCCAATGCATTTTCTATTGTGTTTATTAACTCCAAGGTTAGGGTATTGTACCCTTCGGCCTCAGTATCATTTCCTGGTTTAATTTGGTGATGTCATGACACCTTGTATTACATAAGTTGTTTGAGGTATTTTCTTTCAGCCAGGTATGCTGGTGACCCTGTTGTCACTAAGCATCGTTTGTGAATCAGATGTTAACATCTGGCTATACTTCCTCACTGTCTTCTTCCTTCAGTTTGAAGGTGGCAAGAGTGAACCTCCCCATACATCTCACTGCTGTCCTCTTCCTGGATTCCTGGAGAGACTACAATGCAGCATTAGTCAAATAACACATATGAAGAGATAGAGAATATCTTTAAATAACACAATTTAGAATTGGAAATACTGGTACCCTGATATCAAGGTAAAATATCAAGCATAAAACCCTCTGAAGAACAAAAACACCTAAAGCAGCTAATTTCAAGACAAAATAGAAATCACTGTCAGAAACCAGAAAACAAGAGACTCATATGCAAGGAACATTGACAGCTAGAAGACACATCCCTAAATGTTACAGCACAAAGCAAAGAGCACTACAAATCCTTATGTGACTCCAATGATAGCTATACCCGCTCAACTGAAAACGAATGTCTGCCATTTTAAAACAATTGAGTAAAGACTTTTTAAGAGAATGCATGCATTGCATAAAGAATGTTCCTAAAAGTATAGCATTTCTATATGTTGGCTACACAGCTGTTTTTCCATTCATTAATTACCAATGAGGAATAATAATGTACACATAGTGTAAGCTATGCATGGATAGTGCGCAAATTTCAAACTTTTTTCCCTTTACGTTTCTTAACTTTGACCAGCATCCTATTATATGCCAAGTTTAGCTACATTTATCATTTGAATTCTGCGTGACATGGTGTGATTTGTGACTTTTCTGCACAACTCAAATGGTCCAATTGGGTGTTACGTCTGCATGTACATGTAAAAACAAACATAGCTAATGTTTTCTGAATATCCAAGAAGGTACCATGCCTCTCAAATCACAGTACAGCCTCATTTTTTTACCTATATTACTGGTAGCAGCAGTTGTGAATAAACTGCATCTCTTGGTCTCGATCCCCAACCAGCCCACCCTCTTGGTCTCGATCCCCAACTAAGCGAGTAATCACTCAAACAAGGACTCTTTGCCTGTTATTGACCTCCCTTTAGCTTCCAGTTCATATGATATTGTGTTAACTAATGTTCCCAGAGTTTTGGGTGGCCAACCTGAATCTACAAGGACTCTCTTGAACAAAGTAAGCCATTGGTTGTCAACTAATGTGTGTGGGCATTGGGATTTCTGCAATGAAATGTTGCTTGCTCGGAGGGTGGTGGGAAATGGCTGTCAGGGAAAACAGTTCCCAGCCGATATTGTTATTCTGAATATTTGCAACTCTATATTTGCGGGCAAAGTTCTGGCATTAGCAAGAGTTTGATTAAGCCAACCTGAATGAAAATTCTGCCCTTGCGCTTCTTTTATAAGCAGTTGGCCCCAGTCCTGGCCTTGCCGCTTGGTGTTTCAGCTCCCTTCCAGCTCATTAACAGGCTGCCTCCGCCCCTTCCCCTCCAAAATAGGTTCTTGGCCCTCACAGGTTTAGGCAGATAGTGTGGATAATATTTGCCTTGACCACATTTTCACTCATTTACAGCCGGTAACTTCTGGTTTGACGCATCTTACATCCCCTCCATCGATATGTAACAGTCTAAAGGACGCTATATCTGGGAGCCTGGAGGTCAAATTTAGCACTAATACTAATTTTCTTAGCTGGAATGTGGCTGGTCTGGTTTCCAAAATAACTATTGAGGGCTGGCAATCCATCATCGAAGACCAAGACATCATGTTTATGTAGGAAACTTGGGTAGTGAAAGAGACTGTTTTTGATGGGTGTACAGTCTTTACTCTTCCTGCTTTCTCATCTACTGTGTAGCGTTCAAAAGGGGGCTTAGCAGCCTTATTTATGGTTGACTTGGGCTGCTCCATTTCTTCTATCGCACTAGATATGGATGTGGCCCTGACCTTTACTCTTTGTAGGGGTAGCAAATTTAAGATGTATATGGTGAACTTTTATAACAATTATTTTTCTTCTACAGGCAGGTCAACCTTCCAGGGGTTGTTCTCTTTGATTGTCTCTTTAGCTGCAGAGGAGGAACAGGCTGTCAGACCCTTTAATCTTATTTAGCAGGAAATTTTAATGCTAAACTGGGAAGGGAAATTTGCCTTCACCATCATCTACTATATTTAATCCAATTGTATCAAAAATTGAACTGAGTGCCATGGATACTGGAGGTCACCACTTATACCGCCCGTTGGCGTCCTTTGATTTAGAGAACGTGGCTCTCAGCTCCATGCCATCAACCATTCCTACTTTTATTGGGAGGAGTACTGGATCTACAACTGATTATGTATTTACTTGCTGTGGCTGGGCAACTAAGATTAACGGGGGTGAGGTTTTGGCTTTAGGTTTTAATGACCATAATGTACTATGGGTGCAGGTTGCAGTCCCCATGAAGCAGAAGCATATGATTATTGGGTGTAGCCAGGAGTTATCCACCCAAGATGCAGGACGCAGGGTGGTCTAGCTGTCGGCTGATATGTCCCTAGTTCTGTCCAAGATCATTAGTAGTTATAAGGATTTGGTAAACCTTTGCATCCAGGATGCTAGTGGCCCTCTCTTTGTTCTAAGAAACTTTGTTGAACTTCTATCACGCATCAAAATTATGTTAACCTGACTTGTGGGAAAGGCACCTTCTCACTTGAAATCAGAGTTTGAAAAAGAATGCAGAGAAGCCAATGATAATCTGTGTAGGGTTTTAATACAGCTCCCTTGAGAGCAGAATGTCTTTGTAGCCTGTAGGAAGGCCTACACCTGGGCCTTGAAGAATAGGAAGTCATCTATGAAGGATGCAAAATGGGAGGCCATCGTGGTTGCATGCCAGAGTAAAGATCTATGGGCATTTTGGAGGCTGTTCGGGGTGGTATATCTCCTGTGCCCTCCCCAGATAAAGTCACAGTCTATATTGCCTTGCCTCAGAGGATTGGGTTGTACATTTCTTGGACATTTATTCTTCTAACGATGTGGAATTAGATATTCAGAATATTAGTCTATTATGTGAAGGACTCCTCTTTGAGGAAGAAGAAGTTTTTAAAGCTTTTCATAATAGCCATTGGAACAAGGCCCCTCAGGATGGAGCCCCCTTGATTTGTTTAAAGAGGACTCTGGGTCTTGGACTTCTGTGCTAACTAGTGTGTTTAACTTAGTTTGTCAGGTGGGGGCTCTTCCCTTGTGGGATCAGTAAATCTATTTTTAAAGAGGGTTATGCTCATGACCCTAGGTGCTACCACACAATATCCCTCTTTGATTCTACCTCAAAAAATAGTTGCCAGAGCTATTAATTACAACATTTTCAGAACTCAGCTGCCAGGCTACCATTACGTGTAAAGCCACAAGCCCACATCTCCCCTGCCTTGAGAGCACTACATGGGTTACCGGATGCCAGAAGAGCCACCTTCAAGCTGCTTTGTATCACCTACAAAGCTATACATGGAACAGGCCCGCTTTTCATCAGAAACAAAATAACCAAATACATTCAACAAAGAAACCTCCACTCAAGATTGGCACCCCACCTTAAAACACCACCATACAAGAAAAAAAATAGGTGGTACATCCTTCTCTGTTTGAAGCAGCCAGGCTTTGGAATTCATCATCACCAATTATAAGATCCACAGATAACTATCTTGTCTTCAGAAGACTACTCACGAGTTGGCTCTTTCCTTCATAACCACCGTATCCAAACAGCAATGGACTGCATATGCCTGTATTAATAAATATTTATAATCTGATTATGTATATATTCTAGATCTGCATAGTTCTTTAAGAAATATGTATAGTTACTATTTCAAAATAATAAAATATACAGATACTCTCAAAGCCTGTTTGACAAATGTATTTTACTCATGGTTAAATGTATATGTGTGTGTGTGTGTGCATGTGTGTATATGTATATGTGTGTGTGTATATACATATATATGTGTATATTATTCTATGCATAACATGTTCATAGGTCAACAAAGAAAGAAAAAGAAAGAAAGAATGAAAGAAAGCGAGAAAGAATTAAAGAAAGAAAGAGAGAAAAAATAAAAATAAAATGTACTCTCTCGTAAGCTTTACTGTCTCCCAATCACACTATGGTGGTCATTCTGACCTCGGCGGTAAAAGGCACCTACCGCCGGTCAGAAATCCTCCATAATTCCGCCGCGGTCGCGGTAACCCGCCACGGTCATTCTGACCCGCAGCAGCCAAACCTACGAAAATCCGACAGCCACAACAGACCGCCAGACCAGCGGTCGGCGGAAAAGTGGAGGTGACCAAACCTCCACCGTCACGCCAACAGAAATACGCCCATGCCATTACGACCCACGAATCCACGCGGCGGTCATTCAAACGCGGTTTTCCATTGGCGGTACACACCGCCGCAGTCAGAATACACACAAACGAACAAAACTCAGCCACATTGGCCGATTTGAATTCCACACACCTGATACACATACACACACCACTCCCACACACACAATACAATATAAAACACACACCCACATCACCCACAAACCCCTATGACAAAAAATTCAGAAAGAAGCACTGAGAGACACATCAGCGATCACAGAATACCATCACACAGAGGCACACTACACCATCACCCACACAATATCCACACACAAAACAACACACACCACCACACTCAACACACTTAACTACACATACTCCACCCCACACATCATACACACCACTCCATGGCACCCCAAAGACAGCCCCGCTTCTCAGACGAAGAACTCAGGGTCATGGTGGAGGAAATCGTTCGGGTAGAGCCCCAGCTCTTCGGCACACAGGTCCAATACACCAGCATTGCCCGGAGGACGGAGCTATGGCTGAGGATTGTCGACAGGGTCAACGCTGTGGGACAGCACCCCAGAAATCGGGAAGACATCAGGAAGCGATGGAACGACCTACGGGGGAAGGTGCGTTCCATGGTATCCAGGCACAACATCGCCGTGCAGAAGACTGGCGGAGGACCCCCACCTCAACCCCCACAATTTACAACATGGGAGGAGGAAGTCTTGAACATCCTGCATCCTGACGGCCTCGCAGGAGTCGGCGGAGGAATGGACACTGGTAAGTTGAAGCTTCACTACTGCTTCCCCCCCACCTGCATGCCAAATCATACCCCAACCCTCACCCCCATCCTCGAACCCCACCCTCACCCCCACCCCCATCCTCACCCCCACCCTCACCCTCACCCCCACCACCATCCTCACCCCCACCCCCACCCCCAGCACACCTATTCCCTGCCAATGTCTCACCATCACAACCCACACATCCCAAAACCTAGGCCTGCATGCGTCCACTAAGCATGGACACCCATCACCAAAGCATGCCCAATGCATATACACATCCCCCCCACAAGCCACCCTCACCAAAGCCCCCACACACGAATGCCAGCACTTGGGGACACGGGAACCCACAGATACACCCATATGGCACACATTGAAACTATAACCATACCTCTATACCCCTGCAGGACCCGACCGCCAACACACCGCCACGGAGGGCCCAGAATTCTCCACACCCCCCACCCAAGAGGCCGTCAGCGATGACAGCAGCTCTGTCGACCTGGACACCGATGACCAGCCCGGACCATCGGGGACCTCTGGACAGTCGGTTCCCCTCAGACAGCCACAGGCCACTACAGACCCAAACCCCTCTGGGAACACCAGCACAGCTCCCACCCAGCGGGCCCATGCCTCTGTCTCCAGGGCGCGTCAATCTGCGGTGTGTCTACCACTACAGGGCACCCAGGATAACCCACCACCCCAACAACAACAGGGACCTGGGGGGAGTGGTAGTGGGCACACCGGCCAGGGGGCAGAGGCCCAGGGAAACAGGGCAACTCGGAGGGCAGCTGTGCGACAGGGGGGGGACGGGCCCAGGGAACCCACTCCCCACGAGGCCCTCACCACCATCATGGGAGCATACAACCGCTCCCAGGAGACGATGGCGACGGTACTGGCCCGGTTCCAGGAGATCCAGGTACTGCAGGAGGAACACTATCGGGGGTACAGGGAGGACATCAGAGCCCTCACCTCCACCCTGGTTACCATGGTCGGGCTGCTGCAGGACCTCATCAACACCAGGACGGACACTCAACAATAACAAAGGGCCCCTGCCACTAGCCTGGACCAAGAACAGCCAACCACCTCCGCCGGCGCTAGTGGTCAGGAGGCCCCCGCACAACAGCAGCCCACCAGACCCCCACCTCCTGCAGGAGAAGAACCACCCCGCAAGAGGGCCCTGAGATCTCGCAAGAAGACAGAGTAGGATGTCAAGACCCCCGCCAGCAAAGGATACCACCTGATGTCATCCCACTGTCCCACATTGTCACCCTGTCCATCCTTGAACTGCCCATGCTCCATCTCTCCACAGGCCTCTGGGCAATGCACCTGTGTGACTGTTACTCTGGACTCTGCCATGGACATTCCTTCACCATAGCCCCCACCCACTTGAAACCACCCATCCCATTTTGAGCACTGAAATAAACACCCATTTAGCACAAAACTATCTGGAGTCTGGCTGTGATTTCAAAATATTGTAATTGACATGACAGTGCAAATATGTCCTTGTACATAGTGAAGTCAACAAACAGCTGCCACAAAGCTGTAGTCCATGGGGAAACGAAGCACAGGACTCATAGTGGGGACCCCAGATCTGAAATAGGGAGGGAAAAGCCACAACTCAGTCATCATACACTGGGGCAAATAGACAGGCAGCAGAGATGCAGGAGAGTAGTTCACATTCACTAAATTATGTTTGAATTGTTACCTGTGTCCTATTGGACGTACTGTTCAATGATTCTGTCCCTGTTGTCTGTTTCAGCCCCGTCGTCTTCCTCCTCGTCACTCTCCACAGGTTCCACAGCTGCCACTACACCACCGTCTCGACCATCCTCCTGCAGGAAAGGCACCTGGCGGCACAAAGCCAGGTTGTGAAGCATGCAGCAGGCCACGATGATGTGACACACCTTCTTAGGTGAGTACATTAGGGATCCACCTGTCATATGCAGGCACCTAAACCTGGCCTTTAGGAGGCCAAAGGTGCGTTCGATCACCCTCCTAGTACGCCCATGGGCCTCATTGTACCGTTCCTCTGCCCTGGTCCGGGGATTCCTTACTGGGGTCAGTAGCCACGACAGGTTGGGGTACCCAGAGTCCCCCAATAGCCATACACGGTGTCTCTCTAGCTGTTCCATCACGTAAGGGATGCTGCTATTCCTCAGGATGTAGGCGTCATGCACTGACCCAGGGAACTTGGCTTTTACATGCGAGATGTACTGGTCAGCCAAACACACCACCTGGATGTTCATGGAATGGTAACTTTTTCTGTTCCTGTACACCTGCTCCCTGTCTCTTGGGGAAACCAAAGCCACATGGGTCCCATCAATGGCACCAATGACGTTGGGAATATGTCCAAGGGCGTAGAAATCACCCTTCACTGTAGCCAATTCGCCCACCTCAGGGAAAATGATGTAGCTCCTCACGTATTTCATCAGGGCAGACAACACTCTGGATAACACCGTCGAAAACATGTGCTGAGACATCCCAGAAGCAATTCCCACTGTTGTCTGAAATGACCCACTTGCCAGGAGATGGAGTACTGACAGGACCTGCACCAGAGGGGGAATCCCTGTGGGTTGGCGGATGGGGGACATCAGGTCGGGCTCCAGCTGGGCACACAGTTCATGTATAGTGGCACGGTCAAGCCGGTAGGTCAGGATAATGTGGCGTTCTTCCATTGTCGACAGGTCCACCAGCGGTCGGTACACGCGAGGATTCATCCGTCTCCTCGCCAAACCCAGCGGACGGTGCCTAGGAAGGACAACATGGAGCACAGAGTCAAGCAACCCACAGGTACGTACTCACAGCTTGCACAGTAAACGATTCTCTATGCAATGAATGGCGTGTCTGAGTGGCTATGCAAGGCCTAGGCCTGTGTGACGCAGTTGAAATTGAGCCATGTGGACCCTCGAAATGGCGGCTGCCTGACCTGTGAAGTGTGACAATGGGATGTGAGGTCAATGCGCTGGCGTGGCACACCGCGGCAGTCGGCGGGCGAAGACCGCGGCGCGAAGACCGCGGCGCGAAGCCGCATTGGTTAACATTGAAGCCTATGGGTTTCAGGAGCCAATGGCGAAGGGCGCCGGCGGTGGCGGTACGCCCCGCCGCGGTACGCACCGCCGCGGACGTGACCGCCATTTCCTATCTACTTATCCACTTGCGACTTGAACTTTCACAGGAGAGGACCTATACTGCAAGTGTTGCTGTGACCTCGGTCTGGAAGGGACAATGGCTGCTGCGACTGGGGAAAGGGCCCCTGCCTTCACTGGAGAGGAGTTGGAGAAACTTGTGGATGGGTCCTCCCCCAGTATGCGCTACTCTACAGTCCTCCAGACCAACAAGTGAGTTTAATTCAATATGGATTTGGGGCCACTGGCTGGCTTGGGGGCCTGGCGGGGATGGGGGGCATGTTGGGCCTGGCGGGGGGCCTGGCGGGGATGGGGGGCATGTTGGGCCTGGCGGGGGGCCTGGCGGGGGGCCTGGCGGGGATGGGGGGCATGTTGGGCCTGGCGGGGGGCCTGGCGGGGATGGGGGGCATGTTGGGCCTGGCGGGGGGCCTGGCGGGGGGCCTGGCGGGGATGGGGGGCATGTTGGGCCTGGCGGGGGGCCTGGCGGGGATGGGGGGCATGTTGGGCCTGGCGGGGGCCTGGCGGGGGGCCTGGCGGGGATGGGGGGCGTTGGGCCACTGGCAACGAAAATGCAGACAAACTTGAACGTGGTATTTCTCCCTCCCTGTACGTGTCACATAGGTCCGCGCCCATGAGAAGATCGGGATTTGGCGTGCCATCGCCAAGGAAGTCCGGACCCTGGGGGTCCACCATCGACGGGGCACCCACTGCCGCAAGAGGTGGGAGGACATCCGCCGCGGGACCAAGAAGACCGCCGAGTCTCTGCTGGGGATGGCCTCCCAACGTAGGCGGGGTGCCTGCCGTCAACTGACCCCCCTGATGTTCCGGATCCTGGCGGTGGTCTTCCCTGATTTGGATGGGCGCGTGAGGGCAGCACAGCAGACACAAGGGGGTGAGTACAAGCATAATCTACTCTGTTGTCGCACAGTGGAGGTGTCTGGGTGGGGGAGGAGGGCTGTGGGTCCCCCTAGGCCAGGGCGATATCTGTAGGCTGGGCACCCCCGTAAGCCCCTGTGTCCCCAGCCACCACCCTCAGTAGTGTGTCAGTACAGCCATCCCTGGGCCGTGTCATCCATGGGTGCAGTTGTCAACTCTAGGCGTGTAGGGCATGTTCCACGGAATGCGTAGCGGACCCCAAGTGCGCAACTTAGTGCAGGGGGCATCTGTGTCTGTCATGTCCGCTAACTGTACCGGTGATCCATGTACTCAAAATCTCTTTATTTCTCTCTCCCCCCCCCCCTTTTTGTTTGTCTTTCTGTGCTTGTGTGCATCAGCATCATCAGGCGGAGGAGAAGTGGCATCGGGGCAGGAGGGAGCTGCATCTCACATGGCCCAGGAGGGCCATGCCACAGAGTCTGACTGGACCAGTGAGACGGAGGGCGAGGGGAGCTCCACAACGGGGACGACTGGACCCTGCAGCGACACGGACACGTCCTCGGAAGGGAGCTCCCTTGCGGGGGTGGCACCATCCGTGCCCCCCGCCATTACAGGTACAGCCGCCACCCAGCGCACCATCTCCGCCCTCCCAGCAGCCCCTCAGCGTTCGCCCCGTGCCCGCTCTGCCAGGAAGCCGGGCATCTCCTTCGCCCCAGGCACCTCAGGCCCTGCCCCTGTTACCCCCGCTGCCCTCAGTGAGGAGGTCATTGACCTCCTCCGAACGCTCATTGTTGGGCAGACTACCCTTTTGAATGCCATCCAGGGGGTAGAGAGGGAGGTTCATCGCAGCAATGCGTACCTGGAGGGCATTCATTCGGGTCAGGCTGCCCATCAGCGATCGTTCCAGGCTCTGGCCTCAGCACTGACGGCAGCCATTGTCCCTGTCTCCTGCCTCCCTCTACTAACTCCCTCCTCCCAGTCTCCTGTTCCTCTGCCTGTCCCACCCACACCATCAGACCAGCCTGCACACACCTCAACACCCAAGAGCAGCTCATCCAAACATAAGCACCACAGATCACGCAGACATTCACACAAGCAACATTCCGATGCAGACATGCCAACAGTCACTACCACCTCTGTGACCCCCACCTCCTCGTCTCCCTCCTCCCTCCCTGTGACGTCTACACTCACACCTTCATTCACCTCACCATCAGCCAGTGTTTCCATCACCAGCATACCCTCCACTCAAGTCCGCACACGTGCAGTCACCACCCCCACTGCCATTTACACGTCCCCTGTGTCCTCTCCCACTGTGTCTGTCACCCCCTCTTCCACACCACACAAACGCAGCCACCCACCCACCCAACAGCCATCCACCTCACGACAGCCTCCCGCTCCTGCACCTGCACCCAAAGACAGCAAACTTGTCTCGCCTACAACCACATCCTCTCCCTCCACTCCCATACCCACTGTACCTACCACTCTCCATTGTCCCAAGAAAATCTATCTCTCTAATGCTACCTTCTTTCCTGACCCTGAGCCCCCCCCTCCTTCTCGTCGGGGTAAAAAGAGCACCTCAGCCACCACCAGCCCTGCAGCCCCCTTGACAAGGGTGCAGGGGTATTGGAGCCCACCAGCCCGCAGGTCAGGATCTTCGCCCAGCAGCAAGGGGACAGCCAGCCCACCCCCTGGGAAGAGGAGCAGAAGGCGGAAGGGCCGCCGCCGGAGCCCGGATTCGATATCCCCCCAGGACACTAGCCAGCCACCGTCAACAGCCACAACTCCAAAGGGAGGAAAGGGCCACAGACTCCCGACTAAGGAGGGCAAGGACAGCAAGGCGGAGAAGTCAGGCAGCAGGCCTGCTGCCCATGGAGGACCCGTCACAGCTGCCCAGGAGGAGCCCGCAACCCCCATAGCCGCTGCCCCGGGAGGAACCGGCACAGCTGCCCCGGGAGAGCCCACCACCCCCATAGCCGCTGCCCAGGGAGGACCCAGCCCAGCTGGCCAGGAGGGCCCCACCACCCACAGCCCAGGTGGGCATTGAAGGAGCACCATCCCCGCTGCCCAGGAGGGCACCACCAGGCAATGAGCAGTTGGCCATAGAATGGCCGCCGTCTCCAGCACCGCTCCGCTGGGGACCGCCGTCTCAAGAACCGCTGAACTGGGCCCTTCAAGGCAAGAACCGCTGAACTGGGCCCCGCCGTCTCCAGCACCACTCCGCTGGGGCCCGCCGTCTCAAGAACCGCTGAACTGGGCCCTTCAAGGCAAGAACCGCTGAACTGGGCCCTTCAAGGCAAGAACCGCTGAACTGGGCCCCGCCGTCTCCAGCACCGCTCCGCTGGGGACCGCCGTCTCAAGAACCGCTGAACTGGGCCCTTCAAGGCAAGAACCGCTGAACTGGGCCCCGCCGTCTCCAGCACCGCTCCGCTGGGGACCGCCGTCTCAAGAACCGCTGAACTGGGCCCTTCAAGGCAAGAACCGCTGAACTGGGCCCCGCCGTCTCCAGCACCGCTCCGCTGGGGCCCGCCGTCTCAAGAACCGCTGAACTGGGCCCTTCAAGGCAAGAACCGCTGAACTGGGCCCTTCAAGGCAAGAACCGCTGAACTGGGCCCCGCCGTCTCCAGCACCGCTCCGCTGGGGACCGCCGTCTCAAGAACCGCTGAACTGGGCCCTTCAAGGCAAGAACCGCTGAACTGGGCCCTTCAAGGCAAGAACCGCTGAACTGGGCCCCGCCGTCTCCAGCACCGCTCCGCTGGGGCCCGCCGTCTCAAGAACCGCTGAACTCGGCCCTTCAAGGCAAGAACCGCTGAACTGGGCCCTTCAAGGCAAGAACCGCTGAACTGGGCCCTTCAAGGCAAGAACCGCTGAACTGGGCCCCGCCGTCTCCAGCACCGCTCCGCTGGGGACCGCCGTCTCAAGAACCGCTGAACTGGGCCCTTCAAGGCAAGAACCGCTGAACTGGGCCCTTCAAGGCAAGAACCGCTGAACTGGGCCCTTCAAGGCAAGAACCGCTGAACTGGGCCCCGCCGTCTCCAGCACCGCTCCGCTGGGGACCGCCGTCTCAAGAACCGCTGAACTGGGCCCTTCAAGGCAAGAACCACTGAACTGGGCCCTTCAAGGCAAGAACCACTGAACTGGGCCCTTCAAGGCAAGAACCGCTGAACTGGGCCCTTCAAGGCAAGAACCGCTGAACTGGGCCCTTCAAGGCAAGAACCGCTGAACTGGGCCCTTCCAGGCAGGAACCGCTGGCCCTTTGGCAGACGTGGCAGGGCAGGATCTGTCTCGGGCAGGGCTGCAGGATGTCCTCTGGCCAACATGCCTCCTCCAGTGGCAGTGGAGTCTGTTATGGACTGCTTGGACTGTGGCTTTGCTCTCCCCAGGATGGCCCAGTGGGCAGGCCACCCACTGTATGGGCTGTATGGACTGTGGCTTTGCTCTCCCCAGGATGGCCCAGTGGGCAGGCCACCTACTGTATGGACTGTTTGGACTGTGGCTTTGCTCTCCCCAGGATGGCCCAGTGGGCAGGCCACCCACTGTATGGACTGTTTGGACTGTGGCTTTGCTCTCCCCAGGAAGGGCCAGTGGTCATGGAGTCCCCTCGTGGATCTGGCGTCGTGTACTCAAGTGGCTGAGGTGCCCCCCCTTCCCTTCCCCCTGAGGTGCCTGTCCTTTTTTCTTTCTGATGCCCCTGCAGTGTTCTCTCCGTGGAGTTCTTGTCGTGGGACTGGGCCTTGCCCCTTTGCTCAGGACCCCTGTGGTCCACGGACAGTGGTTGGACTACATTTAGTAGCTGTATATATTTTGTACATAGTTTATTTATTTATTTGGATTACTGCTGTCCATTTTTCAATATATCTGCCCGTTTGAGATCTCTTCTTTTGGTCTTTGCATTATTTCGGAAGGGGGGGGTTTGTGGGTTGTGACAGTGATCTGTGGGAATGCATTGATGTGTGTGTTGTAGTGGGTGTGGGTGGGTGGGTGTGTGCCGGTAATCTTTTCCCTCCCCTGTGTCGTAGGTGCAGTACTCACCGATGTCTTCCGCGCCGCCGGGCGTGCTCCTGGTACAGGAGCAGGTATAGGAGTGCGGGGATGACCTGCAACTCGGGTTCCATACTGCCGGAATCTCGCGTGGTGTATGTGGAGGTGAGCGTTTTCCCGTTCGTAGTCTGTTTCCGCCGTGTTTTTATCGGCGGTGCTCCCGCCCCGGAAAAGGTGGCGGATTGGTGGGTCGTGATAGGGTGGGCGGTACATTGTCTGCCGCCTGGCTGTTGGCGGGGACCGCTGCGCTGTTTGTTTGTTCCGCCGTGGCGGGCGGAGTGTTAATGCGGCGGGCTGTGTTGGCGGTTCCCGCCAGGGTCAGAATTGCATATTTTGGACCGCCGGCCTGTTGGCGGGTTGGCCGCCGCTTTATCACCGACCGCCAGGGTCAGAATGAGGGCCTATGTCTCTATCAATTTATCCTCCATCCCCACTCTGACTCATCCCAAACCCATTCTAATACTTTGTTCTCCAAAATAACCCTGCCTAAGCTCTTCCCTCCTCTATCGCATCTAGCTCACCCCAAACCTCAGTTTACTACAATGATTTTCCAAACAATCCTACTACATTCTCCCTCATTTATCTCACCTTTGACTCATCTGAAATCCCTTCTACTACTATGATCCCCCTAACTTCCACAGACCCTTTCCTCCTCCATCTATCCTTTACTCATCCCAAGCCTCATCCTATTACTATAAACTCCCAATTCAAACTTCCGGATTCTTCCCTCCTCTATCCGTCCATTACTCTAGTCAGTAAAACTAACAAACTCTCATATCCTCTGCTCAAATTAATTCATACTAATACTGTATTCATATTTCCCTATGATAATCCAACACTAATTCCTCTTGGGTTCTGGAGTAGCATGCTACTCACCAAAAAGCACTTCGACACCTCATCAGGGGTAGTAAGAGCTATATAAATGCAATTACAATTACAATTTTGAAACTCCTTCATGCCTGGCTGAGCAAGAGGGATGTTCTCTCTCAGGCACAAAATTATTTAGGAAGGCCCTTGGTACAAGAGAGCAGTGTCTCAACCTGCATCTTATTATAGCCAGATATAAATATGCTAAGGGCTTCTCGATTCACTTGGCATTCATGGGCCTATCGAGTGCCTTTGAGTGTGTGAGCAGGACCAAATTGTGGGCCATTCTTGAGTCGAATGGGTTCAAGGGGAGACTGGTCTCATTTTTAATGTTTCTTCAACAGGACCTATCAGGTTTGGGACTGCCGCGAGTGTACCCCTCCCTTCAAGATTACCCAAGGCGTCCGACAAGGCTCTGTACTTGCCCCCATTCTATTTTTACTTTAAATTATTAACCTGGAAAAGACTTTTGTTTCTACCGGTGCAGACTTACCGTGAGTTGGGGGCAAGGCTATACCCGCCTTATTATACCTGACAATGCGGTTCTCTTCGCCAGGACGTCTAACGGCCTAAAAATTGAAATCTCATCTTTTGTGTTATTTATGCAGGGTCTTGATTTAGAAGCTAACTTCTCCAAAACCTTTCTATGGTGTGCGGTCCTAGAAACAACAAAACCTGCATGCTTTATATCGATGGAAGGAAGTTGGACAGTGTGAATTCCTTCCCGTATCTGGTTTTGGTTTTTAATGATGCGTGCCTATGGTCTTCCTGCATTAGCAATAGGGTGTCTCACTTCTCTCTGTCAATTGGCACCACTCTTTCGCTTGCCTCATGTGTCGGCAGGAAAACAGTTGCCCTGATTTTGAAAATTTATTATAGGAGGTGCCTCCCAACTGCAATATATGGTATGGGGCTATGGGGCTTTTTTGATTTTTGTGTGTTCCAAGTTGAAGATAACAGACCTGTCATCATTTGCTGCGGGTTCCCCCTTCGACCTCACATTTCTCTTTGCACCAGGAATTCGGATGGCGTATGTTGAAGATCTTATCAATGCAAGTCCTTTGGGCCTTTGGTGCTCAATATGGGCTAACACAGAAGCTGAGTTTAATTGGGCTGTCATTAGAGACTGCCTTAACTGCAATTATGGTCTGAAAATCCAATGGCTGAAGTATATTAGAGCTCCTACTTTGGCCTTGGGCTGCCTACACCTGTTTGTCAAACCAGATACTATTACAAAAAAAGACAAACCCTGGGTTCAGAACTGTTTTATGGGGCATAGGCACTAGTTGAGGTAGTGAGAGAATATTGTATGATTCAGATAACCGCTGGAATTGTGCCTCACTTATTTTTTGTCAAGCATGCGCATGAGTGTACTCTTTTGACCAGATTTCAATTAGGCATGATTCAATGGCTACTATGTTTCCCTTTAAGGCAATATCCTTCTGCTGAAATCTGTATTTGCCCATGTGATGAGTACTCACCTCAATCACTACTGCATTTTGTGCTTTTTTGTGATTTTTGTAATTTTTATTAACCTTATACTAGGTGATTTCTTCTGCCTTTGTTGCGCAGACTTAAGTTTACCAAATGTAAAGCTGCTTTGATTTTCTTCAGCAGCTTAATGATCATAATACTCGTCATTCAGTTGGCTGTTTTCTCAAAAGTATTGTAGCCCAGAGGAAAGAAAATGCTATCTTTACCACCTTTTATTGTATTTTTTATAAATTGGCCTCATTAATTTGTTTTCGATATTGTTTTGCTGTTTTACCTGGGAATGGCATGATGTATGTTTTATACTATGTACTTTTAATTGGTGTATATGTTTATAGCATGTTATGTTAATTGCTATGTGAGTATCTGTAGTGGATCCTATTTAGTTTTATTGGGAACCAGGAGATAGCTTAGCCTTCTGGCTTGCAGGCCTGTGCCCCTGTCACTTAGTGACTTTTAACCTGCTAATCCTTCTCTGATTTAGCACTTTTATTTAATTATTTCTTCCAAGATGGCTCCTATGTTTATAGTTAGGTAAATGTTTGATTTCACGTTATCGGTGCCACTCTGTGAAGGCGTCACTATCAGTGTCAAAGACAAATGATATACATAGGTATTCACATCATGTCCCTTTCCCACTTACGTGTGACAGGAACCTAATGTACTTTTGGAGAGTATTGTTTATATAATTGCCACCCCAAGCATGCCTTCTTATCTATTATTTGGGAACATACCTACAAGATCTGTATAAATACATCCCATGCGAACAAGGTTATCAGAGGGATTCCTACCAGATGCCATCAACGCTATCTATGCTACACGTCGCCTTGATGCAGACCCAGATTTCGTGTCCCCACAGAGTCTGATCTAGAGACCTCACTCCAAGGTAACAAGGGTTGGGGGGCGCTTCTCATGGACATGGTACTGGCAGATTAGGTTTACCACACCTAGCTCTCTTTAGATTAGATATTAGGTTCATCAAGGTAGGGTATTAGGGCCTATTTCACATCTCATGTTATTGCAAGATGGTGGGGATCTATATTCACGAATGTCGTTTTACAATTCTGTTTCTTGCAGTGTTCATTATCCTAACCATTGCAGCCCATGCATTTTACAGTAGACCTCAGTCTTCTTAATAAAACCAATTGAAAACTTTACTTGGCTGTTTGTGACTGAGACTTGTTGCTCGTGTGAGAAAAGGGTAATCTCCGTTTAATCACTACTCCCCTGAGATGTCGCACTCTTGAGTCCATGCGTAAAGGCTGCCACAAATCACCTTTTACTGTTTGGGTTTTTGGTGAGGTACTGCTTGTGAGCTGGGAGGGTTGAGCAGACAGTTGCAACTTGTTGTAGAATTGGCTTAGTCGCCTACAAACAAGAGTGCTGTCATCCCTAACCCAGCAATCTTGCCTAGAACAAGAGTCCAACTACAACATATCTTTTATGATCTTCTCTAAAGGACAGAATAACGATTTTTTAATTGAATTGATAATATCATAAACATTGCTTAAGCATGTCAATACAATACAAAAATCCCATTCTTAAAACCTGTAATCTTCATCACTTCCATTCTTCATTCATATCACCTCCAACTGACACACACATCATAAAAACTATGTAATTGTGTGTTGAAATCAATCTTGTATTCAATCTTATATTAATCATTTCTCATAATGTTCATTCACTAATAAACAATAAAGATACCCGATTGAATAACAGATATAACATAAATTATTGAAAATTCAATGTTGTTTTCCCCATTGACTAAACTATTATCAATTGAACGCATGCCAGATCCTTATGTTGTAATTTCCTGTATCACTATGGCTTGTATTGATTATCTTCTCCAGTATCACTGTGGGTTACATTATTTATCCTCTCAATGCAGGTTTTGTCATGAACGCCTTCTTAAGGGATGCCACATCCTTCTCATCCAGACCTCAATCCCTTTAAACAAGCATTTGCAATGCAATGGGTGTCATGTTTGCTCGAGTTAGAGCTATTAGCGTTGTAAATTACTAACTGGACTTTCCTTGCCGCACAGACTGAAAATAAAAAGTAAAACAGTTGACTTCAGCAAGCCAGTTCAAAGTGCCGCCGTGTGAAGTTCACTCTCAGTCAAATTTATCGGCAAACGTGCAATTATTCATGTAACAGGGTCGGTCCCCAAGGCAGTAACAAAATCGTCCTTAGGAGGGACAAATGTAATGCATTTACCAATTAAATGAAAGGATTTTTGAAAAGCAAGCCCACAAACGAGTAATAGTGATACATATCAACACATTGGAAAAGCAGCGCTGCTATGCTCGCCCTAAAAATTACCTGCAAACATAATAGAAACAAAAGTGAGGCATACATTAAATATTCAGTCCATCATTCATTCACTCCATACCCGGGCAGGTCCACCACCTTCCACGTGTTTCTCCTATAAGTGGTTACATGGGGAACTAAATCGGGAGCTATTACCAATGAAAACCAATGTCAATACTTCACCTACTGCATGCCGAAATGCCATATAGTGAACTATCGCCAATGACCCTTGTGCTCTCACTAACCAATACTCTACACAGTGCCCTTATGCCGCTATGTGATTTAACACACTTCAAAGTCTTCCCACATTTAAATGTTTTAGGCCCATATTTATACTCGGTTTACGCTAAATTAGCGTAATTTTTTTAACGCTAATTCAGTGCAAACCTAACTCCATATTTATACTTTGGCACCAGACACGTCTAGCACCAAAGTTATGGAGTTTATGTCGTTTTCTGGAGGGGAAAACCTACCTTGCGTCAATGAGATGCAAGGTAGGAATTCCCGCCCAGAAAAGGACAATATGGCCTTTGCGCCATATTTATCCCCGTGCTAAATTCCAGGGGAGATGGGGGCCTTAAATAATCACGCTAAGTTTGCTTAGCGCCATTATTTAATGCCTGGGTCTGGGCAGGCGTAAGGGGCCCTGTAGGCATATTTCTGTGGTCAGAGACAATGGAAATTGCCCATAGGTGCCCTTCCCTTGCCCCATGGACACCCACACCAGGGGGACACATAAGGATGGGGGACCCATCCCAGTTAAGTCCAGGTAAGTATTTTTTTTCCCCAACACTGCTCGGGGGCCCTGCCTTGGGGCCCCTTGCACGGCACTGGCCATAATGGCCGTACCCAGGGGTCATTGTATTTAATTTTGAAGTACTGATGCTAAAAATAGGTATGTGATTTAAGAATTTACTCTCTGGGCCATACATTTTTCCATGTAGCTATGTTAGTACATATGAATTAAACTTGGTATGTTTGAGGTTGCCGGGGTTATTCTATGCAAAACATGCATTCGGGCAATCCTGTTACGCAACCAGAGTATACTCACTTTCACACCCATATGGGGCTTAAATGTATGTTTGCATTATGAAGGCAAGTGTTGTGTACATAACGCAAATGTATATAATTCTTGTGTGTGTTGCTTTGAGCATCTGTGAATTGCACCTGTAAAACAAATCTATCAAATCATATTTTTTTTCAGTTTTAAGATTAATTTACACCTGGAAATACTTTGTAAATCAGCAGAAGTGTAGAGTGGGTGAAGGACCAACTCATAAGGAAGTGTATCACACACAGCAATTTTGTTAACTCTTTAATCGCAACGTATCTTTAAGGATGAGGGAACAATGCCACAACACCGATGTTGTGTGGAAAAGGCCGCTCTATTGGAAACAGGTGCACTTACAATTAACCAAAAACCTTGGCCTTACAAAACTAAAACCTCACTATGCATCGAAATCACCTATCCATAAATCCTCCCCCTCCCCTGCCGCTCCCCTACCCTGTACTCCCCGCTCCCTTTAACCTTACCCTGCTGTCTCTTCCTCCATTCATGTTTTTAATACTGTTTTCCCTGTCAAACCCGTTTGTTCTCTTTACCCAATTCCTAATGCAACCTGCCAATCGACTTTGCAAAGTATCATAACCACTAATTCCAAGCTTCCTTCCTGTCCATCATGTCCTGCTGTTGTCCTCCCCTAATTACTGAAAGTGTCTTGCCAGATTCGCCATCCGTACGTATTATGGTTGTCATGTAAACTCTCTCTGTCTCTTCTAGCACCTGCTCCAAATCAAACCCTGTGCACCCGTTCTCCTTTCCACGCCCTGTCCCACACCGACCACATGATAAGTCCCCCTCTGAAGGTTTTTTTTAAAAGGGGATGGGTGGGTAGGGACAAACTTTCCCCACTCACAGAAAACCGGCCACCGTGTCACCTAATGACAAAATGGTGGCCGGCACCCAAAAAGTCTCCCTAATATACCTCACCCTACAGCCCAGCCACATAGCCCAAAACCAGCCCAACGTTGCCCTGGGCCATACCACCTTCCCAAAAAATAATTCTGCTTCCTCAAACGGTAGGTCCCTGTGCTCATATATGTAATACCCGCCCACCGCAGAAACCTTTCATCTCCTTATTAATATCCCTCCTCGCTCGCTCAATGGCACCTGGCTTTCTAGCCCCTCACTAAATCCGATGCGGAACAAAAGCTGTGAACACCATGTGGCATCCTCGCCACCGGCGAAGAATCTCCTGTAAGTCCCTCTTCATGTCCTTCATGAGATTAAGTCCAGGTTTCGCCACCAAGTCATCCTCTCCCAAATGCAAAAAAACTTCCTGACAAACTGCCAACTTCTGTAAACGGGGTAAGAACTCCTGCCATTTAATACACCCTTTACCATCCCAGCGCACATGATACCATGCTTCATTGAACCCCAGGTTTTCTCCAATAGCTGTTCGTCGTGCTTGGCACTGTGCCCACTTCACGAAAGAATGTCCCACAACCCAAATAGAAAGAAAAGACATGTCTGGACCTGGCGGCACACCTGCGGGGGTAAAAACAAGACATTAGACCAAACTCCAAACCCCTGTTGGCCCGTCTAACATACCTCCTAAAACTTTCCGACTTCCACCTCCCAAGCCCATTAATTCTTCCCTGCCCCATCCCCTCCGTCCTGCCTCGGTAGCTACACCAATCCTGAACGAGTGAGTTGCCCTGCATCCCTTCCTATTGCGGCCAGCCTTCTAAAATGCACATCGTGCCATGCAAGGCCCACCTTTCCCCCAGAACCCAACAACCCGGAAAGCCCCAAAAAACATCCAGACCATAAGCGTCCAAACACACATCCCCCAAGACCCCAGCAACGTCCTTCAAGAATGTCAGCGACAACAGCTGTCTCATTCTCTCTCTCTCTTGCCCCCTTCCTTAGCTCAACCTTCCAGAATCCGCTGGCCCAGCTCACCAGCCGACGGCTGGTATCCCCACAGAAGCTTTCCCATAAATCCCAGTGCCACCAGCTTACCTGCTATGGTTACGCTGGACTGCCCTCAGTTTATTAACGCCATTATAAATTGAACCACATCTTCCACTCTTTCACTCTGAAGATCCCTCCTGCAAGCTCCAGAACTTAAAAACTCTTGCCAGGCTTTTGTATAACTTTACCGCCTGGATCGGACCAATGACTTCATCACAAATCAAAGCATCCTCGCGTGCCTATGCTCCACAGCGCGTCTGCCATTTCCGTCCTGCTCAGGTTCTTGCCCATGATTAACCCATGGAATCTCTCCCACTGTGAATGAGACAAACCACCCACAATGTAATTGTTCACTCCCGGAACGTGCCAAACCCCAAACAAAATGTCCTGTCGTAAATACTGCAGCACAAAACACCCTGAGCAGCTTCAAAACTTGTGCCTCCCTGGCAGACTACCTGTTAACCATCTCCACTACTGCCGAATTGTCCACCAGAAACACTACCCACTTGTGCTGCAATAAATGTCCTCACAAACAGACGGCCACAACCAAAGGAAACAATTCAAGAAATGCTATGCTGGGCCCCCCATTCTTCCATTCTGCCGGCCATTCCTCCGCACACCACCTGCCTTGCCAATAAATACCAAATCCAGATGCCCCTGCTGCATCTGAAAATATCTGGACATCCCACTCGCCCTCCTACCACGGCCACAAGGGTATACCATTAAATGACTCCAAGAATGTGCAACACATGCGCAAGCCTTCCCGCACACCTGCCTTGAGTCGCACATGATGGTGAGGCAGAGACTGCCCTGCTAAGGCCATCCCCAACCACCTACAGAAAGTCCTCCCAACTCTTACCACCCTGCAAGCAAACTTAAGATCTCTTAGTAATACCTGCACTTCACTCACCGTTACCTTGCTCTTCCGCAACATGGCCTGAATCTTCTGCATCATTCCCACCCTCTTATCATCAGGTAGTCTTGCCGTTCCTGTCACCGTATTCAGCTCAATTCCCAAAAATGAAGCGCCGTACAGGACCCCACGGTTTTCTCAGTGGCCATGGTCACACCCAGGTCCCCCATAACGTCCTGGAACTGCTGCAGAACCTCCGTGCACCTCGTAGAATCAGCCGTCGCAGCAAAGAAAAAATTGTCAAGGTAACGCGTCACGTGTCTATGCCCCATGACTGAGGTGAAAATCCATTCCAGACATGTATTAAAACATTCAAAGAGAGAGCAAGAAATGGAACAACTCATCGGCAGTGCCTTATCCACATACCACCGGCCCTGAAACTGAATCCCCAACAACTTAAACTCTAGCAGGTGAACCAGCAGCAACCGAAAAGTGGACTTGATATCTTTCTTTGCCATCAAAGCCCGCGGCCCCAGGGTCTCCACCATGTCAATAGCCACATCGAACAACGCGTAGGACACTTTTGTCAGCTCCTCCGGTATGAAATCATTAACCGAGGAGCCCTATCCCAGAAAATATGATGAATTAGCCTGTAATGTCCAGCCTCTCTCTTGGGCACAACCTTAATCATGGACACTATAGGGTTCTGCATCGGCCATGCTGTGAAACGGCCAGCCATGGGACCTTCTGCCACTTCCAACTTTTGTTTCCCGATCTCCTCCCTACTTCTCACTGATCAGAGGTTCTCAGCCCGCTCACGCGGTCCAGTATATCCCAGTCTGAAACCTTGGGTAAAACCTTGTAACAACATGTCAGCGTCCCGTCTCCTGTCATAACCCTGCAACCAAAAGGTGAGTCTGTCAACCTCTTCCCCACTTACAGAAAACCGGCCACTGTGTCACCTAATGACAAAATGGTGGCCGACACCCAAAATGTCTCCTTAATATATCCCACCCTACAGCCCAGCCACAAAGCCCAAAACCAGCCCAACGTCGCCCTGGGCCATACCAACTTCCCCAAAAATCCTGGGGGGAGACCTCTCTTCTATCTGCAGGCCTCCCAAGGGCCCCATTTAATGTGGCGCATGTCTATTCCTTATACATGTTCAGGAAAGACACATTATTAGCAGATGGCTGATGACCTTTACTATGGAGTCTAAAAAACGTAGTAATGTATACACCACCACTCGGCAGCGCTGTACCTCTTTATTAAAAACAAGCCCTCTTTCAGGACAAGAGTGTTACCTATTTTGTTTTATGCTTTTTTCTTGTCCTTGTGATAAACCTATTCTGCTAATGTATTCCGACTGCGACTTGCAGTCAGTGACTTTTGCAAATCCAATTTGCCTCTTTGCTAAGCTTTTGAATAGGAAAAACAACAGCAATATTTCCCTGTTCTGATTGTGTGGCAAAATGTAAAATTACCTAGTCAAGTGACAGTACAACACTTGATGAACTTAGTGTAGATGTCTCTGCTCACTGTGGAATGCTTCTACATCCTCTAGCAGACCAGCCACACTGCTATGCCAGATCCAATCAGAACTTTTTGTAGGCCTGCTCTAGTATAAATCTCACTTCTCATGCAATTCGGGACTGTCCTGCAGGCTCCTCACAGTGCTCCTTGGTCTATGATCTTCAGAATAGCCCTGTATGGATTGGAGCCTACTTTGATGGGAATATACTGGACCCATTATTCAAATCATTTCCTTTACCTAAGCCAGACTTCACACAAAAGGTTGGAACTCCTTATTAAAAACAAGCATTTGCAATGCAATGGGTCTCGCATTTGCTCGAGATAGAGCTATTAGCATTGTAAACTCCTTACCAGACTTTTCTTGTCACATAAATTGAAAATGAAAAGTAAAACAGTTTCACATAAGCGAGACGATTCAAAGCGCCACACCGTGAGCATGAAAGAGACACACAAAAGGAAAAAGAAGTTTGCTCACAGTCAAACGTGTCAGCAAAAGTGAGATTAGCCATGTAACAGGGTCATTGTCCAAGGCGGTAACCAAACCGCCCCAAGGAGGGACAAACGTAAAGCATTTACCAATGATACCAAAGGATTTTTGAAGGGCAAGCCCTTGAGCGAGCGATAGTGATGGGCCTGAGGTGGGTGTGGTTAAAAGCCCAAATAGATAATAACACATCGGAAAAGCAGCACTTGCACGCTGCTTTGCTCAACCTAAGGCCAGGTGCTTCACAAAGCTAGGTTTGCATGTACTAATGTAAAATTGGACATTAGAAAATTAGGCCTGAGTTTCCCAGGCGAGTTTAGGGGGAGTGAGGTAAATTAATTCAAAAGTAAGAAGCACCAGTAACCATTTTCAGTACAAGGGACTTTTAGCTTTCCCATCACACCAAGTGGGAAGTGAGGGAGTAGGGGGAATTCATTCGTTTTTCATTCATTTTTATTACTGAAGGATTTTTTTTTTTGAAATAATTGTTCTAACTTTTTAAGTTTTTTTAATGCCAAGACAGACCTATGCTTGCAAAAGGCTGAAATTGCCTAAACAGTTATTGACAAGTGGTCTGGCCTTAATTAGCTATTTGTATTTGTTAGCTCAGTAAGGTTAGTCCTTTTGGCTTTGGTGATTGTGAAGATGATAATGGTGGTAGTAAAGTTGGTGGTATAGGTAATGGTAGTAGTGATGGTGATAATAATGGAGGTAGTATCGGTGGAGATCCAAATTATTTTTTTGTTGACATGGCCTGTCACATGTACTCACCCCTACTCCCACCCACCACAGGTCCTGGTCTTTAGTAGCAGCTCCTTCCACTTCCTGCCCAAGGCATTACATTAGTTGTTAGACACCCCTCCTCACCAACATAGTCAATCCTGCCACCTTTTGGGTACCCCAAGAGCCAAGACCGCATGCACCATCTTAGTGTCAGGCTACAGGAGTATTTGAAGATCTACTGCAGGATTTTAGGATCCCGAAATTCAAGGAGCTAGGATTTAAAGAACCTGCTGCCTTATAATGTACCCCGCAGAGGTGGAAACCTGAACTGCTGTTGGATATCAGTCATTCCCCCTTTACTCCAGGGCAGGGATATCATTCCTTACTTGTCACAGCACATTCTACGTCAGTCCCATAGAAACATTCGGATCCATAGTTTAGAGGTGATTTAAGCCTAGCAGATGTGATAGAGTAATGGTGGTAGTTATAACAGTGGTGGTAATGATGATGATAATATCAGTGGTAATAGTGGTAGTATTGCTATCAATTGTGGTTTTGATTACTGTGTTGGTTATCACCAGAGTAATTTTAATAGTAATGGTAATGATATCATTAGCAGTAATAAGGGTGGGAGCTGTATTTGTGGTATTAATGATTATCGTAATGGTACTAGCGGTGTTGACAAAGGTGGCAGTGATTAGGGAGGTGGTGGTAATTGCATTAGTGATAGTGGTTGTAATGCAGACCTGTGTAAACAAATAATCAAGAAGGTGACCATCTAAAGATTACACTTGCTTACTGACAAAAACTTTCCGGAAGTCTATTGCAGTAATTGAAAAATACAAAAAAAGGTTTGCTTTCTGTATATAAAGCATGTCTAAGATACAATATTGAATGTGTGATGAGTTTTGTTAAAGTATAAATATACCTCATGCATTTCAGTGCAAATACAATGCAGAAGCTGGAATGCTATACAAAAGATCTAATAGCATAGACTGAAAGAGTAAGATTCTTCTGGGTGGATCCAAAGCTCACTTTATGTATATTTTAAAGAGCCAGTGACTTTTTAAGACTTGAAGGCAGCTGTGCTGTCAAGCCAGATCTAAAATTAACATTTGATTCACAAAAACTGTTTTGCATGAAGGCATGCCAAAATGTCTCCTAGAAAAGTTGCTTTGGATGATTCCACATGAGTTTGGGGTAGTCATGAAAAGGCAATATAGAGACAGGGAACATGCACTAGATTATGTTTTTTTTTTATTTGTATAGTGCACAGCTGTAGGAAAGTAGCCTCTTTCTAGCTTTGTTGCCCCCACCTTTGGCCTATTTGTCAGTGTGTTTGACTGTGTCTACTGGATCCTGCTAATCAAGACCCCAGTAGTTATGGTCTCTCCTTCTGAAATTGGTTGGAGGATACTGTTAACACAGTATTTCACCACAATTGGCATACTGGTGCCCCCTTATAAGTCCCTAGTATAGGTACCTAGGTACCCTGGGTATTGAGGTTCCAGGGGATCTCTATGGAGTGAAGCATGTATTTTTCCACCCATAGGGAGCTTATGCAAAGGCCTCTGCAGGACTGCCATTGCAGACTGTGTGAAAAGGTGTAAGCGTCATTTCACTGACATTTACACTGCACCAGGTAACTTATAAGTTACCCCTATAGCAGGCCCTCCAGCCCTGAGGGCTGGATGCAAAGTACCTGTGTGTGAGGGCACCCCTGAACTAGCAGAGGTGCCCCCACGACCTCCAGGACCATTTTCCTAGACTTTGTGAGTGCAAGGACACCATTTTATGCGTGTATTGGACATAGGTCACTACCTATGTCCAGCTACATAATGGTAACTCGAACATAGGCATGTTTGGTATAAAACATGTAGGAATCATACCACCATGCTTTTGCATGCATTGGTTGTGTGATCCCCTGCACTCTGGGGGCTCCTTAGGGGACCTCCCCACTCCCAGTACTGCCATTACAGCCTTCTGAGGTTTTCCAGGCAGCCCCAGCTGCTGCAACTTCACAGGCAGTTTTCAGCCCTCCTGTTGCTTGAAAAACTCAAGCCCAGGAAGGAAGAACAAAGGATTTCCTTTGGGAGAGGGGTGTTACACCCTCTCTCTTTGGAAATAGGTGTTACAGGCTTGGGAGGGGTAGCCTCCCCAAGCCACTGGAAATGCTTTGAAGGGCACATTTGGTGGCCTCCTTGCATAATCCAGTCTACACCGGTTCCGGGTTCTCCAGTCCCTGCTCTGGGGTGAAACTGTCAAAGGAAAGGGGAGTGACCACTCCCCTGTCCATCACCACCCCATGGGTGGTGCTCAGAGCTCCTCCAGAGGGTCACTGGGTTTTGCCATCTTGGATGTCAAGTTGGCAGGGAACTCTGGGGGCATCTGAGTGTTCAGTGCCAGCAGGGAACATCAGAGCCCTCCCTTGATAGGTGCTTACCTGGTTAGCTGACCAACCCCCCTTTCAGAGCTATTTAGGGTCTCTCCTTTGGGTGGTTCTTCAGATTCAGATTGCAGGACTCCAGCAGGAATCCTCTGCAACCTCCACTTCAACTTCTCACCAAAGTAACTGCATCTGGACCCTCCAGGTACACTACAAACTGCAACAACGAAGAAAGACGCCTTCTGCAACATTGTATCTTCAGCTCCTGCCAGCAACTGCAACTGTTTTCCGGTAGTGCATCCTCTAAGGATAGCCTGTCTTCAGCCTGCACCAGAAGAGCAAAAGAATCTCCCTTGGGATGAAGGAGTCACTCCCCTGCTTCTGCAGGCACCTACTGCAATGATGACTGGCTGCGTGAATCCCCTCTCCTGCTGAGCTGTGTGGATCCTGCATCATGTGTGGTAGACTGAAGTGGTACCGACAGTCCTGACATCCTACTGTCCAACTTTGGTGGAGGTAAGAGCTTGCCTCCCCACGCAAGACAGTACCCTCGTGCACTGCGTGATTTACAGTTGCCAAGGCTTGTTGGCATCCTTCCCCGAAGTACTTCATGCATATTGCAGTTTCGGCCCCTAGCACTCTATCCTGTGATGCACAGCTTCCTGAGTGGTTCTCCGGTGGCATGGGAACCTTTGTCGTCGTGCTGCATGGGCCTCTTTTGCACCTTCTTTGCCCCTGTGCTGTGGGTCTCCTGAGCACGCTGCCTGGTCTTCTGTGGGCTCTCTGAGTTGCTAAGAGCCCCCTTCGACTCCCTCTCCCGGGTGGACTCCACCTGGTCTTTCCTGGTCCCGGGCAGTGCTGTTTTTCACGAACCACGAGCGTTGCGTGTGCCAAGGTTTGTTGGTGGACTTCAGTGACGCAAACCAGATTACAATCATCCATCTGGTGTGGGACTCATTTGCACCGACCAGGAACCCAACTTCGTCTTCTTGGGTGCAGTACTGATTGTTCTTCTTCACCGGTGGTTCTTCTTTTGCACCTTCATCCGGGTTAGCTGGGGCTCCTGTTCTCCCTGGACTCTTCTGTGCTTCTTGGACTTGGTCCCCTTCTTCCACAGATCCTTAGGTCCAGGAATCCACTGTTGGTGTCTTGCAGTCTCTTCTGGTTCTTGCATAATCCTTCTTTTTGTTTCTGTTGTGTTTTACTCCTGCTTTCCTGGGCACTGGGGTGGCTTCTGGTACTTACCTTTGGGGTTTTCTAGTACTCCCAGCTCCCCTCTACACATTACACTTGCCTAGGTCGGAAACCAATATTCACATTCCACTTTCTCAGCATATGGTTTGTGTTCCTCGAAGCCTATTTCTAACTATTGTGATTTTCACTAATTGCACTGTTTTCTAACTGTTTTTGTGCCTATTTCAGCATACTAGTGTATATAATTTGTGTATTAATTACCTCCTAAGGGAGTATAGTCTCTATGGTATTTTTGGTATTTGTGTCACCAAAAAAAAAGCACCTTTATTTTTGTAACACTGAGTATTTTCTTTCATGTGTGTGAATACTGTGACTACAGTGGTATTGCATGAGCTTCACTCAGGAGGATATCCTGGCGCTGGAGCAGAAGCTGTATGGGCCAAGCCATGGTCATGGCTAGGGGAGGAGCCAGGTCTTCAGTTTCTTGGAGAATTCAAGAACTGGGGAGGAGGCTCTGATGTGCGGGTCAATTGATTCCAGGCTTCTAGAGTGAGGTAGGAGAAGGCACAACCTCTAAATCTAGTTCTGAAAGGTGGGGGTTTGTGCAAGTAGAAGTGCATTGAGTGTGTGCAAGTGGAAGTCAGGCTGAGCAGAGGTTTCTGGTGCGTTTTTGGAAGTTTCTGTGATTTTTTAGGTACGTGGAGCCAATGCTGTGTAAGGCTCTGTATGTTTGCCAGAGGAGTTTGAAGAGTACTCGTTTGTGGACTGGGAGCCAGAGGACCTCTTTGAAGTGTGGAGTGATGTGAGTGTGGCGTGGGAGGTTGAGGGTGAACCTGAGCAGTGAATTTTGTATTGTCTGGAACCTTTGGGTCATTTGATCCTTGATTCTAGCTTAGAGTGTGTTGCCGTAGTCAAGCTTGCTGGTGATGAGGGCTGGGGTGATGGTTCTGAGAGTGTTGGTGGGGAGCCATTTGAAGAGCTTCTTGAGCATCTTGAGTGTGTGTAATCAGGAGACACAGTCTGCCTTCACTTGGACAATCATGGTGAGTTGGTTGTTGATTACTAATCTGAAGTTCTTTGCATGGGTGTTAGCAGTTATGTTGGTCGGAGCTTGACAGGCCACCAGGTGGAACTTCCGTCTCATCTGTGTTTAGATTGAGGCAGTTGGTTTTCATCCGTCTGGCGACTTCAGTCATGCAGGTGGACAAATTGGTCCTGGTGTTTGGTGTCTTGTCAGAGTGGGAGAGTGGGAGTTGGATGTCATCAACATAGGATATTAATTTAATTCCATGGGCACGGATGATGCTTACGAGTGGGGTCATGTAGGCTTTGAAAAGAGTAGGTCTGAGTGAGGTTCTTTGGGGAAGTCCATAGATGAGGTTGACTATATCGAGGTGAAAGAGTCTAGGCTGACAACTGGGCGCAGTCTGTCAGGAAGGAGCCCTTCCAGTGAAGTGAAGGACCTTGGATGTAGGCTTTGTGCAGTCATTGGATAATGATTGGGTGGGAGGTGGTGTTGAAGATCAAGTAGGATGAAGTTTGCAATGTCATCTCTATCCATGATCATCCGAATGAAGTCTATGGTGGGTATGACAGTGGTCTCTGTACTGTGGTTGTATCTAAATCCGGATTGAGTGGTGTGGTGGAGGTGGTTGTCAGTGAGGTAGGTAGCTAGGCGTTTGTCATCTTTTCCATGACTTTTCCCACGAAATTCATAATATTCACAGGCATTTGCAGTGCTAGTCCAACATTTAACTAGATTTCCACACTTGCATTCTAAATGTTCCAGGGGTCAGTGTTTTTTAAAGCATGGGCTAAACAAGCCTAAAATTCTCAAATGGAGGGAGAACGGAAATATCTTTCAAGAAAACACATTTTCCATGAAAAGATATAGGAAAAACCATATATACTTTTTGAAATGCCTGGAATTGCCACACTGTACGGGAGCAAATTCTTTGCAAAGCAAAGTGTTAGCAAATTTAGAGGTAGAAAAACAGGTGTTTCTATAGATATACGGTTATGAATGTAAGTTCCAAAACCCGTAGGGTACTTGCTTACACATATGTGAACATTGTAACATAAGAAAACAGTCCTAAATCTCCACAATATGCTTCGAGATATTTATGATTTATCTGCAAATCCTCATCTGTGTATCCACTGTCTCATGATAAGGCACGAGCAGCACATTTATCCCTCATTGCTACATTACTGCAGCACGGCAGCACTTGGTCACCCCTTTCTTCCAATATGCAGCAACTACGGTTTCAACAGCCATTTGCCATAAGTCTCCTCGCTACAGCGCATATTGCTTTGAGGAGCAGGGGGAGAGGGTGTGGTGGGATGTTCAATCTAATCCATCTATTTGACTCTCTGTCGCTAGTGCACGTGTATTCACTTCGCATAGAACGCTTCGACTTTGCGGTGAAAGGTCAGCACACACTAACCATGACCGTAATCATTCATGACATGCAATCTAGGCCTGGCAATCCAGGGAGCCATGTTGTGAGCGCACTGTCAAGCAGTAGGATTAGCCGTGTGAGGCACCAATGAACACATCATGACTTCCCAGGGCATTTCAATTGATATCAACAATCTGAGAGATTCACGAGGTAATCAGATTATGATTCTCAAGTGATATTATCTGAGAGGGCTATTGATTCAACAGTCACAATGGATATCTCTCTCTGCAGAAGTCCCAGGAGATCCCTAGACGCAAAAGCAGGCAGGGCCTATCATTGCAGAGCGACTCTGGTAATAATATGGTCCATGATGAGCCATAACAATTGAAAGTAATCGAAAAAAATATCTGCGCCACAGCACTTTCCGAATGATTTAATATGCAGTGGTCCTTTAATAATGCCACTCTGCGGTGAATATGCAAGCTTCCTTTAAAGGCTTTTGTTAAAAGCGTGCCAGAAAAAAAGGAACAGCGCTAAAGGTTGTTAAAAATCTAAAAAGCAATCTTTCCCAGTAAAACAATGAAAGCGAAGGACGCTACCAACCGTTTTCCGCCAGAAGTGATCAAACGTGGAATTTTTTGTATGTACGTCAAGCCTCATCTTCGTCGTGTTCGCTGTCTCATTTTATCTGCGCTCTCGAGGGAAGCGCCATTATCCCTCGCTCCCGAAGAGGCAGCGGGAAATATTAGAGCTGATTGAGCTGCAAGTACCCCGAAGGGGGAAACACATGCTCGCGCAACTTGCCTGTGTTCCTGAAGTGGAAAATGATGCCTTAAAGATTAACTCTATAAGAAGGACACCTGACTGGAATGAAAAAGAGCCGAGGACCCCCCCAGTGGCCAGATCTCCAACCCGCTTATTTGTAATGCAGAGATCTGTAGTAAGAGCCATCTGTCTTCCTCGGAGCCTCCCACTCAGAACAGTCATATTTTTTACCCAGGCCCCCCAAAATTGACATTCAAGGAGAAATTATCCGCGGGCATTTTTACGTACAAAAAGAGTGAAGGAAAATGCGGATTAGCGGTGTGTTTTATAGGACTCCCGCTAAGTGTGATGGCTGAGCTCGCGAATAAATTGGAAATTATGTTCAAAAGACGTAAAATGATCTCTGTGTGGATTTCTCAAAAGAATGAGTACTACACAGTATGGAATTCTCACTCGCTGCTGAACGCTCATATGCCATGGAAAGAAATCATGTAGTGCTGCCTCGATTTCTAGGGGTAGGCAGATATTTTCTGAGTGTGTCCCTCGTCATGCTGGCATGGTGCTAAATAGACAATACAAGCACTGTGCCTTAAATGAGGAGCCCTGCAAACTGTTTGGGGTGGTGTAGGATGTGCTGCCACCAGTAAGGAGTGGAATCCCTGGATCAGAACAAAGGAGTAACTGGTACCTAATAGAACATTTGAATGTTGGGAGCTCCACTGAAGACAATGGAGCAGCTCTGGGCCTCCAAAGGCAGGTGTAAGCCCTGAGCGCCAGCATTTCAATATTTGTCTTCATGTTTCTCCCTTTTTAATTTAGAATATTTTACACTTAGTGGGAGGAATGTTCTAAAGGCCCTCTCCCTAGTTTTAGGCCCGAGCCAAATTCTTTTCAGAGCCTTTAACAACAGACATAACCCTCTAATGCTATGGTAATACGTGCTGCAGCTTCGGGAAGGTACATTCTGAGACAGTACAGGAACTCACATGCAACTGGATAGAAAAAAAAAGAATTGGTTTTCCATACGACTAACACATTTATTGAAAAAATATAAATAATAATTTTCACCTATGTGTGGAGTAATGTGGGAGCTGGGGCCCAATAATCATATGAACCCCATTAGTTAGACACTCCTCATCAGAAATTACATTAGCAGAGTTAAACAGAAATAAGAACTGAGTTATTGGTCAAAATAAGGTGGATTTTTAGTAGAGAAAAAATAACTGTGGTACAGAGAAAATATGCATGAAAAGCCACAAAAGCTCAAAATACAGAAATACAAAATATATTTAAATCATAGAACTCATTACTCCCTAGTTGACAGAATTCAAGAAAGTTTTCTAAGTGTCAGACTCATAAAGAGTATAGCTGCATCCCACAGTGAGTCTAAGTAAAATGTACATGGAAAATAATGTTCTCAGTACCACCAGACTTGTAGACAGCTGCAAAACCCAACAGAACCCAAAATGAACCAGAGTAAAGAAGCTGGGACTAAAATGAACAGCTAAAGTCCAAGAACATTTATATTCACATCACACTTCCTAAAAATAGATTCTACAAATTCAGTATGACATGATCATGGTTAGAGTCACATTAGCAAATCAGAAACACATAATAAAAGAGACATTAGCACTAATCCATTTCTTAAAGTAAATGAAGTCTTCTATCGTCTCCTTCAGCAACCACCTTTTGGAGGTGATCAACACAAAATAAAACATCCCAATAACAATTGCTCATAGAGTCTGCACATCTACATCCACACTCCCAACGGAAGTCCTTGAAAATGATACCTTGGGCACATGATGAAAGCTTCTTTCACAACACTGTCTTTCCAATAATGTTGTATATCACTATCACATAGGGAAGAGGTCCCTGGTCATGATGGTATCCTGTGTGATATGTGTCTTTCCAAACCTAACGTATGGATTCCTTAGCTCAATTCCCTCAGTAATGCTATCTTGAGGGGTGAGGGTATTCCTTTCTTGTGGCAAGGGGCAGTCATAATACCAATGTATATAAAGGGGAATAGAGACGAGCCGGCCAATTATAGGCCCATAAGCTTAATTTACACAAGCCAGAAGATTTTCTGTAGGCAGGTCAATGGCTAGATGTCAACACCTGGATAGTGCACGCTCTACGGGGAATCAGAATGCAAAATCCCAACACTCTCAAGATAATGTAATTTATGCATTGTGATGATATGTTATTGTTTAACCTTTTGCATTGCAGAATTCAATCCTGAAAAATCATTTTTAAGGTGCTTATAAATACTGTCCATTTGCAATGTATTGCTGCAAGCTCTCAGAGTGAGTCAGGGTGTGGTCCCTTTCCAGGGCCTTCTAGAAGCTTTCCCTGCAGCATGCCTGGGTGTGGTTGTGGGCTGGGCCAAGACTCTATAAAAGGGAGCCAGCCCAGCTCCACATGCTCACCATTCAGAGGTCCCTGTGCAGAGCAGTAGCAACTTCCTGAGCTCCTGTTCCGGTGGCCTACTTTCATTTTCCAGGCCTCACCCTTTTCACTCGTTGGGTGATTCTTGATCAGGGCGGTAAGACGGAGGTTGGGCTGGGCCCCCGACTCCGTATCAATGACGCTCGAACTCTTGGGCCTAATTTTTCTTGCTAAAATAATTTGCTCTTGCGTTTGTGAATGTGCGTTTGGACTTTTCCATTACAGTTGCATGCTGGCATTCGAATCAGCAAGATGCGCGATTCTTTTCTTGTGTACTAATTCATGACATACATTGTGCGCTACCATTCCTTGGCAGTTTCATGGTAGCATTTGAATCGGCAAGACGCGCGATTCTTTTCTTGTGTACTAATTCATGATATACATTGTGCGCTACCATTCCTTGGCAGTTTCATGGTGGCATTCGAATCGGCAAGACGCGCAATTCTTTTCTTGTGTACTAATTCATGATATACATTGTGTGCTACCATTTCTTGGCAGTTACATGGTGGCACTCGAATCGGCAAGACGCGTGATTCTTTTCCTTGTGTTCTAATCCATGATATTCATTGTACGCTACCATTCCTTGGCAGTTACATGGTGGCACTTGAATCGGCAAGACGCGCAATTCTTTCCTCGTGCTTAATTCATTTTGTTCATTGTACGCTACCATTCCTTGACAGTTACATGGTGGTTTTCGAATCGGCAAGACACGCGATTCTTTCCTCATGCATAATTCATGTTATACATTGTGCACTACCATTCCTTGACAGTTACATGGCGGTTTTCGAATCGGCAAGACGCGCAATTCTTTCCTTGTGCTTTATTCATATTGTTCATTGTGTGCTAGCGTTCTAAGGCATTTACTTGGAAGTATTCGAGTTAACAAGTCACATGATTTATTCCTTGAATCAATGTGGTGTTATTCATGGCGCTCAATCCTTCTATTGGGGTTTAAATACCTATGTGGAAATCTACAATGTGCACAATTTATGTTTCAACATTTAGAGAGAACAAAGAAGTCCAAAGTTCTAGATGAAATGTTGTGTGTTCCTAATATGTATTCTTAAATTAAGAATTATACGAAGGTTCAGAATTTACTCAGATAGTTTTCCTGATATTCATGCTAAAGAAAGTACTTGAATCTGAAAGTTATATTTAACTCCTCTGGTTTTCTCCCACAGGTATTCAGTCATCAAAAAAGTCTAGTCTTTATAAGATTCATTCTTAAGGTTATTCATTTATTCAGAATGATGATGCTTAGATTCATAGAATAGTACTGTTTTCATGAGAGATTATTTTGATGCTTGTGTGTTTTAACCTTTTGCTTCCTACAGGTCTCCTTCCTAGCTGTTCCCTTCCTAATCCCCTTTTCCCCACTTGGACTCTCTTAGACTCTGTGACAAATCTAATCAGAGTATTGGAGCTGTCTTGTGGTGGAAGTGTTGGGAGCGTGCACAGACCCCGAGGATCTGGTGACTCTGAAACTAGACTCCAGTCTTGGCTTGATAACAACTCGATCCTTGCAGGGGAACAGGCAGGCTTTAAGGCTAAAACTAGTACCCTTGACCAGGTGTTTCGTTTCATGACTGTAGGAAGCTGGCTCTGTATATACTATGTCAAAATGAGATATAGGGGGTCATTCCGACCCCGGCGGGCGGCGGGCGCCACCCGCCGGCTGGAAACCGCCCAAACACCGCCCCGCAGTCAGATGACTGCGGGGGACATTCCGACTTTCCCGCTGGGCCGGCGGGCGATCTGCAAAAGAGCGCCCGCCGGCCCAGCGGGAAAGCCCCAGCAAAGATGAAGCCGGCTCCGAATGGAGCCGGCGGATTTGCTGCGGTGCGACGGGTGCAGTGACACCCGTCGCGATTTTCAGTGTCTGCCAAGCAGACACTGAAAATCTTTATGGGGCCCTGTTAGGGGGCCCCTGCACTGCCCATGCCAGTGGCATGGGCAGTGCAGGGGCCCCCAGGGGCCCCACGACACCCGTTCCCGCCAGCCTCTTCCTGGCGGTGTAAACCGCCAGGAACAGGCTGGCGGGAAGGGGGTCGGAATCCCCATGGCGGCACTGCTTGCAGCGCTGCCATGGAGGATTCCTTTGGCCAGGGGAAAACCGGCGGGAAACCGCCGGTTCCCCTTTTCTGACCGCGGCTTTACCGCCGCGGTCAGAATTGGCCAGGAAGCACCGCCAGCCTGTTGGCGGTGCTTCCACGGTCCCCGGCCCTGGCGGTCATGGACCGCCAGGGTCGGAATGACCCCCATAGTGTACACAGAGTCCAGGGATTCCCCAAAAGGCTTGACAGAGGAAATAATAATACTAGTGCTCTATTTGTTGTAGTGTGGTCGAGCAGTTAAACGTATCACAGGGTAGTGTTAAGCATTTGTTGTACACACACAAGCAATAAGTGAAAACACACACTCAATGACAACTCCAGGCCAACAGGTTTTTAATGTAGAAAAATATTATTTTGTTAATTTAGTTTTAGAACCACAAGATTCAGATTGCAGGTAAGTACACTACACAGATTTTCATAAAATAGCAATAATCTATTTTAAAAATGGACACTGCAATTTTAAACAGTTCCTGGGGAAGGTAAGTACAGTTTAGTTATTACAATAAGTAAGCACTTATAAGTTCAGTCTCTGGAGCATAGGTAGCCCACCGTTGGCGGTTCAAGTCAACCCCAAACACCCAGAAACACAGGGCCAGTCAGGTGCAGAGGTCAAAGAGGAGCCAAAATAACATGGGTGCCTATGGAGACAGGGGGTGCTCCGGTTCCTGTCTGCTGGCAGGTAAGTACCGCATCCTCGGAGGACAGACCGAGGTTTAGTAGAGCACTGTGGGGCCCAAGTAGGCACACAAACCACACCCTCAGCGACACAGGGGAGGCCAGGTGCAGTGAGTAAACAGGACATCAGTTGTTCAATAGGTTTCAATGGAGGGACCCAAGGGTCACTCAGGTGCCAGGCAGGGCACAGGGGGGCTTCTCGGGGCTTCTCGGGCCAGCCACCGACTGGGCAAGCGTTAGGGCTGTCTGCTGGTCATTGCTGCACCAGTGGTCGGTGTAGGAAAGTACCATCTTGCCTGGCATGTTACCCCCATTTTTACTGTATGTATGTTTGTTTTTGCCTATGTGTCACCGGGATCCTGCTAGTCAGGACCCCAGTGCTCATAATGTATGCCCTATATGTGTTCCCTGTGTGGTACCTAACTGTATCACTGAGGCTCTGCTAACCAGAACCTCAGTGTTTATGCTCTATCTGCTATTAAAATTGTCATTGGCACACGGGTACACCCTTATAATTCCCTTGTATATGGTACCTAAGTACCCAGGGTATTGGGTGTCCAGGAGATCCCTATGGGCTGCAGCATTTCTTTTGCCACCCATAGGAGGCTCAGACAATTCTTACACAGGACTGCCACTGCAGTCTGAGTGAAATAACGTCCACGTTATTTCACAGCCATTTTACACTGCACATAAGTAACTTATAAGTCACCTGTATGTCTAACCCTCACTTGGTGACGGTTAGGTGCAATGTTACTTAGTGTGTGGGCACCCTGGCACTAACCAAGGTGTCCCCACATTGTTCAGGGCAAATTCCCAGGACTTTGTGAGTGCGGGGACACCATTACACGCGTGCTCTACATATAGGTCAATACCTATATGTTGCGCCACCATGGTAACTCCAAACATGGCCATGTAACATGTCTAGGATCATGGAATTGTCACCCCAATACCATTCTGGTATTGGGGTGACAATTCCATGCATCCCTGGGTCTCTAGCACAGAACCCGGGTACTGCCAAACTTGCTTTCCGGGGTCTCCACTGCAGCTACTGATGCTGCCAAGCCCTGAGACAGGTTTCTGCCCCCCTGGGACCTGGGCAGCCTGGTCCCAGGAAGGCAGAACAAAGAATTTCCTCTGAGAGAGGGTGTTACACCCTCTCCCTTTGGAAATAAGTGTGAAGGGCTGGGGAGGAGTAGCCTCCCCCAGCCTCTGGAAATGCTTTGATGGGCACAGATGGTGCCCTCTCTGCATAAGCCAGTCTACACCGGTTCAGGGATCCCCAGCCCTGCTCTGGCGCGAAACTGGACAAAGGAAAGGGGAGTGACCACTCTGCTGACCAGCACCTCCCAGGGGAGGTGTCCAGAGCTCCTCCAGTGTGTCCCAGACCTGTGCCATCTTGGATACAGAGGTGTGAGGGCACAATGGACAGCTCTGAGTGGCCAGTGCCAGCAGGTGACGTCAGAGACCCTTCCTGATAGGTGCTCTCCTTTCTCAGTAGTCAATCCTCCTCTGTGGGCTATTTAGGGTCTCTCCTGTGGACTATTCCTCAGATAACGAATGCAAGAGTTCACCAGAGTTCCTCTGCACTTCCCTCTTCGACTTCTGCCAAGGATCGACCGCTGACTGCTCCAGGACGCCTGCATAACCGCAACAAAGTAGCGAGAAGACTACCAGCAACATTGTAGCGCCTCATCCTGCCGGCTTTCTCGACTGTTTCCTGGTGGTGCATGCTCTGAGGGCTGTCTGCCTTCACCCTGCACTGGAAGCCAAGAAGAAATCTCCTGTGGGTCTACGGAATCTTCCCCCTGCCAATGCAGGCCCCAAACCTCTGCATCACTGGTCCTCTGGGTCCCCTCTCATCTTGATGAGCTTGGTCCCTGGAACACAGGAGCTGGGTCCAAGTGTCTCCCACAGTCCAGTGGCCCTTCTGTCCAAATTTGGTGGAGGTAAGTCCTTGCCTCCCTATGCCAGACAGTAATCCTGTGTACTGCGTGAACTGCAGGTGCTCGGGCTTATGTGCACTTTTGCAAGACTTCCTTCGTGCACAGCCTAACCCAGGTCCCCAGCACTCCATCCTGCATTGCCCAACTCGCTGAGTTGGACTCCGACGTCGTGGGACCCTCCTTTGTGACTCCGAGTTGACCACTGTCCTCAGATCTTCTAAGTGCCTGTTCCGGTACATCTGCGGGAGCTGCCTGCTTCTGCGGGGGCTCTCTGAGTTGCTGAGTGCCCCCTCTGTCTCCTCCTCCAAGGGGCAACCTCCTGGTCCTTCCTGGGCCCAGCCGCACCCAAAATCCTCAATTGCAACTTTTGCAGCTAGCAAGGCTTGTTTGCAGTCTTTCTGCGTGGAAACAACTCTGCATCCTCCAGCACGCAGTGGACATCTTCTGACCAAAAGAGAAGTTCCTGGCACTTTCCGTTGTTGGAGAATCTTTGGCTTCTTCCACCCGGAGGCAGCCCTTTTGCACCTTCATCCGGGGTTTAGTGGGCTCCTGCCCCCCCCTGGACACTTGCGTGACTCTTGGACTTGGTCCCCTTCCTTTACAGGTTCTCAGGTCCAGGAATCCGTCTTCAGTGTTTTGCTGGTAGTTATTGTCCTTGCAGAATCCCCTATCTCGACTTTACTGTCTTTCTGGGGTAGTAGGGTAACTTTGCTCCTACTTTTCAGGGTCTTGGGGTGGGGTATGTTGGACACCCTTAGTGTTTTCTGACACTCCCAGCGACCCTCTACAACCTACACTAGGCCTGGTGTCCATTTGTGGTTCGCATTCCACTTTTGGAGTATATGGTTTGTGTTGCCCCTAGGCCTATTTCTACCTATTGCATCCTATTGTGATTCTACATTGTTTGCACTACTTTTCTAACTGTTACTTACCTGTTTTTGGTTTGTGTACATATAATTTGTGTATATTACTTACCTCCTAAGTGAGGGTATCCTCTGAGATACTTTTGGCATATTGTCACTAAAATAAAGTACCTTTATTTTTAGTAACTGACTTTTGTGTTTTCTTATGATATAGTGCTATAGGATATAAGTGGTATGGTAGGAGCTTTGCATGTCTCGTAGTTCAGCCTAAGCTGCTCTGCTATAGCTACCTCTATCAGCCTAAGCTGCTATAACACCTCTATTCTACTATTAAGGGATAACTGGACCTGGGACAAGGTGTAAGCACCACAAGGTACCCACTATTAGCCAGGCCAGCCTTCTACATTGGTGGTGCAGCGGTGGGGTAAGTACTTGTAACTGCTTTACCACTTTGTCATTTGGTGCTTTTCATAAGAAAAACATATACCAAATATTTCAATATATGCACATTGAACCAAAACAGTTTACTGTTCTGCTCTAAAACTTTCTACTAAGTTTCTGAAAAGTTCTGAAAACTTTTAAAAGTTTTCAAAAAGTTTGAAAAAGTTTTTCTCTCTGTGCTTTTAAAAGTTCTGAAACTTTTTCTCTCTCTGTCTTAAACCTTTTCTATCATGTCTGCAGTAGAGCCCACTCCTAAAATTGTCCAAGGAACCTATGAGAGTTTAAACTTTAAAAGTTTGAGCGGTCTCTGCCTAGAAAGAGGTTTAAGCATTGGTAAGAATCCTACAAAAGACTTTCTCTTTAACCTGCTCCTAGAAAGTGCCCAGAACCAGTCTGGCCCATCTCAGGAACATGAGGTAGGAGGGAAAGGTACCCAGTCAGATTCAGAGGAGTTCCCTGAAGAGATTGGGGAGGGTTCTTACAAAGACCTGCCCTCTAGCAGGCCTCCTAGTGACACTGGTAGTGGGAGAGGTTCACACATTAGTAGTGCATCTTTCACTCCTAAAGGCCAGGTTACCAGAGTCCACCCAGTTAGGGACAGGTCTCTCTCTACCAATTCCCACATTTCCTCTGTATCCAAACATTCCCAAGCCTCCCACCCTGAGGATAACTTAATGGAAAGGGAACTCAGAAAGCTGAGGTTGGAAGAGACCAGACTAAAGCTTATACAGCAGCAGCTGGCCTTAGACAGGGAATCTCTAGATATAGAGAGGGAAAGACAGAGAATGGGGTTAGTTCCCCATGGTGGCAGCAGCAGTGTTTCAGATAGTAATCCTGTTAGAGAGCAAGATTCCAAAAACCTGTATAAGATAGTCCCCCCCAACAAGGAGGAGAATGACATTAACAAGTGGTTTGCTGCACTTGAGAGGGCCAGTATGGTACAGTTGGTTCCTCAAAGGCAGTGGTCTGATATCTTGTGGCTATCTTTCACTGGAAAGGGCAGGGATAGGCTCCTTATTGTCAGAGAAAGTGATGCCAATAATTACAAAGTTTTGAAGGATGCACTCTTGGATGGAATTGGCTTAACCACTGAACAATACAGGATTAAGTTTAGAGACACCAGAAAAGAGTCCTCCCAAGACTTGACAGATTTTGTTGACTGTTCAGTGAAAGCCTTGGAGGGTTGGTTACATTGCAGTAAGGTAACTGACTATGAAAGCCTGTATAATCTGATCCTGAGAGAGCATATTCTTAACAATTGTGTGTCTGATTTGTTGCACCAGTACTTGGTAGACTCAGATCTGACCTCTCCCCAAGATTTGGAAAAGAAGGCAGACAAATGGGTCAGAACAAGAGTGAACAGAAAAGTTCATACAGGGGGTGACAAGGATGGCAAGAAGAAGGATGGTAAATCTTCTGACAAGGGTGGGGACAAAGATAAAAAAACATTCTGAGTCTTCATCAGGCCCACAAATATCCTCTGGGGGTGGTGGGTCCAAATCCTCTTCAAACAATCAGAAAAAGCCTTGGTGTTATTTATGTAAAGTAAAAGGCCATTGGGCAAGTGATTCCACTTGTCCAAAGAAAAACACCAAACCTCCCACCATCACAACACCAACTGCAAACCTCTAGTGCCCCTAGTAATAGCAGTGATGGTGGGTAGTCTACAACAAAGAGCCAATCCAAGGGTGTAGCTGGGCTCACTATTGGCAGTGTAGTTGGGGTTGTTCTTGTTAGGGAGACCACAGAGGCTGTTTTAGTCTCTGATGGTGGCATTGACTTTGCCACCTTGGTTGCTTGTCCCCTTTATATGGGTAAGTACAAGCAACTACCCCTTATCAACGTGTTGAGGTTAAGGCCTACAGGGACACAGGAGCCAACGTAACTATGGTGATAGAGAAACTGGTCCACCCTGATCAACACCTACTTGGTCAGCAGTACCAAATGACTGATGCTCATAACAACACTCTTAGCCACCCCATGGCTGTTGCGAATCTCAACTGGGGGGGGTTTACTGGTCCAAAGAAAGTTGTGATAGCTACTGAATTACCTGTAGATTGCCTAGTAGGCAATGATTTGGAAACATTAGCTTGGGCAGGAGTGGAGTTGGAGGCTCATGCAGCAATGCTGGGCATTCCTCAGCATATATTTGCTTTGACAAGGGCTCAGGCCAAAAAACAAAAAGGACAGGGAAACTTGGATCCTGGAACAATGGACCAAGTGCTCCCAAAAGCTAGGGTTAGAAACGGTAAATCTGTGCCCACTATCCCTCCCTCTCCAGAAGATTCCCCTTTTGAGGAAGAGGAATCCTCTCCCTGTGTAGAACCTACACCAGAGGAGCTGGCAGAAGACACTGCTGAGCTTTTGGGTGCAGGGGGGCCTGCTAGGGAACAGCTGAGTGTGGCACAGCAGACCTGTCCCACACTAGAGGGTTTAAGACAGCAAGCTGTCAAGCAGCAGAATGGGGATGTCAGTGATAGCCATAAGGTGTATTCGGAAGACAACCTCTTGTACACTGAGTCAAGGGACCCTAAACCTGGAGCTGCCAGGAGAATTGTTATTCCCTTGCAGTACAGAGAGTTTCTTCTTACCTTGGCACAGGACATTCCTTTGGCTGGGCATTTGGGCCAGACGAAAACTTAGGAGAGACTTGTCCTCCTGTTTCACTGGCCTCATATGTCAGAAGACACTCTGACATATCGCTCTTGTGTGACCTGCCAAGCCAGTGGCAAGACTGGTGGCACTCCAAAGGCCCCCTTAATCCCACTTCCAGTGGTTGGGGTGCCCTTTGAAAGGGTAGGGGTTGACATAGTTGACCCCCTTGATCCTCCAACAGCTTCAGGCAATAGATTCATCCTGGTGGTAGTAGACCACGCTACTAGGTACCCTGAAGCCATCCCCTTAAGGACCACTACAGCTCCTGCAGTGGCAAAGGCCCTCCTGGGAATCTTTTCCAAAGTGGGTTTCCCTAAGGAAGTGGTGTCAGACAGAGGTAGTAACTTCATGTCTGCATACCTCAAAGCAATGTGGAAGGAGTGTGGTTTGACATACAAGTTCACAACATCTTACCATCCACAAACAAATGGTCTGTTTGAGAGGTTTAATAAAACTCTCAAAGGTATGATAATGGGACTCCCTGAAAAACTCAGAAGGAGATGGAATGTCCTGTTACCTTGCCTCCTTTTTGCTTACAGGGAGGTACCCCAAAAAGGAGTGGGCCTCAGCTCCTTTGAACTCCTCTTTGGGCAACCTGTGAGAGGTCCCCTCGCACTTGTTAAGGAGGGTTGGGAACAACATTTAAAAGCTCCTAAACAGGACATAGTGGACTATGTACTTGGCCTAAGATCCAGAATGGCTGAGTTTATGAAAAAGGCCGGTAAAAACCTTCAGGCCAGCCAGGAGCTGCAAAAGCAATTGCATGACCAGAAGGCTGTCCTGACTCAGTACCACCCAGGACACAAGGTGTGGGTATTGGAGCCTGTGGCCCCAAGAGCAGTCCAGGACAAATGGAGTGGACCCCATCTAATTGTTGAAAAGGAGGGTGAGGTTGCCTATTTGGTAGACCTGGGCACTGCCAGGAGTCCCCTTAGGGTGATCCATGTCAATTGCCTAAAACCCTACTATGACAGGGCTGATCTCACCCTGCTCATGGCAACTGATGAGGGACAGGAAGAAGAGAGTGACCCTCTCCCTGTTCTCTTCGCCACCACTGAAGCTGATAGCTTAGTGGAGGGAGTGGTCTTAGCAGATTGTCTTACTGCTGAACAGAAAGACAACTGTGTTAATCTCTTAAGTCAGTTTTCTGAACTCTTTTCACTGATTCCAGGTACTACTACTTGGTGTGAACACACTATTAATACTGGAGACAGTTTACCTGTCAAAAGTAAGATATATAGGCAGCCTGACCATGTCAGGGACTGCATTAAACAAGAGTTGCAGAAAATGTTAGACTTAGGGGTGATTGATCCTTCAGAAAGCCCCTGGGCTAGCCCAGTTGTGTTTTTCCCAAAACCTCACACTAAAGATGGAAAAAAAGAGATGAGGTTTTGTGTTGATTAGAGAGGGCTCAACCAAGTAACCAAGACAGATGCTCACCCTATACCCAGGGCAGATGAGCTCATAGATACACTGGCTTCTGCCAAATATCTAAGCACTTTTGGTCTAACTGCAGGGTATTGGTAGATTAGGTTATCAGAAGATGCTAAACCAAAGACTGCATTTTCAACCATTGGAGGGCACTATCAATTCACAGTAATGCCCTTTGGCCTGAAAAATGCACCTGCCACTTTCCAAAGGTTGGTGAACACAGTGTTGCAAGGGTTGGAAACTTTTAGTGCAGCATATCTAGATGATATAGCTGGCTTTAGCTCAACCAGGGATGATCACCTAGTCCACCAAAGGAAAGTTTTGGAGGCCCTGAAAAAGGCAGGCCTCACTATCAAGGCCTAAAAGTGCCAGATGGGGCAGGGGAAAGTGGTTTATCTGGGCCACCTGGTAGCTGGGGAACAGATTGCACCACTGGAGGGGAAGATCCAGACCATTATGGAATGGACTCCCCCTACAACTCAAACCCAGGTGAGAGCCTTCTTAGGCCTCACAGGGTACTATAGGCGATTCATCAAGAATTATGGCTCCATAGCAGCCCCTCTTAATGATCTCCCTAGCAAAAAGATGCCTAAAAAGGTATTGTGGACAGCCAGCTGTCAAAAACCTTTTGATAAGCTCAAACAGACCATGTGCTCTGCACCTGTCCTAAAAAGCTATTGCTACTCCAAGAAATTCATAGTACAGACTGATACTTCTGATTTAGGGGTTGGGGCAGTGCTATCAAAGCTGAATACTGAGGGCCAGGATCAACCTGTTGCTTTTATCAGCAGGAAGTTGACCCCTAGAGAAGTGCGTTGGTCTGCCATAGAGAGGGAGGCCTTTGCTGTGGTCTGGGCACTGAAAAAGTTGAGACCATACCTGTTTGGTACTCACTTTATTGTTCAGATAGACCACAAACCTCTACTTTGGCTAAAACAAATGAAAGGTGAAAACCCTAAATTGTTGAGGTGGTCCATATCCCTACAGGGAATGGACTATACAGTGGAACATAGACCTGGGAGCACCCACTCCAATGCAGATGGACTCTCTAGATATTTCCACTTAGACAATGAAGACTCATCTGGGCAAGGTTAGCCTTATTGTCCTTCGTTTGGGGGAGGGGGGGTGTAGGAAAGTACCATCTTGCCTGGCATGTTACCCCCATTTTTACTGTATGTATGTTTGTTTTTGCCTATGTGTCACTGGGATCCTGCTAGTCAGGACCCCAGTGCTCATAATGTATGCCCTGTATGTGTTCCCTGTGTGGTGCCTAACTGTATCACTGAGGCTCTGCTATCCAGAACCTCAGTGTTTATGCTCTCTCTGCTTTTAAAATTGTCACTGCAGGCTAGTGACTAATTTTAACAATTCTCATTGGCATACTGGCACACCCTTATAATTCCCTTGTATATGGTACCTAGGTACCCAGGGTATTGGGGTTCCAGGAGATCCCTATGGGCTGCAGCATTTCTTTTGCCACCCATAGGGAGCTCAGACAGTTCTTACACAGGACTGCCACTGCAGCTTGAGTGAAATAACGTCCACGTTATTTCACAGCCATTTTACACTGCACGTAAGTAACTTATAAGTCACCTGTATGTCTAACCCTCACTTGGTGAAGGTTAGGTGCAATGTTACTTAGTGTGTGGGCACCCTGGCACTAGCCAAGGTGCCCCCACATTGTTCAGGGCAAATTCCCTGGACTTTGTGAGTGCTGGGACACCATTACATGCGGGCACTACATATAGGTCAATACCTATATGTAGCGTAATCATGGTAACTCCAGACATGGCCATGTAACATGTCTAGGGTCATGGTATAGTCCCCCCAATACCATTCTTGTATTGGGGGGACAATTCCATGTATCCCCGGGTCTCTAGCACAGAACCCGGGTACTGCCAAACTTCCTTTCCGGGGTCTTCACTGCAGCTACTGCTGCTGCCAACCCCTGAGACAGGTTTCTGCCCCCCTGGGGCCTGGGCAGCCTGGTCACAGGAAGGCAGAACAAATAATTTCCTCTGAGAGAGGGTGTTACACCCTCTCCCTTTGGAAATAGGTGTGGAGGGCTGGGGAGGAGTAGCCTCCCCCAGCCTCTGGAAATGCTTTGATGGGCACAGATGGTACCCTCTCTGCATAAGCCAGTATACACCGGTTCAGGGATCCCCCAGCCCTGCTCTGGCGCAAAACTGGACAAAGGAAAGGGGAGTGACCACTCCCCTGACCAGCACCTCCCATGGGAGGTGCCCAGAGCTCCTCCAGTGTGTCCCAGAACTCTGCCATCTTGGATACAGAGGTGTGAGGGCACAATGGACAGCTCTGAGTGGCTAGTGCCAGCAGGTGACATCAGAGACCCCTCCTGATAGGTGCTTACCTTTCTCAGTAGCCAATCCTCCTCTGTGGGCTATATAGGGTCTCTCCTGTGGGCTATTCCTCAGATAACGAATGCAAGAGCTCCCAGAGTTCCTCTGCACTTCCCTCTTCGACTTCTGCCAAGGATCGACCGCTGACTGCTCCAGGACGCCTGCATAACCGCAACAAAGTAGCAAGAAGACTACCAGCAACGTTGTAGCGCCTCATCCTGACAGCTTTCTCGACTGTTTCCTGGTGCTGCATGCTCTGAGGGCTGTCTGCCTTCACCCTGCCCTGGAAGCCAAGAAGAAATCTCCCGTGGGTCGACGGAATCTTCCCCCATCCAACGCAGGCACCAAACTTCTGCATCACCGGTCCTCTGGGTCCCCTCTCATCCTGACAAGCGTGGTCCCTGGAACACAGGAGCTGGGTCCTAGTGTCTCCCACAGTCCAGTGTCCCTTCTGTTCAAATTTGGTGGAGGTAAGTCCTTGCCTCCCTACACCAGACAGTAATCCTGTTTACTGCATGAACTGCAGCTGCGTGGGCTTCTGTGCAGTTTTGCAAGACTTCCTTCGTGCACAGCCTAGCCCAGGTCCCCAGCACTCCGTCCTGCATTGCCCAACTCACTGAGTTGGACTCCGACGTTGTGGGACCCTCCTTTGTGACTCTGAGTCGACTGTTGTCCTCAGATCTTCTAAGTGCCTGTTCAGGCACTTCTGCGGATGCTGCCTGCTTCTGTAGGGGCTCTATGAGTTGCTGAGCACCCCTCTGGCTCCTCTCCAATGGGTGACCTCCTGGTCCTTCCTGGGCCCCAGCAGCACCCAAAATCCTCAACCGCAACTCTTGCAGCTAGCAAGGCTTGTTTGCGGTATTTCTGAGCGGAAACAACTCTGCATCCTCCAGCACGCCATGGGACATCCTCTGACCAAAAGAGAAGTTCCTGGCACCTCCCGTTGTTGCAGAATCTTTGGCTTCTTCCACTCGGAGGCCGCCCTTTTGCACCTTCATCCGGTGTTTAGTGGGCTCCTGCCCCCCCTGGACACTTGCGTGACTATTAGACTTGGTCCCCTTCCTTTACAGGTCCTCAGGTCCAGGAATCCATCTTCAGTGTTTTGCTGGTAGTTGTTGGCCTTGCAGAATCCCCTATCTCGACTTTACTGTCTTTCTGGGGTATTAGGGTAACTTTACTCCTACTTTTCAGGGTCTTGGGGTGGGGTATCTTGGAAACCCTTAGTGTTTTCTGACACTCCCAGTGACCCTTTACAACCTACACAGGGCCTGGGGTCCATTCGTGGTTCGCATTCCACTTTTAGAGTATATGGTTTTTGTTGCCCCTAGGCCTATTTCTACCTATTGTGATTCTACATTGTTTGCACTACTTTTCTAACTGTTACTTACCTGTTTTTGGTGTGTACATATAATTTGTGTATATTACTTAGCTCCTAAGGGAGGGTATCCTCTGAGATACTTTTGGCATATTGTCACAAAAATAAAGTACCTTTATTTTTAGTAACTCTGAGCATTGTGTTTTCTTATGATATAGTGCTATATGATATAAGTGGTATGGTAGGAGCTTTGCATGTCTCCTAGTTCAGCCTAAGCTGCTCTGCTATAGCTACCTCTATCAGCCTAAGCTGCTACAACACCTCTATTCTACTAATAATAAGGGATAACTGGACCTGGCACAAGGTGTAAGTACAACAAGGTACCCACTATAAGCCAGGCCAGCCTCCTACAGTCGGTTTCTCATGGGCCTTGGGGCCTTGGGGTGCAGTGCTTCTCCAGGCGTTGGATATCTTCGTCCCGGGCAGTCGCGGTCAGACAGGTCCTCGGGATTCCCTCTGCAGGGGTTGTTGTGGGGCTGCAAAGAGGTCAGCCCAGGGTGGACACGTTGTCGGAGCAGCCTGGGGATCCTCTCTGGATCATTGGTTTCTCTGGACACAGGCCAGGGGTGTCAGGTGCAGAGTGTTGGGGACTCATGCTTCTGGAGTGAAGATGGAGTCCCTTTAAAGAGGGTTTCTTTTTTCTTGGTTGGACCGGACGGGAGTTCTTGATCCTTCTTAGGTGCAGAGCAGTTTTCTGAGTCGGCAGAGGTCACTGGGCACGCAGGATGCGTCGCTGGTGCAGGTTCTCTGAAGTAGGAGACAGGCCAGTAGGGCTGGGGCCAAAGTGGTTGTCGTCTTCTTTCTTCTCTGTGGGGTTTTTCAGCTAGGTAGTTCTTCTTTGTGGGTTGTCAGGAATCTAAAATCCTGGGTTCAGGGTTGCCCCTAAATACTGAATTTAGGGGGGTGTTAGGGTTACAGGGCAGTAGCCAATGGCTACTGTCCTTGAGGGTGGCTACATCCTCCTTGTGCTCCCTCCCTTTGGGGAGGGGAGCACGTCTCTATCCCTATTGGGTTAAATCCTCCAAAACAAGATGGAGTTTTTTCCAAAGAGGGGGTGACTTCAGCTCTGGTCACCTCAGGCTGAGTGACCCCTCCTTGTTTTTCTCATTATCTCCCTGGACTTGCTGCCAAAAGTGGGGGCTGTGTTCGGGGGCGGGCATCTCCACTAGCTGAGGTGCCCTGGGGCGCTGTAACACCAGGCTTGAGCCTTTGAGGCTCACCGCCAAGTATTACAGTGCTTGCAGGGGGAGGTGTGAAGCACCTTCACCCAGGACAGGCTTTGTTCCTGACCACAGAGTGCACAAAAACACTCACCCCATGTAGTCAGAAACTGGTCTGGAAGTGGCAGGCAGGCACAGACCGGTCAGTCACACACTAACAGTAGAGCTGGCATACAGGGGGCATCTCAAAGATGCCCTCTGTGTGCATTTCTCAATAAATCCCACACTGGCATCAGTGTGGGTTTATTGTGCTGCGACGTTTGATACCAAACTTCTCAGTATTCAGCGTAGCCATTATGGATAAGTGGAGTTCGTGTTTGACAAACTCCCAGACCGTATACTCTTTATGGCTACCCTGCACTTCAGGGTGGCATAATACAGGCTGCAGCCCTTAGAGACCTTCCCTGGCCACAGGGCCCTTGGTACCAGGGGTACCTTTTACAATGGACTTAACTGTGTGCCACAGCTGTGCCAATTGTGGAGACAAAGGTACAGTTTTAGGGAAAGAACACTGGTGCTGGGGCCTGATTAGCAGGGTCCCAGCACAGTTCCAATCAAAGCTGGCATCAGCAAAAGGCAAAAAGTTAGGGGGTAACCATGCCAACAGTGGCATTTTCCTACAATGACTATATGCTGGAAATATGTATCTTTGAGGCAGGACCACCTGTATGTCGCATTTATAGACTTAAGAGCAGCATTTGATCTGGTACAGAGAGACACCTTATGGGAGGTTTTGGAAGCATATGGAATTCCTGGTGATCTCTTGTAGAACCTGAAAGTATTGCACCAAGATACATACGCAAAAGTCAGATGGAGCAGAGGAGGGGACCTTACATCTAAAATCCCCATTAGGCGAGGCGTTAGCCAAGGGTGCATGCTTGTGCCAACATTGTTTAGCCTGTACATAAATGGTGCAGTGAAAAGGCTGTTACAATGTAGGCACGATGTGCCTAGAAGTGCTGGGGTATCTGTTCCACTCCTTATGTTTGCAAATGATAATCTTTTAATATCAGATCCCCTATGGGACTGCAATGTGAGCTGGATATCTTTGCTGCTTTCTGCCATGAAACAGGTTTAGAATTAAATCCGTCAAAGTCCAACTTTATGACGATCAACCCACATTGGTCCTCCAGAAAGAAGCGGATAATTTGTGGGGCCCCACTCAAAAGTCAAAAATTTCAACTACTTTGGGGTAAGGCTGGCGGATAACATGTACTGGGGACCTCAACTAGACAAAAGTAAGTCTATCCTATTTCAGAGGGCAATGGCTATCTGGAGAATTTATACAGCTACCGGGGGGGGCTCAGTCTCGCCAGTTCCAAAAGTTTATGGGGCCGCTACTGTGCCAGCAGCCACATATAGGGCTGAGATTTGGGGCTATGCAAACGTATCACCATTGTCACAGACAGAAAATAAGTTTGGCAGGGCTTTGTCAGATCTCCCAACGAGTGTACCTCTACTACCACTAATTTATCACCTGTCCCTAAATAGGATTCACCATTTGACTGCCTTGAAACCCCTTGTGCATTGGGTAAAATTGTGGTCATCTTCGTAATCCTCCCCGTATAGGAAATTGCTGGTCAAATTGTATCCTTAGACTCACAAGTACACATACCCTGGCTAAAACATGTAAAACAATTAACTGATATGTTAAAAATGGGGGAATTGTGGAGCAGGCCTTGGTCAATGGGGAAAGACATTGTGCAGAAATTGAAAAAAAAATATTGTTATCACATTGTGTTAAGAGCCTGAGTTAATCAGAAAAATGGTAGTATAACTGCGCAATTTTTGTTACATAACTGTATTCCCAGATTTGAACCATATGGTGACAGAATCACTCCCCACTGAGCAAAATGACTATATATTTTGTTCAGATGGGGATTCTTCCCCTAAAGTCCTTCACTGCAAGCTGGGGAAAAAATTCAACAACCAATCTTCCTGCCCACACTGCCTAGTCCTCAATGAATCTGAGGCTCATTTTTTCATATTTTGTCCACAATACGCCCAGGCACAGAAAAATGAATAATTCCACTATGCAAATGAAGGGGTGTGAGACAATAAAAGATAGTGTTGCGAATCATAAAAAGTGAAACCCAAGAAACAATCGTATTTGCAGTTTCTCGCTATTTGCACTCGGTTTGAGATTGAGACTGCATTACTACTTAAAAGACCCAGTAACCATGTGGACCCAAACTGATACAATCTATTTATGACTCTGGTATAGCATTTTATGTGATTGTTGAACTGGGTTGCCTGATGTAAATATTCAACATGTATGATTTTAAATGATTGTTAGTATGTACATAATTTGCAGTTTCCCTTTATTTGCACTGGTACTGAAAATTGAGACTGTGAACTAGTACTCAAAAGACCAAGTAATTATACAGGCCCAAATAGACACAATCTATGTGTAACTATGGTATAGTATCCCAAGTGATTTGTTGAAGTTATTTTGGGATGACTGTTGCAATCTATTTGACATGGCAAATTGTACAAATTTTAATTGATCTTAGTATGAACAAATAATGTATTTTACTTATTTATTATGAAATGCACTTTTACGTCTTCAAATCTGAAATAAAGTTTTTACTACTACACTGTCATATTTACGTCATGTACTTTGGTGTTCCACATCGACAAGGTGAGCGATGGCTTTGCAGTGGGACACTAATGGGAGGGGGAATGAGCAGTAGCAGGTTGAACAGAACATCAGAAATTACTTCCATATTAGCAGTAATGGTGTCTCACACAAAAATGTTGCAGCAGTTTGTCTTATTATCTACCCTTCTAAATGACTAAGCTAATTCATGTTAGTTGCAACATCATTAATTCATCGGTTACTACTCTATGCATTATAAGAAACATTAATTATGAGAAATCATGTTCAGATGATTTGTAGATTTTTCACATTTTCAAAAACGCTATCACAGTAACCATACATTATGAATACCCGTACTGTAGGACTTCTTTCTGTTTCGCATTTTCAAAAATGCTATCATAGTAACCATAAATTATAAATATCCCTACAATAGGATTTCATTCTCGAGAACCTCACTAGGTGGTGAAAAATGACTAGTTTCACTACCATACACACCTAAGAATTCAATACCTTTCCCTGAAGAAGGCCTTGATAATTTAAGGCGTCTGTTTGATATATATATTATTAATAATATATATATATATATATATATATATATATATATATATATATATGTATATATATATATATATATATATGTGTATATATATATAAATAAATATATATATATATACACACATATATATCACTCACACACATATAAATGTATCGCAAGGGCATGAATTATAGTTACCTTAGGACACAAGTAATAGTTTCTAGAGATAAGTACAACTATAACTGTAGAATTTCTATGTTTTTCTGCATGTAAAATCTGAACCTAACTAAAACGCCCCTGTAACCTTTGTTTTCTTGTGAATTTCTAAGTCTTTTTCAATTTTGTTTCCTAACCTTCACTTTCTATGTAACCATCGTTTCTTTAATGAATATGTATACACTCACAGAGGCATACATTTACAAGGCTACATTTACTTAACATTATCTCTGGCAGGACATCCACCCAGAGCCCCCTGCCATCCTTCCCACCTCTGGGAGAATGCAGCTGAACTTCTGTTCTGCCTGACAGAAGCAGAATAAATTGCTTCATTGTTTTCAGTCTTCTAATGTACCTGGGTAAGCAGAACATATCTTCCAGTTCTCCCTACAATTACCTTACTTTTGTCCCAAAAAACGGGGCATGTATTTAAAATGAAGTAATGTGTCAGGACACAGGGGCAGTCTACCGAAACCCAGGTCTGTCCAGGGAAAACTGGGTTGTCTGTTCACCCTACCCCTATGTCACCTGTTGATACTTTTTGAAGAGCACACATCGGTGGTGCTTGGAAGGACTCGGCCTCAATCCCTTCCCCCCCTCTGTGCTCTATGGGGTTTCCTTCTCTCCCTCAAAGTCTACAAGGACAATGTTTGCCACACTGAAGCCATGCTGAGCATGTGCCCCTGCGGCAGTGCAGTCTGCTTCTGATCACAGGTGGCAGGTAGCAGGTACACCAGGGCGACCTTGAAGTCTTGGGGTGAGAGATTGGTTCTATGGGGTCCGTCTGTCGTCTGATAACATCACACAAGCAGATGCCTGCTCCCTTCATGCCCGTACTATGTTCTTTGAACACCCCCATCCTTCAGTACCTGGTCCCTGTAGGGGCCCAGACATTGTGATGGGCGTCATGAGATAGGCACAGGGAATGATTAAAAGGCAGGCTAATCCACATCTATAAAACACCACCGTCATGGCTGCCAAGTATCCCAGGTGCACACAACACTAGCTAGTCCAGTCCAGACTGTCCCTTCAAATTCTGGGAATTGTAGTGGTGGGTTTATACTGAGTTAACTAAGACTACAGTTATCAGAATCGTAAGATAAAACCGGGACTGGCCTAGCCTAGCTGTTCAAGCATGGAGATAGTTAATTCAGCAACTATGCTAAGCAACCCCACCCCCCCACCCAACAACTATTTGTGTGTTTCATACACAGGGACTGAGACTGTTATTTTCTTATTTCGTGGGTGACCATTTAATTTAAAAGATTGGTTCGGTATGGAATTGTATCACCATATCCTTCTCCGTACTGGTAATAGTTGCAATACTGGACTTTTATTCTAAAATCACGATGTTCTGTGAGTTGTTGTTTTGATTCGCCCCGCGACCCCCCTACCGCCATCCTGTTCATGGCGGCTTTCCCGCCATGAACAGGATGGCGGTAGGGGGGGTCAGAATCCCCTCGGCGGCGCAGCGAGCTGCGCCGCCTTGGAGGATTCTTAGGGGCAGCGGAAAACCGGCGGGAGACCGCCGGTTTTCCTGCACTGACCGCGGCCAAAGCGCCGCGGTCAGAATGCACTGCGGGGCACCGCCGGCCTGTCGGCGGTGCTCCCGCCGACCCTGGCGGTCAGAATCACCCCCAGAATCTTCTCAGCATGGACCTGTTGAAGTCCATGCATCTCAGAAGTATGATTGCAGACACCTATACTAGTTGCTCCCTATGTGGAAGCATGTATAATGTTAGAATGTATTTATCTTTATAAGTATTGCATCATGTGTAAATGGATATATATGTCTGCTTGCATATGTTGCATATTTAAAAGCAGGCTGAGGTGAGTGTAGGAGCATTGTAGTGTTTTTATCTGATCTGCAACTAGGTCCACGGTTTTCGAATATGACTCATTTTCACAAGAAATTCCCTCAAAAACAGACGCTGTTTGAAATAAAATGGTCACTTGACAACTGACTCGCAATCTTTTGTCCTGAAATAATTTGTCGCCAAAACCAAAACACTTTAATGTTCGTGTAAGGCAGCAAATGATGTATAAAACACTGGGGTATTGCAGCCTTTTAGCCTTTTCATGGGGGTAGGGGTTTTTGTATTGTACAATATCTTTTATGTAAATGCAAATGAGAAACATTAAATAATTTATGAAGCCTATTGCGTACTCCCCTTCCTCAGCTGGCCATGGAGGTGGAGTCGGATCACATGGCTCAGTATTTCCAGTAAAACGACCAGGGACGGCTTCTCCGTTTGGGCGGAAGAGCATCACTCCCCCGCCAGCAGTGGCAGGTGCAAAACCTTTAAAAGAAAACCATAATAAACTTTGTTTATTATGGTTTTCTTTTAAAGGGGTGGGACCACGGGGTGACGAACAGTGAGGGGGATTAAAGAGCACTCACCCTCACTGCGCAAGTATGTTTGGCCACCTGTCACTGGCCGGCCAAACGCACATGCGCAGTAGGCTCTGTCCAGCCCAGCAACACAGTTGCCAGGCTGAAGAGAGCCTGCACAGGCTCCCAGTCTGCCTCCCAGCCAAACCTGACACTGCTTTGAGCAGCATCAGGACTGGCCACAGGGCAGGCTGGGAGCCTGTGCCTGCACCAGAACACGTAGGAGTGGTGGAGGAGCACGACGTGCAGGTAGGTTTATTTATTTAAAAAAATATATATTGCTATTTCCAACACCCCTCCCACCCACACTGTGCCCTGCCCACTGTAACACCCGTGAGCCGCGACTGAAAATGACAATGACTCTCATCTCTTCGTTATTCTTAGCTTGATCTTTACGGCTTCAGTGCAATTAGGTGAAGTTCTTTCAAGAGGGTGGGGGGTGGAGACATGTTCCCCTCACTAGACATAGAACGCACAACTCTAGAACTGTTTGCTGCAGCGTATGTATTTTTTGTTTGTCAAATACGTTTTTTATCATCTTAATAGAAGGATTCTTGCTATAATGCTAGTGTTAAAAGTTCTCCTTAATTTGTTGGTTCTTTTCTCAGGTAAGCTGCATAGCCTCTTGTGGGCACAACCCCCTTCTTTTTTCACCTTTTATATCAGAACTCGGATGAGTCCAAGTTCAAAGATGTCTGCCTTCCTGGTTGAAGTGTTGGCAGCCAATCAGATCTCAGGATGAAAACATGTTTTAGGCTACAGGGAGATTATAGTTATGTTCTGAATTTACACACACAAAACCATAGAAATTCAGTTGTTACAGGTAGAGTTATTTCAAGCAATCGTAACTCGTTCCCCAAGGTAACTATAACTCACGCATTCGCCTTGCCCAGTTTTCTCATCATTAATTATATTTCAGATGTTGCAGTGATAATATTATTGATGCCATAGAAGATGTCTTCAATGATGTAATATGTGGGGTAGTTAGCTGTCTATGGAAAGGGTGCGAAGCCCATGCATACCAGGGGTTCGCATCCAACCCTGCACCATGCATGGCCTTTTACCGTGCACAGCGGTGGTTGGCCGTAGGGCCTGGCATATGGACAGTCCCTGCAGCAAGACCCGCTTGGCAACCAAACCAACGCCAGGTACAGCCTTCAGCCGTGTGCATAGCATGTTGTCTGCAGGGCCTGGCCACCACACATGCCCTTCACCAACGACCGACCCCCCAGTAGGTGGCCAACCCCCACATTTTAGATAATGTTTCAATGTGGAACTGCAGACAGAACACATTTGCTTTGCCCTGTCCATGATCAAGAAGATAGGAAAATTTGTATTTTACAAAAGTGGCGCTTCAAATGGGGTATCTGCTTTCTTTTTATTTGTGAGTGCTTCCATTGAGTTTAATTTCTGTGAAATGCATGTCACTGCCAAAATGGACCTTGGCCTGTTTACAAGAGGCCACAGTGTTGTGAAAAATGTCTACCCAACTGGCATATTTTCTATTGGCTAATCAGGAAGTGCTACCTCGTTGAGTAAAATGCACAGTGCATATTCTACTCTACAGCTGCATAAAGGACCCCAGGGTAATGTCTTTAATTACCTTGTTTATCTGTAATTTTGGCTTCTGTTTGTTCCTCCCGAATGTTCATACTGGTAACATGAATCCTCATGAAGACGAATATGGCCCAGGAGCAGGGCCGCACAACTCCCCTCCCACATTTTACTCAAACTGTGCTTAGGGAGGTGACTGTCCCCAGGGCAATTTTTGAAAGCTGGAGGGCAGTTGGCACGGCCCCTCTCTTATTTAGTAGGGAAGCCCAGTGGGGTGGCAGTCCCAGAGGCCTTTACAGGCCTGCAGAGGGGGCTGCACAGCCCCCCATAATATTTAAAATTTTAAAGCCCTAGGGAGGTAGCAGTCCCCGGGGTTCAAACTGCCCTTGCTTCTAGGGGCTGCATGCACCCCCCTCTTCATGTGATACAATTAACCTTGCACCCAGATCTGGCCCAAATGGGGGCTAAAAAAAGTGCTTTGTTGTTTTGATTTTTCACTGAGATTTGCAGATTTTAAAACTAAATGTTTTTTGGCCCAGGTGGGATCCTGGGGGGCACCAGCAACCTGCCTAGAGTGTCAGGGTATTCCTACACTGCCCCCTTTTCTTTATTTTTACATTTATTTTTGGGACTGAGTCCCAAAATGGCTGCCAACACTTCCTTGTTGAAGTGTTTGCAGCCAATCAGATATCAGGACGGGAGCTGTCAGATCTGCAGAGTATCTGTGCCTCAAGATATACAATTTGTTTGTCCTTTAATAACTCAAAAACTAATGAACAGATTTATACCACATTAAAAAAAAGCACACTTTCAGGGCCAAGAGCCAGATTTCTGCCGAATTTGGTGGAATTCTTACCAGCAACTCGGGCTGTAGCTGTGTCTAAAATCCCTAGGTAAATTGCAGGGGGAGGGGAAGGGTTTTTGGAGCCCCTTTTTTTTGGCCCCTCTTTAGGGATCACCCCAAAACATTCTAGACAGCAGCTGAAGTGGGTGGCTTACTACTTTTGAAACTTTTGTTGGAAATTGTGTCTCTAGTTGGCAGAGGTCTGCACTCTGTCCCTGTCCAAGTAGGAACCACAATCCTAGTCAGGGTAAGTCTGATACACACCCTAAATTAACCTGTGCTCACCCTATGGTAGTTTGGCACAAAGCAGTCAGTCTAAATTTAATAGGCAATGTGTAAAGTATTTGTGCAACACTTAAAACAGTAAAATAGTGAATACACCACACAACAGTAGTCCGCACCAGGTTAGCAAAATAGATCCTAATTTAATGAATAAAGCAAGACCAAAAAGACAAAAATCCAATAAGTAAAAGTCAAGGAATTCATTTTTAAAGAATATACACAGTTGTAGTGCTTAAAAGCTTAAAGCACCAACCGTGGCTATCTTGTCATGCTAGACATGGGTAAATCGAAATTTCAAGTTGTCTGCAATGGAGCACAGGCTGGCTACGGGGACCAACCTTGTCCTGCTCAAACAGTAACTTTTGTGAAGATTTGTGTTGGCATTGAGGATCCGACACGGGGAGCAGAGAAGACAATGAGGAAGCAATGTGTTGGTCCGATCCACGCAGTCAGGGAATGCGTTGTTGTTGAGCTGCGCAGTCGTAGATCCTTGAGCAGTGATGCAGCATCGTACTCCTTCGTGATAAAGGTGATGTGTGGTAGACGAGCCAGCGTTTATAGGTGGGCGGTAAATAGTTCAGGGCTATGAAGTGGTTGCTTGGCTAGTTGGCTACCTAGTACTGGAGCGCTGGTCCACTAGTGGCTGAACCACGACTTCCGGAGCAGCGGAGCTGCTTGATTTAAGGTGCAGCAGAAAGGGGCGCATTCTGCAGTGATACATAGGCAGCCCTTTCCAGGGTAGGACATTTATTCTAATAGTGTAAGTCCCTGACACTTACTTCTACAAGCTATGGCACCTCAACCTATCATTCAGTATGAAGCTTGGTTTGGATTATCCCCTCCCTGCCATCTATAGAAGTTAGTCAGGGGGAAGGAGGGTTCCTACGACTGGATTACCACATAAGCCCAGATAGTCTACTACTGGAGTAACAGGGGAGTGAATATGAGGATGATAGAAATGCGTGGGCTTCCAAAGAGAAGTGGTCGTGCACTCTACCAAATGAGCTTCTGCGGGACTCACACTGTATCATTGGCAATCATACTTGGCTCTCGTGTCACACGAGCAACAGACATTTTGAGATTTTGTTGGGATGATGTAATGCCCAAGCCCAGGAACTTCACGCCTGGGTTGACCATTCAGGGATACGGACAACGGAATACCAACTGTTTCTTTGTTACGTTGAAGAACAAAGCCCCACCACAGTTCCACTGGAGTCAAGGTCACACAGGTAACACACTGGGAAGCTGGGAAAAACCACACACCTGTCACTGTGAGAAAAATGAAACTATGGCAAAAGCTGCAGGAGCACAAGGTAAAAGAACATTGACAATCAGCATGTAAAAAACTGGTGAGATTGGAAAGCACAGGCCCCACTGGCGAATTAATGGATATATTCCCAGATTTATGTGTGCCTAGTGCCATTCCAACGCCACATTAGTGTAATTTTTTTTTGCTAATGTGGCGTTGGAAGGCCAGAAATGCTGCGCCTTATTTACAAAGTGGTGCAATGCCTGCATTGCGCCACTGTGTAACCTCTTGCACCACATTATGCCTGTGCCAGCCATAATGTATGCTAGGGGGCCGTTCCAGCCCCAGGGAGCTGAAAAAATGGCACAAAGAAATCTATGAGATTTCTTTCTGTCATTTTAATCAGCATTTTTTAATGCCTGCTAAAAGCAGGCGTTAAAAAGAGGCTCCCATTGTGTACAATGGGCCTCTGGGTGCTTTTCAGAGCTAGTGTCATAATATTTAACACAAATCCTGCAAAGCACCAGACTAGCGTAAAAAATGATGACTCTAGTCCTACTAACCACTCCATGGTGCGCCATATTTTATATACGGCACACACATGGTGGAGATAGGGGGGCGCTAAGGGGTGCAATAAAAATTGTGCTGCTCTAGGTGCAGCGCCACTCTTCATACATCTGCCCCATATTGTGCTAATTAGGGCTGCAGAAACAAATTCACTGCCTGTAGTTTTCAGGTCTATTCCTAGTGCTTCCTTTCTTTGCCTCCTAGATCTGGGTGTTGATGAGCTAAAAATACAAGGGGTGTGTGGAGCTCATGGGGTCCCACTACGCAGAAATCTGTGAAGTGGTAAAAAAAACTCCGCCACGCTATGCTGAGTTCCGCGTGCTGGCGGAGTTTCCCATCATGCCCATTTGTATTGCATTTTACGTCAAACACAACACAAAGTACGTTCTTGCTTTCAAAATCGCACACGAATGGCACCACATAGTTTGCATGGGCGCGGCCATCTTGTTTTTCTTACTCTATTCATAGTGCTGGACCTGTTTCTTTAAAGCCTTCTATGTTGTTTCAATCCTCCGCCCTCCCAATTTATCTACCCCTAATTTTTATTTATTGTATTAGTGTGTGTTTTTTGGTCTGTGTATTTGAAGTTTTTAATTTATTTTTTTGTGTTTTCGTGACTTTTTATGTTTGTGTAATTTTCCCTTCACTTCCTTATTCCTTCCTTCCTTCCTTCTTTCATTCCTTCCTTCCTTCCTTCCTTCCTTCCTTCCTTCCTTTATTCCTTCCTTCCTTCCTTCCTTCCTTCCTTCCTTCCTTCCTTCCATGGTTTATTTTTGTTTTCTTTGTCCCACCCCACCAAGTGCCATGGCACAGCAGGACGACACTGGCAAGCAGGGGAGTGCCAGTGCCCCTACCAAGGGGTGCAGCCCTAGCCCATCTCTTGTGAGGTGGAGGCGGCAGCACTGTTTTTTATGTGCAGCTCCACCGCCCCTCCATGCTGGCAGCAGGTGGCAGGCATGGCAGTGGGTACCCCTGCATTGGGGGAGGGTGCACAGGTGTGTGTGTGGCACACCAGCCAAGTCCAGTGCACCACCCAGCAGCTGACACACTGGTGGATGGATATGCTCAACTGTGAGCAGTACCTGCTTGACCTGCTAGGCCTCAAGATTCCGGGGCTTGATTAGTAATAATTATATTATTTGTTGTGTTTGTATTCTATAATGCTAACTTTTTTTACCAAATAGCATCCTGCTCACACTCAGAGACAAGTTACTTTTAGTTTGCGTTAAGAATATTATTCTATGATGTAGTTTGAGCTAAGCAGGTGCTCAGCACTACCTAATAGAACTCTTCGACGTTCACTTGGGCTGATTAATTATGAATTATGAAGCCATTGCAATGCAGCCTCCTCCGTCCTCTTGTCACCATAGTGAATTAGTGATATCACTGAGTTAGCCTTCTCTGTGGCCTTTATCTATATAGCTTGTACAGTCCCAAGCAATTTCACACTATGTAGTACTAGTATGCATTGAAAAGAAAGGGAGACTGAGTTGGTCCATCAAGGGGGTTGAGAAATTAGAATAAAATCAAAGAATATACATTGCAATGCATAAGTTCCAAATGTAGTTTTTGTTAAAGAAATTTGGAATAGGGATTTTAGGATTAGTATAGCCAACTCAACGATAGTCGATACTAGTATCATAGGCGATCTGATTTAGATAAGTACAATGTTATTGCGTTTGACTGTTATGATAATTGTGTGGAAATTAACTGTACCACAAATCTATTTTTTTTATCTTCTTTATTTCTTACATCAGCATCCAAGGGCAAGAAGAAGTGCAGAGTCAAGATGGGTCCAGGAAGAGCTGGGGAGGAGGAGGCGCCGACCATTAACACCACTGCATAGCGGAATGTTCTTGCCCTTGGCAGGGGTTGGTGGCACACTGGCTGGGCAGACGGGTGCCCCCTTTGTGCCTCTGACAGCTGGAGACACCACATCGGACGTGGATTTGGTGGCTGAGATGCTGGGCTGGGTTTTGGCCACCCTGGCCCGAGGTGAAGGACGGGGGGAGGGGTAGGGAAGAGGTCAATGTTTGCTAAGAAGAGCTTCTTAAGGACATTGGGGCGGGAAGAGGGTGAAGGTTTGGGAGTGGAGGAAGAGGGAGTGGTTGTAGGAGGTGTCAGTCTGCTGTGTTTGGGTGCAGGTGCATGAGCTGGATGCTGTTGGGAGGTGGATGGCTGTTGGGTAGGTGTGTGCTTGCATTTGTGTACTTTGGGAGGAGGGGGTCAGAGACACAGTGGGAGAGGACACAGGGGACGTGTGCATGGATGTTGGGGTGGTGACTGCCAGTGAGGGGTGTGTAGTGATGGGCGTGCTGGTGATGGAGGTAGTGGATGAGGATGTAGTTCATGCAGGTTTGAGTGGAGATGCTACTAGGAGGGAGGAGGATGAGGAGGAGGAGGGGGACACAGTGGAGGCAGTGGATGTTGGTGTGTCTGCAATGGGAGTGTGAGTGCCTGTGAGATGAAGTGTGGTGCTTGTGTTTGCCTGAGCCACTTTTGTGTGTTGATTTGGGTGAATGCTGGTCTGAAGGTGTGCTTGGGATAGGCTGGGGTTGAGGGGTTTGGGACTGGGTAGAGAAAGTTGGAGGGGGGAGGCTGGATACAGGGACAATGGCTGCCATCAGGGCGGAGGCCAGAGCCTAAATGCTCTCTGTTGGGCCGCCATGCCAGAGTGAATGCCTTCCAGGTATGCATTTGTTTGTTGCAAATGCCTCTTGATATCCTGGATGGCATTCAGTATGGTTGACTGCCCAACAGTGAGAGATCTTAGGAGGTCAATAGCCTCCTCACTGAGGGCAGCAGGGCTGACTGGGGCAGGGCCTGAGATGCCTTGGGCCAAGGAGATGCCCACCCTCCTGGGTGAGCGGGCACGGGAAACACGCTGAGGGGCTGCTGGGAGGGCAGTGCTGGTAGGGGGGGGGCGGCTATACCTGTTGTTGGGGTGGGCACAGAGGTGTCCGCCACCACCAGGGAGCTTCCATCAGAGGAGGAGTCGCTGTCTGTAGTGTCCCCTTCTGTCTCCGTCGTGGTGCTCCCCTCACCCTACGTCCCACTGGTGCCCTCACCCTCTGTGGATTCGTCCTCAAGGCCCATGTGGGATGCAACTCCCTCCATCACCAGTGCCTCTGCTCCTCGCCAGATGATGCTAATGCACACAAGGACAGGGTGACAAAACAAAAAGGGGGGGCAGAGACAGAGGATACACTTGGTCAGTGCCAGCAACAACACTACCGTTGGCGTACACAAAACACTGGGAGCAGCCCTATGCACTAGGCCATGCACTACCAGTTACAAAGATAGTCACCAGCCCATGGGGTACCTAGCATAATGCCTGCCCAAAAAGGGGCCTACCCTGCCATGTTCGCCCTGGCCTAGGGGCACCTACAGTTCACATTCCCACCCAGGTAATACTTTAATGTGCGCAAAGTCATGATTCTGAATTTGTACTCACCCCCTGGTGGCTGCTGTGATGCCTTCAAGTGCCCATCCAACTCCGGATAGGCCACCGCCAGGATGAGGAACATCAGGGGGGTCAGGGTACGACAGGCACCCCTTCCTCGTTGGGAGGCCAGCCCCAGCTGGGCCTCCGCCGTCTTCCTTCCCCAGCGGCGCAGGTCCTCCCACCGTTTGCGACAGTGGGTGCTCCGCCTGTCAAAGACCCCATGGTCTGCACCTCCTCGGCAATTGCACACCAAATACCCCTTTTCTGATGGGCACTGACCTGCAGGAAAAAGACCGCAGAAAAGGGATTAGTCATACCGTCCGGGCTGTCATACTCCTGGCCCACCATATCTCTCCCATCCCCTTACGTACATACATTGATCACCATACATGCAGCACTCTGCCCAGGACACTTCAGACCACCCATACATGTGGCTTACACACACAGCACTCCATACATTCATGGCCCACTCATCATGCTCACAGTGTACTCTGGAGGACCACAGAGTAAAGAGTAATGGGGTAGGACCCCATCCACCAGTCTTTCCAACTCCTCTGAAGTGAAGACAGGGGCCCTTTCTTCAGACACATGAGCTATTGTCGCTTTCAGACACAGGTCACAGCAGCACTTGCAGTGTAGGTCCTCTCTTGTTGAAGGTCAGGTAGAAAACGAGTGAACAGATAGAAAATGGCGGTCATGTCCGCGGCGGTGCGTACCATCACTGCCGGCGTAGATTGCCATTGGCTCCTGGAACCCATAGGGCATAATATTAACCAATCCAAAGTTGCACACTGTCATCGACCACCACGGCACACAACGCCAGCCGAATTACCTCATTTCCACTTGTCCCTCCTCACAGGTCAGGCAGCCACCATTTCAGGGGGGCACAGGCCATGGCGCCTAACTGTGTCACTGCAGACATTGGCACATCAACTGACTCTCGGATTCACATACTGGTTCTGTAAATGAAGATATGCATCACTATTACAATAGATGTGTGAATATAACCCTCTGCTCATATTTTCCTCCCTAGACTTCAAACGCTGAGGATGTCTATGAGATGGAGACATCCTCCAGTGTCCAGACCCCTGGTGGACCTGGCGACAATGGAGGATAGACACATTATCCTAACAGACTTGATCGGGCCACAATCCTAGAACTGTGTGCCCAATTGGAGCCAGACCTGATTTCAGCTATCCTCCACCCCACAGGTATCCCCCTCTAGTGCAGGCCCTGTCAGTGCTTCATTTCCTGGCAAGTGGTTCCTTCCAAACAACAGTGGCCATGGCATCAGGGATGTCTCAGTCAATGTTCTCCTACGTGTTGACCAGAGTGTTGTCTGCCCTGCTGAAACACATGCGCAGCTACATCGTATTCCACCAGGTGGAGGATTTGGCCACAGAGAAGGCTGGCTTTTATGCCCTGGGACATATCCCCAACATCACGGGTGCTATTGATGGTACACATGTAGTATTTGTCCCCTCCCCCCCAGAGAAATCTATCGCTCTCTGAATGTGCAGATGGTGTGTTTGGCGGACCAGTACATCTCCCATGTGAATGCCAAGTATCCTGGCTCTGTGCATGACACCTTTATCTTGAGGAATAGCAGCATCCCATATGTGATGGCTCAACTCCAGAGGCAAAGGGTGTGGCTAATAGGTGAGCCCAAGGTCCCCAACCAGTATATATTGTCCCTAAGGGTGAGTGTGTGGCTAACAGATATACCTCGATATTTACAGGTGACTCTACTTACCCCAACCTCTCATGGCTACTGACCCCTGTGAGGAATGCCAGGACAAGGGCAAAGGAATGTTACAATGAAGCACATGGGCAAACAAGGTGGATAATTGAGAGAACCTTCGGCCTCCTGAAGGCCAAGTTCAGGTGCCTCCATCTGACTGGTGGATCCCTATATTACTCACCCAAGAAGGTGTGCCAGATCATTGTTGCATGTTGCACAACCTGGCCTTGAGACGCCAGGTTCCTTTTCTGCAGGAGGATGAGCCTGGAGATGGTCTTGTGGCAGTGGTGGAGCCTGTGGACAGTGAGGAAGAGGAGGCAGAGGATGAAGATGTGGACAACAGACGTTCTCTGGTAAGACACTGTAACTTCACTTTACATTGCAGTTTTGTGTTGGACATTGGACATGGCTGCACAATTTCCCTATGTCTATGGCCACTTACTGTACCCTTTGGCATCTCTATTTTAAGATCTCTGTGCCCTACTCTGGCTCCTGGTGTGTTTACTGCTACCCACTACAGGTCACACCAATGTATATATAACTGTACATATGAATTGCAATGTTTACAGATTGTTGAACTAATACAAATTTCAATTAATTGACAGACTCCAGACTTGTATTTGTTCCAAGGCTGTTTTTTAAGTGCTAAGAGGTTGCAGGGGATGTGCAATGGGCTTGGGTGATGGTGGAGGAATGTCCAGTTAAAGTCCAGTCTCTTTGTATCACAGGTGCATTGTCCAATGGGGCATAGGAAGGGGAGCAATGGCAGTTTAAGGTGGACAGGGTAACAGAGTGGGACACAAGGGTGACAATCAGGAGAGTCTTGTTTCCTGGCAGGGGTCTTGGCAATGTTCTCTGGCTTCTGCCTGGATCGCAGGGACCATTTGCGCGGTGGTTCTCCTTCTGCAGGGGGTGGGGGACTGGTGGCCTGTTGTTCCAGTGGTGGCCCTCCTGTCCACTAGCGCCGTTGGAGGTGGAGGGCTGTTCTTCGGTGTGGCTAGTGTCAGGGGCCCATTGGTGTGCAACTGCCTCCCTCATGGTGTTGGCAATGTCAGCCAACACCCCTGCAATGGTGACCAGGATGGTGTGGATGTCCTTCAGGTCCTCCCTGATCACCAGGTACTGTCCCTCCTGCAGCCGCTGGGTCTCCTGCAACTTGGCTAGTATCTGGCCCAAGGTCTCCTGGGAATGGTGGTATGCTCCCAGGATCCCTGCAATTGCCTCATGGAGAGTAGGTTCCAGAGCCTGTCCTCACCCTGTTACACTGCAGTCCTCCCAGCTTCCTTGTTGTCCTGTGCCTCTGTCCCCTGAACCGTTTTCCCACTGCCACTGACCCCAGGTCCCTGATTGTCTTGGGTTTGTGGGGTTGCTTGGGGTCCCTGTAGTGGTGGACACACTGCTGATTGAGGTGTCCTGGGGACAGTGGGATGGGCCCGCTGGGTGGGTGCTGTGCTGGTGTTTCCTGAGGTGGGAGGGTCTCTGGTGGTATGGGACTGTGCCTGGGTACCTGACTGTCCAGAGGTCCCTGATGGGCCAGGTTGGTCATCGTGATCCAGGCATGCAGAGCTGCTGTCATCACTGTGGGCCTCTTCTGTGGGGGGACTGGATGTTGTTGGCACCTCCTCTCCGGTGACGTTGAGTGGGGGTCCTGTGGGGATGTAAATGCACTGTTATTGAATCTGCGTGTGCCATCTTGTGCATGAGTGTGTTTCCCTGTATGGTTGTGATAGACCTGTCAGCTTTGCCTTGTGCGCGTGGTGATTTTGTTGGCTAGGTGATTCTCTCTAATAGGCATGCTTTAGTGATGGGTGTCCATGCAGGTCTGTGATGGGTGTCCATGCATAGGTGTTGCATTCAGGGCTTGGTATTGGGGTGGGTGATTTGTGATAGTGGGGTATTTGTGAGGTGGTGGAGTGATGGGGGTGAGGGTAGGGGTAGGAGTTTGTGATGACATGCAGGTAGGGTGGGGGATATAGTAGTAAAGTTTCGACTTACCGGAGTCCAATCCTCCTGCTACTCCTGCGAGGCCCTCAGGATGCATTATTGCCAAGACTTGCTCCTCCCATGTTGTTAGTTGTGGGGGAGGAGGTGGGGGTCCACCACCAGTGCTCTGTACGGCTACCTGGTGTCTTGCAACCACAGAACACTCCTTCCCTCGTAGGTCGTTCCACCTCTTCCTGATGTCATCCCTTGTTCTGGGGTGCTGTCCCATGGCTTTGACCCTGTCCACGACTCTCCGCCATAGCTCCATCTTCCTTGCAATGGACATCTGCTGCACCTGTGATCCGAATAGCTGTGGCTCTACCCAGATGATTCACTCCACCATGACCCTTAGCTCCTCCTCTGAAAACCTGGGTTGTCTTTGGGGAGCCATGGATGTGGTGTGAGTGGTATGTGTGAGGATGTGTGGGGTGATGTGTTGTGATGTGTGCTATGAGGTGCGTGTATGGGTGATGGTGTTCTGTGGCTCAGATTGAGTGGGTGCTCCTGGCTTGTCTCTTTATGTTAGCTATCTTTTTTCATTCAAAGGGTTGTGGGTAATGTGGGTGTGTGTTTTATAGTGGTGTGGGTGTGTGGGTGTGGTGGGTGTATGTGTGTCAGGTGTGTGTAGTTTGAATTGTCCAATGTGGTGGAGTTTTGTAAGTGTGTGTGTATTATGAGCGCGGCGGTGTGTACTGCCAATGCTTTACCGTGGTTGAAAGACCGCCGTGGTGATTTGTGGATCCTGATACTGTGGGCGTATCCCTGTTGGCGTAATGGTGTGGGTTTTGGTACCGCCAGTTTATCACTGACCTTTGGTCTGGCGGACTTGTATGGGTGTCTGTATAGTGGTAAATTTCTCTGTGTGGGTCATAATACCCGTAGCGGTATACGGCAGCGGTCACGGTATGTTGGCGGCCCACAGCACGGCAGTAGGCGGCATTTACCACCAATGTTGTAATGAGGGCCAAAGTGTGTTTCCTTTCACCCACTCAGCCTCCTAGTACTTCACTCCTTTATTCTTTCCCAAGTTCTTCCATCCCAGCCTACCAAAAGATTGAAAAAAATTAAAATCTATTCTTGCCATGTGCCACATTTTTATGGCCATGTGAAGTCTTTCCAAAATATATTTCATAGTTTCCCATAACAGATTTATTTTACGCCTGTTCAGATTTTTCACTTTAGACTTGCAGAGGGGTAAGTCAGTTTCCTTTCCTACTGTCCAGGAAATTAATTTGTTGTAAATAATTTGTGGCGGCGGGCAAGGCCTGTGAGTAAAGTGGACTAGTAAGTCCCTGATTTGATTTCAAGTTTGGTGTAAGGGATACTCTGTGATAAACATACCAGATACAATCTATGCAGCCTGTTCCTTTCACTGTAGTGCAGTGCATCATTTTTCCCACAGTCTACTTACAGGAGACAGGATAATATATCCACATTTTATATGTGACAGTTGTGACGTATCTTATTTATTATTCATCTGCCTCTTTGGGGTCAGGGTAGAAACTAAATGAAAGGCATTTGGAAAAGAACAGGGCCACTGGAATAAAAAATATATAGTTGTCAACTACAGCTGCCTCAGCTGGAGACAGGAGCAAAGTACCTGAAGCGCTGGCTAGCACACCTCAATTAATTTGGCACAACAACTTCTACTCCATAGTACATAATGCCATACTAATAAATGAGAGGTAATTGATTTTTATTTTTTTCACTAAAAGGTCTGTTTAGTTATTAGAAAAGCCTTTAAAAGAAAAAAATAAATCACTTTTTTTTTAAATCTGCTGTTATTCTGTCTTAATTATTTGCTACCAGACAGACTTTTTCTGTGAGAAATGTGTGGGTAAACAAATAAAATTGACTCTGTGACTCTCCTAATCGTAAAGACATCAATTTCCAGTGTCCCTGGGGGACTAGCAATTGACTGCTACTGTGCCACCCACTACTTACTTTGCTCAGAGCATTGTTTACAATTTGTCTTTTTTATTTTTGTTTTTCCTGATATAGCTACTCCTGATGGTCAACCAGCACCATCCGCGAGGCAGGAGATAGTGGCTTGTCTGCAGTGGCAGATGCTGGAGACTATACAGGCTGAATAATGGGAGCTGGTGGTCCTGGAAGATGAAGAGGCGGAAATAGTTGCCTCTGACCTAGGACCCAGTTCAGCAGCATGCCAGCCCCAGCCTCCCTGCCATTACATCGCCTGTGCTGCCGGCAGTTGTAGGGGGCCCTGACTACACCTGCTGCAGCCCTCTCCCACTCTGAAAGAGCATTACTCCAGTGCATCCGTCAGCGTATAGACCATATTGAGAGCCAGCTCGCCAGGATTGTGCAGAGCCTGGACCACCTCCAGACCCAAATAGGAAATGCCACCTTCAAAGCCCTTTTTTAAAATTGTTGTTTTGGTAGGAGGGACTTGTTGTGGGTGGAGAGGGTGGGGAGGGAGTCTGGACCAGGTTTCATCATTGACTTTTATTGGACTTTTTGGGGACGGGACTATTTGTTTGGGAGAGGGGTAGGCCTGTTGTGGGTGAAAAGGGTAGGTTTTTCTAATTGTTAAAGATAAAAGGGGATAGTTTATTTCATTTATGCCTCAAATATTTGTTTTTCTGGTTCAGTTTGCACTGCTGTCAGTTAGTGTAGCCTGCTTTTTAAATATGCTATAAAAATGTATGCCATTTACTTATATCGTTGCTCTACTGCCCACTGTAACTATATTGACCAATAGAGGATGATTGTTATTGCCTATTTTGCATAAAACCTAGATAAACACAAACAACATCTTCTTTAGTAGAAGTTAATCACTAACTAAACAAGTTCGCTTCAATACATTGTTCCTCTCTTACCTGAACAGCGAGGGCTACTACCTCAGTCTTCTTATTGCAGGGTTTTTCCTAAGGTGTGGTGGTAGTAGTAGCAGGCTAGTGTGCTAACAGGGAAGACTAAGGTGCCACTCCCACCTATGCGAACTCCAACTGCAGGATTAATCCAAGGGTTATTCATCACTGTCAACTAGATTGAAAGAAAACAGAGAGTCAGAGGGTCATATATTTTATAATAATTTTAGAAAGACTGAGATCAGAATATCACAATGACAGTATTTGACACACAACTAAGAAGATTAGATATGATAATAAAAACTAGCAATATTAACGTCTGAGCAATAGGGTGCTAGTATTTAAACTAAATTTAGTAAATTAAATCTTCGAGTCAGGAGAAGAGTGAATAGATTCATGAGTGGTTGGGCAAGAGTAAGCGTTTACACAACACCCAAAACAAGGCCGCAGTGATGATGTTGATGGGACCGGTGAGGAATATTGCTCAGGTAATAGTAGGTCATGCAGTGAGTTGGTGTCGCTTTCACCACATCTGCCCCAGCAAGTGTATGATCAATTTATGGTGTAAAATTAAGTCACACCTCAATAAATCACAGAGTCCGGGGGGAGAAAGTTAGGGGCTCGATGAATGGAAGGGAAAGGTGAATCAAAGACAAACCCTACACAAGAGAAACCACAATAATATTAATCGCTGTGCTGAGCAGCACACCATCATCAATCTGTTGTGGAAGGAAACGATAAAGGGAAGGTATGACGCAGTTCAATTAAATGCATTGCGAACAGTCCTTCTGATCAAGAGAGTATATCTCTAAATGTTATGCCTTCCAAGTTTGAAAAGTGGAAATTATGGAGGATTGAAGTTACCCTACCCAGTTAGAAAAAGGCAGAATGTGGGTTTACAAAGTGGTGCAATGCATGCATTGCACCACTTTGTAAATATGGTGCAGGGATAATGCAGCCTCACCGCCACCTTAGCAAAGAAAAAAAAATGCCATGGTGGTGCTAAGGTGGCTCTAGGAGCTTTAAAATCAGCCCCTATTATAGAGTAAAGGAGAAGGACAAAAGGAAGCAAAGTAAACTTCATGAGGAGTCAGGAGTGTACCAAGAACACTCAGAGGCAGAGCAAGAACATAAAGAGTATTTTCATTTTGAGTCAGCAATGCAGCAAACACACACTCAGCAGCATTTCCCAAATCAACGCATCTCTCTCCAGTCCACAGAGATGAGTGAGTACTAGGCTTCAGAGTCTTCACCATCATCATGGTTTCTCATTGAAGTTGATAACTTTCTCCATCTAGCTGATGAGGTAGTCCCACCCTGAGTCCTTCTATCCTCCTCCTTGTGATTCTGAGTAACTCCGTCCCAGTCCCACACCAAGTGAGGTAGACCTGCGTAGTGCACTACTGTTGAAGAACAAATAGAGAAATAGAATTGGAATATTTTGAGTAGATTTGTGTTTAGTAACTAAAGTGACTGGTTTGGTCTTCGGGGAACCAGTAAAAAGGAGTACTCTGCAAGTACATTTTGCTAAGTTTGAAAAGCCAATCACTTTCAGGAACAAATGACCACCCATCAGCCCCAAAACATTGAAAATCATCAAAATCAAGTTTACAAATTTGTTGAACTCCCTCCCTCACTGTCAACCACCCCATACATCATCATCACTCACAATCACTCAGTATATATCACCACTCATTGGTGCAATTATTAGTTTTCTCTTCCACTCCAAGCATGGTTGTTGATACAAAATATTATCTCCTCTTTGATGGTATTAACATATTGGAATTTGGCATTGGCACTGGCAGTTTTTTAATCAATGATCTACTGAGGCAGCCCTAGTAGGTAAAATAAAAAAGGATAGGCAATTGCATGTGAGGGAGGCAGACATTGGCTCTAATGTCTTGAAGGGAATAACGGGCTTCATCACAGTACACAGGTTCAACTCCAATCTAGCCATATGTGTGACTAAAAAATGGTAGGGCAGCATAAATGTGACACAAACATAATGTTCCATTAGCTATTTTTTTCAAAGAAAGAAAGAAAGAATGAAGTTCAACAAGGAACAATTAAAAAGTTATATGGTGGCACTGGCCTGCTCAGTCTGGGATGTAGAGATTGTCCTCAAACTCAGGTGGTTCACCCAGAAGTTGGTCAGCAAACACACTTGATTGTGACCAATCATCCTCTCCCCCCTCCTGTGTTGTTTTCGGAACGGTGTAATCAGGTGGTATAAGATGCTGGTTCATTTTAGTCATGGTTAATCTCTCCACGTTTTGAGGTGAGAGACTGGTCCTTCTTGCTGTTACAACTGTGCCTGCTGCACCGAACACACATTCAGCAGACACACTGGCTACAAGTTAGGCCAGATACTTTATTGCCAGCCTGCTGAGTTCTGGCCATTGGTGCATCTTCTCATATCAATATACCGATGGGTCATCCAGATACTCCTGGAACATCCTATGAAGTATCATTGGTGCTGCCACTTGCTAGAGCTTTTTTGCCTTCGCCTCTGCCTCTGCAATGGACTTAAGACCTGCTACTTGAAACCAAGCCAGTGCAGAGGTTGGGTCCGATTCTTCTGATGCTGTTGCTGTCAGTATTCTTAAAGCTGGTGTTGGCTGCTGTGAGACCAGATTGCCCTCTCTGGAAGTTGAAGGCAGCACCCCAGAACTGTAGAGTGGGAGTCTGAGTTCCAACTGTTTTTCTTCGAGTTCTCCGACTTGCTCAACAGTCCACCTCTTGTGTTTTGAAACCCCTTCAGAAAAAGGAATGAATGTAGAATCAAGTAGAGTGGCACAGATGTACTCTTCCGACTTGATAATGTCACTTTTCAAACTTAAATTACAAGTCAAGTGATAGCTTAGGCTTTCAACCAAGGAATGTGTAATAGCTTGGCCCATTGTACTGTCCTCCTTGCTAACCTCCCTGCTAACTTTCCCCGTGAAAACCTCAAAAGGGAGTAGCATCTGTGTCAGTCATTTCAGTAGGCCCCACTTTTTTGCATCCATGGTCAAAGACTTCCCAATTGCATCACTTCCTCTTAAAATGACATAGTCATTGATCTGTATGTACTGCTCAAACTGGCTTTGCAAAATATAATAGACTGAGTTCCAATGTGTTGGTACCTCCTGTTTCAGGGCTGTAACTGGTACTCTGTTACCATGCTGAACAATCTGAAATTGCTTCTAGGCTTTATACGAATGGCTGAAATGAGTGCAGATTCACCTGCAGGTGATCTGTATGTTGCTGTCTATGTCTTCTTTTCAGAGAAAGTCTTGCACAACCAGGCTGATGCGGTGCACCCAACACAGGACCCTGAAACAGCCATTATCTGCCATATGTTCTGCTTTGCTTCAGACTGAGAGGGAACGAAGCTAAAGGAATTGAAAGAATGCAGCACTCTTATTCTGAGTAATGAATTTATTAAGGCACTTCCCAGGTTACACAAAGATAATAATGTGAGCACTTACTGTGACTGCATCAACACATGTGCAACTCTTGAAATAATCACAGCAGTGGAATAATAATGATCAAAGTAAATGCAATACATCAACAATGAATATGTATACATAGTGACTATGTATATTTATGCATGTGCAAAGTAAAGCTAGATATTAAGAATTCAAAATTCATCACCACGAATCCAACATCATCCTTTGTCTGCCATCCTCTGTCTGCCAACCTCAAGCTGTGGAACCCATGACAACTGAGACAAAAGAGAATAACCCCAATAGGAGCAATGCGTCTACCCTCAAAGGCGAGTTCCTTCTCTCCTAGTGACAAGCTTCCCCACCATATATACTTTAAACAAACTTAAGAGGAAGGTTCTAGAAACCCCCCTCCTGTCGAGTAAGTTGTGAAATTCAAGTGCTGGCCGTACCAGGTTGGTGTTAAAAAAACACACTAGAGACTGGCCAGATCCCAAGGTGTACTTCCAAGACTGAGCTGTACCCTTCTCTACCTTAAACATTCTCAGCCTTGAACAGGTTTATGAAGTTTTCATCCCCCACATAACGTTCCCTTCCCTAGTGAGAAAAGCGTAAACACGTTAACAAGCTGTGTACAGAAAAATACCTGTGCCACCAATGTGATGGCGTTTGCAGCTATGCTAAGCACAAAATGGCGTCGGTGGTCTAGATGGAGCCAGTGGTTAAATACAGATAGCATTATAAGATGGCTGTTGCCTTACCCCGCAAAGAAGATCTAGTGTACACTGATGCACATGTAATAAGTAGCCTGACAACTGGTCCACATGTCTGTCGTCAGGTGGATAGTGTGGACAACACTTTTCTGCAAAGCTTGCCCAACCAATTTCAGCACATCGTGATGCAGTGCTGAAACCACAACTCTGGCAAAATAGGTCCAACATGGAACCTTAAATTTTGGGCAGAAGTTTGCCACAAACTCTAAGAATCCCACTCCTTCCACAAAAGAAAAAGGGAGGATGTCCAGCAATAATATTTTTGCCAGCATCCCATTGTACAAACATGCCATTGAGTGGTTTTGGTTGTAGAGCCCCTCCTGTCTAATATTTTGGCGTCTTTGCTGGTCTCCTGGTTAAAAGTGGGTCACTTACGCTGCATGAGAAGGGAAGCTGAACTCTTATTATCACTTTATCAGGCAGATGGGAGGAACTCCGCCGCTCATGGAACTCTGTGGAATTTCTGTGAGTTCCACCCACCCCTACCAGCGACGCGAAAGTGATGCACTGGGGCTGATGGTGCTGCATCAATCCTGAGCCATGCAATCAGCAATGCAAAGTCTTCATTCTAAGCGGCGATGCATCAGCATCGAGTAAAGATGCAGCAATTCGGATTGGCACAGTGACGTCAATGAGTGGATTATTCTAGAATACAGCTGCAGAACCACTCCCATGGTGCAGAACTGGATTGACACCACCTGGCAGGGTAGGACTCACACTTGGCAGAGTCTAGAAACAGTAGCAGACATGAAGTCTTTGATGTCCTTGAGACTTCAGAACAGGAGGCAAACCTGCAGGCTCTTGGAGTCACTTTGGTTCTGGAGATGTAGAGATGCAGGTCTAGTCCTCACTCCCTGGCAGGCAGCAAGGCAGACACAGCAAAGCAGGAGTCCAGCAAAGTCCAGCAGAGTGACAGTCCCTTCAGCAGCACAGCAGTTCATCTTCCTGGCAAAATTTCCTCAGGTCCAGAAGTGTACTGATTTAGTGAGTTTTGGCCTCCAGCACTTATACCCAGTTGTGCCTTTGAAGTGGAGAATACTTCAAAGAGAGGTCTTTGAAATGCACAAAGTCTCTGTCCTTCCTTACCTGGTTCCAGACACACTACAGGGGGTTATGCAGACACCTTTTGTGAAGGCTCCGGACCCTTCATATTCAGGTGTACCAACTCCTCCCTCACACCCTGCCCGGGGTGGGCTATCAAGATGATAATAGCCCATCAGGCACACCTATGCTCCCTTTGTGTGTGGATGCCTAGAGGGAATGCACAAGAGCCCAGCTGTCACCTATCCAGATGTGTGTTAGAGACAGGCAGAGGCACAGAATGGTTAAAGTAAGAAAATGCCAACTTTCTAAAAGTGGCATTTTCAGACTTGTAACTTAAAATCTAACTTCACCATAAATTGTGATTTTAAATTGTGAGTCCAGAGACACCAACCTCAACATATCTATCTGGACCCAATTGGAAATTACACTTATAAAACGTAATAAGGCAATCCCAATTTTACCTTTTGGGAGAATTAGGCCTTGCAGTATTGAAAACCGAATTTAGGGTTTATTCACTACCTGGGCATGTAAACTTTGAAAGTTCATGTCCAACTTTTTAAATACATTGCACCCTGCTCTTGAGGCATTAGGTGTGACCTATATGTTTTAAAAACAAAGAGTTGGGCCTGGCAAAAGGGTTAACTTGCCAGGTTGGCATCACAGTTTAAGACTGCACACACAGGCTCTGCAATGGCAGGTCTGAGTCATGTTTAAAGGGATACTGAAATAGCTGGCACAATCAATACTGCAAGCCCACTAGGAGCATTTCATTTACAGGCCCTGGGCACAGGTAGTACGCTTTACCAGGAACTTAAAAGTAAATTAAATATCCCAAGTATGAATAAGTCATTAGTAACATATTTTAGGGAAAGAGCACATGCACTTTAGCACTGGTCAGCAGTGTCAAGGTATCCAGATTCCTAAGCTGGGAAGGCCCAATTCAGCAAAACAGGAGGTCAGAAAGCAAGAAGTTGGGGAAAACCACAGAAAGGATGCATATGTATGCAACTTATCTATTCATATAGAAACAAAACATATATGTATACCAATTTGTTTTCAAACACAAAGCAGTAAATATTTCACAAAACAAAGGAGTCCAGTTTGAAAGCATAACCCATGTGTTTATACATAGAATTATAGTTAGGTAACAGTGAAATACTGGGAAGTCCTTCACCAAGCGGTTCTGAGCGACATCAAATAGACAAAGAAAGCAAAGTTCGAGTTGTCTATGATGTCGCTCAGAACACTGGGTTGAAAAACATCCCCATAAACTAAATTTTTACCCATCCATAATTGTATGTCATCTATGGTCCCCATAATAATCTACCACTGCTCTTAACTTCTACTCAGGGCAGAGGAGAAAAGTGAGAGCCATACATAACGTGCTTTTCCACCCTGGCCCAAATGTGAAACAAATACCTTACCTGTCAACCTTAATGAACCTCCTTCTGCAGCTCTGCTTTCTGTTTTTAGGTAAAACAGACTAACTATGTCAACATATTGAGTTACTAGGTTTAGAATGTGGTGTAAATAACAGGGACTTCCTATGAAGTCCATGCATAACAAACATTTATCACTTGCATAGTGTAGCAAGTGTGTTTATTCCATTTGGTACCCCTGGATTGTTCGCATTTGACTGCCTAGTTTTAGGACTTTTGCTGTGAATGGGTCTCTCTGCCTGAGTCTCACTCATACTCATGATATATTCAATGTAGTTGGACTAGCAGTGCTAACCACCAGTGCCTTCCTTTTGAGAAAAGGCGGCTGCTGTCCAAGTAGGGCAACAGGCTGTAGATTAGTTGCACATGACCATGTGAGCACGTGTGTGCACATGAGTGCGGGCTATGCATGTGAGACTACCATCTTGTGCAGCTCGGTATCTGTGCACAGATAGTCTGTTGCAAAAAGGATTCTTCAAGGACTGGTATTGACTAGAGGTGGGCATAATTTACGTAATTTGCCATAGCATAATTATGTGAAATTGACCAAAATTATTTGAGGAGAGTAACCAGCATTTTGTTATATTTTCTTAGCACCCTTGTGTCAAAAATGGAACTGAGGATGCATTTTGCGCTAAGGAAATAGCAACAGAACCTGAGAAGCAGTAGACAGTAGTCGCTTGCGCTTACTAAGTTTGTTGTTCCTCTACTCCTGAAGTAGTATTATTGTGGCAAATTACTCTGAAATATGCAGATAAGCATAATTGTTTTTGCAATTTTGCATCAAAAGAGTAATGCACAACTAATGAAATTTGTCTGATTACTCTGGGCCTCATTACCACCCTGGAGGTCACTGACCGCCAGGGTTAAAGTGGCGTTCATACCGCCAACAGGCTGGCGGTACGAATCGCCATAATATGACTTGACTCCCCTTACCGCCAGCCTGTCCATGGCGGTAGACACTGCCATGGAAAGGTTGGCGGTAAGCGGAGTCGTGGGGCCCTTGGGGGCCCCTGCACTGCCCATGCATTTGGCATGGGCAGTACAGGGGCCACCAGACACAGCCCTGTCGTGATATTCACTGTCTGCCTGGAAGACAGTGAAAAGCACGATGGGTGCTGCTGCACCCGCCACACCGCCACATTCCGCCTGCTCCATTAGGAGCCGGCTGCAATGTTACAGCCGACATCCCTACCGGCCCAGCGGGGATGTCCAAATGCGGTGGGAGGGTTTCCTGATGCATGGGCGGCCGACTGGTGGTTCAGACTTGGCGGTTGGCCTCGTCCGACCGCCAAGGTTGAAATGAGGGCCTCTGTCATAATTAACATTTCTCCAGACCTAATACTGATCTGGGGAAGGACTTAAAATGACACTAGGCGTTCATAGTGTAGTTCTATAGAACTTAATGAAGGTCTGTATTACATATTATAGGTAAAATCTACACTAAGGTACAGTTTTACAGGTCTTAAACCAACAGGGTCTAGTGAGGTACTAATCTAGGGTACAGTCTTTATTTACAGTACCTGTTGGTTTGCCCAACTTTGGTGTGCAGGAGAGTTGGGATAGTGGTGGAAGGAAAGATGTGGGACCTTGGATGGTCCCATTGGACATTCTGTGGACTGGCCCCTGACTCCGCTGTTGACCCACAAGTGACCTGCAGGATGGTCAGAAGGCAATAGGGTCCTAAGTAGTGCAGAAGGGGGACATTCTACTTGCTGGTTTTGGAGAAATGTGGAAGACCTCCCTCCCCTGAGCAGGAGAGAGTTTCAGGAGTTCAGGCAGAGGACAAGTCTGGCAGAAGGAGCCAGAAAGCCCGGCTCTCACAAAATGCACCAAGCACCCTTTAAATTCCATGGGACTCCTGGTGGCTAGGGCTGGTCACCAAGAGCAAAATGAGTCCCAAATTATTTAAATCAGCTGCTATTTCAATTTTGGTACCTCAGGGGGAACAAGCAGAGAACTCAGTATATATTGCTTTGCAGGGATTCTTTTAAGATTCCCCAAGGAATGCTCAAGGCACAAAGGGTTGTTGCAACCTTGCACAATAATTTACCCAGGGAGAGGGCATCCATGGGGCCCCCTCTTCAGATTCACTATTGGCACTGGGGACCCCAACCCCCGGGACTCGCAGCTAGCAACAACGACCTGGAGGGCCCCATCCGGTGAGAAATGGAGCCACATTCAAGTGCATTGCTAGTCCCCAGTGTCCCTGTCTGGGGTGGGGCCGGAATGCACCAGCACACAGGCGGGCATGGGAGGTCTAATCTGCTCCCACCTCCCTGAAGTAGCCTCGCAGTGGGTGGAAGTCATGGAATGTGACTCTGCGGAATTCTGTGGAGTTACATAAAAACTGAGCGTGATTCTGTGGAGGTCTGCCAATGGGCAGAAATAGGCACATTGCACTGCTTAGTCTGTGATTTAGCACCAGTAACGCACCCAACACTGAAAAATCAGTGCAAATGGCATCATAAGGTGTGCCAGAGAGTGCAGCTACTCAAGTTGATTTTGCTGCTGCTCAAATAGATTTTTGACTTGAGTGGCAGCCTTCTAACCGCAAACAGTTGTGACTGCCCATGTTAGAAAAATCTCGCCAAATGTCCTCCTAGCAACTGGAAATGCCGCTAGGGGATGCCAACTGTCGCTTGCTAACCTGCAGTTCTGGAGCTGCGTGTGAGAACAAAATCCACCATGTGGTGATTGGTGGAATTTGTCCAGAACTCTCATTACAAGAGTAATTGCAGTCTCCAAAGTTCTGCCAATTCCATGGGCACAAAGCAATATTCCACCTACTCCTACCAAAAATCACCAGTTTGCTCCTCTCCAAGGCAGGTGGAGAAAAGTATGTTGTCAACTCCCACACTGGTCCAGCCAACTCCGGGGGAGCTATCAGTGGCTGTGGGTTCACTGGGAACCCCTTGGTGCCATGTGGCTGATAACAAGAATAAATGCCTCTGGTTGCCCCAGAGAGACCAGGAGACGGATGCATGATGCAGACTGTGGCACAAGGCTGCATTAATAAGCCAATGAAAACCTCCTCACACATCAAAAGCAGCTCATTTTAACTTCACCGCTCAAGACCAAAGGAGCGCCCCAGAATCGTCTGAGATGCTCAAACTTTACCTATGGCCCTTCCTACGTGTTTTGCTTTCCTTCTCTTATCTTATGACCGAGCTTACAAAACTTCTCTGGAATGCACTTCTTAGTTTAAAGAAGACATTTATTATTATTATTATTACTTCACCACGAGGTTCCTGAGAGACGAGATTAGTAGGTTGGAAGCACACGTTTAAAAGTAGTCACGGCAATGAAAGCAAAATATATCAAAGTACTTCTCAATTGCAATGTACGCAACAAATACATGTGATTATATTATAGCATAACTTCAAAGCAAAGAACAAAAGTCAAAATTTCATCACCATGGGGCCTATCTCTGCATGTCATCCTTCTCATGCCTGCAAGTTGATGACTCCTGTTCAACTGCGAGAAGGAGATTTTCCACCCAAATGGGAGGCCAGGCAACTGACGTCTGCTCCTGACTGAAGTCTTGGAGAATCTCCCCTTGCTGCAGCCCAGGGACACCGTTAAAAAAGCCTGCCCCTTCCTCTCAAACTCGGAAAATAAAACAAGCCATTGGAGATTGGCCAGATCTCCTAAGCCTCTCTTCTCCCCAAGACTGAGCAGAAAGGAAAACACCAAATATACGCTCTCTTATCACGTTAGGGTTCGTGTGAATTCAATTTCAAAAACACAGCTTGGTCTACCATGTGGAAAAACACAGCTCATCTGCAATGCCTCAACTGCAATGTTGAGCTCCACGTTAAAGCCAAATAGGCAGCTAAACTGAATACAGAATGTAATGTCTAATGCCACGTTAAAGCCAATAGGCAGCTAAACTGAATACATCTAATGCCATGTTAAAGCCAATAGGCAGCTAACCTAAATACCAAATGTAATGTCTAATGCCACGTTAAAGCCAATAGGCAGCTAAACTGAATACTAATATGCGCAGTGGTAAAACACAAAGTCATTGGTCAAATACAATTAATGGCATAACATCTCCACCCTATGACCAAAGACTTTTATTTACATACCTCTTATTTCAAACAAAAACAAAAAACAAAAACAACAACAACAAAAAAAACATTATAAGCAAATCAGATTTGAATGATAAAAGCAATCACTATAAAGCAACGGAAGTGGATTAACATATTGATCTCATAAACTTTCACATCAAATACACCTACAATGAAAAAACTGAATCTTATATACTCTGATTGGGATAATAACTGATTGAACAGTGTCTCTAAAACAGCAAGTTGATGTAGCATGAGTTCTACTCATGTAAAGGTACATGGTCCACCTGAAAGGCTTGCGGGAATGTAAGTGAAAGTCAGGGTTCCACACGAAAAAACACAGACAGTTAACTGGCAATGTTGCTTAGTTCCAGTGGAAGAATGTAATCAAACAAGTTGACAAACTTTATATTGATCTCATGTAGAACTTGAAATGAAGGCACCAGTTGCGCAAAATGGATCCACGGGGTTTGTACTTTAATCAATCAGGTTCAGGGTGGGGGGGCGGTCCCTCCCCCATCCCCACACACACACACCCGAAGGGAGACCACACAGCACACTCATGGTCAGTGGCGAGTCGTGGTAGGATCTGCAAAAGACAAAAGTATGACTTTTCTTGCAAATAACATTTGTCATCTCAAACGTGCCCTTCTTCTTCCTTTCCTTATTTTATAATCAGCAGGACGTTATTGGGGCCCTTTGTTATGGTTTCTGCAGGTTCTGGAGGGTCATTTGGGGATTCAACCCACACCTTAGCACTGAGGTTTGTATCTGTTGCACCACAGCTTCCCTTTCCTTGCACTGTCAGAAGGGCTGGGGCAGACTCCTTCTTTAACAAACCTCCATTCACTGCACGTATGACCAGTTGGGCAATTCTGTCTCCAATCTATATGAATGAATCAGATTATCTTCTAGTTATCAGAATAACTTTGATTTCTCCTTGGTAAACTGCAGCAATCACTCCCCCTAAAACCTGATCAATTTGCCATATCTCTCATGGTAACTTTCCTCTCCCCAACTGATCTTTGACTGTTTGTGGGACATATCTCTGTTGTGCGTGCTGACAAATAGGACATTGCAAAATCACAGTTTTTGTCAAATCTAGGGGAATGTGCATCTCTCTAATCTCTGCCCACCTGTAAGTCGCTTTTTCTCCCAGATGTCCACATTTCTGGTGTACCCACTTAGCCATCCCCACCAAGTCAGAATTCTGGGTTGACACTACTGACTTGGCACTTTTCTCTTTAACATCTGCAAGGGAATTGAACCAGTTATGTACAAGCCATGTGGAAAACCAAACGGCTAATCCATTGGCAGTGAACCAAGAATAAGTGTAAAAATCACACGTTTCAAGCAGCTCTTGCTTTAAAGTCTGACACACATTGTACAACTCTGCATATTGGTTACTTTTTCCTTCTCCTGTGGTAGACAACAACTTTTCAGTAACTGAATTGTATGACACTGCTTTCTATTGTCTTTTAGTACTCATGCATCTCAATTAATCATTAGTCAAACTAACATGCTTTTTATCCTCAGGGGACAAGAATTCAAATGGTGCACTCAATTTCACTGGTGACTCTTTTACCTGTGGTACCTTCTGAACCCTCTCCTCATCCTGTAAAGGGGTTTGTGACACCTGTTCATGTAGGGCTGCAGTGACCCGAACCTGTTTGTGTGTACCAGATCCAGTGTATGATACTAGCCTCCTGTGCCTGTCCTATACTGTGAGATTTAGGTGAACTCATCACCCACTGCATGATTGGTAGTTCAGGTTTCAGAATTACATTATCATTTAATGTCATTTGCTCAGTATTCACTAGAGCCCAATAACAAGTCAAAAGCTGTTTTTCAAAAGGAGTACAGCACTCCACAAAGTCAGATAGTTTTCTAATCCAAAGCCCCAGGGGCACTCTTGTTCTCCCCTGTTCCTGATTTACATGTTAATCAGTGTTTCCCTCTTGCACTGCGAAACTCAATGTCTCTTGCTTAGTGCAAATAGTAAGAGACTCTAAAATCTTTTGGTTTACCTGTGACAACATATGTCTATTTTCTGGATTCCACTGAATTCCCAGAAACTGCACCTTTTGTGACAGTACTGCTGCCTTGTCTGAATTAGTTTTACTTTGCAAAAGCGGTATGAAAATAACATTCTCAACTTCGTGCTCAGTGTAATCTTTTAAGGAATGCACTTCAACTGCCAACAACCGTGAGCTGCTCTGCACACGGAGATCTACACTCTTCTCAAGAGGCTCACACTGGCCCCCACCTTTTTTAACCCCCTCATTACTGGAATGGGAAAAGCCAGATTCTCCTAAAACAGCTTCATTATCTTGCAATAATTTGCTCTGGCTAATTTTCTCACGTAAATTCTTATTTTCATGTTCTCACTGCCTGCATCTCGCATGCATATTTCTGTAAGCAGACAAAAGTATCCAAACCCTTCTGTCAAGAACAAAAGGGACATCATTTCTTTCAAAAAGCACATTTTCTAAATATGAAAACACTTTTGCTTCATCCAAGCACTCATCCCAAGACTCACAAAGTCCTGATAAACAAGAAAACATGTTTCTCACAGCACCATAAGGCAGTTTAACTTCACATGCATTTTCAAACATGGTCTGCCGTGCTTCTTTAATTTTCTAAACAACAAAAACAATTACACTTTTAAATCGTGCACCTTTCAATCTCTAACTCAACTCCCAGACTGTCAACTAACGCCAATATGTTTTTCTTTCCTTCTCTTATAACCGAGCTTACAAAACTTCTCTGGAATGCACCTCTTAGTTTAAAGAAGACATTTATTATTATTACTTCACCATGAGGTTCCTGAGAGACAAGATTAGTAGGTTGGAAGCACACGTTTAAAAGTAGTCACAGCAATGAAAGCAAAATATGTCAAAGTACTTCTCAATTGCAATGTACACAGCAAATACATGTGTTTATATTATAGCATAACTTCAAAGCAAAGAACAAAAGTCAAAATGTCATCACCGTAGGGCCTATCACTGCTTGTCATCCTTCTCATGCCTGCAAGTTGGTGACTCCTGTTCAACTGCGAGAAGGAGATTTTCCACCCAAACGGGAGGCCAGGCAACTGACGTCCGCTCCTGACTGAAGTCTTGGAGAATCTCCTCTTGCTGCTGCCCAGGGACACCGTTAAAAAAGCCTGCCCCTTCCTCTCAGACTCGGGAAATAAAACAAGCCATTGGAGATTGGCAAGATCTCCTAAGCCTCTCTTCTCCCCAAGACTGAGCAGAAAGGAAAACACCAAATATACGCTCTCTGATCACGTTAGGGTTTGTGTGAATTCAATTTGAAAAACACAGCTTGGTCTACCATGTGGAAAAACACAGCTCATCTGCAATGTCTCAACTGCAATGTCAAACTCCACGTTAAAGCCAATAGGCAGCTAAACTGAATACAGAATGTAATGTCTAATGCCACGTTAAAGCCAATAGGCAGCTAAACTGAATACATCTAATGCCATGTTAAAGCCAATAGGCAGCTAACCTACATACCAAATGTAATGTCTAATGCCACGCTAAAGCCAATAGGCAGCTAAACTGAATACTAATATGCGCAGTGGTAAAACACAAAGTCATTGGTCAAACACAATTAATGGCATAACACTATGAAACTCCTGGATGGGTAAGAGCCCCCCCAACATTGTTTTAGGGTATTTGTAAGGATGCAGGAAGTATAGCAGGCCCCTTAGAATGTTCTTTTAAAAACTAGCCTTAAATCTCCCAGGAGCCCAAATGTATGCCTCTATCATACGCTTTGCTGCATTTCAAAGCTCTTCTGCAGGTTTGGAGTTTAGCCATGGGTTCTGGAGGGCAGGGTTTACTATTGTTAGTCATAAGCTGCAATCGCAGCTTGGTTATTGTAAAAGAAAGAGTCCATGACATGGTATTTAATTCAACTCAAAGCTTCATTGATAATATTAATGGTTACAATTCGTGGTTTAACAGTATAATGAACAATATTGAATGCTTGCATTACCTCCATTGATTTCGATGGTGGGTTTCATATGTTTTGCATTGAGGTACTGTATCCATGGAGTTCAACAATTGTCGGATGGTGAAATATAACATGTTGCTTCTTTTACTGATATGGTGACACCCTGACAAAACCAGTAGGCCTTCCTTGTGAATAATCACACCCCCATATATCGTGATATTGCATCTAGCATAAGTGGGGGATATTGTGATTATAGGGCTTAGGGCCCACTAAGGGTGTCAACAAAGGTTTTTCCATCTAGCTGAATGTATATATTTGTAATTTAATGCATAGTATTTAGAAGTGTGTGTAATGAAAGCAGTTTTCCTTTTTAAAAGATAAAGCACTGACTGGACAATCGTTTATTGAGTGTTGGGGTTGCGTACCAGCAAGCCTGGATTACTAACCCACACCCTCTCCCCTGAGCAAGCCCTGGACTGCTCTGCTTTGCTACCTTTAAAGGGTAAAGTGCTTCAATAGGGTACTTAAGTCCAAATAAAAAGACAATTGCAGACTTATTACCTGTGAAGGACTCCTGACATACTAAAATGCACACTGATGAAGTGATTCGTCTATGGTCACATAATGCACTTTCACAGGGAAACTAGGGTTGGAAGGTGGGCCTCAGTGTTGGTCCATAAGTGCCTGATCCATGCTGTCAACATTCACACGTAGATCATTTAAGTCACGTCTCCTGCATGTGTCTATGGAAAATCTGGCATGATTCTCTCCATTCATAGGATATTGTTGGGCAGGATTCTAGTATTAAGTGCTATATGAAAAGTGAACATTTACATGAACATTATTGAAAATGGTTCATTGTCAATATTGATTTATTTTTTTAATTTCTCAAGACCTTTTACAAAGAGTTTTATGATATTAAAATAAAAGGTATACAACGAGTGAAAAGCACAATTTACATCAAAGCAGTGGCACGATGATGAAGGGAAATAGTGCAATAAATGCAAAGAAAAAACAAATGATCCTTCAAAGGGGGTGTAGTTTGAAATGAACTAAACTAGCAGTGCCCAGACAACACAGGTAGCACTTTAGCAGGTTGACACCTACCCACTTAATCTGAGGGAAATGCATTTCTAAATGTTGTCATGTACATTTGAAATAGCAAAGCTAGAATCGGGAATGGTATTCGTCACTTATTTGTGATGCAATTAAAAATGTGAAATGATGCATGAGGCTTGTTGTCTAAAGTGGCCTTCTAATTGCATGCGCATCTTGAATGCAGCCCACAAAGCTTGTAAAAAGAACATTTTTGAAGTCAGGGTTACTTCTTGTAAGTCGCGCGTTGATTTCCATTTATAAATGCTTAATTGATATTGTAAGTGGGTGAAAATTAAAATAGTCTGAAACTGTTTAAAACGTTTTTAAACATGCTGTAAAAAGTAAGTAAAATATTCTGGGTCCACTTTTTTAAAACCACCTGTTGTTAATTAGTTTTTTTTCTGTATTCTAGCCTTGTTAAACATTGGGATGTAAAGTGTGTATAGTAGGGGATCTAGCAGTAACCCACTGCTGAGACGTTCCCATAGACAGAAGGAACTGCCAGTGAGATGGAGGGTTGAACGCACCCTAAGGTCTAGTTTCCAGGGTATGAGATGCTATACACCTTTAGGAAACGTGAGCAGATGCAGTGGTGGGCCGAAAGAGGACACCATCAGCACCTCTGAGCCTTCTTGGTCTTGGGATAATGGGGACAGCAGCGGTGCTGGAACAATTTTGAGAGTGGGGGTGCTGGCCCGTAATACCACCTCACTAAAAAAATAGAGAATACTTAGTAGGATGTCTTTGAAAACATAAAGCAAATGCTGCCTGAAGAAAATGATTATCATCTTCATTGTTTATTCTTTTTCCAAATTCTTTCAACTTTTAATGGGGTGCTACAGTACCTCCCCAACCCCTACATCCCGTGCCACTGAGGGACAGAGTTCACCCTGTAAAAATAGTAGGGGACTGCTACACCCATGTCCTCCCCTGCCTTGTGCCCCTACCTCTTTCCTTTGCAGCATAGCTCATATGATAAGTGGTGTTAGTGTATCTTCTAATGATATTGGTGAACCGAGACTTTGAAACAAAAAGCAATTTGGGGGCAGATTTATGAAAAGGGTGCTGCACCTAGTCCAGCGCCACTTTTCTTGCACCCGTTAGCGCCCCCCTAAAGCCACCAAGGTAGCGTTGTATTTAAAATATGGTGCGCAATGGCAGCAGTTAGGGTGACTAGGGTCATGATGTTAATGCTGCAAAGCATCCAGAGGCCTATTGTAATCAATGGGAGCCTCTGTTTGACGCATGCACTTAGCATGTGTTAAAAAATGCCAGATAAAAAAGGCGTAAAGGAATCTTATAGATTGCTTTGAGTCATTTGTACGGCCCCCTAGCACCGGAACATCCCCCTTGCATGCATTATGCCTGGTCCAGGCATAATGTGGCACAAGGGGTTACAAAGTGACGCCATGCAAGCAGTGCGCCACTTTGTAAATATGGCGTGGCGATTTTCCCCTTCCAACACCACATTAGTATTAAAAAAATGACGCTAATGTGGTGTTGGAACAAGGCAAGGACAGCATAAATTTGGCCTTAGATTTGGAATTGCACCGAGATGCCACTGATAACTTTTGAGCCAACTGACTAGCATTGATTCAATACAAAATCTATAGAGGTGTGGGTAAATTGTGACTTTCTGACTAGGGAGAATCTTTTTATAATCCTACCTATGAGAATATATTATAAAGATTCACAATAACATTTCAGTTTGTAGTCTGTGTTCTTAAGCAAGCATTGCTATTGGTATAACCCAAAACAAGAAGGCATCTTCATGGAGAAAGACATGCATTCTAGTAAGCCATCCCTCGACTCAGCAACATAAAGTATCACAGAAAAGTATCTGCACTAATGGAAAAGAACCTAGGGTTGTGACCAGTAACCTAATTTCTCACTCTCCCATTTGTCTGATTCCACCATCGGTGGTAACTGAATCTGTGGAAATGGAATTCATTATAAAAAAACAGAATACCGCCAAGAAATCTCAAGACTCCTATCCATATCTATGAGGAACAGGTGAAACATCTTCAAACTTCAGTGTTTTGTTTCCAGGTGTAGCAAGGTTACCTGAGGGAGATTATTAGCCACAAGTCTGTCTTTATGGACGCATGCCTTTGTGAATTTTCCATGGAGGTTAGTGTTCTGTGTGAATATGCCATTTGGTGACAGCACATAGTATTCTTGTGCTGTGTATGCACTGCCCTATTGTTCAATTGATCAATTGTTGTAAGACTGTAAGCTAATTGGATGATAATTCAAAGCCATCTTAGAATCTTAAATGTGATGTTTCTCTCAGTTTTTGCTGGGGGACAGGACAGAGGGGGGTTGAGGAGAGAGAGAGGAGGGAGACAAAGAGAGAGAAAGAGAGGAACAGATGAATCAGATTAGCTGCACAGATCCAGTCTCCCTCTTGTCAGGCTGCAAGGTGGCTGCTTGCAGTAGTGGTTATGTCTGAAAGATAGAAATATCACAGCAAAAGCACTGAAGAAATAATGAATCCAAATAATGAGAGGACAATCTAAACACTGACCCATTATTTAAATTCAGCATGGAATCGAAGAGAGACAACTGCATCCATAGTCTAACTATACAACATAGATGCAACAGCTAAAATTATTTCCTAATGTAGTGTGCTAATTAGGTGGCATCTTAAGACCAAACTGAAGACATATTTTTGGCTATTGGTATGTCAAACGTAATATATTTGTACTCACAAAGATCCAGCCTCATAAAAGATCAAACGGATAGTATGAAATAGTATGAAGTTACCAATAACCCATCCAGCAACTTTACAAAATCTCTAGCCCTCTAACCCCCTCCAGAGGAATAGGGTTTAGAGAATCCAACCATTTACATTTTGATACCTTGAGTAGACTGTCAAAAGAAGAAATGCAACAGTGGGAGCAATGAACATTTTAAAGACTCAGTAATAAGAAAACAGGCCACTGGAGGAGGGCATGTGTTGACAATGGTCTTCTCCATTGGAGAGTGTGGAATTGCCCTTAATATGAAATGATTGGCACAGGCAGACAGGTACCCTACAGTGTGAGTGTAACTAATGTGTTGCCTGAATTAACTGCACAGGCTATTTTCTGTAGCGTACCATCTGTAATTAATTTTGTATGTCTTATTTGAGCACCTCCCTAAAATCAATTGTAGGAGGCTGGCTCTTTATATAGTGTGTGAAAAGACGTGCACTGTGCAGAGAGTCCAAGATACCCCATTTTTGGTATCCAGAGGTAAAAAGCAGACCACCTAAAGCTCTGTTTTTGTGTTAGTGTGGGCGAGCAGTTAGACTTATCTTGGAGATGTGCTAAACATTTGTTGTACTCACAGTATTAATAATGTGAACAAACAGTCGGAAGAATAACTCAAGACGAATTTACAAAACTACTTTTTGTTTTTATAAAACATTTAAGACCTAGATCATCAAAATCAGGTTTTTAAGTTATGATTTTTCAAAGTTTAGCAAAAATAGTATTTTTGTGCATAATTACGCACCATAGGAATGAATGGGAGAAATGTTAACAATGCATAAAAAATCAGGCAATGCACTCACAAGTGTCACCTTCTGTTTTTAGGTCAAGGTCATCGAGATGTCCTGTGGGCCAGACGGAGATGTTCTGGTGGTTCCTGGTTCAAGCAGGAACAGCGGCGGAAAGTCTTAGAGCTGGTGGAGAATGGGGAAGGGGACTACTTGGAAACACACTGCACAAGTGGACTTAAAGGTAAGTCCAGAGGGTCCCCTTGGAGTATAAAGGTCACAAAGAGTTAGGGACCCCTAGAGAACAGCTGGTTTTCCAATGCAGGGGCTAGGGAGGCCGGGAGCAGTGCATATAGGTCAGCCAAGGGTGTGCGTCAAGGAGTCGTTGGAGTCAGATGCAGGTCAATTTGAGGGTGGATTGCAGGTTAGCAGGGCCACTTTTATGGGTGGCCCTTGGGTGTTCTGAAGTCTCTTGACTGGTGCTTGCTTCTGGTCCTTCGAAGAATCCGTAGTGAACTTTTCTTATGAGTGTCCGATGTTGGGGCTTCAGTACCACAGGCTATGGCAAGTTTCTGCCACTGAAGATCACAGTGCCACCAAACTTGGCACATTGGCAGGATTGTCCTCCATGTTCATCAGTTGGAATTTGGTTAGGCTGCTCTGTCTGGTTCATTGGTCAGTGGCCGATCAGTGAACTGGACTTTACTGCTTTCTTGACTGCAGTGTGCAGGAAGTGATGCCTTCATTCAGAGAGAGGTTCTTGGCAATTTTCAGAGGGCTGGAGGTCATCTGGGGTGTCTTAGAGTCTGTCTGTTGGCCAGTCGACCCCTCCACGGTGATTGTCGAGTCCTGGGTGCAGCAGGCAGTTTTTGGTGCCTTTTTCTTCTTGCAGCAGGACTTCTGTTCTCGAGCCTCAGGTCTTCTTTGCCACTGGTCTTCTTGTGTCCATCAAATCTGACCTGCAGGTCTAGTGAAGCCCACTAAATACTACATTTAGTGGGCGTTAGAGGGAGCACCTGGTAGTGGCCAATGGGCCACCCATCTTAGGTTGGCTACACCCACTAGGTGACCACTTCCTGTGGGAAGGGAACACATACCTAACCCTGATTGTCTATTTGCCTGCGATCCAAGATAGAGGAAAATGAAATGGAGGGATCGCCTCGCCTTAAACACCTGAGGGGTGGTGCAGAATCGGGGGGGGGCCCTCTCCTACTCTCTCTATGTTTTCCCACAGGTTTTCCCGCTCAAAGTGGGGGAACACTGTTGGGCAGCCATTTGCTGCTAGCAGTAGAGTCAGAGGTCAGATTTCAAAAGCGGTAAAGCATTTGAAGCTGATTGCTGGGGCAGGGTGCCTGCCTGGGGGAGGAGGTTTAACATCTCTACCCAGGAAAGGCTTTGCGTTCTGGCTTCTGAGAACAGAGGCTCTCCCCTCAGGAGTCCAGATTTCTGCCTGGTGGTGGCAGGCTGGTAAAAACCAGTCAGCAACCATGCCAGGACTGTTAGGTTTTTCAGGGGCACACATGTTGTAATACATCCAACACTGGCATTAGTGTGGGTTCATTATTCTGAGTTGTTTGACACAAAACGACCCAATATTCCGAGAGGCCATCATGTAGCTAGAGATCTCGTAATGACCAATGTCCAGCACATGCATTTGGAAAGTCTTTCCTGTACACGTACTATGGCTTAAGGTTGTATATAATACACAGTACGGGCATATTTGCTCATGCAAACATATGCCCTCACACACATTATAGTGCACCCTGCCTTAGGCCTGTAAGGTTTGCCAGAAGGGCAACTTACCTATAGTGCATGCAGTGTTAGTGGAAAGGGCACTCTTGGTGAGTGCCATGTCGAGTTTACAACTTTTAAATACACCATGTCATGCACTTGTAATGGCAGTCTGCATGAGGCTGGTGTGGGGCCTCTCAGAGTGACACTATTGGTGCTGCAGCTCTGTGGGGCCCCTTCAGTACCCATGCCTTAGGTACCAGGGGGTACCATTTACTAGGTACTTACAAGGGTGGCTGAAGTGCAAACATATAGTACCGTTTTGGGGAAAGAGATCTGGCCCTGGGAACATGTTTAGTAGGGGCTCAGGGCACTTACAGTTTTAAACTGCATCATTTTCCAGGCAAAAAGTGGAGGACTACCATGTCAAAATAGGCCATTTCTCACATCACTCACTAGCATCCTTGGTATATGATGAAAAACAAGTCCTATGTTTCTCAGGAACAGGGGAGATGGTGTCACCTTTAGCAGGACCTGCAAGCCATGATCTAAATTCCCCTCCTTTGAGTATTGGTTCAAGTTGTGATGATGCAACACATCGCATGGGGAAAGTAATGAAATATCCTTTGAGCTATTGCAAGGACTGAGGCCCATAATTATACTTTTTGATGCACAACTGCGCCAACGCAGTTGTGCGTCAGAATTTTTACCGCCGGCTAACACCATTCCAACGCACAATGCGGGTGCCTTATTTATGGAATGACGTTAGCCGGTGCTGCGGACTGGTGTGCGTAAAAAAAAATGACTCACACCAGGCAGCGCCGGAGTATGGGAAAATGGGGGTTGTGCGTCAAAAAATGGGGCAAGTCAGGTCTGAGGCAAAATTCAGGCCTCAAACCGGATTTGCGCCATATTTTTTTACGCCCAACCTCCATTGACATGACTCCAGTCTTAGCAAAGACAGGAGTCATGCCCCCTTGCCCAATGGCCATGCCCAGGGGACTTAAGTCCCCTGGGCATGGTCATTGGGCATAGTGGCATGTAGGGGGGCCCAAATCAGGCCCCCCTATGCCACAAAAAAAAAACGGAAAAATATACTTACCCGAACTTACCTTTACTTCCCTGGGATGGGTCCCTCCATCCTTGGGTGTCCTCCTGGGGTGGGCAAGGGTGGCAGGGGGTGTCCCTGGTGGCAGGCAGAGGGCACCTCTGGGCTCCTTCCGAGCCCACAGGTCCCTTAACGCCTGCCCTGACCCAAGTGTTAAAAAACGGCGCACATCAGGCTGTGCTTCGTTTTTTAAGGCCCACCCCCTCCTGTGCGTCAAAATGACGCCAGAGTGTAAATAAGGGGCACAGGCCTTAAAGTCATTTTTTGGAAGGGAACGCCTACCTTGCATATAATTAACGCAAGGCTGGTTCCCCCTTCCAAAAAATGACGCACATGGTGGAATTTTGACGCCCGCGGGGTCGGACATCAAAGTATAAATATGGGGCAGGGTTTGCGCCGATTGTGCATCAAAAAGTTTGACGCACATTCGGCGCAAACAGAGTATAAATATGCCCCTGAGTTTCCTAAGGTGGATCTTGTGAAGGTATGGAGAAAGGCAGGTAGCGTACCAGGGCCATACACATCTGTGCCAAGAGCACCGATGCCTATAACAATGCCAGTCAACCTCAAGATGTGCCTCATAATTGCAAGTTTATGTCTGATGTTCTCTAAAATAGAAATAGAAAAAAGATGCAAGCTACAAATACAGCATTCTCTCTGTGTATAAAAAGTGTAGGAATCCAGAGATAAAACCTAGCTAAGGGACATAGCCAGAAAAAACACTGTATAATAAAAAGATATGATAAAAAGCTACAGTGTGAGTCACAATTAATAAGGGTAAGGCAAATAAGCCAATTATGTCCTAAGGTATTTTATTGCCATATATGAATCAAAATTAAGCTGTCAGAGGACTTGACTACAAAGACTGGCCTTCTAAAATGGTAGCTCATTCTTTATCTATACTTCACTTTATCTGATAGTGAATTACGACTAATAAATATGAGGACACGTAAATGTGCTGCTGGAGTCAGCAGGCCACCATGTCTGTGATCGATTTAAATAAGGCAAGGAAAACAGGAAGCATTTATAAAAGAAAATCAATAAGTTTGCAAACATTTTTAGTAGTAGACATGGGTCCCAAGGAACAGCATCTTGTCCTAAAGTATTTTTATGTGACATTCTCCAAAAGGATTGAGTCCCTCCCTAACTACTTCCAGTTTATACCAGCAACCTGGTAAAATATTCATGTTTTGTGATCAGATATCTGTTACAAAACACCACTATATAAGTTAAGGAACTAGTATTTGGGAGAGACACCCTTTACACGCCCCTTCTAAATACCGATTCTGTATTTTGTCTGAAACCTAAATTGCAATTTGGTAATGTGTTTCCAAATAGCAATTTGGGTTTCATACATTGGCAAAGCCATTTTGCAGTCACAAATGCTCAATTTTGGCCTTTGTAAATGTACTGTCGCTTAGTACCCCAGGCCCATAATAATTTGCAGCAGGTTCCTGATGCTGTCTCTTGTTGTGAGTTATCACTAGAAACATCACTGTTCAGATTTGCTACACGATGCTCTTCAGTTTGAATGTCTGCTTCCTGTTAGCTCTCCACCTTGCTTTCTTCTTTCGGCTGGAAAGGTCAGGCACATGTTTTAGCTATAAACACATTTCCAAATAGCACAACTCCTTTTGCAGGACGTTATAGTAACTGAGTTTCATTGTATGCAATGCAAATATGTCCCAGATTTCAAAACTGTCACACACATTGCTGCATTTTGTAAAAAGAGAGAGAGCAGCAAAGAGCCCAATATACTAAGGCAAGGCACTATCCTGCTTTCTTCCTAGTGCTGGAACACAATCAGGCTGCCATGCACCAAGCACAAACCTGTGCACCATGGTGCACAAGTGTCTTTGTGAGTCCTGCATTCTTTGCCTAGAGAATCGTTTCCCAATTCAGATGCATGTTGGACAGTGCAGAACACATGTAAAATGGTAAAAGCAGAAATAAAACACTTCTCCTTTTTAAAACATGCTTTAAAGTGGCATTATTTTTTGGTGCAAAAGTCTATCTACTGTTGCTAGTAGATAAGGTTTGGAGTCAAAAACTATGGTAGTTAAAAGGTATGCCTATGGAATCATTAACACGTTTCCTCCTTCCGCTGTGTGCTGTAGTGTGCATGAGAAATGAAAAGTGGGAAAGGCTAGGATAAATAGAAGGATTCCTCGTTTGTAAGGTCTGCTTCAAAGTAGAGTTATTTTTGGCGTAAAACCCTATCTACTTTTTGTCAAAAACCATGGGTGGTTGCATGAGCGCTATAGAAAACTCTTAAAAATAAATAAAAATAAATAAAAAATGAGAACGTCCATGTACCAGCCATGGAATGCCCACTTCATGCAGAGGGCTTTGCACTGCTTTGCGTTACTTTGAGGCAACCTTCCAGGGAAAAACAAACTTTGCTCTGGAAGGTAAATTAAAATAATAATTTTGTGCATGTTTCCATCACTTTTGTGAAGCAAACCTAGCACAAAAAGTTTGTAAATCAGGGCCTTACGTGCTTGCTGTGTATTGGCGGTGATCAGTTGCCATTAAGCAATTTCTTTTTCTAAAGAGAGTATCTGTATGAATTGCAAAAGGTTGTGTGTTATTGTTTTGTGAATGAAATGTTACAGGTATTTCATTCTGATGCTTTTATTTTTCTTCTACTATTAAATGTGCAGGGTGCTTTGAAGCTAATGTTGCTTATTACTTTTCTTGTAACTTACTTGGCTATTATATTTTATTTGTATCAGTTGTTAGTAGCATGGAGAGTGTTTGCTTTTGGCTGGGTGAATTGACAAACACACATGGCACACTTTCTGTTTTTCTGTTTTGCCAATGTATGTGCATTTAAGAGTGATTCGTGTGTTTGTGCTAGTGCACGCGTATTTTGATGAACTCAATCGAATCACCCATTCATCTGTTCAAGATGATATTGGATTGGAGATTAGTGTCTAATTATCTCCCCATTGCTTGTCTGCTCAATGCCATCTTCACCAACAAACGGCAAAATGACTATTTTTCTACTCGTAACTTTAATGCCTCAATTTTGTAGTAATTTTTCACTTCATCAGATCGCCATCTTAGTACTGCGATAATCCTGCAAAAGCTGTGCAATAACTTCGCCATCTCCTTTTCATTTGTTGACTTTTCTTTACTTAAATTGTCAGTGAAAGTCAGACATCTATGAGAAAAACGTACCAAGCATCATCTACTGTCAGGGCTTTAAGTGGGCTGGGTCCCTCCAGGTCTCAGACCCAATTCTAATTAAAAACAGACATTGAAACGCGTCCCTATCGGGCCCAGTATTCATGTCCTTATCTTTCCCAGCAAATATATTTCACCTGTGTTGTGCATTTTCTAAGAGTGTAAGCTATCTCCAGGATGTTGTGCAGCATATTACTCTTGTATTGGGCATACTTTGACCTGGGTCACCTCCAGCCGTTTTATAATGGGCAACAATTGATAGCTCTGGAGTTGAGGCTGAAGGCAGTGCGAATATCTCACAGTGCCTGAACGTGGGCTAAAAAAGTGGCTTTTAGTCAAGTCCTTGGCATCTCAGCAGAGCTCGGGGGAATAGTCACAAAATCCATTTGCATTTGTGATTCTGTGCAAATGTGCATAAATGAGGTACACAGTTGTAAAAAAAATGGACAAGAAGAAAGTAATATGGACAAGAAATAGGTAAAAGAACATGCAAAGCTTAGAGGTGAGTGCGCATGTTGTGTTTGGGGGATGAAGGAGATGCGAGGAAGTGCATTCAGGAAAGAGTGAAACAGCAGTGCTGTAGAGGAAAGAGTTGAGGTGTAAGATATTCAGATGGGTGAGATATGGTGAGTAAAAGGCCGTGCATGTTTAACATAGAGTGAACATAACTGAAATGATGGAGACACTCTGAAGACCACTACCCATTCTAAACGCCTCAGTATTGTTCAATTCACAGACTCACAATTTCAGAATAGGAACATTTTCAATATTGTTTATAACAAAATTGTTGTTACTCATGTGTCTGAAACAGGTAAACACCAATTAACAAAGCCAATAGTCCTGGCTAGTTTTCAGTGTATGTAAGGTGTTGTGTTATACATATGGAGGCAATAACAGAAAGTTCATACAAAACAAAATATTGGTTGGGGGGCACACTATGGGAATCATGCAAATTTAGTTTATGTGTTTAATCCACTCCTCTAATTACATAGGGCATCCTCCTATGTGCCCAAGTGCCTTGCTCATGTCTCTGTTCCTTGCTTTGAGACTGGGGAAAACTTTGGTTTCCTTAATGGCATCCATATGTATCTCGCACTTTCAATACAGAGGCAAACAAAACACAGGTCAGTCAGGGACATGTAAGCGAGCGTGAGAAGCAATTCCTGCAAAAGGTCATTAGGGTCCACAGGGACATACAACTTAAGTAAATACTAAGGTGCATATAGTTTTGCGAGAAAAAGTATGTCGCCGGCTAGACCCATTCCAAGACGCCTGCCTGGCGTCATATTTAAGGCATGACGATAGCCGGAGATAAGGCCCGGCTAGCGTCATTAAAAAGGATGCTAGTGGGGTGGGGGAGACGTAGGAGCAACAGGAGGTTGTGTGTCAAAGGATGACGCTAGTATGGGCAGAGGCATAAACATTTCTCTAACCAGACTAGCATCATCCTTTGACGCACAACACCCATGGACATGACTCCTGTCTTAGTAAAGACAGAAGTCATGCCCACCACCCCAATGGCCATGGCCATTGGGCCGAGTGCCATGTATGGGGGCCATGTTAGGCCCCCATGACACTTTGTACTAAAATAAAAAATACTTACCTGTACTTACCTTACTCATCAGAGGATGGGGTACCTCCATCCTCTGGCATCCCTCTGGTGTGGGTGGGGGTGTCCCTGGGGCTAGGGAAGGGCACCAGTGGGCCCATTCCATGGTCTCTGACCATGGAAATAGGCTCGCAGGTCCCCTAACGCCTGCCCTGACCCAGGCATTAAATAATGGTGCTAACCAAGGTTAGCGCCATTATTGAAGGCCCCCTTCCGTCTGTGATTGGTTTTAGCACAGGGAGATAGATATGGCACTAAGGCCATATCGTAATTTTTTGCCTGGGAACACCTACCTTGCAACTCATTGACACAAGGTAGTTTCCCACTAGCAAAAAATTACTTTAACTCTAAAACTTTGGCACAAGATGGGTCTAGCACCAAAGCATAAATATGGAGTTAGTTTTGTGCCGAATTTTCATTAAAAAATGACGCAAATTCCCCACAAAACAAGCATAAATCTAGGCCCGAGTTTGAAAGGTGTGGTAGCAATGGATAATGAGCAAGATGTCAAGAGTGTTGTATATTTTATTTTATTTTTGCTTGCTAAGCGAACTTAAGGAGTTAGACCAACTGACTTGACCAAAGATGCACTGAAACGTGCATGGAAGTACCTCAAGCTAGTCTAGGATTTTTCTGTAATTTTATTCATTTAAGGAGACCAGACCATTTTCAGTTTGTAGTTATGCTGAAACGTACAGAATAGCTCCTCAACTAATTTAGGCCCTGATATATGCCAAAGTGGTGCAGCGCTGTGCAGCGCCAAAAAAAGCAGGGCTGCACTGCACCACTTTTGAAAGGCAGGGATGCTCCATATTTACAGGAATACGGTGCACCTCTGCGTTTCCCCAGGAGCCAGGGCTGAGTTAAGCTACCTGTGCCAACACAGGCATCCTTGCACCATGGTGCAAGGGTGTCTGCTTTGAGGGGATAGATTGTTTATGTGCAGAAAGGTGTCCCTTAATTAACAATAATTAACAATCTATAATGGGGATTTGGCACTTCTATGTGTACCAAAGTGTCATTTTGGAATGATTGTTTATGTGCAGGAAAGGACACTACATTTTGCTTCTTCTAAGTGTGCTGCATGCTAACGCCACTCCTAGCGTTAGTTTTTGGTGCTGCCACAGATTTATGGGGAAGCGTCAAAAGCAATGGGTGTTGCAGTGGAATGCCCACTGCAACACACATGCAGGCTCCTCTGATGCCCATACTTACAAGGAGGCGTTAATCCACAAAAAGTGGTGTTACACTTCCTTGTAAATATGGAGCAGAGGTTAGCTCCACTGGAGCATCACAAAAAGTGATGCTCAGGTGGCGCTACGTGCATTTAAATCTGACCCTTAGTTTTGTAGAGCAATTAATTACACGAAATTGGAGAGAAGGCGTACTCATATAACATTAAGTGCACACTTATCTTATTTTCGGATCATATCTTCAGTGGCTGCACCAGGTGGGAGCAGATTTTCAGCAAGACTAGCCTTTCTTCTAATAATACCACACCCGTTGTTAAATAGAAAAAGCATGTGCACAATGTCCTGGTTCCGTGATTCTATTTCCACCTCTGTGAGCATTAGTCATTAGCGATGCGATTGTGCATTAGCAGGAAATTCAATTCATATATGGAAGGTACGACGATTTAAAAAAATGAACAGCTGGATAGGATTGAAACGATATCATGTGTGGCAATAAAAAGAAATTCTGTGACCTTCTTTCCATATATTTAGGAGCTGCCTATACTTTTTATTCATACATGAAATGCTTTCAATGCCTTGGTCTTTCACTTAAATTGACAGCATTCTAGGAGAGGCCATCTCATCTTGTCTGTAAGAATCATAATCCAGAGACTTATGAAAATACACCGAGCAAGTTTCTCTTAAATAATTACAATGTGAGTCTGGTTATCAGGCCTACTCACTGCTGAATAAATATGCATAAATATTGGCACACCAAATCAATGCTAGTAACCTCTTTCTTGATGTAACACACTCAATTGCAAATGTCGTTAGTAAACGTACAGTTTGGAGTAGAGATCACAATACCCATACCACTATGAAAGAAACAACTATGATGATGTTTTATTTGGTGTTATAAGTATGTGTTGTTGCTCAATAAGGTTGTGCTGTCAGCTGTTGCCTATTGGTATAAATATTGTGAAGCTATGTGCATTGCATTTGATGTGGAGCTAAGGTTTGCATGGTTGTTGTGCCAGATATGGATTGTGGACCAACCATAATTTGAAAGAGTAGATTGTTTTTAGTATCTTGCCATTAGATTAGACTGCAAATTATCATAGTTTCATAAAAGTCAGAAAGAAGCATTTATATTGAATCTAAACACAGGTGTCTTCTTTCGGTGCATGAGGGAAATGGACTGCAGAATGATAAGCGTAATCATTCCAGACTATAACATGAACTCAGTAGGTACAGCCGTATACAGAGAAATACTGTGGGGCTTTGACAAAATGGTCACAAAACAAAGGTAAAAACTACTGAAATTCACCAGTTATGGTTCCGTAAACTAACCATAACTTGTATGCCCATCAAGCACTGCTTATGACCTTACATATTACATTTTACATCACTCATGACATATTAAATGATATGTAAGCATAAATGCACTTTGATTGTGTTTTTTCAGTGAATTACAGAGTTTTTAAACATAAATGAGGGCCCTATAAGCAAATTTAACCATAACAATATTTACCTTTGTCTCTTTTAGAGAATTTCATTTTTTTGTTGTTGTTTTTTTTTTTGCATGTGGAACATGTGTTTTTGGTCCTCACCTTGGACTTCAAATGTACACATTTTGGACTGGCCGCAGAACCTGTGCCCAACCTGCTGTGGGCAGCCAACACTTACAGTGCATGGACTTTAGCCATGTGAATGTTGTTTATGACCTATGACCAGACCAAGCGCCCAACCTTTCATCAGTGGCCACCCCTTGCTGTGCATGTCCATTAGCCATGTGTTTTGTGTTTGACCACTTTCCTGGGCCCCTAGCCAGATCCTTTGTCTCACCCTCCGTTGGTGGCCAGCCATTGGTGCACAGAGTTTTTGATCATGCACAGCAGGAATTTGCAAAATCATATGGGTTGCATGCTGCCAGGTCTATTATGATAACCATAACTCGCACACCAAATGCAGTGCTCCTGAACTCACCCTTAATGAAACAAATGCAATTATAAATATTGTAAATCATCTAACAGATGCGATTAAGCATCACATTATGCTTACCAATTTGGCAGACTATGAATATAGAATAATTTACAGGTTTGATTACATGTTGTTGTTTAATTACATTTTGATTTTAGGTGTTGTTATTTATTGGTATAAATATGGCAAGTCATAAGCATTGATTTTTTTGTGCACATTATAGTTTGGATTACATTTGTGCAAGTTATGGATTATGCTCCTAACCATAACTTGCAAATTTGAGTGTTTTTCTGTTTTAATTTGCACCATATCTGCACTTTAACTGTGTATTTTGAGGTGAATTCCTAGGACTTTTAAAATATACATTAAAGCATTATAACCAAAGCTCAGCACAACTTCACTTTAATGTTTTTTTTTAATCATATATCGCATTTAAAGGTTCCCGGTGTCCAACTTTCCACATGAATCCACAGATAATCTGGTAGGCCATTAGCAGGTTTAGTTTTCTGTTCATATGTCAGGTTGTCTGAAGATCAATCAAGGGGATCAAATCAAATCAAATCATTAACATTTATAAAGCGCGCTACTCACCCGTGCGGGTCTCAAGGCGCTAGGGGAAAAAGGGGGGGGTTATCGCTGTTCGAACAGCCAGGTCTTTAGGAGTCTCCGGAAAGCGGAGTGGTCATGGGTGGTCCTGAGGCTGGTGGGGAGGGAGTTCCAGGTCTTGGCCGCCAGGAAGGAGAAAGATCTCCCACCCGCCGTGGAGCGGCGGATGCGAGAGACAGCAGCGAGTGCGAGGCCAGAGGAGCGGAGGAGGCGGGTGCGGACGTAGAAGCTGAGGCGTCTGTTGAGGTATTCCGGTCCCTTGTCGTAGAGGGCTTTGTGTGCGTGGGTGAGAAGTCGGAAGGTGATCCTTTTGCTGACAGGGAGCCAATGCAGGTGTCTCAGGTGTGCGGAGATGTGGCTGCTGCGGGGTATGTCGAGGATGAGGCGGGCCGAGGCGTTTTGAATGCGTTGCAGGCGATTTTGGAGTTTGGCTGTGGTCCCGGCGTAGAGGGTGTTGCCGTAGTCCAGGCGGCTCGTGACGAGGGCGTGGGTCACGGTTTTTCTGGTGTCAGCGGGGATCCAGCAGGAGATCTTGCGGAGCATGCGGAGGGTGAGGAAGCAGGTGGAGGACATGGCGTTGACTTGCTTGGTCATGGTGAGAAGAGGGTCCAAGATGAAGCCGAGGTTGCGGGCGTGGTCTGTGGGGGTCGGTGCGGTGCCGAGGGCCGTGGGCCACCAGGAGTCGTCCCAGGCGGACGGGGTGTTGCCGAGGATGAGGACTTCCGTTTTTTTAAAGTTCAGCTTTAGGCGGCTGAGCCTCATCCAATCTGCGACGTTCTTCATACCCTCTTGTAGGTTGGTCTGGGCGCTGGTGGGGTCCTTGGTGAGGGAGAGTATAAGTTGGGTGTCGTCGGCGTAGGAGGTGATGATGATGTCGTGCTTGCGTACGATGTTGGCGAGGGGGCTCATGTAGACATTGAAGAGTGCCGGGCTGAGTGATGAGCCTTGGGGTACGCCGCAGATGATCTCGGTGGGTTCTGAGCGAAACGGAGGGAGGTAAACTCTTTGGGAACGGTTTGAGAGGAAGGAGGCGATCCAGTCCAGGGCCTGGCCTTGGATCCCCGTGGAGCGGAGGCGGGTGATTAGGGTGCGGTGACAGGCGGTGTCAAAGGCAGCCGAGAGGTCGAGCAGAATGAGGGCGACTGTTTCACCGTTGTCCATCAGGGTTCTGATGTCGTCAGTGACTGAGATGAGGGCGGTTTCAGTGCTGTGGTTGGTTCGGAATCCGGTTTGTGAGGGGTCGAGCAGGTTGTTGTCTTCCAGGAAGGTGGTCAGCTGTTTGTTGACGGTCTTCTCTATTACTTTGGCTGGGAAAGGCAGAAGAGAGATGGGGCGGAAGTTTTTTAGGTCGCTCGGGTCAGCCGTAGGTTTCTTTAGTAGGGCGTTGACTTCGGCGTGTTTCCAGCATTCGGGGAAGGTAGCAGAAGAAAAAGAAGAGTTGATGACGGTCTGGAGGTGCGGGGCGATGATGTCGTCGGCTTTGTTAAAGATGAAGTGCGGGCAGGGGTCCGAAGGGGCGCCGGAGTGGATAGAGTTCATGACGGATTTGGTTTCTTCCGTGTTGATGTGGGACCAGTTGTTGAGGGTGATGGCCGTGGATGCCGGTTCGGTGGTGTATGGTTGGGTCTGGTGTCCGAAGCTGTCGTAGAGGTCGCTAATCTTGCGATGGAAGAAAGTGGCGAGGGATTCGCACAGATCCTGTGAGGGCGTGACGGCGTTGGCGCTGGGGTTGGAGAACTCCTTGACGATGCTGAAGAGTTCTCTGCTGTTGTGTCTGTTTTTGTCCAGTCTGTCGGTGAAAAAGTTCCTTTTGGCAGCGCGGATCAGGTGGTGGTGTTCGAGGGTAGCGTTCTTGAGGGCGGTCATGTTGTCAGCGGTGCGGTCCTTGCGCCAGGCTTTCTCAAGGGCGCGACAGGTTTTCTTTGATTCTTTGAGGGTGTCAGAGAACCAGAGAGGTTTTTTGGTGTTGGTCTGTCGATGCGTGCGTTTGAGGGGAGAAAGGATGTCTGCGCAGTTGGAGATCCAGTTTGTGAGGTTGAGGGCTGCGTCATTGGGGTCGGTGGTGAGGGTGGGTTGGTTGGCGGCGAGTGCGGAGAAGAGTTGCTCTTCGGGGATCTTGTTCCACTGTCGACGAGGGATGGGTTGGGTGCGGAGGTGGCGGGTCTCGCGTCGGAATGTGAAGTGGACGCAGCTGTGGTCGGTCCAGTGTAGGGCGGAGGCGTGGCTGAAGAAGACGTGTTTGCTGGCGGAGAAGATGGGGTCAAGCGTGTGTCCGGCGATGTGGGTGGCGGTGTTCACCAGTTGTTTGAGGCCGAGGTTGGCGAGGTTGTCGAGCAGGGTGGTGGTGTTGGGGTTGTTGTTTTGTTCCAGATGGAAGTTGAGGTCACCTAGGAGGATGTAGTCCGGCGAGGCGAGGGCGTGCGGGGAGATGAAGTCGGCGATGGCGTCGCTGAAAGGGGCGCGTGGCCCGGGAGGACGGTAGACAAGGGATCCTCTGAGGGTGGTCCTCGGATCGGTGCGAATCTGAAAATGCAGGTGTTCAGCGGCGAGAGGGGTGTCTTCGATGGAGGTGGTGACGCTGATGGAGTCTTTGAAGACGATGGCGATACCTCCTCCTACCTGGTTGGTGCGGTCTTTTCTGGAGATCTTGTAGCCTTCGGGGATGGCAGTGGCGATGTCAGGGGCCGAGGAGGCGTTCATCCAGGTCTCCGTGATGAAGGCGACGTCCGGTGCTATGGAGTCCAGGAGGTCCCAGAGTTCAATGGCGTGTTTGTGGACGGAGCGAGCGTTGACTAGGATGCACTTGAGGTGGTTGATGGCGCGTGGGCTTGTGGTCGTGGTTGTTGCGTGGTGGAAGGTGCGTTTGCAGGAGTTGCAGGCGAAGGGTCCATGGGTGCGTTTGGGGTGAGCTTGGAAGCAGGTGTTGGAGCGTCCTGGGTTGAGGGCGTGGAGGGTGGTGGGGTCGTAGCGGGTCAGCGGGGCTTGGGAGAGCTGGGGACCAGGGGTCGTGGCGCTGGGCGCGGGCCAGGCGCGGACGGGCGCAGACGGGCTTGCCTGTGGCGCGCCCACTGCGCGCGGTCGCGCAGTGGGCGCCATATGAGGTTGGAGGGGGGGGGAGGGGTCAGGTGGGGGCGAATGGGAGCTGGGGGCGGGGGCGTGCAGGAGGTCGCGGCGGGAAAGCGCGAGGGAGGGGGGGACAGGTAGAGTGAGAAGAGCTGGGGGGGGGTTTAAGGGTGGAGGGGGGTGAGTGTTAGGAGGTTTAGGAGATAAGGGAGAAAGATAGGAGTAGGGTTGAGAAGATAGGGGAGGGGGGGTTGTAGAGGTGGGTGAGGGTGAGAGGTAGAGTGAGAGGATAGGAAGATAGGTAATAGAGGGGGTGAGGGAGGGGGGAGAGATAGAGAAATAGATAGAGAAAATAGATAGGGAAATCGATAGATAGGGAAATAGATAGAGAGATAGGAAGATAGGAGGAGTGAGGGAGGTAGATAGTGAATGGGTTAGATAGGAGAGATAGAGAGGGGGATGTGAGTGGGGGAGGGGGATGAGGCAGGAGCAGGAGGGCAGGCGCGGGGAGAAGAGGACGGAGGAGGCAGAAGAGCCGAAGACAAGAAGAACAGAAGACAAGAAGAACAGAAGAACAGAAGACCGGAAGGAGAGAAGAAAGGAAGATCAGAAGACCGGAAGGAGAGAAGAAAGGAAGACCGGAAGAACACAGAAGAACATAGAAGAGCACAGAAGAACACAGAAGAACACAGAAGAAGATACAGAAAAACGAAGAACAGAGGGCAGAAGACCACAGAAGAAGATGAGGAAGAAGAGAAGAAGAGTGAAGACGGGGGAAAGAAGAGTACAGAAGAAGATTACAGACGAGGAGCGAGGAGGAAGAACAGAAGAACAGAGAAGAAGAAAAGAAGAAAAGAAGCAGGAGCAGGAGAGAGGGTGAGTAGCGCGGGGCAGAGCGAGGGGCTGGGATGGGGGGGTACTTACTGTGAGGTGGGTCTCAGGAACTCAGGAACTCAGGAACCTGGAGGAGCTGCAGCGGCAGGGGGAGCGACCTACCCTTGGGTCAAGGGTCGCTACCACTGTCGCGCAGCGGCCGCCATATGAGGCAGGAGGGGGGGGAGGGGTCAGGTGGGGGCGAATGGGAGCTGGGGGGCGGGGGCGTGCAGGAGGTCGCGGCGGGAAAGCGCGAGGGAGGGGGGGGACAGGTAGAGTGAGAAGAGCTGGGGGAGGGGGGTTTAAGGGTGGAGGGGGGTGAGTGTTAGGAGGTTTAGGAGATAAGGGAGAAAGATAGGAGTAGGGTTGAGAAGATAGGGGAGGGGGGTTGTAGAGGTGGGTGAGGGTGAGAGTTAGAGTGAGAGGATAGGAAGATAGGTAATAGAGGGGGTGAGGGAGGGGGGGAGAGATAGAGAAATAGATAGAGAAAATAGATAGGGAAATCGATAGATAGGGAAATAGATAGAGAGATAGGAAGATAGGAGGAGGTGGAGAGTGAGGGAGTTAGATAGTGGGATAGAGAGATAGAGAGATAGGTAGATAGGAGGAAGTACATTTAAAGGGGGAGTGGCAAACTATCTTTAATATGCTAATAACTTTGTGCCGTTTCAAAGAACTACGCAAAATTTGGCAGATGCTTATCATGTTTAATATGCCTCTTAATATGTTGTATATCATGGAAATCCACCAGGAGGGGAAGAATTAAGGCCCTCATTACAACCCTGGCAGTAAATCCCGCTTACCGCCGTGCAGAAGACTGCCAACATAGCGCTGCGGCCGCGGAATTCCGCTACAGGTATTACGACCCACAGCCCGGAATCCGCCACAATACAGACACCCACACAAGTCCGCCACTCCAAAGGTCAGTGATAAACTGGCGATAACAAAACCGACACCGCCACGCCAACAAGAATACGCCCACACTATCACAACCCACGAATCAACGCGGCCGGTCTTTCAACCGCGGTAATCCATTGGCGGTACACACCGCCGCGCTCAAAATACACACACATATACAAAACACAACCACATTGGCCAATTCGAAATACACACACCTTATACACATACACACACCACACCCACACACCAACAGCACTATAAAATACACACCCACATTACCCACAAACCCTTACTACCAGAAATTTGAGAGCAGGCCAGAGAGAGGCACTAACTAAAACAACACCAGCATCCACAGACACACAACACCATCACTTACACAACATCCACGCACACCCCTCAACGACACCCCAGGTTTTCTGAGGAGAAGCTCAGGGTCATGGTGGAGGAAATCATCCGGCTATTTGGATCACAGGTGCAGCAGACGTCCATTGCAAGGAAGATGGAGCTATGGCGCAGAATTGTCAACAGGGTCAACGCAGTGGGACAGCATCCAAGAACACGGGATGACATCAGAAAGAGGTGGAACGACCTACGGGGGAAGGTGCGTTCCGTGGTCTCCAGACACCAGATTGCTGTACAGAGGACTGGCGGTGGACCCCCACCTCCTCCCCCACAACTAACAACATGGGAGGAGCAAGTCTTGGCAATACTGCATCCTGAGGGCCTCGCAGGAGTAGCAGGAGGACTGGACTCTAGTAAGTCAAATCTTTACTACCTTATCCCCCCCACCCCACCTGCATGCCATCACATACTCCCACCCTTACCCTCACACCCATCACCCCATCAACCCACAGATACCCCACCATCACAACCCACACATCCGAAAACCAAGCCCTGCATATAACACAAATGCATGGACACCCATCACCCAAGCATGTCCAGTACAGAGACTCACTCATGCCCCAAAATCACCAATCACACAAGGACCAAGCCAATTATGCAAGCATTGGAGTAGAGGGTCAACCACCCATTGCATACAATGGCACACACAGATACAATAATTATGCATTTACACCCGAACAGGACCCCTAACCAACGTCACCGGACAGGAGGTGCCAGACATATCCAGTCCCCCCACAGAAGAGGCCCACAGTGATGACAGCAGCTCTGCACGCCTGGATCAAGATGACCAGCCCGGCCCATCAAGAACCTCGGGACAGTCGGTTCCCCTGACACTGTCACAAGCCACCACAGAGCCTCCCCCCTCAGGAAACACCAGCACAGAACCCACCCAGTGGGCCCATCCCTCTGTCCCCAGGACACGTCAATCAGCAGTGTGTCCATCACTACAGGGAACTGAGGCAAACCCACCAACCCAAGAAAATCAGGGACCTGGCGGCTGTGGCAGTGGGCACACGGTTCAGGGGACAGAGGCACAGGATAACAGGGAAACTGGGAGGACTGCTGTGCGACAGGGGGAGGACAGGCCCAGGGAACTGACACTCCACGAGGCACTCTCCAACATCATGGGAGCTTACCATCATTCCCAGGAGACGATGGCAATGGTACTTGCCAAGTTTCAGGAGACCCAGCGGGTGCCGGAGGAACACTACCTTGGGATCAGGGAGGACTTGAAGTCCATTAACACCACCCTGGTCACCATTGCAGGGGTGCTGGTAGACCTTCTTAACACCAGGAGGGACACAGTGGCACACAAGGGGCCCCTGACACTAGCCTGGACGATGAACAGCCCTCCACCTCTGCCGGCGGTAGTGGACAGGAGGCACCGCCACAGGAATAACAGGACACCAGCATCCCACCCCTTGCAGATGGAGAACCACCCTGCAAACAGTCCCTGAGATCTAGGAACAAGACAGAGAACATTTTGATGACCCCCGCCAGGAAATGAGACCCCCCTGAATGTCAGCCTTCTGTCCCACTATGTCAACCTGTTCATCCTTAAACTGCCATTGCTCCACTTTCTATGCCCCTTTGGACAATGCACCTGTGAAACAAATAGACTCTGCCATGGACATTCTTCCACCATCCCCCCAGCCCATTTTACAACCCCCTCCACTTATTAGCACAGGAATAAACACACTTCAATCACAAAACAAACTGGAGTCAGTCTGTGCTTTCACAAATGTGTAATTGCAACAACTATGGAATATAGCAATGTCAATTTACTTGTTCACATACCAATGAAACACAGCTGTAGGCAAGCAGTAAACATAGCAGAGGGCACAAAGTGGGACCCAGATCTGTGAAATCGAAAGTCAAAGTGACAAGTCAGGGTCCATACACTAAATGAAAATGACAGACTTATGCTAGTTCCAACAATAGTATGAGATGTGGGAAGCAGTGACATCTTCTTACCTGTGTCTCACTGGAAGTATTGCATGATGATGATGTTTCGGTTGTCGATATCCTTTTCTTCTGTCTCCTCTTCTTCACTGTCCACAGGCTCCACAGCTTCCACAAGACCACCAACTGGCCCATACTCCTGCAGAAAAGGCACCTGGCATCGCAAAGCCAGGTTGTGCAGCATAATGCAGGCCACGATTATCTGGCACACCTTCTTCGATGAGTAGTATAGGGAGCCACCTGTCAGATGGAGGCACCGGAATCTGGCCTCCAGGAGGCCAAAGGTGCGTTCGATCACCCTCCTAGTTCGCCCATGTGCCTCATTGTAGCGTTTCTCTGCCCTTTTCCTGGGATTCCTCACTGGGGTGAGTAGCCATGATAGGTTGGGGTAACCAGAGTCACCTGCAAATGTCGAGGGACAACTGTTAGACACACACTAACCATTAGGGACAGCCCCATACCCAGACAGCAAATGAAACAGTGTGGGGACTTTAGGCTCACCTATGAGCCACACACGGTGCCTCTGGAGTTGCCCCATCAAATAAGGGATGCTGCTATTCCTCAAAATGTAAGCATCATGCACTGAGCCAGGATACTTGGCATTCACATGTGAGATGTACTGGTCTGCCAAACACACCATCTGCACATTCATAGCAAGGTAGCTGTTCCGGTATCTGTACACCTGTTCATTCCTGCGGGGGGGGAGGGTACAAATGCCATATGTGTACCATCAATGGCACCATTGATGTTGGGTATATGTCCCAGGGCATAAAAGTCACCTTTCACTGTGGGCAAATCCTCCACCTGAGGGAACACGATGTACCTGCGCATGTGTTTCAGCAGGGCAGACAACACTCTGGACAACACGTTAGAGAACATTGGCTGGGACATCCCAGATGCCATGGCCACTGTTGTTTGAAAAGACCCACGGACCAGGAAATGGAGTACAGACAGGACCTGCACTAGAGGGGGGATTTCTGTTGAATGGCAGATAGCTGACATCAGGTCCGGTTCCAACTGGGCACACAGTTCTTGGATTGTTGCACGATCAAGTCTGTATGTGTCTCTCTTCCATTGTCGACAGGTCCACCAGGGGTCTGTACACCAGAGGATGCCGCCATCTCATCACCTGCCCCAGCGGATGTGCCCTATGGAGGAGAACAGCGAGCAGAGAGTCATCCAACACTGAGGTATCACAATGTGTTATTTGCAGAAATGTAATTAATCCGCAATGTGCCGGTATCTGTCTATATTCTTTGCCTAGATAGGTGTGACGCAGTTAACATCCATCCCATGTGGCCTCCTGAAATGGCGGCTGCCTGACCTGTAAGGTAGGACAAGGGGATATGAGGTAACTGCGCTGGTGTATTACACCGTCGCAGTGGGTGGTCGAAGACCGCGGCGCAATTCTGCATTGGTTAACATTGGGCCCTATGGGTCCCAGGAGCCAATGACGATGTACGCCGGGGTGACGGTAAGCACCACCACGGACGTGACCGCCATTTTATGTCTGTTCACTCACATGATACCTCACCTTCAACAGGAGAAAGCAGTGGGCAAACCACCTACTGGGGAGACTTGAGAGACTGTGGCTTTGCACTCCGCAGGAGAAAGCAGTGGGCAAACCACCCACTGGAGAGACTTGAGAGACTGTGGCTTTGCACTCCCCGGGATAAAGCAGTGGGCAAACCACCCACTGGAGAGACTTGAGAAACCGTGGCTTTGCACTCCCCAGGATAAAGCAGTGGGCAAACCACCCACTGGAGAGACTTGAGAGACTGAGGCTTTGCACTCCCCAGGATACAGAAATGGGCATGGAGCCCCCTTGTGCACCAGTGGCGTTGTGCGTTCATCAGGCTGAGGTGCCCCACACCCCCTGAGGTGCCTGTATATTTTCAATCTGATGCCCCAGCAGTGTTCTCTCCGTTTCCAGTCAGGTATCATGTGTGGGCCTCGCCCATGCATTTTGGGCCCAGTGGTCCACGGACAATGATTAGTACACTATCCGGACTTGTGTAGTTGGTGAACATATTTGTATATACTGAATTTGGAGGTTTGACTAATGGATTTTTAATGATTACAATCGTTACAGTCATTTTCTATTGTCCTTGCGTTCTTCCAGGGGGAGTGAGGGGTGTATATGTAATGCTGCTGCATGTATATGTGTGTATGTTGTGGGTGAGGGTGGGGGTGTTGAATGTTGCGTGTGTCTGTCACTCTCTTTCCTCCCCCCTCACCAGTGTTGTAGGTGCAGTTCTCACTGTGGTCGCCGCCGCCGCCGTTCGTACTCCTGGTAGAAGAGGAGGTAAACCAACATGGGTAACACCTGAAGTTCGGGCTCCATGGTGTCCTGGTTCCTCGTTGGGTGTCGATAGGTGAGTGTTTTCCCTTCTGTGTACTGTTTCCGCTGTGCTTTTGATAGCGTTGGTTCCGCCCCAGAAAAGGTGGCGGATAGGCCTCTTGTAATACAGTGGGCGGTACTTTGTCTTCCGCCTGTCTGTTGGCGGTATCCAGCGTGCTGTTTGTTGCTACTGCCGTGGTGGTCGGAGTGTTAAAGTGGCTGTCTATGTTGGCAGTTTCCGCCACGGTCGTAATCCCGTTTTTTTTCCGCCGGCCTGTTTGCGGTATTACCGCCGCTTTAACACCGACCGCCAGGGTTGTAATGAGGGCCTAAATCGGGTGGCTCAAAAAAGGGTTCATGTGCTAATAACTTTGGCGCTGGTTAATTCACAGGTTGTTAGTTAAACCAAGTGCAGGAATCTCAAGTTTCAGGCAAATCTGACAAAGGGTGCAAAGCTAAAATTGTGATCAAAAACTCTGTTTGCTAGTGCCTGTGATGCAATGCCAAAGAATGATATAAAATTTGAAAGACGTTTGGCTTTTTTTTAGCTTACCCGTAATATGTGGAGTTTTGTGCATTTTCATCAACACGGGGTACAATCCCAGTGGGACCAAAAAGTGCTCATTTGCTAATAATTTGCTAGACTGTTGCACATTGTCAACCCTACTGCACACTACATTCAACATGTGTAAACTGTCAAGTCTGACCTTTAGCCTGGCTTGGTGGTTTTTATATATATATTTCAAGAATACATGGACTCTGTTTTAAGAGATTTGTGGATGTGAAATGGACAGCAGGAGCTAAAAGCTTCCATGCCCATTGGGGGAGCTTTCAATTTTAATTCTAGGTCAACATACTGCCTGAAAACCTGGATTTGAGAACTGTTCTAAAAATAACAAACCAGATGTTAGAAATGGGGTTGCTGGTTGTCAGAGTATACATCTTCTACAAGCAGAAACCACCACTCTAGTCAGGGTAAGCAAGATACACACTTTAGAGTTAACAAGGCAGCCAGGCTTATCTAAAAGGTAATGTGTAAAGTATTTGAGCAACACACACAATAACACAATGAAAATACTACAAAAAGACTCCACACAGGCTGAGAAAAATAGAAAATATTTATCTGAGTAAAACAAGACAAAAACAAGAAAAATCCAATTAGTATTTCTCAGATTATGTAGTTTCAAAGTATCACATTAAAGGCATCAAGAAAGCATTAAGCACAGAAGCACCTATGCTTCTGTTTGGTTCTTTACAGTAACTTTCTAGAGCAATTTAAATGATCCTGGTTGAGGATCAGTGAAGAGGCTCTTGGAGAATTGAAGCGGGAAAATAAAAAATGTTCCACAGTTGTCTACCATGCCAGGTATGTGACCGGCCCCGCGAGACCACAGGAAATCAATAAAGCCTGCAAAAGTGTGGGTTAGTGACTGGGAACTTGGGGTTCAGTCTCTCAATATAAAAGACCTCAGGCGGCCGTGGCTGTCCTCACTCTATGGAGGCAGCATCAGCAATCTGACAGTCAGGAATTAAACTTCAAGGTGAAGATCTTTCCCCTTGTAGGGCTCCACAGCAAGGGTTTGTGGCGGCACACAGAACTGGTTTCCAGATTCCTTATAGGCGGATGGGGCAATGCTGACATTGTCGCTGCACTCTGTGTTGCCCCAGCAACACGTCAAAAAGGAATGCAGCTGTTCTCTTGACACACAGCCCAAGGTGGTACTCTCGTGGAAGGCTCCGTAACAAAGGGGGCACAGAGTACTTTAGCAGCTGGCAGAGCACCATGCTTGGCCTTCCACAGCACAGCACTTATCTTGTGAAGAAGGAAGCACTTGTTTGTGGTAGTTGGGCTGCCAGACTCATAGGTCTCAGAATCCCAAGGCAGTGATGGTGTTGTGGAGTCTTTGATGGCCCTGAGACTCCAAAACAGAGGCTACGCCAACAAGCCCTTGGAGAACACTTAGGGGAAAGGCAGAGTCCAGCTTTCCTTCCAACACAGTCAGGGAGCAGCAGGCACCAGGGCAACAAGCCAAAAAGCAGTCTTCCATTAAAACATCCTAGATGAGTCCGTTAAGCAGCACAGCAGTTATTGTGACAGAGGTTTAATTCAAGATCCAAGAGTGCCATATTTTACGGGGTTGGAGACCCAGTACTTATACTTAAAAGTGCTTTTGATGTGGGGATAACTTCAAAGGAACTATTTGAAGTGCACAAGGATCCCTTTCAACCCAGACCTGTCTGCCAGGCTATTTCTAGGGGTAATTAATCTTTTGTGTGGGGTCACGCCACTACCCTTTAAAGTGTAAGTATGGACCCCTCCAATCATCCCTGCCCAGGAAGACCCATCAGTATGCAGATGAATGCAGATACAGTTGAGTGTCCTGTATTGTGGCTGTCTTGAAAGGATGCACAAATGTAGCTGTCACCCAGCCCAACCCAGATGCATATTGCAGAAAGGCTGTCAAGCACAAAGAGCAGTAAAAGCAGAGAAATGCCCACTTTATAAAAGTGGCATTTCTAAAATAGTATTGTTAAATCTGACTTTATCAGTAAAGGGGAGTTATCATTTTCACCCCAATGATATGAAATATGATGTAACTATCTGATCAGGGATTACAGCTTAAGCATATGTCAGTGCTGCAGGCCCACTAGTAGCATATACTTCACAGGCCCTGGGTATATAGTATACCACTTTACAAGGGAAGTAAATTAAATATGCCAAATGTGTATTAACTAATGTTACCATGTTTAGGGGAGAAGCATATGCACTTTAGCACTGGTTAGCAGTGGCAAAGTGCTCATAGTCCTAAGGCCAACACAAATAGGTAGCAAAACATGGAGGATAGAAGGAAAAATGTTTGGTGGTGACCCTGCAGAGAGGGCCATTACCAACACCAGATATCTATCATTTTTATGAAGAAATCTGCAAGCATGACAAAGGAAAGGCAAGCAATAATGATCCCTGATCATGGTACAATAGAAGGACCCACATCACACTCCCAGGAACCCAAAGTGTTCCCACCATATGACCCATATTTTACGATGTTTCTGTGGGCAGCCACAAGCAGATGGCTCCTCCACCCTTGAACACCAGTGTATAGTATTCTTTCACACATGCATGCAGGTCAGGGGCATGCTTGGAAGTCCAGAACCGGGCAATATTATACTTCCCCAACAATGAGCCAAGACTCACCAGGTATCTCTCAGACCTCCTACCGCCCAAATCCTCTAGAAGGCCCAGGACCATAATCTGAGGTGAGCAGTTTATCTGCCTACCTAACAAATCGGACAGGGCCCCAATACTTGGGACCAATATTTCTATATTATGGGGCACAGCCTAATCACATGGTAAAAATGTGCAATGTCACCCCCACATCTATGGCAGGAGGGTGTTGGCAAATTACCCACCTTCCCAAGCCTATCCAACATGAAACATGTTCTGTGAAGAACAGTTAATTGGATCATGAGAAGGCAGGAGAAGATGTTTGATTCCTGCAGTGGCATAAGTGATTCTCTCCTTTTCCCATCCTCCAAGGCACTCGCCCAGGCCTCCCAGCGAGTGCTGAGGGCCAGGAATGCGTCATGGTAATTATTGACCGGGCGCAGTAGATTTAGGAGAGTCCCCCCTCTGACCCAGAGGAGACATAAGGACTTTAACTGCCAAAGGGCTAAACTAAGGGACCTCCATCAAAGCAGGCTGCTGATAAGATAGAGCAGGAGAAATCTGCAGGAAGCTGAAGAGCTGGGTGTTATGTAGGTGAAAGTCAGCCTGTAACTCGGGGGACAGGAATATATAGCTGAGCCCTGCCGCACATTACCAAGCTGAGAGATGACGATTAGGTCCCACTGCCCAAACCCTTCCAGGTTTGCCACATGTCATAATAGAGTACCTCTCCATAGAGGCATCTGTAGTGTCATACTAGCCCCGTAGCGAGTCCATCTTTCGGCTGCACAGCAGATCCCAAATACCGCCCCAGTAATATCATGCAGAGTGTGGGAAACAGGTGACCCATATAGGCAGTCTATAATCATCTCCCATGATATGAACAAGAGTTCCACTAAGTATGCTGGGGCTTCATGCCCACCCGTGAAGCCAGTCATTCAATACCACCAATTGTGAGGCCCAGTAATAGAGCTGCAGGTCAGCTGCTGCCAAGCCCCTATCAAAGATGGATTGTTCGCATTTGCTGAATGCTATACGAGGGACCCGGTGGTTTAACAAGAAAGGGCATATTATGGTTTGAACAAAGCAAAACCACGTTTTGGGGATGCTACGGGGACAATTCTGCAGACAGTAAAAGAAACCAGGGTAGGATCATCATTTTAAAAAGTTTGAACCTCCCCATGAGATTGAGAGCCAACGAGGACCAGCACTCAAGGTCTTTCCTCATATGCGTTGTCAAAGGTGTCAAGCTCAGTGATCACACCAGGGTGAAAACCAGAGATAAGTGGATGCCAAGAAAGAGGAAATTCAGCCTGTGAAGGGGAATAGAGCCCCGCCAGTCATGGTCCTGCAAGGGTTCCATCAATTGGATCAGTAATGATTTGGAGTGGTTAGTCTGAAGTCCAGATGCTTGCCCGTAAAGAGCAAGCATATCTAAAGCTCGAGAGCTGGATGTCAAGGGATCATGCAGAAAGAGGATAATATAATCAGCATATAGTGTTATGCAGTGCTCTTGTGCATCTCTCCCCCACATGAACACCTATATCTGCATGTCACAACAGAGCTACATTGCCAGAGGTTCTATCACAAGAGCAAACAGGAGGAGGGACAGAGGACATATCTGCCTAGCGCCCCTTTCAATAAGGAATACCCAGGCGAGAGTACCATTCAGATGGATCCTAGTCATGGTGATAAAGTACAGCTTTTGCATGTATCTGATAAACTGGGGCCCAAAACTGACCTGAGCCAGTAGAATCCAAAGTAAGTCCAAGTCAACAGAATCAAAATTCTGCTTGAAATCAATAAGGAGAAATGCATTAGAACTGGGTAGCAGGTGACAATACCCCACGGCTTTCTGCCCCAGCTGAATGCAGTGGTGATTCCCCCGATGAGACATAGACCTGCATTGGCCCAGATGGACTAGTGCGGGGATAACGTGGAAGAAGCAATTGGCCAGCACCTTGGCATGCATTTTGAGTTTGGTATTAATAAGGGAGATCAGGTGATAGGACGCACAAGAAACTGGAGGGCCCCCTGACTCCTGACGGACCACAATTCTGGCCTTGCTCAACTCCCCCAGGAATCAGTCATTAGGAAGAGCCTCATTATGCAGAGCTAGTAAGTGGGGCAGTAGTGGAGTCCAAAGCTTCCTGTAATATTCAATAGGGAAATCAACAAGACCTAGGTGGTCATTACAACCTCGGCGGTCTTTTAACAAGACCGCTGAGGGACCGCCGTGCGGAAGACCGCCAGTAGTGGCGGTTTGCCGCGCAGCGTATTATGGCCGTTGGCTGCCCTCCGTCGTTTTTACGACGGAGAGCCGCCAACAGCCATACTTGCGGGCGGCGGGGAAGTGGAGGTTGCTCAACCTCCACCGCCACGCCAACAGAACACCGCCCAACGAATCACGTCCTGTGATTCTGCACGGCGGTATTCTGTTGGCGGTGTGGTGTCGGCGGAGCTTCCCCCATGGCTCCCGTCCCCTCCTGGCGGATCGACGGAACAGGTAAGTTGATCGTCCGTTAGGGGAGGGGGGGTGTTGTGTGGGTGCATGGGTGTGTGCGTCTGTGTATGTAGGGGGGGTGTGAGTTCGTGTATGCTTGCGGGGGTGTTGCGTGTTTTGGGAATGAGTGCGTATATGTCTGTAGGTATGTCTGTGTGGATGTGTGCGTGAATGTGTGAATGTGGGTGTACGTGTCAGACTGGGTGTGTGGATGTTGGCATGTGTGTCGGTGTGTGTGCGTGTATGTGTGTTGGTGGTGCCTGCGTGCCTGTCGGGTGTGTGTGTGTAAGGTATTGTCGGGGGTCGGGTGGGGAGGGGATCCTGCCACCTTTGGGGGGTGCCAGGGGTGGTGGGGGGTGTAGGGGAGGGAGTTGGGGTGGGGGTGGGGGGTGGGGGAGACCCCTATCAGGGCCAGGGAAGGAACTCCCTGGCACTGATAGTGCTTACCGCCATGGATTTCATGGCGGTTCCTACCGCTGGAAATCCAGGGCAGTAAGCCGGGTCAAAATACCAGCGGCGGTATTGTCACGGCCGCTGGGCTGGAGACCCATGTCTCCAGCCCAGCGGTCGTCTCCGCCCTGGCGGGCGGAACGGAGAAGCGGCGGATGAAGACCGCCAGCCTGTTGGCGGTCTTACTGCCGCTTTAACACCGTCCGCCAGGGTTGTAATGACCCCCCTAGTGTCTTGCCCGAGTTCAGATCAGAGACGGCAGATTCAACCTCAGCAAGGGTAAAGGGTTCATCTTGTGCAGCTGCATCATCAGCCACAAGAGAAGAGAGAGATATGTCTGCGATCAAGGGGGAGGAGTACTCAGGTTGGGACCATAGATGGCATACATACAGTGCACCATTATAGTCTGCAAAAGGCGTTGCAAGCCCACTAGTCTTTGTTAGCAAGATGTGGGGGATAACCCTGTCAGTGAGGCCCCGTGAGGCTAACAGTATAGAAGTTTGCTTGATTTGTCGAACTCTGCCTTACATTCTGCTCTAGGAGACAATCCAGAATTGTTGCACCTCGTTGAGGCTCAACTGGCATATTGGGATCCGATCTAGTGCAAGTTTGTGAGGCTCAGTGGGTTCTGCAATCAACACCTTCTCTACCTGAATAATGCAGAGTTAAAGCCCTTCAACCTGCAACAGCCATTGTTGGTCTTGACTACGGAAATATGTGTGGGTTATACACCTCATATATGCCTTGCTGGAGGCCCAAAGAGTCATAGGGGGCTCCACGGACCTGACATTAAGTCATAGGAAAGTGTCCGGCTTATGCGTCAGATACTCAACCACGATCATGTTGTGAGGCGCCATACACTAATGCACCAAATCGGTGCTCCTCTTGAACATGGACAGTAACCGAGGCATGATTAGAAATGCCTCTCAGCAGGATCCTTGCACTAGTGGTGACGAGCACATCTTTGGTTGGCATGAAAACATAATTAATGCATGGGTTGTTTTATGTACAGCAGAGGTGTGGGTGTATGTTTGCGTGTGTGGGTGCCAGGTGTGCCAAACATCACAGAGGTCAAGACTAGGGCCCTCATTCTGACCTTGGCGGGCGGCGGAGGCCGCCCGCCAAAGTCCCGCCATCAGGTTACCGTTCCGCGGTCGAAAGACCGCGGCGGTAATTCTGACTTTCCCGCTGGGCTGGCGGGCGGTCGCCTTCAGACCGCCCGCCAGCCCAGCGGGAAAGAGGCTTCCACGATGAAGCCGGCTCGGAATCGAGCCGGCGGAGTGGAAGCTGTGCGACGGGTGCAGTTGCACCCGTCGCGTATTTCACTGTCTGCACAGCAGACAGTGAAATACATGTAGGGGCCCTCTTACGGGGGCCCCTGCAATGCCCATGCCAGTGGCATGGGCACTGCAGGGGCCCCCAGGGGCCCCGCGACCCCCCCTACTGCCATCCGGATCCCGGCGGTCGGACCGCCGGGATCTGGATGGCGGTAGGGGGGGGTCGGAATCCCCGCGGCGGTGCAGCAAGCTGCGCCGCCGTGGAGGATTCAATGGGGCGGCGGTACACTGGCGGGAGCCCGCCAGTGGTGCCGGTCCGACCGCGGCTTTACCGCCGCGGTCGGAATCCCCATTGGAGCACCGCCGGCCTGTCGGCGGTGCTCCCGCGGTCCTCTGTCCTGGCGGTCTTTGACCGCCAGGGTCAGAATGACCGCCTAGGTGCCCAATCCATAGGATGGATATTCCAGGGTACCGGACCGGCCAAAGACCTTGAGCTGTTCTTGGCAAGGGACATCAGCATATTGAAATCCCTTTCGACAATGGTGAACCCCTCTCTTGAACGACCCCGGCCAGTGCCTTTTGCAGTGCATCCAGCGTGAGGCCAGAGAGCTGGGGAGGTACATAGACGCCCAGCAGGTGTTATGTCTGGCCAATAGGTGTCCCTTCAACTGTGAAAAATCTGCCAAGAGGGTCACAGGTGCTACAAGTGATCACCACAGGAAGACATCTGTTGAAGAGGATAGCCACATGCTTCCCGGGAACCCTTAGTGTAACCCACGTTGTATACCTTCTCACATCCGTATTGGTCCAGAAAGGGGCATCAGGTACCAAGGAGATGGGTCCCTTGAAGTAGGAGGATGTATCAGGTGGGGGACTCTTCATGAACCCCAGGGCTGGGCTGCATTTAACACGATCATTCAGACCGCTGACATTCCATGTCATCAACTTAAGAATCCGCATAGCATCGAGGTCTCATAGAGGCCTGAGTAGGTCATGGGCGGGCATCCATTGGGAATAAAGAGACTAGAGGTCACAGCTCACCTGAACTAAAAACAAACATACATGGCCAAACAGGTCCAACCATCCCAATCAGTCCCCCCAACCACCCTCCCACCCCATATTTCCCCCCAGAAGCAACTGTTACCCCCAAACATAACAAAAAACTACAAAAGTCCACCTCAAGGGACACAGACACACCACGTTCCGCCTTTGGAAGAGCCCAGAGGTTGGAGGATAGAGTGCTCCTGACTCAGGAAAACTGTGAAGCCTGATGGACACCGAAGAAGTCCCCAGAAGGGCCAAGTCTCATTGTTGCTCTGTTGATCTTAGTATTCGGTTGTTTGTGCTTTAAAGGTTGCTGAAGGGACTGGTCTAATAGCAGCCATCGCTTCCTCTGTGGGACCATGTGAGGGACTAGGCGTCTCTGCAGTAAACGAAGCAGTGGACCCCCCCGGCCAGGCCACCCGACCAGTAGGGCATTTCTATCACCCCATGTCATGGTGCTGTTCTGGTCAGTAGTGCCTATGTCGGATTGGCAGCGTTCCCAGGGGGCAGCGTATTAGTGTGGAAGAGCCTAGTCTCCATAGCCCATTCCCATGCCGCCTCAGGGGTGTTGAAGAAGTAGGGTTAGGAAGGCATGAATGACCTTGAGATGGGCAGGGAACAGGAGCATATAGCGCAGGCTCCTCGTTCTTAGTTTTTGTATCACAGCTTCAGAGGACCAGAGCTGGTGATGTACAAGGTGAGTGTAGTCTGGGAAAACAAGAAGATTTGAAAGGTCATGGAGGTCCACTCAAGGGCAAACCATAGGACCACATCTATATCTTTATAGTTCAGAATATTCACGATCATTGGTCGTGAGGTGGTCTAGGTAGATGGTTTGCCACCAGTGATCTATGGGCACATTCCACCAAAAAGCAGGAAGACAGCTGCCCCTCTAGAATCCACAACAGGATCCATTTCTCCAGGAAGCCCGAAGGGGATATCCCCTCAACTCCTTTCGTGAATCCGACAAACTGGAGATTATTTTGCTGGGTCTGATTTCCTGCATCTTCTGCCCAGATCTTCAGATTACGGGACTCTGTTATAAGGAAGGTTACCTCTGTCTTGAGAGTGGACACAGATGGGGGTTATTACAACTTTGGAGGAGGAGTTAATCCGTCCCAAAAGTGACGGTAAAGTGACGGATATACCACCAGCCGTATTACGAGTCCATTATATCCTATGGAACTCGTAATACGGCTAGTGGTATAACCGTCTCATTTGGGATGGATTAACACCTCCTCCAAAGTTGTAATAACCCCCAGAGTCTTCCAGGTCTGAGATGCACCCTTTGGTACCCGTTACACAGTTGCACGTTGTGGAGATCCTGGGCAAGACAGCCACCCCAACGCCAACTTCCCCAATCTTAAATTCCAAAGCAGATCTGGAGACATGGATAGACAGGAGAATGTCATTCGTGTTCAGCAAGCACTCTGGCTGAAAAAGTCAGGGATCCTCAACTTGGCTCCTGTGAGGCATGGGGGGCTGATAGGTCATGTATTTATCGATCCTGGGCTGCATAAGTGTGGAGGGTACTTACTTTCGCCATAATGATCGTAGAAGGTGACTGCTCTGCGAACAGCAAGTGCGATGTTCCATGCTCTGTCCCCAGTATGAGTTCCTAGTCCAGAAAGCCAGCCACCGGTATGCCAGGGACTGAACAGCAGTGAGAAAGTACAGATTTGATGGAGAGGGCTGTGGCTCAACCCACCTTCACAGAGTGATCTCCTTCTTGGCAGCACAAACATACGCCCCCCCACCCCACGCCATGGCCTGTGGCATTAAAGGGCCTCCGAGTCCCAGGTGTAGGCCAGGAGGACAGGCAAGAGAATGAGTTAGGGGAAGTACAGGGAGGGTCCCGATTGCAGGCCCCACCAGTGCCCCATCCAGGGAAGTCTACTGGAGGTCTCCTTCATCCCGATGTCCTCTGTCCACAGGGACCAGGCATAGGAGAGAACACAGAAACAGGAATCGCGGTTGTCCCCACGGGGCTTCTGTATGTAGTTGTCAGCAGCCCAATAAATACGGATTCACCTCCAGCAAGAGCTCATGGAGGTACATCAGCCATCTTGGCCAGTCAGGCCATGCCCCCAATCTCTATAATTTTTAATCTTTTCAAGCCCACTGACATATTATTGTAATGCTAATTTCTTGCAAATAAGTGAACAGATTTACACCAAATTAAGCAAAGAAACAGGAATCTGGGTTGGCCCCACGGGGCTTCTGTATGTAGTTGTCAGCAGCCCAATAAATACGGATTCACCTCCAGCAAGAGCTCATGGAGGTACATCAGCCATCTTGGCCAGTCAGGCCATGCCCCCAATCTCTATAATTTTTAATCTTTTCAAACCCACTGACATACTATTGTAATGCTAATTTCTTGCAAATGAGTGAATAGATTTACTCCAAATTAAGCAATGAAACCTCACTTAGCGCATCCTTGCGCACATTAGCACCATTTTTTTATGCTAATGTGGCCCAACAATGCCAAAATCACTGTGCCAAATTTACAAAGTGGTGCAATGCATGCATTGTGCTACTTTGTAACCCTTTGCACTACATTATCCCTGCGCCAGGCATAATATATGCAAAGGGGGTGTTTCCCCATTAGGGGCGCTGAAAAAATGGCACAAAGAAATCTAAAAGATTTCTTTGCGTCATTGTTTTGGCACTGCTAACGGCTAATCAGAGCAGGCGTTAACAGGAGGTACACCATTGTTTAAAATGGGCCTCAAAGGGCTTTGCAGGATTAGCGTAACATTTTTTGACACTAATCCTGCAAAGCACTGAACTAGCATAAAAAATTATGATGCCAGTCCGATAACTACTGCCATAGTTCATCATATTATAAATACGGCGCACACATGATGGTGTTAGGGGGACACAAAGGGGTACTAGAAAAGTGGTGCTGCACTAGGTGTGGCGTCACTTTTCATAAATCTGCCCCTTGATTTTATGCTAATTTAGGTATAATTCTGATCAGGGTTTCTTTTTTGTAGCAGAGTGAGAAGATTCCTATTGTAGATTAACCACCCCATTAAATGTATCCCACTTTACTAGTTCAAATGAAACTCAAAATATCATGAGTATTCTAAACAAGTAAGGCACAGATTTAAAAGGGCCTAGCGCCTCCTTGCACCATATTAGCACAATTTTTTTTACACTAATGTGGTCCACCAAGGCCAAAATTGCCGAACCAGATTTACAAAGTGGCTCAATGCATGCATTGCACCACTTTGTAACCCCATGCGCCACATTATGCCTGGGCCAGGCATAATGTATTCAAGGGAAGTGTTCCCCCGTTAGAGGGGGCTGAAAAAATGGGGCAAAGAAATCTAAAAGATTCCTTTACATCAATTTTTTCTGCATTTTGTAATGCCTGCTCAAAGCAGGCGTTAAAAGGGGGCACACCATTGGTTACAATGGGCCCCTATGTACTGTTCAGGGTTAGCCCCAAAATTTTGTCATTAACCCTGAACAGTACATAAATAGCATCAGAAATTGTGATGATATTGCCGCCTAACCTGCACCATGGTCCGCTGTATATTAAATACGGCACACACATGGTGGCGGTAGTGGGGCGCAAAGTGGTGCAAGTAAAGTGGCGCTGCACTGGGTGCAGCACCACTTTTTTTAAATCTACCCCTAAGTGTTTTCCAAGTGTTGTGCAGATCCAGAACACTTTACTAAAGTTATTATTAGCAATACATTATTTCATGATAATTTTGACCACCCCTGTAATGTATAGCTAGGTCAGAGTTTCAATTTTGTGTTTTTCTTTTTGACATTTTATAGAATTTTAGAAAACGAGTGTTATCCAGTACAACACATTTAATATTAGTCAAACAACTCTGGAGCATAGCACTGCACAGAGCAAACATTACAACCCACCAAAAGGGGAATCACACTGGTAATCCATGAAAACCCACCACCTCCCCCTTATTTTGTCATGTTTCTGGCGGCATCCGCATGCCTCGTCTAGTGACTTCTTTTGATGGGTGCACCAGTCGACTCCCCTGCACCATAGTTCCAGTGAGGAGGGCAAGGGGAGCTTCCAAAAGGGAGCAGAATCTCTTTTAGTGACCATACATGCCATCCCTATGAAGGTCCTCACTGAGCAGGAACCCCCCCCAGTATCTTCAAGAGACTCTGCAGTACAACCTTAGGGTCCAGGTTGATTGAATGCCCCAAAACATCTGATATTTCATGTCCAACCCCATCCCGGAGGAGACCCAACCCAGGGCAGCTCCATGCCATGTGGTAAGCTGGTAGAGCGCAGGTGGAGCAGGTCAGGTGTGCGGATGTGGGCATATGCAGTATACAATTTGGGGACAGGTAAGTCACATGTAGATAGTTGACCTGTTTAGAGGGAGGAGATAATTTTGTGTTTTTCTTATTAGCTTTAGTATAATTTAAAAAATCTGCATGTAACGTTCAAAACAAAAGGCATATCCGCTTTTGAGTCTTCATGGTGAGTTTCATGTAGCTCTGTCAAGGGGGGGATTAAAAATAGGAACATTCCAAATGGGAAATTGCCAATTTTAACTCCCAATAGGATTCTTTGCTCCTTGGTACAGAAAATACAGCTAAATAGAATGACACCAAGGGCCAGATATAGGTAGGAAAAGATTTGTGAGTCGGAAATTGTGATTCAATCGAAGTTGCGATTCATTGCGAGTTCGCTTTTAGCGAGGTCGCTTTTTGCGACCTCGCTAAAAGCGAACTCGCTATTTGCGAATCGGGTGTCGAAAATTACGACTGGCCTGCAAATTGCTTGCAGGTGCAGCATAACAGTTGGAAAAACACTTCCTGGCTCTTGCTCATGACATCAGAACCAGGAAGTCATTAAATACACCTGTGAGGAGGGAGGACCACACCCTTTTCAAACTGCTGTGCAACAACCAGGAGAGAGGAGCTGCTGCTACCATGGAGGACACAGGCAGTGCAGGGAGGAAAAGAAAACTCAAGTTTTCTGAGAAAGAATTTGAGGTGCTAACTGAAGAATGCTGCCAGCACCATGACCAACTTTTTGGCAAGGCAGCCCTGAGTGTCCCAGATACTGGGAAGAAGAAGATTTGGCTGCAAATCCAGGACCGGATCAATGCCATTGGGGTGAGCCACCGAACCCTGGATGAAATTAAAAAAAGGTGGTACGACCTGCGCTCCAGAACAAAGGAGAGGGTGGCAGAGCGGCTCAGGGAAATGAGGGGCATAGGAAGGGGCCCATCCACCATCCCACCACCCACAGCCATGGAAGAATTGGTGGAGCAGACCCTGGAGCCTGAGGCCGTGTCAGGAATTGGAGCATTGGACACTTCTGCGCAAGGGACATCCAAAAGTGAGTACCATGAAATATGCATTCACACCTACAAATGCAGTATCCACACTCTCCCAGTACACAGCAGCAGGCACAACCAGACTAGCTCCATTCCAGACTAGCAACCACTAGAATGGTGCATTATGGGCAATGTAGTACAGTAGTCAGCACATAGGCAAATGTTTATTATGAGGCATACAACAGATGTGAGAGACTGACAGTGTGTTACCTATGTCCCACAGGTCTCCCACACGACACCCCCAGCAGCCACACCATCCAGGGAGGAGACAACGGGCCACAGGCAGTGCAGGAGGCTGCAGCAGATATTCCAGGGCCCAGCACGACACCACCACAGTCCCCTCCAGAACAAGTGCAGGACATGGAGGAAGAACACAAGACCCCTGGCCCCAGCCCCACAGTAAGACGTCAAGAACCAGCAGCACAACCACGTCGCAGATGAGGATGCCAAGTTCAGGCGGTGCCCCAGGAGGAGATAGGGGAGGCAGCAATGTCTGTAGTCGAGACATCCCTTCTTACCGGTCAGCACCTGCAAACAAGACAATTGCGGTTGATCTCAGGTGCTTTGCACAGACTTGAAAATAACATGACCCATGGCCTGGCTGATGTGAACTCGCAGTTCACAAGACTCAATGACAATGTGAGCGAACTCACCCAGTCCACCTCCCAACTAGTGACGGAACTGGTGGCTGATAGATGCAGCGCAAAGCGCAGGGAGCCCCACCTAGTCACACGCTTTGACCGCATGGCAGCGTCCATTGGGCGTCTTGCTACGAACACTACTGGCCTGTCAAGACGGACTGTGAGTCTGCAGGTCAAACTTGCCCACTTTGCTGGGGATGTGGCACAGGGACTAGGCCACATCAGCCACGCAGTCGACATGTTGGAAGCCAGGCAAGTGGCAAGGGGCACAGGTGAGACCCCTCAGGACAGTGAGGAGGTGTCCACTATCAGCAGTGTGTCTGCAAGTGACTCACGTGTGCTGAGGAGTGGAAGTGCACCGCAGGGGTCAGCAGACCCACCTGGGATGAGCCATGCTGGGCGAACAAGGAGGAGGGTGTAGGCCATAAGACAGCATGACTCATGAGGCACATGAAGTCAATGTGTCCTTATAAAAATTGGACATGTGCAGCCCCTTACGGACAGAATTTTTCTTTCAACATTTGGTTCACAAATAAAAAGGTTTGGTTTGTTCCACTACACATCTGGGCTCTGTTTGTGTGACATCAGTGATTGTGGTGACAGTTGCCACGTACCTGCCAAAGTATTGGGTTGCAATGTGGTCCCGTCTCTGTCTGCCTTGATTTGCAATGCTTCTATCCCCAGGCTGGCGATGTGGTAGCTCTTGCTCCTCATCCTCAGAATCTGTGTCTTCAGGGGTGAGATGTAGCCCACGTCTGGTGGCAATGTTGTGTAGGATTGCGCATGCGCCAACGATCTTGAATGCTGTTACTGGGGCATACTGGAGTGCACCTCCACTTCTATGGAGGCATCAGAATCCTGCCTTTAACAGTCCAAAGGTCCTCTCAATGACAGTTCTGGTCCGCTGATGTGCACTGTTATATCGCCTCTCATTCTCCTTGCCAGGTGTTAGGTACGGGGTAAGTATCCATGGTCTTAGAGCATATGCACTGTCACCTGTTTGGCAAAAATAAGCAACGTTAACAGGGCATAGATGGTTTCTACAGTGACTTGTGTGTATGGCTTCAGGGTGTAGTCAGCAATACCTAATAGATATCAGTCTCCAAACTCCCCACGTTCTAGGCGTTGGTGTATCCCACTGTGCCTGAAAATGTATGAGTCATGTGTACTCCCTGGAAATTTGGCTACAATGTCAGTGATTACATTATGGGCGTCACATACCACCTGGATGTTCAGTGTGTGGGTACATTTCCTATTGGGGAACACATATTCCAGATTTGCAGGAGGGCAGATTTGTATATGTGTCCCGTCCACACACCCTATTACATGAGGGAAGTTGGCAATTCTGTAGAAGTCCAGCTTGGTGCTGTTAATTTCTGCCTCATTCCTGGGTAGGTATATGTATCTGGACATGTGTGTGAGTATGGCATCTAGGAAACATCTGAGGAATAGTGAGAGTTCACTTTGGGATACCCCACCTGCCACTGCAATCACCCCCTGATAGCTACCCAAGGCCAAGAGGAGCAGTGAGCATAGCACTTGCACATGTGTGGGGATGGCGCTGCCGTGCATAGTCTGGCGTTGAAGCTGCGGATTGAGTAGTTCAATTAATTCTAATATTGCTGCACTGCTGAGTCTGTATTTGTCATAAATCTCCTCCTCAGTTTGTTGGAAAAGTGTCTGCCTGGTTCTGTATATCCTCTCCTGTCTCTGGCTCCTCCTCTGCTGGGCGGCATGGACTCTCCTCCTCCTTGCTATCACATATAGTTCAGCCATTTTGAGTAACCCAGATGCCTTCTAGGTCTCCTTTTATACTTTGGTTCTGGTTACCACCTGCTCTGACTTAGTGGTAATTTGGGTGTGCAAAATGGGCTTTTTGCGACTAGTCACAATTTGCGAGTGGCTTTTTCATATGGTTTGTGACTCGCAAATTGCGACTTCCTATTTGCGGGTTGCAAAATCAGGTCGCTATTTTTGCGAGTCGGTAATGGCTTGCATCGTAATTTGCACTTCGGAAATGGGATTTTTGCATGCCATTTCCGATTTTGCGGTGTCGCAAATTGCGAATCGGGCCATTTGAGACTCGCACAACTTTGCTACATCTGGCCCCAAATGTGGTATATAAATAGAATTGTACTCAAGACAGTGCCACTACTTGGTTTTGCATAAATATTTTCAGCTGTTTTTGAGAACATGGGGCATCATTCACAAACAATTGGTGTATGGCAGTGCTGCAAGCCTTTTAGGTCAGGAACACACCATATTTATGTGATACAGTGCATTCCTGTCCTTTCAGCCAGTGCAGAAATTGCTGCTGAGTGCCAACGCAAGCATTTTTCCACCATAGTGCAAGGGTGTCTGCATTGTTGGCATGATTGTTTTTGTGCTGGGAGGGACACCTTCCTGCACAAAAACAATCAATGGAGGCATTTTCCTCTTTCTGAGTGTGTTGCAGAATACCGCACACAAAAAGGAGGAAACAATAAGGAGTAATAGAGTCATTTCTCCTCATTACGCTTCCCTTGGAGCGGCACATAGTTCTGACGCATTCCCAGGTTTACAGATTCTTCCTTGACGTAGAGGAAAGCAAGGCAGCACATTCCACTTCCTTGTCTTATCCCATATTTTTGAAGCCATGCAAAGCCACGCAGGGTGGCTTTGCATTGACTTATAGATCTGATTGAGATCGCAGCATCATAAAAAGTGAAACTCTGGCATCACAGGCTTCCTGTAAATGAAGCCAGTAATGTTTAAAAAGTGTTTCAGTCTGGGCATGAAGAGGTCACATTTTGGCTTTATCTCACGGTTTTTCCATGAATTTGCTAATCTACAGATAAATAGCAAATCTTATTCATAAAACAAAGACAGACCACTGGGCTAGAGAGCTTTTACTGTGGTCATCCATAGCAGACCCCATCTGTGACATGCATCAACTAACTCTGATTGGCTGGCTGTCACAGACTATTTATGTTGTGCACCAAGCACAGTGTTGGGAGACCAAAAAAGAAGAAAAGGGCATAAGGTGGCAGAGTGAGCCTACTCTGACACCCAGGCCCATGTGGGGGGGGTTCTAGAGGGATCACTAGGCACCAAAATAAATAGCAAAAATTATTAATATTTTTTTGGGATGTTTGAATAGAATGTCAGATTTGGCAACCCCAGATCCTCCCTGGATCCTACTGACCTCCCTGGGGCTTCAGGATTCAGAAATCCTGAAAAACAAAAGACAAAAAAGTATTCAGTGAACTATGGTTCTGCTTGGAAAATGGCCTCACATGGTGGTTGGCCGCCTGTAGTAGTTAGGAGGAGGGCCTGGCTGTAGTCCAGTTCTTGCCACCAAACACCGCTGCACAAGGCCGAAGGTCAGGTGTAGAGTGGGTTGGCCATCCATGGCAGGATGGGGCCTTGTGGCCAACCTCAGTGGCACACAGCCAAAGACCTAGTACAAAAGGGTTTGGCCACATTTAGCAGATTGGACACCTGTGTCCGATTCCCATGGTGCACAAGTGTAGACCATGTGAAGATGGGGTTCGCCTCCAATGTAGAGCTTTACTCACCCCATCTATGTATGGCCAAAAGTAGTGTGGTGCAGATTATGCACACACCCAGAGGGTTGGGCACAAGGGTTGTGCAGATGGCCTTGCCACAGTCCTGACCCTTTTACCAACCCCACAATTTGTGGATGAAAGCTGTGTGCAGCAGGGACTGGCTTCTCTCAGCTGGTTATTCACAAGGAATTGTTGCATGTGGTTAAAAAAAAGAATTCCATGAAAAAAAATAAAGGTTAGAGTGAAGCTATGGTTATATTTGATTATAGCACAATAACATATTTAAAAATACATTTTTTGGAAAGTTTGTATAAAAAACAAAGTTACATTGAAATTGTAGTTGCAAATCAAATTAGGAAAACTATAAAAATTCACAAGCTACAGATAGGATTGCAGCTCATAGCTCGGTCAACAGATTTGAAAACTATAACTAGCACACATTGAAAAGGCCTAAAGACTACTATACTTTTGGCCTTCTTTCCTCTGTAAAACCAATCTAACATGTAGTCTGTGCCTGGTACTCTGTAACAGTCATAACTTGGAATTTGACATTTGCACGCTAGTAACAAACACTTTCTTTTTGCAGCAGGACTTCTGTTCTCGAGCCTTGGGTGTTGTTTGTCACTGGTCTTTTTATGGCTGTCGAATCTGATCTGCAGGTCTAGGGATACCCACCAATTACTACATTTAGTGGGCGATTAGGGGAGTACCTGGAAGTGGCCAGTGGCCCATTTACCTTAGGGTGGCTTCCTGTGGGAAGAGGTCACATCCCTTACACTGATAGGCTATTTTCCTGCCACCCAAGATGGAGGAAATTGAAATGGAGGGGTCCCCTCGCCTGCCATACCTTGGGAGTGGTGTTGGCAGGAGATGGTCACTCCTATTCTAGCTGAGCTTTCCTCCCAGTTTTCCCTCTAAAAGTGGGGGAAAAACCATTGGGCGGCCATCTGCTGATAGCGCAAGAGTCAGAGGTCAGATTTCGAAGGCAGTACAGCCTCTGAAGCTGACTGCTAGGCCTGCATGCCTGCCGGGGGGAGGAGGTGACACCTCCACCCAAGAAAGGCTTTGTGTTCTGGCTCCTGAGAGCAGAGGCTGTCACCCCAGGGGTCCAGATCTGTGTCGGTTGGTAGGTATTGTAGGGGCTACCTCTAAGGTACCCTCTAGGCACTTTGGTACCCTGGGCATGGGGTACTAACAGTAGGCCTCAGAGAGCAGCAACAATGATTGTGCCACCCTCTATGGCCATGCATTCAGATGCCCCCAGCACTGCCATTGCAGGCTGGGTGTCCTGGTGCAAACCTAAAACACAAACTCGACTTGGCAAACTGCCTGTGTGCCCTGTCCACCATACAGTGCAAAGATACCCCTCTGGCAGACCTACCAGCCCTTAGGCAGGGTGCACTATATCATATGTGAGGGCATAACTGCATGAGCAATATGCCCCCACTGTGCCCTTGCCAAACCTGGAACATAGTGAGTGGACAGAGCAGCCATTTTTAATACATGTGCTGAACACTGGTCAACATGAGTATTCTAGCTACATGATGGCCACTCTGAACCCTGGGTTGTTTGGTATCAAACAACTCAGAATGATACATCCAAATTAGTACCAGTATTGGATTTATCAGTAAATGTAACTAGGGGTCACATTAGAGGTGCCCCCTGCAAAGTCTAACTACCCTGGCATGGTTGCTGACTGATTCTATCCAGCCTTCCACCTCCAGAGACCCACTCTACAAACCTTGGGGGAGAGGTCTGTCTCTCTGATTTGTAGAACAATGCCCTTCCTGGGTGGAGGTGCTAACACCCCCTCCCTCTGGAATGTGCACGGCCCTGGTGGCAAGCTTAAAATGGCTTACCACCTTTGAAGCTCAACCCCCAGACCTGCTGCTAGCAGCAGATGCTCATCCCATTTGTAAACCCCCACTTTTGGTGGGTGAAAAGGCGGGAAACTACACAAAGGGTAGGAGGAGTGGCCCCACGTAGCATGCACCACCCCTAAGGTGTTGCCTGCTAGGTGGACACTCCATTTTCATTTTCCACCATCTTAGATGAAAGGAAAATAGCCAATCAGGGATAGGGAAGTGACCCTTCCCACAGGAAGTGGTCACTATAGTGGGTGTAGCCACCAAAAGATAGGTGTCTCATTGCACACTACCAGGTTTACCCTAAAACACCCACTAAATGCAGTATTTGGTGGACATCCCTAGACCAGATAATCATATTTGATGGACAAAAAGAAGAAAAACACAAAGAAGTGGTGCCAAACTCTGCCTGTTGCACCCAGGGCCTGACAATCACCGCTGAGGATCTGCTGGACCACTGGAAAAACTTTAAAGAACTCCAGAGGACCTCCTTCAGGCTTCAAAAATTTCCAAAGAACTCTCTCCAGAGTGGAAGTACTACTCTGCAACAAGAAGACACCAGATAACCAGTGAGGGTCACTTCACTGACCAGCCACTAACCCATGAACTAGAAGATGCAACTGGACCTGACAACACACTGATGACCATGAAGAGAAACCGTACACGTGTGCCAAGTTTGGTGGCACTGTACCCTCCAGTGGTCAAACCGTACCAATACCCTGGGTATTGGTCAGCTAACAACAGACACCAGGAAAACAAGCCAGCCGAGGGCTGAAAAAGGACCAGAAGGAAGCCCAAGTTGAGGGACTTAAGGAACATCCCAGAATTCCCACCAGAGTGCCCCCGTTGTCCTGAAAACGACCCTTGAACTAACTTACCTCCAGCTCCAAAGGGCATCTTTGGGCACAGCTCCTGGCTCACTGATTCACTCTGCACCCGGCTGCCCTGTGCCTTGCAAAAAAGAACCTGCTGTGCCCTATGGATCCCTCACCCCTTGCAACCTTGAGACTCCAAGGGGACCCCAAGGAACTACCTCTAGCCTTACCTGTGCAGTGTTTTTCCAAGTGGTCACTAGCAGCGGCCCTTCACCAGCTCCAGAGACATTTCACTGCTGCTCCCACCGGAACCGGGAGCCGCCGAACCTGCAAAAAGAAAACTTGGTAAACCAACTGTACGAATTTATATGAATTTCTAAAGGTGACATTTCATTGATTCAAGTGGTGTGTAATTACACACAAAAAGACTATTTTTATTAAACTTCAAAAATCCATATCTCAGAAAGTACTTAACCAATTTTGACAATCGTGGTCTTAAAAATTGCATACAAATCTGTATTTCTATAAATTGGTCTCAAGTTATTCCTTTGAGTGTGTGAGTTGCAAGATTGATGCTGTGAGTACAACAAATGCTTTGCACCTCTCCAAGCTTGGCCTAACTGCTCAACCAAGCTTCTATACAAATTAGAGCATTAGGTGTGCTTGCCTGGACCCCTTGCACAGTGTGCCTAGCTTTGCACACTACATAGAGGGTCAGCCTCCTACAGCCCAGACCACAACAAAGGCTTCCCTCTCTATGGCGCTTCATATTCTTCTGCCTATAAAAGCAATAGCCAGGCAGGTCATGTCCCTCATTATTTGTCTGGGCTAGGACTCCTCCTATTCCAAGTCTAGAGACAACTATCTGGAGCGTTCAGGACTGGGGCAGAGCACATTGTATCCTTCAGAGTGTCAAACGCTTTTTGACAACTCACTGTCCAGTTGATCTTTTTGGTCATTTTCTTGGAGGTAAGTTCTGCGAGGGGGGCCTCTATGGTGCCATAATCCTTCACAAACCTCCTATAGTATCCAGTCAAGACAAGGAATGTCCTGACTTGGATCTGGGTAGTTGGAGCTTCCCAGGCTAGACTTTTCTGGATCTTGGGCTCTAGAGAATGAACTTGGCCTCCACCTACCAGGTGTCCCAAGTACACAACCTTTCCCAACCCTATCCGGCACTTACTGGCCTTGATAATGAGGCCTGTATTTTGCAGGGCCTCAAGGAATTTTCGCAGGTGGATCGGGTGATCTTGCCAGGTGGCGCTATAGACAGCAATATCATCTACATATGCTGCACTATAGGATTCCAGTCCAGCCAGGACTTGGTTCACCAACCTCTGGAAGGTGGCAGGGGCATTCTTTACTCCAACGGTCATGACAGTAAACTGATAGTGTCCTTTACTCCAACGGGCATGACAGTAAACTGATAGTGTCTCCTTGGGGTGGAGAATGCTGATCTCTCCTTTGCTCCAGGGGTCAGTCCAATCTGCCAGTACCCAGATGTGAGATCAAAGGTACCTAAATATTCGTCTGTCCCTAATCTCTCTATGAGAGCATCAGCTCTTGGAATTTGATGCATCTGTTTTTTGTGACTGAGATGAGGCCCCTGTAGTACACACAAAACCTCATTTACCTTTTCTCTTCTTTGGAATGAGGCTTGAGAACTAAAACCACTGGGCAAGCCCAGGGACTCTCAGAGGGTTAAATAACACCGAAATCAAGCATCTTTTTTAACTTGACTTGGATGCTCTCTCTGACATGGTCTAACTGCCTATAGATTTTTTTCTTTACAGGCAAGCTGTCACCAGTGTCCACATCATGGATTCACCAGTTAGTCCTATCAGGGGTCAGAGAGAATAAGCCAGCATACTGGTTGAGGACTTGACTGCAATCAGCTTGCTGTTGGTCTGTGAGAGTGTCTGACAGTACCACTTCATCCATTCCATCCACAGAACCATTGTGTGGGTTGCTGGAGAGGAGATCGGGGAGAGGTTAATTCTCTTCTTCCTGTCCCTCATCTATAATCATGATCATGGTCACCTCAGCTCTGTCAAAATAGGGCTTCAGGCAGTTGATATTTATAACCCTTTTGAGATTCTTGCAACTGCAAAGTTCAACCAGGTAGGTGACCTTCCCTTTTCTTTTAAGTATGGGGAGGGCAGAGACCACTTGTCTTAGAAATCCCTAGAAGATAAAAGCTCCAATGCCCAAATTCTATGTCCTGTTTGGAACTCTACCATTGCAGCCTTTTGGTTGCACCAGTGCTTTGGAAGCTCCCAGCTCGGTTGAATATTTTTACTTACTTTTCCCATGTACTCAGCCATCCTGGAACGTAGGCCAAGCACATAGTCCACAAAGTACTGTTTAAGCTCTTTGAGAGGCCTCTTCCAGCCTTCCCTCACAAGACTTAATGGACCCCTAACAGGATGCCAAAAGAAAAGTTCAAAGGGGTATAACCCTACTCTTTTTTGTGGCTCTTCCCTGTAGGCAAAAAGCAGATATGGAAGTTAGACATCCCATCTCCTTCTGAGCTTTTCAGACAGTCCTCCAATCATGCATTTCAATGTCTGGTTAAATCTTTCAACCAGTCCATTGGTCTGCAGATGGGATGGGGTAGTACATTTATAAGTCACTCCACGTTCCTGCCACACATGTTTTAAGTATGCTGACAAAAGTTAGAACCACTATCTTATACTGCCTCCTTAGGAAGGCCAACACTGGTAAAAATGCCCAGGAGGGCCTTTGCCACTGAAGGGCAGTGATGGGACGGCTTCAGGGTGCCTAGTGGCTAGACCCACTACTACTAAAATGTACTTGTTTCCTGAAGCTGTTTGAGGGTCAAGTGAGCCAACAATGTCAGCCCCTACCCTTTCTAGGGACACCCCAAACACAGGTAGTGGGATTAAGGGGGGCCTCCTGGTGGTCTCCTGCCTTGCCATTGTCTTGGCAGATGACACAGGACTAGCAAAAGTCCTTTACCTTCTGGGACATCCCTGGCCAGTAAAAATGATGAACTAGCCTGCTCCATGTTTGTCACAGATAAGAAAAAGTAGAAAGTTGTCTTCTATAGCACGCTGATTCACAGACGTGTCCACATTTTTTATAAAAACTAATGACTTCTTTTGTAAAAGTAAGAGGTTTAATTCACATCCCTTGTGGACGATCAGTCCAGATTAAGCTTCTTTCAGTAGTTTAACTACTTTTTGAACAAAATCACAAATATGGGAACTACAACAAAATGTTTTCTTTTGTTTAAAGAACTGCATTCCTAGAGTGGTATTACAAGTGCATGTCTCTGACCACATACTATATTATGATACAGAGGGGGCGTGGTCTGGAGTCCATGGAGTAGCATGCTCTGAGCAAGGCTCCCGGCTGCTGTCAGCCATCCACAAGAATTCAGACTCCCCCGGCCTGATGATCCACCCCCCAGACTCCTGGAGATATGAGCTAATGTACCCCCGACCTCGCTGAATCTAATTGATTGCCCTGAACTCCGCGGTTGGAACCATGATGATCGTTTGGGCCAAAGCCCAGCCCCCACAAAATGGCTGCACACGGGAGGGATGAGCGTTGTGAGCAAGAGGTGGATCAGCAGCACCAGACGGAGCAGAGACCCATGAGCCAGTAATCCTCTGAGTGAGAGGAGTGTGACTGCTTGTGCTGGGGGCCTGGAGACGGGAGCCTGTGGAGCAGCGAGATGCCCCAGATGGGCCGGCAGGCATACGACCGGTGAGCAGGGGAGAACCTGGAGGCAGGCTTAAGGCTGAGGAAGGAGGAGCAGAAAAAAGAGAAGCTGCAGAGGAGAGAAGCTGCCCTGGGGTGTCACCTATCCGCTTTCCCGGGAGGAGATTGGTGCCAAGACCGTGGTGAATGGGGATGGGCGTAGCTGGTGTCTCTCCGGCCCCGTGGAGGGGGGCGCTGCCGCAAGTGCTGTGACATTGAGCTCTGGTTGACTGAAGACTGCAGCAGAGCCCCAGAGACTTACTCTGTTTGGACCCTGAGCGGGCCTGGATCGAGGGCCGTATATGAAACAGCACCGGAATGGGGGCTCTGAGGGGGAAAACACTGTGGGACCCCCGACATAGAAGAGGAGAACTGGGGACCCACCCCCCGGGACCACCATTACTTGATCAGGGTGGAACGGTGCGGGCTGGGACAGATGGAGTAGCACAGACCACTGGATACCTCCAGCGACATGCTGTGGGCCCGCCAATACATAGGGGCCGGAAGTGAGTACATGGACAGACCCCTGAAACTGATACCATTCCCCTGTTAGGCTCCATTGGGAGAGCACCAAAACCAAATCACAGTAAGCTGTGCCTCCTACACTAATTGAGCTGCACACCAAAAAATTATGTTGTGAAACACCAGCCTTGCACTCTTTGGTCAACATGGGCAAAGCCACAAAAAAGAGGGAGAGGACGGACCAGAGTGCTATGATGGGGCCGCACGACATGAGTGGAGGAATCGGACCTGCGGCTTCAGACTGGAGCACGCCTCCTGAAACAAATCTGGACACAATCCTCCAGGCCATAGCAGCGTCCCGGGAGGCCTTGAGCTTAAAATAGATACGATAGCCACTGACCTTAGCCTCCTGAGGGATGATCACTGATGACTATCTGACACAGTCACTACTAACGAAATGACACTTGGTGAAATTACACCAGATTTCTGGCAATTTCACACATGCATGACTAAGATGGAAAAGCAAATAAAAACTCTGGAGACGCGAGCGGAAGATGCAGAAAACAGCAAGAAGAAGCAATATACGAATAGTGGGCCTACCTGAAAAATTGAGGGGAAAGCGGCCAATATGACTGCATTTTTGTAGCAATGGATTTGCAACAAAATTGCCCCTGAGAGACTTTCTCCCTACTTTGCGATTGAGCGGGCCCATCGGGTGCCACCTCGGTCCCAGCCCCCAGGCGCGCAATCCTGTCCAGTGATCGCTAAGTTGCTCCACTTCAGGGACCGGGATCATGTTCTAACCCAGGTGCGACTGCTAGGTGAGATAAAAATCGAGAGTCACTGCATTATGATTTACCCAGATTTCACAAAAGACACTCAGAAGCAGAGAGCATATTTTGCTGAGGCCAAGAAAAAGCTAGGAGAGTTTGGAATCCAGTATGCTATGTTGTTCCCTGCCAAACTAAGGCCCATATTTATACTTTTTTAGCGCCGCATTGGCGTCATTTTTTTACGTAAAAGCAGGGCAATCTTACAAAATACAATTATATTTTGTAAGTTTGCGCCGTTTTTGCGTAAAAAAAATTACGCAAATGCAGCGCTGAAAAAGTATAAATATAGGCCTAAGTGTTAGTAACAATAATACCACACTCTTCTTCACCTCCCCCCAACAGGTATAGGAATGGTTGGACTCAAACATCCCTGCCATGATAGAGAACCCCAGGGACAAACTAAACCCACACATGGGACGCAGGAGGAAATCACAAAATAGTATGGCTGTGGCAGCACCATCGCCCTCACAGGCACTAATGGAGAGGCAAGAAGCGGTGGAGATGGCGGTGACCCTTGGCAGAAAAGTACCTCCCACCCCACGGATATTCTGTCCGACAGCGACTCGATCTCTGAATGTGCCTTGCTTTCCTCCTGAGACTCAGCTGACCCGCCACCGATGGTAACACCTGGTACCTCAGATTAGATCATATAAATTCGACATTCCCTGGAGCATGCAGGTTGTCTGGTCTCACCTTGAGGGCTGGGGAAGAGCTAAAATAGTGGTGGATGCTCTTTGGCCATGTGAGGCACCTTTGACTTACCTGAGCTGAGAGCCATGCTATGCCCGCGTTGGTTGGAACAGAAGGGCGCTACCTGGCCCGATGGTAGCACTGTTATCTCTACGGATGAGTGAGCTCAATCAACACTACCCTGAGGGTCGACAGATCCTCCTGGCGAGACGGATGGCATGGGGCAGGTTCAGCAGAGTCTGCTCTTGAGTTCCTTGCACTGATCCCCCTACTTGAACTGTTGTAAATGTTATAAGAGAGTTTGAACGGGGTTGGTTATGATACCGATCCTGGGGAAGGGGAGTTGGGTTGGTTGTTTATCTGTATTGTTGCATTGGTTTCCACACTGGGGATGCGTTGGAAATGGGGTCTCTAGTTGGCAGTGGGTTTGCACCCTGTCCAAGTCTGAACCATCCCTCTGGTCAGGATAATGCAGATACTAGCTCAGATAACCCCTGCTCACCCCCTTGGTAGCTTGACACGAGCTGTCAGGTTTATCTCAGAAGCAATGTGTAAAGCATTTGCACATAACATATGGTAACACAGTGAAAACACTACAAAAGGACACCACACAAGTTTTAGAAAAATAGCCAATATTTATCTATTTAAAACAGGACCAAATACAATAAAAATCCAACATACAGTGCTAAAGATATGAATTTTGCAAGATTTATCTTAAAAATACAGCTCTTTGAAGTTGATAGCTCCACCTGGGGCTATCACGGCGTCGTGAGCAACAAAACCAACAGTTCAGGCCGGCTGAGGTGTTGCTGGCCAGCTAAGGTGTCGGGAAGACCTGCAAACACTAGCTTGGATTTGCAGGGCTTTGTGATCCTCGCGGTGTGCTCCAGAGAGTGGTGTCTCTGGCGTCCTGGTGTCGGTTCTGCACTCGGTGCAGGAGTCGTTGGGCCCTTGAAGTCACGCACCTCGGGGTTCGAACTCAGGGCTGATGAAATCAGGGGCGCTGGCGTGGATGGCATCGGAGCTCCAGTGCAAAGCGGGACGATATGACGTATGGTACCCACAGGTCACGGTGCAGGCAGTGGCTCGGTGACAGCATTCAGCAACGTCAGTGAGACCAGGGCTGTGGTGTGAAGTGGGGGGTGGTGCGATTTGCAGTGTCACCAGGTCATGGTGCAGGCAGCGGCACCGCTGTTGCTGAAGCGCTGTCGTCGGTAGGACCAAGCCAGTGGTGCGGGATGGGACGGTGGTTTGTGACCCTCACGAGCGGTGCCCTTAGGCCACGGTGCAGGCAGGATGCCTGGTGATGACACAGAAGTCGATGATGCTGGTGTCGGTGGACCAGGGCTGCGGTGCCGGACGGGACGACGCTTCGTGTACCTCACGAGCAGTGTCCACAGGCCACGGTGCAGGCAGCGGCGCTGGTGTCGGCAGGAGCAAAGGCATCGGGGATGCCCAGGATGCGGTGTGAGCAGGTGATGCTAGAGTGTGGGGCCCACAGGTCGTGGTGGGAGCAGCGGCTTAGTGAAGTCGTCCGATGACGGCGTCGGTGAGACTAAGGTCGTGGGGTGAAGTGGGGCAATGTAACTCCGTGCGGCATAGGCAGGTCACGGTGCAGGCCAGCGGCATTGTTGGCGGCATCACAGTGGTTTTTCCTCTTGAACAGCAAAAAACACACAGTTCCCAGTGCTGCAGGTCGAGGAAACTGAAGTCTTTGGTGTCCATGAGACTTCCAATAGGAGGCAAGCTCTACTCCAAGCCATTGGAGAACTTTCTCACGCAGGATACACAGCAAAGTTCACCCTTTGCTTTCTTTTAAGGTAGAAGCAGAAACTGCAGGCCAATCCGGCAAAGTAACACAACAAAGGGACAGTCCTCCTCCTCCTCCAGCTCTTCAGCTCTTCTCCTTGGCAGAGGTTCCTCTTGATTCTACAACGGTCCTAAAAGTCTGGGGGTTTGGGTCTTCTTCTGAAACCCCTTTCTGCCTTTGAAGTTGGTAAACTTCAAAGCAAAGCCTCAAGTGTTTGCTACATCCTTCCTTGTTCAAGCCAGGCCCCCCACACACACCAGGGGGTCAGAGACTGCACTGGGTGAGGGCAGGCACAGTCCTTTCAGGTGTGAACGACCACTCTTCCCTCCCTTCTAGCTCAGATGGCTCATTAGGATATGCAGGCTACACCCCCAGCCCCTTTTGTGTCACTGTCTAGAGAGGTGCAAAACAGCCCAACTGTCAATCTGACACAGACAGGCAATCCACAAACAGTCAGAGTCACAGAATGGTTTAAGCAAGAAAATGCCTACTTTCTAAAAGTGGCATTTTCAAACAGATAATTTAAAAACCAACTTCACTAAAAAATGTATTTTTATATTGTGAGTTTAGAGACCCTAACCTCCACATTTGTATCTGTTCTTAAAGGGAATCTGCTCTTTTAGGCTATTTAAAGGCATATAAAACACACTAGTACATGTCCTACCGTAAACATACACTGGACCCTGCCCCAGGGGGCTACCTCGGGCCTACTTTAGGGGAGCCTGACATGTAGTAAAAGGGAAGGCTTAGTCCTGGCAAGTGGGTACACTTGCCAAGTCGAATTGGCAGTTTAAAACTGCACACACAGACTCTGCAGTGGCAGGTCTGAGCCATGGTTACAGGGCTACTAATGTGGGTGGCACAACCAGTGCTGCAGGCCCACAAGTAGCATTTGATTTACAGGTCCTGGCCACTTCTAGTGCACTTTACTAAGGACTTACCAGTAAATCAAATATGCCAGTCATGGATAAACCAATCAATTTCAATAGGGAGCACTTGCACTTTAGCACTGATTAGCAGCGGTAAAGTGTGCTGAGGCAATAAACCAGCAAAAACAGAGTCCAGTAAACCATAAAATCAAGATATCAGAAGGCAAAAAGACAGGGGAGACTTGCCAAAAAGCTGCAAGGTCTAACATATGTCCCCTCCAGTTGAGAGTAGGGAGGACTATCCAATCCCTGGGGAGTCATGCTCACTAAGGCGGAAAAACCTTGACAGACCATTAGCGTGTTCTGTGCCAGGGCGGTGTTCCACCATAAAGTCTATCCTCTGTAGGGAAATGGACCACCTCAACAGTTTTGGGTTCTCAACCCTCATCTGCATTAACCATCTGAGGGCCCTGTGGTCGGTCTGAACTCGGAAGTGAGACCCAAACAAGTAGGGTCTTTGCTTCTTCAGTGCCCAGACCACAGCAAAAGCTTTCCTTTTATTTGCACTCCACCTCTGATCCCTGGGAGTAGTCTCCTGCTAAGGAAGACTACAGGCTGGTCTAGGCCCTCCTCATTTAGCTGTGAAAGTACTGCTACCACACCATGCTCAGAAGCATCTGTCTGTACCACAAACTCCTTTGAGAAGTCAGGGCCAGTAGCACGGGCGCCGTGCACATGGCCTCCTTCAGCGTGTCAAACGCGGTCTGGCACGCCTCAGTCCAGATCACCTGTCTAGGCTGCTTCTTAGAAGTCAGCTCTGGCAAGGGGGCAACAATGGTGCCATATCCTTTGACAAACCACCTGTAGTACCCGGTGAGGCCTAAGAAGTCTTTCACCTCTGACTGGGTCTTGGGGGCTGCCCAAGCCCAAATGGCATCAATTTTGGGTTGTAGGGGTGCCACCCGGCTACTCCTTACCTGGTGTCCTAAGTACGCCACCGACCCCTGCCCTATATAGCACTTACTGGCGTTGATAGTGAGGCCTGCAGTGTCAGGTCTAACAGGGTGAATCTGCTCAATCATTACTGCATATATGCACTGGGAATTTCTTCGAGCAAGCCAAACTGGCCACAAGGGCAAAGGGGCACACATTTATTAACCAGGGTTAACATATTGCGTCCCCCCATAACCTATAACTTTATAACGTGGTATGTCAGGGGACTGAACAGCATGGCTAAACGCTACAAAGTCTACTCCAAATTAAAGAGGCGGGGTGCACACATTGCAAATATCCAGTAAACACACCTCACAGGTCAAGAATCCAAAGCCATCGCCAAGCGATGGCATGGGCAAGCGTATGCCACCACATACTCAGCATCTGCCAGAGGGGTCCTACTGTAAATTCTCCTGGGGTCTTTACATCAAGAGGCAACAAGAGACTGCAGCGAAGCGGACACCCATAGAACTTGTGACCGTTTGGTAGATTGTCTGAAAGAACCAGAATCGGACTCCCCTGATACATCCTTTACATCTTTAATACAAAACGAGAATGGGGAACAGGAGAACAATGAAACGTCTGGCCATGAAACATAGATTTACACCATGGGCACATGTACTCCTGTACTTTGACACAAAGGATAGCGGGGTGAGCAGATGCGGGGAGGGGGTGTGGAGGAGTTAATGTTGGTGATGGGAGAGTTAACTTGGAGGACCAGATATTATAACATGCCATGGACATATGTCTTGGATGCATGTATCATAATAGCACTGTTTGAAATGTATTTTAATGATCGAAGCACCAAGGGATTTACACCTGGTTCATATACTTATGACAAACGCCAATAAAAAATGTTTTTTTTAAAACCGATATTATGATACATTTCACATTTATTGCTGTGCTTGTAGGCAGTGGCATTTGACTGGGCAAGTAACTCACGTTTTGTTAATGAGGTGAGCAAACGAGGCAAAAAAAGTTTATTCACACTGGAATCGTGGTATTTTACATTCGATGGCCACCATGACCAAGAAGGAGAGACGCAAAAGAAACAAGTAGTTCGCACTTGCTGAAGTGTATCGGTAATCGTGGTATTATCCATGTAACAGGGTCAGTCTGAAAGATGGTAACAAAACCTCCCCAAGGCAGGACAAACGTAAAGCATTTACCAATGATTTCAAAGGATTTTTTAAATGCAAGCCCACGAATTAGTGAAAGTGGTGGGAGTGGTTAAAAGCCCACAATACTTACAATAGGTCAAAGCGCTTGCACGCTCGACCTAAAAAACTAGCAAGGACCACATTGCAATTACATGTGCAAATATTTCAATTTGCAGGTTGAGTCTCCTCTTAGGAAACATCACTAAAGCTTTAGGTCCACTTTTACCTAGGTCTTTACTAGACAGCAGAGAATGGAATCCAACCAGATTCTACATCCAGAAGTTGTTCTTGAGGTAGGTCCTTGATCCAGGCTGGTCTCTCCGATTCAGCCCATTAGTGGCCCGGTCATTTTGTAGCTACCAGGACGCAGAAGCAGACCAGCACACTCACTGTATGCTTCTTTGCACCTGCAGAGAAGAAGAAAATGCCTCCCTTTATGGATGATGTACCTTTTGTCTGATTTGCTTCCTAGCCCGAAGCTATTGGAACTAATAAGGAGCACAGATGGAGCCTGGTAAAAACAAAGATACAAACAGCTGTCACTTTACAAACTGTTAAGAAAGAAAATGACATCTAAAAGATGTTTTCTAGGCTTTTCTACCCTTCAACCTTTTCTTCCCCTCAGTATGTATGTAAGATATGTTGGTTTGTGAAAATGTGAGCTGGTTCTGCCTAAATGTGTAGCTATACTACTCATAGTAGCTACTTAAACAACGCACTATGTAACCTTAATTTTTTGACACTCATTGAAAAGTGTTTAATAACGTCCATTGCAATTAATTTTCTTACTTTGAATAATGAAAGATTGAGTTAAAATTCAGAACGTTTAAAATGTATGCCTTGCAGGTCACATTGAAATGTTTGAAGCGAATACATTACATATTCAACTATTTTAACAGCGTTGGAAATTATAACCTGCAGGTAACACAAGAATTTCTGCAACAAGATAATTTACCAACTGAGCTGCCTTACATAAAACATATAGCAGTGGCTTATACATTACATCTGTGATCTGGGACAGGCGCATTAGCACGCTGTGCTATTTTATGGACTTTAGATGGACACCTATAAATGGTATAACTAACTCTGGTGGTGAATGGACTTGCTGGATAGATAACTGAGGGAGAAACACATATCTTAATGGAGTCAAGGGACCAAAGTTACTACTTTTTCAAGTTGCTAGATTGCATTGCATGAAATGAAACCGGGAGAGCACAGAACAGTGCCAAAATAAGGTATGGTTCTGTTCCTCTCTCTGTCTGTACTGAAGTACTTTAAGCTGCCTTACACCACGAAAACACACTTGCATATGCTGCAAGCTTGTGTGTGTGATTTCAAGCATAGGTTTTGTACTGGAAAAGTACCCTTCCATGTAAAATACTATTCACAGTTTAATACTTTTCCAGATTGTACGTGTGCTGTACACTTCAGCACACATGCAAAGCTGGAAAAGTTTGGAGAAAAGAGAACTTTTCTCCAATATTACATCTGCCTCAAAGAGTCATACAATTTGGGCACAAAGCCAAGGGTAGCTACATGGGAACACACATGTATCACAGATGGTACGCTTCCTTGATGTAAAGTAGTGCACAGTAGCGTGATGAGCAACTTTGCGTTACCTTAGTGCTACTTTTTTATGCTAAACATGTTATGCATGGACTCACTGTCTTACCCTTATCAGATCACCGCTCATGTGTCAGCACTCCTTCTACATCACCCAATTTATGGGATGTCAAAATAAACTTTCTCTATTTCAAGCACTGCTGTAAAGTAAGGCAGTGTGACACATCACAGCATATTTGCGTTCAGGTCATGTTAGCTGTATTAAAAATAAAAATTGGTAAAAATGGTTTATAAAATAAAATAAAACAGGTAGGGTAATTTATATTAACAGTAGTATTTTTGTGAAATATTTTTGTAGTCGTGGCTATTGTAAGACCAAGCACATGGAGGATTCATCCTCCGCTGTGGTTTAAAATGAAATTTGGAGTTGATATTCAATGTTTTGAGCACTAAAGCATTAAAAACACAATCTTTGCATCTGATTTCTGAAACAAAATGTATATTGAGCTTCATAAAAATAACTTGTTTAAAAAGCAATAGCTTGTCTTTCTTATTGTGGCATTTTCGCTATACTCGTGCTGCTATGTACGACTGTAAATAATCAGGTTTCCTGTTTCCTAACTGAAATGATCACGTTCTATCTCCAGGGTGTCCATGAAGTTGCATGGTGACAGGTATTAAAAATGTGTCTGGCGCAGTGGAACATGTGTATGCTTCTTCGAGGGACATGATGATAAGAAGATTCAGTTACTAGCGATATATTTATTGAAATAATTAATTGTTATTTCCGGAAAATGTCTCTCAAGTGTGTAAAGCACATGCTGAGATTGGAAAATTTAAATTATTGAACCTAGATATATAAATCACTGTGCTAGTGCGTTTGAATCCATCCTTTGAAATTTAAAATAACATTGTACTGCCCATTTCTTCCATCATTGCCCCGGTGGGCTGGATTCTTTGGCGGCTGGTTTTTAGGGCAGGGGGCTCTGCTGGTGCCGCTTTCATCTTCTCCAGCTTCCCAGCTAATTATAGCAATCGGAGGAAAAGGCTTCAGGAGCGAGAGAGGCGAGGGAAGAAGAGATGGATGAGAGAGTGAAAGGAAGGGAGGAGGGCCGATTTGAATAGTTGTTCAAGGGCTTCTTTTGGATCCCAATCCAGCCCACGAAGACGGAGTTCTTTCCTTCGACGATGCCTCCTCTTCTAAGTCATTGACATTCATTTCTAGGGACAGGAAAAAAAGGCCATAAAAGACTGACGAGACGGGAATATCTAGAGCACAGAGGGGGCAGGAACCGCAACAAGGAGCCGATCCAGGGCAGAGATGAGTTATGTCTGTTCCATGCTCTCCAGCTCTAATTTTTGCCCCCTGTAGTTACTGCCCCATCCTTTCTGCCTCAGTGCTTTCTGTCCCCACCCTTTGAATTGCAACTTCTTTCTGTCAGGATCCTGTCTCCCTCCAATGGCCACTGCCACTTTTCTTCATCCACCCTTTGCACTTTGGCCACTGGCACTTTTGCTCCCACGCCTTTCTGTGCGCTGTCTCAATATGTACTCCTATGTTGATCAATGGCACCTGTTCTCTCTGAATCCCTCTGCTTTCTGTCCTTCTGCTCCTCCGCTGTGTTCCTTCATCGAAACCCTGCCCATTCTGCCATCAATCACTCCTCCTCTGCGCTTTGAGCTCTGTGTCTTTTCCTTTATGCCCCTGGGGTTCTTTGTCCACTGTGTCTTCGGCCTTGTTCAATGCTTGTTCTCTCTGTCACTCCCTGCAGTTGCGCTATTTTTCCCTTTGCGCCGTGTAATTTATGCCATCCGTGCTGTGTTTGCTGCCCTTACCTTCCCTCTTATCGGCATCTGTACCTTGTTGCACTTGCCTTGTGAACCTCTGTAATCCTCTGCCTCCTTAGATAGCAGTGCTGTCTGCGCGCCGCAGGCCTGCTGCTCCCTGCTATCTCTGTGCTTCTGGTGCTGCACTTTTTATACTCCAGGGCCGCTGGCCTCTGCACTGTCTGTGTGGTCGCAGGACCCCTGGTCACTGTGATCTTGCTGTGCTCCCTAGTTCTGCTGCTCTCATGCAACTTGCCTGGCTCTCTGAATCAGAAACCTCTCACACCCGTTATTCAATATCTGATGATAGAAAAAATGACAAACTGGCCTTAAACTACCTTAGAGCTTTAAGTATCAGATCTGGTAACAGTACTTGTGTCAGAAACCGTGTGCTAACAACTGCTCCGTTTTCAATTAAGATGGGAGGTGCATGTCGATTAATGGAAACTGAAGAACAGGGAATAGAATATCAGCAACGAAATGTCAATAAAAAGGACGTTACCACAAGTGACCAATGTACCTAACACAGAGATGCGTCCCGGGTCTTCAAGAACACACATTTCTCATTAATTGAGCCCCAAAGCCCAAATGGAACCTTTACCGTGACAGAGCCCGGAGGACATTTTCTAACTAGGTTTAACCACAGTTCCTTCCCAACCACCAAGATGTAGCAAGAGGCACCTTTCATGCACGTCTTCAGCCAATCATAGCTTTTTAGGCACCTTTACTGTCAAAGTGCGGTGTGAAAAATACCATCACATGATAGTAAAACCAAATATGCAAGTCCCAGAATGCAACATTGTAGAAAATATGCCTTTTCTGAGAGGCCATTCTGAAGTTTTTGTGTTTTGCTGGACCCTATATATTTTCTGGCTTCAGAGCTCTGCATACTTTACACCTGGAAACCAGTAGTAAAATGCCTGTGCACCCCATATCAACATGGAAGAATTTGCATACTCCTTATTGGTTAATTTAATTATTTAATTAGCCCATAAGTCTCTTTTATGTCATAGAAAATGTACCCAGTGCCTGGAAGTTAAATGCCACAGGTAGTCTGCAGCAGCTATTGAGCCATCCACTATAATGGCACTGCAAACATGGCTTCAGGCAGTCTGACTTTAGCAAAATGAAAACTGCAGTTCAGCTTGTCAAAAGAAACCCTTTTTACCATTCAAAACCTCCCTTTTTAAAATAATAAAAAGTCACCTGTGGGACGTGACGTCGTGGGAAGACAATGTTTTGTCTTTATTCCTGCTGTATTGCTGAGTTCGTTTTTGTTGGCTTTAGGGCTCTATGCACTTTACCGCCACTAATCAGTGCACAATTTTGTACACTCTCTTTTAAACATGGTAAAATTGGACTACACTCAATTGACACATTTAATGTACTTGTAATTACCTAGTAAATGGCACTACATATACCCAGGTCATGTAAATAAATGACTCTCAAAACATGTCTTAGACCTGCGACTGCAGTTTTAAACCGTCATTTCGACCAGGCAAAGTAAACTTTTTACCAGGCCAGAGCCTTCATTTTTTAATATGTATAAGTCATCCCTAAGGTAGATCCTAGAGGCCCAAAGAGCAGGTTGCCTTGAATGTAAAAAGTAGGACATGTTTTTGCATGTCCTGGCTGTGAAAAACTCATAAAGTCGTTTTTTATTGTTGTTAGGCCTATCTCTGCTGTTGACAAACACTAGGTTACCTTTTTACATTTAATAAGTTATAACTTTAGATTGGGATCAGATAGACATATGGTGTTTTCACTCAAATGAATTGTAATTTAAAGTTCTCTTTATTGTAAAGTCATATTTTAAGTCACAGTTCTGAAAATGTCACTTTTAGACGTTGGTATTTTCTTGTCCCAACCATATGTGCCTTCTGGCAGTTTCCTGGGTCACATGACTGAGAATGGCTCTGATGTTGGGGTTTGCGTATTACTTCAAAACAGTAACGCAAAGGGGTTTCAGGTGTGAACAGGGTGGGTCTGTGTTCACCCTCAGACAGTTTGGCGCCTTGACAGGGGAAAAACTTTCCAGAACCAGATATGTGGGGTGGGCAGGGAGTTCCCTCACACAAAGGCTGACACCATGTATAAATAGTGGATCTCCAGAGCCACTCTTCAGAACACTTCTGGACCTGTGAACATTACAGAGGAAGGACTGTCCTGCTGCCAGGGGACTGTCTTGCTGTCTGAAAATGAAGACTACACCTACTAACCTGAGTGACTCCATGGGTCAGTTGGCTGACCTCCTGTCCAAGCTATAGGGACATAACAAGCTTCAGAGTCCTCCCTGCAAGTGCCCAGCTGATCTCCTGCACAGGAGCTGCCTATCCCTGCAACTGGACTATTCTGAGCCCTTCTGGCCTCTGCTGGAGTTAGTTCCTGATCCTCTGATTCCTGGTCAGTCCGAGCTCCTTCAAAGAAGAAGAGAAATCCTGAAGTTTGGGCTCTTTGTGACTGTGACGGGCCCCTTCATGCTGGGAGTCTGCACTCCCGTCGACCTTCAACGCTTTGGTGACACTGGCTCATTGCGCATCAGTGACTGCCAGCAACAGTTGTCAATGCAAGATCTGCACTCTACACTACAACAAACAGCCTGCTGTGACCGCCAATGTGAAGCTCCAGCAATGACTTTACGCAATGATCAATTAGCCTTTCACGTACAGCGATGACAGCCTGTGATGCCCAGCCTGCTCTTCATGCTACAGGGATGACCATCCCTGATGCTTTTCTTGCTCCTCGCAGCCGCCTCAACTTCAAATGGATCCCTTGTTGCTGGACTTTGAGAAGGTAGCTTTCTCAGCAGGTCTGACCTGGTCCTGATTCCGGATGTGCTTTATTGTGGTCAGCCTGAATTTGTGACTTTCCTCTGATCTAGTATGACCAGATGACGCGAATCGCACTTTGTGCTTTTAATCACTACTATGAGAATGGTCAACCCAATAACCCCTGTGGAGTTAGGGTATCAGTCACAAATAAGGTACGTTGCTAACAAGGGGATCATTTATTAAGTTATTTGGACAAAAATGATATGACAAAAGAAGATGTGTGTCAGAAAGAGTTTATCTGAAGACACACCAGACCAATTTATAAAACATTTACCTCCATTGAGATGAGTACAAGAAGGGGTATGAGTTCAGTTCCCTAAGAATTTACTTATATTGTTTATAGTAGTAAAAAATCAAGAAAATGTAGGGTTCATTAGGCATACTCAATCACTCATACATCCATCATGTAGAATGAAACAAAAGTCCTAATTTGAACATTGTTACCTTTCTTTTTTCTTTGTACTTTTATAGTGATATTTTACTTAAAAATTTGAAATTGAGGGCCAGATTTACTAACCTTTAATGCAATGCAATGTAGCAAGGCTACTTGCTGCGTTCCATTGCATACAAAAGAGAGAGCAGAACTGCATTATATCTACCTAGACATGGTGCACTTCTGTTCTCTCATAGTGCTGGTGCACTTCAGGCAGCCTAGCACCAATGTAGGCACTCTTGCACCACAGTGCAAGGATGCCTGCATTACAAAGAGAATTGTATTTATGCAAGAAAGGGAAGCCTTCCTGCACAAAAACAATCTTTTGAAGCATTTTGTGCTGCAGATTGCAGCATCCATAAAAAGAGGAAATAGTGAGGAGAAAAACATAGTTTTCTCCTCATTACATCATCCTCTGGGAGGTGTAGCAATTTCACACAATCCCAGTTTGACAGATATTTGTAATTCTTGGATTGCGTGATCCATGGGTGCATGCATGGGAACTCCCATGTACCACCCATGGAACATCTCTTTGAATTAAATGTGACGCAGTGCAACAGAAGCTGCTGCGTTGCACTATATCTGTTCCACAAAGCCACTCAACACAGCGCAAATCGCTCCTTGTCTGATTTTGTAAATATCAACTAGCATTTTGCATCATGGATGCGCCACAACAGGGGAGCAACCATGAGGCAAAATGTTAGTAAATCTGGCGCTGACAGTCTATTTTTCAAAATTGATTTGGGATTCTTCTTGTGTTGTGTTTTCACTTGTTTACCATTTGTGTGCTGCATGAATACTTTCAAAATTGCCTCTAAGTTAAGGGTGACTGTTTAATGCCAAGCCACTAGAATATTAAGCACAGGTTAATTTAGCGACTTTGATTGTTCACCCTGACAAGGAGTTTAGATGTTGCCTGAGTGGGGCTTCCACCCCAAACCTATAGCCCAAAGTTTTACATCACCCCTGTACAGGCCATCTAGCTAACAAGGTATTGTGCATGGTATTAAAAAGTATGACATGTAGAAATGTAATCTTAACATGTCCTTACAGTGACTCACACCCAAAAGCTATTGTTGTACTAAGAAAGGCCTAGTTGTCCTAAGTAGAAAAGCAGAGCACAGATAAAGATCCTAATACTGTACCACAGGAATGGGACCAGCTACAAAAATAATTAAACAGCTATTTTTAGTACCTATTAAAAATCCAACTCAATAGCGAAGTCAGATTTTTAATAAATGTTAATGAAAAGTAACCTTTAGAAAGTTAGCATTTTTTCCCTGACCTGTCTGAAGGCTAATTAGCATAACCTTCTGCCATCCCCTAGCGAGTGTGAAGCCTTTGAGTAGGTATGAATGAGTGTAAAACGTATCCAAAGAGAAAATAATAGGCTGTCCTCAATGGGCACAGATGACACTTCTGACCTCACAGAATATGCAGGGTGGGGCTGTGGGCCCCCTTTCACAACACTGTGTCAAAGTCTGTTTGACTAGTCTACTGAGCTACATATAACACTTAGGGCACACTTGAAGGGGAGGGAACAGGATACCAGGGCAATACCCATGTGTTCACTATCTGGTTGAAAAACATTCTGCTTTTGTTCTGAAAGATATCTGTCTCTGGAGATCAAATGTAGCCCTTAAAAGAAAAGGAGTTGGATGACAATACAATTCTTGCGTAGCTATGGACTGGTTGCTGAAGATTCTTGCTTTTGTCCTACTAGCCTTCAGTCTATGGGTTTACTGTAGGTACAGTGGCTGCTTCAGATTGGAGGTTTGTGTTAGATGTGGGGGGACGCAAGAATTACCATAGTGCACTCCCCACACACACACCTTGTCCCCAGAGCTCAAAGTTAGTGTGGCTGAATGTGTTAACCACTCTCAAAGTGGGTAGAATTGGCCCTAGGAACTTTTATCCCAATGGTTAGAGCATCCTCAGGAGTCCTTCACTCTCTCTAGCTCTGCCAGGTGTAAATGTGGCATTTCTAGGCATCCACTTCAGAAAACTTCTCAACCTGAGAAAGAACAGCAGGGGACTGGATCTGCTGTCTGTGACCTGAGAGGAACCCTGAAGGACTGGGCCTGCTTTCTCTTGTACCCAGGACAATGGGGTGGACGCTAAGAGCTATAAAGCAGCCTTCCTGTTCAAGCTACAGGTACTAAACAAGCTAAAAGAGGCATTTCCCAAAACTGCCCAGCTGACCATTGGCAACTGACCCTGCACTGGAACCTGTTGCTCATCCCTACATGAAACCCTGTGAGCCTCTAAGTCCCTCCCCTGCGGTCCTAGAGGGGCTTTAGGGGTATTCTTCTGTGGTGGATTGGGACTGAAAGAACTAAGTGCCTGATTGCAACTCGGGGAACGGGTTACTCTGTCACAATGGTGACGGATATCCCATCCTCCGAAATCTAATTCCCATTATATTCCATTGGATTTAGATTTGGCAGACGTGCTGTCCATCACCATTGTGACAGGGTAACCTGTTCCCCAAGCTGTAATCAGGCCCCAAGTCAGAAGTAAAATCTTTGACCACAATGAACTTGGTTGGTTTGTCCATCGCAGTCAGCCTCAACTTATGCTTATGTCTCAGTCTACAGTGACCATTGATTATCCTTGGCACTTTGTGCTTTTTTGATGCAATTTGTACTTAATTCTTTAGAAAGTCCCATCTCAGATTCCCCTCAATGGATTTTTGCCATTTGGTTGTCATCTTGTTCACTAATTTGTACTCTTTTTTTCTTATTTTGTTTGGGATTGTTATTGTCTTGCATTTTGATTTTGATTTGGGTTCAGCTCAGATACATTTAGTGAGTTTGAAAATACTCTAACATTGGTTGTAATTATTTCTAGAGATGGGTAGTCACCCACACCAAATAATAGCCGAATTTCTTACAAACATGAGATTGGCTAATAAAACCAGAACTGGCTTAATGTGTTAAACATGACATAGGGCCATTTAGCAGCTATATTGGGTAGTATTTTGCTTGCCTCTTATTGGCACAATAGCACTGCACAGGTAACAAGTAGAGGCACTCGTTAAATCAACATAAGTATACTAGTAAGTACAATAATATCCGCCAAAGTAACTGGAACTGTCTTTTGAAATACCATACACTGTATCTTTGGGATGGTGTGAAATACAAACACTTCAATCAAGAGGCGAGACAATCTTCAGTGCAGTTCCAAAAATTCTTAGGCTTTACTTTCAGTGTCCAAAATCAATCCAGGAAGAACAATGTCCAAGTTTAATCCAGAATGTTTAAGCAGTCCATAGGGCAGGGTGCATTGTATTTAAAATGCTGGACATGAATCTTTAAGTTGGACAAGTCTTGATAGTGAAAAACCCACAAATACATTTTTCATTAATTTGAGACCATTCTCTCCCATAGGATAACACTGGGTTCCCTTAATGCATTTAATAGGTGCTAACTTTTGTTTGGGAGCAGGTTTGGTGTCTAAGGAATTGTAATTTAAAATCCTCTTTAATGGAAAGTGGGATTTTAAGTCACAATTTTCAAAATGCCACACTTAGAAAGTTGGCATTTTCTTGTCCTGAGCATTTGGTGCCTGCAGGACGTGTCCTGGGTCACATGACTAGGTGTAGTTGGTAGTTATCCTTTAAATATTCCTCCCAGACAGCCACACATCAGAAGGACTCTGTGTTGGCAGGATGGGCCATCCAAGCAGAATGGTGGGGCAGAGCTGTGCACAGACCCACTTGTATTTTAAAGATCCTGCTGCAGCTCACACACAAAACCTTTCACAAAACCCAAGGCAGACTGGAAAAGGCAGGGCAGGGAGGCAGGAAATTATAGACACGTCTGTGGGGTTGAGAACTCCAGTAGTTTATTCCAGTTCAGTCCTCTGAACCACTTTTTGGTACACTTCTGGAACTGCGGGAGACCCCTCACAGGACTGACCTATTGCCTCTGGCCTGCTGTGCCCATTGGAGGACTGCCCTGTTGCACCAGGGGGACTACTCTGCTGTCTCTTGCCTGCCTTTTGTCCTCAGAGGACTGTCATCATAAAACAAACATGATTAAGCCATGATTGATTATTGTGCAAATTCTTTTGGAAGTGGGGATACTATTGTCAACCTATTTATTTATTCATGTTGGATTTTTATAGAGTGTGCCCCAGACCTGGAATGGAGAACAGTTTACATTACATATGATGATGAGAGTTACAACACAAGCTGAAAGTATATGCACAAAAAAATCCTCAGGAATACAGTGTTACAATAAGTAAAACAGCATATATATAGGTATATTATTAGTACACAATGGATTTATGCCCAGATCTGTGACTGGGGGTGAATGTTTGACATAGTTCAGCATTCTTTCCATCATCTGTTCTTTTTGCATTTGTCACCCTAAGTGGGAAGGGTATGTCCAGATGTGGGTTCCATGCAGGGGTGGGCAAAACTCATTGAGTTCTGCTCTACTTAATTCCCCAGTCACATAAACACTCAGTGAAGTTCCACGGAGTTTCGCCTGAGCCCTATATTGGTCAAATACAAAGGCCCATATTTATACTTTTTGACGCAAAACTGCGCCGGCGCAGTTTTGCGTAAAAAATCTTACCGCCGGCTAACGCCATTTCGGTGCACCGTGCGGGTGTCAAATTTATACTTTGACAAATGGCGGCGCAAACCACAGGTGTAAGTCTTTTTTTTTTATGCACACCGCAGTGTCAAGACGTAAAGCAAAACGACTTTAATGCGGCGGAAGTGCCTGTGGGTCGATTTACGACACCGCAAGCCGGATATGCAGCGTTTTTTGATGCAATAGCGTTAAAATTTCCCGCAAACACAGCCATTTTAGCAGAGGAGAGCCAAAATGGATCCCAGATGCCTGTACAGACCCCAGGAAGATGACAACAGACCAGGAACCAGCCAGGAGGACCCACACAAGACCCATGACAGTTTGAAGAAGGAAAGAAAGTGTCCCTTCAGTGCAGAGGAACAGGAAATTCTGGTTAAAGAGGTGACGGAACACCAGTACCAACCGTTTGTCACCTCAAAGTTGCCAATCAGTAGGAGAGAGGCAATATAGCAACAAATTGTTGACAAGATTAACAGTGTGGCAGAAGTACGCAGAACAGTCATCGAGTGCAAGAGACGCTGGCATGATTGCAAGCGCAGGACCAAGGAAAAGATGGGCCTGAACAGGAAGACAGCACTGCAGACTGGAGGTGGGAGTCCAGCACACCAGGAGGCCCTGGACCACATGGAGGAGATGGTCGCAGCCGTCATCCCTGAGGAGATCATCACAGGGATTCAAGGACAGGACAGCGCAGACTACAAGGAGACAACGCACATGCAGGGTAAGTCGCATTGGGAATTAAAATGCACTAATGTCAACTGTAAGCAGGGGGGGGGATACCGACCACAAAATGCATGGAAACCATGATATCCATGGAGTGGCATGGGTAAAGGGGTATGGCATGGGGGCATGGCCTCTACAGAGAGAAGCTGGGGCACACCATAACACAACACCAACAACAGTTCCATGGGGGTATGCTGCCATGCCAACGATGTAGCAAAGGTAAAGCCCCACCAGGAGGGAAGGGTACAACGTCAAACTGACATCCCGTCACATGTCAGCCACTATACCCCCTACATTGACTAGGGCCCAATTAACATCCTCTAGCCATACCGACAACAGGAATGTAACAGTGACAACAGTTGCCACTACCACCTCCGCTCTCTGTGCAGCTCAAGTAGCCAATGGCAGTAACGTCCCCATGTATCATACACACCTAAATTAGTGGGTTGAGGATGACAACTTTAACAATCCCCTGAAACAAGACAAATGTTCCAGCCCTGTCAATTGTGAATGCCCATAGTTGCTGCAAACATCAGCCAATGTCTTCAACATTAGGAGCTACACAGCACTAAGGTCACACCCATGCAGCATATGCCAGGGTCCATCCTGTGCCTGGGTGACAATGTAACATCCCAAATGTCATACCGCTCCGACAGCAGCATTGAGGGGGAAGACACATATAACTGGTCACTGACATACACCTGCACAGTCAGAGGAGGAAATGGGACACTGCTACAACTATCAGGGCAATCCAATCTCCACACATTCCACTACATCAGCTGTACACATTACCAATGCTAACATCCATATCGTGCCATTACAATTCTATGCATAGGATACGCTACATTTCAACTACATATAAGTGGATGTGAAAGATCAGAGACTGGGGCAGGTCCAGATTGTTAAGTGTGCTGCTAGTGCCATCAGAGCCCCCACAGCCAGTGAAAGGCCTCGCCATTAGAACGGATGTAGATGGAGGGTTGAGTAGGACAAGAAGGTGGCAATTCACTATTTGGCCTAAAACAACACTAGAGGAGATAATGCCGACAAGTCAAATAACTTACCACAATACATGTGACATGCAGGTGGGCCATAGGCCTGGGAGAATGCCCATCTAAAAGACTGGAGCAATGAACAGGAAACAAGATCACAATGTGAAATCATCACAAGGCAGGCATGTCACATCACTAATGCCACAACACAGACACACTAATTGTACCCTATTTCATTGCAGAGGTCGATGGATCTCCTGCAGATATGCCTGTCCAGGAATACCCCCATGACATGGATGACGAGCTGACAAACATCAGCCACCAGACCCTCCAAGATGTCCTTGGAACCCTTCAGACCCCACCTTCTGTCACAAGGAGGAGCTCAGAACAAGCAGCCATCACAGAGGACCCACCCACAACACCAACCAGACCAATAAGACCTGCCAGCTCCAATACAGCTGAGGACTCAGATGACACAGGCACCAGCTTTGAGAGAACTGTAGTCAGAGTACAGCGGGAGCTGGCCAAGGAGGTGCGGGTGGGGATGCAAACTATGGCAGCCAGCCTAGAGGGGGTGCGTTCGTGCATGATGTCATCTGCAGATCAGGCAGCAGCCATGCAAGTGCCAACATTCATCCTGCAAGGACTACAACAAACTGCAAAGGAATTCACCACTGCAGTAAGGGAGTTGCCACAACACCTTGCACCCTAAACCTTTCACTGCATGCATGAATGCAATCATGACCCCCTCAGGGCTGACCTGGCTGCCTACCATCGTGATGTGGCTGCTATTCTTAAGAACCAACAGATCCTCCTTGCAGCAGTACTGCCCTTAAGATCTTCACAGGTAGCAGCGACCGGGATGTCTGACTCCACGTCTTCTAACACTGAGGTGTGTGTTGCCCCTTCACAACCGCAACCACCAAGGACAGAGGAGGCAACACACACATCAGTAGAAGAAGACGTGGAACAGATCACCTTCACACGGAAAAGTACCCGGAAGCACTAGTCCCTGCCACATGGCCAACTATTACCAAGGTCCAGCGTTTTGTAACATGCCAGTCTTACAACAACTGTACTCAATGACTGTTCTGCAAACCACTGTATTTCTTGTCAACCTGCCCAGTGCTTGTCTCTCACTTACTCATTGGCTAATACTGTCCCTCTGCACTGTCTGAAACACCACCCCAGCATGTCAAATGCATTTTCCTTTAGCACTTGTGTAGGATCACAATGGAAGATGTCACCATAATGGACTCACAACCATGGACAAGGTACATATAGCACTACAGCACTTTTCAATAAATAGCACTTACACAACCACTTTGTCTATGTGTAATGTGACACATCAACCGTGCAGTAGATCACTGAATTTTGCCTCCTGTCAAATTACATAGCTTGTCAATACAACTGTCCTGAAATTATGTAGTCTGATAACTATGCACAGTGGCCTGGATTGCACCATACTCTGCCCTTTCTGAGGGTAATAGCTGATGAAAAGAGAAACCATGCACCATAATGCTGTGTTGGACAGAATAATGCTTCCTCAGGGGAACTCTAAGCCATCAAATAGTGGCAGCAAATTGTTGCCACCATGCAATACTAACACATATAACAGTGCCCACAAATTTAAGCAAACAGTCAACAAACTGCATGAATGAAGGTGTCTGAGTTTACATTCAAATAAGTAATCATGCTGAATAGTGTCACAAATGATGTCTGTGAGTCATGAACACGATACTACAAGAGTGCTTACGACCACTCAGCTAATAAGGGTTTCCTTGAACATCACACTGCAGTCAGACATAACACAGTGTCCCCAATACCAAATTTGGAAGCACTGTTTGTGACTTTGAAAACATACGTAATGAAAAAAACATGTAGGGATCCATAGTAACTGTGATTGGGGGTTGCAATGAATGGTGGAATCTTTGCAAGTTAGCTCTGGGGTAGCTGCCAATCTTACAGCTCAGTTGGGCTTTGTTTGTAGCATAGGACACAAATGTAATAGAACAGAATTCATGTACACTTATGCCTAGGCCCTGATCAACAAGCATTTTACACATACTGCAAAGGGTTCACTACATATTTATTAAACGGTAATAACAGAAGAGGAAGCTCGGGGAAAAGTCTTACCTACCCTAATCTACCCTAACTACTCATTACCCACAACTGTCCCTAACTAAGTTAACCTAAACTTACTTATCACATGTAACGAAACGTTCTAAACATCAACCCCAGACCCCGCCTTATGAGACGGGACACATGGAGGACAACAGATATTAACCTAAACACATACTATCCTATCCTAAACAAATCTATATTTTTTTATATTTTTTTTATTTATTTTTTATATATATATATATTTTTCTTATCACACAAGAACCCCACCATAGCCCCCATCCACCCACCCACCCACTTAAAAAGAAAAAATTGAAATAACCAGGACCCCCCACCCACTAACACTAACTAAACTAACAGCCTAAACTAACCTAACACTAAGCCCCCTAAGCCCACTAAGTATAAGAATAAGGAAAGAGGAGGGAGGGGAGGGAATCATGTCCATCAACAGAGTCTAGAGGTTGGCCCTCCAGAGGGTCCGCTTAATGGACCGCACACGCCTGTTGATATGGTGAACATCCCGCCGCAGGTAACTCATTTTCCGGAGGACACGATCCATTTTGCGCTGCATGTCCACAAAAGCAGCAGGGTCAATAGTTGCAGCTGGGGTGGTCTAGGTACCAGCTGAGGACGTGTGTGGCTGTGTATTGTCAATGCCTGTGGGCTGCCCTGAAGGTGGTCCACTGCTAGGGCCTGGAGCACTTGCAGATGTTGTTGGGACAATGGTCCCAGCTGTGGGTGGTGCCACCTGGGTGGTAGTGGTGGTCGTGCTGGTGGGCAAAGTAGGACCACCCTGTGGGAAAGCCCTCCGGCTCCGGAGGCACGTTCTGTCCTGTATCTTTGGGCCATCCTTCTGTACCCCGACTCTACCAGCAGGATATGCTGGTAACGCATTGCCCGCCTCTGGAATTCACAGACCTGGATGGGTGTCATATTAGCAGCTGTGAAGACAAAGGAAAGAAAATGCATTAGGAACTGCATTGTGTGAAATGGCACAAGAAGTAAATCAGACAGTACATCTACTGTACTTGTAACAGCTCCTATCATCATACAGATCATTGAATGTTCCTGAGGAAGTACATGGCAGGCCAGCCTACAAAGGTCGTATCACACATAGCACATCCAAACCCTACAAGATGGGTAACAACTGGCATGATTTTGGCATCAGAGTTCTGCCACTTGTCAGCTAACAATCATGCTGCACATCGTCCACCAATGCCAGGGCTACAAATGTCAGTGTACGTGATGGAAATCTAGGGCCACATGATCTGCAAGTTGTAAATGGACTTGCTAGTATAGTACTCATGTGCTATACCTGAGGGTGTATACTAGGTTCAGACCAAAGATTCACTGATTTACATGTCTGTGTAACATACTTGTATCATCAGTCCTAGGTACACTATTCACAAATCCATGCCTGTGTTTGAGGGTGAGGGGGTGGGGAAACAACTAACAATTTCAAACAACATGGACACCCAGGAAGCTTTGGAAAGCTGGACATGTGTCTGGCTCAACACACACACCACAGGTAAGGTGTATCTACAAATAGGAGACAGCAAACCCTTGACCAATCCCAGCGCCACACATGTCTTGCAATGCAGACCTTTGTCCACATCATATACTCCCAGTAAGCCATGACTTACAACAAACACAGAGTTGCAAGAACACCCCTGGCCATGATTTGCATGCACACCTAGGCCATTGCAATCAAGTGCCACATACTTGTAGCACTACATGTGGAGCTACATGCTGCTAGGCAGTTCAACCTACAGTTTCATAAGTACATTAGTGAATAGGGAAGGTGAAGTCTGTGGGTAAGCATTTTTGCAGCCCCATTCTGGGAGAATGTGGGTCTGACAGGCTGACTAAATCTGAGATTAGGTCCAGTGCGACTCTTGTTGATACAAGTGTTATCCACATGACTCAACCCAATTCACATTGCGGGGCCTACAGGAATGACCTAGAATCCCTAGATAAGACAATAGGATAAGCATTGGGAAACTCCAAAATGCTGAGATAATGAAATCCCACTCATGGAACAAGACAAATGATGGGCCAGCGCATCACACCTTGCTATTTGTTCAACACACATCACCAGCAAACACAACACATAACAGACATATCAAAACTTACTAGTGTTGTCGGGGTCCTCAAATGAAGCCACCTGGCCCACAGTGGAGGGTGCGGGTCCACCTGCAAGGCATGGAAGGAAGAAATGTGCTCAAAATCTGTGCACTGACCAACACTTCTAAAGACAAAAACTATGTGTAATATTACATAAGTAAGTAAAGCCACTCAGACATGATGATACTGCATCCGATATAGCACGGATAACATGCACATACCATGGGTCTCCTGTGACATTTACACACATATCTGCACACATGCAGTGGCCCTAACTATCATGTGGAGGCAAACATGCTCCTTTATTAGTGAGCAGACATAATAATGGAGTGTATTCGTCTCATCATGTGCATCCAAGAGAGACATCCAAAGCCTGTTTCCTTGAGGAGTGCATTACCAGTCAAACAGCCATTGTGGCCATGACAAATGTATGATACATAGGTCCAATGTACAGAGGGGCAGGGACTTTTGTAAGCCCTCATGTTGTTACAGTTTCTTCATTTGATGTGGCCCAGCTATGATGAGTTGCACCAACCATAGAGATATATGAACCCATGTGCATACCTTTGGCCTGCCCTTCCTAAACAAAAGGTGGAACACCAAACACCAAATACCAGTGTAAGATGTTAGCTGAGGGCACCTTGCACTTTTTCCCTATGTTTCCAAATCCAGATCTGACATGTATCTAAAATGATGAAGGACCACAATAATCCCTAACATTCATAGAACTTCCGTGAACGCTTTCCTTCCACACTCACCAGACACACATGAGACATATGTGTGGGCCACATTGCTATCATCAATTGACGTGAAGCCTGCACTCATTGTCTGCATCATGTAGTGTTTCTAAAGTCAGTCTAGCTGTTGCGTCAACAAAGGTCGGTAATATTTTGCAAAATCTATACCTCACTAGCAAATGTGACCTATATAGACATGATTGGCTCCTAATTTGTGTTGCTGTCTGACACAAAGGCGGCACCAGCTTACATTACATTAAGCAAAAGTATTCAGCAAGTTTGCAGAGCACTTGCTTCTTGACAGCTGGCAATTGTGGTCCTTCACATAGTCCATCAATGACCCTGTATGTTTCCAAAGCATTCCACACACTCAACAACATAGCCGGCAGATATTGTACAAATCATCTGATGTCACTACAGAGCTTTTAATCGTGCACATTTACATGATTTGTACTCACCAACAGGGCCACCAATCACTATTTCCAGGTGGTCCAGCAGATCTTGCTCCCTGGAGATGAGGTCAGCCCAGCGGTGCTTCAGCTGGTGGTCATTCCTCTGGCTCTGATATACGCGCTGCAAGTGATGCAGGACCTTTCCCCACCGATTCTACGTGCCTTGGTGTGATACCCCTGTATCACCCGCCCCCCGCCTCAATCATAAGTGGGAGGAAATGGCACACCAGCCATTTAAACCCCCCAAGCTCCTCCTCACCCATCTTGCCAAGATGTGGCCTACCCAACATCTTAGCCCCGAAAAAGGGGAATAGGGGATAAAGAAGAACAAAGGAGAAAAGGGGGAAAGTAGAATTACAAAAAAGTAAACTTAACAACTAAAAGAACCCAACTATCCCCAAACTAACACTACCCACAACAGACTCCCACAAACAACAAAGACAATACAATACTGGACAATAGTACACAATAAACACTCAGACAGTATACAACAACAATTTTAGATAACAAACTAACAAGTAATGGAGCACACAGGAGACAAAAGCACAATTCCACTGGACAAAACTCAGAACACAGCCACACAGTCTAGAAGAATCACAGACTGCAAAGTGAAAGTGAAAGTGAAAGTACCCCAACTGTACATAATCTGTAAACAGGATATCCTATTACATCACTTCCTGCATAAAATGGCCGCCGTTTTTATCGTTATGCGCCATAATTTTTGACTCATACAGTATGTGCATCATTTTTTTCGCCGCACAGGAGTAAAAATCAGGCCGCATCCATATATTTGGAAATAGTCTTAACACTTAACCAATTTTAAGGGCATAATGCATTGTTTTTCTAGCATGAGTGTCATTTTTTGACGCTTGTGCGTCATTTTTTGACACGTATGCGTCAAAATTTCAGGGCAGTAACTGGGTTTGGGTAATTTTGCCATTTTAATGTAATGTTACATTTGTGACACAACTGAGATAGGCTGATTGCACCCACTATTGTGTTGACGGTGTATGGTCACATGTGAGACATCATAGTGCTGCGGACCATGATCCCCTACTTCATTAACAGGATTCTCACGCTTGGCTGACGCACTAGATGGCCATATGTGTGGCCTACATATATGTATTGCACAAATTGGGCATGTTTGCCATCAGGAGAGGATAGCAAGGTGACGCACATCAAAACAATACCTCAATGCCTATGGCTCAATGTGTGTGCATTGGCTACTAATGTAGTTGTCGACCCAGTGCGTGTGCATCACAAGATGCACTATTGAAAATATGCTTGTATGAATGTGAAGTCAATGTGTCCAAACCTTAGATGCAAGTCAGTGTGGAAATGAGAGAGGACATGTGCTAGTCATACATGTAGCAACATCTGTTGTGTGCACTTCCAAGATTTTGGGTAACATAGACACCACAAATGACAAAGCATGCACCAGATAGATGCCAGACGCTTGTTGATGTCAATGGTCCAAAAGTTGCCCATCCCATGTCCTAGAAATTTGGTAACTGCTTCCTAGGCACTTGTTGGTGAACGCACCGTGAATCTGGCACATGTACAAACTAAGTGGGTACCATGTTATTGGCACAGACAGCCAAAGGTGACCCCCCAACTGTTATATCACGCCACAGTTGTGGTCATATGACTGAGCCACAACTCTCCAGTGGCAGTGGTGGACCAGCAGACGAGGCAGCACATGGCCACATATTTCCAGTGATCAATTGCACAGAGGTGTCTGGTTCATGTGTGCGGTCCAATGTTGATCCTGTATATTTTTAGGGGTGTATGTTGTATGTTGTCACAGTTATGTCCAGGTCTCATCATGAGTCACTGGCGGCTATTCCTGTATCTACTGAGTAACCTTCGGAGATCAATGTGAGTAAAGTCGATGAGGACATGAGAACCTACATGGGGATGGTCCCACCCTGTCACTGTAGACGTGTTATCAGACTCTCAACAGGGCAACCTAGGTGTGCTGAGTGAGATCATATCACAGGAGTCATGTTCCAGCAGGTGTCATTACAACATTTGTACACAGGTTGGCCTGTAAAGTTCCCACTGCATCTGGGAACATCATAGCCTCTGTGTTGATTAATCTTGCACCTATTCACCATGCACAGCCCATCAATATGTTGTGAGCAATGTGATTCAGCTTGTGAACTGTCAGGGTCCTACTATATGTGGACTTTTCATGCACATTATCAGAGGTAGCTGGTTCTACTGGAGGCACCATACCCAATCCCTGCATAGGGCCATGGTACACTGTCACACTTTGTCGTTCATGAATACATGAGACCCAGACAAGGGATAGGCCATGATTTTGGTATTCAATGACAATTTTACTAATATGGTACAATTAAAAAGCCGATGATGCTATACAATGTATTTGGGTATGCATTGAGGAAGCACATGACAAGATACCCCCTGAGGAATGTGAGGTTTGGTAACGCAAGAGTGGTGCATATGTAGCCACAAGGAACCTTTGGGGTAACGCACAGACAGTCAGGCTGACAGGATGCAGGGTCAATCAGGATCCAGCAATTTCACAAGGTACATACTCAGTGGTCTGACTAAGACTGGTCGGAGGAAGAACAAGACAGTTGACATGGAAATCTGTGTTTGTCCTGTGTTTTTGAAGGTGACACATAAACCCAAGGGCTGTGTTGCACGGCTTAATTACTAGTAATGCTTAACAGTGTATTTGACAAAATGGCAACTTCTATGCTGTTCCAATCATCTGCAGGGGCAGTGCATGTTCAAATGTGTGGTGTGCATGGAGGTGATCACAGGTGTGTGCTGCATCAGTTTCTCACAAGTCCTGTAGGTGAGATTCAAGTTCAAATGGCCAACAGTACCTTTCACACGGGAAGCAATCTACAGGTGATAACAGGGCTTAGAAACTACAAGCCAGTGTATTAACTGACCTGACGTCCATGCAGTCAGATGTACTATGACAATGGCATAACATAGGAAAGGGTGTAGCACACTGGATTACTATTGTTAGTCTGTGTGTGTAGAGGAGGGAATATCGGGGTACACATATTACCATTCCAGGGACCTCTTCAGACAGGTGGGTTGAGACCTGGAGCATGGGTGTGTCAGGAGTTAGGAAATGGGCTGACATGTACATGGAATGTCATGTCGCAATGCTTGTCATAGGTATGGCACTTGTGCTGTCTATGTTCTGCTTCTAGGGAACTCTAGTCACACATAGTCCTTGCAAAGATAGGTGCTGTACGACTTACTGCTGTCAAGGGTCTGGTCATACATTCCTGTTATCAATGCAATTGCACATCCACTGCCTCATGTATGAGGCTTTTTTTTCCCTTATTGACTGATGGTGTCTTAGTTGTGTGCCATATGCTGCGATGAACCATGTTGCCAACATGTATGTGTGAAATGGGTGTGGTCCTCTGCTATTGCCCTTCAAAGGTGAAATGTACAGGATATATGTCATCTACAGTGTGTGTGGATGTGACTGTTGTATGATACGCATCACAATTGCTCAGGAAATTTCTGTGTCCTGATCAGTATATCAGCAATGCTCCATGAGGCCACACTCTTATTCTGATAGTTAGATATAAAGGTGAGCACAAATGATTAGCCATACCATGATATGGTGATTATTATCGGTGTTTATTTACATTAGTTAATACAGTGGTGATGGTGAGTTGTTTTAAAAGAACTTGTTCACAATATGTTGGTGCCTACACAATCCAGCAGCTGTGTTTTGTTGTTCCACCTCATGTTGCAGGCCAGCATCCTCGTCTTCCTCCTCTTCAGGCATGTGTGGCTTTGGTTCTAAGAGGGGAATGTTCCTTTGTATGCAAATGTTGTGCAGTATGGCCCATGTTAGAATGATCTTACAGACCATTTGTGGGGAATATAGGAGGCTGCCACCAGTGATGTTGAGGCACCTGAATCTCGACTTGAGGATGCTGAAGGTCCTCTCCACAATGCTGCGTGTCCTCCTATGTGCGTCATTGTAGGCACGCTCTGCTGCAGTGCTTGGGTTGCCAAATGGTGTCATAATCCATGGCTGGATCCCATACCCCTGATCAGCTGAAAAAGAAAATGAATGGGATCATGTTGATGTAGCTTGTCCCATTGATATCACCTTGCATGGCAGTAGTTGTCTTGTGTTGTCTGTGACTCTTTTGTGTTATTGTGTTCCTTCCTAGGCTAGTAGGATGTACCATCTGTATTGGGTTGTTTCCTTGGGTGAATGAGTGTTTGCCTGCTGACCAGTTGTCAGCAGTATGTTTGGGTATTTGCAGTACAGTGTGCACTCCCTAGCATTGTGACTTGTGATACAGGTGTCCCTGTGTCTTCACTGGGGATGAGATGATAGTTCCATACACAGGTTCATTTTGACAGTGGTGGTAACACGTTAGCATCTATGTACCCTGAACATCCCATACCTTTAGACTTATGCAATGGATTAATTTAAACATCAGGGAGACGCTTACATTTTGCAAAGTGACAATTGGCCAAACCTCTCCATACGTTGTGATCATTGACTTCTTAACATTAGACTGTACACTAATTTCAGATGTATGACAGGTTCACTGCAGACCTATCAAACATGGCTAGCGATGTCATGACCTCTGTGTGTTCCTGTCCACATGTTGCTGTTATGGGGTTTTTGTTGTGTGTCCTAGAGGGTTGCTGTGCAGTGTGTATATAAGTAAGTTTCTGTACTTACCAACAAGTAGTCCATTGCCCTATCGTCCATCCTGGAAGTGTTGATTGATGGTAGAGTGACGGAAGATGAATGAGTCATGTACACTCCCAGGATACTTTGCCACTATGTTGGTGATCAATCCTTGGTGATCGACAATGGCCTGCACGTTGATGGAATGGGTGTGCTTCCTGTTGCGGTAGAGGTGTTCAGTTGCAGCAGGTGGCACAAGGCGTACATGTGTGCAGTCGATGGCACTAAGGATGTGTGGGAAGCCACTAATGAGGTGAAACCCCTGTTTTGTCTCCTGCTGCTTCTGCAGTGTGTTTGGGAAGCAGATGTGGCGAGGTGTGAGTCCAATGATGGCATCCAGTACTTTGGGCAAGAAGGCAGAAAATGATGGCTGTGATATTCCGGCAACCAGGGCACCAGTGCTTTGAAAGGAGCCACTTGCCAACATGTGAAGTACAGCTAGCAGCTTGGTTTCTGTTGGGATGGTGCGGGTGTCAGCAAGGTGGGTGCCAACTGTGGCTCTATGTTGCGCAGCAGCTGCTGAATGGCCTGCCAGTTCAACCTGTACCTCTGGATGATGTCATGTTCCCTGAGACCATGAAGGGTTGTTCTGGTGCAGAATATTCTCTCCTGCCTTCTGCGCTGCCTTTGGGGTCCCTGCTGGTGTTGTGGTAGCTGCTGTTGTTGTTGCTGGGCTCTGCGTCTGCGTGCACGCTGGATGAGTAGCACCTCCATGTCTCCCTTTTGCTGCTCTCCTGTTGCTTCTGTGTGTTCTGATTAAATACAGGTGTGTTTGCCCCATTTTAACCCCTGCCCTGACCCAGGCGTTAATTTTTTAAGCAAATCGGGCTGTGCGTCATTTTCCGACTCCGCCTCCCGGATGTGCGGCATTTTTACCCGGAAGCATAAATACGATGCACAGGCGTTTAAGCCATTTTTTGGACGGGGACGCCTACCTTGCATATGATTAACGCAAAGCGGTTTCCCGCATCCAAACAATGACGCACACAGCAGTATTTTGACATCCGCGGGCTTGAGCGTCAAAGTTTAAATATGGGGCAAGTTTTGCGCCGAATGTGCGTCAAAAATTTTGACGCACATTCATCGCAGACAGAGTATAAATATGCCCCACAGTACTTTCCCACCTCTACGATACAGTCTGTATTCTAACATGTGGTTTAATTAAAAAAAAATTACGTCTATAAACAAATAATTGCTTTGTGCATCACATCTACATCTGCACAGGGCTCAGCAGTTTCTTCAGCAAGAGTGCAGATCTGACATGTACCTCATGACTCCTACGGTACTGTGGAAAACCATCCACTAGATGGTGCATGTGAATTGTAAAAATGAAGAGGTTCACCATAATCTGGTGAGAGTTATCCTTTTCTATCTCTTGCAACCCCTTCTCTTGCTCTTTCACACTCTACAATATATTATATATACTCATATGAATCTCTATGCAGAAGATCAAATGCACACAACAGTCAAATGCTCTGCTGTTATGGGTCATTGGAAATGCGTGAAGCTGACATTTTGGCCAACAAAACAGAAGGTATCTGATGATGCATTTTTTTATTAAATGCACATATTACAATACCATGCTCTTTTCTCATCATGTTATGCATTTGTAATATACTATGCAGAAAGTGTTCCAATTACTTACTTAAAACAAACAACATGCATTGATACATGGTGGTGCTTACGCAAATGCATCATGAAGGAAGCATGCACAGAATACGGATATTCTCTGACAGCTTGCGCAGTATAGAGCAGTGCTGCTACCCATGCAAAATACACAGCAAACTCCATAATGAATCTGTTACCTTTGAAAACACATATTTCAATAACAAGACTGGAAAGTGCCAAGTCCATCCAGGATTGGTTCTTAGGAGCCAAAGGGTGCAAGTGGGATGGAGAGGTAGGTGGCATGGCAGCCTCTAATAACGAGGGCAACGTCATTAGAAGAAGCAGGTAAGAGTTTCACTCACCTCTTTCGTTGTTGACAAATCGGAGGTGGTAGAAGGGGGAGAGTCCTCATGGTAGACGCAGAGAAATATTTCAGCACTATGCACACAAGAACCATTCTTCAGCATAGTGGGTGGTGACAACTCTGCAGCAGCGTAAGATGGGGTGGATAGGCCTGAGCATAACAGTTGAGGTGCTCAGAAGAAGAGGGAAGAACATTGAGGACCTCAAGAGATGAAGCATGATAGTGTATGGGCCGGGTGCCAAGGCTGCCGGCCTCAGAAACTGCTATGTAGTGGAATCCATCTGTACTACCTCAAGATAAGGTGCTGGCTCAATAAAATAGGCAGGAACAGTCAGTTGAAGGATAAGTTCCGCATTGCAAGAGTAACATGAATTTACTAAATTTCTTCAAATCCACCAGTGGAATTTAAAATTTCACTGAGGTATAGCCCCGTGCTTGCTATGCTGCCAAATTCAAGCTAGCCTGACTGATGAGGGGTGATACACTCAAACCGGTGCCAGGATGCTTCTTTCCAGTGCAGGGAGGACCTGGCCTGGCAGTTTGGGCTGGACTGGTCCCACGGGGAGGAGAGTCAATAATGATTTGCATATGGCTGGATCCAAATTAATGTTTTCATTGTTCAGCATTTCGTCCATCATCTGATCTTATTGTTTTAGTCATCCTACGTGAGAAGGGTATGTCCAGACGTGGGTTCCGTGCTCACTGCACCACTGGAATCAAGTTAGCTTGGCTGATGAGGGTGAACCCCCAAAACCAGTCCCAGGATGCTTTTTTACGGTCCAGGTAGGGCCTGGTAGTTCGGGCTGGAGTGTTTCCATGGGGCGCAAGGTCAAAACTGATTTACATATGGATGGGTCCAAACTGGGGTGACGTGTTGGGCAAAAAAAAAACAGTGGATTAAACCCAAATCTCTGTGGCTGGGGGTGAATGTTTGCATTGTTCAGCAGCCCGTCCATCATCTGTTCTTTTTGCTTTTGTCGCCCTAAGTGGGAATGGTTTGCCCAACCGTGGATCCCATGCTCGCAATGCCACTGGATTAAAACAAGCCTGACTGATGTGGGGTGATGCCACAAAACAGGGCCCAGGAAGCTTGTTCCTGGTCCAGGGAGGACCTAGCCCGGCAGGTCGGGCTTCACTGTTCCTATGAGGTATCATGTCAAGACTGATTTGTATATTGCAGGGTCCAAAGTGGAATGGCCTAGCAAGCAAAAAACAATGGATTTAGGCCCAGATCTGTGACTTGGGGTGAATGTTTGACGTTATTCAGTATTCTGTCAATCATCTGTTCTTTTTACATTTGTCACCCTAAGTGGGAAGGGTATGTCCAGATGTGGGTCCTGTGCTTGCTACGCCACCAGATTGAAGTTAGTCTGGTTGATAAAGGCTGATATTCCGAAACCAGTCCCAGGAAGCTTTTTTCAGTACAGGGAGGATCTGGCCTGGCCGTTCACCTAGACTGTTCCCAATGGAAGCAGGGTCAAGACTTTGCATATGGCTGGGTCCAAATTAGAATTAAGTGGCAATGAAAAAGAAACAATGCATTTAGGCACGGATCTGTGACTTGGGGGTGAATGTTTGACATTGTTCAGCATTCCATCCATCATCTGTTCTTTTTTACAATATGTAAAACAGCATATATATATATATATATATATATATATATATATATATATATACATATTTATATATTTATAGGTATATTAGCACTGAAACATCAGTGCAACTGAGTTATCAAACCACTGATAAATGGGTTCGTGGAGAGATAAGGAACAGCAGAAGAGACAGGGCTGGCAGATGTAAGTGAAGTTTTAATAGGGACAGTGCAGCTTAACTAGGAGACCCTTCAGCTCTTTCTTGAATAGTCAGGATTAGTGGTAGCAGTTTTTGGAATGAAGTTTCATTTCTTCAGGGTGACCCCTGAGAAGGCTTGATTAAAAGTTTTTTTCTTTTTTTAAGGTTGGTGTTTCAAGACATAGGATATCTAAGCTTAGTAAGTTTCAGGACCCTCCTAAAGTAATGAGTTTTTGGGTCAGGTCATGAGGAGTTCAGGTGTACAGAGCATTATGCAACATACAGGCAAGTTTTAAAAAGCTCATGGCTTCTTTTGAGAGTCACCAAAGGGGTTAGAGGGCACAGTGATGCAGCAGTGCCAGTATCGCTCTTCCCCTATTCTGAGCATCCTCTTATGATGGTGGGAACATTGCAAGCTGCTGCAATGTGATGCTGCAGCAGCCCATACCCCCCTTCTGTTTGCATTTAGGGCCAGACGTACAAACGATTTTACCAGTCACAAACTGCCTATCAGGCCGTTTGCGACTAAGAAAACGTTTTGTTTGTTTTTTGTAATGCGTCCCATTTTCCTCTAAGGTAAGCAGGCTGCATTAGAAAAAAACCTGCTTTATTGACAAAGCAGTCACAGACATGGTGGTCTGCTGTCCCAATGGGGTTGCAAATTGCGACCTACCTCATGAATACTGATGAGGTAGGTCTTTGCGACCCCATTGCTTTACACTTTTGCACGTTTTGTTTTGCGACTCGCAATTTCCGATTCCCAAATGGATCACAAAACAAGATATTATACATCTGACCCTAAGTGCCTTACTCTTTATATTTAAGGCAATTAACAAATATCCAAAAATGAATAGCCCTCCATTACATAATTGTGCACATTCCTATTCATAAAGTATGAACAGGACCTTAAATAAGTATTCCTTAGAACTAGGCTCTTTTACGTAACTCCATTCTCACAAAGAATCCCAAAATGCATCATGTACCTGAATATCCAGTATCTAACAGTTTACCCATATCACCACAATGCCCATCTCTCTGATATGGCTCACCGGAGATGACAACCTGTTTTTAAACTCGGCCTGCTTTGTACACAAAATCTTTCTCTCTGAGGCCCCTATTTAAACATTTTCACGCAAAACTGCGCTAATGCAGTGTTTCGTGAAAAAGTTTACCACCGGCTAGCGCCATTCCAAGATGCCCATTGGGCATCTTATTTATGGAATGGCGCAAACTGGCGAAAAGGGTGGGCTAACGTCATGGAAAATTATGTTAGCCTGGTGGGGGTGGTGGTATGGGAGAAGGGTGTTTTGCACCAAAAAATGACATTAGGATGGTTAGAGTAAAAAAAGATGACTCTAACCAGCCTAGCGTCATTTCTTGATGATAAACCTACCTTACCACATGAACAGGAGTCATGCCCACCACCCCAATGGCCAGTACAGGTGACAAGGGTCCTCTGGGCATGGCCATTGTACCCAGTGCCCACCTCCCTACCGTGCACCATTTTTCACTGGAGAATAAATAAGGCGCTTGGTCCTTAGAGTCATTTCTTGCCCGGGAACGCCATCCTTGCATCTCATTGATGGAAGGTAGCTTCACACTGGCAAAAAATGACTTTAACTCCAGAACTTTGGCGCTAGACAGGTCTAGCGCCAAAGTATAAATTTGGAGTTAAGTTTGCGATAAATTAGCATTAAAAAGTGATGCTAATTCAGCGCAAAGCAAGTATAAATCTGGGCCTGAGTTTTTGAGAATACCGCCTCTGAAACTGAAAACTGAAAATTTCTGGGAGGCACTGGGCTTTACGTGGCACAGATACACTACTCCTGGAGACTCCTTTCTTTAATAAGAAGAGCTCTGCCAATCAATCTTTGTCTGACTGTCAACACAAAATGAGGAACTCACCACTCTGAACAATATTTCCTCCATTTTCTATTACAAGACAGGACTAAAACGCCATCTCGTCATTGAATACTATCTATTCTCGGCCGCTTAACCTGGAGATTTCAACTTCGTCTTTTGATGCTTGATGAAAAATATTGAAGCATCTGGACCTGTAATATACTGTATGTATTCCTTAAGGTTTATGATGTTTATATAATATTCAGTTTGTAGCTCTAGAATTTCCTTTAATCATGATAACTCGTGTAAAGTCATCTTCACGTAAAGATAATAACTAATCAGCTTCCTCATTTCCTTGTGTGTTTCTGTCCTCATGTTAAGACCATTTTGGACGACATATGCGGCCAATCAGACGAGTCTGAAATAGAACACCATTTCCAGCAATTTTCATACTAGATTCAGGTGATTAAAGGTTTTCATCCAGACAAAATTCTTTTTATTTCAGCCTGTTGAAAGGCTTGCAACCATTCGAAGTCTAGTACAGCCTTATTGGTATTCTGGCCTTAGATTTTTCTCTATTGATTGTATCATTATCTTCTATTAGAATTATAAGTTCCTACAACAACAAAGGACTTCTCTTCCTGTATTTCCGGAAGCGGAAGACTCTCATTTGAGAAACTATATTTGACTCTTGCGACAGGTATTCTAAAAGACAATGGCCCTCATTCTGACCTTGGCGGTCGGCGGAGAGGCGGCGGTCGGACCGCGAACAGACCGGCGGTCAGAAAAATGGCATTCTGACCGCGGCGGTCACCGCCGCGATCGACCGCCACTTCCCCACTCCGACCGCCACGGCGGTCATGACCGCCGGGCTGGAGTTTGCGCACTCCGGCCCGGCGGTCGTCCCAAGACCGCCAACGGTATCATGACCCTGCCTACCGCCGCGGTTTCTTGCGGTCGGGAACCGCCATGCGAACCATGGCGGTAAGCACTATCGGGGCCAGGGAATTCCTTCCCTGGCACTGATAGGGGTCTCCCCCACCCCCCACTACCCACCCGAGTCCTCCCCCCACACCCTCCACCCCCCTGCCACCCCCCAGAAGTGGTACGAACCCCCTCCCCACCCCCACCCCGACATGCACATACATGCACCCCGACATGCACACACCCCCAACATGCACATATACACACCCCCTACACACACATACACAACGGGGACACATACCCGCACACATACATGCAGACATGCGCACCTGCCGAACAGCACACATTACCCATAGACACAGCAGCACCCCCGCCCGCATACACGCACTCACACACCCCCTCTACACACTCACACGCACACCCCCATGCACGCCCACATCACACAACACCCCCCCTCCCCCTCCCCTCACGGACGGTCAACTTACCTTGTGCGTTGGTCCTCCGGGAGGCGACGGGAGCCATGGGGAGGTGACCGCCAACAGAACACCGCCAACAGAAGACCGCCACACAGATATGTGGGTCGTAATTCTGTGGGTGGTGTTCTGCTGGCGTGGCGGTGGAGGTTGACCAGTCTCCACTTTTCCGCCGACCGCCAGTGTGGCTGCTGGCGGTTTCCCGGCGGAACGCTCCCAGCGGTCGGAATGCGCACAGCGGCATACCGCCGCGGTCGGCGGTCTTCACCGCGGCGGTAACTCGGCGGTCTCGCGAAAAGACCGCCAAGGTCAGAATGAGGGCCAATGTATTATTATTATTAATTCCACAGAGCACAGGGATGTTTGTTCCATCATTTTTGAAGAAGACGAGAAGCCAGTTCATGGTTCGGTTTTCAAATAATAATAATTTACTTTATTTATCATCCCTAAACTGGCCCACGTTTTGGTTTTAAATGTTCACATTTGCTCATCTTTTGAATATTTTACTAATCGCATGTTAGCAAATTTTTCCTCATTACTCTAGACTGGTCTCATTCACTTACTGCTTGTTTTTCATTGGTGCATCTTACTATATTAAACGTTTGTAGCCAACTAGCAGACACTGGATGTGGGTCTTTATGTATGAATGTATAGGTAAAAAGTTGGTGGAGATATAACTAGAGACTCCCATACTGTAAGCTCGGCCTATATGTGTTTGTTTGTATTAGATATCATGTATATCCATGGCATATATCTGGAATTTGGCACAAGAAGCTGTCAGAATGTTCGGTTGTTGGGCCTGCATCAGTAACGGACTATAACACTGGGAACTGTCCAGATGAAGGTGGCCTCAATAATAGAGGATTACCAAAACGCGCGTAGGCTATAGGTTCCTATTGTGTCTCATTTGAGATTGTTGTATCATTATCTCTTTACTTGGTCATAGGTCCCTACTGTATCTGAGTTTAAGATTGTTGTACCATCATCATTGGATCTTTATCAGTCAAAAACCTTTAGTGATATATGTTAGAATGTACATTTCTTGTATTTATTTCTGTAGTCGTTAGAATGGTATGTTATTAGGATCATTAAGTTTTTTGTATTGTATTTTATGGATGTTTTAGTATGTTGTGAATGTGGGATGATTGAGTTAAGTGAATGTCATTTCTGTATTTGGTTTTATGCCTTTAGTATTTTGTAAATGAATTAGATAAAACTATGTATTGTTGACATAACTCTTATCCTGAAATCTTATACTCTGATTGATATTTGGCCCAAACTGTGCACCTAAGAGTTCTATATATTCATGTTACATACATAGGGGGTGATTCTGACCGCGGCGGACGGCGGTCGCCGCCCGCCATGCGGTTCCCGCCGAAAGACCGCTCCGCGGTCAAAAGACCGCAGCGGTCATTCTGGCTTTCCCACTGGGCCGGCGGGCGACCGCCGAAAGTCCGCCCACCAGCCCAGCGGGAAACACCCTTCCCACGAGGACGCCGGCTCAGAATGGAGCCGGCGGAGTGGGAAGGTGCGACGGGTGCAGTTGCACCCGTCGCGAATTTCAGTGTCTGCAAAGCAGACACTGAAATTCTTCGTGGGGCCCTCTTATTGGCATGGGCACTGCAGGGGCCCCCAGGGGCCCGCGGCACCCCCTACGGGAGAACCGCCAGGAACCGGATGGCGGTAGGGGGTGTCAGAATCCCCATGGCGGCGGAGCGCGCTCCGCCACCATGGAGGATTCTCAAGGGCAGCGGGAAGTCGGCAGTACACCGCCGACTTTCCGATTCTGGCCGCGGCTGAACCGCCGCGGTCAGAATGCCCAGCGGTGCACCGCCAGCCTGTTGGCGGTGCTACCGCCGACCTCCGCCATGGCGGTAATTACCGCCAGGGTTAGAATGACCCCCATAATCATGTTTATTGACACAAATTGTGATATGGGTTTTGAGGAATATCCATCCAGATGTATTCTTTGTAGCTCATAATCTAGATTTACTCTACAGTTTCTATTTCCCTGCATGAGCTACGCTGATTAAGTCAGGGAACCCCTTCGGTTTTCTAGTTAGGGAACTAGCGTCAGAATTTTTTACGCTAGTTTGGCACATTGCAGGATTAGCTTAAATTTTTTTGACACTAATCCTTCAAAGCAACCAGGTAGTTAGGGAACTAGCATCAGAATTTTTGACGCTCGTTTGGTGCATTGCAGGATTAGCTTAAAAAATGTTGATGCTAATCCTGCAAAGCAACCAGAGTCCCATTTAAAACAATGGGAGCCTCCTTTCAACGCCTTCTCTGAGCAGGCATTAAAAATGCTGCTTACAAATGACGCGAAGAAATCTTTTACATTTCTTTGCACCAGTTTTTTCGGCCCCCCCTAACGGGGGAACACCCCCTTGCATGCATTATGCCTGGTGCAGTTATTATGTGGCACAAGGGGTTACAAAGCAAGATATGCAAGCAAGCAAGCAGTGCGCCACTTTATAAATATGGCGCTGCGTTTTTGGCCATCTAACACCACAGTAGTGTAAAAAAATGACGCGACTGTGGCATTGGAATGGCGCTATGCCCTCTGGCCTAAAGGGCTGATTTAACAACCCCTAGCACCACCTTCGCTCCACCATAGCATCATTTTTTTTATGCTAAAGTGGTGCTAAAGTGGCATTTTCCCCGCGCCACAATTATAGAGTGGCACAATGCGTGCATTGCGCCACTTTGTAAACCCTTGCGCCACATTATGCCTTCGCAAGGCATAATGTATGCAAGAGGGGCGTTCCCCCATTAGGGGGGCTGAAAAAATGGTGCAAGGAAATCTAAGAGATTTTCTTGCACCATTTCTTCTGGCACTTTTAACGCCTGCTTAGAGCAGGCTTTAAAATGGGGATTCCATTATTTATAATGGGCCCCTATGTACTCTGCAGGAGTAACACCAACATTTTGGCGCTACTCCTGCAGAGTACATTAATAGCGTAAATAAATTATGCTAGTGCCCCCACCCTGCGCCATGGTGCACGGTATTTTAAATACGGCGCACACATGGTGGTAAGGGGTGGTAAGGGGCGCGCAAGGAAAGTGGCACTGCACTAGGTCCAGTGCTAATTTTCTTAAATCTGCCCCTAAATGTTTTGAATGGTCTTCGAAAGTTAGATGCATTTTTTTACTGGTGGGTTTCGCGGCAGGTTTTTCCACTTGCATTAAGTCACTTTAAAAATAATAATACCTAACGCCTATAAATTTAATTCACAACTAGACACTGGTGGAAGTGCTTCAGTTTTCTCAGGGCACAAGACTAAACCAATAACCAACATATTTACAACAATAGTTAATAACCGCAGGATTAACCAATAACTTTGGGCTAGAAGCATACTACTGCTAATAAAGAACTTCAAAATCTGGTCAAGTGTAGTATGCTCTAAAAAATATAATTACATGACAATACAATTACAGTGCATCAGAGAAAATGCTGCCATTTGTTTATGGGTACCGTCAAAAAGTTGGATACTATGTGTAGGGTTGGTTTACGGTCACATAATAAAGAGACGGGATACCGTGCTTGCTCACGAGCACACGAGGAACTGCGTCATCGCAGTTCCACCTTTATTTATACTTGTGCTCTGCTTCCCTCCTGGACACGCAGAGCACGCAACATATTAGATGAGAGCCCGAGTGGCTCTCCTAACACTCTCTACATCCCTCCCATGTTTTACTTCACACAGATAAGAATTGCTTTGTAAACTTACATTACCCAAACAAACATTGCCTTCCAGACCCCAACAGGGGTGAAGGTGCTAGGGAAAATAAAAAAAGAACAAGCAGAACTACATAAAACAAACTTGATGAAAAACCCAATGTCATGTACGATACCACTGTTCACTTTGACCACTGGATACCTATTCATACCATAGACATGAGTTGCCATCAATGTTCAGTCACGGAAAACTGTTACAAAAGCACAGTTCACCCACAGCCTGCTTTACAGACAAAGGGCCTGATTCAGACCTTGCCGCCCGCCAAGGTCCCGCCGACAAATGACCGCACCGCGGTCAAAAGACCGCGGCGGCCATTCATACATTTCCGCTGGGCCGGCGGGCGCTCTCCAAAAGAGCGCCCGCCGGCCCAGCGGAAATGCCCCTGCACCGAGGATGCCGGCTCCGAATGGAGCCGGCGGAGTTGCAGGGGTGCGACGGGTGCAGTGGCACCCGTCGCGTATTTCAGTGTCTGCATAGCAGACACTGAAATACTTTGTGGGGCCCCCAGGGGCCCCGCGGCACCCCCTACCGCCATCCTGTTCCTGGCGGGAGACCCGCCAGGAACAGGATGGCGGTGGGGGGTGTCAGAATCCCCATGGCGGCGGAGCGCGCTCCGCCGCCATGGAGGATTCTGCAGGGCAGCGGGAAACCGGCGGGAGACTGCCGGTTTCCCGCATCTGACCGCGGCCAAACCGCCGCGGTCAGAATGCCCTGCGGGGGCACCGCTGGTCTGTCGGCGGTGCTCCCGCCGACCCTGGCCCCGGCGGTCAGAATGACCCCCAAAATCTTTCAGATGGGGGCTGGGGGCAGGATTGGGGCGTAAGTCGTACCTTGCGTTTCTGGCGTGTAAACCCCCAGGCCCAGGAACATCACACGGGATGGCTTGCTCACCCAGCACTGGCCCCGGGACACTCACAGTCTCTCTAGGTCTACTCGGCGAGCCGTTTATGGCATCCTCCATCTCACTTTCTTCTTCAGCAGGGACAACAACACCAGCTCTACGAAAATGTGACACATTCCATGTGACTCTCCGTCTTCCTCTTGCTGCTGTTATCATGGCGCCTTTTACTCCTATAACTTCCCAGACTTCAGGTTCAAATGCCGTCTGGAATTTTCCTCCTCCTCTCCGATTTCTCACTACCACTCAATCACCTTCCCGAAAGTCTCGATATTTTGCTCTTCGTTTTCCACTCGCTTTCTGATTGGTGATTTCCCGTCGTCTCTGAGTGGCCTTCACATCCAACACAGGCGGCTTCCACCTTGGACCGGCTGGGATACAGTCACGTGGAGACAACTTGAACATCAAAACGGAGGGTGCACACCCAGTGGTTCTATGCGGTGTTTGACGGTATGCACTCAAAAATTGTTGTAAGCACTGTTCACTTTCCTCCCTTTGCTCAACTCCAATCCGGAGAGCCCTATTTAAAGTTCGCATAAACCTTTCAACATCACCATTCGCCTGAGGCCAATACGGCATGATCTTGCGATGCCGTATAGCCAACCCATCAAGATACGAACTAAATTCTTGTCCCTGGAATGGAGGCCCATTGTCTGTCCTGATCTCATCGGGTAACCCAAACAATGCAAAAGTCTTCTGAAGAACTGGCCGCACATTTTCAAATGCTGTTGATGCAACGACCTCAACCACAGGGAATTTGGTATATGAATCTATCATGACGACAGTCAGTCTTCCGGAAAGCTCCCAAAATCCATGCTCACCTTTGACCATGGTTTGTTTCAAAGTGGCTGGTTCGGTCACCACCGGGCAACTTGGCGGTTCCCCCGATGTGATGATACAAGAGTGACACTTCCCTACCATTTCATCAACTTGGCCATCCATCCCCGGGAACCACACTTTGGCACGTAATCTGGCTTTTGTTTTGGCCGTACCTTGATGCCCTTGATGAGCCAATTCGATACACCGTAGACCACAGACACTGAGGAAGTACAATTCTTCTTCCCCTCAGGACCAGTCCGGCATTATCTGTAGACAACTCATCACGCACCTTCCACATGCCTTGCATGGCCATCCTCTGGTCTGAATTGGCTGCCTTTGTTTTTTCTAGAAAGTGTTTCCATTTCTTATAATTCAACGCCTCCTTCACCTGACTCAGTACAGCATCATCCTTGGTAGCGTTCACAATGTCAGTTACGAGAATGGCCTTGGGACACGCCGACTGCACGACCATGCTGACAAAAACCTCAGTGCTCTCTTCATCTTGTTCTTGGTGAGAATCCAGTACCTTAGGTGATGGATGGCGAGACAGATAATCTGCCGGATTGTTTGCCCCAGGTCGATAAATGACAGTAAACCGATAAGGCTGAAGTAGAACCGTCCACCGTTCAATCCTCGGAGGGGCGAGACGTGGGCTACCCGCAAACAAAGAAACTAAAGGTTTGTGATCAGTTATTACTTGAAACTCATGTCCATACAGATACAGATGAAAATGCCGGCATGCCCACCGAATCGCGAGAGCTTCGCTCTCAATCTGCGCATATCGTGTTTCAACCACCGATAAAGCGCGGCTGTCATAAGCAACAGGAATCCACTCTTGATGTCTTCTCTCTTGAAGGAGGACAGCCCCAAGCCCCACAGGGCGTGCATCCACCACCACTTCTGTCCGTCTCCCCGGGTGAAAATAAGCCATAGTTGACCTATCCAACAACGCTGCCTTAATGTCTTCGAACGCCTTGTGAGCATCAGGAGTCCACTCCCACCGGCGTTGTCCTTTAGTGAGTTGTCGAAGAGGCTCTGACATGGTGGCAAGCTGTGGTATGAACCTCCCACAATATGTGGCCATCCTGAAGAAGCTGCAGACTTCCGTGGGATTTTGCGGAGTTGGGGCTGGATGAATCGCTTCAGCCTTACGAGGATCCACCTGTAAACCATCTTTTGAAAAGATGTAACCAAAGAATTCTACTAAAGTTGGATAAAATGCACACTTCTTTTTGTGAAGGGTCAGTCCAGCTTCCACTAGTCTTTTTAACGTCGCTCTGAGATGACGATGATGTTCTACCCTCATCCTCGAATGAATCAGGATGTCATCGCTCAAGTTGATTACCCCCGGTAATCCAGATAAAGTCTCTCTGATAGCATTTTGGAATACCTCGGCAGCTGAGGACACCCCAAAACTCAGCCTCTTATATCTTCTTAGCCCCACATGCGTTGAGAAGGTGGTGATGTTCCTGCTCTCCGGATCTAACTCCAGCTGATGGTATCCAGCATTCAGATCTAGTTTTGAGAACCACTGCGCCCCATTCAGATCCGCAATGATGTCATCCATAGTGGGCGTAATATGTCTCTCCCTTCGAATGGCTTTATTGGGCAAGCGCATGTCCACACAGAGACGAATAGCTCCAGGTTGCTTGGGTTTCGGCACTATCACCAATGGTGAGACCCAGGGCGAAGGCCCATCCACCTTTTCAATGACTCCATGGTCTTCTAGCAGTTGTAATTCTTTTTCTACAGCAGGCCGTAGGTGGAAAGGCACCCGACGATGCCTCAGAGCCACAGGGACAATGTTCGGGTCTATATGAAGCTTGACACGCTTTCCTTTTAACCGCCCTAGCCCCTCAAACAGTTGCGGAAATTCACTAAGGAGACGTTATCCCTGAGAGTCACATACCTGACGTGCAAAGAATATCAGTTCTAAGTCTTCGGCCGTGTGACACCCCAACAAAGTGCCTCTATCTCCTGCTACCACATAGAACTTTGCATTTGCTGACCGATCTCCACTGGTCACTGACACTTCCACAGTTCCTTTTAGAGGCAGAGGATCTCGTCCAGCATAGTTGTATATCCGGGTTGCAGTCGGGATAAGTGGTGGTATGGGGTTTAACTGCTGATAGAGGGTCTCATCCATGACGTTGACTGAGGCTCCGGTGTCAATAAGTACTGACGTCAGCGTGCCATTGACTTGTACATCACTCATGGGAGGCAGTCTCTTTTTTTGTTGCCTCCCATCAGTGAATGAGATTACAAAAATGTCTTCTTCCTCATCTTCCTCAAAAACGAGGCTACCTGACATTGTGTGGTCTCTTACCTCCTCAGCACTCTTGGATACACTCCGGACATTGGCATCCTTTCCCTTTTGATCCCCTTGCTTATTCTTCCTCGACCTGCACACTTTTGTAAAATGGTTTGCTTTGCCACAATGGTTGCAAGACTGTCCTTTCGCCGGACATCCCATGTTACCTCTATGTTCATAGCCACAGCACCCACAAACACGTTCACCGGTTCTGGCGAGATTTGGCCTGCGTGGCATTGCCGGGCGTGTCTGAACAACATCTACCTGCTCCTCTTTCACTTGGACTGAACGGGTAGACGATGCTGCAGCCAACAATTGACCTCTCACAGCCGCCATTGCATCTGCCCGCACCGCCAACAGTTCATGGGACCATGCAAGGATTAGAATTTCGTCAAGGGACATCCCCTGCTGTCGAAGAATAAGTTTTCTTAAGGCGTTGGACCTGCAGCCCTGGATAATCTGAGCTCGGATTTCTTCTTGCTGGTTGAGTCCCGTGCACGAACTCGCTAACTTCCTTAACCTGGCGTAAAACATGTCCATTAACTCAACTTCCGTTTGGTGCGCCTGTCTAAGTTTGAAACTTTCATAGTCAGAGTTAAGTTGAGGATCAAAGTGTCTATTTAAAGCTGTTACAGCTGCATCAAAGTCAGATTTATCCCCTGTGTCTGGGAGGGAATCAAACAGCTCTTGTAGTTCATCTCCACCCATCAGCAACATTAAAGACCTTCGTACTGCTCCATCCGTTTCTCTGGTAGCACAAAAGTAATTGTCTAGTCGATTTATCCATAGGTGCCATCTTGGCGCAGCAGTGGCCGGATCAATCAGTTGGCTAAATGGAGGTAACGATGTGACTGAAGAATGAACACTATTATTTACCTGCGCGGGGACCAGGGGATTTCCAGGTGGGGGTGGTGGTGGCGCGTTTGCATTTTCTTGCTGAGGAGCACTCATGTTCACACACTCCCAATACACTAGTGTCAGAGATGAAAGTGTTTTTTTTTTTTGGACCACTTCAAACTCTGATTGCCACTGATATGTGTTTATTTATTTTCTTAATGCATTTCTTTATTATTATTGGTTCTCTTTTAATTCTTTCCTTCCTCTTTGTGCTACTGCCCTTTTTACAGTCTTGTTTCTTTTTGTATATATTTTTTTTCTTGTTTCCCCTTTTTTTTTTTTCTTTCAGCTGGCTCTTAATTGAGTCTTGTACCTTTTATCTTTTTTTTTCTTTAGTTTTCCTTGTTTCCCCTTTTTTTTTTTTAAACTGGCTGTTAGTTGGAGCCCCAGGCACACACAGCCTTCAATTTTCCATGTGAAGGGACACGCCCCTTCACTCTGCTCCTCGGTAAAGCCTCCTGGCTTCCTACTCCCAACCGGCGTTACACTGTTGCTGTTGCTCATCAACAGAACGCCTCTCGTTGAGAGCGCTCTGCTCCTCAGGCCAATTCCACTGGGGCCTGGGCGTGGCTCACCTCTTTGTCTTGCCCCAGCAGGGAGCTGGGCCGCGAGCTCCACACTCTGGACGGCTTCCCGAGCCAGGAGCAGCGATCGCGCTGGTCTCTGAACCGCCCTTTTCTCTGAGGCGAAGCACCGCCTCCGACGCCGTTTTTCACGGTGAGTTAGCGCCGAGGAGAGCCTTCTCCGCTTTATTAATTTTTTTTTTTAAATGTTCGCCGGCATCAGATGCGTGGAATACAACGACGGAAGGGGCAAGGGAACAGCAGACAAAAAAAAAAAATGTAGGGTTGGTTTACGGTCACATAATAAAGAGACGGGACACCTTGCTTGCTCACGAGCACACGAGGAACTGCGTCATCGCAGTTCCGCCCTTTATTTATACTTGTGCTCTGCGCCCCTCCTGGACACGCAGAGCACGCAACATATTAGAGGAGAGCCCGAGTGGCTCTCCTAACACTCTATACACTATGGAGGGTGTATTCTGTCGCTGACTGCTGAATGTATGGAATGGAACTCCAATTATTGTATTGCATTGATGTTCTCTGTGGTTGCATGGCTCCCACAAGTAAGTTTGTATTTCATAGTGGATCAAATATTAAAACAAGGTACAGATCTTAATTACACAATTGCGATTGGCTTCCTAGCCCAAGAGAAACATAATTGGAACCTGGGTACTCCAGTCGAGAGAATTATAAGCCTTATTAAATTAATTAATAACGACCTGCAGCTGTTTGATCTATCCGAAAAAGGATCAAAGGTATTTCTACGTGAAGGGTGTCCTCTTGAGAATTTTAAAGATGACTGTGATTCGATTTTAGCCTACCAAAACGAAAGATTCTTCATTGAATACTCGTCAAAATTAGATGGCGGTGACTACGTCAAGTGTCTTATTAGTGGTTGGCAGTTGCTTAGAGTTCTTAAAAATTAAACTTAATCAGGATGAGTCAGGATGAGTCCAGGTAAGTAAGTTGTCATGGGGAAATGATCAGAAACGCTTGAATTTATATTGCAAAGTAAGGATCCTGCTGTTGATTAAATTATTTATGTGTCTTTCATGTGTTTTGGAATCGTCTATATATGGCAAGTGTAAGACGAGATTTTATTTTTTTAATGTCTTCTAGACTATGTGATTGGTAACCAAAATGTGAAATGTGTGATACTTAGGCCCATGTTTACGAGACAATGATGCAACGTGCTGCCGCAAGCCAGCTCTAATACGGTAATACAACGCATTCCTGCATTTTCCTCTGCACTGGCACACAATTGGCTGACTAGCACTAATGCAGGCACCCTTGCACCATAGTGCAAGGGTGACTACATTGCAGGGATGATTGTATATGTGCAGGAAGGGACACCTTCTTGCACATAAGCAAACATTGATAGCATTTCCCTCCTTCTATGTGTGTTGCAGAATGCAGCACACATGGGAAGAGCAAAAACAAGGAGAAATAAAGGTTCTTCTAGTTGCAGCACTTTTATGCCACTCCAAGGGTGGCATACGAATCTGAATCATTCCCAGGTTTACAAAACCTTCTAAATCTGGGAATGCTTCAGATTCTATGGGTGTTGCGTGGGAACACCCAGAGCAACACCCATGGAACACCCTTTTCATACAGAGTTGTGCGTGAAAGTGGCCATATTTACCAGGCCATGAAAAGCCACGCAAAGTGGCTTTACATGGCCTTCTAAATATGTGCGTGCACACTGTGCTGCCAGAGCATCAGAAAAGTGATGCTCTAGCACGTTATTGTGCTGCAGGAGCATTGTATATATTCCCCTTATTTTAACAAGAGTTTATTAATGCGTAAAAATGCTTAGGATTCAATAAGAATAATGTAAGTAAAAGTATTTTTTAGATAATAACACTTGGGGATGTGCCAAAAAAGTGGGAAATGGACCATCCCCTCGAATTAGTGGCATAGCGCTTCAATGCACTCATATTGGTCTAGCGGATGTTCTGCAAAATTCTAAATAGGGCCCTAAGTTAGATTTTATGGAGACTAAGGGGCATAATTAGGAGCCCCCTAGTGCCACCAGAGTGTCACTTTTAGTGATGATCCAGTGGCGCTATGCACTGCACCGTATTTACAAGGTGGCATTAAGACACTTTTTGTGACTTAATGGCACCTTGTAAATATGGCCTCTTCACACGCAGCACTTTGTGTGGAAGGGACATGCAATGGGTGTTGCTGTGGGTGTGTCACAGCAACACCTATTGCATTTTGACACTGCCCCAGATTTACAAGTTTTCGTAAACCTGAGGCAGTGCCAAAATCCAACGTCATCCCAGGGGTGGCGTTAGCAGGGTGCAACAAGGAGAAATGCTTTAATTTCTCCTAATTTTTTGCTCTTTCTATGTGTGCTGTAATCTGCAGCACACATAGAAAGAGAAAATTGCCATTTAAGATTGTTTTTGTGCAGGAAGGTCTTCTTTTCTGCACAAAAACAATCTCCCCCTCAACGCTGCCATCCTTGCACAATGGTGCAAGGGTTGCTGCATTGGAGCACGGCAGCAAATACAGCGCCGGCGCAGGGGGAAACACAGAGGTGTACCATATTCTTTTAAATACGGCGCATCCCTGTGTTTTGAAAATGACGGTGCATGACGCTGCCAAATTTGGCAAAGCCCCTTGCACCATCATTTAAAAAAAAAAATCTAGCCCTATCCTCAGTTAGTATTTTTTTTACTTTCTACCCTTAGGCATAAGAATACAATGCTGAGACATCTTTTGCTCTCATAGCAGAATTCCCATTCATCGGTACATGCTCTTCATTACAGCACTTGTGATTCACACAAACAATCCACACATGGTAGCAGATTGAGGGGCATATTTACGAGCCCCTAGCGCCACTGGAGCATCACTGTTAGTAACACTCCGGTTGCGCTATGCACTGCACCGTATGTTCAAGGTGGCGTTAAGCCACTTTTTGTGGCTTAACGCCACCTTGTTAATACGGCCCCTTCACATCCAGCACTTTGCATGGAAAGGGCGTGCAATGGGTGTTGCTGTGGACATGCCACAGCAACACCCATTGCATTTTGATGCTACCCCAGATTTATGAGTTTTCGTAAACCAGAGGCAGTGCCAAAATCTAACACCATCCCAGGGGTGCTTAAAATATGGCGCATCCCTGCATTGTAAAAATGACGGTGCACGACGCTGCCAAATTTGGTACAGTGACCCACACCATCATTTTCCCTTAAATCTGGCCCTGTACAACATTTTATGTAACACAGCACAGCAAGGCAACTTGCTGCACTGAGTTGCGTGAAACGGAGGCATCAGAAATGCACCATATTTACAAATATATGTGCATTTCTGCTGTCTCCTTGTGCTGGTAAACTGTGTGCTGCTTAGAGCCAACACAAGCACCCTTGTACCATGGCGAAATCGTGCCTGCCTTACAGGCAGGATTGTTTTTATGCAGGTAGGAGGACCTTCCTGCACAAAGCAGTCTTTAAAGGCATGTCCCTTTTTCTATGTGTGATGCTTAATGCATCACATATAGAACAACCATTGGCAATGCAATAGGTCTTGCAATAGCGAGAGTTAGAGCTGTTGGTATTGTAAATGATAATGACAATCTTGCATTTGGGACCTCATAAATATTTAGCCATGCAGCACATTAAACCTTTATCAGAAATTAACTGTGTTTGTGCATTCCTTTATACAATTTGCTTTAGACTGTAATGGTCTGAACAGCCCTTGCAGAGCACCACGGTAAAAATAGCATTTAGAAGAAACATGGTCATGTAAACATATATTCAGCCCCTAGTGGGCATAATCATATAAAAAAGAATGATACAGAATATTGAAGCGTAATCATATAATCAGCCCCTAGAGGGCATAGTGCATTACACATTTTCAGGCTAAGCAGGCGTTTCAAATATCACTTAACTGTGAAATCAGTGGCACAAGGGTGCAGTGCTGCAGGTCGTGGTCAGATGTTCCTGTAGAGTCAACAGCAGAAGGTGTAGTACCACTGGTTATGGCTAGATGTCCCTTTAGAGTCAAGAGCAGAAAGTGCAGTACTACTGGTGGTGGCTAGATCTACCTGTCAAGCCAACTGAGTTAGTAGTGTGCTGGAGCAATAATTGTCTTTCAGCCCTTAGAAAACATAGCGCATTATATATTTGCAGACTGAACAAGAATCTTACGATACAAACTCCTCTCAGCTATATATATATATATATATATATATATATATATATATATATATATATATATATATATATATATATATATATATTTAAATATATATTTATATATAAATATATATATTTATTAGATAGATAGATAGATAGATAGATAGATAGATAGATAGATAGATAGATAGATATAAAAACTTCACCTACAAGTGAATTTAAAGATTGATTGAATGGTAAAAGAGGTTATGATTTTGGGCCCCTTCTCACCTAGTGTGACCCACAAGATGGCCTGAACAGAAAGAGCACATCGTTCTGAATGTTTTGGCCCTAGGACCACCGCAGGCTGAGTTATGGGCAAAAATGTGTTGTAAAAGGAATACCTTCAAAGCATTATGGGGTGAGTTTCCCCGAGTGCAGTGAATATTGTAGTATCGGCTCTCCCGCTGTGCTGGGGAGCCGCTGTTGAGGATTCATCCCTGGGTCAATTTCATGCAATATGAAGCAACTAAAAAAGTAGTTAAAAAGACATGCAGGGCACAACTACTTGTAATTAATGATTACGTAAAGTAAGGACCAAGTGATGGGCAAACACAGAAAACAAACCGTACGCATGAACACAAATGCTTACTGACAAACACAAGAGGCAGAAAACAAAGAAAAATAGTCCATCCAAACAGAAAAACATTCCAGGAGTGATTAAACTGCACTTGGCCGGTGCTCCTGAGCCAAATACAGGAAGTGATGTATCAGCTGCCAAACCAGTTAGGAGGCAGCACAGCAAGAGTTTCATCCAACATGTCTTGCAGACAGCTCATGCGTAGTGTCTTGGCTCGACCTAAAAAGTAAGTCTAGGAGGCATAACGTTTTGATACATTAACAGATTTACAATTCTTTGCAAATCTAGGTATGCACCCAAATCTGTGGGTGGATGCATGGGAACACCCACACTCCATTCATTGAATGCTTCCTGCCACAAGGTAAGACAAATCGGCAAAATGCACTGCTTTTCTTTAACTTAGATTTACTAAACCATGCAGAACCATGCAAGGTGGCTTATAGTGGCTTGGTCAATCACTCTTGCATGGGGCAAGGTCAACACAAGTCCTTCATAAATATTGCCATAAATGCACTGCACAAATGTGTAGTCAATAACAGTGTCGTGTCCTTACCATTGCTGGCAGGTGTGCTTGCTGAAAAGCTGTCACTATCAGCAAATGGGGTTGGTTTAGTGATCTTTGTTCATTTTTGGAATGTTGGATATGAAAGTAGTGACTCTGGCTGAACTTCTCCCAAAGTCAGTGGACATATGCTCCATGTTTCCTTAGAGGTATACTCTGTAGTGACAAAGCAGGGTGATGGCTGTGGAAAGGTGTGCTACTGGACCTGATTTTGCACCTGATTCATGCCAATGGAAAGTTGTGTAAGGCATTCAAAAAATGTGACCTTGAACTCATAAATCTTTTTACTTAGGAGAATGACAACTTATATGGTAATATTGTGCATGAGTAAAACTAGCACAAGAGGGGTACAGGATGGGAACCCAGGATAGAGTTTAACTGGGAAGTCTGAGAACATACACTAACTTTAGATTTTGGTATTTTAAAACTTTTCTCTGACCCATTTTCAATCTTGAAATGGACAGAAATTACTCCAGCCAACGGAGCCGCAAATGCCTTTCCAGTGAGGGGAAAGGGGCTTCCCCAAATGTTGTAGTATTACAGCAGTGGAGAGATTTATAAAATGCCATCGCACTAATGCAATGGCATTTGTTCACACACCAACGTGGACTATGTACAATTGAATGTGCCACACTGTTTCTACATAGTTGCAATGCTAAATTCACAAATGTTTTCCACGTTTTCCAGGGGGGCTCACTTACAAGCCATTGGTTGCAGATTTCCAAGCATAACCTAGGAAACCTTTGTGAATGCTCAAAATTTGTAAAGCTACACCTATGCAAGATCTTAAACTTCTGGCCTTAGATTTACTCATGTTTTTGAGAATCATACTCATTGGGTCTGATGAGTTTTTCATTTACTGTCAGTGTTTGCCTTAAATACAATATTAGTAACCTTGTCACTTGGTTCAGAATTTGTGCTTCCAGCACCACCGTCTACATGTCCAGTATTATGAGGTCTCTGTCTGATTGCAGCCATTTGGTTTATTTAGTCAGTGCAAAATTAAACCATTAGATAAACCATACTCTGTGAGATGTGGCCAAGCACAATAAGATGGCAGACGAAAGTCGGTTGGGCTCCGGCCGAGGGCCTGAAAACCCAACATCATCCGACCAGACTGGGGCAGTATGGACAGATCTAAGGTGATTTGGTTGTCTATGTGATTGGGCGCTGTGGTGGAGGATGATGGTTGAGTGACGCAGGCCCAGGGGACTGCACTGAATCCAACCTAAAGAGGTGCAGAGTCATGGCTGCTGTGGCTTCCGCTCAGACAGAGGGCCTGTCTGTGAAAAGCAGGAGCCAGTGGAGTACATTGTTGCAGACACCTCCCCAACCGCTGGGGCACATGACAGGTCTTGTGGTGCCTGCTGCACGGGGTGGAAGAGAGAGACTCATAAGGCACCAGGGGTGGTGCCATTGCCCCGGAGAACACTCAACTGCCCTGCGATTGGGCCCATCTCCAGTTACCTGCACCAGCAATACAAGCCATGTTCAGTGGAGGCTGGGGTGATGTCCTACTGTACACCCGTGCACCACCTTCCCACCTCTTCAGCCCTAATTCAGACCATACAGGAAATCACATGGTTAAGCATAGGAGCCCAAGCTGAATTATCTCTGCAGTGCTGGCTCAACAGCTGGGCCTGAAGAAGGTCACTGTGAGAATAACATGAGCTGCCATTGCTAACCCCCTAACTGGCCATGAGGGACAGCCTTGGGAGAGAGGTGATAGGCTGATTGTGCCACCCTGACTAAAGTAGACCTGGAGGGACAGCGCAGGGGGATGGCAGGCTCAGACTAGACAGGCAAGCAGGTGTCCTGGACCAAGGCAGCCCTGCACTTGGAAAAATAAGTAGGGGCCTAGGGAGCGATTGATGATGGCACATCCAAAGGCAGGACAACCCAGGGTGGAAGTATTGAGCACTGCAAAACTTTTGAGCGGGGTCTCACTGACCCTAAAGCCCCACCACCACTAACTGAGACTGACCTCATCGCCACAAGCTGGACTTGATCTTCAAGGTCATCATAAAAAAAGCCTGACTCGGTCCGGTTGGTAGAGTGGATGCGAAATCACTGGAATTGGGCTTATTGTGTGAGGACTAGCGGAAGCTCACAACCAGAGTGAAGGACATGGAGGCATCCTTATCCAAATTTCAGCCGCAGGTGCACACTCTCAGCAAACAAGTGGAGGACCTCACCGGCAAGTTTAGACTCCTGAGATAAAGCTGGACAACCTGGAAAGCTGGTGCAGGAGGTAGAAAATGTGCATCATCAGCTTTCCTGGAAGATGCAGAAGGAGAGAATGCAACTGCCTTTTTTGAAGCCTCGCTCTCTATGCAGGTAGTGCCTAAAGGGCTTTCCCCACACTTCACCATAGAACATGCGCACAGAGTGCCCACCAGATGCCATCTTCTAGGTGCTCCCCCAAGACCTCTATTAACTAAACTCCTAAACTTCAGGGACAGAGACAGGATATTACATGCTGCCAGAAGACTGGGCCAAATCAAATATGACAATGTCCAGATATAAGCTCCCAGACTTTAGTATAGCAGTCCAATGCCGCCGTCCATTATTCATGGATGCAAAACGGAAAATAAGAGACACTGGCATTAAATACTCACTTCTCTTCCCTACAAAACTCAAATTGATGGCAGAAGGAAAAACATACATCTTTATGAAACCAGGGAATGCCTGGAATTGGGTCGAGCAATGTAGGTACACATCAATTGAAGCCAAAGATTCTGAACCGCGAAGATGCAAATTGAAATTGACATGCCCTGAGGGGGCGATTTCACAGGATTACACCAGAATGAACGTCCCCCATGAGGGTCTCCGGCATTCCATCACCTGCACAGTCACATTGAGAAAGGATTTCTGCTCTTTCTGTGAAGTCTCATCTCTGGGACCTGAACTTACCTTGCTCTTCGGAAAGATCAGACAGTATTTCCCTAGACAGAGACAGTGCAGAATCCAGCCTGAGTGAGGCTCCTATCCCCTCACCTGTTGTGACACCCCAGATGACTTAAGAAATATTTTAAACAGCTCTCAAACTGGTAAGGTGTTCCTGACCACCTGGACTACCGGATGGGTAATCGTACCAATCATGCTGTGCCCTCCATGGGTGGGAGACGGCCCTCATATCTTGAAGATGGGCTCTACCTGATGCCGACCTAACCAACCGCAGTAGGTACACAGCTGCCACTGACTGGCATGCTCCCAACCCCCACTTTGCCACACAGTGATCTTTTAGGTCAGAGAGGCACCCAATGAGCTATTTTATGGACTAGATTTGTTGTTGTTTTGGTTATACAGGTTTGAGCAGTTAGATGTTGCTCTGCATCCCTAGGTTTGGGAGCTGGGACGTGTCTTTTGATATCTTCATGGGATGCATGTTACTAAGGGCCAGATGTAGGAAGGCATTAGCGCCTCGCAAACTGTGAAAAACGCCGTTTGCGAGGCGCTAATGCCCTCACGCGATGCAGAAACACATATTGCGAGTCGGTACCGACTCGCAAAATGTGTTTCAGACTCGCAAATAGGAAGGGGTGTTCCCTTCCTATTTGCGAGTCGCACCGCGATGTAGAGTTGATTTGTGACCGCGAAAGCGGTCGCAAATCAACTCGCAGTTACCATCCACTTGAAGTGGATGGTAACTCATTCGCAAACGGAAAGGGGTCCCCATGGGACCCCTTCCCCTTTGTGAATGCTCACAATGATATTATTTCAGAGTAGTACTCTGAAAAAAACCGAAACTAAAAGGTTTCGGTATTTTTTCTATTTGCAGCTCGTTTTCCTTTAAGGAAAACGGGCTGCAAAGAGAAAAAAAAAACTGCTTTATTGAAAAGCAGTCACAGACATGGTGGTCTGCTGTCTCCAGCAGGCCACCATCCCCGTGAGTGCCTAGACTCTCTATGGGGTTGCAAACTGCGACCCACCTCATAAATATTTATGAGGTGGGTCTTTGCGACCCCATAGCGAGTCGCAGAAGGTGTCTGAGACACCTTTCTGCATTTCCTTTTGCGAGGTGCAAATTGCGAGTCGCTGGGACTCGCAATTTGCAACTCGCAAAAGGAAACCTACCTACATCTGGCCCCAGGTGCCTTGGCTTGAAGCGAATGTATGTTCCTTTACTCACCTCCTACCTTTTGGGTCTTGACCTCTCACCGCCCCTGAATTTTCTACATTTTCTTGATGGCTAAGCTGAACCTGATGATGTGAATGTTCGTGGCATGAGTACTGCAAAGTGATGCTCCATATACCAATACTAAAAGGAACAGGGAGGCATCTCACATTCTTACAAGAAACTCACCTTGCCACAGGGGAGATTACAAGGCTCCAGAAGCATTGGAGGGGTCAGTGGTATGGGACTGAATCCTCTAGATTTCCCCAGGGAATGCTTATTTGGATCTGCTCACCAGTAGCCCTCCGATCCACCTCAGTGGAGGAGGACCCTGAGGGGCAATATGTATGTAATAGTTGCTTTTCCTCTGGATCTGCACGATGCTAAACAAGGGAGCGACCTCCAGGCACCACCAACTCAGAGGGTGACTAAAGCACGGAACCTTGGAGTTGCTAGGTGAGGGGAAGGGTTTGGGAAAGGGAGTGCAGGAAAGGAGACCTGAAAAACAAAAGAACAACCAAACACCCAAAAACACTCTTCTCACAAGAGTTGAAACGAATCTGATTATGTGCATTTATAGTATGATACTTTGATCTTGAGTTTAAATCACTCAAGATTAATACTAACAAAAGGGACAAAAGATCCCTTATCTCAATCCAACATAATAAGGTTGCGCATAGAGAACAATCCGTAATTAGCAACAGGTTTATATTTCCTTTTGTGATATTGCATGCCAACCACTTTATTCTAATAACAATCACACCATTACGTTAATAAAAACACAGTAACGGTTAGCACTGAATCTCCTTATGACACTGTTAACTTCAGAGTATCCCTGAGGATAGGAGGTGCTATGTGGTCTCGATTAATCACCAGTAAAAGGCATGTGTAAACTATGTCCCAAAATTCTACAAAAACGTAGATAAATTTGCACCTCGGAATTACCTCTCTGTTATTCAAACTTGTGGCTTTAGTAAATATACAATACCTCCCTCCTCCTGCTAAGCATACCGCCAGGGCACGTCCTGCCCTTTTTATTAATCAAATTCCATGCTATGTCTTGGAGATTCAGATTCAAGAAAGTAGCAGCGCTGGAGTGGAAACAATGTTGCCTGAAATCTGTCTTCAGGGAGCAAGAAGAAAAGCTGCAGCCACTCCCGGAATCCGATCTCATTGTCAGGATGAGTCAACAAATAGTGGGCACCTTTCCAGGGTGTGGCTGGCTTTTATAGATCTGCCATGCTCAAAATGGCCACCAACCTGGAAAACTGGTAAATGTAGTCTATGTGCCCTTTGGGTTTCTATAAAAGGAAACACAACCTCATCATTGTGTCTTGTACCAATCATTAATGTAACATAAGTGGACCTTTAATGATAGTGATAAGCACACCGCCCCCACCAATTCCCTGACCCCGCAGCCTCATGAGCTTTCCCACACGGGGTCCGTTTCAGGTGATGCGACTTGGAGCACGGGGGAATGAACCTAGGGGATCTTGTGGCAGGAGTGAGAGTCCTCATGTGAGAGACTGGGGCGGGCCCTAGACCGCACACTATCCCAATTCTAACAATGTACTAACTGAAGAGAACGGCAGTATTGCATGGATGCTTTTATATGCCAAACTCAGGTCAGTCATCGTTCCTAGCCTTCCTTTCGACCAACCTGATGCTTCTGGCACATATGCCATAGATGATAGGAGGGTGACTTTAATATCATCCCAACCTAATTTTACCCCCTCCTCCCCCACACTGTCCTACACTCTATGCTCCAACATATTTGACACAATGGGTAACACACTGGTCCCTAGATGACAGTTGGTGTACTCTGTATCCTGATGGTAGGGACTACTTCTATTCTTTCCCACATGCTCTACTTGTCTGACTGGATAGATTTCTCTGTTCCTCTTCCATGCAGCTACAGATGACAGAGGCCAAATATCTCAGAAAGAATTTCTCAGATCACAGCCTCCTACTTCTACAACTTTTATGGGGAGGTCCTGCATCTTTGATACCCACATGGAAACTACAACCCACACCCTTGCAAGACGAAGCCTTATAGGTGACTATTCGTGTAGCTTTAGTTATCTATATAGTGGAAAACACAAACACAGCCACAGCACATCTCATTGAATGGGAAGCATTGAAAACAGTAACACAAGACCATTACATAAATGCTGTCACAGGGGCTAGAGACATGCTAAGTTAAGAGTTGGGCCAACTAGAGAACACTTTGTCAGCCCTAGAAAGGGCAGATAAGTGGCATAATGTGAATCAAGCCCCCCTCTGTTGGATGCAAGAGCATCATGACTTCCTCCTTGAATCCTTGAGGTGCATTGAATACAAGACACATCAAGCTAGAACTCATAAGAAAGGTGACAAGCCTGGCTCCTCAAAAAGAAGGCAGAAGCTGCACCCGTGACAGCGATACATAAAGACTCTGCCAAACCAATATTCACAGGGTATTTCACCCTCACTGCCAAACATTCCACAGTTCAAGGCACGCCTAGAACCTTTACAGGCCGGAGGTGTTCCTCCACATCATAACACTCGCCTTGGTAATGAAGGCACCGAAACAGGCCCTAAATGGGCCGGAGAGTGAGTAAGAGACCAGTCAAGCCATATGTGCAAAACCCCAGGTTTAGATAGGTTGCCTTTTGAATTGTATAGGTCCCATTCCGACATCCTGATCCCACAATTGGCAAAGGCTTATTATTCAGCGATGGATGCTGGCATCTTACCAGGCTCTATGAGAGAGGCCCTACTAGTCTCTCTCTGTAAACCAGAGAGGGACCCTCTGGATGTGACGTCATACCATCCATTGGTCATGATGTGTTGTGATTACAAAATCCTCAATTTGACACACGCCTTCTGGACTGCATGCTCCATTTAATTCATGCAGATAAGAATGGGTTCATACCCAGCAGGTCCACATCTTTAAATAAAGGCTCCATTGAATCCTTGAACAGGATCCTGCACGGCTGCCTTATGCTGCATGCTTAGTGCTAGACTTCAAAACAGCATTCAACATGCTAGACTGAGAGTACATGTTTGCAGTGCTGAAAAGGTAGGAATGGGATAAGAAACACTCAGTTTGGTAAAACTGCTCGAATAATGGGCAGGGTAAAAATTGGTCAACTGATCTCCAGCAGGCATGCCTGCTTTTGCCACTGCTGTTTGCATTGGTCTGAGAGCCTCTTGTGCAGTGCCTACACCAAACAGGTCAGACCTGGGGTATCCTGTTACATGGGAAAATGCATATGGTTTTCCTTGATGCAGATGATGTCCTTGCCTATGCAAAAGACTTACAAGAGGGAATGGTGGACTTTGTCAGACATTTAGCGGGTTTCAGGGCAGCTTCCATCCTAGGCAGCCTAGGAGTCAACTGGGGGAATACATGCTTATTCCTGACACCCCGAATGTCTGGCCGAAGCAACTGAAGTGGATAATCAACAAATTTTATGGGAATCCCACACTTTCTGTTATTTAGGCATTAACGTATTTTACACCATTCTCAACCTTCTCAATGGTAACCTCGTGAAAGCTATCTGCATTACGGCCGCAACTCACTTTCTGGAAATCGCACCCGCAGACTGTGCAATTGCGTTATCGAAGATGGTAATGCTGCTAAGGCTGTTCAAAGATTAGTAGCTCACTGCCCACTTGCAGTGGACTGCTCAATGACTTGCAGGACGAAATCTAACAGAATTGTTGGTAGTGTTTGGCCAAGATATCTTGAATAAACTTTGGTAGATGTTCCTCCCACTACGGCTGGTACCCACACATCATAAATTGCTCTAATGGGTTGCTCTGCAGTGCTTTAGCAGAGCCCTTAAATTCACTCCATCTATCCTCTCGTATTCTCTGGAAGTCCCACTGACAGCCTATCATGGGTCAGTGGGCAGAGAGGGGATAGCAACATGGGAAACGTCAGGTGTGGACAAGCTTGGAGATTTGTTCCAAGACCACAACCTAATCACATTGAAAATGCTCATGGACCAAATAGACTTTCCACAGGGACAGTTTTTAACACATAGGCACTTGATAGCTGAAATAGTGCTCTTCTGGGGGTCAGCGGATCACAAACCTCCCACCCACCCATTGACACATGCACTCTTTACCCTGGGGGCAAGGCGACATCTAATGACATAGATTTTGAGAGCAATTCCTGACAGTACCACAGACTTGTTATTTGTGCTGAAGACCTTCTGGGAACAAGAAATGGGATGTTTATAAACACCCAAGGAATGGAATTGGGTGGTCATTTACCAAAGCAAGATTTTGTGCAAATCCCAGTTACAATACATACAACATAATATCATGCACAGAGCCTACTTGACTCCGGTTAGGCTGCATAAAATATGCCCCACTGCATCTTTTGCCTGCCCTTGTTGTAAGCACCCACTGGCAGACATACTCCAAATATTCTGGTATTGTCCTTTAGCTTCTACGATCATGGCTAGAAAACCAACCAATCTCCAATATGTATACCAATGTACAACTATGTTACTATTATCACACCTTCAGAATGTAGACTTGTAGACATATTTCTTTGAAAAATATTGTGAAAACGTTAACAAACAATTAAAAAAAACAGATACACTATAGTCTCTTATTACAAAGATCAGCAACAATTGCTAAGGATTCTCTATGGTTTCTGTTTGTCAGTAAGCTTACTTCAGAAAGGCATTGATAGGTCAGGAAGCCCAAGAGAACAAATCCATAGACAGTCTGTCATACATAGTTTCCTAAAATAAAATTGTTATTTAAATTATAGTACCTAACCACACAGATATTCTAAAAATGGGTGGGAGTGTATCTGGGCCAGAGAACATTCCAGACCCTTGTGTTTTTTGTATTTGCTTCATTGTAACCTGTTCATGCTGACTCTCAGGTGTACCACAGGCCTGCAAATTCCTTAAGGTGTGCAGACTCAGAATAAATACAGGTTTGCTATATTGCTTTGAAGTTCTGAGGTTGTCAATAGTTAAAGGTAAATGGAAGCCACAACTTGTATGCCTAACTGTGAATTTGTGATATTGCTACACTCAGAAGAAAGATGGTACCGTGTATACGTTCAATACCCTCAGTACCTTGTTTCTATTTTAGGGAGGCATATAAAAATTGTCATTGCCTGACAAACATAAGGTGGAAAATTCAAACTGATCATTATATGTAAGATTTTCTGATATGCAAGCGCACATAAACCTCTTGGGTTTCTAAGAACTGGAAAACATTTAGGCCCATATTTATACTTTTTTAGCGCCGCATTTGTGTAATTTTTTTACATAAAAAAGGCGTAAACTTGCAAAATACAATTGTATTTTGTAAGTTAGCGCCGTTTTTGCGTCAAAAAGCGGCACAAATGCAGCGCTAAAAAAGTATAAATATGGGCCTTAGGGCCTAATTTAGATGACCCAAGTCTGCCATCAAGTAGGCGGGTTTCCAACCACTGTATTTAGATGTATTGTGTCTAAGCTGCTGACCTCCATGAACGAGTGGTCTTCACAGGCGTCAAGTTAGCGGTTTCCTGTTAACCTTATTTGGGTATTGGAGTCCTACATGCAGTGTACTGGTGGCAGATTGCTGATAGAGAGAGTCCATGACGGAACCAAACGGACATCGTACAATGGCAAGGGCTATGGAAGAGAGGTAAGTCACATACACACTGTATCTTAGTGATATGTGCCCCCTTGCAATTCACACTACACAACATACCACATACACACCTTTATTCAGTGCCATTCCATCACAACTCAACACAACAAGTGCATGCTGGAAACACACATTGCCATACATCTATGACACAACATACACACACTATTGACACTACACCCACATACAACACAACCACGGCAGCCAACATGACTACACACTCATCTACACAAACACACTCACACAATGACCACCACACAACAACGACACTCACCTGAATGTTACACACAGCAACACAACACACAACCAAACATACACAACAACATCAGGCCCATATGCAAGTGGTACAAAATCTGACACAACTAAAACCACCTCCACCTCAACCACCCAATCCAATCGCAGACATACATACATATGTATGCATCACAGGTACATGTCCCCTTGCCATGTGCACATATGGAGATAGTTGACAAGTGTGAATGTTACATCATTATGGTGCCAGCATTCATTTGGCAATAAATACTGACACAAAAATGACATCTGTGTATGTGTGCGATATGTGCCTTGTACCAGTGTGTCCCACTCCATGTCTGTCATAATTGTGTTTCCGACATTTGCATGTCACAGTAATTTTAAAAAATTGACTGCAGTGGTCCCAAGCTTGATGCAGATTTCCTACCTTCAAGTCTGACGATGGGTGGGGGTCATATTTTCTCAATGGTCCAGTGGCAGCAGCGAAGGAAGGTCTTGTCCACTCATGTCCACTCAAAAACTAAAGTGGAATTGAGAATCCAGATTAGTTTTTAGCTCCTTTCTCCCAATCAGCCAACTCAGGTGTGGCGGTAGCACCATCACAGTTGGTTTGGGAGATGGCACATCTAAACCTCCTTGGCAGGAAGGGTGACTGGCGTCCCGCCATCTGCTACTTTCTCCTATGGCACCGTCAATGCAGTGAGGACGTTCTGGCGGAATCGGTGGGACTCGGGCAAGTTATCAGTTATGGGACCGCAAACATCTAAATCGGGCGGGCCGACTGACTAGTAGGTGGACAGGTTTTCAGTTGAAGAATCAACAGCGGGACCATTACAGCCAAGATCTAAATCAAGCCCTTAGTTTTCATAGGTTTTCCTATGGAACTGGGTTTGTTTTCGAAAGAAAGAGAAGGGTATATTCTATATTGCACCATATGAATATTAGAGTGATACATTTATATGTAACTGCCGAGTACAACTTTTAAGCACACCTGCACTTTGCTGTTGTGTCCACACTCAAGAGCCTAGAGAGAAGAAACCTCTGGGTCTTCCTCTTTGGATATCATTTACTGTGCAGATATGCCTCAGGATATAAGGTGTATGGAGACTCTGTGCAAAACCACAGAGCTATTTTCTTTCATAGTCTTTTGACTGTTTATCAAGAACAAAGCAGATTACAATTTATCAGTATTCTTAGGGTGTGCAATAAGCAAGATGATTTTGCCTGTGGTTCTGGAGTTGCTATCCACGGATGATACTTTAAAAACATTTTATGGATAGCATAATCACAGCACACACCTTTTTACTTTCGGTGCAAGTAAAGGTGCATTACATGAGTTTTCACTCTGATAAATTCACTTGAATGAATTCACAGGCAGTATCATCCATGGAGTAAAAATTAGCAACACAAGAAAAGAAGCATCTGAAAATGATTTAAAAAAAAGTTATTTATGTCACAAATCAAATATTTTCAGGGTGCTGGCCCTATATGTTGAGCTTATAACCATTGTATACCCAGGTAATATTATCATTTTCCTAGCTGCAGCAATCTATGTGGAAATAGAACCTTGTCTGCCAAGTAAGGTCCTTTATAAATATACAAACCTTCATACACTCAGTGCAACCTTGCATGCCGAAATAGCCCTTCAAATTACCAATGCATCCGTGCTTGTTTACTGCGTCACTCAGTTCTGGCTCACTGCTAGATTTAGCTATATTGACCTTAACACTGAGAGGCAAGGCAGTGGGGATAGGGCAAAGTGGAGCAATATGTGTGTTGGAAGTCATTGTGAAGCCTCTTTATTGCAGGAGGCAATCACTAGCCAAAGTCAAAGGTATGAGTGTAGGTATGCCACTGCACTTGGGGAGAAGAGCTCTCAATTGATAGCCTCCCAGTGGCACATGGCTGAGCGGCGCTGGGGTGGAATGGGGGAGATGGGAAGGGTGGCAGTGTGCACAACATCCTCCAGGCAGGGGCACAAGACTCCCCTAAGTTGGATATTCCGGTTCTAATATGTACTAATTATGTGTAGAAAGGAGGAAAAGCACCAACCCTTTGTCCCTGCTCAGATATCTCAACCAGAATTTAGGAAGCTGTCATTTGTTTATCTGTCTCTCCGAACTTACTACGAATCCATATTCACTTCCATTTACATGGGAAACACTTGAACATGAATATATCACACTGCCTTTCATCTGACCTATATCTGAAGTTTTTATCTTATTTATTTTCAGGAATTAAAAAATAATGAATTGAACTTCCACTTTGACACCCATTTCATTTTCTGCAATCTATCTTTTCCAGGTAATCAGCAAGGGGGGAGTTCTTCCTCTGATGTAAACATACATGGTGCGCACAATTAGAAAACATGTGGTTTATCTCACCCTTCCTATAGGGGAGTAGTTCCAGTTGGGTGGGAGGGTTTGAAATGTGACACTCCCAAATAAATCCATTCTTGGTGTGGTTGTTGGCTCTGGGGACATTGAGCCTGGTCAGCCATGTCTATCAACTTTTCCCATTGATCTGATTTCACTAAGAGGTTTCATCTTGTTCATTTTTTGGATCAGGACTGACCTGTTTACCAAAAAAGTTGCAAATCTGCACCCACAAAAGTATGCCTTGAATGGATGCATATTTACTACTTTTTAGAATTCACAAACATTGGCAGTAGTATGCATGAAACCTGCACCAGCCTCAGGTTTCCAGACAGAACAGGCCACCGAATAACCAAAAGATGATGGGAAAAATGCTTGTAAATAGTCTAACCATTGATAATCCCTCAGGGTAGGATTCCAAACCATTATTTTTTGTCTAGTCTAGAAAGAGGGCCCGATTTAGAGATGTTGGTAGACAAAGTAAGGTCTTGTCACTCTAGACAAAGGGCCTTATTTAGGGTTTGGCAGACAGAGTAAAGTCAGATAAAGTGGCAGAGGACTTCAAGTCTGCCACACCGCTTTTGCTCTACCAGCTAAATTTAGAGATGTTCTATGGTCTCACTGACATCTCTCTATGTTAGAAGGAATGAACAACATTGTCTGCTCCTGTCAAAGTAGGGAATGTTTGACAGACTGCTCCACCAGACATGACGGTTGGCGGTAACATTTTTCCAAAGATTTTTTAGTTTTTGAATGCAAACTCCAAAGTTGTTGAAAAATAAGAAAACACTAATGGCCCTGACAGCATTGGAATGTTCTCCCATGGTGTGGGGGTCATGTTTTGACTGTCCTTCGTGACATGACACCAGGTAAAAAAGAATTAAACCGTCCACCCTAAATATTACGGGCGAATGGCTTACTTCTGACACAATCTACTCTGTCAGGCCATCGGAGCAAGTTTTACACCCACGGAGTAAATTTTGCTAGAGGTAAAATTGGAAGTCTGCCCAAGTCGAACCTCGAGTTTGGCAGACAGGTATTCTGTCGCCCTTGCATTGGGGTACCTATGCACTAAACTCAAATGAGCTGAGAGGCCCATCTGATGCAAATTAGTAATGACCTTGCTCTTCATGGGAACAGTTCATCCTGAGCCTTGGTCTTCTCACCCCTTTACCTGGCGGCCCACTGCTTTTTTAGTTGGAGAATTTTTAATTAACACCCCCGGAAACGAACTGACTAATCTGCGTCCCTGACTTCATAAGGTCATAGGGTAGCTGACTGGCATAGATATGTGCATCATAGCCTGTAATCCTGCCGTGATTTACAATTATTGCTTTCATTTCTGTTCACAACACAGGTAAAACCCTACGTATAATTAATAATGTACTATGCAAGACAGTCCTCAGTGTAAAAACAGATCTTCACACAGATGATGCACCAATAAGTATCCCTTGATGCATGGAATAAAATGCGTTACTGGCAAGCCTGGGGTGGACTACCAGCCTCACTGCACCTTGCACTCAGAGTAGGCGGGAGGGTGCAACTGCGCCATTCTGACACATAAAAGGACATTTTCCGCACCGCAGCATGGGACTCACTGCTGACAAGCCTAGGGGTGAACTACAAGCCCACTGCCCCTTGCACTCAGAGCAGGCGGGAGGGTGCAACTGCGCCATTCTGACACATAAAATGACAGTTTCTGCCCCGCAGCATGGGACTCACTGCTGACAAGCCTGGGGTGAACTACACGACCACTGCACCTTGCACTCAGAGGAGGAGAGAGAGTGCATCTGTGCCGATTTGGCACATAAAAGGATGTTTCTGCCCCGCAGCGCAGAACGTGCTGATGACAAGCCTGGGGGCGACTACAAGCCCCACTGCAACTTGCACTCAGAGGAGGTGTGAGAGTGCAACCGCACCAGTCCAGCGCATGAAAGACTGTTTTCTGCCCCATGGGACTTGCCCAGGCTTGTGTACTGGCCAAGACCGGGCCCATTTTTGCCTGTCATTGGCCTGAACAGGCTGGGCCAGGTCGCCCCTTTTAGTCGGAGGAATTTAAACTTTTGAGGGGATCTTTATTTTAACTGAAGAAGGTAAGATACGCACAAAGCTTAATACATTATAAGGAAAGTAAAAATTGGCCTTTCAATGAATAAGGGTAGCGTTCAACCTCCCACCCAGTCAACAATTACAAATTATTTATCCACAGTCATGAAACACAGCTAAAACAAGTTAATGGAAGAATTGATACAGTACAGAAAATTAACCCAAAACCACATTTGGAGCCAATGGTGACAATTTATAACATTAACAAGAAATACTTTTTTAATTCCAACTTCGTCTACCTCAAGTCTGCGTGCTAAGGAGCAGTCCGTCCAAGTGTTGGAATTAGCCAGAGTCTCATCCCAGTTCACAGTTGGCTGATGTTAGTGAAGTTCCTATGAATGGAGAGACTTCTCTGTTAACAAGTTACCCCAATTAAAAAGAGAAGGGACGCAAAAAAATAAATAAAAAAAATAACCGCCGAGCAGAAAAGGAGTAAAACTCAGCATGCCTGAAGAGGTGGGAATCGGGAAAACGATCCTTTAACACCAAGCCACAGGAATTTTAGGAGAGACTTATTGGAAGGCTCTTCTCTTAAAATGGATTCCCTCCTGAAATACTTTAGCAATAAATTAGAGGGAAAGATAATAACATTCATTTATTAAAGACAAGCTGGAACATGCCTTTGGTGGTTTTGCTCAGGTGACTCAAACAATATTGCCTAGTGGCCACGATGCAGAATCAATACCATTATCATTACCTCGAGTCTCTACTAATAGGTTAAGTAATCCCAAAGTGGGTATTTGCGTGAAACACAGTGTATGGTTGCCTCTGCAAAATCACCAGAAAGTGGGGATAAACCATACGGACAGATCTAGGAAAAATAGTGCAGGTCACTCAACTAATTTCAAGGAGGACCTGTGCAACTTCCAGCTGAGAGTAGTCCCTATATGGTGATACCGGAAAATGTCCCGCCGTTAGCAGCAACCTGAAGGGAAGATTTAGAAGCTTTGATGTGAAAATCTACTCATTGGCTACGTGCGAAGACCTGAATGGCAACATTCTGTATGCCTGAAGGGTGAGATGGGTTGGCTATTCAAGGAAAACTACCAAAGGCGATTGTAGAGTGGTGAACTTTAAAACCCCAGGCCTTGTTCAAATTTTATTACAATGTTTGAACTATCTTGCAGAAAGCCATGGGGCAATCTGAGCTTTGCTACTCAGCTTATTTTACAAACCAGCAATGGCTACTCAGTAAATTCCCTTCCTAGATCAAAATCTTCAAGCCACTTTACCACATGTTCAACATCAACAAATCGCTTCGAACCATTGAGTGATATGGCTATGACTGATTGACTCCAGACTGATACTGAGCTAAAAACCCAGGAAGGTGCTATGGAGGCCATACCTATCATGAGCCTAGCAACCCAATGGCAATCATCTCATTCCGGAGCAGTGACATTTTCTACTACTACTGACGTTGAACTCAAGGCCCACCCAAAAGGTTTGACTTTGGCCACCTTGAATATTGTGGGTGCTCGAACAAAGTTAAAATACCCTGATTGGAAACATTTTGTTTCTTTCTTTGATATCATTTGCATCCAGGAAACCTAGATGACTGAACCCTTCCATATAGATGGTTATTACGTCTTGTTTCATCCAGCACTCTACTCCCCAGCAGAGAGGTCTAAAGGTGGCCTTTCCACTTCCGTTTCCATTCAAATTCCGACTGCCAATGTTTCACTTAAATGGTCCTTACAACATTTTGTGGTTTCTTTCATATCCCTAGTGGGGTAGTATGATATCCTGCTGATTAATTTCTATAATAACGTTTTTGATCAACATGTGTGTAAAATAATTGATGATGTGGCTGGCTTTTTGGAGAGTTTTTGTCTGCACCTGAATAAGCAGGTAGTTTTGCTATGGGTAGGGGATTTTAATATTTCATTACGGCCCCATAGAGACAGTCAATTGTGGTCTTGCTGTAGAAGATAGGTCACATTATAAACCTAAAGTGCTAGGGAATTCTTTGAATGCCCTTATTTTAAAGTATGATTTAATATTCACTTGCAAGGTTATGTCAAAAGATCGCCAAACTATCCCCACTTTCTCAGAAGCCCTCTTGGGAATTCTATTGATTTCATACTGCTATCTATAGAAGCCCCCCCCCCTTATTCTGGAATTTAAAATTATTCCTAAATATATTAGTGTCCATGATCCTGTGAGCATCACTCTGAAATATAATGAAAGGAAATTCCTATGGGTAAAGGTTGCAAATTGGTCTCCTCAAAAAATAAAGAAATGACAGTCAAGTGTGATAAAATTGATCCTGTGAAGTTTAACCAAAAAAATAAAGATAACTTGGAGTCTATTTTGGTTTGCTTGTCAGAAAATCCAAATCATTCATCTATAATAATAGAGTTTATGCGGGTCAATTGCAGATGGATTAACTATAAACAGGTCAAATTATGAGGCACCTTTCATTGTTGGTTTAGTGCCGCCTGTACCGCTGCTCATGAACGTTCGAAGTCCACACTTAAATAAATCCCCGCTCCTTAGTAGATGTTCAAAATGATAGATGCCAATATAAGGCCACATTAGAGGTAAGGAATTGCGACATAAGAAACAAAGCTTGGGATGACTTATCAGCCACTGCTGCATTGAGGAATAGTATTATGTCTATGGGAGGTAATTAACCACCTTTCTTTTCTGACCATGATACCCCAAAGGTGGAATCTTTGATTCCGGAAGATGAGTAGGTAAGCCACTTTGCAGGAGTCTTTCAATCAAGCAAAAGATGCATGCAGCCTAGTGATGGCCCAACTAGGCCTCTTCACTCAGATCTAGCTCCGGCAACCCCTTACTACTCCTATAAAACTAAAAGAAGTAGTCTTGGCCGTCAACCAGTCTGCCCAGGGAAAGTGCAAGGCCGTGATGGGGTACCACTTGATCTTTTTAAATCTAATGTACAGGTATGGGGGCCAGTATTAGCAAACATGTCACGGAGTATGGCTAAGGCAAGTGTCCCTGAATCTTGGAGACTGGCTACTTTCGTCCCCATTTTTAAAAAGGAAGGCAAACTAACACCAGTCTGCTACAGACCAATTTCCTTATTGACTTAACGCAAAATTCAGGGGTGAATAATTCTGTCTCGATTGGAGACCTGGGCAGACGAGAAAACTATTTTGTTTTGACACCAGTCCACTTTTGTTTTTAAACCAGGTTTAGGCACGGTGGAACAAGCAATAAATCCCCACCTTAGTACAAGTAAATATGTGATAGCAAAAAAGAGGGCTGTTCACATGGCATTCATTGACTTATCAAGTGCTTTTGATTTGGTCAACAGTGAAAAAATATGGAAAATAATGGAAAACATGGGGGTTGATTCAGAATCCTTAACGTAATAAAAACGATTACATATTGACCTGAAAGTCATGGAACAGTATGGCCCTCAGGGTGAAAAAACATCCCAAACTGACGCTCTAAGAGGAGTAAGACAGGGATGCATATTAGCCCCATACCTTTTCTTAATTTATATGAAGGGAATAACAGAATATGTAACTAGGTTAGGCAACTACTTTCCAAGAATGGGAGAGAAATAAATACCAATTCTTCTATATGCAGATGATGCATGGCAATTGGACCTCCTTGTGGAGTACATGCAGGACTTGGACTTAAAAGTGAATTACTCAAAGTCCACCATAATGACTTGTGAGCCCCTGAGTACTAAAAGAAAGCTTTTTTTTTTTTTTTTTAAAGATAAGCATTTTAAAAACTCTCAAAATGGCGGAACTTCTCTTAAAAAGATAAATAAGTATAGTTATCTTGGGATAACATTTGGGGGCATATTTATACTCTGTTTGCTCCGCATTTGCTTCATTCTTTTTATATGCAAATGTGGCGCAAACTTAACTTCATATTTATATTTTGATGCTAGACATGTCTAGCATCAAAATATTGGAATTTGTACCATTTTTGGATGCATGAACCTACCTTGCATCAATGAGATGCAAGGTAGGCCTTCCCATCCAAAAAATGGCGCTATCCCCATAGCACCTTATTTATCTCCCTGTGCAAAAATGATGCAGGGGTGGGCTGTGGCCCAAATAATGGCGCTAAGCTATTGCTTAGCGCCATTATTTACCACCTAGGTCAGGCAAGGGTTAGGGGACCTGTGGACCCATTTCCATGGTCAAACACCATGAAATGGGCCCACAGGTGCCCACCCAAAGCCCCAGGAACACCCACACCAGATGGACACCAAAGGATGGGGGACCCCTTCCAAGGTAAGTAGGTTAAGTATTATTATTTTTTTTTATGTCATTGGGGGCCCTAACATGGGGCCCCCTGCATGGCACTGGGTGAAATGGCCATGCCTAGGTGACATTGGTGCCCTGGCCATTAGGGTGGTGGGCATGACTTCTGTCTTTTCTAAGACAGGAGTCATGTTTTAGGATGGTTGTGCATCTGGAAATGATGCAAAGCTTTTGCCGCTAACCAGCCTTGCGTCATTTCCAGATGCACAACCTCCTATTCCCATACCACCACCGCCACCCAGTTAGCGTCATTTTTTTTACGCTAGCCCAAGCTTAGCGCCGGCTTGCGCCATTCTTTAATTATGGTGCCTGGCTGGCATTGAGGAATGGCACAAGCCAGCGCTAATCTTTTTGCCGCAAAACTGCGTTAGTGCAGTTTTGCAGCAAAAAGTATAAATATGGGCCTTTGGCCCATATTTATACTTTTTTAGTGCTGCATTTGCACCAGTTTTTGATGCAAAAACGGCGCAAACTTACAAAATACAATTGTATTTTGCAAGTTTGTGCCGCTTTTGCATCAAAAAAATGCGGCACTAAAAAAGTATAAATATTGGCATTTGTTTCTCCCTTTCGTGCAAATCACACCTTTGACTTAAAACCCAACAAATTGGCAGGAATATTGAAGCCATGTTTTGTTTTACTTGGAAATTAAAACATAAACCATTAGCCGAGCTGATAACACTCCACGAAACAAAATGCACTGTGGCTGCCCTATACGGGGAGTGGGTGTGGGTGTACCAAAATGCAGATTAATTCCAACATATGGAAAATGGCTTCACACTTAGGTTGCTTGCTCTCCCAAAAGAATCTGCCAACTTTGCATATCACAAGGAGTTGGGCCTTATATTACCAGATGACCATCTATGATCCGCCCCACTTCTCCTAAGGATTAAGGTGGTCATTATGAACATGGTAGTAAACACCGCACTGACGGCGGTGGCGGTAACTACCGCCAAAAGGCTAGTGGACTGCGAAATAATGAAGCCAATGAGGAACAAGTAGCAGGCTATCCACACACTGCCATTTTTGTAGTCCCGACAACGATGGAGGAGGCCACCCTCAGGCCAGCAGAAAGGCTCTACCCGCCCACCAAATAATGAAACACCACACCGCCATCAGTTTGGGGGCGTGAATCATCTCCAGGGAAAGCGTGGCAGAAACAAACAATATAAAAGGAAATACTCACCAGAGATACACAGTACACACCAATGCAGACATGGAGCGAGAGTTGGAAATAATGCCAGTGCTTCTCTTTGCTATATTCCTTCAGGACCGTGACAGACAACGAAGACGACAACACTAAGTACCACAGCCTAGTACACATGGGAAGAAAGTGCACAGTTACACACCCACCCACCCCACAACGCACTCCCAACCCCTCCCACCATCCCAAGCCACATATTCCATAACAAAATGTACTTACTAGACACAAGTCAACAAATACCTGCAACAATGTACACACCTGTGCACACCACACCCACACAGTGAAACGCTGAACAACGTCAATATATTGTGCCAACAGCACTGCTGGGAACCTGATTTTTATTACATGGAACAAAAGTAATGTCCAAATAAGGCAGTTGGCCAGTCCATTGTGAAGTTCCTGAAGGACAAATATAGCCGAAACCTGCCCCCCACATGTGCAAAGGAAACTCCACTGGCAAGGGGCATTGATAGGGCAGCCAGGCACCTCCGGGAACAGGGGCATGGGGGGATGGGGTGGGGACTAAGGTCTGGATTGGGGGGTTTTGGGCTTAGGTTTGGGAAGTGGAGGGGGTTTGGGCTTGCCCTTGGAAGGAGGGGGAGTGGGCCTGGACTGGGGAGTGGCAGAGGGACCTGGGGCAACACGGGGCTCCTTCCTCCCTCGGGAAGGGGCACGGGAATGGGAAGGGTGGACTGGAGTGGACTTAGATGATGAAGGAGTGGACTGGGCAAGGGCATAGGAACGTTTAGAGACAAGACGGGTGGGACTGTGTGTTCAAACAGGTCAACACACGATAGGAAAAGCTTCTTAGGTGCAGTTGGAGGGGATCTGGAGCCAGGTCTGGGAGTGGAGGTTGAGGGAGTGCTCGTACCAGGTGTAGGTGTGCCGGACGTTGATGCAGTTGCCTGTTTAGTGTGCTTATGTGTGGTGGATGTGTGTGGTGTGGATGTGTGTGAACGTTTGAGTGTTTTGGGAGGAGGGGGGGTGGAAACACTAGGAGAAGACAGGCTACCAGTGTAGATGGCTGTTGTCTGGATGTCTGCAAGTCTAGTGAGTGTACTGCAAGTGTTGTGAATGTACTCGTGGTGAGTGCAGGTGTGGTGTCTGGGGTGCATGTCTGGATGTTAACTGTTGTGGTGACTGCATGAATGGGAGCAGCAGCAGTGACTGATGATGCAGTGCCTGTGGGTGTGCATGGTGAGGTGACAGACAGGGTGGTGGGGGAGGTTGACACACTGGGGGAGGTGGATGTTGCTGTGTGTGCTTTGGCATGTTGGGTGTGTGCCTGCCTGTGGTGGGAAGTGTGGTGCTTGTGTTTGTCTGTGTGCTTCTTGTGTGCTGATCTGTGTGCATGGCTGTCTGTATGTGTGCTTGGGATGGGTGAAGGGAGTGGGGTGCTGGAAGGGGTAGAGGTGGCGAGAGGGGGACGGAAATACCAGGGACACTGGCTGCCGTCAATGAGGAGGCCAGAGCATGAAAAGATCTATGTAGGCCAGACATGGCACCGTGAATGCCTTCCAGGTATGCATTGCATTGCTGCACCTGGGATGCTCGCCCCTGGATGCCATTCACAATGGTTGTCTGCCCTACAGAGATGGTCCTCAGGAGGTCAATAGCCTCCTCCGTGAGGGCAGCAGTTCTTACTGGGGCAGGGGATGAGGTGCCTGGGGCGAAGGAGACACCCAGTCTCCTGGGTGAGCGGGGCCAGGCAACTCAGTGAGGAGCAACTGGGAGGGTGGTGATGAAATGGGGATGGCCGAAGATGACAAAAATTTAGTGGGCCCAGTAGGGTCCTCCACCACTAGGGAGCTGCCATCGGAGGAGGTATCAGAGTCACTACCTCCAGTGGAAGTTGCCTCCCCCATGGTACTCCCCTCGCCCTCCAACCCACTGGTCCCCTTGGTGTTGGTTGACTCTGCCTCCCTGGAACCATGGGCTGCTGCATCCCCACTCGCCGGTGCCTCAGCTCCCTCACTAGATTATGCTAATGTACATAGGTACACAAGAGCACAGGGGTGGGGAAACAAAACAGAAAGAAGTATCTCAAATCCTGTAAATATGTACATTTGGGGACACAGACACTCCCACCCAGGTCAGGCACGAACCCTCAGCAGACACAGCATACGTTATGAATGTGCCCCTGACTAGTAGGCATGACCCCAGCATATGCCATATAATCTTCATGAAACACGACTCTGATACACTGTGTGAAGTGAACTCATGAGAGACCATGCCAAGCCAATACATCAACAAGTTCCTAAGGCCACAATAAATGCAGAATGTCAAAAAGGGGACCCCTCAAAGGCCTACAGACCCTGCCAAAACTAGCTATAAACTATCCCAAGGGCATGGAGGGGGCAGGACTGCATGGACACACCTATCTAAGTGCCTGGCACTACAGTGCACGCCACCCACAGCATCCAAATACACCCATCAAAGTGGTATCACAACAGTGTTGGTACTCACCCCCTTGTGGCTGCTGTGCGGCCTTCAAGCGCCGATCCAAATCCAGATAGGCCACCGCCAGAATGCAGGCCATTAGGGGGGTCACGGTCTGACTGGCACCCCTTCGTCGTTGGGAGGCCTTCCCCAGCTGGGCCTCTCCGGTCTTCCTGGCCCAGCGCTTGAGGTCCTCCCACCGCTTCCTGCAGTGGGTGCCATGCTGGTTGTAGAACCCCAGGGTCCGCACTTCCTTGGTGATGGCTTGCCACAGGCCTCTCTTTTGATGGGTGTTGACCTGCATGGGACACACAGAGAAAAGAAATAGATGTCAGTGTGGGTGCCCCATACACAAATGCCATGCCCTTTCATACTGACATTGCCCATGAAGACATGTATGTTAACAAATTACAAGCAGAAAGTGCCAGACAACCTACAGCAGGGCAGTGACACATCAAACACACATGCATACAGGCATCCGCCACAATCACACACATCTAAGGATGACAGATGGAAACTCACCTGCTCCTCTGGTCGCCCAAACAACTCGCATACAGGGGTAGGACCCCGTCCACCAGCTTCTCCAGCTCCTCCGCAGTAAATGCTGGGGCCCCTTTCCCTGTGACACGTGCCATCTCAGGGACCAGAGTCAGGACATAGCAGCAGACACAGTGGAGTACAACCCTTCACGTGATGCAGGAGTCAAGTTTCAAGGGTCTGTCAAAAAGGAGGTAGATATCGCGGCGGTGTGCACCGTCACCGCTGGTGGCAATCATGATTGGCCCAGGTTCCCCATTGACAACCATGTAATCCAATGATCAGGTGCACGGCGGTGAACACCGCCTACCGCCATGAAGACTAACGCCAGCGGAATTAAGTCACTTCAACACTACACTACCTAAGTGGCAGGAGGCTGCCATTTTGCTCCAACCACGTCTCCATAGCCTTGTCAGGAGCCTCATCCATGGCCCCATTCTCTCTCCCCTTCATCGATTACTGACATGATTCTTTGATCCACACATGTACTTAGGGTTGGAAGTGTTTATACAGTGTGATGCCATGATGACAGAGAAACCTCACCACTTATTAGCCTGATGATGCACCTCATTCTTTATGTTTGTGTGTGTTACCTATGTGTCGCATTTTGAAAAGTACAGTGACATCAGGTGATGCAAGTGTATGTTACAACTCAAAATGTGTTCTTTCTGCCCCCATAGGTACAGGCCCATGTGGCGAGAGAGGGTCCCATCTGTTTACAGACCCCTGGTAGATCTGGCCACTAGGGAGGAACATCACATCATTATTACCTACCTACTTAATAGAGCTACAATCCATGACCTCGGCGCATTAATGAATCCTGTTCTGAAGCCAGCCAATCGGAATCAGCATGCCATCCTTTCAACTGTGCAAGTGCTATCTATGCTACATTTTTTGGCCACAGGCTAATTTCAGGGGACAGTGGGCATGGCTGCAGGGGTATCTCAGCCAATGTTCAGCCACATCCTGTACAATTTCCCGGGTGCATTCGTTCAACACTTGCAAACTTATGTCCAGTTTCCCCAAAGGGCTGAACTCACCGCCATCAAATCTGGATTTTATGCCTGTGCTAATATCCCCGATGTGATAGGTGCCATTGATGGAACCCACATAGCTCTCATACCCCTAAGAGTGAATGAAGAGGTGTATAGGAATCGTAAGAACTATCACTCCATGAATGTACAATTGGTGTGTACTGCTGATCAGTACATATCACATGTCAATGCCAGGTTCCCAGGATCAATCCATGATTCATTTGTCCTGAGAAACAGCAGTGTGCCACACATGATGGGACAGCTATAGGGGGACAGAGTTTGGCTCATAGGTGAGTGTGTATGGCACTGGATCAGTTACATAGCTGACAGCTAGGCTGTATGCAAGTAAGACCTGTTTGTTCAAGTCATCTTTCACCCACTTTTGCAGGTGATTCTGGCTACCCCAACTTGCAATGGCTCCTGACACCTGTGAGGAATCCCAGGACAGATGCTGAGAGGAATTATAATGAGGCCCATGGTCATACTAGGAGGGGGATAGAGAGCACTATAGGACTCCTAAAGGCAAGATTTTGTTGCCTCCATCTCTCTGGAGGATCATTGTGCTATGTCCCCGACAAGGTGTGTAAGATAGTGGTGGCCTGCTGCATGCTGCACAACTTGGCTGTGAGGAAAGCTATCCCCCTTCCGGAAGAGGAGGGTGCTGTCCAACCAGCCCTGCAACCTCAGAGGAGGGATGAGAGTGAATGTGAGGAAGAAGTGGGGGAAGATATCAACTTCAGGACCCAGCTAATCCGTCTATACTTCCAGTGACTCTAAGGCACTGTTCAATGATTCTGATCTCTTCACTGCATAGTTTTAGTCTGACTCATGTAATAAGTACTATGGTGTCTTTTGTCAGTAACAATGCTAAATCATGACTGAAGTGGCATGTGCCAGGGAATGCAATTTTAGGTACAGTGTGTCATAGTTCATACACTACATTGTGTTGGATCCCCTCCTGCAATAAAAGTGGGATTATGATAGTAACTGGCTAATGCATTCACATTCACAATTGATCTCTCATATTGATTAAGGACAGATCATTTGAGTGCACAGGTGTATTTATTCAATGGCAAGATATACATAAGTGTTGGGACAGTGAAAGGGAGTAGGCACCTGGTGAAAAACATACTTATGTACATATGCTTAGCTGCTGGTTGCACTGCGGTATAGTCCATGTGGCCATAGGAAGATGGCGTGATGGCAGTGGCATGTCAACAAGGTAGCTCAGTGGCACACAAGGGAGACAATTCAGGGCAGAGTCACTTCCTGGCACTGGGCTTGGTCTTGTCTGGAATTTCAGTGGCATATCTGGGTCTGAGGGCACATTTGTAAAGGGGCAGCTGGGGTAGGGGTGCTGGTATCCTGTGAGCCCCCTGGCAGTGCCACCAGTCCAGTGGATGCTGCAGATGTAGATGGCAGGGCAGTGTCCTGGCTAGTGGTAGGGGCCTGCAGGTGGGCGGAGGACTCAGGCTGGCTGTGGTGATGGTGCTGCAGCACACCTGCAATGGAGGCCATGGTGACATTGAATTGTTTCCATTGCTCGATGGCCTCCTGGTGGCATGCTATCTGCAGCCTCTGTTTCTGCTCCAAGGTGGCTAGGATCTGGCCCATCCTGTCCTGGGAATGGTTTTATGCTCACAGGACCTCAGAAATCACCTCCTGGGCTGCTGCATCCATCTTTGGCCACACCCCTGGGCCACTGATGCCCTTCCAGTGGCCCTAGCCCCCTGTGCCTGTGTCCCCTGCACAGGTCTGGCAGTCCCACTTGGGCCCTTCATCATCCTGCCTGTTGGTGAGTGGAGACTCTGGCCCCTGTACATGTGGGCAGCCAGTCCGTGGCTGGGAGACCCTGGTGTGGGGTCGTTTGGCCAGAGCTGATGATGGTGGCTGAGTGGTAGGGGTGTTCGTGGGGTCCTGGGTGGGGCTTCTGGAGTGTGACAGTCCAGGGGTGTGGGTTTGGCCAGGGATTTCCTCTGTGTTGAGACATCACTCTCCACTCTCCTGAGCGGGGCTCCGTCTTCAGGTGGAGGACTGGCACTCCTTGACGTCTCCGTCCAGGTGGCATGGGTGGTGGTGCCTGTGTGTGAGAGAATAGACATGTGGGTGTTCTGTACTTTTTTGCCACTTGCTGCACTGGTCTGCACTAATTGTTACATTCCCCTGTAGTGGCATGCAAGGTCCCTTCGTGTGCATTTTTGCGCATTTTTTGTGGGTGCTGAAGGTGAATTTTGGGTGCTGTTGTGCCACTGGGATTCCATGCACGGGTAGGTGACTGTGCACAGGGGGCTGGATGGTGATTTGTTTGGGGGATTGTGGGCATGCAGGCGACTTGGATGTGAGTGTGTGGGTGTTGTGGACTGGGTAGGGGATGGGGTCCTGGTGGTAGTGAGTGGATGGGGTGATACATGCATTACAGGTGTGGTGATTGTTAAGGTATTGTAGTTGACTTACAGGAGTCCAGTCCTCCAGTAAGTCCAGTGAGGCCCTCAGGATGCAGGATAGCCAGGACCTTCTCCTCCCAGTCGGTGCATTCGGGTGGAGGAGATAAGGGACCACCACCAATTTTCTATACGGCAATGTTGTGCCTGAATGCCATGGACCGAACCATCCCACGCAGGTCGTTCCATCTCTTCCTGTTGTCGTCCCTTGTGTACGTGGATGGTTTTCCACTGCATTGACCTTGCTGACTATCCTCTACTATAGCTCTATCTTCCTGACCACAGGTGTCTGCTGCACCTGTGACCCGAATAGTTGTGGCTCGAACATGAGTATTTCGTCCACCATGGTCCTTAGCTCCCTGTCTGTAAATTGGGGGTGCTTAGGGAGTTTCATTGTGTGTGTTGTGGGTGGTGTGCTGTAGGTGTATTGGTGAGGGTGCTGTTGTGTGGTTGGGTGTGTGACTTGTGATGATGTTTGGGGAATGTATGGGTTTTGGTGGTGTGTGTGTGTGACTTGTGTGATGTTGGGTTCAGTGTATGGGTGTTGTATTGCCAATATCTGTTGTGCCTTTGGCATTGCAAAGGATTGTGGGGTGTGTATGTGAGTGTTTTATAGTGTTGTTGATGTGTGTCAGGTGTGTGGGTTTCACACTTGCCAATGTGTGCATTTGTTGTTGGTGGGTCCCATTGCTGGCCATGGCGGTCTGTTCCTCCAATGGTCGTTCGACATTCACTGTCCGCCAAGCTGATTTGTGCATCATTATTTGGTGGGCGGAGGATTTGTCTGCATGATGGGGCGGGTTGGGGTGTACTCCCTTTCTGCCGTCATTGGCCCTGGTGGTGGGTGGAGGTTGCAGGATTTTCGGAGGTTGTCTTTTTGGCATCATTATTCGGCATTGTGCAGTTCACGGACACTGGCTGTCTTTTGTTCACCGTCAGCAAGGCAGTCAGCGGTGATTACCTCCAAGTTCATAATGAGGACCTAAATGTTGGCAGAATCCAGAGGAAGGGTTGGTAAGAGTATGTATGACTCTGTTTATCCCTAGATAATGCAAATAAAATACCTTTGCTTACATATTTAAAGTCATCTTTTCAAAAACTGGGCCTACGTGAAATGTTTTCTGATTCACAAAAACTTGGCTCAAAATCTAAAGCGATTGGGAAACAATGCTATACGGAGGCTCATTTGGACGATAAACAGAGAGGGTAAAATATGAAAACGGTTGAAACCTATCTTCAAATATCTATTATCCTGTAGAACCATATTTATAATGGAATTTAGAATCAAATTTATCGACCTTATCTTACGTTTTTCAGATTGAATCTAATTCATTTAAGGTTCCCCTCCCTCCCAATACAATGCGTTTGGCAGCATGAATTGCCCCTCTGTCACTGTAGCAATGTTGCAAAACAGAGCACATGTCATTTTCCGTTATTTTGCCCACTATATTTTGGCCAAAGATCTCCCTTTTTAGTGCCTGTGTTACGTAAGGCAAATATTAGGCAGTTCCTGATAGCCCTGAGAAAAATAATCTTCAATAGATTTATGCGAGGGAGCGTTACATTTTATTAGGAGTGCTTCAGAAATGAGAAAACGGTATGAATTATTAGCTTCCTAATGAATGTATTAAACAGATTTTCTGTACTCACAGTTATGCATTTTATGTGTTTTGCATGCTTGTATTCATGTAAGCAGATTGTATCTAACAAAGGTATTCTTGTATATAGAGTTATTTATATGCTTTTATGGCAAACGCCAAATAAAGATGTATGAACTGAACTGAGCATGGAATAAAAATTAAATACCTTTTGTCTGTGTGCACAGTAAAGGATGCAAACATGTCTGAACGACCTTATACCAAAAAGAAAAACCTCTGGTACATCTTTGTGAATACGCTATCAGCAGTGAAAGGGTTACCTCTACCAGCATGATTTAATAGGGTCTTTAACCCAAAATGAAACCCAAGATTTCAGCCAGCAATTTGCATAGTTTTACTCTTAAATCCTTGCAGCTTTTAATTGTTTTCAGACAAGGGTCAAAATCTGAAAGTGTCCATGACAGCATTTGAAAACGAGATCCAAAAGCACTTCTGGTTTGGCTCGCTCTGTAGAAGTGGGTGTCTTCGAGTCCTGTAAACAATTAAAGACCAGAATCAATCCAGGCCTTTAGTGCTGAAAAATGAAGACATCATAGGATCTTTTTCTTTGTTAGCTAAAAAGAACTGCAATTAAGGGCACAGGAACTGAAGAGGGCTGCAGACCCAGTCATGTGTTACCTTTTTTGGATGTTGGCCACAATTGGTGTGGCAGCTTGTGATATACAAACCTCAAGGGCGATGAATGTGCCCTGAATAGTTGGATTCACTATTTCTCAGGGATATATAGTGGTCTGGAATGTCTACAAGGCATGTATGGGGCCTCACCTGGCAGTTTGGGATGGCCGGTTTCCTTGAGGAGCAGGAGCAGTACTAAACTGCATAAGGCAGGCCCTTGTCTAGACTGGCAAAGTGATGCAAAGCAATGGGTTAGAATCCTACTCCGAGCGATTGCCAGTAGTTTTTACTATTTGCAATCAATCCTCCCATCACCTTTTGTGCGTTTGTTGCCTCGTTGTGAACAGTGCCAGTGGTTTATTGGCACCTTGGGAGCGCCTGAGGTCATCTACAGAAAAGGTACCTCTGTGACAATAGACCTCAAAATGACAGCTACGTCTAAAGTAGTTGGTCCTAATTGTTTCCCGTTTGTGAAGAACAAACCTAGGTTGGTGTCAAGAACTCATATTCAAATACCCTCACCCAGACAGGAGATGCAAAGGGTCTACCTTGTGAGTGTCTTTTAAAATTTTAATTCATGACACAATCAGCAAATACACTATTAAGTTCTATATAGACTGATGTAGTATCGAACATTCACATCATTTAAACTCTGCATGAGTAATAAAAGCCTATTATGCATGTGTCTTGTGTATGACATATGCATCATGATACTACGTATGTATATATGTAGCTACGAAAAACTGTTACACATGCATACTTTACACTTACCTGCTATACATGCATACTTAAAACTTCGCATGTTTACAGTGTGCACAGTTCTCAATTAAAATGATTTTATTGTGGCTGTAAAACACACAAATACTAGACTTTGCAGGCATGCATTCCCCAGTACATTAATTCTCCAAGCCAGACTTTACGATCAAGCAGCTAACTCAAAGTTCAGGGTAATTAGCACCACACAAGAAATTACACAAAGTGATACCTACAGTGCACACAACAAAATTCCCTGTTGGACATTTGATGTCGTTCTACAGCTCTTATCGTTTGTGAGACTGATGGGCAGGGGAGAAGTGTGAGGCTGATTTGGCTTGTAGATACCAAAATGTCTTAGGTTTTATTTTCAGAATTAAGTCGTACAGAACTCAATTTAAAAAGCCCAGATTATGTAACTCATTCAATCAGTAAATCAGAATGCAAGCTCAGTCAAAGTATAGAAATCAATTCAAGAAATCAGTAAAATTCAGGGCAGTAAGTTGAAAGTCTAAATGGGATGGGAGAGAATTCAGGCATGGATTCAACTCCAAGAGCAAGGACAGAAAAGGCTCTCTTCAACACATCCAAAAAGAGCACACTTTTATAGAGTTCTGAATTGAGGACCCCATACATTTACTTCAGTTATGCCTGGTTGTCATGATCTCAATCAGATTTAATCAGATAGCAACAATTGCAAGTAAATATTTTCAGAAACTCTTTTAAAATTCTACAATATGGAGCTTCTCAGGGACAGCATAGATGCTGGAACAAGTATTGTTGTTACATTGTGTGTAATTCAGCCCAGACAGCTAGCTGCGGCCTTGAATTAGTACAAATGTTATTCAGAACAGTGTGTTTGTAGGTCACTGTCCCAGTCCATGAATTATGTTCAAGCTTTATTCTACTCAGACAAAGATATGAATTTATCCACGTCATTGTTTTGCTTTCCACTAATGACTAAGCTCAAATACTCATGCACTGACAAAAAATCTCTGGAATGCACTTCTTAGTCCAAAGAAGACATTTATTATTTCACTACGCAAGGTTCCTAAAATGAGATTACCATGTTGAAAGCACATGTTTAAAAATAGTTACAACAATGACATAAAAACATACACAAATGATTCTCCACTGCAATATACACAGCAAATATATATATCTATATAATAATGCAAAGCAAATAATTTATAAAAATGCATCACTGTAGGGCCTGTCAGGTACTTCATCTTCCTCCTGCCAGCAAGCCGATGACCCCATTCGAGTGTGAAACAGAAATTGAGATCTCTACCCTCACGGGAAATCTATATCAGGCATCCGACGTCTGAATCCTGATTGAGGTCTCTGAATCTCCTACTGTTGAACTGGGTCTCTTTTCTATCTTAAAAAAACAAAGAAGGAGCTTTCTGGAAAAAAACCCTCAAGTTGCGCAAGAAGTATTCACAACATACTGGCTGGTTTAGGTATGCTTTGAAAATAACATGTTGAGATTTGGCCACAATTCCAAGATGTCAAGTCAAAGCAAGGCCGTTCCCTGTCGTCTGAGTACAATCTTATCAACCAAAGCCCTTCGGTGGAAATTAATACAAAAAAAATACAGAATGCACAGTTTACAGCATGGAAAATTACTAGCAGCCTTTAACATGGCAGTGTCTAATGCTACGATAAAGTAAATAGGCAGAATGAAACTAAGGTTAAATTGAATACCAAATGGAGTCTGTAACTGGTGAACACTGGACATCTAAGCCAGGGACAAAGTGGTGCAACACAAAGTAAATGGTCAAAATACACATTTCACTACAGTCGTGCAGTGAAACATTGCAAATAAGATGGAGTCTGAGACCTAAATCTCTATTTTAACCAGAAGTCCGGTTTTAATTTGAGCAAAGCATAAAATTTCAGAAAAACAGCGTCATCAAATTCAACACCCTGACATGCATGTGATTGTAAATACAAAATTATGTTTGCCATGTGCATTCATATTGCATGTTTAACATTTTACATAGTTATGTGCACACATAATCATGTGTATGTAGTAGTAATTGTAACCTTTATTGCCAAACCACAGCTTCCAAGTCACGCAATAGAGCTTTCTCAGTTGCAGCAGTCAAACTCTGAAATTCTCCATCCTGATATTTGCAGACTGAATCCCACATGCTAGGAAACTGCAAAAACACATTTGTTTAAATTACAGCTACAGACCAACTTAGTGGTTGGTAGCAATACTCTGGGCGCGAAGAAACTTTTGCAAATGTCATGCTATATAATTTCTGCTACCATTCCGTACTACTGTATAGTGCAAGGCTGGCTGGTAAAGAACAGATCACTGAACAGTGAGCATGAGATGCAGAATATGTATTAAGATTCTTTGGAAGGGACAGGTTGAATGTTGATTTCTATTGTGTGGGGAGGTAATGCCCATTGAAGACTCTGTTCTTCAGAATCTTTGTGAATTTTCCAAGAATGGGACTAATATTAATGGGGAAGTTTTTCCAAATCCCAGGTAGATGGGGAAAGCCTGCCTTCAAGGATTTTCCTTCCTGTAGTTCCTCATCTCCAGTATGGTGAAGCCAGGGGCAGGTTTTGCACTGATGTAGTTAATTTCTCAAACGTTTATACAAAAAGTGATAGATGGAATGCTTGACATAACCTCAGCCATTGGTAATTACTTGGGGCTGCAACCCAACCCATTGTTATTTTGCGCACCATATGGCTTAATTTTGTACACAGCCATATGCAAAACAGACTTAACCACGCTTAACTGGGAACAGTCCAGACCGAACTACCAGGCCAGGTCCTCCCTGAACTGGAACACAAACAATTTAGGACCAGATTTGCCCTAGTTAGGGCTCATCAGCCAAGTATAGCTTAGTTTTGGTGACACAGTGTGCAAGGGACCCACGTCTGGGTATACCAGTCCCTCGTAGGGTGACACACTAAAGCATACAAAAAGTGATGAATGGAATGCTTGAATTAATCTTATCCTCTGGTAACTACACAGCCCGCATCCAAATCCATTGTTATTTTGCACACCATGCCACCTCAGTTTGGACCAGTCTTGACCGTGCTCTAATGGGAACAGTCCAGACCGAACTGTCAGGCCATTTCCTCTCTGAACGCAAGCAACCTACTTAATTTCTCAGCAAGGTATGTAGGATTGAGGTTTCTAGTAGCCTCCTGATCGACTTGTGAGCAAAGCAGCTGATGCAGGATAGGTGATAGAAGTATAGGGCGGAGCCAATGATGTCCCTTCAGGATTGGGGTGATGCTGTAAAATATCTAGCTGCTACAACAAGAAGTATGCCTTTCAATGGTACAAAGGGGATGCGGGTGATGCCTTCTACGTTCATGTCAGATAGTCAAACTAAGCCTGGGATTGGTTGAGGTTGTTGGCAATGCAATAGGAATTGTGACCTCATTGGATTGAACTCTGGCTAGGTGTTTGACATCTAGATCCAGATTAGAGTGAGGTGTGCATGTGAGACACATGACTATGCTTCTGCAATAACCTTCACCTGTACTAACAATGCAAGCACTCATACATGTGATTCAGGATGCTTTCAGACTTTCAAGGCTGTAGACTACATGAAAACACTTTAGTATTGTTGTGTGCAGATGTGTAAGTGCATCAACCGTGGTTTCCTATGATGTTAGTGTGTGTTTTCAAGTAAAACAATGTATCATATTTGACACCATCTAGTTGTAAGATATTGGAAGCATTCCATAAAACAACCTTAGATGAACAGATTTATCCTGTGCATACTCAATTATATATTCCAGCACTGACCTGATTTGGGCCCCCCCCTTTTGTGCGATTAAGCTATGTACAATAATTATATGCACATTTTTGAAGATTTTCTCTTTTATCTCTCTGGTATGTATGTATGGTGTGTAGTGTTGAGGGGTGGTTTAAAGGTGACAGGGATAGTTATGCGTATAGACAAAATTAGTGGTAGTGTAGGGGACCAAGTTAAGTGGGCTGTGAAATTCAAGGAAAAAAAATTGAATTAAAGTAAATGTAAATGAAAACAACAGTGGGACCACTGATTGCATGGTACAGTAATGGCATCAGATGCCAACGGGTAGCCTGTGTCCGCCCCCGGTCAAGTGATATGACTTGAGTGCAGACACACTTGTAATATATGTGAAAATAATAGTGGTGTAAGTGGTCAGGTGATGTTTACTGTTCTCACGCATATTTATGAATCTTAAAGACAGACTTTTACAGCATCTGTGCAAAACGTAAGTCGCATGACAATTATACGTTTTAATGATGATTGCAAGCATAAGAACTTTAATCACTCTAAATAAGTTGCCACATGCACCAGTAGTCACCAGTCTGTAGATTACCTGTACGTAGTAAAAGCACGTTTCCGTCTCTCTTTTGTATAGTATCTCAGATGCCTTTTGTTCAAGATAGTTGAAAGTCTAGTTGTCAACCTTCTTAGTAAACATTTTTCTTCTAAATCCTTCTCAATCACATTCAAACAGGCTTCCAAACTGCACTGGTTCATGTTACCAACTTTATCTCCTAAGTTCCTCACAATCAACTGTCATCTGTCCTTGTACTCAGCTATCTGACCTATCTGCAGCATTTGAGACTGTCGATAATTCTAAGTTACTTCTCTCAATTCACACTCTGGATGGTACAATTACTGACCTACCATCAGTCTCCTCATACCTCTCAGACCTCTGTGTGAGATGGGAAGTGAAGTTATCTCCACCCACTAAGGTTCAGTCCTAAAATCCACTTCTATTTTGTCTCTACACTACCTCCTTTGGTAACCCCATCTCCTCTTTTAGCTTCTCCTATCATTGTCACACAGATAGTGACACATTTTTTCTCTTCCTCTGCCTTCTCTTCCACCTCCAGTCACACATTACTGACTGCCTGCTATTCATCACTGGATGGTTTTACACTCTTGTTAGAAATGGGGTTTCTGGTAGGCTAGGGTATGCACCTCAGCCAGGCAGAACCTACCCACTCTAGTCAGAGCAAGGGAGTTACACGTCTAAGATAACCCCTGCTCACCCCCTTGGTAGCTTGGCACGAGCAGTCAGGCCTACCCCAGAGGCAATGTGTAAAGCGTTTGCACAACACACACAATACACGTGACGCAAAATGTACACCACAAAGTAAACACAACACTGAGCTATGTAAAAATAATCTGTATTGCACAAGACATAATTAGACCAACATTACACGTAAGTAATACCCTGCTACCTTAGCAGTTGTCAGAATGTTACACAAGTTCCTAATACTCTGCAAGAATACACAGTTGTCACATTAGAACACGTAAGTACTCAGGATTCTGCAACAGAAGCAGTAGTCAGGAACTACAGTAAGAATTCTATGCACTTGCCATACATAACTCCTAAATACCCATAAAAGGAACATTAGAAAATATATCACAAGTCATAAAAAGTACATATTAGCATGTCATGCCCATAAAAGGAACATCAGCACATATATGTAACGTCATGAAACAGGTAGGAACATATAACCCCCCCTCCCCAAGGTTCATACTAGGCTCACTGAGCCAATATTCCCTAAAAAGTACCTGATTGTGATGAAGAGGCACTCCTCGTGCTTAAAAGAGGAGCATAGGGGGCCCCCGGCGCTCCTGTGCGCAAAACGGGCGCCAAGGGGTGCTCCCGGGGTACAGGTGTGGTCAGCCCCTCTCCTTGCGGTAAACTGGCCCCTCTGTGGACCCACGATTTTGGTGGGGGCCTGCCTCGGCCTCCTCACACCCTGTTCGCGGGGTGGGGGCCTGGGTGGGGCCCAACAAGCAGATATGGGGGCGAGAGGAAGGGGCCTCCGTCGAGGTCTCCCTTCCCCGTTCTGAACAAAATGCTTGCCCGGTTGGAAAAGAGGAGCGTTCTGCTCCTAGGGCAGAAACCGGGGAAGGAGGTGCTTTCTTCGCCCTCCCCGCGTCCTGCAATGCAGTTGTTCCAGAACTCAGACCCCTCCAGTGGCCCGAGAAGGCACTCGCCCGCACACGACGTGGTGCGCAAGTGTTCCAAGTTGTTCCCAGGCCGCCGCAGTGAGTTCTGTGGAGATCCGAGGCGGCTGGTGCCCCGGGGGTGCTCCTAGGAGCAGACCGTGCCCCGGGGGCGCCAACAGGAGCACGCTTGCTCCGTTTGGCTTCTCCTTGTGCCCCGGGGGCACTAGAACTAGCACGGACCTCGTGCTATGCAAAAATCCAAAGCCCGGGTTGCGGCGGTGAATCCCGGCAGGGAAGAGGTGCCGTGAAGAGCGCGAGGGGCACTCTGATGCTCCCGGGCTGCGACAGTGATCTTGGGGGCCTCAAGGGGTGCTTTTTAAAAACACCAAGGCCAACTCCGCACCGATCGTTGCAGGGCTCAGGGGCCACAGCACCCTGCTCCTGGGAACAAACAAAAACAAGAAGAAGCAAAGGGCTGGTGGGCCAAGCTACAGGCCAGCACAAGGGATTGCAGATGGTGGCAGTTCCTTCTAGTGACCAGGCGGGTCACAGGGCAGCACAGCAGCAGCAGTCAAAGGTGGTTTCCTGGTGAGTCCATTCATCAGTGTCCTGGGTCCAGTTTCAAGTCCCAAGAATGTTCAAAATGTGGGGAAAATTCCCCTGTACTTATACTAAGTTTACAGTGTGTTTTACAATGGCCAGGAGAGGGGGTTCCAACCAGTTACGACTGGTTCAGGGAGTGCCCTTTCTCTCCTCCAGCACAGGCTCGCAACATCAGTGGGGTGTAAACGACCCTATTGTGTGAGGCCAGGGCACAGTCTTTCAAATGCAGGTGTGCCCCGCCTTTCCCTTCTTTCAGCCCAGTAAGGCTTTACAATATGTAGATGCACCTCAGTGACACCTCCACCCTCCCTGTGTTCAGGCTGTCTGGGAAGTATGCACAAAGCCCCAACTGTCAGTCTGCCCAGACGTGGATTGGAGGCAAGCTGCAAAACACCAAAGTCATAAGCACAGATAAATGCGCACTTTCTATAAGTGGCATTTCTGTGATAGTAATAAAAAATACACCTACACCAGTAAGCAGCATTTCTTACCACTATCACAAGCATACCAAACATGCCTACGCTACCCCTCATAAATCAGACATTACCCCTTACACATAAGGCAGGGCATTTCCACTGCAATCTTATGAGGAGGCAGCACTCCCAGCAGTGAGACACCAGGTTAGGATGTTTGTCACTTCCAGGACAGGCCACGCAACATGGCACATGTCCTGCCTTCTACATACATGGCACCCTGCCCAAAGGGCTAGCTAGGGCGTACCTTAGGGGTGACTTACATGTAGTAAAAGGGGAGTTCTGGGCCTGGCAAGTAAATTTAGATGCCAGGTCCCTGTGGCAGGAAACTGCGCACACAGGCTCTGCGCTAGCAGGCCTTAGATACGTTTGACAGGCTACTTCAGTGGGTGGCGCAAGCAGCGCTGCAGGCCCCCTAGTAGCATTTAATTTACAGGCCCTGGGTATAGGGATACCACTTTACAAGGGACTTGTAGGTAAAATAAATATGCCAATTAGGTATAATCCAATCACACCAATTTTGTAAGGGAGAGCACATGCACTTTAGCACTGGTTAGCAGTGAAAAAGTGCTCAGAGTCAAAACATCGGCCAACAAAGGTCAGAAAAATAAAGAGGCAAAAAAAAGCAAAACGTCTGGGGAATGACCCTGTAAAAGGGCCAGGTCCAACAACTCTCTTATGCCTAACTATTTCCAAACTGTGGTCCTCTCTTTCCCTCTTATCCTTCACACACCCTTCCACCTAATTGAAACCACCTCCCCCGGCATCTTGATTTTTATCACATTGGCCAAAATTCTCTGAGTGCTTTTCAGCCCGTTGATACAAAGTAAATGCATTACTTAGCTGGTTACTGCACCACAGGTTCCTCCCACCCCATACCGCTAAATAATTAATAAATGTACTATTGCTCGGCAAATTGCATTACTACACCAGCCCACTTGCAGGTCTTCCTCATTGTTCCTTCTCCAGAAATGAGAAAGGATCTTACTTTGCTATTAGAACCCTGCTTAAAACCTTGGGTGCCCTCCCACAACATCCTTTCAACACTAAACCGTGTGGCTTGCAGCAAAAAGAGTTCCGTTCACAACTTATTGAAACTTTTATTCAAATGTGTCCATGGAATTTTCCCTGACTGCCTCGCTGGCATTTTGACTTGCCCCCACCAAAATCCACAGTGGGCAAAAAGGAGCGTTTTTATCACAACCAAACCATCGGGTGCTGCTTTCAGGGTCTGCTCTCTTTATCTTTCGCGCCTTTTCCACTAACAGTCGTTGCCTGCTCATATTTGGGCTTGCCCGTCACTCAATGAGTTTAAATCTGCCTTGACACGCACTCTCTTGCGATCAGAATATTTCTATTGTGAAACTGCTCTATATGTCGTGTTTATTGTTTTCTACATGACACTTGTTTGACTTACAGTCACTAGTGACTTACTAGTGCAGACAACAGCGGCAGGCACAGTAAAAATATGCAAAAATGCTAGCCATTTTGGCTAGTATTCACTGTTGCTTGCTGGCTAACTGCATCACCTGGTGTAGGCTTCTGGACGGCTAACAGACAATATGATATCGCTTGATGACACTGCTCCTCTGAAAAGAGAAAGGAAAATGTCAAACTAATATCTTGACATGATGCAGAGTACCTCATTCTCCCACTCCCTGAAAATGTCAAGGATCATGTGGTGCTGGAAGTGATATTATATATATATTATACATAGATATATATATCATCCTCATCCACACTTCAAGTTACAGCATCTCGAGCAGGAAGTCCGATTTTTGGCAAACCGGAATGCCTTCAATTACTTTTGCCCATTTGTGGGTTGACTGCTTAAGGTCACTTCTTGAGCTCGCTTCTGGCACACTCATTTTTCTTAGGTTAACTGCTCAATATTCTATATAAGAATTTAATACATTGTCCATGTAGGCTTCACCAGGTATCACCCTTGTGTGTTCAGATTTCTTCAGACTCCTTTAGCGATCATTATGCAAACCAACTTAACATTGGCGCATAAACCTTTTTCTAGCTCACTTTGTTAGCTGAATTATGTTAATGTCCTTGAGTGTGATCCCTCTAGTCATCATCACCCACTCTCACAACATTAGCATCCTCTGCTAAGCCACAACTCATTCTCTCCCTAATAGGCAAGATACCCAGCATCCATATCAAGTTCAATGCCGGTATGACTAGCATACACCCACTGGATGAAGACCAGCTGCCTGATCCTGAACACTGACGAGCTCAAAATCATGATCTCTGGGAAGAACACTTCACTGTGGGACTCCACCTAATGGTCAACAAGCTAGGCCACTCAAACTCATTACCCACACCAAGAACCCAAAAATCGTCATGGATAGCACAATCAAAATGACCACCCAAGTCAACACCATTGTTGCCACATGCTCCCATACTCTTTAAACGCTGAAGAAGATTTTCAAATAGCTCTGATTCAGCACCCAGAAAACCATCATGCATGCCCTTTTCAAAAGCAAGCTAGACTACAGTAACACCGTCTATGATGGGATCAATAAAAAAATCACCAGAAGGCTGTAGCCCATTTAGAATTCAGCAGCTAGAATCACTCCCAATCTCCCATGTCGCAATTACATCACACCACATCTGAAGGAGCTCCACTGGCTCCCCAGACACAAACTAACCCAATTCAAACTCCCCACCCACACTTTCAAAGCACTACATAACACTGGCCCAGCATGCTTTCACAACCCTTTGCATCCCAAAAACAAGATCTGGCAGACAGACAAGCCTTCTCCTACATTGCTTCTAAAGCATGGAACAACCTGCCGCTACACATAAGAGCCTCCTCCTTGCTTCTTTAGTTCTGCTAAAAGCTGAAGACCTGGCTTTTTTAATAATTCTTCTAGGCGCCAGGTTTGGCTAAACCCACACCTGCTCAGCACCAGGCTACCCTTCCTAGTGATAATGCACTCTACAAATCTGCAAAAAATAACATAACATAGCATAACATAACATAACATAACAAAACATGATTGATGCACAGCTGGGATCAGATGTGGCATTTTTTGTTTAAAGTAAATATAAATGCTGTTCAGATCTCTTTTGGATGGTATAAGCATGATTTTATATTAATCTTTATAGTGATCCTAATTCGGCGGTCGAACCTGAATTTTACAGTTACTTTGAAATAATTCATATTTAAATAGCATGGCCAGCATTTTACACTCTCTTAACTATATAGGAATGAAGGGATCATTTTGAGGGTTACATTGGAAATCTGCTGTCATTTTTTAGGGTCGAGCCTGCGTTGCATTCGCTCGCGCATGCGTTTCGCAGCGAGACTCTTTTGTATTTAGAAAAAGGCTCAGAGCCCTGTCAACTTCACGTCAGTGTTTTTTATTGGTTGGTGGGCTTCCCTAATAAAATCTGCTTGCTTTCATTAGTCGAAGGCACGCATATGTCATGCCTTTTCCGGTGGCTAGCCCTCCTCCAGCGCAGCGACCAAGTACAGAAAACATGCAAGGCTCGCTGTTTTCCATCGGGCTCGTGGACTTATTTTTCTCTAATTTAGGAGCCCGATCTCGCTTGGCAGAAGTCGAGCGCTTTACATACTTGATTTCAATTTTTTGGGTTATGTACATAAATGCACTTTTGCCCGATAGGTGAAAAGTCGGGGTAGGAGTTTATAACGCGATCAGCTCTAACACGAGCAAACGCGAGACCCGATGCATTGTAAATGCTTGTTATACATTCTCTCAAATATATTACATTTATGGAATAATTTTAAGGTTACATCAGAAAATCCACTCTCATTCTTTAAAAATTAAAATTAGTGTAAAATGCTAGCCAGTGTCACTTTAAGAATGTGTGTACAATACAGATGTTCCTCTAGATCTAACTTGCATTTAACACTAATTTCTAATATTAAAATTACAATTTCCTGTATTAATCTTCCAAATGATCTCATCATTCAGGAAAATTTCAATCGAAATGTCAATTAAGACCAGCGTTTATTGTCAGAGTAGGATATCTGCATTACGCCTTTGACAATGTGAGAGCCTTTCAATAGGAAGTGCCAGTGATGGGTAGTGAAGGGTTGGGGATGAGTCAAGAGTGAAAATCGATCATTGTCCAGGTGCAGTGCTGTTGGGTTGGCTGCCCCAGAAGAGATGAACATAATATTTGTCACGTCTGCTGACTTAAGTTACATGGAAAACAGGTCTCATGTCTGTGAGGTACACCTGAAAGTCCACTGAAGCTGCAACAAGTAGTTTACCCAAAAAGGAACATTGCATTCTGTTTGTCAGGAAGCAAGTATCATTCATCAGATGTGCCTGGATGGAGGCTTTGATATGTAATAGAGCGTGCGGGTACTTGATTGGACGTGATCTTGAGTGGCTGTCGGTAAGGGCGGTTTCACTTCAGTGAATCAGTTAGGTGCTTGCATGCATACTTCTAGCAGCACAGCACAAAGGGGATTTGACCATGTACATCAGGTGCAAGTAGTAAAGCAAGATCTCATTTATGAGGGCCCAAGCAAAGACTGTTTTCTACTGGATACTTGACAGTACCTTTGCACTTCTAGAACAACATTAGTTACAAGTCACCAGCAGACAGATAACTATGACCATCCTGTTCCCCAGATCATTTTTAAGGTTTATAGGATGAAGAGATTTTGGAGGGCGGCCCAGACTTCATGACACATAAGCAGCAGTAAGTGGTCACTATGCTGGAGGATGCTACCTGTTTTGATTTCCAACCCAAAAGTAGGTCAATCATGAAGCTGTGAGGGTGAATCCTTGTCAGAGAATGTGTTGCAATCAATGATGGATGCTCGTAGGATATAAAAGAAGCAGGTTTATTGCTTAGTTGTAGGTTGCAGATAAAGCCAAACCAGGAGCAGCATCCTGCCGCTCAGTCTTTCTCACTCCAACTGTACACTCATCCAAGCACAAACACTGTCAACATTCCAACCATACAATGACTTCACTCACTGGCTGAGCAGCAGGGAACATTAAGGTAGTAGGGAGAATGCATAAGATAGAAACACAAAGCAATGATGAACATATGTTGGGTTCATGAATGTGAAGAACCAGGCAAAGGGACAAGTTACATGAAAAATTGGGGAATGTTTTGGGACTTTTATGCCTGTCCTGTCTGTGTGAGATTGATCTGAGCACATATTTCTGTCAAAGCTGCAAATTTGAGGGGAGGGACCTGCACATGTGACACAAGATGGCCCTCGCACTTTAACGTCACATAGTACCTGCATGAAAATGAGCTTTTTAAGCCGATAAGGGGATGTCTAGCTGCGTTTTTGGTAGGCAACTGCTTCCTAAGCACAAGAGGACTCTGTGGTGAGGTTTGTTTCACATTTTGGTGAGTGAAGAACAGGGAAGGCTCCTCTGCCTTTTCTCTTCATCTCTCCCTCAATACAGCTTGCTTTCCTGAGGAGAGTGGTAGGAAGCAGGCTTTTTAGTTGCAACTGCCTTCCTCCTCACAGCTTGTACGCCTCCCTCTTTGGAGGATTTTTGAAAAAAAACTGTTCTTTTGAGACTCTCTTCCTTTCATCATATTAAAGGGGCTATTGATTCATGACTAGAACTGTTGCAGCTGCCCTATTTATGAACCTCAGTCACCACAATGATATTCTTATTTTATTCTCTCAAAATATTACTATAATAGATCTGTTTTGGCACATATCTGAGCAATATTCAATCAATCAATCAACAATTTATATAGCACGCTACTCACCCGCAAGGGTCTCAAGGCGCTGGGTAGGGGGCGGTGGGGGTCCATTACTGCTCGAAAAGCCAGGTCTTGAGTTGCTTCCTGAAGGAGAGATGGTCCTGGGTCTGCCATAGGTGGATGGGGAGGGAGTTCCATGTCTTAGCCGCCAGGTAGGAGAAGGATCTTCCTCCGGCGGTGGTTCTGCGAATGCGTGGTACGGCGGCGAGGGCGAGGCTGGTCGATCGCAGCTGGCGGGTGGGCGTTTAGAAAGTGAAGCGGTTGTTGAGGTACTTGGGGCCCAGGTCGTGGAGAGCCTTGTGTGCGTGGGTGAGGAGTCTGAATGTGATTCTCTTGTTGACGGGGAGCCAGTGCAGGTCTCTCAGGTGGGCGGAGATGTGGGCGTGGCGGGGGGTGTTGAAACAGGATGACGAGACGGCGTTGACTTGTTTGGTCATTGAGAGGGAGGAGTCCAGGATGAAGCACAGGTTTTGTGCGTGGTCCGTTGGCTTGGGGGTGGTGCCCAGGGCAGGGGGCCACCAGGAGTCGTCCCAGGCGGAGGGAGATGATCCCAGGATGAGGACTTCCGTCTTGTCTGAGTTCAGTTTCAGATGGCTGTTCTTCATCCACTCGGCGATGTCTTTCATTCCTTCGTGTAGGCTGGCTCTGGCGGTGGCGGGGTCGTTGGTGAGGGAGAGGATCAGCTGGGTGTCGTCAGCGTAGGAAATGATGTTGAGGTTGTGTTGGCGTGCAATGGCCGCTAGGGGGCTCATGTAGACGTTGAACAGGGTGGGGCTGAGCGAGGATCCTTGAGGTACGCCGCAGATGACTTCGGTGGCTGCGGACCGGAACGGGGGGAGGCGGACTCTCTGGGTTCTTCCGTCGAGGAACGAGATGATCCATTCCAATGCCTTTTCTTGGATTCCGGTGTTGCTGAGGCGCTGTATCAGTGTGCGGTGGCAGACTGTGTCGAACGCTGCAGAGAGGTCCAGGAGGATGAGGGCAGCTGTTTCCCCATTGTCGAGCAGGGATCTGATGTCGTCGGTGGCTGCGATGAGGGCGGTCTCGGTGCTGTGGTTGGCACGGAAACCGGACTGTGAGGGGTCGAGGGATCCGTTGGTCTTGAGGAAGGCGGCGAGCTGTTTGTTGACGGTCTTCTTGAGGACTTTGGCAGGAAAAGGGAGGAGCGAGATGGGGCGGAAGTTCTTGAGGTCGGTGGGGTCCGCTGTCGGTTTCTTCAGGAGGGCTTTGAGCTCGGCGTGCTTCTAGCTCTCCGGGAAGGTGGCGGTGGTGAAGGAGATGTTGATGATATCTCGGAGTTGGGGTGCGATGATGGAGTCGGCCTTGTTGAAGACGTGGTGGGGGCAGGGGTTGGCAGGGGATCCGGAGTGGATGGTGTTCATCGTGCAGGTGGTGTCTTCGGTGCTGACCGGGGTCCAGTTGCAGAGGGTGGTGGTGGGGGGCGTTGGTTCGGTGGTTGGGTGCGCGGTCTGTGCGCCGAAGCTGTTGTGTATGTCAGCGATCTTGCGGTGGAAGAATGAGGCGAGTGAATCGCAGAGGTCTTGCAAGGGTGTGATGTCGTTGTTTCCGGCGCTGGGGTTGGAGAGCTCTTTGGCGATGCTGAAGAGTTCCTTGCTGTTGTGGGTGTTGTTGTCCAGTCGTTCTTTGAATGTTGCTCTTTTGGTGGTGCGGATCAGCTGGTGGTGTATGCGGGTGGCGTTCTTGAGGGCTGTCATGTTTTCTGTAGTCTGGTCGTGGCGCCAGGCTTTCTCGAGGGTGCGGCAGTTTTTCTTGGATGTTTTGAGTTTGTTGGTGAACCACGAGGCTTTCTTGCTGCCGGGTCTGCTGGGTGGGTTCTTCAGAGGTGCGAGATCGTCGGCGCAGTTGGTGAGCCACTTTGTGAAGTTGCGGGCTGCTTCGTTGGGGTCCGTTGCGGTGGCGGGAGGGTTTTGGCTGAGGGAGGTGGTGAGCTGGTCGGCAGTGATCTTGCTCCAACTCCTGAGGGGAGCCTGTTGCGGGTGGTGGTGGGTCGTGGTTCTCTTGAAGTTGAACTGGACGCAGCTGTGATCAGTCCACTGAAGTCCGGTGGAGTGGCTGAAGGAGATGTGCTTGCTGGAGGAGAAGACGGGGTCAAGCGTATGGCCGGCGTAGTGGGTGGGGGTGTTCACCAGTTGCTTGAGTCCGAGGTTGGTGAGGTTGTCCAGCAGGGTGGTGGTGTTGCTGTCAGTGTTGTTCTCCAGGTGGAAGTTGAGGTCCCCTAGGAGGATGTAGTCAGGGGAGGTGAGGGCGTGCGGGCTGATGAAGTCTGCGATGGCTTCGCTGAATTGTGTGCGTGGTCCCAGGGGTCTGTAGATGAGAGTGCCTCTGAGGGTGGTCTTGGGGTCGGTGTGTATCTGGAAGTGAAGGTGCTCGGCGGCGGTGAGGGTGTCGTCGGAGTTGGTCGTGATGCGGATGGTGTTCCTGTGGATGATGGCGATGCCTCCTCCGGTCTTGTTGACGCGGTCTCTCCGGGTGATCTTGTATCCGTCCGGGATGGCTATGGCGATGTCGGGGGCTAAGGAGGCGTTCATCCAGGTTTCCGTGATGTGTCGAGCAAATTCCAGAGTTCGACGGCGTGTCTGTGGACGGAGCGGGTGTTGAGCAGGATGCACTTGAGGTGGTTGTTGCTGGTGCTTGGCCTTTCAGGTGCGGTGCAGGTCCGGAGGCAGGTGAAATTGCAGGCTTGGCAGGTGAAGGGTCCGTGGGTGCGCCTCGGGGTGGCTCGGTAGCAGGCGGGGTTCATGTCGGGTTTGAGTGCGTTGAGGGTGGCGGCGTCGTAAGTCCGTCGTGTGGGCCGGCAACGTCGGGGGCCAGGGGTCCTGGTGCTGGGCACGGTCCAGGCGTGGACGGGCGCAGACGGGCTTGCCTCTGGCGCGCAACCGGCACGCCTGCTGCGCGGCCGCGCAGCGGCCTGCATTAAGAAGGGTGGAGGGAGGGAGGAGCAGCAGCTGGGAGGCGGGTGGCGAATGGGAGAGGATGGGGGCGGGGCCGCAGGGGAGGCAGCGGCGGGAAAGGAGAGCGGGGGGTGGGCGGGGGGAGAAGGGCACTGAAAGAAACCAACAGCGAGAGCAAAACGGGCAAGCTAGAGGCAGAAAGCTAAAGGCAGAAAGAGATTAAAAACGAGCAGAGGCTAAAGGCAAGAAACAATGAATACAATAAGAGCAAAACAGGCAGGCTAAGGGCAGAGAGAGAAACGAGCAGAGGCTAAAGGCAGAGTACAATTAAGGGCAGCAGACAAGCAGGAGGAGGGAAATCGGGAGAGAGAAAGACGGACAGAGGAAGAGGTCAGATTTGATACTAACCGCCCACCACTGGGCCACCAGGGATGAGGCGCAGGCGGGAGCCTGCGGGTGGAGGAGGGCCTCGAACTTCAATCAGCAACAGCGGCGAGCAGGCAGCAGGCAGAGCACTAGCAGGGAACGCTAGTGCGGTGGGGGAGCGGACCTGGCCTGAGAACAATATTCTATTTACTATTTCAGCTCTTCCTGTCTCAACACATAGTTGTTTTTATTACAGAGACAATGGAAACAAAAAAAATGTCTGCCAACACAAACAAATGGAAACAAGCTGCCTTTTTGCCACCCATTAAATCCAAAGTTGGTTGTTGACTCCCATTAAATAGAATTTATGACAAAGTTCAGGCTATCCATATAAAGACAGATTCCATATGCTTGGACATTAAACACATTCAATGAGACATTGTTTCCCTTTCTATGAAGGTAGCAGGCAACAGTATCAAAATCCACGAGAGGCCTAAAGCCATTTCAGCTACAACTCTGCTTGTGCATGGGATTCCTCCCATTCAAACAGCATTACTTGACCTGTAAAATAGAAATCACCAATAAAATGTATGAATCTTTAATGTTTCAGAAAATATTGAAGGTCAAAGCTGTTGTCTGTTCTTGAAATCTACATAACATCTGCTGTTCAACCTTAAGTTTCCATAATGATTTGAAATTGACAAAGCCCACCGTATTCCTTCCAATTGAAAGCCTCATCAAACAAAACCCAGGCAAATTATCTTTAAAGGTTTATGACATCATAATCTTCTTCTTATCTCAAAGGCTGCACGAGGAATTCCAAATCTTCTTATTGAGGGTAATACGGTATTTATTTGTCAACATTTTGAAGAGGAGACAGTGAAAATTTGTTGACAGGTCTTCTATTTATGCCCAAAGCTGAGAGAAGCAGAATATGAATATGGCCTTTTTGATCCTTCTATAATACGTATTTGGACAAATGATGTCTCTAAGGGCCAGATTATGAGTTTGGCAGTCCTCGGACCACCAAACTCACAGTCGGACCGCCCCACTCCTGGTGGTCCAACTGCCAGATTATGATCCTGGGAGTCGTACTGCCAGGTGACTGCCACCACTGCTGGGATCAGGCATCCCAATGGGTTGGCAGCAGTCAAAGTCATAGGCAGCCGCAGCTATGCTGAGTTCGGCACCACCGGGCTGACAACGACTTTCCTTTCTGCCAGTCTTTTCATGGCAGGGGCTCTGGGGGGCCTCTGCACTGCCCACAACCATGTTATGGGCAGTGCAGGCCCCCCTTGTCAGCACCCTTGGAATACACACTGGTGGTCATTCTGACCCTGGCGGTCTTTGACCGCCAGGGCGGAGGACCGCGGGAGCACCGCCGACAGGCCGGCGGTGCTCCAATGGGGATTCCGACCGCGGCGGTAAAGCCGCGGTCGGACCGGCACCACTGGCGGGCTCCCGCCAGTGTACCGCCGCCCCATAGAATCCTCCACGGCGGCGCAGCTTGCTGCACCGCCGCGGGGATTCTGACCCCCCCTACCGCCATCCAGATCCCGGCGGTCCGACCGCCGGGATCCGGATGGCGGTAGGGCGGGCCGCGGGGCCCCTGGGGGCCCCTGCAGTGCCCATGCCACTGGCATGGGCATTGCAGGGGCCCCCGTAAGAGGGCCCCTACATGTATTTCACTGTCTGCCGCGCAGACAGTGAAATACGCGACGGGTGCAACTGCACCCGTCGCACAGCTTCCACTCCGCCGGCTCGATTCCGAGCCGGCTTCATCGTGGAAGCCTCTTTCCCGCTGGGCTGGCGGGCGGTCTGAAGGCGACCGCCCGCCAGCCCAGCGGGAAAGTCAGAATTACCGCCGCGGTCTTTCGACCGCGGAACGGTAATCTGACGGCGGGACTTTGGCGGGCGGCCTCCGCCGCCCGCCAAGGTCAGAATGAGGGCCACTGTCTGCTATAGCTGACAGTGTGTATTGAAAGGGTGCTGTGTGCAATGGCATTGGCCTCGGCTCCCAGGGGGAGCCGAGACCAATGCCGCTGCACAGTTTCCACCAGGCTGATTGGCAGAAACATTGTAAAACAATGTTTCCACCAGTTAGCCCAGTGGAAACATCATATTACAAAGGTGGTGAGGCTGCCGGCTTGACGGCCACCTCACCACCGCCATATTTGAGACATGGCAGTTCAACCGCTCAACTGATAATCAGGCCCTAAGTCTTTCTTCTCCCCCTCAGATTTGCTACAATCCTACCCTACTCTTGGCTATACGCTGTGCCTGTGATAGTAGGAGCTCTCCCCCTCCACGCCAACTTTCACCTCAGAAACGCATGGCAGGGATTAGACTCTTGTCATGGAATGCTCGAGGCCCGTACACAAGTAGCATTTCTGGAGGAAACTCATATAGCGGGGGGAGAATGTAAAACTGCAGCAACACTGGTGGGGGTCAATGTTGTTGCACTGGCTTTACAAGGGGGCCCTCATTTGGGTCCGACCGGGAGTTCCATTCCAACACACTACTGGAGAAATTGACCTGAAGGGACACTTTGTTTTCATATAGGGGTTCCTAGATGGCAGGCCTATACTGCTAGGCAGCATTTATGCTCCCAATGTGTCACAATTAGCCTTTCTTACACATCTATTGACTGTCCTAACAAATGGGCACACAACCCTTGCATCTTAGGAGTGGACTTTAACAGCGTACTCGACCCGCAATGCCTGATTCCTTGGTTAGCTAGCGTAAACAATCAATCAATCAGTATTTGTAAAGTGCGGTTACTCACCCATGAGGGTCTCAAGGCGCTGGGGGGTGGAAAGGGAGGGGCCTCATCCAAAGAGCCACGTTTTGAGGTTCTTCCTGAAGATGGTGAGCGACGGGCTTTGTCTGAGATGTAGGGGAAGTTGTTCCAGCTCTTCGCTGCAGTGTAGGTAAAAGGTCGTTCTCCGGTGGTGGTGTTGTGGATGTGAGGGATGATGGCCAGGGCCATCTGGGCAGAGCAGAGGGACCTGGTGGAGGTGTGGAGGGAGACGTGATGGTTCAGGTAGGTTGGTCTTGTGTTCTGTATGGGCTTGTACATGTTGGTGAGAAGCTTGAAGGTGATTTGCTTCTCAACCGGTAGCCAGTGGAGGGGCCTCAGGTGTTGGGAGATGTGTTCTTAGCGAGGGAGGTCCAGAATGAGTCTGGCACGGCGTTCTGGATGAGTTGAAGTTTTTTGATGGTCCTAGTTGAAGTGCCGGTATGGAGGGCGTTGCGGTAGTCGAGCTTGCTCGTGACTAAGGTGTGGGTGACTGTCCTGCGACAGTCTGCTGGGATCCATCAGAAGATCTTCCGGAGTTTGCGAAGTGTGTGCCAGCAGGAGGAGGTGACAGAGTTTACCTGGCGGGTCATGGATAGGGAGGAGTCGAGGATGATTCCCAAGTTGCAGGTGTGCTTGGTCAGCGCGGGGGGAGCTGAGGGATGTGGGCCATCATGAGTCGTCCCAAGTTGAGGTGGCATTTCCGAAGATGATGAGCGCCGTCTTGTCAGAGTTGAGCTTCAGGCAACTTTCTCTCATCCAGGTGGTGATGGCTTCCATTCATGCGTGAAAGTTCCTTTTGCCCATGTCCGGGTCTTTGGTGAGGTAAATGATGAGATGTGTGTCGTCGGCATATGACACGATATTCATACCGTGGCTTCTATTGATGGCAGCATGAGGGGCCATGTATATGTTGAACAGTGTGGGACTCAGTGAAGATCCTTGGGGGACTCCACAGTTGACTCCTGTGGGTCTGGAGGCATAGGGCAGGAGGCTGACCCTCTGCGACCTCCCAGAGAGGAAAGAGTGGATCCATTCCAGGGCTCTTCCACGGATTCCTATGTCATGGAGTCTGGTAAGCAGAGTACTGTGGGAGACTGCGTCAAAAGCTGCTGAGAGGTCGAGGAGTATGAGTGCTGTGGCATGGCTGCAGTCTAGGAGTAATCAGATGTCGCCAGTGGCTGCCAGGAGTGCTGTCTCTGTGCTGTGATTGCTGCAGAAGCTGGACTGGGAGATGTCCAGGGAGTTGTTGGCCTCGATTAAGTTCCGTAGTTGTGCATTGATTGCTTTCTCTAGCACTTTGGCAGGGTAGGATATCAGCGAGATGGGCTGGAAATTCTTTATTTCTGATGGGTCAGCCAAAGGTTTCTTCAAGAGAGATCACATTTCAGTGTGTTTCCAGTCCTCAGGGAAGATGCCCGTGCAGATGGAGCAGTTGATTGTGTTCTGAAGCTCAAGGGCAATGGATGCGCTTGCTCAGATGTATATGTGGTGTGGGCAGAGGTCCGAGAGGGCTGCAGAGTGCGTGCTGTTCATGATGTTGACTGTTACCTCTGTGGTGAGAGTGAACCAGTCGTGGATGGTTCTAGGGGGCTTGGTCGGTCGCAGGTTCGGGTGCCAGGTGACAGAAAGCTGTTGTAGATGTCCGAGATCTTGTGGTGAAAAAAAGAGGCAAGTTTGTCACAGAGGTCCTGTGATGGGGGGATGCTGGTGGCTTTGGGGGGGGGGATCTGTGAACTCATTGATGTCTGAGAAGAGTTCCTTCTAGTTGTGTGGGGAGGAGTTGATGCACTCCCAGGGTGCGTCCTTCCTTGCGTTCTTGATTTTCCATCGGTCGGCAGCGGTTGCGGCTCTGAATGAGGCGAGGTCTTCGCTGGGTTGGCTGTTCCTCCATTTTTTCTCTAAACATCTGCAGGAATGCTTTGATTCTTGGAGTTCATTGGTGAACCAGCTGGCCTTCTTAGGTACGCGTTTGGCTGATGTCAGCCGGAGCAGGGCTAGAGGTTGTGCGCTGCTGTGTTGGCGTTGTCAGAGGCGGGAGGGAGGAATTTGGCAAGCGATGAGGTGAGTTGCTTGTTGGTGATTTCGTTCCATTTCCTGTGGGGGGGGTCCTGGATGTGCGAGTGCGGCTGCTGGGTGCGGTGATTGTGAAGTGTATGCAGTGGTGGTCGATCCAGTCTGGGGTGGAGATGGTCTTGATGGTGATCCGGTCGCTTGAGATGAAAATGGGGTCCAGTGTGTGTCCTGCAATATGTGTGGGTGTGGAGACCAGCTGTCTGAGGCAGAGGGTGGCGAGGTTGTCGAGTAGAGCGTAGGTGTTTGGGTCGGTGCGATCCTCGAGGTGGAAGTTTAGGTCGCCAAGGAGGAGGTAGTCGACTGACGCCCGGGCTTGGGGTGTAGCGATGTCCACTATGTTGTCTATGAAAGCTGGGCGGGGGCCAGGTGGCCTGAACACCAGGGTGCCGCGGTTGGAGGAGTTGTGGTTGGAGTGGACCAGGAAGTGAAGGTGTTCCATGGTAGTGCAGTGATCTTTTTGGATGGCCGTGACATGTGGTGAGAACTTGTATACAATGGCAAGTCCTCCACCTGGGGGGGAGGGCCGGTTCCTCCTTAGGATGCTGCAGATGATGGATTGGTGATGGTGATGTCTGGACCTGAGGTGGGGTTGATCCAGTTCTCAGTTAAGAAGGCGATGTCCGGTCGGGTGGTGTTGATCAGGTCCCAGAGTTCAGTGGCATGTTTGTGGAGGGTGCGGATGTTCAGGAGCAGGCAGTTTTTGTAATTGTGGAGGTTGTTGATATCTTTGTGTGCGGAGAGTGACACTCCGCACACAGTGTGACACTCCCAGATGAGTGTGACACTCTATCTGGGAACCAGGGGATATTCATACTATTCATCCCCACATGAATTACATGTAAGACTGGGCCACACATTTTGCCATTCTTCCCTCCAAATACAGGTCACCTCAGCTGAATATTTAGGGAAAATGGTCTGGATCACAATCCACTCTTAATACACTTTGACTGGGGAGTAGTCTGGCTACCAGTTCCTACCTGGCAACTGCAACCCGTAAAGTTGAGGACTAGGGCCCTCATTCTGACCTTGGCGGTCTTTTCGCAAGACCGCTGAGTTACCGCCGCGGTGAAGACCGCCGACCGCGGCGGTGTGCCGCTGTGCGCATTCTGACCGCTGGGAGCGTTCCGCCGGAAAACCGCCAGCAGCCACACTGGCGGTCGGCGGGAAAGTGGAGACTGGTCAACCTCCACCGCCACGCCAGCAGAACACCGCCCACAGAATTACGACCCACATTTCTGTGTGGCGGTCTTCTGTTGGCGGTCTTCTGTTGGCGGTCACGTCCCTATGGCTCCCGTCGCCTCCCGGAGGACCAACGCACAAGGTAAGTTGATCGTCCGTGAGGGGAGGGGGTGGGGGGGTGTTGTGTGATGTGGGCGTGCATGGGGGTGTGCGTGTGAGTGTGTAGAGGGGGTGTGTGAGTGCGTGTATGCGGGCGGGGGGTGCTGCTGTGTCTATGGGTAATGTGTGCTGTTCGGCAGGTGCGCATGTCGGCATGTATGTGTGAGGGTATGTGTCCCCGTTGTGTATGTGTGTGTAGGGGGTGTGTATATGTGCATGTTGGGGGTGTGTGCATGTCGGGGTACATGTATGTGCATGTCGGGGTGGGGGTGGGGAGGGGGTTCGTACCACCTCTGGGGGGCGGCAGGGGGGTGGAGGGTGTGGGGGGAGGACTCGGGTGGGTAGTGGGGGGTGGGGGAGACCCCTATCAGTGCCAGGGAAGGAATTCCCTGGCCCCGATAGTGCTTACCGCCATGGTTCGCACGGCGGTTCCCGCCCGCAAGAAACCGCGGCGGTAGGCAGGGTCATAATACCCTTGGCGGTCTTGGGACGACCGCCGGGCCGGAGTGCGCAAACTCCAGCCCCGCGGTCATGACCGCCGTGGCAGTCGGAGTGGAGAAGTAGCGGTCGGTCGCGGCGGGGACCGCCGCGGTCAGAATGCCATTTTTAATACCGCCGGTCTGTTCGCGGTCCGACCGCCGTCTCTCCGCCGACCGCCAGGGTCAGAATGAGGGCCTAGGTGTTCAAGGAGTCCACGCAAGAACCTTTAACACATTATTTAAAGAGTATTGGGGCACTGAAACTGAAGCTCTAAAGGTGGGGTCATTGTAGCCAACGGTAGGGGTCAGGGCAGACCTGCATAGGGAATTACCTCCAATCAAAAATAAGCTCAGAACATTGAAAGTGGCAGCCTATCCTGACCCTGAGCGGCGATGTATATTAACTACAGTCCCAGAGACACGTCCTTTTAGTGGAGCACTTACCTTGCCTAGATTTTAGAGCATACCAGGCCAGAATGCATGCAGAGGGGAACAAATCAGGTTGAATACTGGCATGGTTCCTACGTAGCGCCGTCCCACATCCCTTATCACAGTGATTAAATGTACCCCAACATGCTATCTTGCAAACCAAATGGACATACATGATATACTCACCACACACTATTAAACCTTGTATAAACATCTCCCTGAAATTAGGACACAGAGTATACACACCTTCCTTGGGTCGGCCACTCTGCTGGTTATTGAACCCATAGTCAGAGAAGAACTCAACATGCCCATTACGATACAAGAAGTATGAGGCACAGTCAGAGACGCAGCCACCTGCAAAACCACAGGGCTTGACAGGTTCATCATAGAATTGTTAAAGCCTATACATCCTCATTAGCCCCTAAACTCCTTGAACTCTTTCAAGCTGCTCTGGAGGAAGGATCACTCTGGGAATCTCTGCTGATCTCCCTGCTTAAACCTGGGAAAGACCCATTGGAATTGACCTCATATTGTCCACTTTCCATGCTTGTTTTCAATTACAAAATACTGAGCAAAATCATAGCAACTCAGATCCTAGAGCATATGCCCATGCAGATCCATACGGATCAGAATAATTTTATCCCAGGCAGGTCTACCACCCTCAAAATCGAGTGATTACACAGGGCCATGGAAGATTCCTCCTCCCAGTGGCCATATGCCGCTTGTATTGTGTTATATTTACAAAAGTGTTCGATATGCTAGACTGGAAGTAAATGTTTTCCACCCTCACTACATTGGGAATCACGGACCGCCTGCAGCGACTTTTACATCTTTTGTATGCGGAACCCATGACCCAGGTGAAGATTGGGAAATGCATTTCCCCCTCTGTTTCCAGTGAGTAGGGGGGCCACGGTTGCCTCTTGTCCCCATCCTCTAGCTATGGAATCCCTGCCACAGAGACTTTGCCAACAAGCTGGGGAGTAGGGTATAACATTAGATGGAGTAATGCACGTAGCCTCCTTGTATGCGGATGATGTTTCAATCTAGATACACAACATTAGACAAGGCATCACTGATTTAAGGATTATCCTCTCAGAACTCCTAGCAGCTCCAGGTCTGGAAGTTATCTCGGCCAAATCATGCCTGTTCCCGCTACATCCTAATTGCCGAACACAGCATGCGCTAGTGGACACTCATGTGCTGTGCTGGGAACCCCGCACCTTCTGCTATTCAGAAATACACATTTAACATAGCACACAGGACCTCATAGATGGTAACCTCACCAGAGCCATCACTTCCCTCCACCCCCAGATGTCCTTTTAGGGCACCCTCCTGCTCATGGTTCAGGGCATATTCTCTTTGTCTAAAATTGTAATGCTGCCTTGCTTACTATACTATTTCTGTAATCTTCCACTCCAAATACTTAGCAGTGTCTTCCATAAGCTCCATGTCATACTGGGACGTTTTATCTGCAAGAAAGGTAGATGCTGCATTGCACTGCACAAACTGCAACTACCAGTCAAAAAGGGGTCTTTAGGGGGCCACCGATTTTGAACATTTCTACCTGGCCAACCAGTTTCAGTGCCCGCCCACTGGCTGTTGGGTTATCTACTAGAACAGTTGGGACAAAGCTCATTTAGTCGCACGCGATGAGTGGCACGAGAAACATTTCTCCTCCAAGCCACACTCCCCCACCATTCGAATACCTTACTAATAGCTGCATATGATAGGTACGGGTGCAGCCTCAGACTTATGCCCTTTATCACACAGTATCCTCCCGAAATTAGGCTAGCTGCCAATAACCCATTCTGCACAATACTGGCACGAGCGGGCCTCCAACATTGGAAGACAGCAGGAATAAGCACTTTGGGGGCTCTGTTCCATGATGAGGTAACCCTACCCTTTGATCAACTGTGCACAGACTGGGGCATGCCAGTCAGCAACTTCCTTGCACATGATAGACTCCTAGCTGCATTAGCTCATTTAAGGCATATTACAGACACAGGACCAGAGCATCATCCTTTGATACACACGCTCCACACTACAGGCAGTGGCCATCGCCTAATCACCTGGCTTACACAAGCACTAGAGCACACTGTCCACAACCCCTTACTACCAACTTGCAGGTGCTGGGAGTGAGATATTGGCAGGGAGAAAGAGCACTGATGTATTTCAGAAAAAGATCAGGAAATGCGAAATTTCAGTACATTCAACACAACATACTGCATTGGGCCTATCTTACACCAGAGTCCCTGCATTAAATGTTTGCCTCCTCTCTGGCATGTCTCAAATGCCAGGGCCCCACCGCTGACCTGGCCCACATGTTTTGAACTTGCCCAGCGGTGTAGTGTTTTTGGACTGACATTGACAGAGTCATCACAGAGGTAATGGAGAAGACCAACATATGCAACTTTGAGGGCGCCTTGCTCGGCCTCTTTGAACATCCAAACGGAGCAAAGGTGTCTAACCGTTATACAGACTTTGCCCGCAGGACCATTGCCATGCATTGGAAGGCTCACACTTTTCCTGGCTTGCAGTACTGGTAAGCAGCGCTGCTGAAATGGGGGAAAGGTTAAAACAGTGGCACTTAGGTGGCAGGAGGCGTGGGACTTGCGCAGAGTTCCCATAGCGGCAGATTAGGGGGCATATTTATACTCTGTTTGCGCTGGAATTGCGTCGTTTTTTTTTACGCAATTCCAACGCAAAACTAACTCCATATTTATACTTTGGCGTGAGACGCGTCTAGCGCCAAAGTCCATGGAGTTTGCGTCATTTTTTAGCGTGGACACCTACTTTGCGTTAATGAAATGCAAGGTAGGCGTTCCCGTCTAAAAAATTGACTCCGAGGCATGTGCGCCGTATTTACACTCCCGGGCAAAATTCACACCCGGGAGCGGGCGGGTCAAAAAAAATGACGTCCAGCCGCTTTTGTGCCGTTTTTTAGCGCCTGGTCAGGGCAGGCGTTAAGGGACCTGTGGGCTCGGAAGGAGCCCAGAGGTGCCCTCACAAGCCCCCAGGGACACCCCCTGCCACCCTTGCCCACCCCAGGAGGACACCCAAGGCTGGAGGGACCCATCCCAGGGACATTAAGGTAAGTTCAGGTAAGTTTTTTTTTTTTTTTTTTTGTGGCATAGGGGGGCCTGATTTGTGGCCCCCTACATGCCACTATGCCCAATGACCATGCCCAGGGGACATAAGTCCCCTGGGCATGGCCATTGGGCAAGGGGGCATGACTCCTGTCTTTGCTAAGACAGGAGTCATTTCAATGGGGGTTGGGAGTCGAAAAAAATGGCGCGAATCGGGTTGAGGCGATAAATTTGCCTCAGCCTGACTTGCCCCATTTTTTGGCGCCCAAGCTCCATATCCCCCTACGCCGGCGCTGCCTGGTGTACGTCGTTTTTTTTTCACGCACACCAGGCAGCGCCAACGGCTAACGCCGGCTAACGTCATTGAATAAATACGGCGCCCGCATGGCGCTTCAGAATGGCGTTAGCCGGCGCTAATTTTTTTGCCGCAAAACTGCGTTAGCGCAGTTTTGCGTCAAAAAGTATAAATATGGCCCTTGGTGTTCATCCGTGATCTGCAAATGCACAAAGAGGAATTCCCAGTTTAGGGTCTGATTCGTCCTCCTTGGTTTTTCCCTCTAGTGTGTCCCCCTCAGTCGGCAACCTCTAGGGGGCCCCAGCTCTTCCAAATGCCTAAGTGGAGCAGTTTCATGACCTAGTCCATTCCACAGCTACTTCTTCAAATTGTTAACGGGGGATGGGTGGCTGCAATGAAGGAGGATGAAAACAATTGTTGCACTTTGTGCGAATTGTTATATATTTTAAAATGATGTAATTGTTCTGATTTCTGAATGTTATCACTGTTCAAGTTCTAAAAATGAACCGATTACTTCTGCCTCACAAATTGTGTATACATGCATACGATTCGAACGCTTAGAATACAATGTCCATGTAACTTGCCAGATCCGAATACATTACCTGTCATTCTATATTCCAGAAATGCTTAATAAAAATTGGTTTAACAATGATTCTGATGGTAGATAAGTCTATACGCAAGTTAAAATGGAAAAACACATTCTAACTTTGTTAACATTTACGCTCCCAAATTAGATGACCCTTCTTTTTGGAAAACTGTTACTACTGAAATAATAAAATTGGATAAAGTTCCCCTCATCATGGTGGGAGATGTTGATCTTATTTGTGGCCCATTACTAGACTGCTGCTCTACATTCCAATTCAGGCCCACCAAATTTTTCCATCTTTTGAAATCATTTTTTCATCCACTAAACTGATTGATTTTTGGAGAGCAGCACGTTGCACGAATAAAGAATGCATCTACTTTTCTAATCTGCATTTCATTTGCTCTAGGATTGATTACCTTCTATCCTCCTGCCACTTATTTCACATGATTACTGATCTTAACATAGAACCTATCAGAATTTCTGACCATGCTTTAATCTCTTTGACCCTAACAGAGCCCTGGCCTACTAAACATAGATTGAGAATGAACTCTGACATACCTCTCAACCCAGTTAGTTCCAGGTAATTGGCTTCTGGCATAAACAACCACTTTCTAAACAATAATCCTGAGGACACTTCCAAAATTATTCATTGAAAAACATTTGAAGCATATATCTGAAGTTCCACTATATCCATCATGGCTCATGAAAATATATTTTTTATGCTCACTTATCCATAGCAAAGAAACAGAAAACGGATCTTGAAAGACTTTGGGGGTGATTCTAACCCTGGCGGTCGGTGTTAAAGCGGCGGCCAACCCGCCAACAGGCTGGCGGTAAAAAAAATGGGATTCTGAGCCTGGCGGGAACCGCCAACACAGACAGCCACCTTAACACTCCGACCGCCACGGCGGTACAAACAAACAGCGCGGCGGTCACCGCCAACAGACAGGCGGCAGACAATGTACCGCCCACACTATTCCAACTCACCAATACGCCACCTTTTCCGGGGCGGGAGCACCGCCGATAAAAACACGGCAGAAACAGACTACGGATGGGAAAACGCTCACCACTACGCACTCCAGGAGGAAGGAGGACAGCATGGAACCCGAATTAAACATCCTACCTGCTCTCGTCTACCTTCTCATCTACCACGAGTACGAAGTCCGGCGCAGACGACAACGGTGAGTACTGCACCTACGACACACGGGAGGGGGAGGACGAAAGGTTACGGGCACACACATATGCGACCCCCCCCCCAACTATGTACTCACCAATGCAGAGCACCAAGTCACAGTGACATCACCCAAACACCCCTGAAAAATGCTAGGACATAATCAAATTTGGAATAAATATTTATGTACCAAAAAGCTCCAGAAAATTATCGTACAACCATGAAAGATATTCACAACAAAACTAATGACATACACATCAGTGTATAACTGAAGTACCAAGTCCTGCACATCCTACGAATTCAGCATGTCCGTGGGCCAAAGTCTTGAGAAATAAGGGCAAAGCCCACACAGGAGACCTGAGTCCTTTGGAGAGAACACTGCAGGGGCATCAGATGTAAAAACTACAGGCACCTCAGGGGTAAGGGAAGGGGGGGGCACCACAGCCACATGAGTCCACGACGCCAGATCCACGAGGAGCCACCATGCCCACTGGACCATCCTGGGGAGTGCAAAGCCACAGTCTCTCAATGTCTCTACAGTGGGTGGGCTGCCCACTGGACCATCCTGGGGAGTGCAAAGCCACAGTCTCTCAATGTCTCTACAGTGAGTGGGCTGCCCACTGGACCATCCTGGGGAGTGCAAAGCCACAGTCTCTCAATGTCTCTACAGTGGGTGGGCTGCCCACTGGACCATCCTGGGGAGTGCAAAGCCACAGTCCATCAGGTGGATGACAGTCTCCACTGGTCAAGGAGGAGGCATGGTGGGCACAGTGAACCATAAACGGTGCTTGAGACGGCGGTGCCCAGCGGAGCGGTTCTTGAGATGGCGGTGCCCAGCGTAGCGGTGCTTGAGAGGAAGGGCCCAGCGGAGCGGTGCTTGAGATGAAGGGCCCAGCGGAGCGGTGCTTGAGATGAAGGGCCCAGCGGAGCGGTGCTTGAGATGAAGGGCCCAGCGGAGCGGTGCTTGAGAGGAAGGGCCCAGCGGAGCGGTGCTTGAGATGAAGGGCCCAGCGGAGCGGTGCTTGAGATGAAGGGCCCAGCGGAGCGGTGCTTGAGACGGCGGTGCCCAGCGTAGCGGTGCTTGAGAGGAAGGGCCCAGCGGAGCGGTGCTTGAGATGAAGGGCCCAGCGGAGCGGTGCTTGAGAGGAAGGGCCCAGCGGAGCGGTGCTTGAGATGAAGGGCCCAGCGGAGCGGTGCTTGAGAGGAAGGGCCCAGCGGAGCGGTGCTTGAGATGAAGGGCCCAGCGGAGCGGTGCTTGAGACGGCGGTGCCCAGCGTAGCGGTGCTTGAGAGGAAGGGCCCAGCGGAGCGGTGCTTGAGATGAAGGGCCCAGCGGAGCGGTGCTTGAGAGGAAGGGCCCAGCGGAGCGGTGCTTGAGATGAAGGGCCCAGCGTAGCGGTGCTCTTCTCCACAGCGGGGCCCTGTTCAGCGGTGCTCTTCTCCACGGCGGGCCCTGTTCAGCGGTGCTCTTCTCCACGGCGGGGCCCTGTTCAGCGGTGCTCTTTTCCACGGCGGGCCCTGTTCAGCGGTGCTCTTCTGCACCGCGGGCCCTGTTCAGCGGTGCTCTTCTCCACGGCGGGGCCCTGTTCAGCGGTGCTCTTCTGCACCGCGGGCCCTGTTCAGCAGTGCTCTTCTCCACGGCGGGGCCCTGTTCAGCGGTGCTCTTCTGCACCGCGGGCCCTGTTCAGCGGTGCTCTTCTTCACCGCGGGCCCTGTTCAGCGGTGCCTATCTCCACGGTGGGGCCCTGTTCAGCGGTGCTCTTCTTCACCGCGGGCCCTGTTCAGTGGTGCTCTACTCCACGGCGGGGCCCTGTTCAGCGGTGCTCTACTCCACGGCGGGGCCCTGTTCAGCGGTGCTCTTCTGCACCGCGGGCCCTGTTCAGCGGTGCTCTTCTCCACGGCGGGCCCTGTTCAGCGGTGCTCTTCTTCACCGCGGGCCCTGTTCAGCGGTGCCTATCTCCACGGCGGGGCCCTGTTCAGCGATGCTCTTCTTCACCGCGGGCCCTGTTCAGCGGTGCTCTACTCCACGGCGGGGCCCTGTTCAGCAGTGCTCTACTGCACGGCGGGCCCTGTTCAGCGGTGCTCTTCTGCACCGCGGGCCCTGTTCAGCGGTGCTCATCCAGCAGGTCAAGGGAGCCAGACCTGGCCTGGACTCCCTGCTCAGTCGCCCTCGGACCGTGACGTTTCTGGACCCTTCGGGGACGGACTCCTGGCCTCCTTAGTGTCCTCCTTCCCAGCTGGGATGTGGCATGTGGGGTCCACCTTCTCCGCGCTCCTGCTGCCCTTCCGCTCCTTTGATGGGGCTCTCGGGCCCTTGCCTCCCCTAGATGGTGTGGGTGGTGAAGTGGCCGCACATTGCTCTTTGGGGGCTGCCCTGTCGGTCCTCGCACGGCGGCCCTTGTTTTTGCGGGTCCTCTTGCCGGGGGGGGGCTGGACGTGTCCTTGCTGCTGATCGATGTGTCACTGCTGGCAAAGGGTGGGCTCCAGAACCCAGGCACAACAGTGACACCCGAAGCTGGGCTGGTGGTGGCTGCGGTGCTCTTGGGACTCTTTGAAGATGGATGGGGGAGCTCATCGGGGGGAAAGAGGTTAAGGTTAGCCAGGAAAAGTTTTTTAGGGCCAAGGTAAAGGGTAGGAGAAGTGGAGATGGAAGTGGAGGTAGAGGAGGTGGTTGTAGGAGAGTCAGGTGTGCTGTCATTGGGTGAAGGTGCTGGTGCTGTAGGCTGTCGTGAGGTGGATGGCTGTTGGGTGGGTGTCTGCCTGCGTTTGTGTGTCTTGGAAGAGGGGGTGACAGACACAGTGGGAGAGGACACAGGGGACGTGTTAATGGCAGTGATGGTGGTGACTGCACGAGTGTGGACTGTACTGGAGGGTGAGGTGGTGATGGAAGCACTGGCTGATGTTGGGGTGCATGCAGGTGTGAGTGTAGACGTCACAGGGAGGGAGGAGGGAGACGAGGAGGAGGGGGACACAGGGGTGGCAGTGGCTGTTGGCATGTCTGCATCTGGGTGTTGCTTGGGTGAGTGTTTGTGGGATCTGTGGTGCTTGTGTTTGGATGAGCTGCTCTTGGGTGTTGAGGTGTGTGCAGGCTGGTCTGATGGTGTGGATGGGATAGGCTGAGGAACAGGAGACAGAGAAAGGCTGGAGGCAGTAAGAAGAGGGAGGCTGGAAACAGGGACAATGGCTGCCGTCAGTGCTGAGGCCAGAGCAGTGAACGCTCGTTGATGGGCAGCCTGACCCGAATGAATGCCCTCCAGGTACGCATTGCTCTGTTGCACCTCCCTTTGCACACCCTGGATGGCATTCAAAAGGGTCGTCTGCCCAACAATGAGCATCCTTACCAGGTCAATGAGCTCCGCACTGAGGGCAGCAGGGGCAACAGGGGCAGGGGCTGAGGTGCCTGGGGCGAAGGAGACGCGCGCCTTCCTGGGCGAACCGGCACGGAGCGAAGACTGAGGGGCTGCTGGGAGGGCGGGGCTGGTGCGCTGGGTGGCGGCTGTACCTGTAGAGGCGGGGGGCACGGATGTTGCCGCCACCCCTAGGGAGCTCCCATCCGAGGACGTGTCGCTTTCGCTGCTCTCACCAGCGGTCCCCGTCGTGGTGCTCCCCTTGCCCTCCGGATCACTGGTGCCCTCGGTGTCTGTTCCTGGGCCCACCGGGGCCTTGTGTCCTGCAGCTCCCTCGTGCTCCGATGCCAAATCTCCTCCGCCTGATAATGCTAATGCACACATGCACAAGAAGATGAAGAGAAAGCGTGGGGGGAGAAAAAAGAAGACCAGGTTGAGTGCATGCAATGTCAACACCGTTGGCGGAGAGGACAGACACAGGTGCCTAATGCACTAAGCCGCGCATTCGGGGTACACTACTCAGTACTACTGACTAAAACAACAGGCCAAGAGACGTCAAACGCGCACATGGGAGATGCTGGACCTTCAATGGCTGTACTTGTCACCCTACCGAGGTGGGGCCGGGGGCACAGGGCCATGCCTAAGGGAGAGGACTACACTACAGAAAGCGCCCTGGCCTAATGTCACCCACAGCCCTCCTCCCCCACCCAGACGCCTCCACTGCGCAGAAAGATAGGAGAATGTGCTGATACTCACCCCCTTGTGTCTGCTGTGATGTCTTAAAGCGCCCATCCAATTCAGGGTAGGCCACCGCCAGGATCCGGGACATCAGGGGGGTCATGGTGCGACTGGCACCCCTCCTAGGTTGGGAGGCCATCCCCAGCAGTGTTTCTGCGGTCTTCCTTGTTCCGCGGCGGATGTCCTCCCACCTCTTGCGGCAGTGGGTGCCACGTCTGTTGTGGACCCCCAAGTTCCGGACTTCCTTGGCGATGGCACGCCAAATCTCGATCTTCGGGCTGGTCATCAGGTTCAGTGTCGACAGAGCTGCTGTCCTCACTGTGGGCCTCTTCCGGGGGTGGGATGGACATTTCTGGACCCTCCTGGCTGGTGTTTTGGCGTTCGGGTCCTGCATGGGGTAAGAGAGTTTGGTTATTGTTTCTGTGTGTGCAATAGCGTGCGTGTTATGGGTGCCCTCGTCCCCCAGTGCAGGCATTCCCTTGAGGGAGGTGTTGTGAGGGTAGTTAGTGGGGGTGGGGGGGGTAAGTGCAGTGGTCATGCTTGGGTGATGGGTGTCCATGGATTGTGTTGGCATGCAGGAGTTGGTGTTGGGATGGGTGGGTTGTGCTGGTGAGACATTGTCAGGGAGGATGTGTGCTGTGGGGTTGGGGGTGAGGGTGGGGGTGTGGGTTGGCATGCTGGTGGGGTGGGGGGGATCTAGTAGTTGAGATTGGACTTACCAGAGTCCATTCCTCCGGCTACTCCTGCGAGGCCCTGAGGATGCAGGATGTTGAAGACCTCTTGCTCTCATGATGTAAATTCGGGAGGGGTGGGTGGGGGTCCGCCGCCAGTCTTCTGCACCACGATGTTGTGCCTGGAGACCATCGATCGGACCTTCCCCCGTAGGTCGTTCCATCGTTTGCGGATGTCCTCCCTATTCCTGGGATGCTGTCCCACCGCGTTGACCCTGTCCACGATCCGCTGCCATAGCTCCGCCTTCCTAGCTATACTGGTGTGCTGCACCTGTGAGCCGAAGAGCTGGGGTTCCACTCTTAGGATTTCCTCCACCATGACCCGGAGTTCTTGGTCCGAAAAGCGTGGGTGCCTTTGGGGTGCCATGGGGTGGTGTGGGTGAGGTGTGGGGTGGTGTATGTGATGATGAGTATGTTGGTGTGTGGTGCTTTGTGCTACTATGTGGTGTGTGTGATGGTGTAGTGTGCCTCAGTGTGTATTGCTATGGATTGTCTGCTGTGTCTCTCTCTCCTTCTCTCAGTAATTGTGGTCGTAGGGGTTTGTGGGTGATGTGGGGGTGTGTTTTATAGTTGATTGATTGTGTGGGAGTGGGTTGTGTATGTGTATCAGGTGTGTGTATTTGTAATTGTCCAATGTGCCTGTGTTTTGGTGCTGTGTGTGTATTTTGACCGCGGCGGTGTGTACCGCCAATGGAATACAGCGTTGGAAAGGCCGCCGCGTTGATTCGTGGGTCGTAATGGCATGGGCGTTTTTCTGTTGGCGTGACGGTGGAGGTTTGGTCATCTCCAGTTTATCGCTGCCCGCTGATGTGGCGGGCTGCAGTGGAGGTCGGATTTTTGGAGGTTTGGCCGTTGTGGGTCAGAATGACCGTGGCGGCTTTCCGCGGCCGCGGCGGTGTTATGGCGGTCTTCTGACCGGCGGTAAGCGCCTTTTACCGCCGAGGTCAGAATGACCCCCTTTATCTCTTCGCTGGATAATAAATACAAATCTCAACTTCAGAATGATTATAATAATTTGTTGCATAAAAGAGCAAGGATACTTACATTTAAAGAAAAGTCAAACTTCCACTTCAACTCAAATAAATCTGGCTGTCTCTTAGCCATTTACTTATGTAATTAAAAAAGACAAAACTCAAATATTGGCTATTAAGAAAAAGGATGGTAGTTTGCATCTTACTACAGAAGAGAAGTCAAAATATTTTTTATCCTTTCACACCTTTCATATCATAAACCTACAGACCTCCAAAATGAACTCATTATCACATTCCTTAGAGGTTGCCAGTTACCTCAGCTTTCTGCTGCTGATAGACTCTTATTAAAAAAAAACAATAGCTTTTCAAAAGTAGTTTTTAATACGACAATCAAATCACTAAATGCCAGTAAGCCACAGGGACCAAATTGTATCCCAGCTGAAGTCTATAAATGGCTACTCTTCCCTATGGCAGAATTTCTGCCCATGCTTTAATCTCTTTGACCCTAACAGAGCCCTGGCCTACTAAACATAGATTGAGAATGAACTCCGACATACCTCTCAACCCAGTTAATTCCAGGTAATTGGCTTCTGGCATAAACGACTACTTTCTAAACAATAATCCTGAGGACACTTCCAAAATTATTCATTGAAAAACATTTGAAGCATATATCTGAAGTTCCACTATATCCATCATGGCACTCACACTGCACTGCAACACTATACAAAAACACATGTCTGCACATCTTAGGCACAGGGACAATGAAATGTACACAACATTGTGTCACACAAGACCAACAAAACAGCAACACAACATCTACAAATTTAACTGACCCCCTCACTTGTGAGAGAGACAAATATCCAAAGCCCATTATGCAAACAATACCTGTACAATAGGGATAGGGGAATCAGGAGCAGTGAGGGAAGGATGATGCACTGGGATACATATCACTTTGCACGCACCCCGAAAACAACATTTGCACAGGAACTGGCCCTACATGTATCTAAGGGACAAACAATACTAGAGCCAAGTGACATATTTATCTGCAGAATGTTGAAGTGCAAGTCATGAAAGCACATACAACTGCAACTGCATTTAACATACATCTAGATGAAGTAGCTAAAAGATACACACAGCAAAATGGACACATGTACAGTCAAATGCAAACTACGGTAGCACAAGTGAGTACCCATGTCTCCACGAAGAAAACTCAAGCTGACACACATGGGATGAATCTACAAACCATATCAGGGGTACAAGTCTAACACCATACATACTGATATTGGACCACACAAGATGAAACTTACCAGAACAAAATGCAATGACACCACAATTGCATTAATAAACACATATCCATACAGTCAACATATACCCTTGTCCTGGGTGACACCAGCACTGCCCACAACATCAGCTTTTCAGAACCAAATCAAATTGTTTGTGTTTCAGTCTGATTGCTGAAACAAAAACAACTCTAGTCAGGCAACACAAATTAGTCAGAAACAACATAAAGGTAGAAAATGTATTGCAGGACAAATGTCTGCCCAAAAAAACAAATACTTGGGTTTATTTCAACCAAAACAAATATGAGCAAAGGTCATAGACTAGTCCATCATAACGTCATTAAACAGTACTGTGCCCACACTTGACTCCTATTACTTCCAGGGAACCTTCACAGGAAGGGGCATCAAGGGGGCAGGCAGGAACCTCAGGGATCATCCTGGGATGGGGGTCAGATTTGGGATGGGTGAGTTTGGGAGGGGTGGACTCTTTCTTAGGAGTGGTGGGCTTCTTCTTGGGGGAGAGGTCTGGGTGCTTGCAGGGGGGACACGTGTGACAGGTGAGGGCTTGGATGTGGAAGGGATGGGTTGGGATGTGGGTCAGACCTCTTAGGTTTGGGATGGTGGGTGAAGGGAATAAGGGAAAGGGCAAGCTCAAAAAAGAAAACACTCCTTTACACCACAGGGCCGGTCATCAGAAGGGTTTGGGGATTTGGAGGTTGGTTGAGTGGTTGTCTGTTCTGTGGGTGTAGATGTCTTGGTTGTGTGCATGTGTGAGGTATGCTTCTGTTTGGGTGGTTTCTGTTGTGTGTGTGAATGTGGGTGTTTGCATGTCTTGGGGGTTGGGAGGTGGGAGGTGGAGGTGCTGGGTGATAGAGTGGTGGATGTGTGTTTGTATGCTGGGGCAGTGACTGAAGGTATGCTGTACTGGTAGATGTTTGTGCGTCTGTTTGGGTGGTGTCTGCAAATATATTGGTAGTGGTGGATTTCTTTGTATCTGTTGCAGTGGTGTCGGCAAGAATGATGGGTGTGGTGCACGTCTGTGTGTCTGTTGGGGTGGTGTCTGCTGAAGTGGTGGCTGATGTGTGTGTGGATGTATATTGAGTGCTGCATGCTGGTGTGTCTTGTGGTGTTTGTGTTAATGTGTGATGCTTGTGTGTGTTGAGGTGGGTGTGTGCATATGTGTCTGTGATCTTGGTATAGGTAGAGGAATGGCAAATTTGGATTGGGAAAAGGGAGATGTAGAAGAGCGAAATGGAGGTGGTGATTGGCTGCTGTCAGTGAGGAGGTCAGAGCCTGAAAAGATCTCTGTGGGCCAGAAAATGCACTATCAATGCCTTCTAGGATTGCATTGGTCTGCAAAAGTTGGCTGGTCAACCCCTGGATAGCATTTACAATTGCAGTCTGCTCCACAGAAAGGCTCCTCAGGAGTCAATAGCCTCTTCACTGAGGGCAGCAGGGGTAACAGGAGCTGAGGTGGAGGCACCTGTGGCAAAGGAGACGCCCATCCTCTTGGGTGAGTGGGCATGGCCAACTGGGTAGGGAGTAAAAGGGAGGGTGGCGATAGAACTGGGGGTGCCAGAAAAAGATGGTATCCTGATGGGTCCTCCACCACTAGGGAGGGGCTACTAAAGGTGGAATCCGATAATGAGGATGTGGATACGGTCTCCTCCATGGCACGACCCTCACCCACTGGACCAACTGGGTCCCTCTGTATCAGTGGTGCCTTGACTGAAGGTACCATGGCCAGATGCTGCTCCACTTGGGTGTGCCCTGTCTCCTTCACTTGCCTGGGCTGATGCCGGAAATAAAAAGAGAAAAGGGACACCGCATGCTCCTGATCACACTTGAACAACAGCTCTGATTAGCAAACATTACCATGATGTCAAGTAGGCCCCAGCAACGAACTCCACCAAAGAGGCCCCTAGATGTACCATACAATATGCATGCATGTCACATGAACTGCCAACAGTTGCCCAGGAAAATCAGGATCTCAGACAACTACAACTGCATGGCTGTAGTCGTGCAATCAAAATAATCATTAAAGAAGTAGGAGACCACATCACATTCAATGCTTTGCCTCATGGAGCAAACCTCTGTTACATGTTGTCATACAATATCAACTGAATTCCCACAAATACCATACAAGGTCAAGGCGACTTTTATTTGTCATGTACACAATAACAAAACAATGTGAAATTATGCTCCCAGAACATGCCATGTCGCTGACAACAGTACAGTAACCTGAAGAAGGTGACAATAAAATTACTCATGTCACACTGGAAGAATACCAACAATGCACACTCCACCAAGTGAAATGTGTCCCAATGGAGTCATGAAAGTAATAGAAATGTTGCCCTGATATGCCACACATTCGGCATGGAAATGTACAGTGTAGACATCATGTGCAAATCGGCAGGGAGCTATGTCCCTCAAATCCACAACACAATGAATCAGCAAGCCCCAGGGAAATTACCACTAATGTCTGGTACCCCTTACAATTACATACTCTGATTGCATCAGTAGACACTTAGGGCCAGATGTATCATTTTTTACAATTGTGATTACCTAATTGTAATTTTTAGCAAATCGCAATTAAGTAATCGTTATTTGAATGTATGAAACTCCAGGAGTTTCATTCTGCGATTCGCAAAGGGTTCGCAAATCGACCTACCTCATTAATATTCATGAGGTAGGTTGCAATTTGCGAGCCATTGCGAATGGCTCCAATCACAGGGATAGTGGCCTGCTGGGCTCAGCAGACCACCATGTCTGTGATTGCTTTTCAATAAAGCAATCTTTTTTTTAAATGCAGCCCATTTTCCTTAAAGGAAAACGGGATGCGTTTAAAAATGAAAACTGACAAGTTTTCTTTTCATTTTTTAAGAGTAGGCAGTGGTCCGTGGGACCACTGCCTGCTCTTAAAAAACGTTTTCGCTTGCATTCACAAAGGGGCAGGGGTCCCCCATTTTGCGAAAGGGTTACCATCTACTTGAAGTAGGTGGTAACTGTGATTGTTCTGCAATACAGCATTCACGGTCACAAAACAATCATACATACCTCTGCGACTTGGTATTAGGAAGGAACGCCCTTGACACACCCCTTCCTGATACCGAATTGGTATGTAGTCGCAAATCCAATTTGCGATTCGGTAGCAAGTTACCAAATCGCAAATTGGACTTGTTACATACCAAAACGCATTTTTGCGATCGTTGGGCCGTTTGAGATCGCAAAAATGTTTGATACATCTGGCCCTTAGTCCTTCATATGTTGGAGAGGCCCAGAGATTTGCAAGTGCCAGTAGAAGGCCCTCAACATGTTGCCCTGTGGGAAGCTACATGACTGTCTCCATTTTGTTCCTGCAAACCCAAATATCTGTGGATGAATGGTTGTACCCAGCCACATGTGATTTCAGCATAACTGCATGTCACTCCATGATGCATGTCAACAGTCAGGTTACAAATCTTCCCCATTACACAAGTGCAGTGCACTTTGCTTCATGATGCCACATCAATGGCCTGGCAATGCACATTGTGGCTAAAAAATCTAGTCATACACTTCTTGTCCCTTATTGCTGCTACAGTTGTACATGCCAAATGACATGCAATACGTGTTGACGGCATGTGTCAGCCAACAATCATTGGTGACACACTCTTGTCTGTGGCACCACATGAAATGTACCTCCATTGCAAATGTCCTATTCCACACACAAGTTGGTATGCACATATTTATGAGGGAATATATATGAATCATCCCATGAATATAGGTAAAGCATGCATGAAACAGCAGCGTGCGCATTTTGTCAAAAGAGAAAGGGACACATGCTAACATGTAGGAATATTGGCAACAGTGATGGCACATAAATCATGTCAATGGACATTCCCCACTTACCAAGGGAAAGTACTGATCTCTAGCTCACTCAAAGAACAATATATTCTTTGTCACATGTATTATGGCCATCTTCACATTAGAGACAGTAGTGTGACACAAGCACCCTTCACACGCTGAAGACAAGTAGCCTCGGGGTGGCAGATGTCAATATACTCATTTGACCAGACAAATGGCTGAGGACAGTGATCCATCACTTCCTTTCCTCTGGGGGTAGTGGTCTGTTTCATAGAATTTATACCCACTGCAACAACAAACAGTGCTTGACTGATGAAGGTACACAGCTATATGTTATATGCTATACAGCTATGTGTTGTCCCTGGAGAGCAAATTGTTTGAAGATTGTATACAGTTGTTTCCTAGGTCCCTGGGCCAATAGTCAAGGCACAAACATTACAGATCTACACAAACAGTCACTCATCTACTGTGTCACACATGGCACATCCCTAATCGTCAGAACCTAACACATTAACTTAATAATGTGACAGGCAGGAACATGCCCTGTACTCACCCCCTTCTGGCTTCTGTCCTCCCCTCAAATACCCATCAAGGTCTGGGTAGGCCACCACCAGAATGCAGGCCATTAGGGGGGTCATGGTCCGATGTGCACCCAACCCTCGTTGGGAGGACAGCCCAACTGGACCTTCACGATCTTCTACGCCCAGCATCTCAGGTCCTCCCACCTCTTGCAATTGTGGGTGCTCTGCCAGTTGTGGACCCCCAGAGTCAGCAACTTTCAGGTGATGGCTCTCCATATCTCCTCCTTCTGATGAATGTTTACTTGTATGAATTCAGAAGATAAATCAAGAGATTGCAATCGCAAGTTTTGGCACAAATGGTTGAGTCACACACATGTCAGACACACAAAGCTAGACATTTTCAGTATGTTAACACACCACAAGCGCAAAGTACACAAGCCAATAAGTACAGGGACATGACTACAAACATATATATCCATATGCAGACTAACCCACTATCTTGCTCGGGGCCTAAAATGACTAAGCAGACAGTCCATTCTCCAGCAACATGTACTGTGATGTGAGCCACAATGAAACACTACACCTATTTGACTTCTGAAGGGTAAACTCCTTAGGCCTAAATGGACCAACACGTTCACACTCTGCAAGACTGACTCACTGCACACAGTCCCTGCAGGCAACTACCATAGTACAGACTTCATCCTTACGCTTGAGTGACAGTGAAGGGGCTGGCATGGTGTGTACAGAAAGTGTCTTCCCTGTGCATGTGTGGACATGTGGCCTACCAAATGAAGCCTTGTGCCACTTCAGGGGGTAGTTTTTTGGTGTGTACCTGTACCACAGGACACTCCATTGGACATATGTGTCTATCCTACAGAGATGGCATCCAAGGTATGCATTGAACAATTGTTGCTATGTGACCAAGGTGCTGACTTACATATCATGGCTCTCTCAGGAATCAACGCACTGTCTGCACAGTGGAACTGTCATTAGTGCAATAAGCCTGTACAGGGCAAATAGGACGTGAATGTGACAACAGAGCTGTGAGAGTAAGGGGCCTCTCATGAGTCAAAGACTCACATTGACAATGATGCATAATGCGCATATGGACTACTTTGGGGATGTACCCCAGTACCTATTCCTAATTAAGTCAATGGACTGAGGCATTCACTGCAATTTTTGGCTCTAGAGCATCATATTGTCCACATGCCAGGAGCTGCTAGTGTACAGGGTTGTGAGCGGAGTGCCACAGTTTTATAGCTACAGTGAATCTACCCCAGCCTGGACTATGTCCCATACTGTGATATACATTTGAACTGCCCTGGTCTCTGCAGGTTGAGCATGCATAACCTACATGACACCTTTCCATCACTTCCATGCAAGACAGTACATCATGTGGCCATCAGGAATTGGCATGTAGAGTGTGTGACAACCTGAAGGGCAGAGTGAGTCAGGATATGGATTCTAGACTTCAGTTTGGCAAGGCCAGATGTGGATTGAAAGATCTGTGGTACTATACACATTGCTTACAAGATCCTCAAATGACTCATACAAGATGCATGCACAGCTCTTGCTGTCACACAGATAAAGGCTGCCCAACATTTACAACAATCATGAGGAAAGAGATGGCATTGAATGGCAGTAAAGTATCCTTACCTAGTTACGTGCATCCAACAGAAGGATGATCTAGGACCCCTAAAGCCTCACACAACACAATGTGACTGAACTTAACATACAGTACTGGCCACCAATACCTGCACAATATACACCCCATGGATGCCACACAGACTGCAACAACAGGCACACAGAGGCACATTGAAGCCCGTGAGGAGGAAAAGGATGGTGTGGAACAGAATCAAGTGTGCCTATGAAATTCTTACCTGCTCCTCTGGTGAGCCTTAGAGCTGGGGTAGGACCTCATCAACAAGCCTCTCCAGCTTCTCTGGGTAGAAGGCAGGGGTCCTATCAACTGCTGGATGTAGCATGATTGATCCTAGAGGTGGCACACAGCAGCTCAACTAGTGGAAGTGTTGCTGGCAGCAGTATCAAGAATCAAGTGAGTGAATGTGCACAGCATGACGGTCACTTACATCAGGTATGCAGTGGTCACCATTGCAGTATGTTGCAGGGAGCAGAGGGCATTTAACAGTGGGGCACAGTCCACCACCGCTGATGGTCATTTTGGCAATCGGAATTTGAGGAGCAATTGTGTAGCACATCTTTGCTTTTTGTTCAAATCCATAATGTGGACATGTGTTGACAACCATGGGGCCACATGTGACCCTTGAGTACCTGCCAGCTGTGATGTTTACTGGGTGCCCTGTCTATCCAGTAAGAAATGCTTTGCCACATATTTTGGGCATGAATCATGCATGGTGCTGTGAACACACTTACTAATGTTCCAAATCATGTCTTGTCACACATAGGTCCCCTGGGAGAGGGAGGATGCAACACCCTCCTGGTTGTATGTCGGAACCACGCATTCCGTTGCAACGCAGGTCATTACCACAAGTGTGTTACAACGAGAATGCCATTACTATGCATATGCCTTACCACGCATGCCTTTACAACAAATTATGTTGTAAAAGCATGTGTTTTAAAAGTATATGCGTGATAAAGGTCACCCCAATACCCAAAAAACACCCCCACCCTAAAACCTAGCTCCCCCACCCCCTGCCTCTCCCTGAAACAGTACACCCACCCGAGACCTAATCCCCAAAAACGACCCCCTGCCCTAAAACATAACCCTCACCGTGCCCCCTTCCTAAAACAGTCCCCCACACTCACAAGCCCCCAATCCTCTGCACTTAATCTAAAAACTGCCCGCCCTAAAACATAACCCCGCCCCCTCCCTAAAACAGTACCCCCCGGCCCAATACTCCCCAAGCCAAAAACCACCCGCCCTGAAACCTAACCCCCACCCCCTCCTGAAAACAGTCCCCAAACACCCAAGCCGAACCTCTTCTTTGCACTTAATTTAAAAACCTCCCGCCTTAAAACGTAACCACCCCACCCCTCCCTAAAACAGTCCCACCACACCCCCAAGCCCAACCCCCTCCACACTTAATCTAAAAACTGCCCCCACCCTAAAACATAACCCCTCTGCCCCCTCCCTGAAACAGTAACCCCAGGCCCAATATCCCCCAAGTCCGAAAACCACCCCCTCCCTAAAACCTAACCCCCGCCCCCTTCCTAAAACAGTCCCCACACACCCCGAAGCCCAACCCCACTCCGCACTTAATCTAAAAAACACCCCAAAGGCACGTCGCACCACGTTCTGAGGAAATTGAATGATCTTTCTGTTTCCACTACCAACACTGATAGACTTCACCACCATTACACCGCTTAGCCTTTACTATGCATACCATTACAATTGTTGTAATCGTATGCATGGTGAAGGCTATTCATTGTAATGGCGCAGCCATGGAAAACCATAGTCAGGGAAACAGCTGCGTAGTAATGGCTGTTTCCCCAGCCTCCTGTCTACCCTCCACTGCCAGACCTTCAGACCAAGGAAGAATGCCACATCATACAGCTGTACCATCTGAGGGCCTGATTCACAAAGGTAAACTTAGATGAAAGTCTAAGTTTAGACCTAAAGTCTAACTTTACTCATAGTAAAGTTAGACTTTTTTCTAAGTTTAGACTCTTGGTCTAAGTTTAGTCTTAACTTAGACTAAAAGACAAAGGCCCTCATTACAAACCTGGCGGTCAAAGACCACCAGGGCTGTTTTGACGGAAGCACCGCCAACAGGCTGGCGGTGCTTCCCATGGGATTATGACCGCGGTGGAAGCACGGCGGTCACTCCGCCGGGACCGGCGGTTTCCTGCTACATTGGTCCCAGCGGTTTGTAATCCCCCAGGGCAGCGCTGCCCAGGGGACTATGAGTCCCCCTCCTGCCAGCCTTTTCATGGCGGGCTGCCAGAAAGGGGAGTCGCGGGGCCCCCTGCCACGGCCCCATGGAGCTTGTCACTGTCTGCATAGCAGACAGTGAAAAGCGCGGCAGGTGCAACTGCACCCATCGCACCGCCGCAACACCGCCGGCTCCATTTGGAGCCGGCTCCTGTGTTGCGTCTGAGATCCACACTGGCCCGGCGGGCGAAAACTAGGTTTCTGCCCGCCGGCCCAGTGGGGATCTCCAAATAGCCACCGCGGGAGTGCGGCCGCATTGGCGGCCGCGCAGTGGGTAGACTATTGGTCTAAACTTAGACTTTTAGTCTAACTTAACATTTGTGAATTGAGCCACGCATAGGCAAACAATAGTAGACTTATGCCGTTAGTTGGAGCCAGATCTGATGCCAGCTATTAGTTATGCAACCTGCATACCACTCATTATACAAGTCATGTCAGTATTGCACCTCCTAGCCACAGGGTTCTTCCAACATACAGTGGCCCTATCTGCTGGTATGTCTCAACCTATGTTTTGGCTGGTATTGAAGGATTTTCTCTTAGAAATGTTGAAACACAGTGGTTGGGGCCATTGATGGCACACAGGTGCTACCGCAGGCCAATGAACAAGTCTACTGCAACAGAAATAACTTTCTATTCCATCGACTTGCAAGTTGTCAGTTTGGTGGATCTCTGCATCTCAAACGTCTGTGCCCATTATCCAGGATCAGCACATGATTCCTTCATAATGTGGAACAGCACCATAACCCAGCTCATGTCACAACTCCACCCAGAGAGGGCCTGGCTGGTTCTGAAGTCACGTTTGTCCTGATAGTGTATGAGCAATGTCAGGTGCTACAATCATGAAGTGAGCGACTCTTGTTGCACTTATGTCCCATTCCTTGACAGGAGACTCCACATAAACAAGCCATCCTTGGTTGTGGACTGGTGGAGCCTCCTCTACTCACCCGGGAAAGTGTGTCAGATATTTGTGGCATGTTGCATGCTCCACAACATTGCCCTGCTGAGGAATATCCCATAAACCCCAGAGGAGGGGGAGCTTGCAGTGCCACTGGATGAGACTCCTGAAATTCCAAGTAAGGATGACAGTGGTGAAGGACTGAGCTGACTTGTTAGACAATCTCATCAACAGCTACTTCTCATGAGTGTATGTCATGCGATGTCTTGACTGTGACTGTACAATGAACAGTAGTTGTAAAAATGTGTGGAGTTGAGTGTTTTAGAAACAGATAGGGAGCCGATACGCTGCAATATTCAGCCAAAGGCTGCTTGACAGGATAGCTTTTTACACATCCCCACCTTGATGATGTTGGTTTGTTTGTGTCAGTTTCCTTGCAATGTACTTTGTTTTCCAGTTGCTTGCTATGTGAGTGGTTTCAAGCCTATACTCCTTGCTTTGTTCGTTGTACAGGTACCTTCACCATGGCATCTTCATCTGGGCAGTTCTGATTTCTGACATTGGCAGGTATCTGATGCTTTTCTGACGTACAAAGTGGGCATGGATTGTTCCAGGTAATGTAGGTCGCAGAGTTTGGATTTATGAGACCTATACCAAAACAGTTGCACAGTGTTTGGGTGGAGGTGCAGAAGTGCACATCGCACTTGTTTTGTGTCTTGTGGTGGGCCTGATGCATCATGTGCGTTATCATGTGGTCTGAAAATATGTAGTCCTAGCTTTTGACCAAGTCATTTTTCCTTCACATTGGCTACACACTATTTTTGTATGACCTGTATCTAGCTGTAGATATGTTTCCTCATTGCAGGCCACAGTGCCTGTGCCACAACACTGACATATGTTTGTGTCCTGCCACCAGATACATGGGAAATGGATTATAAAGTCCCTGTGATCAGGGACTGTTGTACTGCCATCTGTCTGTATTTTGGATTGTGTGATTTTGGGTTACTTTGGTGTGGTATGTGGTAAGGCTCAAGCTGCTGACATCAACCACTTTTATGTTCGCCTTATCTACAGGACTATGGGCCTGATTCTAACTTTGGAGGACGGTGTTAAACCGTCCCAAAAGTGGCGGATATACCACCTACCGTATTACGAGTTCCATAGGATATAATGGACTCGTAATACGGTAGGTGGTATATCCGCCACTTTTGGGACGGTTTAACACCGTCCTCCAAAGTTAGAATCAGGCCCTATGTCTGACAAATCCCTTCCTTCCATTGTTTGGGAGTCTTTACCTTGAAATATGATCATTTACTCAGTATAAGTCATGCATTCTTGTTTCCAAAAGTCCATACATATTGACAGCCTATGTGCTGTACACTGTAATAAAATGTTTGGTTTGACCAGACACTTGTACTAATGTGTTGGTGTGTAATGGTTGTGATCCTGAGATGGACACTGTGTACCTGTAACATATCCCTACTTGCACAAGTAGCTTGTATCTTCATCATGATGTTCACATGGTCTTAAATCTCTACATAGCTAAATGTGAAAATGAAGCAATCAGATGAGTTTGTGATGGGTACATTTACAATGATAGTACAGAAAATACATTTTGGACAAAAAGAAACAAAAATGTAAAGTGAAGGGGTCAGTCATGGCGAATGAAATCATTAGAGTCCACAGTTCAGAGTGTTCCTCCCATTGGAATTGGAAGGTGGTTGAGGATCAGTCAACAGAGCGAATCTGTGCAAACAAAGGAGGTCTTTTAGGAAGAGGTCACTTTCTGTCAGTGGTGGTTGTCTTGCCATCCGCAACTAATAGATTCTTTGCTGGATGTCCCCGCTTGTGTGGAGGAGGGATCTGCTGCTACACAGGCAGGGGTGTCTGGGGTTGGTTTTTCCTCTGGGAGGGCCTCCCTTCCACTGGCTGGCATCAATGTTGATGTGCCTGGTGTTGATGAGCGAAAGGAAGGTGTGGACTGTTGTTGAAAAGCCCTGCTCAGGGTGATGTGAATGTCCCTCAGCACCCCTGTTAGGGATGCCATGTTGTTATTGTGGGCCTCAATTTGTTCCTCCATGTCTCTGTGCATGGCCCTCTGCAGCTGCTTTATTTCCTGGGGTTTGGTCAAGACCTGGCCTATCACGCCTTGGGACTTCTGATAGACCCCCAAGAAATGGCTGATGGTGTCCTGACCAACAGCAGCCCCAGTTGCCTCAACCCCCTGGCCTACAGCATCTTTCCCACTCACCTTATCCCCAAGGGCCTGTGCCCTTGCCACAGGTTGCCCTCTCCAACTTGTTCCTGGACCCTCACTGTCTGAGGTGCAGTGCTGCAACTCAGGATCCAGGACTGGGAGGCACAAGATGGTAGATACTATGCTTAGGACACAGGCTGGGGCGAATGGCTGCTTGTGATGTTGGGGCAACCGGGAGTGGGATGTGTTGATGTGGGCACAGTGAGACTCACCCTTGCCATCTAACCAGGTTTCCCAGATGGGCCAGAACCATCCTCCATGTCCCAAGATCCAAGAGTGTCTTCTTCACTTACGGCTATATCCAGGGGGGTAGTGACAGTCTGTTCTGTGGCCTTTGTATGCCCAGCAGCAGCTCCACCTGTTGATGTAAAATGTGCAATGCTACTAGTTGTATTGTGACATCTACCTCCATTGGTTTAGAGTTACAGTAAGCAGAGATCTTTTCCAAAGTTAAGTTGCAGTTATTCCTAGTGTGGCAAGTAACCATGGTATTGGGTGTATTGACATGCCATGTGTGAAGCATGCTAATTAATTTTAACTCAAACAGCTGCTGAAATGTGCAGATCATTAGCACTTGGGAGGATGGCCGGAAAATGACATCTTGCCACCAGTGCAGGCAAAAAAGTGGCTAGGTAAGATACGGCTTTGCCCATTTAGAGGCCTCTTGAGTGTGCTTCAGGCAAACACAGTACTTTGTCGTATATGTGACTGGAGTCATCATGTGCACAGTGCAGAGTGAATGCATCTGCTGCCAATACCAATCTGGTGAGGAATCTGGAGGCCTTATGAATACTTGTTATACACACTGGGCAAGGTCTCATTCCTGTTGTCAAATATTTCATCTAGGGCTAGCAAGTGAAGATGGAGCTATGTTGACAAATACGTCTATGATTTGGGCATGATCTGTGGTTGATCACTCCCAGGTGAGTATACTTCATTTGAGAGTTGACAAGCAACAAGGGTATTTGGACAAATGGCGACTGTGCTTGTGGTTGGAGTTCGAGTAATCGGGCCGATTGGGCTTAGCAGCCATGTCAATCCCTCCACTTCCCAACACTTAGCAAATGGCATCCTCCCAGGTGAGTACACTTCAATTGAGAGTTTAAATATAGGGGTCATTGGACAAGTGTACCCTGGTCTGGTGATTGAAGTTACTGACACAAGGCCTCCTGAGTTGTAGTCATGTTACTCTCTACACAACACACTATACACATGGTATCCTCCCAGGTGAGTACACCTCAATTGAGAGTTGAGGTACACGAGTATTTGGACAAGTGAACCCTGGGCCTGTGATTGGAATTATAGATGCAGGGCCAACTGGCCTTAGCAAGTATGCTACTCCCTGTACTATACACACTATACAAATGTTATCTTCCCTCCTGAGTGCACTTCATTTGTGAGTTACCAAACAATGGTATTTGGCAAGAGAACACTGCTCTGGTGAGTGGAGTAACAGTAACAGAGCCCTCTGGCCTTAGCAGCCATGTCTACCCCTGCACTACACAAACTATACAAATGCTAGCTCCCCCACCCCCCCCCCCCCGGTTAAGTACTCTTCAATTGAGAAATTACAAAAAAAGTATTTGGACAATTGTACACTGGGCTGGTGGTTGGAATTACAGTAACAGAGCCTCCTGGCCTTAGCTGTCAGGTCACTCCCTCTACTTCCCACACTTGACAAATGGCATCTTCCCATGTGAATAAACTCCAATTGAGTGCTACCAAACAGGTGTATGTGGACACATGAACACTGGGATTGTGTTTGGAGTAATAGAAACAGTGCCTCCTGAGAGTTAACTCTCTCTACTGCACACACTATACACATGGTATTCTCCCAGGTGAATACACCTCAATTGAGAGTTACGAAACAGGGGTATGTTGAGAAGTGAACACTGGTCTGGTGTTTGGAGTAAGAGAAATAGTGCCTCCTGGGAGTTGCAGTCAGATAACACTCTGTACTACCCACACTATACAAATGTTGGGTATTAGATATCTGTATGCAGACTGCTTTTAGGATATATATACATATATATATATATATTATTTATACACACACACACACATATATATATATTTTAGAGTGTGCGCCCAGCACTATTGCAGTGTTTGTATCTTAAACAGTCTCCCCCTTACCTGGAAAGTAGACTCTGCTAGCTTGGAAGTGTGGATTCAGCCTCTCTGTATCCAAGGAGATTCTGAATAGAGCAGCAGTTGCCTTTCCCCCTGACCACAGGGACTGGAGTTCAGTTAACTTGCTCCTTATATAAGTTCCTATTGGTTGTTGCATATGCTGTTGTGATAGGTTGTTGGGAGATGGTTTTTAATTGGTTGCTGGCTCCAGGGCTGTAGTTATGATTGGTGGATAGGGCTGGGAATCTGATTGGCTGTTGGCTCTAGGTCTGAGATTCTGATTGGCTGTTGGTTCTAGGGCTGTGATTGGTGGATAGGTCTGAGAATCTGATTGGCTGTTGGTTCTAGGGCTGTGATTGGTGGATAGGTCTGAGAATCTGATTAGCTGTTGGTTCTAGGGCTGTGATTGGTGGATAGGTCTGAGAATCTGATTGGCTGTTGATTCTAGGGCTGTGATTGGTGGATAGGTCTGAGAATCTGATTGGCTGTTGGTTCTAGGGCTGTGATTGGAGGATAGAGCTGGGATCCTGATTGGTTGCTGTTTTTAGGGCTGGGGCTGTGATAGGTGGTTAGGAATAGGGCTATGATTGGTGATTAGGGCTGGGTCTCCCATTAGTTGTTTGAACCAGGGCTTGAAATTGGATTGGCTAGGGTTAGGACCAGCTTCCTATTGGCCAGTAGGGCTTTAAAAGGCTAGGACTCAGGGCGTCTCAGCCCGGGCGTCAAGGCAAAGGACGGAGAGGACAAGGGCAGTTGTCTGTTTGGGCCTGTTCGGGACAGGTAGGGACTAGGGACTAGGGCCAGAAATGGTGCCCAAGTCACATATGACCATGAATGGTTTCATCCCCTACACATCCCTCAACATGCAAACACCTATTCTACAAAGACATCCAACTCATGCATCACAAACTGACCACAGACAGATTGCATTACCCCATCACCCAACACAATACCCTACATACAACACATATACACATACCCCCCACAACTACTGCAGTCAAACACCTTCATTCTCACAGCAAACACTACTCTGTCCACTCCCACTAACACAACCTGCCATCACCCACACAATACTAAACTACAACATACATTTCTCTCAGTTTCAGTCTACCAGATACACACTCTCTGCTCATACTAACCAACAACACTATCCACTGTTCGCTCCACACAGACCACCTGTCGTCATAACAATGCCCAAACCCTGCCTTCAAACACATCATCTACAAACACTCTTCCCCTCTCTTCACCAATTACACACAACCATACAATCCCAACATTTCACTCCACCACACATATTACCTCTTCCAGGCATCGCAACTAATACTAACTCCCCTGACACACACCCATCACCTCTTACACACCTCATACATTCATCTCCAAAACACATCAACACCCCATCTAACACTCATATTCCAATTAGCAACACTAACTCACGTACAAATCCCTCACCAAAAACAACTACACCAATATCCCCTTTCATTATTCCACAAAAACAATACCAACCACAAACATCAGCACATCAAAGCAACACAAACTTACATTACACTCATCGTCATACCCACTCCCACCCCCAGGACTACACAAAGAATACAAATTCCATCCTATCCCCACCCCTACCCCCCCCACTGTTCACAAACATCTACCACAAGCAACCCAACCCAGCAACTTTCATTCACTCGCCTCTCCTCCATTGCACAATTTAGAGCCTTACATCATGATCCACATGCTCCTCCACCACCCCCAACCCATACTCCATCCACACAAAACAAACGCAAACAAAATAAAAAACATGCCACTCATAGCAACCTTGCATACCCTTGTCTGTTACATAATAAAACTACCCTACAAAAAACACTACACTCCTCATGGCTCTCTCAGCCACCAAGTCCACCACCCACACACACAGGCCCAACAAAATGCCTCCTTAACCTGCTGGAAGAGGAACACTATGTTGAAAAGCAAGACTATTGTGACCCTCAAACAGTTATCACAACTAGCAACACTCCTGCTTCAAGCTCACATTACACTACTTACCCTTCTACTAAACATAACAACACTACCACTAACACACCTTTTCTAAACTGCCAGCTCATAAATGCTCGATCACTCTAAAAAAACAAGCACCACATCTACGACCTGCTCACAGACACACAACCTGACTTACTATTCATTACTGAATCCTGGTTGGGAGATGACATGGCACCAGTGTTGCACTAAGCCGTTCCTCCGGGCTATCAAACCATCACTCAAAACCGTATAGGCGAGGAGGTGGACTAGCTATTATATTCAAACAGGCAATGAACCTTAGCAAAACAGACAACATCTCCATACAAGGTTGTGAAGCCCTCCTTACCAGATGCCACCCTACTCCAACTTCCTCCTGTAACTTTCTCCTCCTTTACAGACCTCCACCTAACAACTCCACTTTCCCAGATGCTTTTCTAGACACAGTCTCAAACCTTATTACACTATACTCCAATCTATGCATTCTTGGGGATCTAAACATTTGGTTTGACTAACCCAATATGCCCCATCCAAAAGCTATCCCCACTGGCCTACTCGCATTGATCCTACATCAGATTGTACACAATCCCACACACATTGCTGGTCACATCCTAGATGTAATTTTTGCTAAGCCTGAACTACTTACTATTCATAGCATCACGCCAATCACCTGGTCAGACCACCATATAATAACTTTCCGACATATAACTCCACAAATCAACACACCCCACAACTACTTACATACATACACCTATCGACCATGGAGCAAACTCAATTTGGATCACTTAGAAACACAACTAACAGCAAACACAGATCTAGATACAATTAATTCTGTACCAAAACTTTATGAGTGGCTACAGGAAGCTTTTGATGTCCTAATACCACTCAGAAAAACTAAACACAACAAAAGAAAACCAACACCTTGGAGAAACACAGAACTTAAAAAGATAAAGCAACAAATCAGAAAGTTGCAGCGGACCAGGCTCAAAACAAATAACAGTCACGACAACCTGCAGCTACACAAACTTAACAGGATATACAAATCATCAATCAAAAAAGCTAAAAAAAGATACTACTCAGACAAAATTCAAAATGCTCAATCTACAACCAAGGAATTTTATAAAATTCTCAATGAATTTCAAAAACCTACATGCATGGAAGGAAGTCATCACACTACTCAAGATTTCACAAACAAATTGGCAACTCACTACACAACCAAGGCAGACACATTGGACTCCTATTTAAAACAGAAGAAAACCATCAGCACCAACCCCTTTCCTAAAATACCCTTTAAGAACAAACCATCCCAACCTCTACAGTCCTTTAAACAAATATCCCAGGATGAATTTATGGATTTGGTCAAAGCAAGCAGACCTTCTGGTTGCCCTTCTGACCCTTTCCCACCACATTCCTCAAGAACATTCTTCTATCTACTTCTTGTGCCACACCTGTAAGAAGAATCATCAACAACTCTTTAACTTCAGGGACTTTTTCTGCAGACCTGAAAAAGGCATACATATGACCTTTATTAAAGAAAACAAACCTAGGCCCGCAAGACCCCAACAACTACAGACCAATCACAAATGGACCTTTCCTGGGCAAATTGATAGAAAGAGCAGCATTCGCCCAGATGTCACAATTCATTGAAGACAATTCTATACTTCAGACTTTCAAACTGGATTCCGCCCAGGAAGAAGCACTGAATCGGCACTCATGGCAATCTGGGACGATCTTAAAAACACAGTCGACCGAAATGGGGTTGCTGCACTACTTCTCTTGGACCTCTCAGCTGCCTTTGATACGGTTGACCATGGCACCCTAACTCAAAGACTCGACGAAGCCGGCATACAAGGGATTACTCTCGACTGGATTACTTCCTATCTTCAAAAAAGATCTAATATCATCCACTCGCCCCCCTTCTTGTCCGAACCCTACCTCACAAAAGCAGGGGTCCCCCAAGAGTCAATCATCTCACCTTTGCTTTTCAACATCTACATGATATCTTTACCAGAACTGATCAATGATTTCCATCTCACATGCTACAACTATGCGGATGACACACAAATACTACTTAAATTAGAATGCGCCAAAAACATTGAAAACTCACAAATTTTTTGTTGCCTCAGAGCTGTTGATCAGTGGATGACCTGGAGCCATCTCAAACTAAATACCTCCAAAACAGAAATACTCATATGTGGTGACTGGAAAAATTATGACCCTCTGTGCGTCTGGCCTGATGATCTCGGACCACCTCCTCAATTATCCAAGGAAGTTAAAAACCTAGGAATCACCATGGATTCCAAGTTAACTATGAATGCCCAAGTAGACAAATTAGCACGCACAAGCTTCATCACCTTAAAGACTTTACGACGCATCTTCCCCCACCTCGGATTTCCACACAAGGTGCAACCTACTATCTCGCTTGTACTATCCAAACTGGATTATGCCAATAGCCTCTACCATGGATCATCTCTATCTGTTATGAAAAAATTACAACGTATCCAGAATTCTGCAGCCAGGCTACTATTACATATAAAGTCGCAAGCCCACATCTCCCCTGCCTTGAGAGCACTACACTGGTTACCCGTTGCCAGAAGATGCACTTTCAAGCTGCTTTGTATCACCCACAAAGCTGTACATGGAACAGGACCGCTTTTGATCAGAAAGAAAAATATCAAATACATCCAACAAAGAACCCTCCGCTCAAGATTGGCACCCCGCCTTAGAACACCACCATACACGAAAAAGACTATAGGTGGTACATCTTTCTCCATCCAAGCAGCCAAACTATGGAATTCATTACCCCCAACTATAAGAGCCACAGATAACTTTCTTGTCTTCGGAAAACTACTCAAGAGTTGGCTCTTTCCTTCATAACCACCTCATTCAAACAACTATGAACTGCATATGCCTATGTTGATAAATATTTTTTCAGATTATATGTATATTTCTATTTATTTATAGTTTCCTTAGAAAATATGTATTGCTACTATGTCATAACAATAAAATACACACACACTGTTTAAACCTGTTTGACTAAGTATTTTTTACCCATGGTTCTAATTATGTATTGTATGTGCATATGTGTGTGTATTCATGTATATGTGTGTGTGTGTATATATATATATATATATATATATATATATATATATATATATTTATATATATATGTATGTGTACATGTTGTTTCTGTGCTTGGCATGTTCGTAGATAATTGCATGGCTCCTGGGTGGGTTGTTATACTAGATATCTATGAATTCCTGCTCTCATCTTTTCACACTTATCTACTCATCACTCTTATGTCATGTCTCTATCAAACTATCCTCCATTCTCACTCTGACTCATCCCAAATCCCTTCTACCACTTTTGTCTCCTAAATATCTCTGCCTAAGCTCTTCCCTCCGCTTCCACATCTAACTCACCAAACCTCACTCTACTACTGTGACCTCCCACACAACCCTACTAAATTCTCCTGCATTTATCTCACCCTGCTACTATGCTCTCCCTAACCTTTCCACATACTCTTCCCCCTCCGCCCCCCTTTACTCATCCCAAGCCTTTGGGTTGAGTAAATGAAGGATATACTTACTCCCAATTACCATTTCTGGATTTCTTTCCTCCTCCACCCCTCAATTACTCCAGTCAATCTAACTAACAAACTCTCATGTCCGCGGCTCAAATTAACTCATAATAATACTAAAACTGTACTCATTATTTAACGATACTAATCCATCACTAATTCTTGTTGGGTTCCAGAGTAGCATGCTACTCATCGAAAAGTGCTTTGACGCCTCGTCAGGGGTAGTAAGCGCTATATAAATACGATTACAATACAATACAATACAATATATATGCACACACACACACACATATATATATATATATATATATAAATACCTCTTGAGACATACCATGAGTCCTGGGATTATTATTGTACATTGAAAGACTTACAGGCCCCACTTGGACCGATGGCATGTGATGGACCTTAGTAGCTGCGATGTTGGGTCCAACTATACAAATTGACAGTGTTTACACTCAGATACTCTGGGGATTGAATGTTGGTGCGGTACATCAACAACACAGTGGCAAAAGGTGAGCTATGAGCATGCATGACATTCAATTTTTGTGACATTTTTTGAGTTGTGAGTTACCAGACTCCATTCCCTCAGGTATTCCTGTCAAACCCTCAGGCTGCAGGATGGCCAGGTCCTTCTCCTCCCAGGGAAAGAGATGTAATGGGGCATAGGGAGGACTACCACCAGCCTTCTTTGCGTGCTGTTGGTGCCTGGAGACCAGGGAACTGACCTTGCCCTGGAGGTCATTCTACCTCTTCCTTATGTCCTCCTTTGTGCGCAGGGTGGTGCCTGTAGCATTCACTCTGTCAACAATCCTGACCACATTTCGATTTTCCTACTGAGAGGAGTTTGCTGGACTTGTGCTCCAAATAATTGTGACTCTACTCTTATGATTTCATCCACCATGACTCTTAACTCATCTTCTGAAAAACGGGGATTTTTAAAACGTGTCATGGTGGGAAAAAAAATGGGTAAGTGCAAAAGGGTGCGAATGAACAAATGTGTGTGCACGGTGGGATGGTGAAAAAAGGGGTGCCTAATATATGTACTCTGTGGAGAAAGGGCACTCAGGCTTCTGTGTTTAGCATTGGAATTGCAAAGGGCTGTGGTCTTTGAAGGGGTGTGTTTTATAGTGTTCTTTTCAGATTTGTTCACTGTGGCAATGTGTGTCAGCTGTGATGTTTTCAAATTAATCGAATGTGCAGTTGTTAATTACTTTGCCGATCGCGAACCGCTGTGGTTGTGTTCAGCATTGGCTCACAGCTATTATTGGACTGCCTCAGCAGCTGTCTGCTTGTATTATGTTCAGTGGTTGGTCCCAGTGCTGTTGGCTCTGGAGGCCAGACTGCCTATTTCCAGGTCACCACGTCACTGGCGGTCTTCCATTTTTGCTTGCCGGTTGACAGTCCTGCCTGTGTAACTCGTATTAGGGTGGTCTGAAAGATCGCCAACATGGCGGTCTGACTGCCAAACTCATACTGAGGCCCTAAATTTGTGATGGGTGGATTGTTTCATGAAACTACTATCATTGTTTTTCAAGAACCAGATAAAGACCCTACTGCAGTTTCCAATTATCATCCAGTATCCCTCATTACTCAAGATTGTATAATATACGCCAAAATCTTAGCATTAGACTAACAACCCTACTTATGCCAACTAAACAACCAGACCAGACAGGATTTATGCAAGTTAGATTGGCTGTACATAACACTTGTCTTTTATGCCATGTTATTTCTTCTGCAAAGGATCTCAAACATCCGGGTGGTTCGTTGGCACTGGATGTGGAAAAAGCATTTGATAAGGTGAATTGTCAATTTTGGTTTAAGACACTGGAACCTTTTCATGATGGACCCACACTTTTTTAAACGGTTAAAGCATTGTTCTCAGCCCCCTCTGATCCATTTACATCCACAGAACCCTTTCACCTTCATTCAATTTAAATAGAGATACTCTTTGATCATGTCCTTTGTCTCCCCTTTTACTTCTTATTGCCATTGAACCTCTCTTATACTCTTTCTATATCAATCTGCAATATACTAAAATTGTTTTATTGTTGTGTTCATTGTGTTAAAGATTTCTGCTTATGCTGATGATGTTCTGTTATATGTACACAACCCTGCTACTTCCCTGCCTATTATTCTTAATTTTATTCAGTATGCTGGTATTTCTGGCTATTCTTTAAACACCAAAAAACAGATTATTTTCCATGAAATATTTTATGTAATTCTATGATGAGAGCAAATACAATCATTTTGTGGCCACTGTCAACTCTAAAGTATTTGGGTATTACTTTTGCTACTGCAATAGAAATCAACTGCACCAAAATGCTGACTACCACAAAAGATTCATTAGATAAATGGTAAGGCTGTCATTTAATTGGTTGGGACGTATTGAAGTGCTTAAAATAATAATTATCACAAAATCCCTTACTATTTATCCATGTTACAATTGTGTGCACCTACTTTCTTTAGCAAACTATATACATTAATTACTAAGTTTATCTGGAACAATACATTTGCACACATTAGCCTTAAAACTCTACAAAGTCCAAAAAAGAAAGGGTGTTGGCTAACCTGATTTTAGGAAATACCAAATGTCTTTTCTTATTGCATGGTTTCAAAACATTGACCTTTTTAACTCCCATTTCCTTTTCCTGCCTTTTTGACAATGGCTGGCACCAACACTGGTAAAGTCTCATCCATTCTTGCTGTGACTAAACTTGCTCTTCTATCTTTTGCTGAAAATAATGCTATTTAATTCCTCTAAAAAAGTTTCACTTTCGTTTAACCTGTACCTCAAACATAATTAACATATTACTTCTTGGAGTTCATGGATTAATGCTGATATAATAATTTCTGTCAAGGAAATATGTTTTATTCATTTGATGAGCTAAGCACTAAGCACCACCTTCCCCAATCTGATTTTCCTAAATGTGAATTATTGTGCAATGCAATCTTCAATACATATTCTAATTCCTTACCTTCTACTAAAATATATAATATGGAGTTTAGTCTCATCCTATTTAGCCCGTCAGGATACATAGCTTGTAACGTGTATAAAAAGCTCACTGCTACTTCCCTTTTACAATTTTGTCTCAAATACAGCCTTCAGACCAAAATATGCCACAATTTATGGTACAAGGAAATCTAATATTGTTAGTTATCTCCCAGCTACTCTTGCACAAACTAGTGTATATCTCTTGTACCAATGCTTTTGGTCCCCAGTTAAATTGTCCAAAATAAAATTGTTGGCATTGGGAAACTACTTCAAGTAATTTACAAAATATACTGAATGACTTCCCTGTTGTTTTTAAATTTTGGACTGATGTCTGGAATATCATTATCCAGCTTTTTGGCATCCAAATCCAATGATCATTTCCTGTACTAATCATCTACAAATCTTATGCTTTTAAATCTGTATTATCTCTGCTGATTATAAACTTTTTGATTTCCTTATGCCTACTGCAACTAAATCAAATACTTCAAATTGGAAGGACGCAAACCTATTGTTGGTTAATACATGATGAATTAGATTATTTTCCTTAGACATGGGTATTCCTTATTGAAACGTACTTTAAAAAACTGTAGTATACTTATACCTAGCATGTGACATACTCTTGACTCATATATCACCACCTGTTACTCATTATAAGACATATAGGTCCTCATTTTGACCCTGGCAGACTTTTGACCAACAGGGTTAATGTGGCGGTATCACCACCACCAGGCTGTCGGTGTATACCGCCACATTATGAGTGTAGTGGGTTGGCCGCAGCCAACCTGCCACATCACCACCCATTCCACCATGGCAGTATGAACCACCGGGCCGGAGATGTTCATCTCCGACCCAGTGGTTCACACAAGACCGCCGGCGGCATTATGGGCCGACCTACCCCCATGGTTTCCGCGACGGTAGCACCACCACGAAAACCATGGCGGTAGGGCTACCGGTGACAGGGAACTCCTTCCCTGTCACCAGTAGATGCCTCCCCAACCCTCTAGCAATCACATAAGCCCCTAGCCCCCAACAGTCACACCACCCCCTACAGTCACAGCGCACCCCTCCCCGCATGCATGCACACACACACGCACCATGCATACAACCATTCACCCCCACTTCCAGACACGCATCCATTCACACACATCCATACACGCATTCACTCACACATGCTCACATGCATTCAGGCACGCATCCACACCAACATGCTCACACACATATACACTGACATGCAGACAGGCACTCACTGCAACATTCATACACACATTCACTCACATGCATACACCACAACACTCACAGACGCATTCACAAATGCGCAAACACATTCATACACACACGCAGACACCACACACTCACACACAACACCCCCCACCCTCCCAAACCCCCTCCCCTGTCAGACGCCCGACTTACCTTGTCCGGCAAGGAGGTCATCGGCAGGGAACAAGAAGGGGCGCTGCTACCTCTGGCAGCACACCGCCAGCAGAACACCGCCAGGCCATATTAATGGTCTTAAAATGGCTGGCCACATCCTTCTGGCAGGTCGGTACAGGTGGTAGCACTGTTAAGGCACCTCCGACCGCCAGCATGGATACTGTTGGATTTCCACCCAAAGTGTGATGGAAATCTCGCAGTACCCACATTATGGCGGGTGGAAGACCGCTGGCTGCCTCCTGGCACCCGTGGCTTTGGCGGTCTTCAGGAAAGACCACTGAAGTCACGATGAGGGCCATAATATTTTGCTTTCTGTTTCTTGTAGTAGCTTCACGTAACAGGATTTAAAGACACTAAAGGCCACTTACGAGTTTAGCAGTTAGACCGCCATAGTGGCAGCCGCCAAAAGACCATCATGTTGGCAGTCACACAGACCTCATTATTACGAGTTAAACAGTCAGGACCAACAAAAGTCAGCCAAAAAAAAAGACCACCAGTCCCGTGGAGGGCATGAAATAGGCGGGCCGACCACCAGCACCGACAGCACTTTGCCCAACCACTGAGCAATTAGAAGCCAAAAGTTGTAGTGGTGGTTCAGCCAAGGCTGTCAACTAATGGTGGTCCAAACCACAGCAGTTTGTGGTCACCACAGCAATACACAGCACCACAGTGGATGGATTTGAAAACAACTCAGCGACACACATTGCCACACTCGACACACCTGCAAAGCATACTTTAAAACACACCCCTCCACACAACACTATCCTTTGTATCTCCAACACCAAACACAGAAGCCAGAGCCAGAGAAATCTTCCCACATCACATACCACACACTTCACACATTATTTGTCCAGACAAATACATTTGCACTTCCCAACTTCACAAATTCACTGTCACCTGTTACTTTCAATCCATTCCCCTAACACCACCATGTCACCCCAGAAAAATCCCTGTTTCACTGACCATGAGTTAAGAGTCATGGTTGATGAAATCATAAGAGTAGAGCCACATTTACTTGGAGCATTAGTCCAGCACACTACTATTGCCAGTAAAATGGAAAAGTGACAAAGGATAGTCAACAGAGTTAATTCTGTAGGCCCTGCGCACAAGGGACAACATCAGGAAGAGGTTGAATCACCTCATAGGGAAGGTACATTCCATGGCATCCAGGCACCAGCTGCATGTTCAGAAGACTGGCGGTGCCCCCCCTCCTCCTTTACAACTCACATCCTGGGAGGAGAAGATCTTGGCCATCTTGCATCCGGAGAGCTTGACAGGAATACCTAGGGGAGTGGAGCTGGATAAGTCACAATACAAACATTTCACCAAAATGTACTGTCAAGCATGCTCACTGCTCCCCTTTGATCACCTTCCCTGTCACCCAACTCAGCAGCCCAGTGTCCACCTATCCATAGACCACTGTCTGACATCTCACATGTGAACTCGAATCACCTGGGGGGACAATAGCTGTGGACATTGTGTGTAGTACAGGGGTTGACAGCACTACAATTCCTAGCAGGCACTGTTCTACAATTACAAAAACCAGAACAGTGTATCATAAACATAATTACCTTGTTTGTCAAATGCCTAGTGAAGTGTACCCACCTGAGAGAATGACATTTGTATAGTGAGTGGGTAGTACAAGCAATGACAGGATTGCAAAGGCCAGGAGGCACTGCTACTGTCACTCCGCTGAGCCACCACAGTGTCCTCTGATCAAATGACCCTTGTCCCTGAACTCATCATTGAAGTGTACCCACTTGAGAGGTTGATATCTGCATAGTGTGTGGGTAGTACAAGCAGTGACAGGACTTATAAGACCAGGAGACACCTCTGTTCTCCCTACAAACATCAGAACAGTGTCACCTACCCTGAAGACAACAGTATGACAAATCACATATGTTGTGCACTCACTAGGCTAGTTGTGATGTAATGTTTTGTGAAGCAGTGAGCGTGACAGGACTGCAACTCACAGCGGACACTGCTCGCCAAATCAAAACTACAAAACTGTGTCTTTCCCCAAGATACACCTGTGTACCAAATCATCACTTAAGTGTACTCACCTGGGAGGAAACCATCAGTATAGTGTGTGCAATACAGGGAGTTACGTAGCTGGAACTCATCGGAGGCTCCATTACTGTTACTCCAAACACCAGTCAACTGTACACTTGTCAAATGCCCTTCATTACTGCAAATTCCAGGAAGGCCATCCCTGTAACTCCAATCACCAGGACACTCTGCATATGTCACGAAGCATCTGTCTGTGTACTCACAAATGAACTTTACTTACCTGGGAGGGACCAAGAGACATATCATGGTAACCTCTGTGATGTGGCAATACCTCTAGATCCATCTTGAGCAGCTAAGCCAAGATGGAATAAATGTGGACAGAAAGGTCAGACCAACTCGTGTGCACCCAAAAAAAATGAACCAAAGACCTCAAGATGCATCACCTGAATGGTAGTGGCTGCAGATACATTCACAATGCACTGACCACATGATGACTACAATCACATATACAACAATGTCCAGGGTCTACCAGCTTAACAGTCAACTAGGACTTAAAAGGATCAAAGCCACATCCTGCACAGCCACTGTTTTGTATTCACTGGCTATGACCATCTTCCTAAGTGCTAATTAACTCATACATTCTGCAGCTGGGTGATTGAAATAGAAGTGGCATACCTCAGAAATGTCAGGTCAATACAATTGATAGAATGTGTACCAGTCACATAAGGAAAAGCTGCCAATTCAATGTGTATACGGACTTAGCTAAATGTCACTGTTAATTACTGGAGGAAAATGTCACAACACAACCTGTAACATTGTATCTCTCACATCAACAGGTTGAGCTGCCACTGGGAACAACAAAACCGCTGAAGAGACTGCCACTACTCCCATGGATGAAGCCCTCAGTGATGACAACACTCGTGGATGTTTGGACATTGAGGACGGTTCTGGCCCATCAGGACACCCTGGTCAGACACCAGTGAGCCTCACCATGACCATATCGACTGCTTCCAGCCCAAATGGATCTACATCTCAGGCAGCCAATCGCCCCCCCCCTCCACCTTTGTCCTGAGGACGGTGACTACAAATTTGTGCACCCCAGTCCAGGATCCTGAGTCACAGCAAGACACCTCCAAGAATGATGGTTCTGGAACTAGTGGTAGGGGACAAACTGCGCAAAGGGTGCAGACCTGTGGGGGTAGGGTGAGTGGGAGGGAGATTGTGGGCCAGTGGCATGAGGCCATTGGGGAAGGTCAAGGCCAGGACACAATCAGCAAGGTCTTGGGAGCCTATCAACAATCCCAAAGTGTGATGGGCCAAGTCCCTACCGAACACAGGGAAATCAAACAGCTGTAGAGGGACTTCCATCAAGAGTTATTGGAAAAGTGGGAAACCACAAACATAATCCTGGCCTCCCTATCAGGGGTTTTCAGGGAGATTAGCAGCACACTGATCAGGCACTGTGAGCAACACCACATCCTTTCCTTTGGCCCGGCATCACCATAGGTTGCTACATAGGTGGCAGCCACTGGAAGAGAGGCCCTGTCAGGGGAAGAACCTGCCTCAGACACCCCTGCCTCTGAAGCTGCAGAACCCCCTCGCAAGCAGAGAAATCCACCCAAGGCTCCAGGAGGGGCAGATGGCAAGACACCAACTATTGCCAGCAAGTGACCTCTTCCTGATTTCACTCCTTTGTCTGCCAATTGTGCACTCTGTTGGCTGTTCTCCAACCATGTTCCATCTTCCCTGGTAGTAGGACACTGGACTGTTGACTCCAAATGTTGTGGCATCTACTAATATGATTACATCTAGCATGTCTGATCCCCTCACCAACAGAAAAAAAACACTGCCTGCTTGCTTCAGTTCCACATGTTGGAATGCTGAGATTTAAGCCCTTGTGATGCACATGAGGAAGACACAAGATGGAAATGGAAAGAGGGATACGTCACATGTAGTGTCATGTTGCGGATTAATAGCAACACAATGAAACAAATGTCTCGTCACACTCAACATTTTATTGCACTGTACAGCACATAGCCTGTCAAAATGTCTGGACTGTCATAGTCAAGAATGTCTGAACCATATTGAATCAAGCTAGGTATGCCAAAGTACCATCCTGCAAACAACAGAAGAAAGGGCTTTGTCAGACCCTGTCCAGTAGAACAGGCTAACAGATTAGTGGATGTTGTCACCAGCTTGAGCCTTATCACACACCAGAACCAGGTTTGTCAACATTACCTAAGCCATGGCACAGACTGAGGGCAGTGCAACAGACCCTGATCATGGGTCCATCCCATTACAATGACAAAGCATCTGTGGGTATGATAGTACCTAAGTCAGTGGTGTGGCACAGGCACTCTGGCCTGCAATAAGGAAACACATCTACAGCTAAAAAAAGGGCATACAGGATCGTCACCACAATGTGAAGGGAGAATGCATGGATTGCACTTGATTAGAACATATGTCAATGCCATATGATCGCACACATGTGACAACTGGACCACCATACCATATCAAACCAGGGCATCCTGCACTTCAGATTTCTACCCACACACTGTCCAAGCTGCTTTGCAACAGGATTCATACACCCTAAATCAGTGACCAACATTACCTGGATCAATCCATGTCCTCTTCCTATGTCAGAACAGCATCAGATACCAGGCAATGTCACAACACTGAAATGCCCACATTGGGATGGCATGGGGAAGGTACATGGATAATGAATAATACAAGCACTTTAGCTTGAGAAGTTATACCTATGACCATAAGCTCATATCAAACATCAGTGGACACACATATCGCAATGAGAATGACACAAACCCTGCAGATAATCAAGGTAGTGAAATGTTCAAGTCTGACTTAGCAAGCAAAGCTTGGATGTGTACGGCAAAGCACTACATCCACAATCTGTAGGGAGAACACCCTTGTCCACACCTCCTGACAATTACAGTTCCCAATACAGTCACAGTGATAACTTAACAATACTCACTTATACTCAGGTAAAGTAGTGATTGTTGAGATCTGCCTGGAAGAATTCACCTTCCTCTTTATCACTGTCATCCTCTCTTGCCATTTCAGGATTCTCATCCGGTGGCACTGCTGGCTCCCCCTTCTCTGGGATTTTCCTCCAGAGGGCAATATTGTGGAGAATGCAGCAGACCATAATGATCTTACACACTTTTTCGAGTGAGTAGAGGAGGGTTCAATCTGTCTTGTCCAGACAGCAAAATCTGGCCTTCAGGAGCCCAAAAGACCTCTCCATGACACGCTGTGTTCTTCTATGGACTTCGTTGAAGTAGACGTCCCCTGCCATTGTTGGGTTCATCATTAGCGTCAACAACCATGGATGGTTTGGTTATGCAGAGTCCCCTGTTGTGGATTGGAACATATGTGCAACTTTGAGTCCCTCTCATTGGATTTGTTGCAGCAGACATTGCGCACACACAATCCGGACAGTATTGACTTACCAACAAGCCAGACCCTCTCTGGTACAGTTGTGACATCAGCTGGGGTATTGCGCTGTTCCGCATACTGAAGGCATCATGGACGGAACCTGGCAAATGGCCACAGAATTGTGAAATGTAGAGACCCCCCAAACAAACCACTTAGACACTGATGGAATGGAAGTTCTTTTTGCTGTGGTACACTTGTTCATTGCCATGCAGTGGGACCAAGGCAAAATGTCTACCATCAATGGCTCCCACCACATGTGAGATGTGCGTTAAACCATAGAAGTCAGCCTTTACATGAGTCAAATCCCCACATTGAGGAAAGTACATCATTCAAAACCAGACTGAACATAGGCTGGGACATCCCAGCAGATAGGGCCACTGTATTTTGGAAGAACCCTCCGGCCAGGAAGTGCAAAACTGCCATAGCTTGTGCAATGGGCGGTATGCTATTTGGATGACGAATGGTAGGCATCAGATCTGCTTACAACTGATGACATAGGTACATAATTGTTAGCCAATTCAGACTGTAGATCCAGATGATGTGGCTTTCTTCCATGGTCTGAAGGTGCGGCAGTGGACGATAGACAGGAGGTTGTCTGATCCTTACCCTCCCTGGCTACCTAGGTATGACATGACATGAACATTGTCATTCTTCAATGTGTCTCTTGCAACATACACAATACTTGTTGATGTTAAAATGTGACAATGCATGTATTGAGGTTTGGACATAATGCACAGTACCCATCACAACTGATAATCACACAGCAGTCACATGTCACCCCCTTGCTTTGACATACATGTGTACACATCATGTAAATGGTCATCAACAATTGTGCAACAAAACATTTCTCTCGGACTGTCACTTGATGCCCCAAGCATTAAAATGACCTCTGTCTGGGGGGGATGTTGTGCTCCAGTGCAAATTGCCATACATGCCTAGCAATGTACAACAATGGTGTCTGAGTTATAGGAGCTACCTGACTGAAAGAGAAAAGCATTTAATGATGCAAACACCAACAATTTTGAAGGTGGGACTCATTTGTCAGAGCCATATAACACATTTCAGGTCTCTAAAATGGTGAATGCCTGATCTACTCCACAGGACATTGGGAACAGCCTGAGATCGCTGGCGGAATTCGTCATGGCAGTAGGCAGTTGCAACCGCCGTGGATGCAGCCATAGGCTAATGATGATGCCAGTGGTGGTCGTAGGCCAATGGCTGTGTCCACCGGCAGTGATAGCCGTGTACGTGGCAGACGTGACCGCCATGTTCTGCTAAATCCCTCACTTGACTCCTGACACTGCTACCAGCAAGACCTCCACTACCTAAGCTGCTGTGTACCACCTCTGGGAGCAATCATGCCACGTCCAGCAGGTGATAGGGCCCCAGCCTTCTCACCAGAGGAGCTGGAGAAGCTGGTGTATGAGGTTCTACCCCTGTATAAATCAATCAATCATCAATCAATCCGTTTTTGTAAAGCCCGGCTACTCAGCTGTGAGTGTCTCCAGGCACTGGGGGGAAAGGAAGGGCCTCATCCGAAGAGCCATGTCTTGAGGTTTTTTCTGAAGATGGCAAGGAACGGGCTTTGTCCGAGGTGCAGGGGGAGGTTGTTCCAGCTCTTTGCTGCAATGTGGGTAAAGGAACTTCCTCCGGTGGTGGTTTTGCGGATGCGAGGGATGGTGGCCAGGGCCATCTGGGTGAAGCGGAGGGATCTGGTGGGGGTGTGGAAGGAGACACTGTGGTTCAGGTAGGCTGGTCATGCGTTGTGTATGGCCTTGTATGTGTGGGTGAGTAGTGTAGCTTGAAGGTGATTTGCTTCTCAACAGGTAGCCAGTGGAGGGTCCTCAGGTGTTGGGAGATGTGTTCTCGGCAAGGGAGGTCCAGAATGAGTGTGGCGGCGGCATTTTGGATGAGTTTTGTTTTATGTTTCTAGCTGAGGTGCCAGCATAGAGGGCATTGCAATAGTCGAGCTTGCTAGTGACTAAGGCATGGGTGACTGTTCTGCAACAGTCTGCTGGGATCCATCTGAAAATCTTCCAAAGTTTGCAGAATGTGTGCCAGTAGGAGGAGGCGACTGAGTTTACCTGGCGAGTCATGGATAAGGAGAATGAGTAGGTATAGACAGCTTTATGGTGCCCAGAGGAGCAGGTAAGAGCCTCATGTGCACAGTTGTCTATGTACTTTGACATATATTCCCTCCTCACAGGATAGAGTGTGGCCATGTGGGGCAGAATGTGAACTCTAAACCATGTAGGTGCAGTCAGTGTGCATCAATGGGGGAGTCAATGTGCATGTATATGTGTTCAGTGCCAGGTGTTGAGTTCTGGTACATTGTGGTGTGTGTGTACTGAGTGCACTCTGTCTGCCTTGTGTTGGAGACACATAACTAGGCAAGCCGACATAACAGCCGTCCCCAGACAACTCTTAGCTTATAGATGTCATCAATGTGAGGATAGATGTATTTCAATGACAGCGTGAGATTGTATGCATGTCATATGTGTCAGTTGTGTATAATGTGAGCTATGTGTATGGTGCCACAGACATTTCAAACCATGTCTGCCCTTCTAGGCATATCCTGACTTACTCTGCCCCTCAAGGTGGCACAAATACATCACATGCCATTTGGCTGTTGGCTACATGATGTACTGTCATGCATGGAAGTGTTGGGAATGGAGTTTCATATAGGTCTGTCTGCTCAGTCTTCAGAGACCAGGGCCTGTCAAATATATCTTACTGTATTTGTCCAAGTCTGGGCTGGTGTTGAAACACTTTTTTTAAGCAACGGTGGCACTGTACCCACTCCCGGTTTCCCAGCACAAGTTGTGCCTCAGTGCTAGTATGCAGTGTATGGAGGCTCTATCCTCTAATAAGAATGTACATGGTATTAGATGAGAGCTGATGACCTGTGACTGATATGCACTCTGTCAATGTGAGTTTCAGAGTCTTGACAGATCCCTTGATCCCACAGCCCTGTTGTCTCCTTCATACAGGTCACATGTGTCCTGTGCAGGCTCATTGCATTTCTGACATTGCATAAGTGCAAACTGTGTGTTGTTTACTGATAACCCATGATATGTGAGTCAGTTGTCTGGTCACACTGCATAAAATGTACAATGCATGCCTATGTTATTCTGAAGATGATCTATGTATTATGTGAACATATGTCAAAAAGTGTGTTTTGTGTTGATGATGAGACACACAGACCCGACTCCCTGAAGTGCTGTGATTCTGCATCTGTATTTGCACATGTACACACATGGACAGGCTAGACTGTTTCTGTGCCCAACATGCCAATTCCTTCATTGTTACCCATGTGTGATGTTAGAGTTTGTTCCCTGGCAGTAGCCTGTAGGTAATGTATGCAGAGGATCATTCTCACAAATTGTGAGTGTTTTGATGTATTCATAGCTGAGGAGTTTACCTTCCAGAACATAGTTGTGATGTGTCTAATAGAGTTTCTGATCTCTGTCAGATTGCTAGATCATGTCCCACAAGATGTTAGTTGACCTACTGAGGCAGTGCAGGGCATGTACTGTGTGGTGGGTAGGGCTGCATATTGGGAAGTGGTTGTAGTCATCGCCCTGTATTCAATGACTGCTATGTGTCATATTTGGGCATTATGGGCAAGACAGGAGGTTCTTACCTTGGTATGCTAACATGGGAGACATCTGGAACAACACCTCCAAAACAACGACTACGTTGACAACACAATTGTGACCACGCTTCTGTGAAAAACGACTCCCTTTTTCCCTGCCTTAATCACGCATGTGCTGAACAACGGATATGCATGGTTAAGGCAGAGAAAAAAAGAGCGCATCGGGAGAGGATGCGGTCAGGTAACTGGGGCTGGGGCACGGTTGGGGGTAGTTTTTAGGGGTGGGGAGGTTGGGTTATTTTTTTTTTAAGGGTGGGAGTAATTTAGTTTTTTGGTTCGGTTAGTGGGGTCGGATAGTTTTTCTTTTTGGGGGTGTTGGCGGGGGTGGGGGTAGTTTTGTTTTTAGGGGCATGGCTGGGGAGTTGGGGTAGTTTTGTTTTTAGGGGTGGAGCGTCAGAGTCATTTTGTTTTTAGGGTGGGGGTTGGGTTTGTTTGGTTTTTAGGTGTTGGAGGTTGGGGTAATTTTATTTTTAGAGGAGGGGTGGGGGGCGTGGTAGTTTTATTTTTGGGGTGGGGGTCGGGAAGGTTTTAGGGCTCAGGGTGGGTGGGTGTATCGGGGTAGTTGTTTTTAGGGGCTGGGTAGGGGGTTGGGGTAGTTTGTTTTTTAGGGTGGGAGTGGGGTGGGGTTGTTTGTTTTTAAGGTGAGGTTGAGGGGTCAGGGTAGTTTTGTTTTTAGGGGTGGGGTGTCGGGGTAGTTTTGTTTTTAGGAGTGGAGGTGGGGGGACAGGGTCATTTTGTTTTTAGGGGCAGGGTGGGGTAGTATTATTTTTTAGGGTGGGTGTCGGGGTAGTTTGGTTTTTAGGGCAGTGTGGTGCGGTCGGGGTAGTTTTGCTTTTAGGGCAAAGGGGTGGGCTAGTTTTGTATTTAGGAGCAGGGTGGAAGGTCGGGGTAATTTTGTTTGTAGGGGTGGTGTAGTTTTGTTTCTAGGGGCAGGGTGGGGGGTTCGGGCTAGGTTTTAGGGCTCAGGGTGGGTGAGGGGTATCGATGTAGTTAACATTTTAGGGGCAGGGGTGGGGGTCGGGTAGTTTTGTTTTTAGGGGTGGGGTTCAGGCTAGGTTTTTTTAGGGTCAGAGGGGGTTTAGGGTACTTTTGATTTTAGCACAGGTGGATGGCAGTTGTTTTTAGGGTGGGTGGGGGTGTTGGGAACGTTTTATGCCTCAGGTGGGTGGGGGCTTTTGGGGTACTTTTGTTTTTAGGGGCAGGGGTTGGGGGTTAGGGTAGTACTGTTTTTAGGGCAATAATGGTATTGTTGGTCATTCTGAGTTGTGGTTCAGGTGTTATCATGGGCATGTGATGACCATATTCCTCTTTGACCTTGCAGCATCAGCACAGGCAAGCGGGGGACATCGGGGCAAGCCAATTGGGGATGCATCTGGCCACGGGACCTTGAGTCAAGAGACAACTGACACGGAGGAACACACGGAGGAACCCAGTGGCGAGAGGGCGAGGGGAGTGCCACAGGGCAGACCGGATCTGCATCATCATCATCATTCTCAGATTCCTCCTCCAGTGGTCACTCCCCCAGCACCATCTTTGTCTGCCATCCCCTGTTCTACCACCACCCTCCCTGTTGCTCCCCACGCAGATGGCCTTGCAAGCTCACCCAAGGGGGTTGGTGTCTCCGCCACATGCACCTCTGCCCCAGCTCCTGTTATCCCTGCTGCCCTCCATGAGGAGGCTATTGACCTCCTGCAAAGTATCTCTGTGGTTCAGTCAGCCATCTTGAATGCCATATAGGGAATGGCAAGTTAGCTACAAAAGATTAATGCATGCCTGGAAGACATTCATGATGCAATGGCAGGCCTACAGAGGTTTTTTCAGGCTCTGGCCTCAACACTTACGGCAGCCAGTCACACCCCAACTTCCGTCCCTCCTCCACCTCCTTCTTCGTAGTTCAAATATCACCCTCCCCCTACCTATCCAAAGCACACAAACAGATCTGCAGACATCCACCTCAACAGACAAATGGAGCGCAAACAAACACAAGCTCGACAAGGCACACCGGCACACACACAAACAACATCCACCTACAGACACGACAACAACATCCACCTACAGACATGACAACAGTCACAACTTCCCCTGACGCCGTCACCACCCCCAGCATCACACACATGACAGCAAGCTTACCTACAGACACCATCACAACAGTCACTGACACAGCCACCACACCCAGCCTACCTGCAGACACCACCCCAGCAGACCCACAGACATCCACCACAAGCACCACACCCACAGACACCACAGCTGCAGACATACATACATACACCACATCCACCATACCTGCAATCACCACCCCCAGCATCTCCACCAGCCGAAGCCGAAGACACCAAAACGCCCTCAGTCACCCACCAAACACCCACCACACACAAGCATACCTCCCATAAGCACGCACCGATGACATCCACACTTACACATCAGACAATCACTCCCTCAACCTCCAAATCCCGACCCCCTTCTGATGGCTGTCCTTGTGTGTCCATAAAACTGTTCCTCTGTGACCTTGGCCCTCTTTCCCCCATATGACACCCAAAAGGACTCCACCCAGTTCCAATACTGTTCCATCCACCTTCAAGGCCTCCCCTGCCCCCCTGCAAGCACCCATACTTCTCCTCCCACCAAGAAGAAGCCCACTCCTCCCAAGAAGCCCACCCCTCCCAAGCTCAAACCCCCCTTTCAAATCTGATTCCCCACCCTCACCAAACCCCCCCCCCCCGGATAATCTCTGCGGTGTCTGTTTGCCCCATGATGCCCCTTCCTGTGGAGGTTATCTGGCAGTAATAGGAGTCAGGTGTTGGCACAGTACTGTGCAATGATGGACTAATGGACTGTCCAATGGCCTTGGACATTTTCCCGTTTCTTGTTAATAAACCCAAACAGTAGTTTTGCTGGGTACAGCTTTGTTCTGCAATTCCTTTTCTACCTTCATTTTGTTCCTGAGTAACGTGTGTGGCTACAGATGTGTGTGTTTCAGCCTGCTTGCTGATCCATTTGCTGTTGTTTGCTAAATGTGTCTTTTTGAGAAGTTTTGTTTTCACCCAAGACAAAGGTATATGTTGAGTGCATGGATATGTGGTTGTAAATGCAATTGTGGTCTCACTGCATTGTGTACTGTTTGGTATGATAAGTATTTCATCTTGTGTTGTCCATGTATCGTTTTAGGCTTGTCCCCCTGATATGGATTATGGATTCATCTGATGTGTGTCATCTTGAGTTTTGTTTGTGCAGAAAGGGAGTATGTTTATTTTTGCTTGTTGTGTTTGAAATTGCCTGTGCATGTCTCCATTTTGGTTTGTGTCTCTTGCAGCTAGTTCCTGTAGAGTTACGTCCTATGCAGTAGGAGTTGTATGTTCTCTGTTGACTTGCCCTTCCCAATTGTGCATATGTGCATTACATTTGGGTTTAGTATTGCTTGTCCCTGGGACCCGTGTAGGACCATTTACTGTGCACATGTTGTTTGAGGGGCCTGTTTGAGGTAACATATGTCCCAGGGCAGTCCCCTACTCTGGATGTCCCAGATCCCCCCCCCTATTTGTGCAGGTTGAGTTGTCATGTTGTTCTTTGCCTATGTGTGTCTCTGTGCTAAGTGTGTCTCTGTGTTTAGTGCATATCATTGTGCTTCCATTGTGCTGTGATGTGTGTGATGTGTGTGATGTGTGTGTCCATTGGAGTTTTTTTCATGGTGTGGTTGTTTGTGTCCCATGCCACTTTGATACTTAGGTGTGAACAGTCCCTGGCCAGTGGTTTGACAATGTTGTGTAGTCTTCACTGTCCCTGTGCCTGAGCTGTGTGTCAGTGTGTATTTGTATAGTGTTGAGGTACAGTGTGTGTATGTTCTGCCCAAAGAGGGCGTAAAGGGACTGTGTCATTTGATGTATGTTTGTGGGTGGGTGTGGTGCCTACTGCCCGTGGCTTGCCCCCCTGATTTGTAAGCAGGCACAACATGCTGTTTTGAAGGTTAATGATACAGGTAGGTGTGTGTACTTAACTTTGTTGGCATGGATTTTGTTGTCTTTGGGTGAGCAAGAGCAGCGGCATGACTTTGTGAAGAGCTCCAATCAATCAATCAATCAGGAATTTGTAAAGCGCACTACTCACCCGTGAGGGTCTTAAGGCACTGAGGAGGGTAGGGGGAAGGTGGGAAGATGCTGCTACTGCTCAAACAGCCAGGTCTTGAGAAGTTTCCTGAAGGTAAGGAGGTCTTTGGTCTGGCGCAGGTGGGTGGGAAGAGTGTTCCACGTTTGGGCAGCGAGCTGCGGGAATGACCTACCGGTGGTTGTAGTTCTGCGGACACGTGGGACGGTTGCGAGGGTGAGGTCGGCAGAGCGGAGATGCCGGGTCAGGGTGTAGAAGAAGAATCGTCTGTTGAGGTATTCTGGTCCGGTGTTGTGCAGTGCTTTGAGAGCGTGGGTGAGGAGTTTGAAGGTGATTCTCTTGTTGACTGGGAGCCAGTGCAGGTTTTCAGGTGTCTGTGATGTGGCAGCGGCGGGGGATGTACAGGATGAGGCATATGGAGGCGTTCTGGATGCGTTGCAGCCTCTTCTGGAGTTTGGCCGTAGTTCCTGCGTAGAGGGCATTGCCGTAGTCAAGCTTGCTGCTTACGAGGGCTTGGGTGACTGTTCTTCTTGTTTCTGTGGGTATCCATTTGTAGACCTTTCAGAGCATGGAGAGGGTGTTGAAGCAGGAGGAGGAGATGGCATTGAATTGCTGGGTCATGGATAGTGAGGGGTCCATGATGAATCCTAGGTTACGTGCATGGTCGGTGGGAGTCAGTGTGGTTCCGTGAGTGACAGGCCACCAGGAGTCATCCCATGCTTAGGAGGTGGAGCCGAAGATGAGGACCTCTGTCTTGTTGGAATTGAGCTTGAGGCACCTGCTCTTCATCCATTCGGCGTTGGCCTTCATTCCTTTGTGGAGGTAGGTCTTGGCGGAGACCTTGGTGAGGGAGAGGATCAGCTGGGTGTCGTCGATGAGATGATGTTGAGGTTGTGGGATCGGGCGATGTTAGCAAGTGGTATTGGATGTGTAAGTCTGCCTGCAGGTGAGTGTCTCCCTCTATATTCCCCATTTCACCTTCTGATACATGGTGGTTGGATCACCATGGTCACAATGGTGATCTGAAACCTCGTAATGAGTCCAGCTGCAACACAGGCCCCGCGGGCCTGTTTGTGCTTCCTCATTGCTATGGCGGTCTGTCTAACCTGGCAATGCAGGCAGACTGCTGCCATTTTTCTGCAACTGCTATACTCGTAATACGGCAGTCCAACAGCCAGATCGACAGAGGTTACACCACCGCTGCTGCCATGGCGATCAGTCCACGGACCGACAAACTTGTAATCAGGCCCTAAGCCTTCTAAGAGACTAAACTAACATGGTTGAAAATAAGTCAGCTCTTTCTACATGCTGATATTAAGGGCCTTTTTACAAGTCTGGTGGTCCCAAGACTGCTAGACTCGCGGTGGCGGTCGGACCACCGCACTTCTGATGGTCTGACCGCCAATTTACGACCCTGGCAGTCAGACCACCACCACCAGGAACATGGTTCCCGACTAGATGGAGGCAGTCGGAGTCGGAGTCAGCCATGGCAGTGCTCAGTTCAGTGCTGCTGCGCTGATCACAAGTCCTCCCCGCCATGAAAAGGCTTGGGGAAAGCCAGTGCTTGGGGCCACCGGGGGCCCCCTGCACTACCCAAAACCATGTTTTGGGCAGTTTAGGGGCTCCTCTGCCCAGCACCCTCAGAATATGGACTGTCTGCTATGCCAGACAGTGCACATTCTGAAGGTGCTGGGGGCACCCTCTGTGCGACGGCTTTGGCTTCGGCTCCCTAAGGAGCCGAGGCCAATGCCGCCACAATGTTTCCACCGGGCTGACCAACAGAAACATTGTATTAGGGCTGGGGGAGAGACCTCCAGCTTTGCGGAGGTCTCCACCCTACAGGTCTGACGTGCCAAAGGTCGGCCCACCAAACTTGTAATAAGGCCCTTAATCATCAAAATATAATTAATTACATAATTTCACATTGCATATTCATGAATTACTAAAACCCTGATCCTTGATCATGTATGGTGGCCGTTCTCTTCCTCTTTTTGGCTCTGCCAATACTGAAATGGATAATTTATGATGAACAGACTACTGGAATGAATTTTATTCACTGTACACTGTCGTTGTTTAAAGTATCATGTATAAATTGCAGTATAATTGTCCTCTAAATGAATGCAACATCTTATTGATTCTTTGTTACTGATTGCATTTTATACGGAGACAGCTGTTTCTGTTGTTGTAACGGTTTCATTTGGAAAATAACAAATAAATAATTAATTTAAAAAAGAAAGGGACATACTTATAAAACAGTCCTACTTGCAGTTCAGTACAAGCACTTGAGTGGAAGCAGAAAGAGATACTCATAGCAGTAAACGAGAATGGGTTAAGTGAGAATGGATACCCCACTAGGCTGAGTCAAGACGTTATTGACAAAGTGTCACGCCAGTGTCTAAAAGAGGTTGGTCAATGAAAGCCAGTGCGAAGACCATGTACGCTGCTAGCAATAGATCTGCTTCACAGTTGAGCTGTCAAAACCCAAATCTGAAAAATACTGACCATTCAGCTGTTTCTGGGAAATTCTTGAGGCTTGACGATTATATGCAAGGGCTATATGTCCTTGTCTTTATATTTCCTGAGCATTTGCCATCAAATGTTAAATTATATTCCTATTCTCTCACTCAAGGGAAGCAGTGAACTTAATACGAGATAGAGTGGAAACTTATTAAGAAAATGGCTTCATCTGTACAGGCATCAAATAATCCAATGAATATGAAAACGTTTCACAAAGCTGTCACAATGAAACGAGAATAGAGTTGCTGCAGATAAGTTAAAAAAATAATAAAATAAATAAATAAATACATGTTTTCATCGATAAATTAAACACATTCATAAATAATTAAATACAGTAATAAACTAAATACATTTATAAGCCTATGAGTAAATTATAAATTATAATGCTTGAGAATTATCTGAACATCATTGATTCTTTTTGGTACTAAATAAGTATCATCAAAGCCTGATGTCTCAACGTGGCTTCAGTTATACTTGTTGAGTGTTACTTAAACCTCTATATGTTAATATAATAATAAATAATATATGTAATTCGTCACATAAGCATGTTTATTTCAGATTAAATTTATATAACACAAACGATTCCATAGTGAAAATTGCAAACTCTTGCCGTGCTCTGGAGGAAAAAATAGCATTTGCACCCACTGGGCAAAGTACAGTGGCGTAACAAAGGCCTCTGCGGTGCAGACTCCTTCAGCACAGTACACTGTGCATGGGCGCCAGGCCCCTAACTGGATCTAGGGAGACTCCCCCCTCCAGGTATTTTGCAGAGTGGCCTTCTCAAGTCTTGTTAGGCCACTGCAAAGGTAGATTGCCTATTAAGTTACTAATGAAATGGTGCCTTCTTGTAGCAAACATTTATTGTTTCTTGGCTTCAGACAAACCAGAACTACCCTACCTTAGTGATTATGTTTATAATTACACAACGAACAAGAAACATTTTAAAATGTTTTCTGGAAATACTGTCTGTCACCATGACTCAAGGCAATCCTATATTGAGTCCTCGTTTGGCAATTCCAAATTACAACAGATAAGGATTGAACATTAATCATAGACCTTCGAATGTACAAAATGAGACCCGATATTTCTGTCTTGCTCACACTCTGCACTACTTGTTTGTTCTTATAGATTTATAATTGTATGTGGGTATAAAGTTGCGTGCTCCTTTGTGTGTGGTTGCAAAGTCACTTGCTCATACCTCGATTGAAATAGATAAAACAAGGATGTGGTATGACAAAAACTCCAAAGGCAGCCTTTTCATGTGCCACCATGAACAACACTTCTGTTAGACGTCTAGCATGTGTTAATTAATCCAATTCAGCAAAATTCAATCTATTCTAATACTTTACTAATTGACAAGATTAAACTATCCTGATATACAATATTTTATTTTCAAGTAGCAGTATAGTGCTTACAAAGAATGTATTTCTTGTTTCACATCCAACACCAGGTGGTGTTGTCCAAAGACAGCATGATGAGTGGAATGCAGATCAAACTAGGTTACAGAAACCTGAGTAATGAATAGGTTGGATCGTGTAAATATCACAATATGCAGTATTTTTCACGTATTTAATTTACCCATGTTTTCAAATTTCACAGATATTCAACGCAAGGAACACAGTGCGATTTGCCCCAAAATCCAGAGTTTGTTGGTGACCTGCAAAGCCGGAATTCGAACCTCAGTTCTCCATGTTCCAAAGTAACATATTTATCCTAAGAGGGATATCTTGTAAATTAAGTTTCCATCGGCCCATCCAATTTTCCTACCATCCATCTTCATAGGTAGTCGGGTAACCCACAGTGCTAATGTGAAAAACCTTTAGGACAAGAGATCCCCTTTTGTGAGGGCTTTCAGTGGCAGAGCACCAAACCCCAGCACATAAACTACAGAAAGGCCCAGGCAGAACATTGTGTAATGGATTGTAATGAAGATTTATCCACTGGCCAGGCCGCATCCGATCAACTGGGCGAAGTCTTTAGATTTCATTAGCCGAGGACATAAAACAGTCCTTCTGATTAAATAGAGAAAGAACAGTAGGGAGTCCACATAAATTACAGCAGCTCAATTAGGTGGAGACAGTTTAGTGGGTATTTATTACCAGGAAAAAGGGAAGACTTTCCAATTAGATTAAAAGGCTTAGGAGGCGGCTGTGAGGCTGCTCTGTGCGGATCTGGGCCGGCGTTGGGAGGGACACATTGTGGGGAGAAGCGTTGATTAACGGTGAGCCCAGGAGCAGCGCGCGCATCCTCGTTGTTTATCAGTAGGGCTCCTCCTGCTGGCTGGGGACGCAGCGCCTCACGAGGTCAATGCTGGGACTCGGCTAATTTTCACCACAGCTTTCGAAACAGTATTCTAGTGCACAGGCCCGTTACACCGTGGCTGATACACCTACCTGCTGATCATCACGGCGGATGGGCTTGAGCAACGAATAAAAACACACGTAATACAATTGTAATGATACAAGAAACAGCGTCATAAATATATTGCTGTTGCTATTATTGTTTATTATTATTACTATTAGTAGCAGTAGTATTGATGTTGCCAAAATTGCTTCATTATTAATCATCATAACAGCAACAGCCGCGGTGGTGCTAATGATGATGCAGATTATTATTATTATTATTATTATTATTATTATTATTATTATTATTATTATTATTATTATTATTATTGTTGTTGTTGTTATTGATAATAATAATAATAATAATAATAATAATAATAATAATAATAATAATACATGTAGAAACGCATACTTATACTACTTAATACCACGGTGAAGGCCTTTTTTTCTTGTTCAACAGATTGTTATAAAATACTGAAAAGCTGCAAAAATAAGAACTATAGATGAGAAATAAAATAGTGAATTGGAAGCAGCCAGTCAGAATTCGTGAGAGTGGATTGACGGTGCCTGGACAGTCGAGATTCCCGTGCCTGCCGTCCTGTGGAGACGACGAACTAACCTCCAACAGTGCTGAGCCAAGTAGTATACAAGATTCTTCTCTGCCAAGGGGGGTTTGGATCTAAGCAATGTAGGTAGGGTTAGCGTTCAAAGCTGGCTGTGGGAGAGCATCTTGTTCCCATGGGAAATACCGAAAAAGGCACTGAAGGCTGACGTCGTTCTGCGTCCTTCCATAGTGTCCTTCAGACTACCAGGAGGCACAAAGCAAGCTTCCCTCGGCGTCTCACAGTGATGTCTTTCATGCTGACTGAAATTCTTCAACCTTGGCATTTATGTGTGACTGGAAATTTTTTCTTGTTGCTTATCTACTTCTGGAATGTGGAAACAACCCATAGTGCATTTCTCCAAAGCACTGCATCTCTCGATCGCCGCTGTCTCTTCATTATAATCCGTCGTTTTACTGGTACACATTCACAACAATTACATGACTTCTATCTAATCATGTTTTTCATCCCTCATCAATTAAGTAAGCCACGTTGCACACTAATATTATACAGATCTGCTTTCATTTTGAGCTCGTGTATGAGGAGACATGACAGCAACATATAAACAGAATGACCTCTAAGCACCTTAAGGCCCTCCTTTATTAAAGTTTTGCTGATGATAAAATTACCTCATTTTAAAGGCCTCTTTTTACAGCACTAAATTGCATTGCATAAGCGTCCGCACAAACTTTAGTACATGAAGGCCTTAGTCTGCACAGCACATTTGGGGGCAGATTTACTAAAATGTCGGCAACACAGTGCAGAATGCTGCACTGTGTTGCGTGACATGGAGGTAGCCAGCCCCCTGATAAACCCGCATAAGAAAATTGTTCTCCAGAGATTTTAATTTTTGATTTGTGTTTTGGGAGAAATAGAGAAGTAATTTAGCTTAGGTAGATATTGCTAATCCGGGCTGTATTTTTCTGGACAACATTTTTAAAAATGGTGAATGTGTTGTAGTGATGAAGTAATATTTCAGGAACCATGGGACCTATATAGTTCATTTTGATGTCAAAACATAGGTTTTGGGGGGTCAAGTAGTCTTATCAGGACAGAAAATAACTCCTCAGAGCAACCCTTCCACCATTTTGCAAAATGGAGGCTATAATAAAGGCAGCGGTTCAATAGCCACCTCATGACTATGGAGAAAGCGCCATTGTCCCGCCGCCGGCACCGCCACTTTTTTGCCGGCCAAAAGCCTGGTAGTGCCAGCAGTCTTAATCTGCCAGGGCAGCGCGGATTACGACTCCAGTGTCCATCAGCTTTTGCATGGCAGTTCCACTGCCGTGCAAAGGCTGGTGGAGGCAGGGTGCCGGAGGTCCCCATGGGCAGCCCTGTCACGCTTTTCACTGCCTGATTTACAGGCAGTGAAAAGTGCGACTGGTGCTCTCACACCCAACAAGCTGCAACATTGCTGCTGGCTCAGTTATGAGCCGGTGTTAATGTTGTGGGTAGTTTTCCTCTGGGCCAGCAGGCGGAAACACTGTTTCCACCCGCTGGCCTAGCGGGAAACTCATAATATAGCCAGCGGGTGAAAAAATGAACTGGCAGTCTTCCGACCCAACGAGTTCAGCAGGCGGCCTCCACTGCCCGCCAAACTCGTAATGAGGCGGTAATTTTCTTTTCTTACCTCCTTCATAACGTATCCATAAGTCTGACAATCCTTGACTTATGAACATTGCAACAAATCTAAGTAGCACAATAACAACTGTGTCATTTGACAGTACAAATACTCAATAGGAACCATTTTGAAGAGCCCACTCAACATGTAGCACAACACAAAGGTCAGCTTCCTCAAATTTGTTGTTAAGTTTTTGAATAATATGGCCCGTACCTTTTGAATCTATCTATGCAGACACAAAGTCCTCACTGACTGCAAAACCTAATTTGCCATTCTTGTTCCAGAAAGCATTCCAATGCAATGTTTCTATAGTCTCAGATATGATGATCATACCTTTTAACAAATAAACATAATGAGTTCCGCTCAGTACTTGTACAGTTTTGCTTCCAATGATTTCAGCTTCAATAAGTGCATTGTCTATGCCACATCTACTGAGATACCTTCCTGCATACTGCAACACAACTTTTGTCATGTGGAAAACACCCATCATTGGCTAAAGATCATCAGATGATACTGGATTGCTCATAAAAATTACAGCTAAAATATAGAAAACACCTTCATCGCAGAAAATTGGCAGGATAGGCTGGTCTTCATGCTGAGTACACACATTTTGGATTTTTTTTTAGAGCTGTGTATATTGTTGCATAGTTTGTGACTGGAGATGGTATTACTGGTAAAAACTCAACCTTCTTCAGTGGGACGGTATTCTAGGAGATCAGTGCATGAATTCCAGCCCATGAAGAAACTGGCTTTTCATCATCCTTTAGTCCACACCAAATAAGCAACATGATAAATTCAGTTAAATTAGCTGTGTGGACCACAACATTTGGTAGAAAAAGTCCCATGTCCTCAACCACTGTAAAACGTTCTAGTAGAGTGGGACTTAATGGCTTGTAGTGATTTTGTACATGTTGGCAAAGCAGTTGGGTTATAAGTTTGCAGCTTTGTTTGTTTATGCCTACATCTGACGTAGCTTATTTTCCAGCAGCTACTTCATTGATACAGTCTTGAAAAAGCACCATGGCTGTATCATGCATGCTGGATGTCCCAGACAAAGAAGAGCTGTCATCAAAATCAAATTATCAAGAGCAGCAATTAAAAATCCTTTCCTGGTAAAGTGACTTGGATTCCCAAGATTTTACAGCATGAGCTGTTAACAAGTTTGTGCTCCGTACTATCTCATTATAACTTGTTGACACACTTACACTTTACTTAGGGAGTGTGGGCAGTCATCATGTCTAACAGAGTTTTCTTTTTGTCGTGATGTAATTCATAAAAGATAATTTGGAAAAGACAGTACAATGCCATAGCATAAGCCTGTTGGTCCATGGGATTGTCTTCCACTTCTTCCCTTATATCGTCAAAATCATCATCAATGTTGTGAGCTTCTGCAGCAAACTCAAGAAATTTAGGTGCTCATTCTGACTTTGGCAGTCTTCTGGTGAGACCGCCAAAGTCGCATCCGCAAGAGGACCTCTATATTCCAAGTACTGAAGGACTTCTGCCTCAATTTGGGCAGAAAACCTCCAGTATTCTTGCTGGCGGCGCAGAGGCGGGCCCACCGCCAGCCCCGCTCCACCAAACTGACTCCGCCAGCCGTATTACGATCTGTAATATGACCTGGCAGTGTCATGATGGCAGTGTGAGGCCAGCGGTGGGAGAGCTAGGTCCCATCCCCTCAGGGAGGAGCATATTTTTGGACGAGGTAAGTGTCCTCTGCAAGGGGAGGGCGTTGGGTGTGTGAACGGGTGTGTGTGTGTATGCATGTAATGCATAGGGGTGGGAGAGGAGTGTTTGTGTGTGCATGTGTGTGTGTCTGTGTGTAATTGTGGTGATGCGTGTGTGTGCGCATGTGTGTAAGGGTGTTGTGAGTGTGTGTGTGTGTGTCAGGGTGTTCGTGTGTGTATTTGGGGGCAGGGTGAAGTATGGGGATCGGGGTGGGGGAGTCTTTACTGGGGGGGTCACTACTGGGAGTGGGGGGTGGGAGTCATCTACCAGCAACATGACTGCAAATTCCTTTTGCCTCTATCCTTTAAGACAAGGATTTTGCGGCAGTGCTCTTGCCACAGAATCCCTTGCGGAACATGGACTCGGAATAGCGCCGGCGGTATTGGGTGGCCTGCCGGGTAGGAGATACTTGTCCCTGGCCCGGCGGGTCCAGCTGCCCTGGCGAAAGCAACGGGAATATAGCCGTTTGGCACAGACCAAACTGCCACACTCGTTATTTGGTGGTCTGCACCACCACCCTGCCGGTGGTCAAAAGACTACTGCCGGCGTGGCGGTTCAGGCTCCGCTGAAGTCAGAATGAGGGCCTTAATATGTAACAGTTTTGCTTTACTGATATGAAAAAAATGGTGTAAAAATGTTAAGACAACATCAGGCATTCTTGTTGACTCCCATGATTTGCAGAGCTCTTGGGGCATCACAAAATTTGTAATCAAGTCCATAATCTAAATCTTTCAAGATGTTTCTTAAAATGATTCCTGCTGATTTTACTGCATCCTGTGATCCTATTTTGGCAGCAAGAACTACAGGAGTCAAATCAGCTGCAAACACAATAAGTGGCTCATTCATTTTGTTAGACTGACAAAACCAAATTCTGTCATTGTACATTCTCACCAGAAAAATCTTAGTTTCATTAATATGGATCGATACAGTTTCATCATTGTTGACTGTTACTTTCCTTGTCTCACTGAGTGGGAACTCGTAGCCAGTACTCAAGAGTGGCTTTAAAACTTCATTTGCTTTTTTAAAGAGTGCAAACTTAACTGAAGGCTGGCACTTACATTGCTGCTTCGAGATCAATGTACTTTCATATTTTCGAATGTATGCAAACATGCAATTTGGGTAGGCATACTAACCCACTACGAGTACATTCAACTCACTGTTTAGATCAGCTACTTGGCTGAAAACTTCATGCTGAAAGAAACTAGCTGCAGATAAAAACAGGTTTGCCCTTTATGACTCGCATACTCTGTTCTTTGTTCTTTCATCAATCCCTTCGGTCTTTGTTCTGAGTCAACCACAGATAATACATTGAAGATCCTCTGTTTTCTGGTAAGTTGTTGGGGGTGAATGATGGGTAATCAATACACATAGAGAGAGTGTAAGGGAGAAGGAGGGACATTTAATGAAGGAACCCAACCGTACTTAGCTCCCTAAATCTGTAACCAAAAGCACACAAAGAAGTACGGGGGTTCTATAGAAAAGACGTTAAAGGCACCAACGTGAGGCTTAGTGATCCTCTGCCCTGATGAATGCCCCAAGACCACTTTTGGCTCACTCCTGAGGGCAGAAACATGTTGGCTACTATTTGATAGTTAGGTGACCCTGTGAGTCCTTGTTCTCACAAAGGTGTCCCAACCCCCCTTTTTAATCACACCAATCAGACACCATCATTAAAATTGTCACTTCTCACAGGTGTCTGCTTAGGTGTTCTTAATTCTTCACTAGATTAGCTGGATCCCGATCTTTCCAGAACATACGTTTATTTACGCACTCCCTCCTGTTCCTTTAACAGTGAGGTTGAGTCCGCCCAGGTGGCACTGTCCTACCTGGGTGGGGCTAGGTGGTCAAATGATGACACTATATAGTGTGTGAGACCTCCTAGTTGGTAAAGGGAATTCCCCCCCTTCTTTTCCTTTTCTCCCCCCCGCCCACACACATCGCAGTCTCTGACTGACCTCTCACTGAACTCACCTATCCAAATAGGAACACGTACAACCAAGGGCAACAATGGTGCCCTTAACATCTTTTCTATAGAACCCCGTACTTCTTTGTGTGCTTTTGGTGAATGATGGGTAGCCATCAATCTTATAAATGGATGGACATTGGGTTTTATTGTTATCACTTTCTCAGTAGACTCAGATTCTTGTGATTAATGGGTTTCTGCACTTTTTGATGATTTTTTCCAGGCTTTTTTCCATTGTATATGACTTGTGGCACTTGTTGTTACAATGATAAAATATTTGATTCCCTTCACCCATCAGTTTCAATCTTTTGTGAACTTCTGCTTCCCGTATTTCTACAGCATCTCAAACTCTCTTCTGTCCAGCCACTGTTGATGTTAGCATTTCCTTCAGATTAGTTTGGCATATGACACATTTTTCTCTGTCTTCTGAATTTTTAATTTGTAGCCCTCTGCTATCACCTGCTTTGTTTATGTTTATGAATTTGAATAATTGGAAAACCTGAAACAAAAACAATATTAAAATAAATTACCAATATGATGGGTGAAACACATCATTATAGGGCTGCCATTTTGAAAAATGGAGGAAGGGTTGCTCTGAGGAGTTACTGTCTGTCTCTATAAGACTAATTATCCCCCAAAACCTATGCTTTGACACAAAAATGATGAATATAGGTCTCATGGTTCCTGAAATATTACAGCATCACTGCAACACATCCGCCTTTTTTAAAAATGTCGTCCAGAAAAAATCAGCCAAGATTAGCAATGCTTACCCAAGCTAAATTACTTCTCTAATGATACAAAACACAAATAAAAAATGAAAATCTCTCGGCAACAATTTTTTTACAGAGGTATATAAAGGGGCTAGGACTATACAGAGACATGGCTCTCCCCTCCCCTCTCCCTAGCGCCAGCGCTGATTTCAGCTGCTGTGTGCCACCCACACCTTTGTGCCACAGAGCAAGAGTCTAGCATAGGTTTTGCGCTGGAAGGAAACCCTTCCAGTGCAAAATACTATGCCTAGACAACTTCTAAAACTTTTCCTACTTTGAATGTGGGCTGCACAATGCTGCACACATATGAAGCAGGGAAAGAAAGGAGAAATTACAATATTTCTCCTTTTAATGCCTGGCCATTATTTTTTTTATCCAAAACCCTGTCTCACATTTGTGGTTGGTATGGTTTTCCATCAAAAAGGGTGGGTAGTTTCATGGGAACGCCCATGTAATGCCCCCTTGATGCTAAGTAATGCAAAGCAGCGCTTTGTGCTACCTTGAGCTACTTTTGGTGAAATTCCAGTGCAAAACAAGCTTTGCACTGGAAAGTAAATAATAAAACATATTTCTGCTGGTTTGCGTCACTTTTATGATGCAAAGCCAGTGAAAAATGTTAGTAAATCACCCCCTTGGTTTTTGTACATGGTTATCAATTGCTCCTGTCTTTACCTTTTGTGTTCCTATCACTGCCATTGCTACCCATGGTCTTAGGGGGTCATGGAGGTACCAGCAGGAACAGAAAATAACCAAGTCTCTTAAATGTACCCTGTCTACTTTCAATAGTATTGAGTACTTGGCTTCTGCAGTCTCTCAGCAATAAATAAGATGCTGCTGAGTCACTAAGAATGGAACTAGTGATCCACCTGGAGATGTCATCACAGAGGCAAAAAGTGTATGATGTCACTTGCTCTAAATCTGGCATTTTGGTGAATCACCATCCATGTTTGTGTATAGTTCATTCACTCATTTTACAGGTGTTTCTATATTTAGTAGGTAATGGAACCTGGGGCAGAGGAATCTAAAGCAATATCCCCAAGACACTAGGGTCTAGATTTACTGACACTTTATGCCCTCATAAAGTGATAAGTCACACAAATTATCACGAAGCAACACATTTGTATTTATTTTTCAGTGCAAACATCAAGGCTAGGCTATCCTAAAATGTTACGCCATTGCATAGTGACTCAAAGTGATACCACACAACACATTGGTATTTACTTCCCAGGGCAAGAGGTTTTTTTCGCTAGAAAGGTGCCCTTTTTCAGGGAAAAATAAATTTTGGCCCTCATTATAACCTCAGCGGTCTTCTCAGAAGACCACCGAGGTAGCGAGCACCAGAATACCGCCAGTGCTGGCGGTATTTCTGGCTCCGTATTTCGACTTGCCCCCTGGGCCAGCAGAAAAGTCACATCAACATTGCTGCCAGCTCGTAATAGAGCCGGCGGCAATGCTAATGTGCAGCGGGTGCAGTAGCGCCGCCGCGCATTTCACTGCCCGAAATTTGGGCAGTGAAATGCACGATGGGGCTATGCCTGGGGGCCCCAGCACTGCCCATGCCAAGTGCATGGACAGTGCAGGATCCCCTAGGGGCACCCCAAGTCCCCCTTACCGCCAGGCTTTCCATGGCGGTGTTTACCGCCGTGGCCAGGCTGGCAGTCGGGGACTAATAATCCCTAGGGCAGCGGTGCATTCACCGCTGCCCTGGGGATTATGACAGCCAGGCAGAAGCCTGGCGGTATAGTGGAGGGACCGGCGGTATGGCCATGGCTATTGCGCCATGGTCATAATAGCTGGCGGAACAGCCACAGCCTGTTGGCGGTGTTACCTCCAGCTTACCGCCGGCCACCGGGGTAGTAATGAGGCCATTTGTGTCTCTTGTAATGAAGGGGCATTTGGGGTATTACAATACAAATGCCCATAATTTGTGATGCAAAGTCCGATCTAGTAACCAAAAGACCTTGAAATAAAAATTATTTTCTTTGGAGCTAAATACCCTTCTCGGTCTAGCAGCTAGTGGCCAGAAAAACCAGGCCCTTCCCCTAATCCCACTTCCACTGCTAGGAATCTCAGAATCAAATGTGACGCCGACTTTACCTTTGCACCTCAAATTCTTGATGTATCTTCATGTTTTACTAAACTCAAATCATTAAAAAAAATGCTGCATCTAATCCATGATTAGACACATAACACAATTGTTCATTCCATGGTCACAACTAAACTGGACTATTCTAATACACTATGGCCCTCATTACAACATCGGTGTTAAAAACCGCCTACCGCCACGGTGACAGCCGCCAAAAGACCATCGCTGCAGCTACCAGCCGTCTGCCATATTATGACCACAGCCGGATTTCTGCCAGAAGGATGGCGAAAATCCGGCTGTGGCCATGTCGGCGGACAGCGGTAAGGTAGCGCTGCTGCCACCATTAGCGCCACACCAGTAGACCGCCTCCAGCTGTATTATGACCCATAATATGTCCTGGTGGTGTTTTGCTGGTGGACGCTGCTGCCGCCAGCAGCGCCCTGTCCCATCTCCTGCCGGAGGACCCCCTGAACACAGGTAAGTGGGTGCTCCAACAGGGGAGGGGGGTGTTGTGTGTGAGGGTGTGTGGGAATGTTTGTGCGTGCGTGTATGTTTCGTTTTGAATGTGTGTGCATGTATGGAGGCGTGAGTGCGTGTATGTTGTGTTGTGTGAATGCGTGTCTGCGTGTATGTATGTAAGTGTGTGCGGATGTGTGTGTGTGAATACATGTATGCATGCGTGGATGCATATGTGTATTGGTGTGTGTATGCATGTGTGTGTGTGTGTGTGTGAAGGGGGTGTTAATGTGGGGGGTTTTGGAGAGGAAGAGGGGAGTGGAGGGGGGACCCTGGAGATAAAGGGGGCAGGGTGGAGACCCCTAACAGTGACAGGGAATTCCTTCCCTGTCACTGATAGTGCCTACTGCCATGGTTTTTGTGGCAGTGAGGAAGCCACGAAAACCATCACAGCAGACAGTGTCATAATCCCGGGGGCGGAACAGTGAAGGCCGCTGGGCTGGAGATAGATATCTCCAGCTCGGCGGCTGTCACCGCCATGGCGGTCGGAGTGGTCACAATATGGCGGTAGGTACCGCCAGCCTGTTGGCGGTACTTACCGCCATGTTACCACCGACTGCCGTGGTCATAATGACCCCCTAGATTTGGGGCTATCTGCTTACTTGGTTCACAGGCTGCAAGTTCTTTAAAAGGCAGCAGGAAAAATGATTTTAAAAATCCCTTTTCCCCAATCAATCAGACCACTCTTGAAAATATTGCATTGGCTCCATGTGGTCAAGCACACTCAATACAAAGTTCTAGCTCTATCTTATAGAGCCTATTACTAGAAAGGACCTCTATACCTCAGAAAAAGGCTGAGGGCCAGATTTATCATAATGTTTCATTTCCCTGGCATCAAGCATGGTGTTGCAAAGGGACGCAATACTAAGGAAAGATTTACTAAGCAATGCAAGGCCACCATGCCTGGCTTTGCATTGCTAGGTAAATCTGGAGTAACAAAAGGAAGTGCAAGTATCTGCCTTATGTTACTCTGTCAGAGGAAGGTGTTCTATGGGTATTCACATGCATCCACCCATAGATTTCGGCACATTAACAGATTTACCAAGAATGGTAAACCTGGGAACGAATAAAATACTTCACCCTCCCATGGGAGGCGCAACAAGGAGAAATATATTTATTTCTCCTCATTGTTTCCCATTTCGAAGTGGGTCCACTGAGTATGCCCATATAGGAAGAGGTAAAAGCCACAGAGGAATGTTTTAATGGAGGAAGGTGACCCTTTCGTCACAAAAACAACCCTACCTACAATGCAGGCATCCTTGCACCATGGGACAAGAGAGACTGCATTGGCGCTAAGCAATAGATTGTGCACAAGTGCAGGCAGAGAGCAGGAATGTGCCATATATTGATGATTATGATGCATTACTGCCCTTTCACACAGCGCAGCAAGTTGTCTTGCTGCGTTGCCTCGTGTGAAAGATACCTCTACGCATTGGGGCACCTCTTTGGAGACAGCTGTGCGCTGTGCAAATGAATTATTAGTATTGTTTTTATTACTATGATAGCCAGACTGAGCTTTGCATCAAAAACTGCAGATTACTTGAAATAAGTGTTAACAGGCCAGTTATGTGTTTTCCCCCTTGCTCAATGCAACACAGCAAGGCCTAGCTTCTAGCTGGACTGCACATATTCAATATTTTGATCTTGATGTGTGTTTAATTCCTAATATATATTATATCAATGTACAGTAGAAACCACAAAGTAATATGCTGCATTATAGATCCCAGCAAAGTGAATCGCTAGTATGCTTTAGCTAATTCCTAGTGAGCCACAGTTGGAAGGGTCACGTTCAGCGTGGACTGCTGCACCTCCAAAGACTTTCTTTAAAAATCCGTACTTTGAGAAACTGCATCTTCCTATGGTCTTATCCCATAACTAAATGAGTTGATGTTCACAGTCAGATTTACAGCAAAAACAAAGTTAGCAACACACTCATTGAGGGGCACCCTGCAGCACACCTTCAGCCTAGACAAGCCAGCATGTGTCAGGACCATGTCCCGCCGAGTTCATACTGGGTGTAACCTGGTACAATGCTGCCCTCTCCTGCAACTTTAAAGAACTCTTTGTGACGCTCAACACTCGACTTTAGCGTATGGTATGAGTTCTCTGTTTTTACTGGCACTTATTTTAGGTTGAATACATGCTTCACCTCTCACATTTTCTTGGAGAATTCAGCCTGGCTGTTCATGCCATGCCAAACTCCATAAAGAACTTAGGGGCATATTTATACTCCGTTTGCGCCGAATTTGCGTCGTTTTTTTCGACGCAAAACGAACTCCATATTTATACTTTGGCGTTAGACGCGTCTAGCGCCAAAGTTCATGGAGTTAGCGTCATTTTTTTTGCGTGAACACCTTCCTTGCGTTAATGATATGCAAGGTAGGCGTTCCCGTCTTAAAAAATGACTCCCAGGCATGTGCGTGGTATTTATACTCCCGGGCAAAAATGACGCCCGGGAGTGGGCGGGGCAAAAAAACCTGCATTTGCGCCTCTTTTTAACGCCTGGGTCAGGGCAGGCATTAAGGGACCTGTGGGCTCAGAATGAGCCCAGAGGTGCCCTCCCCTGCCCCCAGGGACACCCCCTGCCACCCTTGCTCACCCCAGGAGGACACCCAAGGATGGAGGGACCCATCCCAGGGAAGAAAAGGTAAGTTGTGGTAAGTATTTTTTTTTATTTTTTTTTGTGGCATAGGGGGGCCTGATTTGTGCCCCCCTACATGCCACTATGCCCAATGACCATGCCCAGGGGAGAGAAGACCCCTGGGCATGGCCATTGGGCAAGGGGGCATGACTCCTGTCTTTGCTAAGACAGGAGTCATGTTAATGGCGTCTGGGTGCCCAAAAAAAATGGCGCAATTCGGGTTAAGACGATTTTTTTGCCTCAGCCTGACTTGCCCCATTTTTGGACGCCCAAACGCCATTTTTCCCTACGCCGGCGCTGCCTGGTGTACGTGGTTTTTTGCCACGCACACCAGGCAGCGCCGGTCGGCTAACGCCGGCTAACGCCATTCAATAAATACGGCGCCCGCATGGCGCTTCAGAATGGCGTTAGCCGGCGCTAATTTTTTTGGCGCAAAACTGCGTTAGCGCAGTTTTGCGTCAAAAAGTATAAATATGGGCCTTAGTGACACAAGCTGTTAGGGGCTAAAAGAGGGGTCTCCCCGTGACCTTCTTAAATGAAAACCCCTTTAAGAAGAAGTACGTGTTGTCATTATCAATGGTTACTAATAAATGGCTCTGAAAACGACTACCAAATAGCACCAACAGGTAAAAGTGGACGAAGTATGAAAAAAAAGAAAGGACTTTAGTGTATCTCAAAGTATGTCCTCTCAAATTAACTAACACGCCGAACACAGTTATCTAAAATCAAAGGGAGAGACTCCTTTTCTCAGGACTCTTCACACAATCACACAGAATAATGAGAAGGTCCAGATTAGTTTCGAAGTGCATATCATTAGTCAGAAATCTCCTCACAGTGACAGCAGAAAATATGGTAATTGGTTCCGAGGGAACACTCTCATCACTGAAAATGCAGGGATGAAGAGATAAGCTAGCCATGAGCCCTAGGTTCCCCTGGTTTGCTTTCATAGCGATGTTCCACTAGAAAAATACAATGATTGTTTTATTTGCTAACGTGTATGAAGGTGGTGCTTTATTTTAAATATCTTGTGTGCATCATGTTTTTACCTCCCCACACTGGTACTGGTGCCTTGATACTAATACATATCTCATTCTTATTGTACTTCATACTTCTGAAAAGTGACAGGGTTATTTTCACACTTTTCATGCTGAAGATACACATTGACTGTAATGGCACATCAAATTGGCTTTTGCTTTTATTTTCTAAACGGAGATTAAATTAATATTGCACGTATCCAGACATAAGAGCACAGGATTCAGATGCAGAGATCACAAGGGTGAGGATAAGAAGGAGGAGGAAAACTAGGGTCCTGAATCTATGACTTCAAATCTTTGTTTTACGTATCCCTGAACACACCCTCAGAAGCAAGCCGAGAGCTCTAAAGGCATTGAAAGGAGCTTAAAGTATAAGCACAGTGTCACATTGAAGATTATTTCACTCAGTTGATACCACCTGCACTTTCTGTAAGTTCCCTAAAAGCAAACGATTATATAATGCATCTAGGCGCTAGTAATGACCGGCTCCATGGTCTCCCAGACTGGACACTGTCACCCCATAAGGGCATCGTACATGCTGAAGTATGTCTCATCCAGTGCCTGAAGAAATATGATCACATCACCCCACCTTGCAGGATTGTACTAAGTAATATCAAGGTTAGGAGTAGCTCGAGAACACTAATATTGTGGTCAGAATATCAAGGGACAACATTTCGAAATGTATGTGCATATAGAGGAAGTGCAGATTTACTATGCTTAATTCCACACCTGTAGACCTTGTAGGTATGTACATCTTGTCAAAGTACATATATGTAAAATTAGGTATAGAAAATATATACTTACCTTTGAATATATTGTCCTTTAAAATTGTGTACATGATATTTGGTGCCATCCTGATCCCTACCTCAATATTCTATTGACACACCCACCTGTGGAACTCCATAGGCTCCCTTGTCAGCTTGCACCATCTGCATCATTTACTGAGCCATCACGACCAGCACCCCCACTTATCATGCAGAAAAGCGTTCCATCTCGGGTGGTTCTTGGCACACCCACAGCCAGGAAACCATCAGACTACAGATTCATAAGTGTAAAAAACAAAAAAGCAAGGCGGTCTGCAAGAACACTGGATTGGTGGTTGCCGCCCGCAAGAGATCCATCAGATAGACCCATAAGAATCTGCTTGTACAATTCTCTCACTTTTTGGCCTTGCTTGGCTCAAGGCCTGGCTATATCTGTGAGGTGACTGAACATGAATTACATTTTAGGTACCCCTCACCAGTTCTTGCAAGGTGCCATCGAATTGCATTACATCATTGACAGTTGCCTTTCTAGGACTTAGGCTGCAAGGCAATGCATTTACATCTCTCTAAGGAATTGATATATAGATCAGGAAAACAGGCCTTCATCTGGCTTGCAGGGACTAGAGACAGTTCAGTGAGTTCACGCCTTGTTGCTGACGTCTTTGTGATACGCACGACAAGAGTTTGAATCAGTGGTGTCTGGTAACTTTAAAAAATGGTAAGGTGTAATCCTTGGTTCAAATTCCAATGAGCTTTTTTTTAAGGTTTCTCTCACTTTTTCTTGCACTAAGTTTAGTGTCTCACTTTAATTCAGTCTCACTCAGTCTCGCTAATTCACACAGTCTCACTCATTGTACTCTGACCCACTCTATCTCACTCAGTCCCACTCATCCTCACTCACTCTGAATTACTCAGTCTTACTGTGTCTCACACACAGTAACACTCACCCTCACTGTCATTGTCCCTCACTGGGAAACGTCCTAAACAATGCGGCCAAAGCCACGTGGACGTTTACAATGCAAGCAGAACAACGCTTGCCTTAACCACTACTGCCTTGTTCTCTGGCTTTAACCACGCATGTGCCTAAAGCACGCATATGAGTGGTTAAGGCAGAGAGCAGCTAAGTGGTGTGAAAGGACAGAGAGAAGAGGAGGAAGGATCGGGAGAGGATGTGGTGAGGTAAGTGGGGCTGTGGAAGGGTTTGTGAGGGTAGCTTTTAGGGGTGGAGGTGGATTTAAGGCTTAGGGTGGGTGGAGGAGTCATGGTAGTTTATTTTTATGGGGTGAGGAAGGTTTTCGGAAGGGTGGATGAAGGATGAGAGAAGAGCAGGAAGGACCGGGAGAGGACGTGGTGAGCTAAGTGGGGCTGGGGCAGTGTTTGGAGAGTAGGTTTTAGGGGTCGGGTGGATTTAGGGGTTAGGGTGGGTAGAGGGGTCACAGTAGTTTTGTTTTTAGGGGTGGGGAAGGTTTTAGGGCTTAGAATGGGTTGCTGGGGTCAGGGTAGTTTTTTTTTTTTTTAAACAAGGGGAAGGGTTATAGGGCTCAGGGCGGTAAGGGCCCGGGGTCATGTTTTGTTGGGGAGTTTAGGAATGGGGGTAGGTTTGGACCTCAGTGCTGGTAGGGTCTGGGGACAGGTTTTAAGGGGGGGTGAGAGTTTTTAGGGGTGGGGAAGGTTTTAGGGCTCAGGGCAGGGTGAGGGGGTAGTTTTTTGTAAACAGGGGTCAGGGTTTTTTGGGGGGGAGGTTTTTAGGGATGGGGTAGTTGTAAGTCTCAGGGTGGGTGGGGGGGTCGGGTAGTTTGTAGTTTTTTTAGGTTAAGAGGAGGGCTGTATAATACAACCACACATGCAGTTTACACAAATTCCTTTACTAAGCATGCTTTTACAATGAAATTCATTGTAAAGGCATGCGTGGTAAAGACATGGTCGTGGTTCCAGCCGCTTTGTTAAGTTATGCATGGTTCCGGCATGCGTGATTGTGTCATACAACCTCTCTCACTTGCTCACATTCGTTCTCACACACACTCATTCTTACTGTCACTCATTCTTTCTTACTCTGACACAATCTTTCATGGATTCTATCTCACTTTAACTCACACACAGACATGCTCACAGTGCAGGAATTTCACTAGCTCTGAACTGTACCTTAGATGGCTGGCACAAGCACCTTAATGCACTTTTGTCAGCAATCAAATAATGTCTCTAGCTGCCTCAGTTTGTTGCTGGATTCGAACTGGGTCTAAAATTTATTTTGTATTGTCTCTAGAGTGAATAACTAATTATTCCCTCTTCAATCAATAAAAATGGACCACAAAACAAGGAGAGTGTAGTATAGCTGTGTGAAGCACATTAAGGAAAGCCGCCACTGGCCCAGACACCTATTCATCAAACCTATCCATCCACTCTATCATTCATCCTTTGGCTTATCCACCCCCTTTCATCCATTCATTCATCCATCCTTTCAATCATCCATCCTTTCACTCATCCATTCACCCTTTCGCTCCATCTATCTATCCTTTCATCCTATCCATCAATCATCCTCCCTTTGGGTCAACAATCTATCCAGCCTTTCACTCAGCCATCCTTCCTTACACCCATCTATCCACCCTTAGTCTCATTCATCCATCCATCCTTTCATTCAGCCATCCATCCTTACACTCACTCATCGATCTATTAATTTATCCATCAATTCACCCTTTCACTCATCCATCCATCCTTTCATCCAGACATCCATCTACCCTGCCTTTCACTCATTCATCCATTGTTTTACTCACCCATCTTTAAATATGTCCTTCCATTCATCCGCCCACTCATCCATCCATTTACACTTCTACTCATCCATCTATCCTTTCACTCATTCTTCTATCCATCCATCTATCCATCCTTTCTCTCATCATCCATTGATCCATCCTATCAGTTTTCCATCAAGTCACCCTTTCACTCACCTATCCACCCTTCCTTTCACTCATACACCCTCTCTCCCTTTCACTCATTCATTCTTGCATCCATCTTTTAACTCATTCATCCACGCATCTATGCATCCATCATCCACCCATCATTTCATCCATCCATCCACCTATCCTTCCTTTCACTCACTCACCCTCCCAAGTTAATTGAGCCTTTGGCTGCTGAGCTGCTGTAGCTGCTAAAGCAGGGAGAGGGATGGGGCAGGGGAGGGGCTAGGGGGCTGGGACAGTGTCTCTGATGCAGAATCTAGTGCAAGTGTTGTCCACAACCTGTACGCTCCATCTCTTGGGCCTCTACAAGTTGAAATAAGGAGCACTTTGTGGTGTTCCGTTCCATAATGTTTTTTCAAAGTGAAAGCAAATGCAGTATTAAACATGTTATCACAGCAAGGAGAGCAGCCGCCTGCACCCCTTCAACAGCCTGCCCCTCTGTGGTCATCAACAAATTGTTGCCACCCCCTCCCTCATTGTCCTCATTGGCCTACCTAACCCCAGCCATTGAAGTGAATTGAGTTTTGCTAACTCCTCCCAGGGCCACTGTTTGTGTGCCCCAAAAGCTACCAGAGCAATTGCATTCTAATGCAGCCCTCACTCGCCTATGATGTCACTGCTGTAGCATGTGCCTGCAGGTCACAGGAAATCTCACCAAGCTGGCACCTGGAGGACATCCGCAAAGTTCACTAAAGTTCACCCAAGAGATTCAGCACACTCTCTAGCGCAGTAACTTCTTTTCAGCTGCTCTGTTATACCCCTATTCTTGCCTCTACCCCTCGGGTGGAAGGGCAATGCCCATGTTTCCATTAACACCCGTGGCCCCTGGTTTGAATCCTGGCAACTCGAAAGTAAACGCAGCCTTTCATACTTCTGTGGCAGGTAAGTTCAGTATTGTGAAAATGTGGAACAGCTGTTGTTTACTATGTTTAGAAAAAGCATACATGAAACGCGCTATATAAAAAGACATTGATATTGTGGTGCAAAGCAATGTCTAACTCAAATGGATATCTTTCACGCATTGTCCAGAAATATTATAAAATGGAGGACTGGACGTGATATTAACTCAGTTCCTTCTTTTCGATGCACTGGTCTTTGTCTAAACCACTTTGTAGAAAGGAACAATGAATAACGCGGGAAACCTAAATGCAAAGGCCTCCTGCTATTTGCTGTAATAAAAACATTTATGATTTATGGGGGCATAGTAACCTCTCATAACCTTGCACACGAACATCAATTTCAGTTTAATTAAACTCATTATAACCGCATGTCACAACAGAAAAGCAACACAAAGGGATGTTTTTCTCACAGAAAAGTTCACGCTAATTGTTTTTTAAGTAAAGGTCAGGCTGGAAGATTGCAGAGAACAGTTTGAATTACACATTTTAATACTCTGCGCAATGGAAAGTTAGGTAACTTATATGAACTGCGAGCCTCAAAGAAGACGTTTATTGTTTTCTTTCCGGGAAACACACAGCGAGAAAAAACAGAAATAACGATTTACTGCCTGCCTGGGCAGAATCAATACTGCTAAAGCAAACACACCCTTACTGTTTACAAGAACTGTTTAATGTTGTAAAATCAGTGCGCTCGATGGCGCAGCGTGAATTTAACAGTCAAAAGAGTGCGATGTGCATGTGTGCTTTGCTTTTTCATCAAGATGCGCCTCCGAGGGAGCATGCAGAGGTTCCCCTGTTGAAATCCACGCGCTTCCTCTGAACTTCAACATTATCATTCCCGCTGGCTGTTCCTTGTTTCTATCCAGTCTGCCTAACAGCACAGCATAGCTGTCAACAGTGCCTATTGCTGACGATTGTTTAAAATACATAAAGCATAGGGCTTTGGTTTCTTTAAAAATTATCCTCTCACCTCAAGCCATTGGATGCTCAGCGTATCATTGCGCGTTCTTACACTGCAAGACATTAGGGCCCTGATTTATACTTTTGCACGCGAAACTACGTTAGTGCAGTTTTGTGTGGAAAAATATAGCGTGGGCTAGCAACATTCCTGGACGCCGGCTGGTTGACATATTTAAGGAATGTCCATAGCCTGCGGTAATCCAACCGGGTGGGGGAGGCATAGGGGGAACCGGAAGTTGTGCACCGAATAATGGCGCTACACTGTTTAGAGGCAAAAAATTGCCTCTAAGCAGAGTAACGTCATTTCCTGGCACACAACTCCCATGGACATGGCTCCTGTCCCAGTAAAGACAGGAGTCATGCCTACCACCCCAATCAATCAATCAGTCAGGGAATTTGTAAAGCGCACTAATCACCCATGAGGGTCTCAAGGCGCTGGGGGGGGGCTGCTACTGCTCGAACAGCCAAGTCTTCAGATGTGTCCTGAAGGTAAGGAGGTCCTTGGTCTGACGCAAGTGGGTGGGAAGAGTGTTCCACATCTTGGCGGCGAGGTGCGAGAATGATCTGCCGCCGGTGATTGTTCTGCGGATGCGTGGGATGGTGGTGAGGGCAAGGTCGGCGGAGCGGAGCTGTCAGGTCAAGTGTAGAAGGAGAGCCGTCTGTTGAGGTATTCTGTTCCAGTGTTGTGCAGTGCCTTGTGAGCGTGAGTGAGGAAATGTCCCCTGGGCATGGCCATTGGGGCCAGTGCCATGCAAGGGGCCCCAGGTTAGGGCCCCCAAGGGGGAAAAAAAATAAAAAATATATACTTACTGGAACCTACCTGCGATGGGTCCCCCATCCTGCGTTCTCCCTTTGGTGTGGGTGGGAGTGTCCCTGGGGCCAGGGAAGGGCACCTCTGAGGTCTTTCCAAGGTCTCTGATCATGGAAACATGCCCACAGGTCCCCTAACGCCTGTCCTGGCCCAGGCGTTTAATAACTGGTCTAGCGCCAAAGTGTAAATATGGAGTTAGTTTTGCACTGAATTTGCGTAAACAATTATGCAAATTCAGTGTAAAACAAGTATAAATATGCCCCAGGTTACTATTTTACATTTTAAGATTACACTGAATCATCAGAAATTAAATTATTTATGTCATACGTACGTTGTATACAGAGAGCAGAACTTTTATTTTTTTCACTGGAGTAGGCTTTCAGAACATACTTTAATTATGACTCAAATGTAAGTTAGATTTACTAGCAGTGCAAATGCTTACTTACTGAAAGCATTTTTTTTATGTCATTTAATTACGTTGTCAGATTAAGAGCCATAACAAATGACTACTCTACCAAGTGGTACGAGTGGGCGGCGAGAACTGCCAGCTACCCCACGTCTATGTTTTTGTCACTTGTAAAATCGTAAACCCTGCTTAGAACTTAATACAAGTCTTATGGAAATCATGAATCCCGTTTAGGCCTGAATCAGGATACCAAGAGGGTTATTTACTAAGGTTTTGCACAAAGTAACACAAAGCATTGCACTAATTCACTAAAAAAACAGCATGCATAGCACAAACTTGTGCAGGGTTGCACAAGTGCCAGCGAAACCCTTAGTACATTTTAGCCTAAGTGTGCAGGTGGGGAAGGTGTGTGAAAGCTGTTGCGAGAGGGGGCATTGAAGAGAACATCCATTTATTTTCCATATTTATGTCTTTGGCAGGAAACATCTAGTGAAATGTGAATGAAGACAACTGTATATGGTAATTGATACACAAAAGTCTGACTCTACATGTTATGAGTCATTTCAAAACTAGAACCTGTAGTATCAGAACAGGTAACTTTGCATCTTGGGACTCATTATGAGTCTGGTGGTCAACAAATCACCAGACTCGCAGTGGTAGTCATGAATGCCGCCGGTTTGGTGGTCCGACCGCCAAATTAAGAGTTTGGTGTTTGGATCGCCAAATGGCCACCGTCTCCGCCAGGAACAATGTTCTGATGGGCTGATGGTGGTGCAGGTCGGAATCAGCCAGGGTAGATCTGAACTCAGCAACGCCCTCCTGATTTCAACCTGGTGCTCTGCCAGACTTTTCATGGCAGTTTTACCACCATTAAAAGGCTGGCAGAGAACAGCTGCAGGGGGGCCAAGGGGAACCCCTTCACTGCCCATGTCTATGGCATGGGCATTACAGGGGCCCCTCTGCCCAGCACCCTCATAATCCTCAATGTCTGCTGTGTAGGCAGTGCGCATTATGAGGGTGCTGGTGCACCCTGCGGGTCGCAGCTTTGCCTCCAGCTCGATTACGAGCTGGCGACAATGCTGCCGCCATTTTCCAGTTCGGCTGATAGGTGGAAACTTTGGTTTCCACCTGTCAGCCCAGTGGGAAAGTCATATTGTGGCCAGAGGAGAGGTCATCAGTAAGGCAGCAACCTCCTCATTGGAAGTTCAGCAGACGGGTCTTCTCGTCCGCCAAACTCATAATCAGACCCTTAATTACTTCCCGTATGTGGTGTTATTACGCCATAATCCTAACTTGAGTTGAGAGGCTCTTAGTGGGTTATTTCGACTCAAATGGCTGTGCAAGAATGTTCGCATTACTAATTTGGGGTGTTTGGACAAAATATGTGGGGCAGATTTATCAATGTTTTGTGTCGCCATTGTGCCACCCATGGCAACATAGGTTAACACAAAACATAGAATCATTTTTACCAAGCCATGCAAGGCCACCCTGCATGGCCCTGTGTGGATTGGTAACCCTGGAGTAATTGAAGGCACCTCATGTCGCTGCCTTGAATTACACTGCATGGTGGAGGAGTTGCATGGGTGGAGCATGTGTGTTCCCATGTACCCACCGATTCATTCTGACACATTCCCAGATTTACCTACACTTGTAGACCTGGGAATGCATCAGAATTGTACATCTTCCCATCAGAGATGCAGCAAGGAGAAATATCTGCAAAATAAAATCCTGCCTGCAAGGCAGGCACCCTTGTGCTACAGCACAAGGCTGCTTAATTTGGTACTAGGCTGCACTATGTGTGACAGTGTAAAGATGGACAGGAATATATATTTATACTTTAGCATATAATGATAGATATGTCACGTTCTTGCCCTCTCTCTTACATGCAATGCAGCAGAAGGCAGCAAGCTGTCTTGCTGCATTGCATTGAATAAAATAATTATAAATCTGACCCTGACTTTAGAATATTATGAAACAAGATATGGTTAGAGGAATATTGTGATGTTCAAAATATAATTGACAGGAATATCACAAGTAAGAACATGATTATTTAGGCTTGTTTTATAACCCCTTAAGATTAAGGACAAGATGGTCTCCTCAGCACCACTGGATTTGGCCACAATGAGGAAAATACCATCTGGTCCTTAGCACTTAAATGCCTACTCTCATTGTAAAACATTTTGTCCTAAAAATAATGCTGTTACGAATACTGTTTTTATAAATATTATTGCTATTTTTAGTTGTGTTTTTTATTTAATGTTTTATATGTTTTAATTATTAATACTTCTTGTGTTAAAAGTAAATGTTTTTATTTGTAAGCATGCTGTTTGGTTTGATGGGGAAAAAGATAGGGAACATTTCTAAATTAAATATGTTAATTTGGAACATTTAAACATTTTGAATTACATGTTAAAGATTTAGGGCCTGATTACAACTTTGGAGGACGGTGTTAATCCGTCCCAAATGTGACGGATACACCACCTACCGTATTACGAGTCCATTATATCCTATGGAACTCGTAATACGGTGGGCAGGATATCCGTCACATTTGGGATGGATTAACACCGTCCTCCAAAGTTGTAATCAGGCCCTTAGTGTGCCATTTTAGAGAATAATATTTTGTATTAAGTTATATTTCTTGAACTGTATTGTTTGTATATTTTTTTAAACAAATTAGATACAAATTGGTCTAATTTATATATAAAGTAAATTAATATTTATTAAATTATAAAAATATATATTTATTTTAATTTTTTATCCTAGTCTTTGATTATCTTTTAGATTTTGGATAGGTATTAGTATAAAATTATATTTTGGTCTTTTTAATATTGTTTTGTAAAGCAGTATGTTGTCATTGCAGGTTTTTAAAATTAAATTGCATTTTACAATTTTTATTTTTTTATTATATTATCAAAAACCTTATGGAATAGGGTTGTATACAAATTAAATTCAATGTTTACTAAATATTTATTATATATATGCAATTTATTGTTGCATCATTATCCTAACAGTCTTGTTTCTTTTCATTTTTTAATGTAGAACAATTTATATTACAAATTTAGTCGTACATTTCAAGGATAAGGCTAAAACTATTTGGTATAGTGCTTTGAAATTTTTAGTGTATCTTATATTTTTTCAATTTTATTTTCATACCAATATGAGTAGTTCTTTTTGTTTTGTTTCTTTATTTCAGATTATTACAAATCCATAAAAATACAATAACAATAAATATCAAGCATACACGGGGGTCGTGGCCTGGCTGCCGGGCAAGATGGCCGGCACTCAGTGAGGCTCTGCCAGGCCGCGGGCCGATCATCCTATTTATTTTTCCTGTAGGCGGTGCTGGCTGGGGCGGACTCGGGCGGGACCCCGGGTGAGTCCCGCTGTCATTTTGGACATGGCAGTGGCTGCGATCGGGGCCGGCGCTGTGGCCCAGAATCGCTCGGGTGGGCCTGACAGCAGGCCGCTGCCCACGCGCGCACTCTGGAGGGTGGGGAGCCCGTGGTGAGTCGCTCCCGGCGAACACGCTGTGCCGGGAGCGAGAAAGGCTCGGGAGGCCTGATCGGCGGCTGGATCGAGCCGCGGCCCCTGAGGGACATTGCAGGCCCCGTGGACTTCGTGGCCTTTCGGATTTTGCAGCGCTGGTGCTGTTGGTGGCGCCTGTTTCAGGTGGCCTGGTGGAGCTGAAGGGCGTGAGAGGAGCCGAGCTGCAGCTGACGGTGGACCACCTCTGAGAGGAGGTGGGACTGGTTCGGTGGACTGTGGTGGCCAGCGGGACGCGGGGGTCGGATGCTGGTGAGTGGACGGCCAGAGGGGTCGTGGTGTGCGGCTGAAGAGCGTCTTCTGAGGGCGGCGCCCTAGCATAGCTCAGCAGATCTGGAACAGCAGACATGTTTAGAGCTACTTGAGAGGGCCTGGCTGGACGCTGGAGACGGTCACCGGAGAGTAGGTGGTGGCGAACTGGCCCTGGTGGCGGCGGCTGGATCTGTGGTGATCTTCTGAAGGACTGGAGTTGGAAGGGGTTCCCCTCGCCGGGGTGCTGGTTCTGGCTGGGGCCCGGACATAGTCTTGTGAACCGCAGACTTATTGAGCTGGAGTTGGTGCTGGCAGAGGTTCAAGGTGGTGCTAGCACGGACTGGCCTGCTGTGTGGAGTGCTCTGGCACGGGCCTGTTGTCCTGGGAGCTGGCTGGTGGACCTGAAGTGAGATCTGGGTGGCTGTGAAAGGGCTGCCTGTTTGCGGACGTCCCCAGTTTTGGATCTTACTTACCTCTCTTGCGCGGGCAGGAGTCGGTATCGAGCTGAGCTGGAATTATGGGCAAGGCTGATCCGCGTCAAGCAAAGCTCACCTTGAGGGTGGGAAAAAGAGGAGCGTGGCTCCTGCCTCTCAGCCCTTTGATGTTGAGGTCGGAGAAGGGAGCCCGGAGGTGTCTGTGCGGTCCATGTTTTTGCAGCTTAAGACTAGCCTTGCTGGAATTGATGCCAAGCTGGACCATGTGACTGAACAACTTGACCGCATCAGAGCCCGGGTAGATGATCACGACTCCAGATTTGAGGTTCTGTAGTCGCATACGTCGGAAATGGAAGACGCACGCCGGGGGGATAGAGAACAGATTGCACAAATGGAGCGCATCTTGGAGGTGATATGGAATAAAAACGAGGACTTGGAGGCGAGGTCGTGCCGCAATAATATTCGTATCGTGGGGCTACCGGAGGCTACTGATATGGGCCGCATGGAGGACTTTGTGGAGAGCATGCTGTCGGATCTGTTTGCGGGTGAGCTCTCTCGGATGCTGGTGGTGGAGAGGGCGCACAGATGTTTGGGGCCATGGCCCCCGCCGGGAACTCCTCCGCGCCCAATCATAGCGCGCCTCTTGAATTACCGGGATCGAGATGCTGTTCTTCGTCTGGCGAGAGAGAGGAAGCCGCTGGTATAAAAAAACTCGGAACTCAGTTTCTTCCCTGATTATACCCCGGGTGTGCAGGCACTGAGACGTGCTTTTTTGCCGACCAAACGATTGTTGAACCAGGCTGGAGTCAGGTTCGCCCTGCTGTATCCTGCCAAGTTGAGGGTGCGACATGAGGGGAAAACACTGTACTTCACGTATCCAAAGCAGGCAGCCAGGTTTGCCCGGCGATTGCCAGGGCGGCCGGGGGCTGCGGAGCCGAAGGGGCCAGGTGCGGAGAGTGCCGCCTTGAGTGACTGGATTTCTGCTGGACTGGTGGTACTGGTTGAGACTGCTGGGGTGAGCGTGTCCGCCTCCGTGCACGGGACCGCCTAGAGTTTAGCTTTGCTGCTTGGCCCATGTGCCCCTCTCCCCTAGTGTATACTGGGTGGAGAGCTGTTAGGCCGGCTATCGCCCCTAGGATGAGTCCTGATAGTTTTGGCTTTGATTTCAAGGGGTGGGTTTTGGGGTTGTGTGGGAGGGTCTCTGAAAGGGTCCGATTGGGGGCCTGAGTGGGTGGGGGGGGAGTGGGAGTCGCTGGGTCGCGGGGTGACTGTTTTCTATGCAGTTCTGGCTGTTTTCATTTTAAGTTTTTGGCAGGTGGAGATGCGCTCTCTGGCAAAGCGCCATATGTATGTTGTGGAGGGATGGGGGGAGATGGTGTGACTGTGGTTCGGTGCTTGACGTGGAATGTGCGTGGGCTTATTGACAGGCGGAAGGCGCGGTTGGTGGCTGCATATGTTAAGCGGCATGGAATTGACATCTGTATGCTGCAGGAGACCCACTTGGTGGCGACTGCGCTGGGTAGACTGAGAGCTGGGTGGGTTGGCGAGACTCACTGCTTCACGTACTCTAGCTATGCTTGTGGAGTGGCAATATTGATTCGCAAGGGGCTGCAGTGGCGTACTCGGGAAGTAATTGTTGACCCAAATGGCAGATATGTCCTACTGAGCGGTACGCTGTCCGATAGAGCCTGCCGACTTGTTGCGGTGTACGGGCCGAATGTAGATGACCCGGAGTTTTTTCTGGAGCTGTGGCGCTTGGTGGAATCACTGGGTGCTGGTGCTGTGATTTGGGGCTGTGATTTTAACGTGATTCTGGATGCTAGGATGGATCGTGAGAGTGTGGCCAGAGTGCAGCATGTTGCGGCAGCAAAGTCGCTGGCGGCGGTGATGCAGAGTGGTGCGTTAGTAGACTTGTGGCGGCAGAAGCATGGAGATGCGAAAGAGGGTACTTGTGTGAACTATGTCCACGGCAGTTGGTCCCGTATTGATCGCTGGCTGGGTACCAGAGACGTGGAGGTTTGGACAAGATCAGTGGATCATCTCTCTCGCACTCTATCGGATCACTCGCCGGTCAGATTGGAGTTGGAGATACCCAGCGAGTTGCGCCAGTCATTCATATGGCGGTTGCCCTGCGGGGCGCTCCGTGATGAGGCCTTTCGGGTGGAGGTGCGCAAGGCTATTATGTTGTTTTTTGCTGAGAATCGGGGTTCTGTGAGGTCTGCCGGTACATTATGGGAGGCATTTAAGGTAGTCATTCGGTAAATATGTCTCTCGAAACAACGTGGTACATTGAGGGCCGTGAGGCGGGAGACGGATGCTGTCGAGGGGAGGCTTGTGGAGTTGGAGAGGCGCCTGCCTGAGGGTTGGTCTGGTGAGGTACTTGCGGAGATCCGACGAGAGGTGTCCTTATATGAGGAGGCCTCCCTAAGAAAAAATTGTTTTACGGGGAGGCATGCGCGGGCTCGCCGCTATGGGGAGGGAGAGAGAGCTGGGCGCACGCTTGCAGATATGTTGCGCAGGCCCTGGGCCAGTAATTATGTCACTGAGGTTGTTGATGCTGAGGGAGAGAAGGTGACTGGAGCGAATGGTGTAATGCAAGTTTTTACAGAATATTTTGCGCAGCTCTATGCTGCCCCAGAGGGCCTGAATGCGGCAGCTGCGCAGACGTATTTTGCGGATATTGCACTGGTGTGGTTTGATGAGGCACACATGTCGTACCTGGATGAACCATTCTCTGTGGAGGAGGTAGTGGCTGCGATTCTCGGTCTGCCTGGCGATAAGTCCCCTGGCGTTGACGACCTGACCCCAGTGTTTTATAAGGAATATGTGCATATTCTTGCCCCGTGCCTTTTGGAGGTTTATGCGGAGTCACTGGAGACTGGGTCGCTTCTGGCCTCGCTCCGAGAAGCTTTGATAGTAACGATTCCTAAACCTGGGAAGGATCCGGCTAGATGTGACTCGTACCGCGCACTCTCTATGATCAATATTGATAACAAAATCCTGGCAAAAATGATTGCGGCGCGTTTGCAACCACTTCTCCCTAAACTGGTGCACCCGGATCAGTCGGGATTTGTCCCCGGGAGGTCCACATGTCACAATTTGCACACATTTTTTGCGGTGGCGGGCTCGTTGGGGACAGAGGATAGAGCGGCGACGGTATTTCTTGATGCCGCCAAGGCTTTTGACTCTCTGGCTTGGGAGTATATGTTTTGTGCTTCTGGCCCTGGTAGGTCTCAGTGCGCGGTTTGTGCAGTGGATTAGGCTATTGTATACTCTGCCTACTGCTCGGTTGCGTCTCAACGGCTGCGTGTCGGCCCCATTCCCTGTTGCACGTGGTACGCGTCAGGGGTGCCCGCTGTCCCCGCTCCTCTTTGCGGCGGCGATGGAGCCTCTGGTGGTGGGGCTGCGACAGAAGCATAATGATAGAGGCTTGCAGTTTCGACAGCGACCTGTCTTGGTATCTCTGTATGCTGATGACATTGCGCTATACGTGCGGAATCCTGATCGAAATTTGTACATCTTATTGGAAGAAATCGTGCGTTTTGGCACCTTTTCTGGCATCACGATCAATTGGTCGAAGTCGGTGGTCTTGCCTTTGACCCCAGGTGTGACACAGTTTGATTCTCGATACCCCATGGCTTGGGCGGAGGGGCCGGTGCGATATTCGGGAGTTCAGCTGAGCTGTGATGTTGATACGCTTTGGCTGGCTAATTACAGCGCTGCAATGTCGTGGCTTGAGGAGAAGGTTGAGACTTGGCGCGCCCTACCATTATCGTTAATAGGGTGTATCGCCATTACGAAGATGGTGGTTCTTCCTAAGTTCCTGTATCTTTTTGTTATCCTCCCCCTTCCGCTCACGCGGGGTTTCCTGCGACGCCTGCGCTCTGCGCTGATTCGCTTGGTATGGGCGGGACATTGTTCTCGCATCTCCTGGGAAAGGCTGACGCTGCCGTTTGAGTTAGGTGGGCTTCCTGCTCCGGATCTGGAGTTATACTACAACTGTGCGCAAGCGCACTTTGCGTACTATTGGTTGAATCCGATTCAATATTTGCCACATTTGGCACCTGAGAGTGATGCTGTGTGGCCGGATGGATTGCTGCGTGTGCTTTGGGGCCGGGCCCGGTCTCGATTTAAGGGAATTGATAAAGTGGCATGTACAGCGAGAGCGTGGGGGACGTTGATGCAGCATTCTGGGGTTACTGTGCCATTTGCTCCCTCATTGCCCGTTATGGCGGTTGCAGATGCTCAGATGTTCCGGGATGGCGGGGTGCGTGGTTTTCTCCGAGATGCGGCTTGATGGAGCTGGGGGACTGCCCGGTGGACGGTCGTGTGATTGGCCTTTCGGAGGTGCTAGATAGCAGTGCCGGGACTGCGCTGCAGCACATGTATGCTCTCAGGGTTCGTGCTTTGCTGTGGGACCGATTTCTTAGCTCGTCTGGGGCACTCATGGAGTTCCGTGCACTGGAGGTGTTGTGCTGCGCGCAGTCGCCGAGAAAGCTGGTTACCAAACTGTATAACTGCATGCAGGAACAGAGAGGCGGCTCTGGAGAGTCCTCTAGGATCGCATGGGAGAGAGATTTGGGGGAGCCTATCACAAATGCAATGTGGCGAGGCTGTTGTGCCCATATGAGAGTGCTGTCCCCGAATTATAGGTTGCGGCTGCTGCACTTTAAGTTTTTGCACCGATTATACTATACACCCAGCGGGCTTCACTCCATGGGTTTGCGCGCGGATGCATGTTGTGAGCGCTGCCATGCACCGGATGCGGGTTTCCTGCACTTGGCGTGGGAGTGTGCGGAAGTTCATGCTTTTTGGGTGGAGATCTTGCAAACGATTGCTGAGGTAACCGGCTCTGAGATGCCCATCTCTCCTAGAGTTGCGCTGCTTGGGATCGTGGATGAGATCAAGGGACCGCATAGGCAGCTGGTGGGCTTACTTTTGCTTCTGGCCAAGCGTAGAGTTGCCATGTACTGGGGCCCCCCTTCCTTAGCATTTGATCCTATGTCTAACAGCCCCTGTCAAAAAGTAGCCACATAATGACAGATTTTGGGGGACTGCAACATTTGTAGATAGATCAAAGCTAAAAAATCTTTCCTCCTTAACAAAGGCAATATAAACCACTGTCTTACAGTGTAATAACGACAACAGAAAACAATAAAATGCACAGTATACTGTGTTGAAAAGTTGTCACAAGATCAAAAGCTCTGATTATCCCATTGTGACAAATCAGAGGGTCTCCTAAAAGCTGATGTAAAAAGTTTAGTCTAATTTGTGTTAATAAAAAATGATGATCTACAGAATTCCTAATACAAAGGTAGGGCTCTATGCCTAGGTCAGTCTTCAAAAGCATGTGCGGCCTAACTGTAGACTTCTGCACCTCCATGCCATTTCATTATTATTTTTTTATTTTTTTTGGTCCTCATTCAACCCCGCTTCCTGAACCACCTCTTAATTCATGCAACCTTCTCACCCTCTAACTAAGAGAGAGGCCCTGACCAGGGGGTGCACAATTGTATCTCCCGGTCTGCTTAGGCAAACCAGCCGGAGTGGCAAACGGTGAATAATCATTGGACACAAAGTAAACAAACCAATTTCAAATAATTTCAAAATAGCCAGATCTTGAAAAGAAAACAAATTCAGACTACTCCCCCCCACTTTAATAACGGCGACCACAATTCCGCATTTCTCTTAGAGCCCTGCGTATTTAAGTCCATGTTCGAAATGCGGAGAACTGCATTAAGCCAGTCCGTATAACTCGGAGGGTGCTCCTTCATCCAATTTTTGCAGATTTCGTTCCTGCCCAACACAATTACAAAAAACAAAAATTTACGATTAGCTTTATTCACCCTACTCCATATACCCTCTTCCTGTAACTGCCCGAATATAATCAGCGGGAGTGATACATTGATTTTCCAGCCTAACATAGATGATATTACCCCAAAGACTTCCTCCCAAAACAACCGAATAGCAGGGCAATCCCAGAACATATGAATGTCCGTTGCTCCTACCCCACCGCATTTCAGACATTTAATCACTTCCCCCTTCTTAAACTTGGCAAATTTTGCCGGCAATATATAAGCTCTGTGTAAGGTGTAAAGATGATTTTTCCTTAAAGGGGCCGGCTTCACTACTTCATAGAGAGTCAAAAACGACTTCTTCCACCATACCCCAACCTTATCGCCTGACACGGCCTTACCCCATAGATTATTTGGTAAAACAAAATTTCCATCTAGAGTTTCTAGTATTTCCCAATACCAAACCGCCACCTTCTTTACAGGGGCAGAGACCGCAAATTCAAGAAAAGAATCCTCCAATGAATTTACCACACCCAAGCCCCCCTTAATTTCTTTTTCCCACTCTCTTATCTGTAAATATTTTAACCTGGACAGGGATCCGCTTGTTACCCTTACCAACTCATCCCATAAGAGTAAAGTACCCTCTCGAGAGAGCTCACCCCACCTTTCCACACCTGCCCTTTTGAGTGGTAATGCTAAAATATCTTTACAGCACTCTGGAGTGCCCGGGGAGTCCCAGATAGGGGCCTGATAGCTGTAATAATGCAGACCAAGACGTCGTCTCAACTGATACCAACTCCTTGCCAATCCTTGCAGCACTTTCAATGTAACTTTTTTGAAAAATTTAGGGTCGCCGAATTTGAAAAGGAAATGCCTTGAGGCCCCTTTTACGGATGAAACCATTGCCTTATACATTCTGCCCACTGCTGAACCATCTGGGCACAAAAACAACATCCTTGAGTTCTTGAACAAGAAAGCCCATGCATAATATGCCAAATCTGGTAAAGCCAATCCTCCCTTTTCCCTTCTTCTGCATAATTTCTTCCAGGATATCCTAGGCCCCTTTGAACTCCAGATAAAACTACTTATCGCCTGCTGCATTTTATCCAAATATCCTTTATGCATTGCCAAAGGGATAGCTGCAAACACAAAATTCCATTTAGGCAGGATAAACATCTTAATTAAATTTATCCTCCCAAGAATCGTCAAAGGGAGATATGCCCATTTTTGTAGCATGGCTTTACACTCAGTTAATAATTTTCGGGCATTCCTCTCCACTAAATCCTTAAGATTATGGGTCACTAAAATGCCTAGATACCGTATTTCCTGCTCATTTGATATTGACCCTACTTCCATATTCCACTGCATAGTTTCTGTTTTTCCCACATTAATCCGATACCCTGATATCTTTCCAAATTGTTCGGCCAGTTCTTTAACTGTATTAAAAGCCAATGGCAAATTGTTAGTAAATATCAGCAGATCATCTGCATATAAAGAATTTTTTTTCCCAACCATTGCAGCAAAAGGGTGGGATAAGAAGATTTTTTCTGATTTTTCTGGCAAACGGTTTAATATACAAATTAAACAATACTGGAGATAAGGGACAACCCTGCCTAGTACCTCTAGAAATTGTAATGGGCTCCGTAAGTTTCCCATTCACCAAAATCTTAGCGACCGGAGATTTATAAATCTGGTCGATAACCCCACAAAACTTTGATCCTAAATTGGCCCGCCTCAAAATCGATTTAAAAAAGTTCCAATTTATTTGATCAAAGGCTTTCATTGCATCTAAGATAATGATTGCCAATGGTGCCCCAAACGTTGTAGCAATATCTATTGCCCCAATCAATTCAAAAGTTAATTCATGCAAGTATCTACCTTTAGAGAAGCCTTTTTGATCTGGGTGCACCAAGTTATTAGCTATCTTACTCAACCTATCCGCTAAAATTTTAGCTAGTAATTTATAATCGCTGTTCAGCAATGATATAGGCCTTTTAAGAAGCACATTTCGCTGGATTTTTCTCCTGTTTCAAAATTAAAGAGATCACCGCCTCATTCCACGAGGGAGGAATATCATTGCCAAATTCCAGAATCCCCCCAAACAACTCAGTCAACACGGGGATAATTGAATCCCCTAATACCTTATAAACCTCCACTGGGATACCATCCGGACCCGGTGCAGTCCCAGACTTACTACTATTCAAAATTCTCCTAATTTTCTCAGACGTAATTGGGGCATTCAATGCTTCCCTCTCCTGCAATGATATACCTAAAGATATGTCGGGCCCCATCCAATCCGTTACCATATCTTCATCCACCTCTAACTCCTCCAAATACAATTGTGTAAAAAAAAATTTAAAAGCCGATTTTATAGCCGCCTCATCCGTTCTTCTTTCTCCTGACTGCTCCATTTCAACCTCCTTGATGTAATTCCTAACACGATCCGTTTTGCCTTTCCAGGTTAACAACTTCCCCGCATTTTCCCCATATTCAAAATGTGCCAATTTGCTTGCCTCCCATTTCCTTTTAATTCTTCCCTGTAATACCTTCTCCAACTGACTTCTCAACCCATCCAAGCTAGCCCTCAAAGCCTCAGTCTCCCCTGCTTCTATTATTTCGACTTTATGCTTTCGCATTTCCTGCTCTATCAAATTAATCTTGTTTCTATACACTTTACTTTTCTGGATAGAGCTACTCATAATCTCCCCTCGAATAGCCGCTTTAAATGTGTCCCATACTACTGATATTGGGGCGGATCCCAGATTTACGCAAAAAATTAATTCTGATTCCTTACGCAGCTTTGATCCAGTAACAAGGAACGGTCAATCGTCCATCGATTACTGAAACTTCTCTGCAGGAAACTAATATCCAGCACAACCGCAGAGTGGTCTGATAGGTGCGAGGGCAGATACGCTATATTCTTCACCTCCTCTCTCAAACGTGAGTCTAATAAAAAATAATCGATTCGAGAGGCATGTCTATATTTCTTATTAAAAAACAAAAAATCCCTGCTGTTCCCCACCCTTTGTCTCCAAATATCGCACAAACCAAATTCCTTCATCATCCTCCTTAAATATTGTTGCGACTTAGGCTTGCCTCGCGACTTACAGTTATGCCTATCCAGCTCATTGTCCAACACGACATTAAAATCACCCATCAGAATAACCGGGTCCGAAAATTCAAGAAGCTGAGAGAAAAGACGCCTCGAGGGTTCTATATAGTCGCAATTGGGGCCATAGTATCCTACTAAGACCAGATTACGATCACCAAATTGTATTTTAACTATCACCCATCGCCCCGCTGTATCTGATCTAACTTTCAAAATTACCACATTCCCCTGCTGCAAATGTTTGACTAAAATTGCCACCCCTTTAGTATGATAGTTGTGCTCTGTGCATGTAAATGTTTGAACCCACCTCAACTTTTGTAATATGTTAGTACACTCTGCCTTTGTTAAATGCGTTTCCTGCAAGACTAAAATTTGCGCCGTTGAATCATGCAGATACTGTAGTATTTGCTCCCTCCCATCCTCAAGCCATTAACGTTCCATGAAAGAATTTGCAATTCTATGTTCGTCGCCCCCTGGCTTCTCTCCCTACTAGCTATCTTTCAAATCTTATGAAACAAATAACCGGGTTGAACGAGGCACTACTTTTTTCTTTTTTCCCACTCTCCCTCCCCCAACCCCCACTCCAGTCCCCCCTCCCCTTCCCCCCATACCCCACCTGTGGAGAACCCCCCCCAACTAAGGACCATAATGATCAAAAATTTTAGAGCGCCCGTGTTCCTGGGGAATTTAAACTTTAGAAACAACATTATTTAGCGGTCTGCCCATTTTTAACTACTTCCAATAATTAATCTGCCTCACTTGTATCTCTAATATTATACATTTTGTTGTTGTGCATGACCCGGAGGAAGGCTGGAAATGTCAACTGCCTATCCATAGTAACCCTGGATAAATCAGACCTGATCTCAAAAACAATATCATTCACTCTTAAAGATTTTAGTTTCAATGCTCTAGATAAGATCTTTTCTTTCATCTGGTATGTCAAAAAGTTTATCAAAATTTTCCGACGTCTACTACTGTTCATCCGTATCTTGAAAGGGTCCCAATTTCCTCCTCAGTCTCCTCCAGATCGACTGCTGCTTTAATTAGTGACACTACAAAGGCCTTAAGATCGTTACCTTCCATACCTTCAGGAACTTTTAAAAGCTTTCAATTGTTTCTTCTTGAGTAATTTTCCAGTTGCTCAACCCTATTTTTTAATGCCTGCTCGCTCCCCTTCAATGTGTCAATCTCACCCTTATGTTGCGCCAATTCCTCCTTCATACCCCCCATAGCTTCTTCCAGGGCCTGCGTTCTCTCCATTACACCATCAATTTTCCTTTCTAAAGTAGCACAAACCTCTCTTATCTCCCCTTGATTTACTTCTGAATTCGCAAAAGCCTTTCTTTACATCCTCAGATATAGACACAATCAACGCCTCCAGCGAGAAGCTCAGCGAAGGGGAGGGAACAGGGATGGCTTGAGCGGATTCCTCGACCACCGTCTTAGACACAGAGGCGGTCACCGCCAAATGGCCGCTCCGCGGTCAGGATACCGCGGATGCCATTCTGGCTTTCCCGCTGGGCCGGCGGGCGACTGCCAAAAGGGCGCCCGCCGGCCCAGCGGGAAAGGCCCTGCAACGAGGAAGCCGGCTCCGAATAGAGCCGGCGGAGTTGCAGGGGTGCGACAGGTGCAGTTGCACTCGTCGCGATTTATCACTGTCTGCAAAGCAGACAGTGAAAATCTTCATGGGGCCCTGTTAGGGGGCCCCTGCACTGCCCATGCCAGTGGCATGGGCAGTGGCATGGGCAGTGCAGGGGCCCCCAGGGGCCCCTCGACACCCGTTCCCGCCATCCTGTTCCTGGCGGTAAGAACCGCCAGAAACAGGGTGGCGGGAAGGGGGTCGGAATCCCCATGGCGGCGCTGCAAGCAGCGCCGCCATGGAGGATTCCCTGGGCCAGGGGAAAACCGGCGGGAAACCGCCGGTTCCCCTTTTCTGACCGCGGCTTTACCGCCGCGGTCAGAATGGCCCTGGAAGCACCGCTAGCCTGTTGGCGGTGCTTCTGTGGTCCCCGGCCCTGGCGGTCATGGACCGCCAGGGTCGGAATGACCCCCAGAATCTTGAACCTCTGCGGCTACTACGTTTGGGATCTGAACTTGTAGGGGGGGCAACTGTTCCTCCCCCGACAGCGACGGGGGTAACATCTTCTCCATCCTTGCTCCTTCTTTACTTCCGTCGATCACTTGGGGTGGCGCAACCATACTATTGACTGCCCGTCCCCTGCCCTGGCCAACAGCATCAACCGACTGCAAAGGGGTAACCTCCATTACCGCTCTAGCCTGACCAGGGGTAAGCTTGATTACTTCCCGTCTTACTTTAAAAAAAGACCTTAGGGAGGGCGTCAACTTATCTCTCCCCTTAAGCTTGCTTTCCCCCACCTTCCTCACAACAATCCTCCCTCCTTCCCCAGATTTAGATTTAGACCTTGTTTTAGCTAAACTCCACTTGTCTCCCTTATCCGCTGTAGTCACAACCAAATTGTCTAGCTGCCGCTGATCAGTCCCCTCCACTCTTGTTAAGGAAAACGGGGGAGAAGGGGTATCACCCCCCCCAACTCTGCCTCACCGTTTTTCTCCTGGCTCCCTTCTCCGATGTTTCCTTAAGTTGTGCTTCTTGCCTTATTTTCTCTGCTGCTTCTCCAATGGGGCCGCTACTGCCGCTACTGCCGCTGCTGCTGCCGCTATTCCCCCGAAGGGGAATACGCGCTGCACCTTTCCATGCCCGGCGCAGCTCCAGCGCGGCCCGGCGCCACCAGACAGCCCCCGCTGCCCTCCAGCCTGCCTCTGTTTAAAAAAAACGCGGTGCGCACATCCGTGTGCCTACCGCCGCGATCCGATCCGTGATCCGATCGGCAGTCCCGTCCTGCCGTGCCCCCCAGGAACCGGAAACGCCCTAGCGCGCTGCGTAGATGCCGCAGCCCGCCATGTTCTCCCACCTCCATGCCATTGCTCTCAATTTTATCTCCACTTAGAAATTTTTATTTTATCCAGAATACATCTTTTCCCTTGGTTCGCTCGGGAGCTGCAAAAAACTTGGGACAACCCAACGTTTTCAGGGAGTCCTTGACATAATGCAACCATGGGATGCTACAAACTTTGTCTAGGGCAAGATAGTCTTTAATGGTGGCCTGATTTCATTCTAGTTCTGGATTAGACCAAAGTGTAAAATCAGCTAACTACTGGGGCATGGGTCAATTTATCAGAAGTATAATCCAAACCCAATTCCTCGGGAGCAACAAAGGTAGAAACTGATTGCGGAAAACAGAGCAATCTTCTTACGAAGGCATTTCTGCTCTCTGTATCTTACCACAGTCCATGTAGCCCCATAACCCACTACCATAGCTCACTATCACCACACATTTGGTGGCGTAAACTTTCAAATTAGATTAAACTGGTCTAGCACCGAAACTAGAAGCAAAATCAAAAAGCTAAGTCACTGCCCCAGCCATCAAATTTGTCTTTACCCTTCTCTGTGGTGCCCAAGAACCTCTCTCGCCAACAATAACCCCTAAATATGAAAAAGTTGAAACCCTCATCACCTCCTGCCTCTCGCCAACATTTTTCTTGTGGTACTCATTTAGATTCCCTATTGCCATGACGTGGGATTTAGAGTAATTTACTTACATATCTAGCAAGGACTTAAAATCAATAAAAGAATCAAGGAGGCTTTGCAGCCCCAACCCAGTTCTGGCGAACAAAACGGTATTGTCCGCATATACCAATGCTGGTATCATCCGCGACCCAACCTGAGGGATATCCTTGTTAGCAGAATATAGCCCTGGGCACCTATTATTAATGTATAGAGCAAACAGCAAAGGCGCCGAAATACAGCCCTGCCTCACCCCTTTGTGAATTTTTTTATGAGCCATCAGGGTCCCCTTGTGATTATATATAACCCTCAATGTGTGGTCCTAGTGGAGATCATGCAAAAAAATAACAATACTATAGTCCAGACCCCGTATCAACGATCATAGACCATAGCTTGGCTCTATTTACCCTGTCAAACGCTGATGACCGATCCATGAAAGCTAAGTGCAACCACTCTCTTCTGACCACTGTATATATACTCACTAACAGGTGCAGGTTCAGTGTACCCCCACCCTACTGGAACCCATACTGAAAACAGGAAATCACATTCTTTTGATCTAACCAATCTGTTATCCTGACCTTTTTTAAACACAGGAATAATAATTGAACATTGCCTGGATGAGAGAGGACCTACTCGCCATGCAGCATTAAAAACTCAAGCTAGAACTTCAACCCAAAGATGGATATCCTGCCAAAATAAATCATCAGGTACCTCCACTGGGCAAGGGGCCTTCCTTGTTTTTCTATATGACAGCAATAGCGGCCCCAATCTCCTCTTCTGTAAACCAAGTAGGCAGATCCACCCTGGACCAATTGAACTCTATGGGGATCATGCACTCCTTTATACTAACATAAATTACAGAGAAGTGCTTGATCTAATCTTCCGCCGGTATCATACAATCTATGGTCCTATTAGTCTCACCTGAAAAGAAAGGGTGTTTCATAATTTCCCAAAACATAGCACTATTATATAGGGTGGAAGGGTTCAACAGATCCTCCCAGGCTTGTTCTGTGATCTCTTTTTTATGAACATAAATAGCTAATTTATAGTTTTTTCGTTTACTAGCAATTTGTGTCCAATCTGTGGGAACCTTCTTAAGCACCGCCTTCAAATTATGAAGGCCCTTAGAGCACTCAGATTTGAACCATCTTTCACCTAAAGGTTTGCCCTGCCTTCAGGTAACCCTAAGGTTGCTGTTTATCTGCATACAGATCCTACCAAAAACCTCAAGAAGCACTGTGTCATCCCTCGAGTCATTCTGACACAGATAAGTTATATAAGGTGTCTATTAAGGGATAATGTAATACTTGGCACCATTTTAGTCTACGCTCCTGATCATGTGGGATAATCTTTGTTTGACGGGCCTTTCATCCCTGGCCCAGCCTTTCGGGGTCCCCAGTCCACATACAGGTTCAATGAATTATAGTCATTAAATGCCGACCACTGTACTTCAAATTTATGGACACACTTCAACAAAAAGGCAGAGACAAATATAAAACAACTGGTCAATTGGCCCCTCTGTCTTGAAAAGTTGGGACTAGCAGCCCTTCTATACCCTACCCCGTGTGTACCAAATTAAAGTCTGCCAATATCTCGTCCAAAAAAACTGAAGAGTGCACGAAGTAACTACCCTGCTCTAGATCACCAACTGAGTTCAAATCAGTGCCAAAACAATTCAAGGGGCAAATATGTAAATTAAAATCAGTTATAAGGATACAAAAAACTAAGAGCCTTTATACTTCACTTCAAGGGACTGTATGGCAGAATGTAGAATAAACAGATGTTTAAAGGGAAATTCTCATTCAAGTGAGTTATAAAAGTTCAATAGTTAAATACTTGGAGAACCCTCAAAGTCTAATTTAACCACTAGCAAATGCTTGGTGTCAAACACTATCTGAGACATGGTACACCTGAGGCTAACGGATATTAAAAGAAGGAGACCTCCTCTTGCTCTACCAATCTGGGATGACTTTACTAATATTGAGAAAGTGGCATACCTTCCAAATAAAAATGAGACTCTGCCTCCCATGTCTCCTGGAAGCTCACAATGTCAAGATCTTTAATTCCCCTTATCCCAGCTAGATCCTGTATCTTTTTACTCAACCCAGCTATATTCCAGCTACAATTTCTCAAAATTGGCAATTGCCTACTCTGAGCCTCAACATGACTAGGTTAAAGGGAGGAGTAGATAGGTTTCAGGTTATTAGTATCTAACACTTTACCAAAATGGGCTGGATCAGCAGTTCTTAACCTTTTGACTGCTGTGGACCTCCAATGAATTGCTACTGGAAGCCAGCAATTTCTACTGTTCGAATCTTAAAACAACGGACAGAAATAAGTATACATCAGAAAAATACACAGTTTATGGAATATTTTATTTAACTCACTAACAAAATGTTAATAGGAAGTGGGGCTTATCAAAATTTATATTTCTAAAAGATGAAGCGATATGCTAGCCTCTACCATATTCCTTTGTCCTTTCTGCTCCTAATGCTTATTTTCTTTTGTCAGCATATCCCAAAGCTGCTTCAATTTAGAACACCAATCATCCTGTCTAGGTTCAGTTTGCTGTACTTGTGCTGCTCCCACCAATCAAGATAAGGATACCAACTTAATTTTCATCTTCCAATTTTAAATTACTTTACATTTGCAGAGAATTCTAAAATTGTTTTCACTGTTGTTTTTTATGTAGATGTGCTTTATAAATCTGCTCTAAATCTTTAGGGGCACATTTATCATTATGTGACACAGCGCAGTAAGCCACCTTGTTGCGTGACAGAGAAAAGGCAGGAATGTGCCATATTTAATATAATATGGTGCATTCCTGCTTTTTTCCCAGCACTGGGGCACAATGTGCTGTCTAGTGCCAATGCAGGAACTCTTGTGCCATGGTGAAAGAGTGCCAACATTGTAAGAAGGATTGTTTTTGTGTAGGAAGGGGAACTTTCCTGCACAAAAAACACTGATGAAGTAGCAATTTTGCCACATTCCTAAATCTACTACTTATGGTACATCTACAAACATATCAAAAGCCACGGATGCCCATGGGAAAACCCATGCACCACCCATCAGCAGGTTGTGCTGTTTGGCATTACTCTGGATTTATCAAGCCACTCTGGGCCCCGCAAGGTGGCATTGTGTGGCTTGAGAAATTGCACTTAAGTGTTGTGTCACACTTGCACCCCATTGCATGGTGCAAATGCAATGCTACCCATACATAAATGTGTCCCTCAGTGTCCAACATCTTCCCGAAAATAGCTTAGACTGGTGGGACAATAGTAAATTTCAACCGTCCAGTGTCCAACACCTTCCCTGAATACTTATAATGGAGTAGGAATAGTAAATCTGATCCCTTTAGCTTCCAATACCTTCCACAAAATGGCTTGAATTAGAGTGTGAATACTAAATTTCAAATTCCTTCCATTTTAGTGTGTTAAGTGTACTGTACTATTTTTAAGTTTTGTTTACTGGGATATATCAGTTCTGTATGAATATGTTTTACAAAGGTTAGGTGTTATACTATTCTGGTGGTTATAGTTGATTGGTATTTGCTTTTTTAGAAATTAAATGTACCCCTCAGATAGTTGGGATAGTAACTCTGGCTCTTTTAGTATCCCGCATTTCCCCCAAAAAACAAAGGGCCAGAATACGAGTTTGACTGTCGGACACCCAGACTGCCAAGGCGGCGGTCTGAAAAAGACTGCTGAGCCGGTGGTCTCAAGACCACTGTATCAAGATGTATACAGCCTGTACCATCAACCTCAAAAATAAATGGCTGCTTGCCAGCTGCACAGCAGCCTGCAATCTTGGCAGTGCACACTCCATCGCCGTCATGGCTGCGTTTAACCGCTGAGCCTATTACAAAAACCGAGTCAATGTGGCTGTCTCCTTGCGGTGGTCATCTGATGGAAATTGGCTGTCACAGTACGCATTCAGCAAAGCAAGAGACGTGCCCACTGGATAGATTAAAAAACAACACAGCTGACATACATTGGCCCAGTGGACACACCTGCAAATCACACTATAAAACACACCCCTTCCCAGACCATGAACCTTAGCCTCTCCATTGCAAGAAAGAGAGTGGAGCCCACCATTTTTCTCATCAATGATTGATAAGGCACCTCTTTTTTCACCATCGCATTTATAACCTTTCATGCACTTTTGCCCCTTTACTCTCTATATCACTTTTTTTGGTAAGTAAGTCTCTGTCACCCAGTTTAATATACATCCATGTACGTCCCAAAAATCTACATTTTTCTGAAGATGAGTTGAGAGTCATGGTGGATGAACCCATAAGAGTAGAGTCACAGTTCTTTTGAGCACAAGTCCAGCATACTCCTCTCAGTAGGAAAATGTAAATGTGTCAAACAATGGTTGACAGAGTGAATGGTGCGCACAAAGGGGGACATAGGGGAAAGGTGGAATGACCTGGGGGAGAAGGTGTGTTCCCTGGCCTTCAGGCACCACATGGAGTCCCTGAAGACTGATGGTGGCCCTCCGAGTGCCCCATTACAACTCTTTCCCTGGGAGATGAAGGTCTTGATCATCCTACATCCTGAGGGCATGACAGGAAAAGCTGGAGGAGTGGAGTCTGATAAGATACAGCACAAAAACTGCCACAAATCTTTAATGTCCAGTTTGCTCACATCTCACCTTTTGCCACTGTGGTGTTCATCTACTTTCCCAACATGCAATACCCAGAGTTGCAGAGATGTAAACTTGTCAATGTGCATTGTCTTAGAGAACTTCACATGTATCAATCCCCATTACATGCCATATGTTGGAATGGTGTCTGTAAGTCTTGAAATATGAAAAGATCATCCCAGGATTTATGGTATGTTTCAACATGTAAATATGTGGTCCAACCTAACTGCAGTGTGGCAACAGATATGTAAGACTAAACATTTGTCAAGTGCTGGGAAGTACAGAGAGTGACATGACTACAACTACCAGGAGGCCCTGTTTCTGTACCTTAAACCAACAGGCCTTTCTCCACTTTCCAAATACACCTGTGTGCCATCTCTCAAATGATGTACCCTCTACTGGGAATTAGAATTTGTGTAGTGTGGGAAGTCAGCAAGTGACATGACTACAACTACTTACAATGTACTCGATTTTTCAATAGTTCGAACTGGCCCAGCACCAGGCCAGACATGGTCCACCGTCCAAACTCCCAACTCACCTCTGGATGAAGCCCCCAGTGATGACGACACTCCTGGACATGTGGACGTGGGTGGCGGTCCTGGCCCATATGGGCAGTCTGGTCAGATGGCAACAGTGAGTCTCACTGTGCCCCCAACAACTCCTCCTACCCCTGTTGCATCTACATCACAGACCACGTGCCCCCCCAATCTGTGTACCTAGTAATTCTGACACTGAGGGTCCAGGAGCCGATTGGAGAGTGCATCCAGGCTCTTGAGAGTAGGGTCCATGGTAGGGATGCTGTGGGCCTGCAGAGTGATACCACGGGGCCACTTATGACCATAATACCTTCAGCCAAGTCTTGGGAGTCTATCAGGAGTCCCAAGGCGTGATGGGCCATATGCTGACCAAACTCAGGGAAATCAAGCAGCTGCAGAGGGGCATGAACCAACAGACAGAAGACCATCATTTTAACATGGCCACCGTACCCGGGGTGCTGAGGAACATCCACAAAACCAAATGCAGGGCTTTTCCACCAACATCTACCCCTTCCTGTGGGCCAAATGCATCAAGCCTAAGTACATCTGTGGCAGACACAGGAAGGGAGGCCCTGCCAGAGGACCAACCACCATGAGACACCCCTACCTCTGCAACAGCTGAACTCACCCCGTCCTTGAAAGCAGGGACATCCATGTAAAAGTTCAGGAGGTGCGGATGGCAAGACACCCACCACTGCCAACAAGAAATCACATCCTTAATGTCCTCCTTTGTGTGTCACACGTTCACTCTGTGGACTGATCCTGAACCCCATTCCATTTCTGATGGGAGGAGTACTCTGGACTTTGGGCTTCTGATGGTCTGGCATCTACTTCTATGATTTCATTCACCATGAATGACCCCTTCACTTTTCATTTATGTTACTTTTTGCCAGAAGTTGTAGATATGTAAGAACATGTGAACCATAAAATGAAAAAATAAGCTACTGGTGGAAGAATGAATATGTTGCATGTACAGAGGTCCAGCTCAGGATTACAACTATTCCACACAAACACATACATGCAAGTGTCTAGTCAAAGCCAACATTTTATTACATTGTTCAGCTCATAGGTTGTCAATATGTCCAAAACATAGCAAATCATACTGGATAAACGATCAAATCTACAGGTGCAGACTTCCAGACCATGGAAGGAAGGGATATATCAGACATTGTCCAGTAGAACATGCAAACATGAAGTTGGTTGATGTCATCAACTGGAGCCATATCTCCTTTCTCACAAAAGGAATCCAACATCATATAATGCAAAATTCAGACAGATGACAGTACAACAGTTTTTGATCACAGGGTCATTACAATCCAGTGCTTCTATATCTGGTGGTATGATACAAACAACTGTCAATGATGTGCTACACATACTTTGCCCTACAATGATGAACCACATCAAGAGCTACATATAGTTCATACAAAAAGAGTAGGGGTGGGCTGTGAACTCCGTTCTGCTCGAGGAGTTTGCAGACTTTTTCCCACTCTGCACACCACGTTAAGTTGGCGAGCAAGATCAAGGAAAATCTTACTCCAGACCACATCACATCGAGATTTCTCAAAGAGGCTGGTCCCGGATGGTAACTATCACTTGTGTTGAGAAACCTTGCGTTCACGTTGATCAAGCTGCCACTGTAGTAAAAAATCTACAGGAGCAGCAGAAAAGAAGCAGCGTCCTCTTGTGCTGCACATGGTGCCGTTTGTGCTGATTCTTCAGGGTGGGACAAGAACCCGGCGCTAAAACTCAGCAAGAACAGCAAGACCTAATGCACTCCACCGCTTGCAGAACTCTGCGTACTGCGGAGGGGTTTTTTGGTCACTTAGCAGAGTTCCGCATACTGGAACTCAGCAAACTCCACCCAGGCCTAAAAAAGAGTGTTTAGCCAAAGTGAAGTGAAATTAACATGAATTCTGCCTAGGTCAACATATTTTCTGACCACATGATGACACACATGATGCATCAGGGCCACCACATGACCAGGAACAAGTCTAATGTAGTCTTTGAAACTTCCATCCTATCACTGTGTGAGCTGTCTTGGTACAGGTCTTGTCTGTGACCTACATTCCCAAGAACAATCCATGAACACTTTGTATGTCCGAACAGCATCATATACCGGCCAATGCCATAACTCAGAATTGTCCCAGTAGAGATGTCATGTTGAAGGTACCTGAACTCATGCAAAAATAAGGACTATAGTCATGAAACCATATATATGACACAATTCATATAGAAAACATCTGGAGAACGCAGTGCATGTTATAAATCTCACACAACCAAAGCAACAGCTCCAAATTGTGATTGTGTCAAAGGCTTCCTCATCCATAAGTCACACTTTTCCTGTATTTGTCAAGGCTTCAGCTTCTGAATTTTTCCAACAATTTCCTCACATCACATCAAGAGTTCACTGTGCAGTCAAAGTCATGACATTTTGTGACATACCTACACTCATAAGAAGAAGCTGTTGATGAAATCTTGTCAGCTCCTTCCTCTTCACGACTATCATCTTCATCTGGCATTTCTGGATTCTCACACAGTGGCACCGCAGGCTTCCCTTCCTCTGGGTTGCAAGAGATGTTCCTTTGCAGGGCGATGTTATGAACCATGCAGCATACCACGGTGATTTGACACACCTTCCCAGAAGAATAGAGGAGGGCTCCCTCAGTGAGCCCAAAAGACCGCTCAACTGGCTGCCATGTTCTTCCATGGGCCTCACTGGAGTGGACCACCCCTGACGTAGTTGGATTCCTTAGAGGTTGGGATATTCTGAGTCTCCTATTTTGTAATGAGACATAAGTGTCTCAATGAGTCACACACTTTCTGACATTGCACACACAAGATCATGACAGATGTATCTTACCAACAAGCCAGGCCCTCTCCAGTTGCAGTTGTGACATCAACAGGGGTATGGTACTGTACCCCATAACAAAGGAATCAGGGGCTAAACTTAGGAACTGGGCACAGATGTTTGAAATGTACAGATCTGACAAGCAGAGAACTTGCATGTTGATTGAATGGAAGTGCTTACTGTTGCAAGAGACTTGTTCACTGACATGTAGTGGCACCAATGCAATATAGGTACCATCAACGTCTCCTACAACATGTGGGCGGCGACCAAGTACATAGAAGTCAACCTTTACATTGGCTAAATCCTCATATCTGGGGAACCTGATAGAGCTGTCAGTGTGTTTCATCATTGCTGATAGGATGTCCTTTCACCCACCAAATATAGCCACTGTATATTAAAATGACCCTGTAGCCAGGAAGTGTAATACTGCCATAAGTCTCAAGTGGGTGGTATACATGTTGGATTATTGTTTTGAGGCATGAGATCTGGCTGCAACTGATGATATAGTTCTTGGACTGTTTACCTATCTAACAGAACTGCTTTTATAATGTGACATTCTTCCCTGGTCTGGAGGTCTGGAAATGAATGGTAGACTGGAGGTTGTTACAACCTCCCCTCCCAGGGTACCTCTCAGTCCCTATGAGATATTTGGGTGTCTGTTGTCACAATCTGTTGTCCATACATAAGATGTACAGGTTGTGGATTGTTGAGCCCTGTACTCTGAATAGTTCAAATGGCCATTGTGTTGTGTGACAAGCCCTAGATCCTCCTTGTGTTGCATTCATATAGCTATGCAAGTAAACTTTACAGCCAAACAATGATATATCTGATGATGGTACCTAGTAATAAATGCATTTGCATTACAGCATGAGCTGTGCATGTATAACGTTTGAGTCAGTTGAGGATGTTGTTAGCAATGTGTAAAGTCCACAAATCTCTCATCCCAGATCAGACCTTGGCACAATGTGGTATGAGACTAATGTAAAACTCACTGAGCCCTTCCGAGTGGCACACATTTAGGATGGCCACAGGATGTACTGTCATGCATGGAAGTGATAGAAATGTGCTGTTCATGCAGGTTCTGTACGCACAGACTGTAGAAAGCAAGGCTGGTTAAGGCATTTTCTCAGAATGGGATATAGCCCAGGCTGGTGTACAGGAACTGTGGCTATGAACTGAGGCACTGGGCCCACTCCCTATAGACCTTCTGACGCTTGGATGTGGCCAAAATAAGTCTTCAGAAGCAAGAGTTGGCCTGAATGATTTTACATTGACTACATTTGGAATGGGGATTGAGTTAACCACCTGACCTGGTACTTATTTCCTTTGGCCCTCATTGTCAATGTGTGTCATTGCCTAATGACAGTCTCCTTACTCCCACATGTCTGTTGTCACCTTTCCAGAAGCTATGTTTGTACAGTACAGGCCTATTGCACAAGTGACAAACCCACAGTGTAGATAGTTGGTTAATGCAGGGGAGATCATGAAATGTGAATCACTAGCTTTGTTAAGTGCAACCAATAAGACCAAACATGCCTTGTTATATTGAACGTCATCTCTGTAGGAGTGCCACATATGCTAAGAGGTGTTTCCTGTGAAACACAAACTAACTCAGAAGTGGTATGGGATTTCATTACGTAGACCACACATCCACAGAGAAGAAGCTTTCATGCCAGCCCTTTCATTGTCACCTAAGTCTTACAGTGAAATCAGTCCCATGGAAGTCGCCTGTATGGACCGTATGCAGCGAGTCAATGTCCCTGGTTGCAAAGGTGTTTATACAGTCATGTACAAGTAGTTTACCCATCAGAAGGTCACAATGGTGTTGCGCTTCCTAGTAGCTCACATCACAGTACACATTGCTTGGCCCTTGGCTACATGATTTCAGTAGCTTGCTTAGTTAGTGTAGGCCATGACCAGTTTTGTAGATAGTCAGCAGATGACTCCAAAAGTGTGTATTTATGTCCTTGTACTTATCACCATGTGTGCTTTACCCTTGCTGTTTGTTGACAATTACAAAAGGCATGTGTCCGGTGGTTCCTAAATGTGTTTTAAACAACCAGTTAACCTAAAAAAGTTAAATTGTGACTTCTTCATTTATCATACAGGTCAACGTCCAACAGAAGCAAGGGATTTGGAGAGCCATTGCCCAGAAGGTGCGGATCCTGGGGATCTATCGCCGGTGGAGCATCCACTGTCAAAAAAAGGTGGGAGGATCTGAGATGCTGGACCTGGAAGATCACAGCGGTCCGGCTGGGGCTGCCCTCCCAATGTGGGCAGGGCACACACCGGACCCTGACCCACTGATTAACATGTCCATTACCAATACTGTTACCGCCACTTTTGCCTATAAACCTATGAAAATAAGGCTCTTGTAATTTTGGTGATATTTGAGGTATAATTATCAGACTCACTGTTAAAAATTGGGGGGCATATTTATACTCCGTTTGCGCCGAATTTGCGTCGTTTTTTTCGACGCAAATTCGGCGCAAAACTAACGCCATATTTATACTTTGGCGTTAGACGCGTCTAGCGCCAAAGTATGAGGAAAGAGCGTCATTTTTTTGCGTGAACGCCTTCCTTGCGTTAATGAGATGCAAGGTAGGCGTTCCCGTCTAAAAAAAATGACTGCGCCGCAAATGCGTCGCATTTATACTCCCGGCCAAAAATGATGCCCGGGAGTGGGCGGGGCAAAAAAACCCGCATTTGCGCCGGATTTTAGCGCCTGGGTCAGGACAGGCGTTAAGGGACCTGTGGGCTCAAAATGAGCCCACAGCTGCCCTCCCATGCCCCCAGGGACCCCCCCTGCCACCCTTGCCCACCCCAGGAGGACACCCAAGGATGGAGGGACCCACCCCAGGGACATTCAGGTAAGTTCAGGTAAGTATAATTTTTTTTTTTTAAATATTTTTTTTGGGCATAGGGGGGCCTGATTTGTGCCCCCCTACATGCCTCAATGCCCAATGACCATGCCCAGGGGACAGAAGTCCCCTGGGCATGGCCATTGGGCAAGGGGGCATGACTCCTGTCTTTACTAAGACAGGAGTCATGTAAATGGCGTCTGGGCGTCGTTAAAAATGGCGCAAATCGGTTGGAGGCGATTTTTTGCGTCAACCTGACTTGCACCATTTTTAAGACGCCCTAGCGCCATTTTTCCCAACGCCGGCGCTGCCTGGTGTACGTGGTTTTTTTCCACGCACACCAGGCAGCGCCGGTCTTCTTGCACCGGCTAACGCCATTCAATAAATACGGCGCCCGCATGGTGCTTCAGACTGGCGTTAGCCGGCGCAAAAATATTTGACGCTAAACTGCGTTAGCGCAGTTTAGCGTCAAAAAGTATAAATACGGGCCTGGGTCTCTAGTCGGCAGAGGTATGCACCCTGTCCAAGTAGGGACTGCAATCCTAGTCTGGGGAAGTCTATGGCACGTCGTAAATTAGCTTGCGCTCACCGTATGGTAGCTTGGAGCAGAGTAGGCAGGTCTAACTTAGAAGGCAATGTGTATAGTACGCATGCAACACGCGCACAATAATCACAAGAAATACACCACACAAAAAGATTTCACACAGATGTAGAAAAACAAAGCTTGTTTTTATGGTTGTTTTTAAGTTTTAGTATAGTACTGATCCAATTCACAAATAGTGAAGCATTGACTTTGTAACTCAAAAGTAGTAAGATTAATGTGCAGAAGGTGATAGATCAAAGGGGTAGTGGCGGGGACTCCTCAGCACTGTGTGCAATATCCTTGGTTGTGCTCCTCTCAGGAGGCAGGGTTCAGCTATGCTGGGCAGAGCCACCCAAATTGCAGTTGAAGGTGAACGGCAGGGAAAGAGGGCCATTCCAGGCAGGTTGCAGATGCCAGTGGCGAAGCTGGGCACACGCCGCTCGGGTTGAATTTGCAGGTGAGCAGCAAAGGAACCTGGGCCGCTCTAGGCAGGTCACATATGCAAGCAACGAAGCTGTGCACACATCGCTCAGGTTGAGATAAAAGAAGAGCAGTAAAGTGGGGCAAAAGCTGCTCAGGTTGGAGCTGCAGGTAAGTGGAAAAAAAAGCTGAGCCACTCTAAGCAGGTTACAGATGCGAGCGGCGATGCTGGGCACAAGCCACTTGTGTTGAGATCAAAGGTGAGCTGTGAAAGAAAGTGGGCCGCTCTGAGTCACTCTGGAGTTGTAGGGCGAGTCTTGGGTTACTGGCAGAGATCAGAAGGTAGCAGAGCATCACAGGAAAGCAGGGCAGCAGTTCCTGAGAGCAGTCAATTCTGGCAGAGTAGCAATGCTGGCCCACAGCAGTCTTTACTCCTGCAAGTTTCTTGAGTCCAGAAGTGCACTGATTTTAGAAGGTCAAAAACCCAGTACTTATACTAGAAAGTGACTTTGATGTGTGGGTTACTACAAAGAGTTCTTGTGAAGTGCACATGTCCCCCTTTCAGGTCAGCCTCAGCTCAGACTATCAGTCTGTCAGTGGAAGGTAATCAGCCCCTTTGTATGGACTCTAGACACTACTCTATGAGGTGTAGGTGTAAGCCCTTCCCAGCCTCCTCCCCAGGAAGATCCATCAGTATACAGATGCATGCAGATGCAGTTGTGTATCCTGTGTTGTGGGTGTCTGAGGCGAATGCACAAGAGTAGCTGTCACCTAGCCCTAGCCAGATGTGTTTTGGAGATAGGCTGTGGACACACAATGCACTGAGTGCAGAGAAATGCCTACTTTCTAAAGGTGGCATTTCTAAAATGGTAATAATAAATCTGACTTTACCAGTAGAGAGGATTTATTATTATCATTCCTATGGTACTAAATATGATGCAGCTACTTCTCTCAGATCAGGAATTACAGCTTAAGGGTATTATAATTCCCAATGCTGGCCTATGAGAGGGGCAGGAGTCACAGTAATGAAAAATGAGTTGAGGAGTTTTTCATTAGCAAAACATGATACTTAAAATTGCATGCCCTGCCTTTTGCTAGCATGGCAACCTGCCCTATGGGCTACTTAGGGCCTACCTTAGGGGTGACATATATGTAAGAAAAGGAGAGTTCTGGGCTTGGCAAGAGGTTTTAAATGCCAAGTCAGGGCAGCAGTTAGACTGCGCCCATAGGCCCTGCAGTGGCAGGCCTGAGATATGTGTACAGGGCACAAGCAGTTCTGCAGGCCCATTAGTAGCATTTATTTTACTGGCCCTCGGTTTATAGTGTACCACTCATCAAGGGACTTACAGGTAAATCAGATAGGCCAATTGTGGATACACGAATTATACTATGTTTAAGGTGAGAAGCACATGCAATTTAACACTGTTCAGCAGTGGTAAAGTGCTCAGAGTCCTAAGGCCAACAAAATGATACAGCAACAAACAGGAGGTAAAGGCAAAGGTCTGGGGTAAGACCACCCTAAGGATGCCAGGTCTAACACTCACCATTCACCATTAACAAATCTCTATTAGGCCCCAAAATTTAGCCTACTCTTTTTTCTTCCTTCACACAATTCATATACATATTTTACTGATGCCCACTAATCATGCCCTGTAGGAAGTTCTGTCTGGAATCATTTTTTGCAAATTTCCCAACTTGCCAACAAAGTTAAGTAAAAGGCTAGTTTAGAATGACTCTGGGTTATCTTATCTCCTCCATTGTCTCTACCCAATATACCAAAAAACATTATAGAATGTCCTTCCTATATAGTCCATCCCAGAATATCAGAAACCGTATTACCTACTCTTTCCCTAAAATGCCTTAGCCTTAAACAATCGGAAAACATACGTATATTGTCTGCTTCTGGATGATCATATCTCTTGAATCTGATATCCTCATTTTTGATTACCTTGGCCAGCTTCTATGGTGTCCAGTAAAATCTATCCAGGGTGAGAGAATGGTTTCCTCTGAGAATGGCAGGTTTAGCTGTACAATAAATCATATTTAGAGATACATACCCTAAATTCTCCAGCTCCTCCTCTGGCAAGTATCCTTCCCAGATGTTATATGGTGGTCTCATGGTATCCTCCCCTGCTCTTAGCAGATGTTGATAGTGGATAGAGATTTCAGTCTTTCTTGCTTGGCCATCTTGCAGTTCTATCTCCATTATGCTTGTCTCATACTTAGTCCAATTCTGTGTTTCGAGCCATGCCATTAACTGGTGATATTTAAATCTTGACATTGCTCCAATGGTTATTTCCATTCAGTTATCCCAGGAAGGCTCCTTGCCTACGTTCCTCTGACTTCCCCCGTTAACTTATACCACTTTCTCTCAAACATATAGCTAAACGTTCTGTCATATATTCTGGGGTTCCTGGAGAATCTTATATTGGAGACAATTTACTATAATATGGGATGCTTAGTGCCATTCTTATTTCAAACACTTAGTTGGCTGCAGATCATAAGCTCTTCAGCCACACTTTCTTAAAATATTTAGGGACATATTTACAAGCCCCTAGTGCCTCCTTGCACTACTCTAGCCTCATTTAAAAAAAAAGGTTTAATGCAGTGCCAAGGAGGTCTTTGCCCTGTGCCAGATTTACAAAGTGGCGCAATGCAAGCATTGCGCCACTTTGTAACCCTTTGTGCAAAAATTTACAAGTTTTAACTGCACCATTTTTCCCATCATTTTTAATACCTGCCCAAGGCAAGAGTTAGGGTGACGCTTCCATTGTTTCCAATGGGCCTCTCCACGCATTGTTGGACTACCACCATAATGTTCAATGCTAGTCAACCAACGCACCACAATGGAGTAAAAAATTTTGAAACTATTGTGCTAACATGTGCCATGGTGCGTCGTAATGTAATTATGGTGCAACCATGGTGACGTTAGGAGGGCTGAGGGGGCGCAAGAAAAGTGGCGCATCATAGCTGATGCGCCACTTTCTTGTAAATAGGCCCCTAAGAATTTATTTAGAAAGCATTCCCTTTGTAAGATTTCTAACAATGCTCTAAATATAGCAACAACACATGTCCCATAAGGGTGCAAAAAAGGCATTCTTTCATTTGGAACGCCCAGCAATATAACTCGACATCAAGAAAAGATAGCCCTTCCTTGTCTAACCACCTCCTCCGCTTCTTTCAAGAAAACCTTATGCCCTTTGCAGCCCAAATAAATGCTGCTATCTTTTCTTGCATCTTTCTAAGCGCTCTCTCTTTAAAACCTAATGAAATATTGTCAAATAAATATTTAAATCTAGGCAATAATAACATTTTTCCAAATGTACACAGCAATAGATTGTTAAGGGCAGGTTCTGCCATTTCCTCATCACCCTTTCAACTTCCCTACTGGATTATTTGTGTCCCAGATATTTCTTTTCTTTCCTTTGTTTGCCACCATCCAACCTTAGATTCCAAGCCATAACTTCTGCTTTTATTGCATTTACCTTATTTGCCGCAAAACTTCCAAATAAATCTAATTCCTGTTCTATATGAGGGAGGGCTCCAGTGATATCTGAGATGTAAATCATTAGGTCATCCGCAAGCAGGGCTATTTTATTTAAAAATAATTCCCAGGAGTATGACTTGGTATTCCTGTTCAATCTTAGACTATATGCCAGTGGTTCAAAATAAAGGTCAAAATAAAAGAGGGAAAAAGGAGCATGCCTGCCTAGTCCTTGCTCTATATTTACTGGTGAGGTTAAGCTATCATTCACCAACATTCTTGCCCTAGGGGAACTATATTTCATCCGAAGTACACAAAATGTAACAACGATACAGAATGATGTGATTGGCATTCGGTGAGGTTCTTGTCAGGGTTCAATATCAAAGAGATAGTTGCCTCATTCCACAATGGTGGTACAGGCAAGCCATCCAACGGGATAGAGTCAAACAATCTGAACCAGAAAGGGATTACTTTTTTACTGAGTAGAATATATAATTCATTTGGGATTCCATCTAGACCCGCTACTTTCTGTTTTTTAAGTTTTTTAACTCCTGCAGATATTTCTGCACCTGATATTTCTTGGCCCAATAAATGCTGTTTTTCAGAGGTAAGCCTAGGCATCTGTTTATATTTTAAACAACACTCTAGCTTTTCTATAATCGTGTCTTCCAAGTAGATTTTCTGAAAAACAATTCTTTGATACCCTGATTATTCTAAAATGCAATTTTGTTTTTCATCAACTATCCTCTTAGTGTAATTCCACTTTCTATCCAATCTCGCCTTCCATGCCAGCAGCTTTCCATACATTTATCCATACTCAGAATTTCTAAACTTGCTTACCTCTCAATGATGTCTCACCTTCTCATCCATCTTTATTATAAATGTAAACTGAAGGTCCATCGAAGATTGTTCTATCTTATATCTATTACTTTCTTCTAATGAGGTTGATTTTTAACTTTGCTTCTAAGCTGGCAATCTCTCTTTGCATATACCATATGCTGTTTTTCCTTTTTTTTCAAGGCCACTGATATATTTTGCAGTAAAAGGCCTTACATGCATCCCAAACTAGCTCATTTTTGCTGACCCTAGCTTTAAACTAAAATGAATCTTTGGTTTATGTTTGTTTCTTTGTGCCTTCAACACCACCGCCAGTCAAACAAGACATTTTCTATGAAGAGTCTTATTTATCATCTGACTTATGAGTTTCATTTGCAGGTACAAGACTACATGATCCAAGAGATAAATAGGGAGGTGTTTTATCTTCTGGACCTTGTCTAAGGGCCTTATTTAGAACTCGCCGGATGGGTTGCTCTATTACAACGGTGACAGATATCTTGTCCGCCGAAATCTAATTCCCATTCTATTTTATGGGATTTAGATTTCGGCAGATGGGCTATCCGCCACCATTGTGATGGATTAACCCATTGACGATTTCTAAACCCAAGACCTAAGTCCTTACTTTCTATAAGAAAGTAGTCTAGCATGGAGTATTGACCATGCTTTTTACTATAAAATGTATAACCTCAATATTTACTGTCTTTCTTCCATCATACATCACATAAATTTAGGTTCTCTATCATGGAAGGTAGGTAAACTTGCACTTTTAGGGGACTTTAGCAGGGAACAATTTGATGATCTGTCTAAACCATTATTTAGTTGACCATTAAAATCGCCCCCTTTAATTACAGGAAATTTAAATTCTAACACACTAAAAAGTCGCATTTGGGAGCTAACATCATCAGTATTTCGGCCTTAGTAACCAACTACCATGAAGACTTTTTGTTGAGCTTTAGTCTCAGCAATTGCCCAACACCCCCCCACCCTCATCAGACTTATATCGCAACTTCTATATGCGTCCTGATGGCAATGGCTATGTCTTTAGTGCAACGTTCTTGATCAATGGCAAAAACTTGCTTCACCCATCTTTGATTTAACATGAAGGCTTTGCATTCTTGTCTTAAAAGATGTGTTTCTGAAACAAAATTCCACTATCTTTTAAGTGTTGCAAAATCGAGCATTGAATATGTTTGACCCACAAACCATTCACATTTCAACTTAGTATAGACAACACCGGCATGGCCTGGTTCCTTACCTCATTATCAGTACTCACACTGTCTACTTAAGATTAATATGGTCTGTGGCACCTAACTTCAACTGGTTTTTATTTCAATTGCTTTGCATCTCATGTTATCCCTCCTTTTGGATCTCTCACAAATTTGTATCTAGGTATAAACTATGCCCTTTTGATCTCTCTCACTGGGGTTTTCGTGATTCTATGTATTTATTCTAGATGTTTACCCCACCTTGACTAATGTGCTTCATAAACATGCCAATCTTTTCCAGTTAAGTAAAGTTGTGCATCTTCTTTTCCCACATAACTTTAAGCATTGCTGGGAATGTGAGCTGTACATTAGCTCCATACATCCCCAGCTCCTCCCTACAGTTGCCTTATTTCCATTGCTTGTCTACGGTGACGCATTAAATATCAGATATAACAGAAAAGGTAATACCCTGAGCCCAGAGGCTCTTTTCCTTTTAAGCAGACACTGGTATCCATTCCTTCCAGACTATGACAGATATGTGGTGGATAATATTGGAATAGAGATAATTATTTATTATATCTACGTGAAATGTAACATATTTTGTTTGTATGTGATTTAATATTTTGTGTGCATCTTAAATGTTTATGATTTTCTTTTACTGTGTATTTAGATATATTTTGTAAGACATTTTCTATTTAGTTATTCCTATTTTTAAGAACTTAAACTATTTAGATTATCAGCCTCATTGGATATTATTGTATTAAAATTGATATTATAGACTGATGAATAAAGATACTTTTTGTAATAATTATTAATATATATTTGATTTTCATGGTTGCCTGCTTGTGTTGGATTTTATAATTAGTTCAATTGACAAGGCTGATAGGTGGTTTATAGCATTGTTGTGCTATTATTTTGAGGTACTTTTGTTACCTACAAGAGTTGTACTCTGAATTATAACATTTCATAAATTTCTTTGGTCTTTGGTCTTTTTAGAAATTGTATTTTTGATTTGACTTACTGATTTTTTTATTCTTAGTTGTTGGTAGCTTTGTTCTTTTCGTAGGATTTCTAGGAATGTGTATAGGATAGGGTGGGTTCAGCCTAATGTGGCTTGGACAGCGTTGTGCCGTCCTTGTTGGTTTTGGATTTTTGAGACATAGAGCTGTTGTATGTATTCCACCATAGTATTTGAAACTTGTAGATTTTTAGAGGTGTATGCAAGTGAGTTGATTAAAATATTAATAATAGCCTTGTCCAGCTTGTGGTGAAGATCTGTGAAACACATATATGGATGAGCACTTGTCAGTAATCCCTTTCCAGATTCCTATACAGATGTTAAACAGGTGAATTTGGTTGAACACACACTTAGCTTTGCAAATAGGGTTCAATGTGACAGCGGATATCGTTTTCCGTTTTCTTCACCAAAATGTGTGTGTTTCAGGTATTTCTGGAAAGGTTTCCATAATATTTTTTACCAGAAGACCTCAGTTTGTTTGAAGTAGGAATTACTGGTCACCACCCTCTGTCAATGGTTCGAAGTGCCCAAGCAAACCATACTAGCTTTAGTGAGTTTTAGTGTTCAGTATCTGGTAATTAATTGAGTCTGCACTACAGTTTATTTATAGTTCTACTCTCTGTGCCTCTACAGACTGGAAATAATCATATACAAATCAGTCTTTGGTCTGCTTTAAAACTAACAGTACAGGGCTAACTGGTATGCCTTGCCCTTTTGAATGTGAACACAAGAAACCCTGACCCATTTTCGCACCTTGGTCATCATCACTTAATTACACCTTAAGTATTACAGCACAGTGAGCCTGGGATACAGAGTATACTCTTTGCAGATGGAGCTTCTCGCTGTAAAATGAAACGGAGCATTGGCAAAGTCAACATGCAAGTGTGTGAATACAGACACACACAAATGTGCACAGACTATTTGTGCCTTGATTCTATGTAATCTAATATGCCAGTCTTTCTATGTTTATGCATTGTTTTTTAATCTACAAGCTCAAGGTGCAATGCAGCAACTTACCAGGAGCATGACTTAAATAGTCTTTACCCATGCCAATCATTCTGACGTTTCCAAAGCTCATTTCTGTTGGGGTTGAGGAAAGATGCCTACATTCTGGTTGAACCTTATCAACCCAACCTCTGAAATAAGTGGGTCCACCATGATCGTGTTCAGCTTAATGGGCCTGTAGCAATAAATGAGAGCATGCACACATCCTTAAGGTACGTTTTTGGGCTCACTTTCAAAGTGATGAAAGGGTAGCTAGCCAAAGGGTGGACAATGGTTTCCGCCCTAACTTTTAACAGCATTGCCCATTTGAATGTTATAGATTTATAATATAAAATTACTCTGGGCCTGATTTAGAGTTTGGGGGTGGGAGTTACGCCATCACAAATGTGACAGATATCCTTTCTGCCGTCTCACGATCCCTTTATAGCCTATGGAGATTGAAATAAGGCGGACGGGAAATCCGTCACGTTTGTGACGGAGTAACCCATTGTTGGAGTGTAGCTTTTATATTCAATATTAACATGAAAAGCTTGCAAAATAATGTATAATGAAGCTGCATAGAAAACGTGATAGAAGAAAATTAATGTGCACGTTTGAAATGTGCCCATGGGGAGTGGCCACCAATGTATACGATGATTAATGAAATTGACTAATGATGAATCAATAATGTACTAATGTATGATTTTGTATTAGCACTAAGAGTTATATGTTAAGGTTTTGCTAAATCACTCACTAGGCCTTAGTTAGCAAGGGTCGGGCCTATCTGCCTGGTCTCATATTAAATGTGTTTTTCTAACGTGCAATGTGCTGTCTTCCTGAAGGACATGAAACTGTACTTTTCCAGAAGCTAGAGATGTGTGTGTGTAACCGGAGTAAATTCTTTCTCATGAGACCCGACTTGCTCGAGGGGACATTCTTGCCGAATGCAACAGTGTAATTCGCAACAGGTACAAGGTCACCTAAACTGGTAAAGACAATGGAACTACTGACTGGAGCGAGGAGTGTAACTTTTCTTACCTATCATTCTACCCGTTGAAGACGTAAATTACAGGAGCCAATAAACTACATGAGAACTGTTTTAGGTGAAAATTATAGTAAGGTGATCAACGGATCATTGGACAGATATAACGATGCACCAAACATTGACCAATTGGAAATTAGAGACTTGTCTGGCAAATTCAATTTAACGACGTGTCACAAGAAGAAACCAGCCATTACCTAGCCATTACGTGCCTTTTACTGAGCCATTAGAGGGACACCCCTGCCATTACTCTGACATTCCGGCTTAGTCTTTGCTGTTCTGATACTTTGAACCATCCTCACCTTTCTTGCCTTGCCCGATACTTGCTTCTCCTCCTTATGAGGGAAGTATTCCTATTACCCCATCTTGCCGAGATTTTGCTGTTCTATCCTGGCTCATGGCGAATGAACTGCTGACCTGAGGACGAAGACTGACTCTGTATGCTGACCCATTATGAAGGGTAACTATATGATGATAAATTGCAATTGTCTGTTTGCCTTTCCTTTCTAGGTACCAACTGCTCTTTTGACAGAGGCCATAGTTAGATGTTTTCTAAATTTGTGTTGCTAAATTGGTTTGCATGAAGCCCAACATGCTGATGCTAATTAGAGGTTAGTTGAGGAATTTGCCAATATTGGGTGCAAATAGACAAATGACTGAATCTTTGCTTTGTTGACTAATGTATTAATGATGCTCTGCTAAAGTTGATTCATGTTGACGTCATGCTTTGTTCTAATGTTCATGATCTTTGCTTTGATAAAGTCTTATTCAAGTTGCCATATTGTTACTTTGTTAATGTGTTTGTTGGTATTGAGACTAATGAACTTGCTAGTAGAGTGTAACAAATAGGGAATAAATATCTTAAATCTTACTAAACGTTGTGTGGTTATTCATGGCTGAAAGTTCATGGTGTGCTCTGATTTTTATGAATGATATTAACTGATTTGATTAATTTGTTATTGTGAATATTGATGAGATTATCGATTTATTGATTGCAATGCTGAATAAATATCTTGTCTTAAGGTGTCTCCAATCAGGGTCAAAAGATTCATTGGCCTAAAACGAGTCCCTGTGAAAATAAAGTACCTAGGTCGGGACGCGTTATCAGTTCTGGTAGCAGAGGATGGTTAATGGCCCTTTGGGGCCCCAAGATGAGGGACCATTGCTTTAGAGTTGTTTTGAGATAATGCAAATTGGAAAGATGATGTTCCCCTAAGTCCCGAATGACTTTCCCGGGACCCCAGAGCCTGCCGAAGTGAGTTGGGTATGTTCTTGGCGTTCTAGTGATAGAGTGAGTGGCATAGGGTTCGCGCTTGCACAGCTTATGCATACCGCAGGTGAATTGTGAGGTTTGACAGGATTTGTAGGGCAGGTAATGTTTTAGTAGGAGTGTGCGTACTCCGCAGTATGAGATTAGGGAAGTCGGCGAACTTCATGTGAGTGTGGTGCATTTGTGCTCAAAATTGTCCACATGGTTGTTGGTGATGGTGACCCTGCGTGGTCTAAGACTCCGGAGTATATTGATAAGTGTATGAGACTCTTGGTTTATGTTGTAATTTGTGCGGTTCAATAGGTCAATCGGGCGTGGTTGACGAGTCGAGTTGAGTCAAAAGTGAGTGAATGCAAACTTCGATGGAGATTTGGTAAGTTCTAAAGTGCACTAGGACGAACCATTGACAAGTCGAGAGTAGAATTTGCAGGTCGAATTCTGCTTGCGAGCGTGGGATCTGAGAAGGAGAGAATAGCGGCTGAGGCTTTAAGTGAAATCTCTGTAAGGTTCTAAAACATTTGTGTTGCCCTTCCTGTAGTAAACTGGCAAATTTGAGTTTGTTAGTGCTCACAATATTTAGTGCTCGCATTAGTTTTGTGTGAATCGAGAGTGAGGGAGACAAGCCGCAAGACTTTGTCAGCTGCAGTGTGTGAGTGTGACGTCATTGGAGCCGCCCTGGGATAGGACGGTTAGTGAGAAGGGTCGCGCACGGATTGGCAGCCGTCCGTGAGAGGCAATTGGTTGAGAAGGTGAGCGAAGGGTGTTCTGGGAATTAAAGTCACTTCCTGATTCAGTTATAAATGAAATAAAAGACGCAAAAATGAAGTTCTTCAAGGCTCTAAAGAGCGCTTTGAGGGGAGATGTGTACATTACTGCGAGTGTGGGGAGCCTACACCGCCAGAGGATACTCCAGCTTATGCCGTAATGGAGGAGAAGGGAGTCGCGCCATGTCTTTGGCTAAAGCAATGGTGAAAATTAACAGCGAAAGATGGGTGTTTGGCGTTCCCAGAAAATGGGTCGTTCAATATAGGGATCTTAGAGAATTTGCGGAAGGCATTAAACGAGCAAAAGCCGCCTCCGAGGCCAGCGCAGTTCGAGGCCTTAGCAATTTTGGAATTGATGGCCATACGACAACGGCAACAGAAATTTGAGAGGAGGATGAGAAAGGCAGAAAAGACACTAGTGGAGGCTAGATGGGATAGTGAACACAGAATGTGGAGAAGGGAGATAATAGATGGAGTTAGAATGTTTCCGGCAATAACTCAAGAAGCCGACACACAAGGAAGAAAGGCCACTTGCAAAATGGATAAAGGCTCTAGCAAGGAAAAGGAGACTAAGAAGTCTTGGGCAGATGCAGATGACTCAGATGATGATGAGTTTCTAAATCAGCTGTTACATGATCGTCCACCACCATATGCCATGGATGGCAATAGACCAAGTACTAGTGCAGGTCCTGTAAATTCGACACAGAACCAGGGGACAGCGAATATAGCACAGGTAAATACAACTGCGACACCAGCTCCAGTACAGAATAGTATCAGTGTGTCCACTGCTCCAGAGATACAGACGCAGTTGCAGCCACTACCAGTTCAGAGGCTCTACCCTGATGTCCCACTAATAGAGACTACTACGAGCTTGATGGTGCCACCTGATCAGACATATATGAGATCAAAGTTAGTGCAGATTGAGCCAACTCCACTTTTGCTGACCCAGCCACAGATGGTTCCGAGATATACTTCGGTCACAGGACCGCAGGTAGCGACGGGTCAGATAGTGAAACAGAATATGGGAGCCAGTGTTCCACAGGTTGTGGGGAATAAATCAACCCCAGCCGCCATATCCTTACCCATCACAGTTGGTCCACCAGTACTATTGTACGCGAAGGACCGGCCTAGCATGTGTGATCAGGGGGTAATGACCCAGGACATGACAAGAGGAGGGTTCGTAGGGAGCTCTCAAGGGGTGACTCCAGTGGAACAGATGATAGAGAGGTCGAGGTCACTGTTAGACTTCAGCCCGATAGGGGTTCCTCCAGATGCCATAAGACACTCAGGCTTGGGATTACTGACTCCGCAGATTCCAAGTGCGAATGTGTCACAAACACCAATGATACAGGCTGGAATTATCTTGTTGCAAGGTTTAACTGCGCAACAATTGAACAAATGGCTAGACAAGCTGAACACACCACAGACTACCCCTGCGACAGCAGAGCGGTCGGAAAGGGAAGAGTACCTGAATTTTGTGAGGTTGGGCATGGAAGAGGCTGAGTTAGTTGAAGAGAGCATGGGAGTAAACAGACTAGAGCCGTATACTGAGGCAGAATTGAGACATCTGTGCCAGAAAATAACCAAAGAAGTGAGCAAGGTGCACCAGAGGTTGGCAAACTTAGCAGACGAATATGGCATAGACTTAGACAATACTAAGCATCTGAAGAGGAGCTACAGGTTAGACTTTGAGCCGAAGGATTTTGATCACATGAGGTCTACAGGGATGAAGGCACACCTCAAAGAGATACTGCAGAGCGCCCAAGTTTGGGGAGCGTTAGAAAAGTGGGAAGGCAGGTGGGCAAAGAAAAGAGATAAAAGAAAGAGTAATTGCGCGGAGCAGCAGCAGGCAAAATCAGCGCCGGGTACTGGTACAATAAAAATGCTACCCATGAGAGAGACAGCTAGAAGGGTTCTTGTCCATGTACCATGGGGACATTCTGTCATTCACAAATGACTTCCCCAGGCAGAGGGAGAAGCCAATAGAGTGGTATCAGCAGACAGACAGGTTTGTGAAGCTTGGGAAGTGTCTCTGGGAAGACCTAAATATGCTGTTTGAGATTATAGTTCCAGCTGATTTGTGGCTCGAGTGCAAGAGGAGTGTTGACTGGCCGACAGCGGAACCGGCAAGGGACATGGTTACAGGAGCACCGTCTCCTGATGTAATGAAGTACTACTATAAGGTGATTGAGTTTTTGAAGCAGAAGGTGTCGCCGCAGAATATTGATTGGCAAAAGATTGATCGAACAGCACAGGAAGCTAAGAGTCGATACATGCCTACTATGAGAGGTTGTTGAAAGCGTTCAAGCATTACAGCGGTACAGAGGTCATAGAGCCGAAAGACATGAATCACCTTGTGTTCATGTTTGTTGAAGGGCTGAGGCCAGAGATTAGCCAGATGATTAAGAATAATTTGATCTGTTGGCAAGCGAAGCCGACTGATGAGGTGTTACAGTATGCAAAATACTGTAGTGACGAGATTGAGTTGAAGCAGAGAAAGTTGAAGGAGAAAGAGATGGTGATGCAAATTAAGGCAGCGCAACCAGGTATGCAGGGAAATGGAGTACAACAGATGGTGCAACAGCCGCAAAGAAACAGGATGTTTCAGGTGCAAGCAAGAGGCAGAGGTCGAGGAGGTTTTGTGAACCGTGGTCCAGATTTAAACACCGTTACAGTTCAAAATGATGTACAGGGGATGAAGAAGGTGTTACCATGTCATGCGTGCGGGGGTGTCGGACACTGGAAGTGGGAATGTCCGATGATGGTGCAGGAGGGTGTTGTTCAACAAAGCAATGATGTCAATGCATTCCAAAATGTTAAAGGACCAAGAATGAGGGGTCGTAATCCGAATTTTCAGAATAACATAGTTCAGATGCAGGGTCTCCAACCCATGCAACAAGCGCAGATGACACGTATGCAACCAGTGCAGATGCAGCAAGTGCAACAGAAGATTCCAGTGGTACCTAGACAGCAAATGCAGTTGCCCTTAGCACCGATGGGACAGCAACAGGTGATGCTTCCTCAACAGGTCACAGGTCAAGGAATGGGTCAAAGTAACACAGTACAACAGTTCCCTTTGCGTGGTGAGATTGGAATAAACGATGATTGGTCAGATGACAGTTCAGATAGTGAGGAGTGCAGGCATGCAGCGTCCCTACAAGTAGATCAGAGGGGACTTTATGTGCAAGGGAAGGTGATGGGTCACAAGGTATCATTCTTGGTTGACACAGGAGCTACGCTCTCTACCGTCAGAAGTGCAGAGGTTCCGAAATTGCCTCTTTCGGGACGTACAATAAAGGTAGTAGGAGTGGCAAACCAGCTCCTGACCAACCCGATTACAGATTGAGATTGGTACCTTTCAGGGACTGCACAGATTTGTGGTTTGTGACTCAAGTCCGGTGTCCCTACTGGGAAGAGACTTATTGTGCAAGACGAGGTGTTCTATCACTTGTTCCAACAAAGTGATAGAGGCGCAGACAAACAGTGATGATGAAGGGGATGATGGTCAGATCTCAGAGCCAGAAACAGAGACCACAGATGAGGAGTACCCTCTGATAAGCTTCTTCCCAATGTTCACAGTGACCGATTTGCTAACAGACCTGCAGGGGACAGTCACAGAGAAAGTGTGGGACTTGACAGGAAAGGAGATGGGACTGATAAAAGGAGTACAACCAGTTGTGAAGCCAAATGCCGTCTTCCCCCAGGTACCGCAGTACCACATGGCACAGGATGTCCTCATACAGGTGACGCAGATAATCGCAGACTTTGTGAAGCAAGGAGTCCTGAGAGAAGTGATGGGCAGTCCATGTAATTCACCTATAATGGGGTTGAGAAAGCCATGTGGGAACGTTCGGATTGTTCAGGACTTGAGAAAGATCAATGACATAATGGTGAAGTATTGTCCAATAGTGCCAAATCCAGCGGTGATTATGTTTCAGGTCCCATGTGATGCAGAGTGGGTCACAGTCGTGGACTTGTCTCAAGCGTTCTTTTCTGTGCCTCTTCATGAGGACAGCCAATTTCTTTTCAGTTTCAAATTCTTGGACAAGGTTTACAGTTGGTTTTGAATCACCCAAGGGTTTTCAGAGTCACCTTCCATCTTTAATCAGATCCTGAAGAAGGATTTGGAGTAATTCCAACTGCCTTTCCAATCGACTCTAGTGCAGTACATTGACGACTTGTTGATCGCTTCCAAAACAAGAGATGACTGCAAGTACGATACTATTGCCTTACTGAACCATTTGGGAAATAATGGGCATAAAGTGTCTCCGAAGAAGAAGCCAATACTATCAGAAGGAGGTGAAATATCTAGGTCATCTAATTGAGAAAGGGTCAAGGAAAATATCCAAAGAAAGAGTGACTGCCATATTGCAGATTAATCCCCCGGCATCTCAGAGAGGCGTTAGGATGTTTCTGGGAACGGTGGGCTACTGTCGCCAGTGGATCCCAAACTTCTCAGTTATCTCCAAGCCATTGGTGAGACTGACAGTTAAGGAGGTTAAAGATGGCCCAGATACCCTAACTATGTCCGAGAAAGAGATGAAGGCATTCATTGAGTTGAGAGAGTGTATGTGCAGGGCTCCAGCTCTAGGTATGCCTGACTACACAAAGCCTTTTGTCCTGTTTTGACATGAGTGTGATGCTTGTTCTTTGTCTGTCTTGAAACAGGTCCACGGAGGTGCAAACCGACCAGTAGCATATTTTTCAGCTACTTTGGACCCAGTCACAGCAGCCTTACTGGGCTGTCTGCGGGCCGTTGCAGCAGTTGGTCAAAGACTCATACAGTGTGAAGGCATAGTGATGGGGCACCCTTTAACAGTCATGGTCCCACACTCAGTTTAAATTTTACTTACCCGGACCAAAACTCAGCACATGACAAATGCCAGATTGACGAAGTATGAAACAATTATATTGGGGTCACCAAATGTGTCACTGAAAAGATGTACTGTATTGAACCCGGCAACTTTGCTTCCAAATGCGAATGTAGAGGTTGATAATGCTGAAGAGGTAGAACATGATTGTCTTGATGTAACAGAACTGTGTACCAAACCGAGACCTGACATTCGAGATACTCAATTGGAAGAAAATGATTACATTATCTTTGTTGATGGCTCATGTCTGAGAGACTCAGTAGGAGTACTGAGAGCCGGATACGCTGTGTGTACAATCACTGGTATCCTAGAAGCATCTTGGCTTGAAAGAGTATACTCTGCTCAAGTGGCTGAATTGGTTGCTCTTACTAGGGCATGCCATGCCGCTGACAAGCTGAAAGTGACTATCTATACCGACAGCAGATATGGATTTGGAATTGTCCATGACTTTGGCCAGCTATGGTCACAGAGGGGTTTCCTGACCTCCTCTGGTTCGCCAGTGAAAAATGGTGAAAGAATTAAGGAGTTGTTGCATGCGATTCAGTTACCTCTTGAAATTGCTGTGGTGAAATGCAGTGCTCATGTGAAATCACAAGACTTTGGGGGTCATTATGACCTTGGCGGCCGCACTCGCGCCACAGCCATTAAGAGATCCCCGCAGGGCCTGCGGGCGGAAACCTGGTTTCCGCCCAGCGGGGATCTCGACCGCAACACAGGAGCCGGCTCCAAATGGAGCCGGCGGTGTTGGGGCCGTGCGACAGGTGCAGTTGCACCCGTCGCGCTTTTCACTGTCTGCACAGCAGTCAGTGAAAAGCTGCATGGGGCTGTGGCTGGGGGCCCCTGCACTTCCCATGCCCAGTGGCATGGGCAGTGCAGGGGGCCCCAGGGGCCCGCAACTCCCCTTTCCGCTAGCATTTTCATGGCGATGCAAACCACCATGAAAAGGCTGGCGGAGGGGGACTCGTAATCCCCTGGGCAGCGCTGTAAGCAGTGCTGCCCTGAAGAATTATTCACGCCGGGACTATAGTGGCGGGAATACCAAGGATTTCACCGCCAGCCTGCTGGTGGTGAAATCCGCCAAAGGGTTGTAATGACCCCCTTTGTGTCAATGGGAAACGGATATGCAGATTAAGTCGCAAGGTTTTTTGCATTGAACTGTATATCGTTCAAGGATCAGTGGGAATTGTTACCTGAAACAGAAAATGAGACATGCACAGGATATGCATTAATGGTGGTTGACACTTTGGAGGAATTAAAACTGTTGCAGTGTCGTGCCAGCAGAGAGGAGAAACGCTCTTGGCTTAAATTGCAATGTGTACAAAGACCAGATGATTTGTGGGTTTCAGACGAAGGGAAAATGGTTTTGCCGAACAGTCTTCTGTCATAGTTTGCAAGATTTTACCATGGACAGGCACATATTGGGAGAGATGCCATGATCAGATTGTTCAAGATTGATTGGTTCAACCCGAAATTCAGACAAGCCGCAGAAGTGATTTGTCACAGGTGCATCATCTGTCAACAGATGAATGCGGGGAAAGGGGCAGTGGTGAATTTGAGCCACATTGGGAGAGCAGGAGGTCCATTTAGCAGGATGCTGTTGGATTTTATCGAGATGCCTGTGTGTGGAGTTTTGAGATACGTGTTGGTGATTGTGTGCATCTTTAGTCACTGTATTGAAGCTTACCCTATATGCAGAAATTACAGTCTCACAGTAGCGAAGTTGCTGCTTAGGGAATTGATTCCACGTTTCAGGTTTCCGATCTCTTTAGAATCAGATAGAGGAAGCCACTTCAACAATGAGGTGGTTAAGCTCTTGTGTGCACCATTGAACATTGAACAGAAGTTGCATTGTAGTTACCGCCCTGAAGCCTCAGGATTAGTGGAGCAGATTAATGGTACTCTGAAGTCGATGATGGCAAAAATGTGCGCAACTAGAAATTTGAAATGGCCTGATGCGTTGCCCTTAGTGCTAATGTCTATGAGAAACACACCCAACAAGAAAACAGGACCGTCTCCTCATGAAATTCTCATGGGCCGAGCTATGAGACTGCCTGCAGTGCCTGCAAATGCTCTTGTGAATATCACGGATGATATGGTGTTGGACTACTGTAAGGGTCTGGCTGATGTGGTCCGCTCTTTCTCTCACCAGGTGGAAGCCACCACATTGCCACCGATAAGTGATCCAGGTCACAATCTGAAAGCTGGTGACTGGGTTGTCATCAAGAAACATGTGAGGAAGTCGTGTTTGGAGCCACGTTGGAAGGGACCATATCAAGTGATACTGACAACTACTACTGCTGTGAAGTGTGCGGGAATTCCAAACTGGATCCATGCCAGCCACACAAAGAAGGTGACGTGTCCAACTGACGAGGAACTTGAATTGTCGAAAGTAACAACAGCAGAAAAGGAAGTCTCAGGGCCGGAGAGTAATCAAAGGGGAACTGAGACAGAAGGAGAGCCCTTTGAGGACGGCTTAGTCACTCAACCAACAAACGAGACCCGGAGGGGTGACATTGAGCCAATCTCAACTGAGGCGCCAGGAGGACCGACCCAAAGAGAGGTTCTCCCAGAAGCAGACGTTTATGGGTTTGAAGTAGAGCCCCTGACAGACCCAGAAGGCAAGGGAGTTGAGGCGGAAGAGAGTCAGAGTGTCCGGACTCCTCCTGAGCCAATTGCAGGTCCAGCAAGAGAAAACACCATAGAACAAGAGGAGGGCAACGAGTTGCCACCAGGAATATCAAAGACCAAGGAGACGCTGAAAGGAGATAAGTGGCCAGAATGGCAAGTAACAAAAGGGAAGGTGGTTGTTGATGAGACAATTGAAGAAGAGGTCGATACAACAAGGAAAGAAGACTTGAGCGAAGGGGAACTACAGGGTGACCGTAAGTTGAAAAGGAAGAGAGTAGCAAATAGAAGGGACGCAGGTCCTGAATGGGCATTTGTAACGTCAGCTGAGTGGCAACAAGAGTTCTTGGCATTCTATTTTGATCGAGAAGTCCATGGTCAATACTATGGTACCTGACTTTGGCTACAAGGAAAAGAGACTGTGTTAAGTTGAAGTTGAATTAAAGAAACCTGAGAAAAGAGACTGATAAGTTACTGGATGTGACACTGTTAACCCGAATTGACCTTTTGAAAACTGATTGTGACAAGCTGCTAACCAAATTGACAAGGATCCTTGGAGTGAATGAGAAAGCTGTAAATACTTGCCAAAGAGAGAGAATCTGCTTAGCTTTGCTTAAAAAAAAAAAAAAGCTTTAACCATCCTCAGTTGGTTTCTAGTTTACACTTATAGCATTCTACTTTCTGATTCTTTACAGATCATGCCTGGCATGGGAGATGATAATGAGGGGAGTAAGCGGTGTAAATATTTGGGTGTTGTATGTGTGATATTCATTATAGCTTTGTTTGTGGAAATGCGATTGGTGGATGAGAATGAGACTAACAATGCTACAATTCCTGAGACTGCTACACTAACACCTTGGGAGAGGTTTGAGCAAGATACGAAGTATTTGCATGAGGAAACTAACACAAAAGGGGAACTGTCTACTAATGTTTTCTATTGCTTGCTGAGTGAGTAAGTCGACTCTATGGATGCGAAAGCTTGCTATGTGTGCACACAAATTCCTGTTTCAGTACAAGAGGGAGTTACCTACCATAGTTTGCCCCTAACCTATGGGATAAGCTGTAGTTTGCTACTAACACGTTTCTATAAACAAGAAGAAGTGCAATATTTTTACTCCAACCACGACTTAGTATTCTCTTATGTGCCTATCATAGAAGATTTGAATAGCGTAGCTAAATATTATGCCATAAAGTTGATTAAAGGGTTCTTTGAAGCGAGAGTAGCCATTAGTACATCTTATGCACACCGCAATAATTTGATTTGCTTGCTCACACCTGTAGAGAAAAACTTTCTAGATCACACTGAAGATAGAAGAAGGGTTCTGAAGGGGAAATTAGAAAAGGGCTTGCAGCAACAATCCTTTATTAATAGTGGGAGCTACAATGGAGTAAGGGACAAGGGAAATTAGCTTTAGATGCACTACATGTTGGGGATAGTTTTCCCAAAGATATATCAGCTAGAGGATTTAAAGAAGTTTCCGAAAGTGTCTGAATTACTTCGTACTAGACAAAAGAGAGAAACTGCTGCTGGTGTAGTAGGAGACATATTTGGAGCAATAATTCCTTCAGTGGGAGTTATTTTAAACTCCATAAAGATTTGAAAGTTGTCTACTATTGTGGATAACATGCTGACAAATTTCACAGGGGCTATACTCCTGATGGATACTGAACTTGCTGCGGAGAGGGCTATGAGTCTTCAAAACAGGCTTGCTTTAGACATTCTTTTAGAGAAACATTTCGGAGTCTGTAAGATGCTTAATGATCGTCACTGCTGTGCCTACATACCTGATAATAGTAATGAGATGAATTGAAAGAACCTGGAGTTTGGGAAATGGTTGGAAAAGGACTTGCTCATGTGGGAAGCTGGTTTAGTAGTATTTGGCATGGGATATTGGGAAAATTAATACAGGGAATAGTAATTGTTTTGGCTTGCTTATTTGGGCTATGGTTATCATGCAAAATTAGTAAAAGAATTAAAGCAAAATTGGCAAAACATAATGCGAGGAGGGAAGAAAAGAAAAGGGAGAAAATGTTCAGAGCAAAATATGAAAAGGCAAAACCAAGGGAAGAAATTGAAATAACAGAATTTAGAAAATGAAAAGTTTAGGAAAGAAAGGATTTGTGTGATGACAAGAGTAATCAGAGGAGGGATTGTTGGAGTGTAGCTTTTATATTCAATATTAACATGAAAAGCTTGCAAAATAATGTATAATGAAGCTGCGTTGAAAACGTGATAGAAGAAAAATAATGTTTGCGTTTGAAATGTGTCCACGGGGATTGGCCACCAATGTAAACGATGATTAATGAAATTGACAAATGATGAATCAATAATGTACTAATGTATGATTTTGTATTAGCACTAAGAGTTATATGTTAAGGTTTTGCTAAATCACTCACTAGGCCTTAGTTAGCAAGGGTCGGGCCTAGCTGCCTGGTCTCATATTAAATGTGTTTTTCTAACGTGCAATGTGCTGTCTTCCTGAAGGACATGAAACAGTACTTTTCCAGAAGCTAGAGATGTGTGTGTAACCGTAGTAAATTCTTTCTCATGAGACCCGACTTGCTCAAGGGGACATTCTTGCCGAATACAACAGTGTAAGTCGCAACAGGTACAAGGTCGCCTAAACTGGTAAAGACAATGGAACTACTGACTGGAGCGAGGAGTGTAACTTTTCTTACCTATCATTCTACCCGTTGAAGACGTAAATTACAGGAGCCAATAAACTGCATGAGAACTGTTTTAGGTGAAAATTCTAGTAAGGTGATCAACGGATCATTGGACAGATATAACGATGCACCAAACATTGACCAATTGGAAATTGGAGACTTGTCTGGCAAATTCAATTTAACGACGTGTCACAAGAAGAAACCAGCCATTACCTAGCCTTTACGCACCTTTTACTGAGCTATTAGAGGGACACCCCTGCCGTTACTCTGACATTCCGGCTTAGTCTTTGCTGTTCTGATACTTTGAACCATCCTCACCTTTCTTGCCTTGCCCGATACTTGCTTCTCCTCCTTATGAGGGAAGTATTCCTATTACCCCATCTTGCCGAGATTTTGCTGTTCTATCCTGGCTCATGGCGAATGAACTGCTGTCCTGAGGACGAAGACTGACTCTGTATGCTGACCCATTACGGAGGGTAACTATATGGTGATAAATTGCAATTGTCTGTTGGCCTTTCCTTTCTAGGTACCAACTGCTCTTTTGACAGAGGCCATAGTTAGATGGTTTCTAAATTTGTCTTGCTAAATTGGTTTGCATGAAGCCCAACATGCTGATGCTAATTAGAGGTTAGTTGAGGAATTCACCAATATTGGGTGCAAATAGACAAATGACTGAATCTTTGCTTTGCTGAATAATGTACTAATGATGCTCTGCTGAAGTTGATTCATGTTGACGTCGTGCTTTGTTAAAATGTTCATGATCTTTGCTTTGATAAAGTCTTATTCAAGTTGCTATATTGTTACTTTGTTAATGTGTTTGTTTGTATTGAGACTAATGAACTTGCTAGTAGAGTGTAACAAATAGGGAATAAATATCTTAAATCTTACTAAAGGTTGTGTGGTTATTCATGGCTGAAAGGTCATGGTGTGTTCTGATATTTATTAATGATATTAACTGATTTGATTAATTTGTTATTGTGAATATTGATGAGATTATCGATTTATTGATTGCAATGCTGAATAAATATCTCGTCTTAAAGTGTCTCCAATCCAGGTCAAAAGATTAATTGGCCTAAAAAGAGTCCCCGTGAAAATAAAGTAACTAGGCGGGACGCGTTATCACCATCCACCAAACTCTAAATCAGGCCCTCTGACTTTGACAATTAGTATCCTTCTACAGCGAATAGAAATTTGTAGGGAATTGTTGATTGCAAACTTATTTGAGCTCAAATACAACTTTAAAAAGTATTTTTTTTTGTAAATGTGTAATGATGGTCCACGTTTTCCTTATGAGAAAGTGAATTTTATTAGGTGACAGAAATCTTATTAAAAAAGAGTTCAAAAAGCAATGTTTTCGTTTTTCTTTCCGAAAGTAATCTTTTTTTGAGCTGTATTCACTCATGGCTAATAGCTTCTGATAGGTCAGGTCTTTCACTTACCAATCTTGCTGTCTCAAAAGGATGTACTTCCTTCACTACTTCAGTTTCTAGCACACGCAGGACAATGTACTGCTTGTTTTATTTTAATTGTAGTTATATGGCACTTCTTACCCCTGATGAGGGTCTGATGTGCATTGCAGATGTGTGGCACACTACTCTGTCGGAGCGCCATGGACGCAAGGCAATCTTTGTAATGTGGCCTATAGGATTAGAGATGGTGCCTTGCATTAGGTCCTGAGTTGTGACTTAATGTTGTTTTTGTCACTGCACCTGTACATGAAAAGGTGTAAAGGAGTTAGGGGGAGTTTCTCAACAATAATCACTGGATTAACCATTAACTTAGGGCTCTGGAGCAGTGCGGGCCAGCATAAAATGCTTTAACGCCCCGTCATGGGTAGTAAGCACTATGTAACTGCAATTACAATACAATAAAATAAGACGCTGTAATTTATTCAATCATGTTATTGGGTGCACTCTAGGATCAGAGGCATGCTCTGTTCAACAGTTCAGACAGACGTGAAGAGTTTAATTATATTTCAGTCCTAGTGGACTTAAACAGAGTATATAGTAAGTTACACATTTCCCAGTGGCCAACATGCACGTAAGCAGTTTAAGTATGTTTCAGTTCTAGTGGGCCTTAATAAGAGGAGTACAGTCAGAGAGAACTGACAGTTCAGAAAATATAGATTAATCTATGTTTTTTTCTGGCCCTAACCTTTCTTCATTTGGTTGTCATCTAAATAAATTAAAACTTTGGCCAACCAGAGTGTAGATTACAACACCTGCTGGAAGAAAAGTCTGTGTTTAACCAGAAAAGAGTCCATGTTCTGCAGTACAACTTTACAAGCACAATGTAATCACTAATATGCTTTTTTCCGGAGCTTCATTGAGCTGATGAAAGTGTCTGTGCAGGCATGCACGTATTGTATTGTAATTAGATTAATACAGTGCTTATTGTCCCTGACGAGTCATTGAAGCACTACCTGGTGGGTAGGACGCTACTCCTAGAACCAAGATTGGAGATTAACCCAGCAGTTATTGTTGGTTACAAACATTCCGTTCATTTACTCTAGTTTCTTTGTAGTAATTAACATTACTACCAGTTAGGTGTGATCATCAGTGAGGGAAATGCGACATCAGGCAAATGCTTGGTGATATACATAAACAGGCTGGAGTAGATTAGGTACTGTTAGGTTAAAAGGGTATGATTTTAAAGAAGGACAGGTGATCTATGAAATGAGGAGTGAGCCATTTTGAAGAACTGATTAAGGCAAACAGACATGATACTGAGAGGTGGCTATACTCAGAAAGCATGACGAGGATGGAAAGTAAGAATAGGGCAACTCTGAATAAAGAAAGGGCAGCAATCAACCATAAGTAACTTAGGGGCATATTTATACTCCGTTTGCGCCGAATTTACGTCGTTTTTTTCGACGCAAATTTGACGCAAAACTAACTCCATATTTATACTTTGGCGTTAGACGCGTCTAGCGCCAAAGTTCATGGAGTTAGCGTCATTTTTTGTCGTGAACACCTTCCTTGCGTTAATGAGATGCAAGGTAGGTGTTCCCGTCTTAAAAAATGACTCCCAGGCATGTGCGTGGTATTTATACTCCCGGGCAAAAATGACGCCCGGGAGTGGGCGGGGCAAAAAACCCCGCATTTGCGCCTCTTTTTAACGCCTGGGTCAGGGCAGGTGTTAAGGGACCTGTGGGCTCAGAATGAGCCCAGAGGTGCCCTCCCCTGCCCCCAGGGACATCCCCTGCCACCCTAGCCCACCCCAGGAGGACACCCAAGGATGGAGGGACCCATCCCAGGGAAGAAAAGGTAAGTTGTGGTAAGTATTTTTGTAAAAAAAATTTGTGGCATAGGGGGTCTTGATTTGTGCCCCCCTACATGCCACTAGGCCCAATGACCATGCCCAGGGGACATAAGTCACCTGGGCATGGCCATTGGGCAAGGGGGCATGACTCCTGTCTTTGCTAAGACAGGAGTCATGTTAATGGCGTCTGGGCGCCCCAAAAAAATGGCGCAAATCGGGTTAAGATGATTTTTTTGCCTCAGCCTGACTTGCCCCATTTTGGGACGCCCAAACGCCATTTTTCCCTACGCCGGCGCTGCCTGGTGTACGTCGTTTTTTTTCACGCACACCTGGCAGCGCCGGTCGGCTAACGCCGGCTAATGCCATTCAATAAATACGGCGCCCGCATGGCGTTTCAGAATGGCGTTAGCCGGCGCTAATTTTTTTGGCGCAAAACTGCGTTAGCGCAGTTTTGCGTCACAAAGTATAAATATGGCCCTTAATGTTATGTTTTCATGCATGGTTTAGGAGTAAAGCGACAGAAGGCTTTCTGAGATAGCAAACAATCTGAGGACATAGCTGTATGAAGAAACAATACTATGGGGCGATTACGACCTTGGCAGATGGGATACTCCGCCACAAACGTGATGGATATCACTGTCTACCATATTACAAGTTCCATTCTAAGCTATGGAACTTGTAAAACGGCGGGCGGGATATCTGTCATGTTTGTGACAGAGTATCCCATCTGCCAAACTCGTAATCAGGCCCTATATCTGGAGCAGTTAGCTTAAACATGCATGTACAAGTGTACAGATCATTTAAACATTAATGGCCCAAGCCTTCTGTGTGAAAAGCCTAGGGGGACCCTTTCAAACATAGTCTGGAGTATCCCAAAACTGTTACAGGGTATGTTCAATGCACAAGGGGGGTGTGTGTGCAGATGCCTTCTTTAGAGAAAGTCTAATTTAACGTTCTTCCCTCACTCAATCACTCACTAAAAAGGAGTTATTTGGCCCTGGTTGACAGCATCTCACCAATGCGCAGTGAGATTTATACCTTGTTAGGTCCCAGCCTACCATATGGTGCAACTGTCTGATTTGCTACAAACATATTGGGGACACTCTGAAGAATGCATTCCCCTCCATTGCTTAGCATTGGTTTTGTAGTTTGTAACTCACATTTGCTTGGTTTCTATTTGCTGGTTTTATTTGTTTTAGGCTGTGCAGTGGGAGTTCATCCCTTCCATGGCCCATGCCATATATGGTGTATCTTTCCACAAGTGCTCAATTTTCTTGGCACATTTGCTTTGCCTTCAGAGACAGAGGACAAATGTCAATCCCTCTCTTCCAGGGAGTTTGGTGTTTACTTTATTTCTCTAACTTCAAAGAGAGACGATTTATGTGACAATCATGCTGTTACCTGTGTGCTGGAGGAAGGCTGTAGGATGATATTTTTTTTAGCACATAACAAAATTGAAGTGTCTTTAAATAAACCTTGCAGATTTTAAATAATATATCAGATTTAGGAAAGCACACATGAACCACATTTCTAGTAACTCTAATGTGAGGTGGAAACAAATATTTTAATACGATCAAACCTAACCATTACATCAGGTAATTACCTTTCTACACATTAGCATTTGCGTGATGTATACCTTTAGCAGTAAAACTGTATGTCTGTGCAAACGTAATCATCATTTTAACTAAAAGTATGTTTTCTGTAATTGTAGTGTGCTAACACATCATTTATACTCCACTTTACCCCACTGCACTCTTCTCTGCCCCACTCCATGCCACTGTACACTACTCTGCACCACCTCACACTATGCCATTCCACTGTTAACTCCACACTATGTCACTGCACTCTACTCTGCACCACTCTACTCTACACCTCTATACTCTACTCTGCACCACTCTACTCTATGCTATAGCACTCTACCCTGCTCTTTGTTGCTATGCACCACTGTGCTCTTCACCACTGCACTCTACAACACTCCAGTACAGGCCACTCTACTCTCCACCTCTCCACTATGATCCATTCCACTATATGCCACTCTACTCTGCAATAGTGTATTCCATGCCACTGCGCTCTACACCAATGCACTGTACTCTGTACTACTCCACTCTATGTTAGTGCACTCTATGCCAATCCACTCTATGCTGCTGTGATCTACTCTACACCACTCCACTCAATGCCACTGCATTCTACTCTGAAACCATCTCCCTTACATCACTGCATATAACACCACTTCACTCTGTGCAACTCCACTCTGTGCCACTCCACTGCACTCTATGCCAATGGAATCTACACTGCACTAGTCCACTCTGCATCACTCTACTCTACATGACTGCACCATACTCTAATCATTGCTCTCTACGCCATTGCACTCTACATCACTTTACTCAAAACCACCGTACTCTATGCCAATATACTCTACTCTGCAATGCTCAACACCACTGCACTCTACCCAACTGCGCTCTACACCATTGTACTCTGTCACAGCATTCTACACAACTCTATTCTACTTTGCACCACCGTACTCTAGGTCACTGCTCTCTACGCCACTGTACTCTTCACCACTGGACTCTACACCACTGTAGTCTACACCAATGTATTTTTAGTCACAGCACTTTGCTCTACCACACTGTACTCTGCACTAATGCACTCTCCACCACTTTACACCACCCTAATCTGCTCCACTCTACTCTGTACCACTGCACTCTGTGCCATTGCACCCTACTCTGCATGACTCTACTCTTTTCCACTCTAATGCACTATACACCAATGCACTATATCCCAATGTACTGTATGCCAATACACTCTATGCCACTACACTCTGCACCACTCTAATCTACTGTGCACCCACTGCACTCCATTAAACTGCACTCTACACCACTTTAAACTATGCCTCTCTGTTCTACTCTGCACCACTCTACTCTATGCCAGTGCACTATACCCCTGTACTAGTTACCAATGCAGTCTTTGCCACTGCACTCTACACCACTCCAGTCTAGGCCACTACACTCTACTCTGCACCACTCATCTCTATGCCACTTCACTCTACTCAGAAACAATCTACTCAACACCACTGTACTCTGTGCCACTCTACTCCACTCCAATCTACACCACTGTGCTCTAGGCCACTGCAATCTATGCTAGACTACTTAATGCCATGCTACTCTACCCTCCACCACTCTACTCTATGCCACTGGACTTTATGCCACTCTACTCTAAGCCACTGCTCTCTACACCAAAACGCTCTATACCACTCTACTCAAAACCATTGACTCTAAGCAACTGCACTCTATGCCATACTACTCTGCACCACTGCACTCTATGCCACTCTACTCTACTCTGCAACACTATATTCTGTGTCACTGCACTCCATGCCACTGCATGCTACACCACTCCACACCATTGTGCCCTCTGTCACTCCACTCTATGCCGCTCTATTCTACTCTGCACCACTGTACTCTGTGGTACTGCTCTCTACACCAATGCATTCTATGCCACTCTACTCTGCACCACTGCACTATATGCCACTACATTCTCTGCCACTGCACTATATGCCACTCAACTCTAAGCCACTCTACTGCACTCTATGCCAATGCACTCTATACCTCTACAGTTTATGCCACTCTACTCTGCGTCACTCCATTCTACCCCACTCCACGCTATGCCACTCTACTCTACACCACTGTACTCTACACCAGTCTACTCTACACCTCTGTACTCTGCCTTGGACCACTCTACTCTACCCTACACCACTCTAATCTCTGCCACTATACTCTACTCTCAATTTACTCTATGCAACTGCACTCTATGCCGCTGCATTCTATGCCACTCTACACCACTCTGCTCCACTCCATCCTGTGCCACTGCACTTCATGACATTGCAATCTATGCCACTGCAGTCTATCCTGCACCACTCCACTCTACTCTGCACCACTCTACTCTACTGCATTCTATGTCACTCTACATCACTACACTCTAAGTTAATTCAATCTACACCACTTTACTCAAAATCAATGCACTCTACACCACTCTACTATGCACCACTGTACTTTACGCCATTTCACTCTAAGCCACTCTACTCCATTCTTTGAGACTCCACTCTATGCCACTACATTCCATGATACTTCACTCTATGACTTTGTACTTCAATAAACTCTACTCCCCTCTGTGAAACCCTACTCCACTCCATGCCACTCCAATCTACAACACTCGTTTCCACTCTGTGCCACTCTACAACACTATTCCATTCTGTGGCGTTCAATCCAACTCACTCTACTCCATGCAACTTTACTCCACCTTATTCTACAACACGCTATTCCATTCTTCTCCACTCCACTATTACACTCTATGTCACTCTACTGCTTGCAACTCTACTCTACGACACTCTACTCCACTCTGCCACTCCATGATACAACACTATACTCCACTCTGCTCCATTCTATGCCTTTCGCCTTTACTACACTACTTCACTTTATGCCATTCCACTTTTTGACAATCTACTCCACTTTATGCCACTCTACAACACTCTACTCCACTCTATGCAGCATCCTTCACACCACTTCACTCTGCTCTGTGCCACTCTACAACACTCTATACCACTCCACTCTAAGACATTCTACTCCACTCTGACACCGACATGCTGTAATGTAATCAGTCATGCTATTGATTGCGCAAGCATATACCTTCCATTTGATTTTGCACTCTAGGATCAGAGGCATGCCTCGGCTGAGCAGAGGCATGACTCTCCACTCCACTTTACTCCACTCTACGCTAATCACCCCTACAGCACTGTACTCCACTCTATGCCATTCCACTCTACAACACTCTAATCCCTCCATGACACCCACAACACTCTATGCCACTCCACTCTACACCCCTCCATGACACTCCACTCCATGTCACTCAGTTCTACTCTACATCGCTCTACACCAGTACGCACTCTATGCCATTTCACGCAACTCTACAGCATTCCATGACTCTCTAGGCAATTCTATAACACTCCACTCTACTCAACAGCACTTTCCTTTATGACATTTTTCTCCACTCCTCTCCACTCTCCTTTACCCCACTAACTTTTAGGTATGCTGCACAACAGCCATGTCAATAGTTCTTGCATAGGCAAGACCTATTGGCTTTGTCAATGCTTGTAATGTTATGTAATGCTACTCCAGCTTGTTCTCAGCACACAAGAGGAATTGCAGATACAAAAGGTGCCTAGTATTATCATCTCAATTGTTTAGTTTATGTGGCTATTGTGGTACATGCATTGTATAAGTGAAGCAGAGTATTGGAGGACTGTGGTTTACATTTTGGAAGCCCCTAGGCTGTCCATGTGCACAAAATTGGGGTAAGGTCAGTTGAAGTCTGTTGCTGACATTGTTGAAGCAGAAGGGAAGAGACCAAGACAAGGAAGTGTGTACAGAGGAGATAGTGCTCCTACAGAACATTGATTAGGAGAGTTTGGTGATAGTGGCTACTGATTAGTCCTCCTGGGCACTTTCACTTGGGAGATGATGGAGGTGAAGGGTGGAACTGCACTCTCTGCTGTGGGAGGCCATGCGTTTGATATTCACTGTCTGTGTTGCTGTGGATAGGTGTGGAATGTTCACACCTTTTGTGCTTCTGTTTTGGGTATTCCAGGCTGGAGACCTTGTGGGGAAACTGGCAGGCCTGACACACTGTTCAAGGAGGGACAGCCTCCTAAGCAATCAACAGCAAGGACAGAAGATTCAATTCCTCTTGTCATGTGCTCCGGATCACCCTGTGTCCACTCGAATCCATCCAAGATGGCCACAGACTCTAATAAAAACAATAACATCCTTTTCAGCAGTGATAGATATTTGTGATGAGCATGTTCACCAGACGTCTTCCTCTCACTTCTTCAGATTCACTCCATGGCTGTGGGGTGCCATGACAAAACCACTCATTAAAATCAGTCCAGGTGCCGCTGGTCCCAGGCTGGGGCCATCCTAATGCCCATTGCTGGAAAGATGAATTAAAGAAGAAGAGGTGCAATTACATTCTGAGCAATGGATGTGTGTGCACTATATGTGAGCATATTTGTCTGTGTCTGTATGTGTGTGGGTTTGTGTGTGTGTGTATGTCATTGAGAGCTTGTGTTCCAAGCACAATCAGCATGTCAGATTTGGCTAATCGGATAAAAAGGTACTTGGCAGTATTTATACTGACAATTAAAACAATTGATTGCATGCTTTAAGTATTTATGGCTGGAATTCCAGCTGCTACTACACAGCACTATAGTGAATCGTTCTTTGACAAACTGTTCAATTCTGGCCTCGCTCTCGGTGTGTCATTTCAGAATGCAATTCTCCTGGGCACCAATGCAACCTCAAATAATGGAAAATTGTCCAAAAGAGTAAAATAAGGTATTGCGCTTTTCAATTTTCTTTTTTATTCTGCAACTGTGGCCATTGGCCTCTCTTGTATGGTGGCAGGTTAGAGTACTTGTAAAACCATTGTGACTGAAAAAATATCATGGGGCATTATATTGAAGTTAAATACTTAATTTTGAGTCTGCTTATAATATCACTGTTACAAATCTTGTTTACTAATGCAAAATGGTATTATATCTAAATTATGTTGTCACTATCATTTTGATGATTCTAACCTTGATTTAAAAAAAATGTGTTAGGTGTTAGTTTTTTCTGTTTGTGTTTGGTTTATTTTAATATTGCAAATGGGTTTTGAGTTATTGCCACAGTTTGGGTGGGTATTATTAAAATAATAATTCATTTTTAAAATGTTGGGCTTAATATTGTTTTTGTTTGGGGGTTATTTTATGACTTAATAAATTATTCTGATTCTGCTTTTATATAGAAGTATAACATAACTCAACCTCAATTTATATAATTCATGTAAATATATGTTAAATGTTAGTATAATATATTTGCTCCAACCCTCCAACTTAAGACACACCCACCAATGTTTCTTGTACTGTATTTAGAATAGTGAATAACAATGTTTAACATTTTCACTTTCCTCAACGTTTGGAGGCTCGGAATAGGAATATCATGTTACTGCCACCTCATTCGTTCACTTTCACAGAGGAGACAGAATAGTAATTCTTACCTCTCAATTTTGGGGATTTTCCCTAATGTTTGGGGGCTTATATTTAGAATAGTATAATTGTCCACATCTCTCAAAAAACAGGTATGCACTTTATTGTTCATTGGACTGCAGTTAGAATATTAAATGGAATTCCCCGAAATTATTCACTTTCCCCAGTATTTGTTGTAACAGTAGTATTTTTGGTCCCCCCTAACTTTAAACACTTTTCCTAATGCTTGTTGGACTGGAATTAGAACAGTAAATGTACTCTTCTAAATCGTGCACTTTTCCCAGTGTGGAGAGGTGTGGAATACTATATTTCTAACTGGTTTATACCTGTTCATCATATTTTCTAGATTTACCAGAGTTAGGGTAGATCTTCACCTTCTAGACTGTACACTTTCCCCAATGTTTTTGAGCTGGTGTTAGAATTGTAAATATTACCTCTTCAAATGTGGTGCTGATTTCAACATTCCTAGAGTTAGAATGTTAAATTGTATGCTTCCAAATTATGCATTTTTCACAAAGTCCATGGTTTAGAGCTTGAAAAGTATAATTACTTCCTCTAAACTTGAAACAGTTCCCCAATGTTTGTTGGACTGGATTTTGGGTTGTAAATATGACTCTTCAAAATTATGCACTTTTACCAATTGTTGGGGGGTTGGAGTTATACTAGTATATTTTTTTATACCCCAACATTATACACTTCCCTCTGTGTTTGTTTAACTGGACTTAGAATAGTAAATCTTACCTCTCTAAGGCGTTGATTTTGACTTTGGAGGACGGTGTTATGAGTGTCACCATGGCAGAGTACTTTACTCTCACAATAGTGCAAGTACTCCGCCTGCCAAATTAAGAGATGTCCACTGGCCAGGCTGATATCTCCTGCATTTACAGGAACCACCATAATGTCATTTTTTGTAAATGCATAAGGTTGTGCTGTATGAATCCATCAACATGACAGCTCTGCACTGCATAATTTCATTCTTTTTTTTTTTTCAAAAACAAAATCCCCCAAAACTGGTCATGTGTCCACCCACTCTAAATCGGATGGGCATACACATAGCCAAACATCCAAAAGCTGTTACTCTCTTGGGCCATCAGAGAAGTATGTAGGTGGTGGAGACAGATTAGTCTCCGTGTTGCACATACTGAAGAGTCATCCGTCTGTAAATCAGGTGGGCAGACTTCTAGTTTGACGTAGAGGGAACACTATTGCCTATGCAACAGAATACTCTCTCTGCCAAATACTAAAACATGCCCTAATTGATGCTATTCCCGTAATGTTTGGGGATATGGAATTAGAAGAGTATATACTCTCCTCATTTAGACACTTACCCAAGTGAAGTAGACCTAAAGGTCAAATTGCAAATGTTACCTTTCAAAAGTACGCACTTTCCAAAATTTCTGTTAACCTAGTATTAGAATATTAAACCTTACTCTTCCAAATTATGCACTTTCCACAATTTTGGGGGATTTGGAGCTATAATAGTATAATTGACCTCACCCAGCTTTATACAATCCAATGTTTTTTTGACTGGAGGTAGAACCTTACTGTTCCACACCATTCAGTCAAATTAAATGAAAAACATGAAAATAGGGTTGAACAGTCAGGTAAGTAATATATCAATTAAAGCTGTTTTTCTACATTTACATAATCATTTACTTTTTTCATATTCAAATAATATTTTGTATGATCTATAATTGGTAATAAGTTGCATAGCAAATGTTGACATAATTACAGTTTTTACAGGTTAACAATGCATAACCTTGTGTACAATTGCACATTTTAGTACATTAAAAACAATATATAAAATATATATTTTCATATTTTTTACAGCAAAATATAACATTTTGCATTGACTCTAATGTATTTTAGTCTCTCTTTAATTTTAATTTTGCACCACTAAGCCCATCCTAGAGCTCAAGTCTTTAGCATCCGATGACAAGGAAAACGTCTGCAGGTTCCCTGTTATTTAGATCAGGTAAGGAAGCTTGAATTTTATATGTATTTGAATTAAATAGACTAGGTAATTGCACCATAAGTTATATCATGTGTGTTTTGGGTACACTAGTACATCCAACAGGTTGATTACGGTAAGATGCTGCTGCTTGCAACATTGAGACTTATTTGGGTATATTCATTAGATCCTTGAATATCAAGTTTGCAATAACCAATGCTTGTTAAATGTCTCATTTATTATAACAAATGCCTGTTGATTCTGCACATTGTATTCCACCTGCTCCAACTGTAACTGCCAAAACATGTGCTCTTCACAATGTGATCTGTATTGGACATCTGCCACAATCAGAAGGATAATTGCTAATTTCCTTCACAAGCAACCAACAGCCTTTCCACCTGCTCCAGCTGTAACTCCCAAAATATGTACTCTTCACAATGTGATCTGTATCGAACATGTGCCTCAACAAGGGGGATAATTGCTCAATTCCTTAACAAGCAATTAACTGCCAAAAGGCACATATGCACATTTGAATATTTAAGGATGGTTGTAGGTCTGAGGCCTGCTTGGCTTCGTACCTATTGCCCTGCTCACCTGTTTCCAGTCAAGTTGAGTTCCTGGTCCTCCAGCCTACCTCTAGTCGAGATTCAGTGCAAGTCAAGCTCCTTGTTCTTCAGCCTGCCTTCAGTCGAGTTCCAGTGTTCCTCATTCTCCGAACGCTTCCAGTTGAGTTCAAGCATTTCTCGTCCTCCGGACAGCCTCCAGTTGAGTTCTGGCGATCCTCACTCTCCGGACTGCTTCCTGTAGTGTTCCAGCTCTCCAATTGCATCTCCTGCTGCAATCCTGTATTTCATGTAAAAGAGAGATAATAAGAAAAGTGAAAAAACCCAGTTTGGGTTCTTCTGAAATTTTCAAGCAAGTAACTTCATTTCAAGGTAAAGAAAGATTAATCGCTTAAATGAAACAAAACAGAGCTCTGTCTATTAAATAATTTATGACAATAAGAACTAGCATGATTTATCGTTTGGGTGGGAATCCAAGATATTACTAAACAGACATTATGGAAAGACGTATTTCCTCTAACAAGCGCTTCCCTGAGAATTAGGAGATTGGAAATAGAGAAAGTTTATCAACACTATTATTTGCAAGAGATTACGCCAAAACACAGAGGAGCCCTTTAGTTAAGTTGATTGTTTTTGAGTTTGGACATTGTTTCCGAGACTCGGAAAGTATTGTAAAAAGAGGAAGAGACTTGTTCGGCCTTATAGAAAAGTATGCACAATGAGTCAACAATAACTGACATCATGCAATGTACAATAGTTTATGCAAGTTCAATGTATTAATTAAGTAATTACTTAGCAAAAACTTTTCAGGGGTGATTTTAAGTCGGGTAATTGGCCCTCCCTCTCAAAATAGGACCAACTAGCGGGCATGGTCTGGCCACGATCAATGATGGCCGCCTAGTAGCCGAGCTCCGTAAGGCGGCGGACCGCGGGACTAGGGCGGCAGCGCCGGGGGCACACCGAAGGCCCCCCAACCATCGCCGGAACGGGTGCGGAGGATCAGAGGCACGGGTGAGCCGTTGGCTCGAGAGAGAGAAGTGCACTCTCCCCTGATAGACCGGGGAGAGCGGAGGACGAGATCGAGGCCTGCGGTGGGATGGAAAGCCGTGGCCTCGAGTAGGAGGGTGGCCCGAACCAGGAGGCGTGCCTCCCTCCACTGCGGACTCTGGGGGAGGCGGACTAAACCAATCCGCCTACCCCCGCCGACCTGAGTGGGAGACACCCGCTCCCCCCCTGAGCACCTGGGGAGAGCGGAAGATGAGCAGAGGCCCGCGGCGTGGAAAGCCGCGGCCTCGAATAGAAGGGAGGCCCAGCCCAGGAGGCGCGCCTCCCTCCTTCGTGAATTTCGGGGGCGGCGGCGGATGACCAGGAACTTCCCCGCCTGCCCCAGCAACCTACCCAACCTAGCTGGGGACCTGGAGAGCGCCACACTTGCGGCCCTTGCAATACTTACCCCTCCACCCTACGCCATAACGGAGGCCTGTAGAGGGGGGGAAAAACAAAAAAGCGAAACAACGAAAACACAAAATAACAAAAAACTATAAAAAAAGAACAAAGAAAAAAGAAGAATAAAGAAGTACTGAGTAGAAGAACAAGAAGAAGAAGAAAGAACAAAAAAAAGAAAAGAAAGAAAGAAAGAAGGGAAGTAAGAAAGGAAAAAAGATCAGGGACAATAACAACAGCTGTGCCCTCGAACACCCAGAAGGCCTGACCTAGGCAGCGCACCTCATCCCCACTCCTACTCCTTCTTCTTCTTTGTGGACCTCCTCGCCGACACAGGGGTCGGTGAGCGGCGGGGGGCCTCCTCGCTTACCCCACTCCCCCCCTCCGTAGTCCGGATCCTGGAGGGCCCCCGCCCCGACAGGATTGGGGGTGCAACTCATACGGTTAACAGAGGACAGCGACAATGCCGTGGGCCTCCCCTCTTGTCCCATTTGGAGCGGGGAGCTGTGAAACCCTCCACTCCCCCCCTTTTTTATTGGGGGATCCTGGATGCTACAACCTCCGGGCATCGCTGGTGCTCATCTTGGGGCCCTCTCATCTCCCATCAATGTAATGTCCGCCCGAACGCACTACCACACTGACCTCTTCCCTCCCTTGGAACAGTGAGAGATTGCCTGAGACTGCACCTGCATCCGGATTCACACTCTGCCCAAGCATCTGGATGTCTGCTCTCTGAGGTCATCTTGCAAGACCAAAAAAGTACCCATCTGAACTTGCTGATCACCTGGCACCCCCTCCCCTCCCACTCCCGTCCCACTCCCCCCCTTTTTCTACATTTTCTACGCTCTCTGCATCTGCTGCGACAAGTACAGGTACCCTTTGGATCTCTACCTGTACGGGGGAACCTGCAATCCCCAGGGGCAAGACGACAGGCAAAACATCGGGTAAACCAGCCTGCCAACTACTCTTCTCCGATGCCCTGTGTCAACAGAAACATCCTCCTGCAGAGGACCCGCTACCCCCCTCGTACCAACATGGCAGATGACACGCAAGGTGTGTCAATGGACCGTATATTACAGGAGATATCGGCGGTGGGTCGCAAACTTGAGGGCATGGACAACGCCATGGTGGCGCTGACGGCAGAGACAAGATCTATGCGCCTGGAGATAGCGGGCTTTCAGTCGCAAATCTCAGGGCTAGACCATCGAGTGACAACAGTGGAAACCCAAGTGGCCTCCTGGACGGACAGAGACCAGGAACTCCTGCACCTTCGTAGTAAACTAACTGACTTGGAGGATAGAAGTCGCAGAAACAATATACGCCTTCTTGGATTTCCGGAACGCATTGAAGGCGCGGACATACTCTCCTACCTACGGGACACATTCCCCAAGCTAACGGATACAACATTTCATCCTCCTTTGGAATTTCAAAGGGTGCACAGACTTAGTTCTAAGAGACAAGACGGAAAGGGACGCCCTCGCCCAATCATAGCCTGTATGCTGTGCCATGGGCAGACTCGCCAACTGCTACAGGCAGCCCGAATGCAAGGTCCCCTTCAGTTGGGTACCCTGGAAATCCGACTTTCAGCTGATTTTTCTAAAGAGACTGCAGAACGAACGAGAGCTTTCTTTTCTCTTCGCCCTCGTCTTCGCCACTTAGATGTGAAATTCAGCCTATTTGAACGGGCCAGGATTTGGATCACTAAGAACGGGGAATCACAGATCTTCTATGACCCGGAGGACCTGCGAACATTCCTAGAGGGACTCCATGACCAGACACAATCCATGGAAACAACAGTTCAGACCCCCCAGGACATAGGGCCTACCCTCAGGAGCCGGCCACCCAGACACCGCACCTGATCCTGACAGAAGATCAACCATGGATCCCCAAACCAGGGGAAGAGACCTAGAGAGACTTACAAAAAGCCATGACGACAGGGGACAAGTACTCCAGGTGGTGGCGATGTACACACAGCTGTCGGATAGAGACAAATCCTGATCCCCTTTGAAACCCACTGTGGCCCCCACCTGAGGTCGAACGGGCACTGTGCTCTTCGGGGCTTTCGCTATCGTAAACTATGGACTAATACAGATGTGCCAAAGGGATCCTGCGGCGGAGAAGACCAAATGGAGAGATGAGTACTTGATTTTGTGCACCCATAAGACAATCTAATACTGAGAGCCATTGCCTCGGATCGGCCTCGATTGTTTTTGATTGTTCTTGATTGTTCTTGCTTATTACCATCTGTTTTCGTATATCCTCTCTTGCTCTCTCTTCCCTTGGAGGTGCCGGAATTCCCCCCTCCCCCCCTCTTTTCCAGTAGCATTACCCCCGTTTTATCCGGTAAAACGATCTGTCGCACCCCTAGGAACTGTTAGAACTGTTATACTGTTCCTATTTCCTGCTAATTCGTACAGGTTTGGTTTGTTTTTCAATGAGTGCTGTGGAGGGCCCACTGTGGGCGGAAGAGTAAAGTAGAATATAGTTGCAACAGCCTAGCGTATAGGAGCAGTGTAGCGCTTTAGATAAAATTAATATTCATGGTCCTCACGGCTAAATCCCTCTAGATACGACCAAGGTACTGAACCTGTCTCCCAAAAACCCTGCAGATATATCCAGCGCTTTTCTCCTGCTCTCCGCTTCCTCCCCTTATATCCCTCTTCTCCCCTCCCCCCTCCTCTTCTAAAGGTACAGCACCATCCCGTCTCTAAGCCACCATAGGAGCAGCACATGCCCTCTACATTACCCCCCCGGCCTCTCATTTCACTTCCCTCCTGTGTAGCCCAGACCCACGCACAGATGGAAGAATCAGTACTGGGGGGGTCCAGGGTGCCGCGCGTGTGCCACCCCCACTCGGCGCGGGGCCCGCTGGCCGGGCATCGGAGCTCGATAGGCCTATGTTTTAGACCCGCAGGTTACTGTTCAAGCGCCGGGGCTTTAGTCCCGATCAACTTCTCTTTCTTCTAATCTTTCTTCTCTCCTCCAGTCTTGCCTACTGGTTCCCTTTCTCTGCTGGCTCTTTTCTTTTCCTTCCCCTCCTCTTATCATCCTACATACTTATTGTCTCCTCCTCCCCCCATCCTCCTTCCCCGTCTCTAGAGTCCGAGACCAGTCCCAACTTCCCCTCCCTCCCTCTCTAACCCCTTCTCTCCCTCTCCTGCCCTGCCCTTAGTGCCCACCCCCCCGGGTGGGTTTCCATAAGAAGCTGGGATGTCCGATATGAAGAAGGCACCGGCAGTACCCCTATGGATCATATCATGGAATGTAAATGGCCTTACCCATTTCATTAAGCGGAAAAAAGTTCTATCCTATCTTAACTCCAAACAGGCTGACATTGCTCTCTTACAAGAGACACACTTGGACAGACTAGAATCCGATAAACTACGACGCGACTGGGTTGGTACCGTCCTGTCTAGCTGCAACCCACCCTCACCCAGTACAGAGAACACTCCGAGAAAATGCGGGGTGGCGCTGTTACTGCGTAAAACCCTCCCTCACATGGTCATCAAATCATGGATTGACCCTGAGGGCAGCTATGTATTTGCCAAACTGAAGATAGGCGACTCTTCATTGTGCGTGGGCTCCGTCTACCCGCCAACGGGCCCCAAACGCCTCTTCTTCCTACAACTCAATCGACTTCTGACTGAGATAGGGGCATCTCGCTATGCAATAGGGGGTGATTGGAACATAGCCAGAGACGCGGTACTGGACAGAACAGGACCCCTGGATGTAAGTAACAATGCAGACAGAACCCTACAGACCGACATACTCTCGGACAATGGCCTAGTGGATCACTGGAGGCTGACCCACTCGACAGACAGGGAATTTACTTTTCTCTCACCGGTACACGTCACCCAGTCCCGACTCGATTATTTTCTTCTATCCCACAATCTTGTAGCCCGCACCCTCGATGACAGCATACTGGAAGGTGGCCTCTCAGACCATTCTCCAATCAGTGTAGCCATCCAGTTGGGCCTAGTATCCCCAGGCTGCAAGCTCTGGAGATTTGCAGTCCATCACTACCGATCCTCCCAAGGTAAGTTACAATTGCAGGACCATGCAGCCACCTTCGCCCAAGATAATCTAGGCACTGTTGATTCTAGTCCAATCATGTGGGCCGCAGCCAAGGCTTCGATACGGGGACAGCTCATGCGGGATGCCACTCTTGCGAACAGAGACAGAAAAGAACAACAGGCTGCACTGGAACTCGACATTCGCGGACTCACTAGGCAATACACTGCACACCCCTCCCTCGCAGGATGCCAAAACTTAGAGCGTGCCCAAATGGCCCTTAATGAGCTATATACTACCCAGGCTGAATATGCCCTACAGAGGCTACAAGGGAGACATTACGAACAAGGTGAGAAGACAGGGCGCCTGCTGGCAGCCCAGCTTCGCCAAAGAACAGCTGCTCTTGTCATCCCGCCTATTCGTGCCTCCTCAGGGGAAACACTAACACACCCACAAGCTATTGCAAATGGATTTGCGTCGTTCTACAGGTGCCTTTACACACCAGAAACAACGTCCAGTCCGGAGCAGACTACAGCCTTCTTGGAAGGCCTTGACTTACCCTCCCTGTCAGATGAGTGTCACAGTCTCTTAGAAGGGGAAATAAGCAGACAGGAAATAGAAAGAGTCATTTCCAACCTCCCCTACCACAAATTGCCTGGGGAGGATGGATTCCCAGCGGAACTTTACAAATGGGTAGGGAAAGAGGCGATCAATATCCTACTGAGTGCGTTTCCGTGTTCACTGCCGATTTTATCAAATTTAGTCTAATGGTTCCCATTTTTTGCCGCATTGTTGTGTTTGAATTTGAATCTGTGTATACTGATTTTTTAAAAGAAAACAAATTATTGCAGGGCCGATTTTAGAAGATATTTACTAGTTTTTAGGAGATATTTGTTTTTTTTAATGTGCCTTAACCTTTTAGTCTGGGAAAAAGCACCTTCCTTACCTCAATAATACTCTCCTGTGGGGGATATATTTTCGCTGGTGGTCCTTAAAGACTTTGGACCCATTCGGTGCAGGAAGTTTGGGCCTGTTACAGCCCACTTCCTGTTTCTCAGCAGAAACCGCGGTTTGCAGTCTAGTTGATCTGCCTTTCACCAAGGGGGATAAATGAGGGCAGAAACACGGCCGCGCAGACTGAGGAGAGCGCGTTTCCGTGTTCACTGCCGATTTTATCAAATTTAGTCGAATGGTTCCCATTTTTTGCCGCATTGTTGTGTTTGAATTTGAATCTGTGTATACTGATTTTTTAAAAGAAAACAAATTATTGCAGGGCCGATTTTAGAAGATATTTACTAGTTTTTAGGAGATATTTGTTTTTTTTAATGTGCCTTAACCTTTTAGTCTGGGAAAAAGCACCTTCCTTACCTCGATAATACTCTCCTGTGGGGGGTATATTTTCGCCGGTGGTCCTTGGAGACTTTGGACCCATTCGGTGCAGGAAGTTTGGGCCTGTTACAGCCCACTTCCTGTTTCTCGGCAGAAACCGCGGTTTGCGGTCTAGTTGATCTGCCTTTCACCAAGGGGGATAAATGAGGGCAGAAACACGGCCGCACAGACTGAGGTGAGCGCGTTTCCGTGTTCACTGCCGATTTGATCAAATTTAGTCTAATGGTTCCCATTTTTTGCCGCATTGTTGTGTTTGAATTTGAATCTGTGTATACAGATTTTTTAAAAGAAAACGAATTATTGCAGGGCTGATTTTAGAAGATATTTACTAGTTTTTAGGAGATATTTGTTTTTTTTAATGTGCCTTAACCTTTTAGTCTGGGAAAAAGCACCTTCCTTACCTCGATAATACTCTCCTGTGGGGGGTATATTTTTGCCGGTGGTCCTTGGAGACTTTGGACCCATTCGGTGCAGGAAGTTTGGGCCTGTTACAGCCCACATCCTGTTTCTCGGCAGAAACTGCGGTTTTCGGTCTAGTTGATCTGCCTTTCACCAAGGGGGATAAATGAGGGAAGAAACACGTCCGCGCAGACTGAGGTGAGCGCGTTTCCGTGTTCACTGCCGATTTTATCAAATTTAGTCTAATGGTTCCCATTTTTTGCCGCATTGTTGTGTTTGAATTTGAATCTGTGTATACAGATTTTTTAAAAGAAAACGAATTATTGCAGGGCCGATTTTAGAAGATATTTACTCGTTTTTAGGAGATATTAGTTTTTTTTAATGTGCCTTAACCTTTTAGTCTGGGAAAAAGCACCTTCCTTACCTCAATAATACTCTCCTGTGGGGGGTATATTTTCGCCGGTGGTCCTTGGAGACTTTGGACCCATTCGGTGCAGGAAGTTTGGGCCTGTTACAGCCCACTTCCTGTTTCTCGGCAGAAACCGCGGTTTGCGGTCTAGTTGATCTGCCTTTCACCAAGGGGGATAAATGAGGGCAGAAACACGGCCGCACAGACTGAGGTGAGCGCGTTTCCGTGTTCACTGCCGATTTTATCAAATTTAGTCTAATGGTTCCCATTTTTTGCCGCATTGTTGTGTTTGAATTTGAATCTGTGTATACAGATTTTTTAAAAGAAAACGAATTATTGCAGGGCCGATTTTAGAAGATATTTACTAGTTTTTAGGAGATATTTGTTTTTTTTAATGTGCCTTAACCTTTTAGTCTGGGAAAAAGCACCTTCCTTACCTCGATAATACTCTCCTGTGGGCGGTATATTTTCGCCGGTGGTCCTTGGAGACTTTGGACCCATTCGGTGCAGGAAGTTTGGGCCTGTTACAGCCCACTTCCTGTTTCTCGGCAGAAACCGCGGTTTGCGGTCTAGTTGATCTGCCTTTCACCAAGGGGGATAAATGAGGGCAGAAACACGGCCGCACAGACTGAGGTGAGCGCGTTTACGTGTTCACTGCCGATTTTATCAAATTTAGTCTAATGGTTCCCATTTTTTGCCGCATTGTTGTGTTTGAATTTGAATCTGTGTATACAGATTTTTTAAAAGAAAACAAATTATTGCAGGGCCGATTTTAGAAGATATTTACTAGTTTTTAGGAGATATTTGTTTTTTTTAATGTGCCTTAACCTTTTAGTCTGGGAAAAAGCACCTTCCTTACCTCAATAATACTCTCCTGTGGGGGGTATATTTTCGCCGGTGGTCCTTGGAGACTTTGGACCCATTCGGTGCAGGAAGTTTGGGCCTGTTACAGCCCACATCCTGTTTCTCGGCAGAAACTGCGGTTTTCGGTCTAGTTGATCTGCCTTTCACCAAGGGGGATAAATGAGGGAAGAAACACGTCCGCGCAGACTGAGGTGAGCGCGTTTCCGTGTTCACTGCCGATTTTATCAAATTTAGTCTAATGGTTCCCATTTTTTGCCGCATTGTTGTGTTTGAATTTGAATCTGTGTATACTGATTTTTTTAAAGAAAATGCATTATTGCAGGGCCGATTTTAGAAGATATTTACTAGTTTTTAGGAGATATTTGTTTTTTTTAATGTGCCTTAACCTTTTAGTCTGGGAAAAAGCACCTTCCTTACCTCGATAATACTCTCCTGTGGGGGGTATATTTTCGCCGGTGGTCCTTGGAGACTTTGGACCCATTCGGTGCAGGAATTTTGGGCCTGTTACAGCCCACTTCCTGTTTCTCTGCAGAAGCCGCGGTTTGCGGTCTAGTTGATCTGCATTTCACCAAGGGGGATAAATGAGGGCAGAAACACGGCCGCGCAGCGGGTGCGCCGCTGGTGCGCCGCTGGCGCGCCAAAGGCAAGCCCGTCTGCGCCCGTCCGCGCCAGAACGGGTCAGAGGGCCAGGGACCTCGCACCTTGCACTAAAAAGTATAGGTACACCATAGCGGAGCTTAAGAACTTGGCGGGCCCCCAGTGCACGCACACACTTACCCCTGACATCACTCATGTCTGGAGGTGCGCGCAGTGTAACTGGATGGCACCTATACCATCAATGGTGGGAAAGCAGAAAACTCAGAGAGTTCGGGGAGTAGGAGGCAACAATTTAGAGTACGCTTCGGGTGGAGGTATAAGGGATTCTAGAGCTGTGGGCTCTTTTGCCCTTATCAATGTCAGATCCCTCCCAAAACACAAATTTTAAATTAACAAACTTATTCTCACTCTCAACATAGATTGTCTCTTCCTAACAGAAACGTGGGCGAGGCCTGATTCGGACCCTGATTTTATTGAGGCAGCCCCCACCGGCTTCTCCTTTTATAGGGTAAACAGAAATACAGGCAGAGGAGGAGGCCTGGCTATTATTTGCAGGTCTGAGTTTACCTGCATTTGGAATAGTGCTAGCCACATGCCAGAGCTCTGTGAAACTATGGCTTTTAAACTTTTCCTTAGTAAATCCTTGGTCTTTGAAGGCCTGCTAATTTACCGGCCCCCCGGCCCCATCTCTAAGTTCCTCTCGATATGGACTTCATTATTGGAACCTTTAATCATGGCTCCTAAAGCAATTATCCTGGGAGACTTTAACATTCACTTTGATCAGACGAGTGATCTGCTGGTCGTGGAATTTCTCAATCTTATGGCGGCTCTGGACTGGGTCCTAAAGGATGGGCTGGCCACTCATAGAGCAGGCCATACCCTAGATGGGATTTTTACCCACCCTGAGGAAGAATTTAATCTCTTAACGACCCCGCTAGAGTGGACGGATCACGCTCTCCTGACATTCAAATTTCTGGTCAGACAGCAGCCTTTGATACCCATTCCCCAGAAAAAACTGCTAAGACCCTGGAGAAACATTGAAGCAGAACCGTTGGAAATAGCTTTAATACATAATTGGGATGATTTAAAGGCATCCTCTCTGTCACCGCTTGCTAGATTCAATCTGGGCATTACGCAGGCAATGGACTCGCTAGCACCGGCGAGGGTCTTTGTCCCCCGCACCAGGAAAAAACCCAACCAACCATGGTTCTCTCAAGACCTCAAAATCTTACAGAGAAAATACCGGCAGAAGGAGCGCTGCTGGAAACTTAGCCCCCGGGAAGCCGAGAGGGCAGAGCTAAAACTAGCACTAAATATTTACAAAGAAGCCTGTCTGGTAGCCAAATCGGACTATTTTACACGTAAAATTAGCGAGGCAGCCAACTCTTCTAGAGAGCTATTTAGAACCATTAATGTCCTTACCACTCCCTTAGGTACTCCTAAAGTAGAAAACTCCCAAGACTTTTGCAATAAAGTAGCCAAATTCTTTGAATGTAAAATTCTTAACATCTACTCCAGCTTCATGCTAGACAAGGATCAAGCTAACTCCCCTCTTTGGTTAGCTGTGCCACTGCACCCTGTATTGACACTTAATGGGCTGCCTAATAAGCCATTTTTACTTTCTAGGTTTAAAATGCCACCTCAAGAGGTCATGTGTAAGCTACTCCTGGAATGTAAATCGGGTTCCCCTACGGACCCCTGCCCCCCTGCCATCCTTCAATTAGTGCCAGAATTAGTGGCATCTATGCTGGCCACCATTATTCAGGAAGTTCTTACTACGGGTGTGTATCCTAAGGCATGGAAAGAAACCACTATTATTCCGTTAAAAAAGAAGGAAACTGGCAAACTCGATGACCTGACGAATTTACGCCCAATAGCCCTTCTTCCCTATGCGGCCAAAATTCTGGAAAAACATCTTAATAAAGAATTGGTTGACTTTTTGTCAGCCTCAAAGGGCCTAGACAGCTCGCAACATGGTTTTCGGAAATCTCACAGCACTGAATCAGCTCTCATTGCATCATCCGATACCATACGCAGATTGGTTGATGAGGGGCAGGGGGTCTTTCTGGTTCTATTGGACCTGTCGGCAGCATTTGACACCATTGCCCCTCATATTCTGCTAGACCGTCTACATCAGGTAGGCATTAGAGATCAGGCTCTCAAGCTGATTGAATCCTTTCTATCAGATAGGTGGGCCACAGTTAGCAGCGGTGATTTTAGATCCCCAGCCTACCTTTTGCCGTGTGGGGTCCCTAAGGGCTCTTCCCTCAGCCCTACGTTATTTAATGTGTACGTGGCACCGCTGGCAGAGCTAATTCGCTCTTTTGGTTTTATCCCTACTTCGTATGCAGACGACACTCAGATTATTATCCCTATTAACGAAGACATGGAGGAAGTGGCCATCCGCTTCAACGCTTGTATGACAGCAGTGAATAACTGGATGAAGGCCAATTGGCTAAAACTTAATTGTGAAAAAACTGAGATTCTGTGCTTTGGGATTAGGAGAGAACACTGGTCTTCCATCTGGTGGCCTGAAGAGTGTGGCACTCTCCCTGTACCACGGTCTACCTCGAGAAATTTAGGATTATTGTTTGACGATCAATTGTCGTTCAAACCTCAGGTCAACCAGATAATCAAGACCTGTATGTGGACTTTGAAGAAATTAAAGAAATTATTTCCTTTTATTCCACAATCCTGCAGAACTACTGCCACTCTGGCTCTAGTCATTTCCAAATTGGATTACGGGAATGCGCTTCTGCTCAACTTGGATAAAGAATCGCTGAATAAACTACAGTTGATGCAAAACACTGCGGCTAGGCTATTATTGAAACTGCCTCGTGGGGCCTCTGCTAAGAGGTGCCTTAGAGATTTACATTGGCTTCCGGTAGCCCAGCGGCTCTCTTTCAAGGCTCTCTGCATCACTCACAAGGCTGTCCATGGGATTGGGCCTAAAGCTCTAACCACTAAGCTGCAATGGTACAGGCCCAATAGGCTGTTGCGATCTGCCTCTGCCTATCGAATTCAAACATCCCGCACTAAGAAGGCGAAGTGGGGAGATAGAGCGTTTACCATTGCGGCTGCTAAAATTTGGAACGCAGTACCATTGGATTTAAGGCAAGAACACAATTATCTAACATTCAGGAGACTGGTCAAGACTTGGCTTTTTCCGCAATAAGTCTTGGAGTCCCCTTGTTAGCTGACTCTGCCTCTCCCAGTTAGCGCTTCGATGCCCTCGGGCCGGAATGCGCTTTATAAATACTCAATACAATACAATACAATACAATACAATACATGAGGCCCTGAACGAAGCCTGTTCAACACAGACATTGGGGGCCGTAGCCACGATAGCCATAAACCAAAACCCAGGAGAGACCCCCTGCTGTGTGGCAGTTATCGGCCCATATCTCTTCTAGACGGTGATATCAAAATCCTAGCAAATGTTCTGGCAAATAGACTCTATAATGTTATACCGTCCTTAATCCACCACACACAGGTGGGGTTTGTACCGGGCCGCACATCTAGGAATCACCTGCGCACCTTATGTCATACCCTATGGACCTCGAAGGACTCACCGGAGACGGCGCTGGCCTTGTCCTTAGACGCCGAAAAGGCATTTGATCGCATAGAATGGCCCTACCTGTTCACGGCCCTGGAGAGATTTGGTCTGGGAGACAAATTTATTTCAATGGTGCGGCTGCTTTATGGCCAGCCCGCGGCTAGAGTCAACTGCAGAGGCTTTCTCTCGGACCCCTTTCCTATCCGTAGAGGTACACGACAGGGCTGCCCCCTCTCAACCCTCTTGTTCCTGCTGGCAATGGAGCCCCTGGCCACAGCCATTCGATCCTCCCCCCTCATACCTGGCCTCCCACTACCCAAAAGTATTTCCAAAATCGACCTATATGCCAATGACATCCTATTAATTCTCACAGATCTAGAACGCTCCATACCAGCTCTGCTGGAGGTCATCGAGGGATTCGCAACCCTCTCCGGTTATCGCATTAACTGGTACAAGAGCGAGGCGCTCCCCCTCTCTGCGGGTAACCACAAAAGCAGAACTCCTAGGTTATCCATTCCGCTGGATACCAAAACACCTCAAATACCTGGGAGTGCTAGTCAACCGGGCCTGGTGCACACGGTGGCGGACAATATCGATCCCCTCATTGCAGTCAGGATGGTCATGGTACCCCGCTTCACCTATATTCTGGGACTCCTCCACCTAAAGGTGTCCCTGCACACGCTACGAAGCATAGATGCACTCATTAGATCATTTGTAGGGGGCCCAATACAACCACGAATATCGCCTGCCAAGCTCCTAGCCCGTCGCTCCCATGGGGGCATGGGGCTTCCGTCGGTGGAGCACTACTCATTAGCACTACAGCTGTCCCAACTGTCCCATACATTGTCCAAAGTGCCAGACCCACCTCAGTGGATCGCAATGGAAAGGCAGCTGTTATCTGCGAATGAGGGACTTGGGGGACCTTACCGTGACGACCTCCCCTCCGCAACCTCGGTGAACCCTATTTTGAAGGCAGCCAGGGCAGCCTGGCGAAGGGTCCACCCCCTCATCCACGCTCAAGCGCCTCTGTGGTGCAACAGCAGACTTCGGATAGGCGGTGAGGTGCTCAACTGGCCGCAGTGGAGGAGGGCCGGCATCCTCACTCTTTCTCAGATCTTGGAAACCGACGCGCTCTAATCCTTCCCCAGGCTACGGGAAGAATTCAATCTCCAGCCGAGTCAAGAGTGGAGATACTTACAACTCAAGCATTGTATCTCCCAGGGGACCGATACTGTCCGACGGGGGTCCCAGCCCTCACCCATAGTGGCCTACCTGCAGCAGTGGGGGCAACATAAGGGAGTTATGGCAGGTCTTTATGACCTAATCACCTGACAGCTCTACTCACAACCTCTCCTGGATAAGCTACGTTTACAATGGCAAACCTGATTGCAACAGACCCTAGACCCAGACGACTGGGAAGACATCCTAGAAGCCCTAGACAGAGGTACCCGGGAGGCACATTTAAAGTTCTGCCTCTTCAAGGTCTTGCACGACTGGCACTGGTCCCCAGCGAAACTGCACAGGTCAGGGCTCCTCCCGCATGCGAAATGCTGGCGATGCCCAGAGAGATCCCGTGAATTAAAACATATCTTACCTGACTGCCCAATGGTTCGACCACTCTGGGGCATTGTGAGTTCCACCCTGGCCGAATCTATGTTACTTCCGTCACCACTCCCCCCCTCATACTCTTATAAGACACAACCTCTCTAGACCGCACAAAAGACTGCTACACACTGCATTAGCCACCGCAAAAATCTGCATACTCCGTCACTGGGGGTCGGAGGCCTCTCCAACCCTGGAAGAATGGATTATAGCCATGACCCACACAGCCACACATGAAAGAACCATTTATAACTTGCAAGACCAAGCTCAAATATTTAACCAGGTGTGGGCTCCCTTACTCACAGCAGGACGATCGTAGATCACCCAAAACCACATGCCCCCTCCCCCACTTCCCTCCCCCTTTCCTTCCCCTCCCTTCCCTATTCTCCCCTTCTCCTCTTTTCTCCCTCTTTTTCTTCTCACTAGTCCCCCTATCCTTCTATTCTTTTTTCTTCTTCTCTTCCTTAATTTCACCAGAGACTAGATACTGGTCCCTCCTATCTCCTCTAGCAGACTTTTCTCACAGATTCCTCTTTCCGAGTCATTGGGAGGACACTTAGTACTAAGCTTGAACTGGCTGAGTGAAGACAGAAGATCTAAGTCCCAATATGCAGACTGGGCAACTATCTTGGCACCGTACAGCTCTAGGGTATACTACCGTCTTGAAGTTATGACCTTCAAGGCAAAGACGTCCTGCCGGACACGGACGCCTCACAGCACATGTGCCCTATGACCTGTTCCCAATTCAGATGTCGGCACAGCGAGGAGCCCATCCTCTACCCCTTGGGAACCAGACGACCTTGCATTCATGTCCTCGCCACCCGACTAGCTTGCTTATTTGCTTATTCTCCCTACCCTCTCTCACCTATACCCAGAGTGTCCTATGACGTAACATTCTGTCTACTCTCCATCCCCTATCTCTTATTTCTACCTATACCTTTTCTTCTGTCCCTTTCCTTCTTTCCCGTTTGATTTGATCAGTACAATATTATTTCAAACCGCGATTGACAATATCCCATTGTCTTACCCGCTTTCCTTATCCTTTGATGTACAATTGTTCACAGATGCCGGGACCTCGATCCCACCTGGGTTTTGTACTGTATTGCAGTGTTTACAATAAAATCCTTACAAAAAAAAAAAATAGGACCAACTATTTACTATCCAAGCGGTGCCTACTCTCTGGGAAATCCCACTACAACCCAGATAACAAACAATGTTGTCCAAAAATAATGAAATTGAGCAGCACTCAATAATAATCCTATGACACAATATTATGATAATTATAACTGTCAATAAATGAAATATTCTTCCATAAGTTAAACCATAGTGTTCTTTATTCATCTCAGTAGTTCTTGTGTCCAAAAGTGTTCATATCACAGTCCCTTCACATCGTCCCAGTCTACACGTGTTTCGTCTGGGGAATACCCCTTTGACTTCCTCAAGACTCTCTACAACAAACAATATTCAATATATAACATTCCACAATACATATATTGTTAAATAATCCCTCACCATTCAATGTGGCTAGTATCCATTCTTTTGTGAAAACCATGATTCTGAATACTGTGACCATCTCTAAATTTTCAACTTCTAATAGTAAAACTTCCCATTTATGTGTGCAAAGACCAATTTGTGCGAAACCTGCATAACACATCCCATCATTATACATAGATTCCTTTAAGGGGGCGTGGCTAACCGCCTAAGATGGCAGTCGCATAGACGGGGAGCTCCCGACTGGGCCCGCCGTAAAATTGCAATCCAACACATATCGGGGGCGGGGGTGCGACTGGAACCCAAACGCTGATTCGGAGGAGGTGTTGAGAGTCAGACGGTGCAATTCAGGGCCCCCAAAGAGGTCTGAATACGATCTAATAAGAAGAAAGCTGAATGGGCCTGTATAGGAAGAGCAAAGACGTGCGATGACGGGACCAGCTATGGCCGAGAGGCGCTGAGCGGAGGTGACTGGGGGTGCGATCGGGGGCCGGGCCAATCGGGCGCGCCCAGGGTGCCGGCCCAGGGCCCCTCCCTGCCCGTGGTCGCGCTGGAGGCTGGACGGCGACGCGCGAGAGGACCCGCAACACCAACGGAAGCGGAGAACGGAATAGGCCTGGGGGCGAGACACGTGGACTGACATGGCAGAGAAGCAGTAAGTGGGGGAGGGCGAGGATGCGGCCGAGGGCGGAAAATCAACCGAATAACAGACCTGCTTGTCGATCGGGCAGCCGCCAGCCCTCCCCCCCCCGCCCTTGAAAGCCCCGGCAGCCGTGCACACCACACCGAAAGGCCCGCGGCATTTACAGCCGCAGAGCTAAGAGAAAATGCTCTATTGCTGAGGAGGCGCTTTGGTCTGAGCTGGAACCTGGGCCTTGTTGCGGTTTCATTTGAGGGCATGGCGACAACGTCCCGCTAAGCGGAGGACCATGTACAGGGAAACGCCCCAGCCGGAGAGTACAGACGACCGCTGGAACGGCCAGAGGTGGCGCGAGGGGAAGGGTGAAAAAATAGATTGCGTAGTGACAAGTGTTACTACGGTGCACACGAAAGGAATAACTCACTAAGTCATTCCGAAGACCTCCCCCTGCTATATTCCGCAAAGCGGAAATAAGATTCTGACAACCTGATTAAATGCTATAAAAACAATAGAAAATCCGACCTGAGGTGTAAGACAAAAAGAACATTACAGGGAAGTCCTGTAATGGGCCGCACAAAGGGCAAATCAATGGAAGATGGTGTGACCACAACTCCCCGGAGCCAGAACCCAACGCCCCAGGCAAAAGAAAATATGGATAAGCTGGACACTATACTAAAAGAAATTAGAGACTCTCGACAAGCCATAGAGAACAGATTAGATATGATCGCAACGGACATGAATATAATGAAAGATGATCAAGCAAAACTCTCAGGTTAAAACAAACGGAATCAACAGTGGCAGATATCCTCCCGACACACAATGACAATAAAAATGCCATTGTGAAGCTCCAGCAATAGATGGAAGCCTTACAGGAAAGGATTGAAGACGCAGAGGGGCGCTCACGGCGCAATAATATACGCATAATTGGGCTCCCCGAAGGCAAAGAATGAAACGACCCCACACGATACATTGAGTCATGGCTGCAATCCATAGCCAAAGACAGACTGTCGATTCACTTTGTGGTGGAGAGAGCACACCGTATCCCTGGCAGAAAACCCATACCAGGAGCCCCAGCAAGACCTGTAATAGCACGAATATTGAACTATAGAGATGGAGATGTCGCCTTACAGGTTGCGAGTGAATTAGATCCCATTATAATAGACAATGCCAGGATCTCACTGTATCCAGACTATACCCTGGCAGTCCAGAAACGCAGAGCATCCTTCCAAATATTAAAACAAAGACTACGTAAAATGGAGATAAAATATGCACTACTATTCCCAGCAAAACTCTGCATCACACATAACCAAAAAATGCACTTCTTTGACTCGCCCAACCTGGTGAGTACCTGGCTCGACGAAAACTACCCATACTCACGAGCGGTGGAACAGAACAACGGGCAACATGCAGGACAACTTCCTCAACATCATAGAGACAAATGGAATAAAGCCCAAACGTCGTGGAAAAGAACAGGCCCAACACTGCGTCAGGCCTGGGAGGGACAAAACAATGCATTAAACCTGCGGGCTCCCTACGAGAGATGAACTCCTCTCCCTGCAGAACTGCTTCTTCAATAGATACCATAGCGGCATCAGACTCAGAGGGGAGCATGGCTCTATTTCCAGACATTACTCCACAACTAGATAGAGACTTTTAGCAGATGTAACCCCATAATAACATTCACAAAATATCTATTATGTTTTCTGGTCGGCCCCCCGTCCACCTCCTATAATAATTGTGGTGGGCCCGGTTGGTAGAGCTCCTTGGCATATGTTGATTTTTTTTCTCTCACATTATCACTAACAAACCCGCTGGCAGCGGGACATATTCTTGATCCACGCCCCATTGCGCAGGCCCCTTCCAGCACGAATTGGCTGCTTCGTTGTAGCACCTAGGTTATGTATTACGTAATTGTTTGGCAAAGCAAGTTTAGGCTTTGCCTGGTATTCCTATTAGAGTATAAGTATGTTTATTTGCTATTAAGACAGACATCTACACCTACGCCAGATACACTATTCTGCAGAAACTATAGACTAACATGGGGCCATAAACGACTGCTGATGCACAGAACCAGACTCAAATATGCATACACAACGTGAATATAATATTGTCACTTGGAATGTGAGGGGGATGGGAGCTATCCAAAAAAGACACAGAATCCTTGCACAATTAAATCACCGCAAAGCACATATTGTTTATTTACAAGAAACTCATCTTACTGCACATGAAGCAGTAAAACTTCGTAAAAAATGGCGAGGCCAGAGCTTCCACACCTCATACTCGGCATTTGCACGAGGAACAGCTGTGTGGATAAGAGCTGGTGTGCCCTTAGAAGTGGTTGATACTAAGATTGATGTGGAAGGCAGATTCGTTTTAATCAAGGGTAACTTGGATGGGAAACCAGTGATGCTGGGCTGCATATACGCACCAATACTGGCCAAGACACCGAATTAGAATATTTTCTTGGTGATAGATAATAAAGGGAGTCTGTAAGAATTATTAGCATAGGTAATTGTGAGATTTGCATCTGCACAGGGACAAACTATTTGTATCATAAGATATTAGGGACCTTAGTTTTACATATGGTATGTGCTTAGAAAGAGGAAATGATTGTACTTAATTGACTCAGTATGCATCCTGAATAGCAGTATATAAAAACTTTAAGGGAATTTTTCTTTGGTGATTGGGTGCAATTCGTAACATATATTGTTCACATGAATGGCGCAAGGAGATAATGAAATTATTTAGTACACAGGCTTTAGGACAAACCAGAGAATGTCCCTGTTATTCAGAGAATAGGTTACTCAAAATATTTGTTACCTTGATTGTGTTTAGTTTATTTCAATATAGATAATAGTCTGTCTTTTATGTTCGTGGCTATGGGGGGCCGATTAAAATATATTTAATAGCTCAGTATATTTTGAATGGGTGTATCCCATTATATTAGTGGGATTTATGTAATAATTCTGATAGATTTAGATGGCAAATTCTTAAGCACAAAATGTTTTCAAACGAACGTGATGTGAGCCCGACAACAATGCAAGTCCGCTTTCTATTTTTACAGTTCTAATGGGCGGGCTTATAAACGCGGAAAAACAACGCATTTTTTTTCCTCTAAGGCATTTCTCCGTAGCACTTGCGGAGCGCAGGACGACTGACAGCAGGTATGAGAATGTTATGCTGGTAATGGGAGAAGGAAGGGAGTAACAACTAATTTTAGATAGTAAGGAATCACTATAAATACTTCTTCTCTTAGGATACGCTTGCTTGATTCAAGGGGCATCCATATTAATAATAGCACTGAAACAAACACAAGAAGGTAAGCAAAGTGAACACCACCATACTAATTGTCAGCACAGGATATGGTCAATATAGATAATATTAATTTATGATATAATTCCAGATCACAGATTGCAACTAAATAATCATTCAAGAATCACCAGCTAAATACGAATCTCTGCGTATGACATCATCCTTATTAAGATAAGGTATCAGTTAATATATTTTTTTGTAGATATGGTCTCTTTTGGGCTTCTGGGATTAAGTTTATAGAAATATTCACGAACATTATTGAGCAAGACTTTCACAGATTGATTGTATGTACAATTAAAGGAATCTATGTATAATGAGAGGATGTGTTATGCGGATTTCACACAAATTGGTCTTTGCACACAGAAATGGGAAGTTTTAGTATTAGAAGTTGAAAATTTAGAGATGGTCACAGTATTCAGACTCACGGTTTTCACAAAAGAATGGATACTAGCCACATTGAATGGTGAGGGGTTATTTAACAATATATGTATTGTGGAATGTAATATATTGAATATTGTTTGTTGTAGAGAGTCCTGAGGAAGTCAAAGGGGTATTCCCCAGATGAAACACGTGTTGACTGGGACGATGTGAAGGGACTGTGATATGAACACTTTTGGACACAAGAACTACTGAGAAGAATAAAGAACACTATGGTTTAACTTATGGAAGAATATTTCATTTATGGACAGTTATAATTATCATAATATTGTGTCATAGGATTATTATTGAGTGCTGCTTAATTATTTAGCAGCCCAGAATCCTAAAAACCAAGAACCTAGTATTTTGACAAATCATAAGTCTTGACGCCCACATGACACATAGTCCAAGGTCCAGCAGTCCGATTCTGCAGTCCACAAAGCAGAAGCTGTTATTTTCCTCTTTTTAGCTGCCCAAAACGCCCTTACCCTTGAAGACTTGTGAAAGGGCAATGTGCACTTCATCTCGGTCATGTTAGTCCTCACTGGGATTGGGGAATTGTCAGCATTCCATTGGAACACCTGGAATTCAGGTGAGTGGCTCACACAGAACAATGTGTAATTTGTTTTTATAAAATACATTGTTTAACATTTAGAGGTAGAAACCTTGTGGCTGTCTGGTGTTTTACTATAAGATAGTTATTGTGAGTATTTACTGGGGTTGGCAACAAAGTGGGAGTCTGTTGCTCAAAGCTGTAGTGTTTGCATATTTTTTAGAAATTGGGTTTCGTAGAGGGGGGTGCTAACCCTCCTCTAGCAACAACCACAATCCCAGTCAGGGTGAACTACAAAAAGTCACTAAATTACCATGTACTTATCCTCCTGCAACGTGACACAAAAGCAGTCAGGTGTAACTTACAGACACTATTTTAAGTACTTGTGCACCACACAAAGAATAATATAGTGAAAACATGATACAAGAAAAAACACATACTAATTTTGACAAACAGATTCAAATATAACAAATTATTTGAGGGCAAAATACAAAAAATCCAATCAGTAGAACTGGAGTATTTAATTTATAAAGTTTTTATAAAAAATGAGTGCCTGAAAGATCAAAGCACCAATCACGGGTATATAATCATGCATGACAGGGCAAATTCAAAAGGTATGGCCAACCATGATAGATCGCTTTTCAGATACACGAAATGGAATGGGTCCAGTCTCGGCTTACCCTCGGACTTAGAAGAAAAATGTCTCAGAAGGTCAAGTTTAGTGGGGCAAGGCAGCCGGAGGTGTCCGAAGAGGATGTGTCCACGTGGGGGATCCTTTGGACTAAGTCGCAGTGGAGATTTCTAAGTTTTGACGTATTATTTTTTTGGGAAGTCAAAAATTTCCAGCAGGATGAAGCTGCAGGATGTAGCTGATGAGGGCTCCATGAGGCCGGATGTATCTTCTGCGAGGAGCTGATGAACAGGATTTGCTGTTGCTGAGAAGAATGCAGTAGGAGTTACAGGATAGTCAGGCAGACTGGTGATGCAACTTTGGCAGGACAGTGAGCAAATAGGTCTTGGTCTTCTGTTAGTTATGAGAGCGCTTTTTGGCAGACAAATGTCAACATCCCAATTTTTTTTTTTTTTTGCCGATTTGGCACTGTTATCACCACTTCCAAGGGTCCATGGCTAAGTGGACCCTTGGCCACATAGCCATACTTCAGATAGGGTCTAGGTGCAGACTTCAAATTGTTGGAGCTTTTTGTGTGCCAGTAGTTAAGAACAGGAGGCCAGCCACCTAGCCCTTGTTTTCACTCTGATAGTCCTGGGTTCAAGCAGCAAGGCAGACCGCAGACAGCAGAGCATTCATCTGATGTAACAAGGCAGGCCTCAAGAAGCAGGGCAACCCTCTGAAAGTACAGAGCAGGCCTTCAGACTGTCCTCCAAAGGTCCAGGAATGTAATGAATAGTTGGTGTGAGGATCCGATTTTTCTAAACTGCAGAGAGGCTGCAATGACAGGAGTGAGACTTACTTCCAAAGGTTACTAAGTGGGCGGCACAAAAAGTGCTGCAGGCCCACTAGTAGCATTTAATTTACAGGCCCTGGGTAAATGTGATACTCCTTAACTAGGGACTTATAAGTGAATTAAATTTGCCAGTAAACTGTAGGTCAGTTGCACCATATCTTAAGGAGTGAGCACAAGCACTTTACAACTGGTTAGCAGTGGTAAAGTGCACGTTTTATGGTTCCTACTAAGGTAACAATAATGTATATTTAGGGCACCAGAACTTCATAATGTGGAAGACTAAGGGACTCAATATGAGTTTGGAGGTCCGACCACCAGACCTCCAAACCCGTGGGGGTGAGGCTGCCGTCATACCAGCGACTTCACCACCTGTCGCACTACGATGTTTCCACCCGGCTGACTGGCAAAAACATTGTATTATGACACATCCGCTGGTCAGCCCAGCGGAAACAGTGCCACGGCATTGGCTTTGGCTCCCTTAAGGAAGCTGAGGCCATTGCAGTCACAAAACAGCAACCTCGGAATACGCACTGTCTGAAGAGCAGAGCAGATAGTGTGCATTCTGAGGGTGCTGACAGGAGGTCCTGCCTATGCCATGGGCAGTGCAGGGGCCCTCCTGTGGTCCCCAGCACTGGCTTTCTGCCAGCCTTTCCATGGCAATGAAACCACAATGGAAAGGCTGGCAGAAAGTGAACTTCTGATCAGCTCAGCGGTGCTGCTATGGGCACTGCCGTGGCTGACCACAACTCCAACCGCCACCACCTTGTCAGAATCTGTGATCCTGGATGTTGCAGTGGTACCCTGGCGGTCTGACCGCAAAGGTTGTAATCTGGCGGTCTTAAGACTCCCAAACTTGTTATGAGTCCCTAAGTCTGTCCACATCTTCAGAAAATGTCAGCCCAATGTCGGCCTAATTCCTGGCTTGTTTATAGTATCTCATATGAACCCCTGAAACTACTGGGGTGAAAGATGATTATGGCAACCTAAACATGACACTTTGACTCCCCAGGGAAGTCATGAAAACAGATTTCACTTTTTCATTGCAATACCTATGCACATCCAGGCATAGACACAAAAGCTATACAAACTGATTTCTCAATATATTTATTGAAACAAATGTAATCTTGTTTAAAACAAATGAGCTATGATAATTAGGCAGATAAAAAAAGCAAAGTAACCAGAATGATAAACATGATGAAGACAATGAATAATCCAACCATGATAAATGGGTTCTAGAAGTTCTAGAGTTTCCTAGTTTCCTACCTAACCCCTAGGACTACACTGAGCACATAGCAGGTGTACTCTTCTGCCTGGCCCAGTCTAAATGATAAGTCCCTGCCCCATACCTGATACAGGAACTGGCGTGCAGTGTATGTGGCAATCCTCTCAGGAGCCTGTAGATTAGCACCAGCAGAGCTGCATGTCGAAAACAGCATTTGTCCCAGGACGATCATGGCTGGAGTGCCCTCCACCCCTTTCGGGTCAGTGCACCATTTATATAACAAAGCCATACTGTGTTGAAAGCACAGCTCTGAAGCAATGCTGTGTCTAGATATTAGAAGCTGTTTCCTGAATGGGCAAGACAAGAACTAGAATACTGAGTACAGTGTTCCTAGCCTTGAACAGAAAGTACTGATTACATGTGATGCAAATGCTAACTAAACAAGCAACTTGTACCACATATTTCATGTGAAAACTGTGTGTAAAATATCATTGCTAAAAGCAATGCAACTAAAACACATAAAATAAGAAATATAAAATGAAGCTAAAAACAATAGGACCCAACTCGGTCCAAAGCACCTCATGATGCAGTGTCCTAAAGCCAATAAAAACGAATTTCAACAAAATTCGAAGAGGGAAGGCAAGAAGCAAATGTTTGGGGGAAGACCGCCATATGGCTTACCCAAATAATCAAGTTACATTCACGTGCAGATCTACTTAGGAGTAGATCTACTCGTACACCTACGTGTTACTCTCAACTAACATTTCCTTGTGGAGATTTACACCTGTAAATTTACATGTCTCACTCCCTAAAAGAAGAATGTGGACCCTCCTATGGCTAAATATACGACCTTAAATATACAACAAGTAACTTTACACATGTATCTTACATTCCACTTCATTGGTGGACATGTCCACCACAGAGGCAGACTGCAACACTCAAGAGTAAGAGGAATTTCACTGAGGACGAGCCAACCCTTAAAGTGACTTTTGTTGCCACTCACTGCAAGTCTATCTCCATACAGAATCAATGGAGCACAAAAGACAGCATGATGATAGGTTGCAGAATCTGTAAATGTATTAGAGGAGGAGGCACACTCAATGGAGGGCATTAAAAATAAATATCAAGATAGGAAGAGGTGGGTGAAGTAGAGGTTCTTCAGGATTCAGGGGGCTAAGTCCATTTCTGGGGTGAGACCTGGATCCAATCACTGTCCCTTACCTCTCAAGAAGTGCCCTCACCACAATGAAACCTCTTCTGCTGTGTGGGCTATCTGTTGCCAATGACCTTCATATAAGGCCAGGTAGGAACTAAGGGCCAGATGTATCAATATTTGGAATAGCGATTACCCAATTGAGATTTTCTGCAAATCACAATTAGGTAATGACTGTTTAAATGCATGAAACTCCAGGAGTTTCATTTAGCATTTCCCAATGGCATGCAAATCGACCTAACTCATTAATATTCATGAAGTATGCCTCAATTTGCAGCCCATTAGGAAACGCTAAAATCATAGGGGGAATGGTAACCTGCTTGGCTCAGCTGACCACCATGGCCGTGATTGCTTTTAAATGAAGCAATCTCTTTTCAATTATATGAAGCCCGTTTTCCTTAATGGAAAATTGGGTGCATTCAAAAAATTTAAAGTTGTATTTTCATATTTTAAGAGTAGGTAGTGGTCAGTGCTTTCACAAAGGGTAAGAGGTCCCTTGGGGACCCCTTCCTGTTTGCAAATGGGTTACCAGCTACTTACAGTAGGTGATAAAAATGCGAATGCTTTGCAACCGCATTTCAGTCAAAAAACATTTCTACATACTGCTGTTATTCGGTATTAGGAAGGGATGCCGTTGACACACCCCTTCCTAATACCAAATTGGTATATAGTCTCAATTTCAAATTGTGATTTGGTAACATGTTACTGAATCGCAAATTGAAATTCATACATACCAAAACACATTTTTGCGGTCGCAAAACAGCCCGATCTAGTCGTTTGTGACTGCAAAAATGCATGACACATCGGGCCCTAAATCCCTCTCTGTCCTACACCCCTCACTGAACTCTGTCCTTTCCCCACCCTACACTTCTGTACAGACATCACACACAGTTCCATAATGCAAAGCCTTTAAATGTGACAGAATGTATGTCAATTTACTGTTCCTCCTCCTCATGCATCATCATTTGGACTACGTTGAGGGTTATATTTGGGGCAAACAAGCCTGTCTCTAAATGGGACCAGTTAACACACTGACAGGTATGCCACTATCCCATTAATATCAGTAACACACTGTAGAGGATTGATCCCCCTTTGTTTGTTGGTGTTTCATTTTGAAGAACCTCTATATTCACCTATAATTTTTACAGTTGTGTGTAAAACAAATATGCACCTACACTTCTTGTTTTAATCCACCTTCAAGGGCCTATGTAGCTGTCCCATGCATCACACGCCACAACCCCTACTTCTACCACTAGCGCCACACTAAATTCAGAACTGGCTACACACAACAGATGGATGTTACATGCTGGTAAGTATACTGGATAAGAAGTGTATATTTCTTCTGTCACACATTTCTATATCCACACATGTTTGCATTGTAATCAGTTATTTTCCTTTGCCACTTTTCTTAATGCTAGGACATTGTAATAGCGGCACAATATCCTTTTGTTTAGACCAAATGTTCATATAAATGAGATGACCCCATGCATTTGTTATACTGTGCTTCCAACACATCACCATACCATCATCATGATGTTCTTGGAAGTCTTATTACTCTGCACCTGCCTCTTTGTCAGGTACGTAAGACAACTGTTCCAGATTACATCATGTGTCATGGAGGCAGCAGCAATTCAGCCTTCTACCATTCTTCGAGCAGATACATGTGTGACCAACCAGTATCGCCTAATACATCCAATCATATGTACATTTTGCAGCATCTTTTGTATGTTGTTTCAAATCTCCTCTTTTTATTTTTCATTTAGTTATTAAAGATTGCTGCTTATCCTTCACAGTGTTGTTATGAAACCTTAGGAGCCCCCCCCCCATTTAAGAAACCTTGAGAGGTGTCCCTGTCATACCCATAACACTTGACTCTTTTGCCCAGAGCTCAGATATGCAATACATCTGTCAGAACTTCAGAGATGAGTGTAAGCGTCAAACTGAAACCTGATACCATTGTAGTATTTATATGTGCTGTGATCGTTCACAGCAGGGCACATTAAAAAACAAACGCATTTTTGCTCAGTTTCCTTCTCAATTCAGGGGCATATTTATACTCTGTTGGACTGAATTTGTGCCATTTTTTTACGCAAATTCTGCTCAAACCTTACTCTATATTTATAGTTTGATGTGAGACACATCTAACGTCAAAATATAGGAGTTTGCACAATTTTTTAGATGCATGCACCTATCTTGCGTCAATGAGATGCAACGTAAGCGTTCCCATCTAAAAAATGGTGCTATCCTCATAGCCCCATATTTATCCCCCCGTGCTAAAATGACGTACGGATGGGAGGAGGGGATAAATAATGGTGCAAAGCTAGCTGGGTCAGACCAGGCTTTAGGGGACCTGTGGACCCATTTGCATGGTTAATCATGTTTTTGGCGGTTGTGTGCCAGGAAATGTGCTAGTCTGGTTAGAGACATTTTTTGCCTCTAACCAGACTAGCGTAATTTTTTGACGCACAGCCCTCTCCTTCGCTACTGCCACTCCCACCCCGCTAGCATCTTTTTGAAGATGCTTGCCCAAGTTTAGTGCCAGCTTGCGCCATTCCTTTGATTTGGTCCTGGCTGGCTTGGTGGAATGGCGCAAGCTGAAGCTATACTTTTTGCCGCAAAACTCCATTTGCGCAGTTTTGTGGCAAAAAGAATAAATCTGGGCCTCAGTTTTCTTTCCTCACTTATGCTTGCAACCTTCCATTCTTTCCCCTTGCTCCAACAATGTTTCTAATTTTTTCCACCTGAAATTGGCTTTGATTCCCTAGATTTCCCCAGCGTTCATTTCATCTCCCACCTTCTCTATTACATCCATTTCTTTCCCTCTTCCTGTTTCATGCTTTTCTTCCATCTTTATTGCACTGGCCTTCCCATTTCACATCTTTCTTTCTTCCTCTATCTCTCACACCATGCTATCACTCTTCTTTTAAAAACTCAATCCTCTTTTTTTAATTTAAATTATAATTTAACTCCTTTATTTTTATTGATTTATTTTCCTGCTCCATTCCTCTATTCTTTACTCTGATCATCTAATTTGTTTGATTTTTCCTTCTTTCCTTTTTGCTTCTCTTTTTTCTTTCCTATTTCTTTGTTAAGCTCATTTTCTTGTCTTTTATGGTTATTGTTTTTCTTTGCCATCGCCTTTGAGCATAATTTCATTCTTCTTCTTCATTTTTGTTTCTTATTTCAGCTTCCTCTTTCACCCTCAGGCATTTTTTCCAGCTTATCTTTCTTACCATTTTCTTATGGTTTTTCATTGTTGTCTTCTTTTGTTTTCTCTGACTGTATTTTGTTCTATTTTGTGCCCTTTTGTTATCTTTATGAATGTCTTTTTTTCGGTTTCACTTTTCTTTCCACATCATTTATTCTTTCCATTCTCCACTTTTATTTTTCCTTTCATCTTTTGCTTCATTTCCTTCGATCTTCCACATTAGTTCTTACTTAACTGTTTCTTCTCCTTCCTTCACCAAGTTTCCTTTCATTTTCTGCTTTTTTACATTTCCTAGTTATTATCGTCTTTCTTGTTTTCTCCCCTGTTTCTTTCTTGTTTGTTTCATGTCCCTCTACTTCCCTTTCTTTTTCCTCTTTCACCTAGTTAGCTCTTTCTTTTTCCATAGTTATTTACTTATTCATTGCCATAATCGATTTTCTCACCTGCTTTTCATTCCCTTCGTTCCATCTTTTGTTCTTCCTTTCTATCTTTCTTTTTTGCATACTTCTCTTTTCTTCTTTTCATTCTCTATTTTCTGATCATTAACTTCCTTCCTTTTGTTGTTTACTTATTCATTTCCTTCTTTCTTTTATTCTTTATTACTTTCTCTTCATTTCCATCTTTCAATTTTCCTTTTTTTTTCTTTCCTTCAACTCTCATTCTTCTATGTTCCATCTTTTCATCCCACGTATTCCTTCTTCTTTTCACTTCTTTGCAGCTTCCTTTCTTCAACTAGCCTATTTTGTACCTCTATCTTACTATTATTTCTTTCTATCCATTTTTTCTATATTTCTTCTATTTTTCTTATCACCTTGTTTCTTTCCTTCATTGGTAATTATTGTTCTTTCCTTCTTCACTCTTTCATTCTTTCTTTCATTGTTTCTTTCTGTTAAGCTGTCTTTGTTCTACTTCTTTTTTCTATCCCACTTTTACTTTATCTCTCTCTCTTTGACGCTATACTTGGCTATTCAGTCACGACTCAAGGTGCATCTCTCAAACCCACCAGGCTACTGCATTGCACTCTTTGTTACCTAAGAGCTTCTGTTCGTCCGAGATGTGCAAGTTTAAATTAAGTCCCACAAAAAACAGTTGCAAAAAACAAGCGTTGGCAAAGTGAATAGGTCTCCCAATATTGCCTTTGGTAAATTCTGATTGCACATGTTCGCATTTACCGGAAATGCAATTTGCTCTGCATTCCAATATATGCACCTCAAATACCATGCTATTAGTTCATGTTATTTCCTAGTCAAACATGTGCAAACATGGCATGCCCACTATTTGCCTGCATCATTTGTGCCAGGCTTTGCCTGGTGAAATAGTGTGGGCATCGCCCCTGGTGTGGGCAAGTTACATCCTGTTTCCTTACATTCACATTCAGGTTTAGCGCCCCACAAGAATGAAGACCTTAAGTGCAGTCTCTGGTGAAAAGTAAAACAGCAGCTTGATGGGCACTTTGATGTTTATCTGGTACCAACAACTATGTATGCACATCGCCAAGGTATGTTACTCTTTGGTCGACTGGCGCTCACATTACTTGGCTAAAGAAACTTTTTTATGCTTACAAATATTCAGTTAGTGCAGCCAGATTCCATCACAGCACAGGCATTTGAAATGATTAGGCTATTAACCGTTTATATATAACGGCGGGTCATCCACACAAGACCGGGATTCCTCATGCAGCCAGTTATTGAAGAGCTAGTTTACCTTCAATAAAGCACCTGTAACCAGTCCTTGACAGTCACTTTGCGATCCATCGGACTGTAGGGGTTAAGGCTCTGCCCGCATTATTTCTGATGTAACCAAAACCCACTCTGTAAAACTGCTTGCTGCGGAGATTCCAAGATTCTTCTGTTGTGTACTTTGGTAGTACAATGTCCTATGGTGTAATAGACGCATGCACCGAGCACATGATGCAATCCCAGAAAAATCTGACTGGCACAAGCAAGAGCACAGACAGAGCAAACAAACTGAGCGACAGGAACAATAGCGCTACTAATGTGTAGTGGGGCCGGTCACCCATAGAAAGCAAAATAAAAAAGTAGTTCCAAACAATCGGTAAAAAAATGGTCACTACGTACTGATGTATTGTAGTAGAATGTAGTAGAATGTGTCAGCTAGCTGTTGCCTAGTGATGTGATGAAGGAAGTAGAATGTTGGGGGCGGTTGGCAGGCAGTTGGTAGAGGAGCCTGCCAGGGTTGGATGTATTACTTGTACTTGGAAATAAAAGCATATATTGGAAAACGAGCAACGACACTGGAGTGTCTTTTCAGTGGCGACGAGGATGGGTCAATTAACCAACGCTGGTGGTGCTGATAAACTTGTTGCAGAAGCGTCGTAGTGAATGTATATGGACTACCAATTTGGATTTTATGTGTGCTGCGTTTCAATGTGAACCGACCGTGTGGAAGGACGATCCTTCATCTGACGAACAACTATTTGAAGGTACAGTGAACAGGTGCCTAGAGCGGAGAGGAGCGGAGCGGTTGAAGGAGCGGTTTGGTGGAGCAGCCTAATCGAGGACGGGATGCAGAGACATGCAGGCAGAGACGAATAAGGAAGAAAAAGAGTGTATTATTTTTTCTTCTTACCTATTGTTTTGACCGTTGGCTGTGTCGCGTGATTCCTGAGGTCGTGCGGTTCCGTGGTGCCGGTTGCTGTCCACGCGAGAGAGTGCACGCGCTGACATGGGCACGTGAGCGCTATTATCCAGCGTCTTCACGGAGTGTTGCATACAGCGTCTCCAGGGCAACGGGAGGAGACGGCACGTGAGCGTTCTTCCAGCGTCGTCACGGCGTTTTGCATACAGCGTCTACAGGGCAACGGGAGGAGACGGCACGTGAGCGTTCTCGACCGGTGTCTTCACGGCGTTTTGTGTCCAACGTCTCCAGGGCAACAGAAATAAGGAAAAAAACAGCGGAAAAGCGGATTTCGGGTAGTGAGAAAGGAAGAATTCAAGAAGACACATCGAGTTTTACAAATAAACTGTTTATGGACAATCTGACGGGTTGGTAGAAATGTAAACCCATGTACTGTTGAACTAAAATAACTTGATGTGATTGATTTTTGTTTTCTTTTAAACGCGGCAGAAGAAGGAAGGATTGGTATATAACCATATTCTGTGGTTCATATAGATATATGTTTGAGACACTGAACAGCATATAACTTTATTTATTTATTTATTTATTTATTTATTCATGTATTAATGTTTCGTGGTGAACAAGGTCTCGGTTTGAACGCGCATAGTAAGAAAAGTTAAGTGGTGCGGTGAGAAACATGCAGTCAATAATGCCACCTCCAACATTTTTGAGTTTGCCTGGTGAACCAAGTATGCCTTGGGAGGATTGGCGTGAAGCATTCGAAACGTATTTGGAAGTGCTGGGTGGGGCCATTTTTACTGCTAAAAGAAAATTAGCTTTACTTAAACATAATTTAGGTGTTGAGGGAAGGAAAGTATTGAAAGCACTACCTAGTAACGAGGTGTTGGAGGCAAATGGTGATGGCTCGGATGAAGAGGATGAGAATAATGATATTTATGTAAGAACTATGACGGCATTAGAAGAGCATTATTGTAGAAAATTTAGCATAGTTGTAGAAAGGCATAGATTTTTTTCAAGAACTCAATCGCCTAATGAAACGATTGATCAGTATGTATGTGCACTACGATCACTGGCCAACACGTGTAGATTTAAGGATTTGCACGAAGAGATAATACGTGATCAGTTAATAAGCCGTACTAAGGATAGGAAAATTCAAGAAAAGTTATTATCTTTAAGGGATCCATCATTAGATGAGGCATTGTCTGCAGCAAGACGTATAGAAGCAACGTCTAAATACATCAGGGAATTGGAGAGAAGAAGTGTGGATGAAACTAGCATAACTGTCCAAGAAGTAGACAAAATTAAGTGTGAGAGCAATAGTACAAAAGCTGGAGAAAAAAAAATGTTATAGGTGTGGTAGCATAAAACATTTAGCATTTGCGACGAATTGTCCAGCTAGGAACAGCAAATGTTTCAGATGTAACAAAATTGGACACTTTTCCAAAGTATGTAATCAAAAGAAAGAAGGGGACAAGAAGACTGTGAATTTGTTGTGTGAGGGAATTTTGTTGGAGGGAGGCGTTACAGATGAACAGGTGGAAGTGCTGATGCTGCAAGGTGTAACCTTGGATGGTACAGCCGAAGATGGTGATGTGTTGATGCTAGGGAGCGATGATTACAAACCACCCAAGTGTGTGGTGGAAGTGAATGGAATACCTGTAAGTATGTGGGCGGATTCATGTTCCCCGCATACGTTAATTGATAAGACGACTTGGATGAGAATTGGTGAGGTGAAATTGTGTGAAGCTAAAGTGAATTTGATGGGTTATGGAGGAAACAGAATACCTGTAATTGGTTACTTCCGAAGGGAAATAGAATTCAAACAGAAAAAAATCTCATCTGATATTTATGTGGTGGAAAGTGGAAAGTGTTTATTGGGTTGGGGTGAACAGAAATTTTTGGGTATTATACTAAATCCGAATGCGGAAGAGCAAGTGTTAACAGTGGAGAGTGTAGATGAGAAGTCGAACAAGTGGAAGATGGAATTCCCTATGTTGTTTGGTGAGAAATTAGGATGTTTGCGAAGATTCCAACATAAGATTGTACTGAAGGAAGGAGCTGTACCCAAGGTGCATGAAGTAAGAGCTGTTCCTGTAGTGTTAAAGGAAGCGTTGAGGAGTGAATTGAAAAGATTGCTGGAAATGAGAGTAATAGAAGAAGTTGAGTCTTCAGAATGGCTGAGTCCAGTGGTTTTGGCACGGAAATCGAATGGCAAAATTCGTATGTGTGTGGACTTAAGAGATCTTAATGAAAACATTTGGATAGACAGGCACCCGATACCAAACATTAACGAATTGCTGGCTAGTATCCAGGGTGGCGAGATTTTTTCTACTCTTGATCTATCGAATGCTTACCACCAGATCATGTTACATCCAGATTCAAGACATCTAACATCTTTCATAACTCCGGAAGGGGCGTTCAGATTTATACGCATGCCATTTGGATTGGCATCGGCTTCAGCGGTGTTCCAGAGAATCATGCAAAATTTATTAGGAGATATTAGTAATGTAAAATTCTTCCAAGATGATGTGTTAGTGTGGGCAGAAAACGTGGAGGAACATAATGTGGTAATGAAGAAGGTATGTTCCGTGTTAGAGGAGGCAGGTTTAACAGTAGAAATGAAGAAGTGTAAATTTTAATGTAGAAGTGTTGAGTATTTAGGTCATACAGTATCGGGGAATGGCATAAAACCAAAAACAAACTTACTGGAAGCAATCGAGAAAGCACCAAATCCATCGAACAAAGACCAGCTAAGATCTTTTCTAGGTTTAGCGGAATATTATGCAAAATTTGTGAAAAACTTTACAGATGTTGCTCAACCATTGCATCATATGATGAAAAAAAATGTCAAATTTGAATGGTCTAAGGAATGTCAACAAGCGTATTCTGCTTTAAAGCTGTGTATCATCAATGCAGTAGAACTGAAACCTTTTGTAGCAAGTGATCATACTATTGTATCTACTGATGCGAGTATGCACGGTCTGGGAGCAGTGTTGATACAATTACACAAAGGAAAGGAACGTGTAGTTGCTTTTGCTTCAAGAACACTGAAGGGAGCCGAAGCGACATACTCTGCTATTGAGAAAGAAGCCCTTGCTTGTTGGTGGGGTGTTAGGTACTTTAGAAACTATGTATGGGGAAGGAAATTTGAACTGAGAACAGATCATAAACCGTTGATCGATGTATTTACAACGAAAGGTGCGTGTCGAGCGTCTTCCAGAATTGCGAAATGGGTATACAGTCTGCAGGAGTATGATTTTACGATGTGTTATGTGCCGGGGCTGAAGAACGTGAATGCAGATTGCTTATCCAGATTGCCAATTGAGTGTCATGTGGACGAAAAAGAAGAAGAATGGTTGATTGCAAGCATCCAAGATGTAAGGGTGGGTGCGATTAATGAGGAACTATGGCGGAAGTCAATTGATGAGGATATGGAGTTGCAAGCGTTGAAAGAAAATTTGGGAATGCATTGGTCCGAGTTGGAAGGTCATAATAATCAGATAGCGAACTTCACGTGTGTATGGTCAGAATTGTCTAATCTTGATGGTTTGTTGAGGCGTGGTGACAGATTGATTGTTCCGCACAAATTGAGAGGAAGATTACTGGAAATTTTGCATGAGGGTCATGGTGGAATGTCAGGAATGAAGAGAAAGGTGAGAGAAGATTTTTGGTGGCCGGGGATGGACCGAGATGTAGAGAGATTTGTCAGGAACTGTGTGGAATGTGCATGCAGTGATAAATCCCATGTGGGAGAAAAGACACCTGTGGTTCCATTTCCATTCCCGGACAAGCCGTGGCAGAAGGTGGGGATGGACATATGTGGCCCTTTTTTGTTAGGCACGGAAGGCAAGGTTTTTGTTGTAGTAATGGTAGATTATCATTCCAAGTGGCCTGAGGTAAGTGTGGTGAAGGATGTAAAGTCAAGTGTGATAATAGAGTTTTGCGAAGAGGTGTGGAGAAGAGAAGGTTATCCAGAGGTGGTTGTGACGGATAATGGTCCACAGTTCACATCTAGTGATTTTGGTGATTATGTAGAAAAGTGTGGGGTAAGACACATTAGAACAGCTGTAGCACATCCCAGGGAGAATGGATTAGTTGAAAGATTTAATAGGGTGCTGAGCGAGAATATACAACTGTCTGTGCATAATGGTTTGAACTGGAGGAAGGAAATAAAGAATCTTTTGTGGAATTATCGCACTACCCCGCATTCCCTCACATTGAAGACCCCATTTATTTTGTTGAAGGGTAGGAAGCCGTGTACCAAAGCTGTGCCTGGGTGGATGGGCAAAGCGGGAAGAGGAATTGTGGACGAAGAAGAAATGTTGAGGCGAGTGAGGGAAAAGCAGGAAGCATATGATGAGAGGAACAAGGAAGGTTGGAAGAGAGGAAAGTTGGAGGTTGGGGATTGGGTGAGGACGAGGGTGTGGGACAAAACGAAAAAGGGTTTATCCAAATGGTCGACTCCTAAGCGTGTGGTGAAAGTGAATAATTATAGTGTGGTGTTGGAGGACGGAAGAAGATGGAATGCAAGTAAGATAACGAAGTGTAATGAAGCAGAATTGCAGAAGTGGTGTGTGATGAGGAATGGTGCTACGTATGGAGAGGTGAATGAAGAGGAAGGTAGGAAAAGAAGATTGGTGAAAAGACCAATACGTTTGAATGACTATGTAACATGAGTAGTCTTATAATAAATGAAGATAAAGGGGTGTTTCAATTAAAGGATGATAGACAGTTATATTTCAGCAAGTTTAGGTTATTATTTGTAAGTTGTTAGTATGATAAATTGTATAGTGTATTTTGCATAATGCATTGTATTGTAGTTCATTTAGGCTATATGTTATTTTGTTTATGGGTAAAGGGGGAGATGTGTTGTATTGTAGTAGAATGTAGTAGAATGTGGCAGCTAGCTGTTGCCTAGTGATGTGATGAAGGAAGTAGAATGTTGGGGGCGGTTGGCAGGCAGTTGGTAGAGGAGCCTGCCAGGGTTGGATGTATTACTTGTACTTGGAAATAAAAGCATATATTGGAAAACGAGCAACGACACTGGAGTGTCTTTTCAGTGGCGACGAGGATGGGTCAATTAACCAACCCTGGTGGTGCTGATAAACTTGTTGCAGAAGCGTCGTAGTGAATGTATATGGACTACCAATTTGGATTTTATGTGTGCTGCGTTTCAACGTGAACCGACCGTGTGGAAGGACGATCCTTCATCTGACGAACAACTATTTGAAGGTACAGTGAACAGGTGCCTAGAGCGGAGAGGAGCGGAGCGGTTGAAGGAGCGGTTTGGTGGAGCAGCCTAATTGAGGACGGGATGCAGAGACATGCAGGCAGAGATGAATAAGGAAGAAAAAGAGTGTATTATTTTTTCTTCTTACCTATTGTTTTGACCGTTGGCTGTGTCGCGCGGTTCCGTGGTGCCGGTTGCTGTCCACGCGAGAGAGTGCACGCTCTGACATGGGCACGTGAGCGCTGTTATCCAGCGTCTTCACGGCGTGTTGCATACAGCGTCTCCAGGGCAACGGGAGGAGACGGCACCTGAGCGTTCTCGACCGGTGTCTTCACGGCGTTTTGCGTCCAACGTCTCCAGGGCAACAGAAATAAGGAAAAAAACAGCGGAAAAGCGGATTTCGGGTAGTGAGAAAGGAAGAATTCAAGAAGACACATCGAGTTTTACAAATAAACTGTTTATGGACAATCTGACGGGTTGGTAGAAATGTAAACCCATGTACTGTTGAACTAAAATAACTTGATGTGAATGATTTTTGTTTTCTTTTAAACGCGGCAGAAGAAGGAAGGATTGGTATATAACCATATTCTGTGCTTCATATAGATATATGTTTGAGACACTGAACAGCATATAACTTTATTTATTTATTTATTTATTTATTTATTCATGTATTAATGTTTCATGGTGAACAAGGTCTCGGTTTGAACGCGCATAGTAAGAAAAGTTAAGTGGTGCGGTGAGAAACATGCAGTCAATAATGCCACCTCCAACATTTTTGAGTTTGCCTGGTGAACCAAGTATGCCTTGGGAGGATTGGCGTGAAGCATTCGAAACATATTTGGAAGCGCTGGGTGGGGCCATTTTTACTGCTAAAAGAAAAGTAGCTTTACTTAAACATAATTTAGGTGTTGAGGGAAGGAAAGTATTGAAAGCACTACCTAGTAACGAGGTGTTTTGGAGGCAAATGGTGATGGCTCGGATGAAGAGGATGAGAATAATGATATGTATGTAAGAACTATGACGGCATTAGAAGAGCATTATTGTAGAAAATTTAGCATAGTTGTAGAAAGGCATAGATTTTTTTCAAGAACTCAATCGCCTAATGAAACGATTGATCAGTATGTATGTGCACTACGATCACTGGCCAACACGTGTAGATTTAAGGATTTGCACGAAGAGATAATACGTGATCAGTTAATAAGCCGTACTAAGGATAGGAAAATTCAAGAAAAGTTATTATCTTTAAGGGATCCATCATTAGATGAGGCATTGTCTGCAGCAAGACGTATAGAAGCAACGTCTAAATACATCAGGGAATTGGAGAGAAGAAGTGTGGATGAAACTAGCATAACTGTCCAAGAAGTAGACAAAATTAAGTGTGAGAGCAATAGTACAAAAGCTGGAAAAAAAAAATGTTATAGGTGTGGTAGCATAAAACATTTAGCATTTGCGACGAATTGTCCAGCTAGGAACAGCAAATGTTTCAGATGTAACAAAATTGGACACTTTTCCAAAGTATGTAATCAAAAGAAAGAAGGGGACAAAAAGACTGTGAATTTGTTGTGTGAGGGAATTTCGTTGGAGGGAGGCGTTACAGATGAACAGGTGGAAGTGCTGATGCTGCAAGGTGTAACCTTGGATGGTACAGCCGAAGATGGTGATTTGTTGATGCTAGGGAGCGATGATTACAAACCACCCAAGTGTGTGGTGGAAGTGAATGGAATACCTGTAAGTATGTGGGCGGATTCATGTTCCCCGCATACGTTAATTGATAAGACGACTTGGGTGAGAATTGGTGAGGTGAAATTGTGTGAAGCTAAAGTGAATTTGATGGGTTATGGAGGAAACAGAATACCTGTAATTGGTTACTTCCGAGGGGAAATAGAATTCAAACGGAAAAAAATCTCATGTGATATTTATGTGGTGGAAAGTGGAAAGTGTTTATTGGGTTGGGGTGAACAGAAATTTTTGGGTATTATACTAAATCCGAATGCGGAAGAGCAAGTGTTAATAGTGGAGAGTGTAGATGAGAAGTCGAACAAGTGGAAGATGGAATTCCCTATGTTGTTTGGTGAGAAATTAGGATGTTTGCGAAGATTCCAACATAAGATTGTACTGAAGGAAGGAGCTGTACCCAAGGTGCATAAAGTAAGAGCTGTTCCTGTAGTGTTAAAGGAAGCGTTGAGGAGTGAATTGAAAAGATTGCTGGAAATGAGAGTAATAGAAGAAGTTGAGTCTTCAGAATGGCTGAGTCCAGTGGTTTTGGCACGGAAACCGAATGGCAAAATTCGTATGTGTGTGGACTTAAGAGATCTTAATGAAAACATTTGGATAGACAGGCACCCGATACCAAACATTAACGAATTGCTGGCTAGTATCCAGGGTGGCGAGATTTTTTCTACTCTTGATCTATCGAATGCTTACCACCAGATCATGTTACATCCAGATTCAAGACATCTAACATCTTTCATAACTCCGGAAGGGGCATTCAGATTTATACGCATGCCATTTGGATTGGCATCGGCTTCAGCGGTGTTCCAGAGAATCATGCAAAATTTATTAGGAGATATTAGTAATGTAAAAATCTTCCAAGATGATGTGTTAGTGTGGGCAGAAAACGTGGAGGAACATAATGTGGTAATGAAGAAGGTATGTTCCGTGTTAGAGGAGGCAGGTTTAACAGTAGAAATGAAGAAGTGTAAATTTGAATGTAGAAGTGTTGAGTATTTAGGTCATACAGTATCGGGGAATGGCATAAAACCAAAAACGAACTTACTGGAAGCAATCGAGAAAGCACCAAATCCATCGAACAAAGACCAGCTAAGATCTTTTCTAGGTTTAGCGGAATATTATGCAAAATTTGTGAAAAACTTTACAGATGTTGCTCAACCATTGCATCATATGATGAAAAAAAATGTAAAATTTGAATGGTCTAAGGAATGTCAACAAGCATATTCTGCTTTAAAGCTGTGTATCATCAATGCAGTAGAACTGAAACCTTTTGTAGCAAGTGATCATACTATTGTATCTACTGATGCGAGTATGCACGGTCTGGGAGCAGTGTTGATACAATTACACAAAGGAAAGGAACGTGTAGTTGCTTTTGCTTCAAGAACACTGAAGGGAGCCGAAGCGACATACTCTGCTATTGAGAAAGAAGCCCTTGCTTGTTGGTGGGGTGTTAGGTACTTTAGAAACTATGTATGGTGAAGGAAATTTGAACTGAGAACAGACCATAAACCGTTGATCGACGTATTTACAACGAAAGGTGCGTGTCGAGCGTCTTCCAGAATTGCGAAATGGGTATACAGTCTGCAGGAGTATGATTTTACGATGTGTTATGTGCCAGGGCTGAAGAACGTGAACGCAGATTGCTTATCCAGATTGCCAATTGAGTGTCATGTGGACGAAAAAGAAGAAGAATGGTTGATTGCAAGCATCCAAGATGTAAGGGTGGGTGCGATTAATGAGGAACTATGGCGGAAGTCAATTGATGAGGATATGGAGTTGTTTATGGGTAAAGGGGGAGATGTGTTGTATTGTAGTAGAATGTAGTAGAATGTGGCAGCTAGCTGTTGCCTAGTGATGTGATGAAGGAAGTAGAATGTTGGGGGCGGTTGGCAGGCAGTTGGTTGAGGAGCCTGCCAGGGTTGGATGTATTACTTGTACTTGGAAATAAAAGCATATATTGGAAAACGAGCAACGACACTGGAGTGTCTTTTCAGTGGCGACGAGGATGGCTCAATTAACCAACCCTGGTGGTGCTGATAAACTTGTTGCAGAAGCGTCGTAGTGAATCTATATGGACTACCAATTTGGATTTTATGTGTGCTGTGTTTCAACGTGAACCGACCGTGTGGAAGGACGATCCTTCATCTGACGAACAACTATTTGAAGGTACAGTGAACAGGTGCCTAGAGCGGAGAGGAGCGGAGCGGTTGAAGGAGCGGTTTGGTGGAGCAGCCTAATCGAGGACGGGATGCAGAGACATGCAGGCAGAGACGAATAAGGAAGAAAAAGAGTGTATTATTTTTTCTTCTTACCTATTGTTTTGACCGGTGGCTGTGTCGCGCGATTCCTGTGGTCGCGCGGTTCCGTGGTGCCGGTTGCTGTCCACGCGAGAGAGTGCACGCGCTGACATGGGCACGTGAACGCTGTTATCCAGCGTCTTCACGGCGTGTTGCATACAGCGTCTCCAGGGCAACGGGAGGAGACGGCACGTGAGCGTTCTCGACCGGTGTCTTCACGGCGTTTTGCGTCCAACGTCTCCAGGGCAACAGAAATAAGGAAAAAAACAGCGGAAAAGCGGATTTCGGGTAGTGAGAAAGGAAGAATTCAAGAAGACACATCGAGTTTTACAAATAAACTGTTTATGGACAATCTGACGGGTTGGTAGAAATGTAAACCCATGTACTGTTGAACTAAAATAACTTGATGTGAATGATTTTTGTTTTCTTTTAAACGCGGCAGAAGAAGGAAGGATTGGTATATAACCATATTCTGTGCTTCATATAGATATATGTTTGAGACACTGAACAGCATATAACTTTATTTATTTATTTATTTATTTAATTATTTATTCATGTATTAATGTTTCATGGTGAACAAGGTCTCGGTTTGAACGCGCATAGTAAGAAAAGTTAAGTGGTGCGGTGAGAAACATGCAGTCAATAATGCCACCTCCAACATTTTTGAGTTTGCCTGGTGAACCAAGTATGCCTTGGGAGGATTGGCGTGAAGCATTCGAAACGTATTTGGAAGCGCTGGGTGGGGCCATTTTTACTGCTAAAAGAAAATTAGCTTTACTTAAACATAATTTAGGTGTTGAGGGAAGGAAAGTATTGAAAGCACTACCTAGTAACGAGGTGTTGGAGGCAAATGGTGATGGCTCGGATGAAGAGGATGAGAATAATGATATGTATGTAAGAACTATGACGGCATTAGAAGAGCATTATTGTAGAAAATTTAGCATAGTTGTAGAAAGGCATAGATTTTTTTCAAGAACTCAATCGCCTAATGAAACGATTGATCAGTATGTATGTGCACTACGATCACTGGCCAACACGTGTAGATTTAAGGATTTGCACGAAGAGATAATACGTGATCAGTTAATAAGCCGTACTAAGGATAGGAAAATTCAAGAAAAGTTATTATCTTTAAGGGATCCATCATTAGATGAGGCATTGTCTGCAGCAAGACGTATAGAAGCAACGTCTAAATACATCAGGGAATTGGAGAGAAGAGGTGTGGATGAAACTAGCATAACTGTCCAAGAAGTAGACAAAATTAAGTGTGAGAGCAATAGTACAAAAGCTGGAAAAAAAAAATGTTATAGGTGTGGTAGCATAAAACATTTAGCATTTGCGACGAATTGTCCAGCTAGGAACAGCAAATGTTTCAGATGTAACAAAATTGGACACTTTTCCAAAGTATGTAATCAAAAGAAAGAAGGGGACAAGAAGACTGTGAATTTGTTGTGTGAGGGAATTTCGTTGGAGGGAGGCGTTACAGATGAACAGGTGGAAGTGCTGATGCTGCAAGGTGTAACCTTGGATGGTACAGCCGAAGATGGTGATGTGTTGATGCTAGGGAGCGATGATTACAAACCACCCAAGTGTGTGGTGGAAGTGAATGGAATACCTGTAAGTATGTGGGCGGATTCATGTTCCCCGCATACGTTAATTGATAAGACGACTTGGGTGAGAATTGGTGAGGTGAAATTGTGTGAAGCTAAAGTGAATTTGATGGGTTATGGAGGAAACAGAATACCAGTAATTGGTTACTTCCGAGGGGAAATAGAATTCAAATGGAAAAAAATCTCATGTGATATTTATGTGGTGGAAAGTGGAAAGTGTTTATTGGGTTGGGGTGAACAGAAATTTTGGGGTATTATACTAAATCCGAATGCGGAAGAGCAAGTGTTAATAGTGGAGAGTGTAGATGAGAAGTCGAACAAGTGGAAGATGGAATTCCCTATGTTGTTTGGTGAGAAATTAGGATGTTTGCGAAGATTCCAACATAAGATTGTACTGAAGGAAGGAGCTGTACCCAAGGTGCATAAAGTAAGAGCTGTTCATGTAGTGTTAAAGGAAGCGTTGAGGAGTGAATTGAAAAGATTGCTGGAAATGAGAGTAATAGAAGAAGTTGAGTCTTCAGAATGGCTGAGTCCAGTGGTTTTGGCACGGAAACCGAATGGCAAAATTCGTATGTGTGTGGACTTAAGAGATCTTAATGAAAACATTTGGATAGACAGGCACCCGATACCAAACATTAACGAATTGCTGGCTAGTATCCAGGGTGGTGAGATTTTTTCTACTCTTGATCTATCTAATGCTTACCACCAGATCATGTTACATCCAGATTCAAGACATCTAACATCTTTCATAACTCCGGAAGGAGCGTTCAGATTTATACGCATGCCATTTGGATTGGCATCGGCTTCAGCGGTGTTCCAGAGAATCATGCAAAATTTATTAGGAGATATTAGTAATGTAAAATTCTTCCAAGATGATGTGTTAGTGTGGGCAGAAAACGTGGAGGAACATAATGTGGTAATGAAGAATGTATGTTCCATGTTAGAGGAGGCAGGTTTAACAGTAGAAATGAAGAAGTGTAAATTTGAATGTAGAAGTGTTGAGTATTTAGGTCATACAGTATCGGGGAATGGCATAAAACCAAAAACGAACTTACTGGAAGCAATCGAGAAAGCACCAAATCCATCGAACAAAGACCAGCTAAGATCTTTTCTAGGTTTAGCGGAATATTATGCAAAATTTGTGAAAAACTTTACAGATGTTGCTCAACCATTGCATCATATGATGAAAAAAAATGTAAAATTTGAATGGTCTAAGGAATGTCAACAAGCGTATTCTGCTTTAAAGCTGTGTATCATCAATGCAGTAGAACTGAAACCTTTTGTAGCAAGTGATCATACTATTGTATCTACTGATGCGAGTATGCACGGTCTGGGAGCAGTGTTGATACAATTACACAAAGGAAAGGAACGTGTAGTTGCTTTTGCTTCAAGAACACTGAAGGGAGCCGAAGCGACATACTCTGCTATTGAGAAAGAAGCCCTTGCTTGTTGGTGGGGTGTTAGGTACTTTAGAAACTATGTATGGGGAAGGAAATTTGAACTGAGAACAGACCATAAACCGTTGATCGACGTATTTACAACGAAAGGTGCGTGTCGAGCGTCTTCCAGAATTGCGAAATGGGTATACAGTCTGCAGGAGTATGATTTTACGATGTGTTATGTGCCGGGGGCTGAAGAACGTGAACACAGATTGCTTATCCAGATTGCCAATTGAGTGTCATGTGGACGAAAAAGAAGAAGAATGGTTGATTGCAAGCATCCAAGATGTAAGGGTGGGTGCGATTAATGAGGAACTATGGCGGAAGTCAATTGATGAGGATATGGAGTTGCAAGCGTTGAAAGAAAATTTGGGAATGCATTGGTCCGAGTTGGAAGGTCATAATAATCAGATAGCGAACTTCAAGTGTGTATGGTCAGAATTGTCTAATCTTGATGGTTTGTTGAGGCGTGGTGACAGATTGATTGTTCCGCACAAATTGAGAGGAAGATTACTGGAAATTTTGCATGAGGGTCATGGTGGAATGTCAGGAATGAAGAGAAAGGTGAGAGAAGATTTTTGGTGGCCGGGGATGGACCGAGATGTAGAGAGATTTGTCAGGAACTGTGTGGAATGTGCATGCAGTGATAAATCCCACGTGGGAGAAAAGACACCTGTGGTTCCATTTCCATTCCCGGACAAGCCGTGGCAGAAGGTGGGGATGGACATATGTGGCCTTTTTTGTTAGGCACGGAAGGCAAGGTTTTTGTTGTAGTAATGGTAGATTATCATTCCAAGTGGCCTGAGGTAAGTGTGGTGAAGGATGTAAAGTCAAGTGTGATAATAGAGTTTTGCGAAGAGGTGTGGAGAAGAGAAGGTTATCCAGAGGTGGTTGTGACGGATAATGGTCCACAGTTCACATCTAGTGATTTTGGTGATTATGTAGAAAAGTGTGGGGTAAGACACATTAGAACAGCTGTAGCACATCCCAGGGAGAATGGATTAGTTGAAAGATTTAATAGGGTGCTGAGCGAGAATATACAACTGTCTGTGCATAATGGTTTGAACTGGAAGAAGGAAATAAAGAATCTTTTGTGGAATTATCGCACTACCCCGCATTCCCTCACATTGAAGACCCCATTTATTTTGTTGAAGGGTAGGAAGCCGTGTACCAAAGCTGTGCCTGGGTGGATGGGCAAAGCGGGAAGAGGAATTGTGGACGAAGAAGAAATGTTGAGGCGAGTGAGGGAAAAGCAGGAAGCATATGATGAGAGGAACAAGGAAGGTTGGAAGAGAGGAAAGTTGGAGGTTGGGGATTGGGTGAGGACGAGGGTGTGGGACAAAACGAAAAAGGGTTTATCCAAATGGTCGACTCCTAAGCGTGTGGTGAAGGTGAATAATTATAGTGTGGTGTTGGAGGACGGAAGAAGATGGAATGCAAGTAAGATAACGAAGTGTAATGAAGCAGAATTGCAGAAGTGGTGTGTGATGAGGAATGGTGCTACGTATGGAGAGGTGAATGAAGAGGAAGGTAGGAAAAGAAGATGGGTGAAAAGACCAATACGTTTGAATGACTATGTAACATGAGTAGTCTTATAATAAATGAAGATAAAGGGGTGTTTCAATTAAAGGATGCTAGACAGTTATATTTCAGCAAGTTTAGGTTATTATTTGTAAGTTGTTAGTATGATAAATTGTATAGTGTATTTTGCATAATGCATTGTATTGTAGTTCATTTAGGCTATATGTTATTTTGTTTATGGGTAAAGGGGGAGATGTGTTGTATTGTAGTAGAATGTAGTAGAATGTGGCAGCTAGCTGTTGCCTAGTGATGTGATGAAGGAAGTAGAATGTTGGGGGCGGTTGGCAGGCAGTTGGTAGAGGAGCCTGCCAGGGTTGGATGTATTACTTGTACTTGGAAATAAAAGCATATATTGGAAAACGAGCAACGAAAATATATGCTTTTATTTCCAAGTACAAGTAATACATCCAACCCTGGCAGGCTCCTCTACCAACTGCCTGCCAACCACCCCCAACATTCTACTTCCTTCATCACATCACTAGGCAACAGCTAGCTGCCACATTCTACTACATTCTACTACAATACAACACGTACGTTGACAGTAGTCAGCTGGTGCTCTTGGGGAGGGCTAAACACTGGAAAACGCATGACGTATTCATGCCCTTGACAAATGGGGATACTGCAAAATGGCGCAACAAAGGTGTCAGAAAATGGGAAGGCTATGGGAGGGCTGAACCCCACAATGAAGACACAACGGGCCATATTTATACTTTTTGACGCAAAACTGCGCTAACGCAGTTTTGCGCCAAAAAAATTAGCGCCGGCTAACGGCATTCTGAAGCGCCATGCGGGCGCCGTATTTATTGAATGGCGTTAGCCGGCGTTAGCCGGCGTTAGCCGACCGGCGCTGCCAGGTGTGCGTGAAAAAAACCGACGTACACCAGGCAGCGCCGGCGTAGGGAAAAATGGCGTTTGGGCGTCCCAAAATGGGGCAAGTCAGGCTGAGGCAAAAAAATCGTCTTAACCCGATTTGCGCCATTTTTTTGGGCGCCCAGACGCCATTAACATGACTCCTGTCTTAGCAAAGACAGGAGTCATGCCCCCTTGCCCAATGGCCATGCCCAGGTGACTTATGTCCCCTGGGCATGGTCATTGGGCATAGTGGCATGTAGGGGGGCACAAATCAGGCCCCCCTATGCCACAATTTTTTTTACAAAAATACTTACCACAACTTACCTTTTCTTCCCTGGGATGGGTCCCTCCATCCTTGGGTGTCCTCCTGGGGTGGGCTAGGGTGGCAGGGGGTGTCCCTGGGGGCAGGGGAGGGCACCTATGGGCTCATTCTGAGCCCACAGGCCCCTTAACGCCTGCCCTGACCCAGGCGTTAAAAAGAGGCGCAAATGCGGGGTTTTTTGCCCCGCCCACTCCCGGGCGTCATTTTTGCCCGGGAGTATAAATACCACGCACATGCCTGGGAGTCATTTTTTAAGACGGGAACGCCTACCTTGCATCTCATTAACGCAAGGAAGGTGTTCACGCCAAAAAATGACGCTAACTCCATGAACTTTGGCGCTAGACGCGTCTAACGCCAAAGTATAAATATGGAGCTCGTTTTGCGTCGAATTTGCGTCGAAAAAAAACGACGCAAATTCGGCGCAAACGGAGTATAAATATGCCCCAACATGTCTCAGTTTGAGACAGTGCATGCGCGCCTTCTAGAGCCGAGACCTAATTATGTGATATCAAACAGTTTGATTCTGAGAAACTCAGTATACCTCTATGTACTTTGATTTCTGATGTGACAAAATTGGAGCCACTTCACTCAAGTGTCTGTAAGTGGTGAATGGTGAACTGCTAGACATTCCCTTACCACAATCAGAGTAGCGAGTGAGCCTGACTCTTTCCCAGTGTTCTTAAGGGACGTGATTCTCTCAACGAACTATTGAGGAAAATGCTTTCAAAACAAGAATTTCCTAGCAAATGTTTCCAAAAACTTGTTTAAAATCCAGAGTTTTTTAGAGGCAGCTCTGAAGGGAAAAAAATGACAATCCCTAGACTTTAATATCTACCACAAGTCCCAGGAACATTATTTATTTTCACCTGTAAATCACATATGCGCCTTTCATAATGTTATGTGCTATTAAAAAGCAAATTTTTCTGTGACTTGAATCGTACTTAACTGTGTCTAGTGGTGTTTGTTGCTGGATTAGATGAGCTTGTAGCCAGAAAATGAATCAGCATTGCACTCATAAAAAGAACCAGATTTTCTCTCAGACAACAGATAGAGCAGAGATAATAATAGTCACATCCTCACACGCACAAGAGATACACCACAGGCAGTTGAATTACAATGTTCACAAAGCTGTGCAGGTTTCTTTAAAAGAACAAAAACCTATGTACTTAAGGCAGCAGTGAAAAGCTTCCACACATCAACAAATCACATAAAAGGCAGGAGCAATACAACTTCCTCCCCACAGAACAGGCAAAGCATGAGCCGCAGAAGCGCAAATGTCCCCTTGTAGAACAGGCCCAGTACCCATAGCACCTGTGCAAGCCTTCCTCTCTTAAAACTTTACAGTACGGGCACTTGTGGGGCAAGTCAATCTTGCAAACCTCACTCACAGAACAGGTTAAGCAGTGACTGCTTAGCTTAGTATTTAACTACCTAATGGTAAAGCAGTGGCAGTGCTGGCACTAGGGGCCTGATTATGAGTTCATCATAATAGTCCGACCAGAAGCATAACAAACTTGCGGGGGCACCCCTGCAAACTACCTGGAGGGCCCCCAGCTCCTGACGTAGTCAGAAGCTCTTAGATCAGGGTACTGGGCTGAGGGGGCCCCATGTAGCTCAGTCCCCCCTGCACCACAGGGGCTGCGAGGGGCCTATGTTACACCATTGATTCCGGCCCATGCATTAACCCCTGTTTATGCATGGATTTGAAGGTATTTAACACATCCAATATTTATCAAATGCATTAAATAACTCACCCATCATTAGATTTCCGCATGTCAAACTTGCAGAAATTAACAGAGGAAAACGTACAGTATTTACTGTGTCATGCATATTTTTGAGGGTTAAACACCAAAATCCACGTTATTCCCCATTCCTTGTAATAGGTGTCATTTATTGTACCCAATAAATAACATATCCTGTGGTATCATTATTTATCAGGGGCAATAAATAACTCCCCAACTCGTAATCAGAGCCTAAATGGGAAAAGCATAAGAAGCATTTGCACATGCAATAATCAGAATAGATAAAAACCCTTTGGAAATTCTTCACAAACACATATTAGCAAGAAGCAGCAGTGCATGACTCCTTTAAAAATATGAACAAAATGAGAACACACACACTATAAAATAATTAAAACATACACCAGATGAGCATGACTTAATCACGAAAACATATCATGCATAGGCAATTGTTGTGCACTCTTTCGACAAGCCTGGACACCTGTAGAAACTAAAGGAAATTACACATCACCCTGAAAGGGCAAGAATCAGAGCTCCGTGCCCCGTCAGAGTGTTGTGTATGATGTGCAGATGTGTTGGGATGTAAATGGAGGGGCTAAGGTGACGGGAGAAAATAAACTAACCTCAGCTCTTCTGGTCCTGCACAAAGTGGGGCCCTTTGCTGTGGGATGGATGTTAACCCACCTTGATTTCTCCCATTTTCTCCTACTTTTATTCTTCTAATTTTCCCCTCAATTAACTAGCCTTTGATTACCCCAGGTCTTTCATCCTTCCTTTTATGTCCTTCATTGACTCTTACACCTCCATTTGCTTTATACACTAACTATCACATGATAAATAAGTACTCACTCTAGCTTTAGTCCATATAGGCAAGGATACAAAGACACTGACTGAGATGCAGTGAGTGGAGTAAGAAGAGGAATTAAAGAGGAAAGGAAAGAGGAAAAAAGTGGGGGGACTACTGTGTCGTGGAGAGAAATAATGACGGAAAGCAATTGAAAAAAGAACGCTGTGAGATATGCAGTTGGAGGGAAACAGAAACAGATGGAGAGAGGTGGAAAGGAAATGAGAGCTGGGGAAAGATAAAGAGAAAGAGATGGAAAATGGTGAAGTGTAAGACATCAAAGGCGTGCAAGAGGCACTGAATGAAGAGCGTGAGGAATAGGGGTGGAGAAATAAAAAATAGAAGAAAGACAAAGTTTAAGCCCCAAATTGACTACCCACACAGTAGATCGATCATAGAACTGTGTACTGTCTTGACTACAATCATAAGTGCAGCTGATTTCTATGAAAAACAATCTCTTCTTGATGTGGCCCACCCAGTCTCCCAAGGGGCCTACCCCTACACGCAAACCTAGGTTTCCTGAAAACTAAAGTAGACATGGTTCCTTCACGCTTGAGTAAAAGTGGTGCCAATATGCAGTGATAGCAGCTGAATAGGTTTGGAAATTCCTTCTTACTTACTTTTCTCTTTCCACTGGTAATTTATAGTATTTCTTCTGTCTATCTCCTACAGCACCTCTCTCTCTCTCTCTCTGTTGTCCTTTTATCATCATGTGTCTCTTTAACTTCATCACTGTCTTCTCCCTGGTATTTATTTCCCTTGCCTCAGCTCGTCTTTTAACTCTCACTAGTTTGTGGGATTACCTATCTTATTTATCTGCTGTGATCTCTCAACCAGAATGCTCAGTGACAGGGGGAGATATAGTAATGCCTGTCTTTTTCTATATGGCCCTGACTGCCAGCAAAAAACAAGCAATAACTTTACTTTTTATTCATGCCATAGCACAGATAGCTGCTGTTAATTCTTTTACTTCCACGTCCTCTCAGCTTACAACCGCAGAGGTGGCTGATGCACTTTCTCTGGAACCAAAACACTAGGGACTCCTCCATCATAGGGACTGCGGGCCAATCTGTTACACCTATGTTTTTCATGTATCTCTGCCTGTATTGATATTATTTGTGTTAAATATACTGTTAGCATTCCATAATAATCTCTCCAGAGGCTGGCTCCAGGGATACTTTATCAACACAAGATTCAAGGACACAGATTCATGAGGTGTCATCAAGGGCCCTATCCAAAGAGGAAGCATCTATAGCTGTAACAGTTCATATTTTTTCTACGCATGGATATTCCCTTCCTTTCATATGTGAAATTATAGGTGCTATATCTAAATTGTGATTTCTTTTCACAATCTATTGTGAAACAAGCCTTGTAAAAGACTGAACAGAAACTTTATTTTATGAATTTCAACTTAAATCACCTTCATTTTGCTGGCACTGTGGACACTGAGCATGAAAATGATGATGCACCATCCACTACGGAAAGAAGACAGGCAGTCCCAGTGAATATCTAATCCACTTCCTCCAATCAGCTATCTGCAGCCAGCACTGCAATAGAAAACCAGGATTAGAAGCAGGAGATGATAGTGGAGGTTAAGGGAGAGGAGGAGACGAGGAGAAAGAAGAGGAGAAGGACATGGTTGACGCCCACTTAGAAGATATGAGAGACGACTACCTCATGGCCGACCAGCAGTCTTCCTCCAAGGTCTCTCCTGAGGATTTCAAGTCCTAGGCCAGTAACTACTTGTCTCATTTACTCAGGCCTCACCTCCTCACAGCACTCATCCTATAAGTACCTCAGTTGAATCCCCTAAACACTCCCCTCATCCTGGTGTATCTCTAGTCTTCTGTCACTCATTAGGTGGGGTGGACACCCTTGTTGAGGGGGAGGGTTTCCTAATCACCCTTGCCCCACAAACTCCTAGGTGGCATCCCTCTCCATGATGGACACACTTCTAGGGCCAGATGAATCAAACATTATTGCTATTGCAAATGGCCCAACCGGGGTTTTTTTGATCGCAAAAATGCATTTCGGTATGTAACAAGTCCAATTTGCGATTCAGTAACTTGTTACCAAATCATAAATTGGATTTGCGACTGCATACCGATTCAGTATTAGGAAGGGGTGTGTCAAGGGAGTCCCTTCCTAATACCGAATCGCAGAGGTATGTATGATTGTTTTGTGACCGTGAATGAGGTCGCAAAACAATCGCAGTTACCACCAATTTCAAATTGGTGGTAACCCATTCGCAAGGAGGAAGGGACCCCTTCCCCTTTATGAATGCATGAAAAACGTCCAATAGACTACTGCCTACTCTTAAAAAATGAATAGAAAACTTTTCAGTTTTCATTTTTAAACGCATTTGTTTTCCTTTAAGGAAAAAGGGCTGCATTTAAAAAAAAAACACAGACATGATGGTATGCTGAGCCCAGCAGGCCACCATCCCTGTGATTGTAGCCGTTCGCAATGGCTCGTATATTGCAAACTACCTCATGAATATTAATGAGGTAGGTCCCTTTGCGAGCCCCTGCGAATCGCAGTGTGAAACTCCGGGAAATAGCGATTACTTAATTGCGATTCGCAAAAAATCGCAATTAGGTAATCGCTATTGTGAAGAATGATACATCTGGCACCTAGTTGTTTCAGGCAGTCACGCAAGCAGCAGGGACATTGTCACTTCCTAATCATGTCCTTTTTGAAGATCAAATTTGTTATGTTTAGTGTTTATGATGTTAACATGTATGAAGGGACTTAATAATTGCATCTTCGTGCCTATAGACAGAAAATAAACATCAGTTCATCAAACACCACTTACTCCAAAAAGATCACAAAAACATTAAAGATTTTTCTTTTAAATATTATATGTTATTCAATTTAAATATATGTTTTATAACCTTTGTTAAAAATACTGGGTTCTATTCACAGACTCTACTCCAAACTTACCAGCACTCGGGAAAAGGTTGGACTTTGTGGGGGTTCAGATTTATTATTCCTACTCCAATTCAACCAACACTGATGAAAGTATTGAACTTGTTGGGTGGAGATTTACAATTCCAATGCCAACATGAGCAACAGTAGCAAACGAGTTGGACTTTGAGGGGGTCAGTTTGACTATTACCACTCCAACCTAAACAACATTATAGAAAATGTTAGACTTTGGGGGATTCCGATTTACTATTCCCTCTGCAACCAGAGCAACATTGGTAAAATAATTTGGCGGTCATTCTGACCCTGGCGGTTGAAAACCGCCAGGGCAGAGTGCCACGGAAGCACCGCCAACAGGCTGGCGGTGCTTCTGGGGCCATTCTGACCGTGGCGGTAAGGCTGCAATCAGAAAAGGGAAACCGGCGGTTTCCCGCCGGTTTCCCGCCGGTTTCCCGCTGCCCCAGGGAATCCTCCACGGCGGCGCTGCAAGCAGCACCGCCATGGGGATTCCGACCCCCTTCCCGCCATCCTGTTTCTGTCAGTTTTCACCGCCAGAAAAAGGATGGCAGGAACGGGTGTTGTGGGGCCCCTGGGGGCCCCTGCAGTGCCCATGCCACTGGCATGGGCACTGCAGGGGCCCCCTAACAGGGCCCCATTGAGATTTTCAGTGTCTGCTTGGCAGACACTGAAAATCGCGACGGGTGCAACTGCACCCGTCGCACACCAGCAACTCCGCCGGCTCCATTCGGAGCCGGCTTCCTCGTTGCTGGTGCTTTCCCGCTGGGTGGGCGGGCGGCCTTTTGGCAGTTGCCCGCCAGCCCAGCGGGAAAGTCAGAATGACCGCCACGGTCTTCTGGCGGTTCCCGCCAGGCCGGCGGCTTCCGCCGCCGGCGGGGGTCAGAATGACCCCCTTAGTCTGCAAAACAGACTGATTTAAAATTCCTACACCAACTTAAGCAACAGTAGGGAAGCACTGGACTTTAGTAGGGTCAGACTTACCATTCTCATTCCAACCAACAAGCAACAGTAGAAAAGGTGTTGAACTTTGGAGGTGTCAGAGCCACTAATCCTACTCCAACCTAAATACAGTATGCAAAGACTTCACCTATGCAATTCTAGTCTTGTTGGTAGTAGTAGCATAGTTGATGGTGGTAGAGGTGGTTGTGACATAGGTGGTAGGCTTGTGGGTCTTACAAGGGGATTGAAAATAGGGTGGTGCTAAAGTGGCTTTTTAAAAGCGCCATATTGAGAAAGTGGCACAATGCTTGCATTGCGCCACTTTGTAAACCCTTCAGCCACATTATGTCTGTGCCAGGCATAATGTATGCAAGGGGGGTGTTCCGCATATATCAATTTGGATACAGCTGTTATGATCACCAAGGACGGGTCACTCTTACATAATCTAAAATCTTTTGTACAACCAAACATTAAAAGATTTTTACATTAAGGTACAATCCATCTTCTTCTAGGGCCTGCATATTTGGGGCAAAAAAAGAGGAAGTGTTTGTCGGTTTCCTCAGCGAGACAACACAATGTACACTTTCAATAACCATCCCCACAAGGGGGCCCAACGAGCAGTAAAAACAGCTGTAGGTAGGATATTGCATCTAAACTGTAAAAACAGAGACTCAGCACGGGCTGGTCTGATCAAATCCATAAAAAGGCTTGGCTGCAGGTTCCTATTTGACTTGTAGAAAATCACTTGTAAGGCATCCACTAACACCAGCATGAAAAGTCAGAGCATCTACCCCCTCCCAAAATTTCAGCGAGACTACAGGGAGAGAATTCAATGGAATTGCTTCAGGGCGGTCCCAAAATTGTGAGAGACTAAGGGGCATATTTATACTCTGTTTGCGCCGGAATTGCGTCGTTTTTTTTTACGCAATTCCGACGCAAAACTAACTCCATATTTATACTTTGGCGTTAGACGCGTCTAGCGCCAAAGTCCATGGAGTTTGCGTCATTTTTTTGCATGGACACCTACTTTGCGTTAATGATATGCAAGGTAGGCGTTCCCGTCTTAAAAATTGACTCCGAGGCATGTGCGCCGTATTTACACTCCGGGCAAAATTCACGCCCGGGAGTGGGCGGGTCAAAAAAAATGACGTCCAGTCGCTTTTGCGCCGTTTTTTAGCGCCTGGAAAAGGCAGGCGTTAAGGGACCTGTGGGCTCGGAAGCAGCCCAGAGGTGCCCTCCCATGCCCCCAGGGACACCCCCTGCCACCCTTGCCCACCCCAGGAGGACACCCAAGGATGGAGGGACCCATCCCAGGGACATTAAGGTAAGTTCAGGTAAGTATTTTTTTTAAAAAAATGTGTGGCATAGGGGGGCCTGATTTGTGCCCCCCTACATGCCACTATGCCCAATGACCATGCCCAGGGGACAGAAGTCCCCTGGGCATGGCCATTGGGCAAGGGGGCATGACTCCTGTCTTTGCTAAGACAGGAGTCATTTCAATGGGGGTTGGGAGTCGAAAAAAATGGCGCAAATCGGGTTGAGGTGAAAAATTTGCCTCAGTCTCACTTGCCCCATTTTTTGGCACCCAAACTCCATATTCCCCTACGCCGGCGCTGCCTGGTGTACGTCATTTTTTTTCACGCACACCAGGCAGCGCCGGCGGCTAACGCCGGCTAACGTAATTGAATAAATACAGCGCCCGCATGGTGCTTCAGAATGGCGTTAGCCGGTGCTAATTTTTTTGACGCAAAACTGCGTTAGCGCAGTTTTGCGTCAAAAAGTATAAATATGGCCCTAAGGGGCATGTTTATACTCTGTTTGCGCCGGAATTGCGTCGTTTTTTTTTACGCAATTCCGACGCAAAACTAACTCCATATTTATACTTTGGCGTTAGACGCGTCTAGCGCCAAAGTCCATGGAGTTTGCGTCATTTTTTGGCGTGGACACCTACTTTGCGTTAATGATATGCAAGGTAGGCGTTCCCGTCGGAAAAATTGACTCCGAGGCATGTGCGCCGTATTTACACTCCCGGGCAAAATTCACGCCCGGGAGTGGGCGGGTCAAAAAAAATGACATCCAGCCGCTTTTGCGCCGTTTTTTAGCGCCTGGACAAGGCAGGCGTTAAGGGACCTGTGGGCTTGGAAGGAGCCCAGAGGTGCCCTCCCATGCCCCCAGGGACACCCCCTGCCACCCTTGCCCACCCCAGGAGGACACCCAAGGATGGAGGGACCCATCCCAGGGACATTAAGGTAAGTTCAGGTAAGTATGTCTTTTTTATTTTTTTGTGGCATAGGGGGGCCTGATTTGTGCCCCCCTACATGCCACTATTCCCAATGACCATGCCCAGGGGACAGAAGTCCCCTGGGCATGGCCATTGGGCAAGGGGGCATGACTCCTGTCTTTGCTAAGACAGGAGTCATTTCAATGGGGGTTGGGAGTGGAAAAAAATGACGCAAATCGGGTTGAGGCGAAAAATTTGTCTCAGCCTGACTTGTCCCATTTTTTGACGCCCAAACTCCATTTTCCCCTACGCCGGCGCTGCCTGGTGTACGTCCTTTTTTTCCACGCACACCAGGCAGCGCCGGCGGCTAACGCCGGCGGCTAACGCCGGCTAACGTCATTGATTAAATACGGCGCCCGCATGGCGCTTCAGAATGGCGTTAGCCGGCGCTAATTTTTTTGACGCAAAACTGCGTTAGCGCAGTTTTGCGTCAAAAAGTATAAATATGGGCCTAAATTCCTCAGTTCTCCAAAGATGGATCCAGTACAGTAGAGATCTCAGAATTGCCAAATTTGTGAGAGGATAGACCCCTAGATCTAATCTAAGAGGGAATAATGGAGTGCTCTTCTCCTTCCTCGTGATGTACCAAAGGAAGGTGTTTTCTTTGAAAGAAAGGATACTTCGATTATTTAGGCCCCACAGCTCAGCCCCATATAGGGCTGTTCCCCTTACCTATACTTTATCTACATCTGTGGCTGGATTAACTAGGGAGTACTGGGCACTTTTAGCCATCCTACCCAAAGCACCCCCTCTTTGTCTACTAATGTGCAAACTTTCGTTATCACCTCAGTCTGTTAATCTGGACGCCTAAATGGTCAACCTCAGTAACTCTCTCTAAGCTAGCAGAATTCAGGGTCACCTTTACATTCAAGTTCTTCCTCCTAGAGCAGCAGATCATCAGTTTTGATTTTGCTGTTAATCTTTCGACCAAAATCCATGCTGTTAGAAATGGGGTCTTTGGTTGACAGTCAGGTTACCCCCTGTTCAAGCAAGGACCCTCACTCTAGTTAGGATAAAAGAGAATCACCCTCAGCTAACCCCTGCTTACCCCCTTGGTAGCTTGGCAGAGCAGTAGGCTTAACCTCAGAGTGCTGGGCGTAAAGTATTTGTACCAACACACACAGTAACTTAATGAAAACACTACAAAATGACACAACACCAGTTTAGAAAAATAGGAAATATTTATCTAGACAAAACAAGACCAAAACGACAAAAATCCAACATACACAAGTCAAGTTATGATTTTTTAAAGGTTTAAAATAAAAAGAGTCTTTAGGTAGTTGTAACACCACACTAGCGCTGCTAGCGTGAAAATGTACCTGGTTTGCGGCAAAAATAACCCCGCACGGGCGGTGTGCGTCGAAAATAACCCGGCACGGGTATATGCGTCGAAAACAGCTCGGCTCGGCGTGGCGCGTCGAAAAAGCCAGCCACGCGACGGTCCGAAGTCCCGCGGCGCTGGTTGCGATCTCTCAGCCTTCGTCAGCGATGCTGCGCGTCGTTTCTCCTGCTCCGGGCGTCGATTCTCCGGTCGCGTTTCCAGCGGCGTCGTTTCTCAGCTGCGGAGCCGGCGTCGCGTCGTTTTCTCAGCCGCGATCGGATTCGCGTCGATCTTTTCTCCGCACGGTGCTCGGTGCGTGTATTTTTGTCCTTAGGCTGCCAGCCTCTCCTTTCAGGGTCCCAGGAACTGGAAGGGCACCACAGAGCAGAGTAGGGGTCTCTCCAGAGACTCCAGGTGCTGGCAGGAAGAAGTCTTTGCTATCCCTGAGACTTCAACAACAGGAGGCAAGCTCTACATCAAGCCCTTGGAGATTTCTTCTTCAAGATGGAAGGCACACAAAGTCCAGTCTTTGCCCTCTTACTCTGGCAGAAGCAGCACTGCAGGAAAGCTCCACAAAGCACAGTCACAGGCAGGGCAGCACTTGTTCCTCAGCGATCAGCTCTTCTCCAGGCAGAGGTTCCTCTTGATTCCAGAAGTGTTTCTGAAGTTTGTAAGTTTGGGTGCCCTTCTTATACCCATTTTAGTCTTTGAAGTCACCTTCCTTCAAAGGGGACTCACACCTTCTTGTGAAATCCTGCCTTGCCCAGGCAAGGCCTCAGACACACACCAGGGGGTTGGAGACAGCATTGTCAGAGGCAGGCACAGTCCTTTCAGATGAGAGTGACCACTCCACCCCTCCCTCCTAGCAGAGATGGCTAATCAGGAAATGCAGATCACACCCCAGCTCCCTTTGTGTCACTGTCTGGTGTGAGGTGAAAAACAACCCAACTGTCAAACTGACCCAGACAGGGAATCCACAAACAAGGCAGAGTCACAGAATGGTTTAAGCAAGAAAATGCTCACTTTCTAAAAGTGGCATTTCCAAACTCACAATCTTAAAATCAACTTTACTAAAAGATGTATTTTTAAATTGTGAGTTCAGGGGTCCCAAACTCCACATGTCCATCTACTCTCTAGGGGAATCTACACTTTAATCATATTTAAGGGTAGCCCCCATATTATCCTATGAGAGAGAGACAGACCTTGCAACAGTGAAAACGAAATTGGCAGTATTTCACTGTCAGGACATATAAACCACATTACTATATGTCCTACCTTATCCATACACTGCACCCTGCCCTTGGGGCTACCTAGGGCCTACCTTAGGGGTGCCTTACATGTAAGGAAAGGGAAGGTTTAGGCCTGGCAAGTGGGTACACTTGCCAAGTCGAATTTACAGTGTAAAAATACACATACAGACACTGCAGTGGCAGGTCTGAGACATGAGTACAGAGCTACTTATGTGGGTGGCACAACCAGTGCTGCAGGCCCACTAGTAGCATTTGATTTACAGGCCCTGGCACCTCTAGTGCACATTACTAGGGACTTACTAGTAATTCAAATATGCCAATCATGGATGAACCACTTACATATAATTTAAACAGGAGCACTTGCACTTTAGCACTGGTTAGCAGTGGTAAAGTGCCCAGAGTAACAAAAACAGCAAAATCAGAGTCCAGCACACATCAACAACCTGGGGAACAGAGGCAAAAAGTTAAGGGAGACCACGCCAAGGATGAAAAGTCTAACACGTGTCCCCCCCAGCTAAAAGTGGGGAGCAACTACCCAACCTCATGGGAGTTCTCATCACTAAGGCGGAAGAACCTGGACAGACCATCAGCATTGGCGTGTTCTGTACCGGGTCGATGTTCCACCGTAAAGTCCATCCCCTGTAGGGAAATGGACCACCTCAACAGTTTTGGGTTCTCACCCCTCATCTGCATTAACCATCTGAGGGGTCTGTGGTCGGTCTGAACTCGGAAGTGAGTCCCAAACAAGTAGGGTCTTAGCTTCTTCAGTGCCCAGACCACAGCAAACGCTTCACGTTCTATGGCACTCCACCTACGTTCCCTGGGTAGTAACCTCCTGCTAATGAAGGCTACGGGTTGATCTAGGCCCTCTTCATTCAGCTGTGAGAGTACTGCTCCAATACCATGCTCTGAGGCGTCTGTCTGTACAACAAACTCCGTGGAGTAGTCAGGTGCCTTCAGCACAGGTGCTGTGCACATGGCAGCCTTCAGGGCATCAAAAGCGTTCTGGCAAGCCTCTGTCCAGATCACTTTCTTGGGTTGCTTCTTAGAAGTCAACTCAGTTAAGGGGGTAACAATGGTACCATATCCCTTAACGAACCTCCTATAGTATCCTGTGAGACCTAAAAAGGCTCTCACTTCAGTCTGGGTCTTGGGAGGCTCCCAAGCCAGAATCGTGTCAATCTTAGGCTGTAGGGGTGCCACCTGGCCACTCCCCACCTGGTGTCCTAAGTACACAACAGAACCCTGCCCTATTTGGCACTTGCTCGCCTTAATAGTGAGGCCTGCCTTCTGCAGGGCCTCTAACACTCTCCAGAGGTGTTGCAGGTGTTCCTCCCATGTGGAACTAAACACAGCAATGTCATCCAGGTAGGCGGCACTGAACTCATCCAGTTCTGCCAACACCTGGTTGACCAACCTCTGAAAGGTGGCAGGGGCATTCTTCATCCCAAAGGGCATCACATTGAAGTGGAAGTGCCCATCGGGGGTAGAGAATGCTGACCTCTCCTTTGCCCCTTCAGTTAAGGCAATCTGCCAGTACCCAGATGTTAAATCAAACGTACTGAGGTACTTGGCAGCTCCTAACCGATCAATGAGCTCATCAGCTCGGGGGATGGGGTGTGCGTCAGTCTTGCTGACCGCATTGAGACCCCGGTAGTCCACACAGAACCTAAGTTCTGGAGTGGCACCAGGAGCAGTAGCCTTTGGGACCAAGACCACTGGGCTGGCCCAAGGACTGCTGGAGTGCTCAATAACCCTTAGGGCTAACATTTTGGAGACTTCCTCCTTAATGCAAGCCCTCACCCTGTCAGTCACCCTGTAAACCTTATGTTTAACAGGTGTACTGTCCCCAGTGTCCACATCATGTGTGCACAGGTGTGTGACTCCTGGGATCAGGGAAAACAGTGAGGCGAACTGTCCCAGCACGTGGCGACAGTCCCTCTGCTGTTCCTCAGTCAGGGAGGGGGAGAGGATCACTCCCTCCACAGACCCATCTTTCTCTCCTGCAGACAGGAGGTCAGGAAGAGGCTCACTCTCTTCCTCCACCCCGTCATCTGTCGCTAGGAGCATGGATAGCTCAGTTCGCTCAAAGTGGGGTTTGAGGCGGTTGACATGTAGGACCCTCAAGGGGTTCCTGGGGGATTGCAAGTCTACCAGATAGGTGACCTCGCTCTTTCTTTCCACCACCTCAAAAGGCCCAGTCCACTTATCTTGGAGAGCCCTAGGCTCTACTGGTGCCATGACCCACACTTTTTGTCCAGGCTGAAACTCAACCAGAGTGGCATTCTGGTCGTACCACCGTTTCATGTCCTCCTGGCTTGCTTCCAGGTTCTCCTGAGCGAGACGCCTGAAGCGGGCAGTCTGGTTTCTTAGTGCCAGCATGTAGCTAAATACATCCTGGGGTGGTTTACTAGGAGCTTTCTCCAAAGCCTCCTTCACCAGACTGAGCGGTCCCCTCACAGGGTGGCCATAGATGAGCTCAAAGGGGCTAAAGCCAAGTCCCTTTTGAGGCACCTCCCTGTAAGCGAACAGAAGGCATGGCAAGAGGACGTCCCACTTACGCCTCAAGGGCTCTGACAGGCCCTGAATCATGCCTTTCAAGGTGCGGTTGAATCTCTCAACCAGACCATTACTTTGGGGGTGGTAAGGGGTGGTGAACTTGTAGGTTACCCCACACACCTTCCACAGAGACTTCATATAAGTGGATATGAAGTTTGTACCCCTATCAGATACTACCTCCTTGGGGAACCCCATGCGGGTAAAAACCCCCATCAAGGCATGTCCCACCACGGGGGCGGTGACCGTCCTTAGAGGAATAGCTTCTGGGTACCGTGTGGCATGGTCCACCAAGACCAGGATGAACCTGTTGCCCAGGGCTGTCTTGGGATCCAGAGGCCCCACAATGTCAATTCCTACCCTTTCAAAGGGAGTACTGACTACCGGTAAAGGTTGGAGGGGAGCTTTGCATTTCCCCCCACTCTTGCCACTTGCCTGACAAGTCTGACAAGATCTACAATAAGCAGCTGACTGCTTGTTCATCAAGGGCCAGTAAAAGTGGGAGACAAGCCTCTTATAGGTCTTGTCCTGCCCTAGATGTCCTGCCAAAGGCACATCATGAGCCAAACCCAGTAGGAAGGTCCTGAAGCCCTGGGGTACCACCAGCATACGAGCTGACCCCGGCTCAGGAACCTTAGGCTCACTATACAGGAGGCCATCCTCCCAGTAAATCAGGTGAGTACCTGGCGCTCCGCCAGCCGCCTGGGCTGCAGCCTGCTGCCGCAGTCCCTCAAGAGTAGGGCATTCCTTCTGCGCTGTGCAGAATACTTCCCTGGTGGGTCCCCCTTCCTGCTGCCACTGCGACAGCTCAGGGACCTCCCCCAGTTCAGCCACCTGTTCCCCTGTAGGTTCCGGGGCATCACCCTCAGGCTCTGCCTCCTCCCGGACCGTGGGAACTTCTGGGGCGGGTTTCCCGCGCCTCCTGCCTTTCCTCTTCTTGGCGGTCCCCTGGGCCACTGTTTCAGGCTCCAGGGGCTCTTGACTACCCTGATTGGCTGCCATAGACCGGGTGGATACGCATACCCACCCAGGCAGACCCAACATCTCCAAGTGAGACCTGTGTTCCACCTCCTTCCAAGGGGAATCCTCCAGGTCGTTGCCTAGCAAACAATCAACAGGCATGGTTGGACTCACAGCTACTTTCCAGGAACCTGAGACCCCCCCCCATTCAAAGGGAACCTGCGCCACTCTGCAGAGGCGCTCAGAGTTGTCTACTGCAACTACTTGGTGAAGTACCCGGGGATCAATCTGCTCTTCAGACACCAGGTGACTCCTCACTGTAGTCACACTGGCTCCTGTGTCTCTCAGAGCCTCCACCCTCTGTCCATTGATGGTCACCCATTGCCTGTACTTCTTAGTGTTATCAGGCACTAGGTTTCTCTGGACCATCTCACTGTCCCCTAGTGAGACAAGGGTCATTTCTGCTGGTTCCCACCCACCTGAAACCAACTCCTCCCCAAGCGCTACACTGGCCAAACCCTGGGACGGTGCACCAGTGGGTGCCGGTGTACTTTTGGGGCATTTGGGGTCCCCCCTCACATGACCCACCTGGTCACATGAATAGCACTTACGTAGGGGACCACCTGCCATTGGCTTCCCTTTGGAGAACCATGGCCTCTTTTCACTGGGGGGTTGGGAATCCTTACCCTGGGAATCAGTTTGGGGCCCTTTAGAGAACTCATCCTGTTTGCCCTTACCCCCCCCTTTCTTCTGAGAGGGACCCTGCCCACCCTTGGCGTGGTCTCCCCCATACCTCTTTTGGACCCTGGTGCTCTCCCAGCGGTCCGCTTCCTGTGCAAGCTTCCTGGGGTCAGTCAGCTTGCTGTCAATGAGGTGCTGGCGCAGCTCTGGAAAACATAAACTGTACAAGTGCTCCCAAGCAATTAAATTGTAAAGCCCCTCATACGTGTTTACCTTACTGCCCTTCACCCAACCATCCAGTGACCTGCAACAAGAATCAACACATTCCAACCATGTTTGGGATTCCTTTCTCTTGTAGGATCTAAACTTCTCTTTGTACTGCTCAGGGGTGAGACCATACCTGGTAAGTAAGGCCTCCTTCATGGCAGGGTAGGTGAGACTCTGAGCATCCCCTAAGGCCGTCAGTGTGTCCCTCCCCTCTGCCTCAAAATGCTTCCACAGGGCTGCCCCCCAATGAGCTTCAGGGACCAGGTTCATGTGGAGAGCTGACTCATAACCCTTGAACCACAAGTAGATATCATCCTCCCTCTTATAATCCCTCACAAGGTCTTTTGGGATGTGTACCCTTCTCTCAGGCTGCACTGTAGAATTGCTGCCACCATCCCTACTGGACTGGCTTCTATGATCTATCTCTTTCAAGCTAAGCTCATGAGCCATTGTTATCTTCTTCTCCTCAAGGGCTAGCCTTCTCTGCTCCAATTGGTACTCCCTTTCTGCCTGTCTGTCCTGTAACTCTTCAGGTGTCAGACCCTTGGAGGATACACTGCTACTTGCCCTAGAGATTCTCCCCTGAGACATAGCAGGCCCACCCACTACATCAGTGTGAGTGACTTGCAACTCCTCTTCCCCCTCTGGCTCCTCCTCTGTGTGCCCCTCAGCTGCTTTGGCTGCCACCCAGGCCCTCAGCGCCTTTTGCAGCTCATCCTTCTTGGATGAGCTCTCAATGGGACAGCCAACATTCCTACAAAACTGCTTCAACTGAGCCACCTTGTAGCTCTCCAATTTCTCCAAATCAAAAGCAGTTTCAGCTAGGGCATCTCCAGACTGAGACATGATGAGAGGTTAAAAAAAATATGCACAGTTCCAAAAACAGAAAAGCAAGTTCTCAAATGAAGTTTCAGCAAAGTCAATCCCGGGATCAGTGAAAAAAAGAGACTGAATGCAGAGAAAAACAGTCCAAGTAAAAAAACAAAAATCACAAGACTAGTAGTATGTGGTCACGTAGTGGTCTGAGATCAAAACAGTAGTGTACACTTAATTACTGTATGTCAAGTACAAATACAAGTCCAAATCCCGACCGCTGGTCACCAATGTTAGAAATGGGGTCTTTGGTTGACAGTCAGGTTACCCCCTGTTCAAGCAAGGACCCTCACTCTAGTTAGGATAAAAGAGAATCACCCTCAGCTAACCCCTGCTTACCCCCTTGGTAGCTTGGCAGAGCAGTAGGCTTAACCTCAGAGTGCTGGGCGTAAAGTATTTGTACCAACACACACAGTAACTTAATGAAAACACTACAAAATGACACAACACCAGTTTAGAAAAATAGGAAATATTTATCTAGACAAAACAAGACCAAAACGACAAAAATCCAACATACACAAGTCAAGTTATGATTTTTTAAAGGTTTAAAATAAAAAGAGTCTTTAGGTAGTTGTAACACCACACTAGCGCTGCTAGCGTGAAAATGTACCTGGTTTGCGGCAAAAATAACCCCGCACGGGCGGTGTGCGTCGAAAATAACCCGGCACGGGTATATGCGTCGAAAACAGCTCGGCTCGGCGTGGCGCGTCGAAAAAGCCAGCCACGCGACGGTCCGAAGTCCCGCGGCGCTGGTTGCGATCTCTCAGCCTTCGTCAGCGATGCTGCGCGTCGTTTCTCCTGCTCCGGGCGTCGATTCTCCGGTCGCGTTTCCAGCGGCGTCGTTTCTCAGCTGCGGAGCCGGCGTCGCGTCGTTTTCTCAGCCGCGATCGGATTCGCGTCGATCTTTTCTCCGCACGGTGCTCGGTGCGTGTATTTTTGTCCTTAGGCTGCCAGCCTCTCCTTTCAGGGTCCCAGGAACTGGAAGGGCACCACAGAGCAGAGTAGGGGTCTCTCCAGAGACTCCAGGTGCTGGCAGGAAGAAGTCTTTGCTATCCCTGAGACTTCAACAACAGGAGGCAAGCTCTACATCAAGCCCTTGGAGATTTCTTCTTCAAGATGGAAGGCACACAAAGTCCAGTCTTTGCCCTCTTACTCTGGCAGAAGCAGCACTGCAGGAAAGCTCCACAAAGCACAGTCACAGGCAGGGCAGCACTTGTTCCTCAGCGATCAGCTCTTCTCCAGGCAGAGGTTCCTCTTGATTCCAGAAGTGTTTCTGAAGTTTGTAAGTTTGGGTGCCCTTCTTATACCCATTTTAGTCTTTGAAGTCACCTTCCTTCAAAGGGGACTCACACCTTCTTGTGAAATCCTGCCTTGCCCAGGCAAGGCCTCAGACACACACCAGGGGGTTGGAGACAGCATTGTCAGAGGCAGGCACAGTCCTTTCAGATGAGAGTGACCACTCCACCCCTCCCTCCTAGCAGAGATGGCTAATCAGGAAATGCAGATCACACCCCAGCTCCCTTTGTGTCACTGTCTGGTGTGAGGTGAAAAACAACCCAACTGTCAAACTGACCCAGACAGGGAATCCACAAACAAGGCAGAGTCACAGAATGGTTTAAGCAAGAAAATGCTCACTTTCTAAAAGTGGCATTTCCAAACTCACAATCTTAAAATCAACTTTACTAAAAGATGTATTTTTAAATTGTGAGTTCAGGGGTCCCAAACTCCACATGTCCATCTACTCTCTAGGGGAATCTACACTTTAATCATATTTAAGGGTAGCCCCCATATTATCCTATGAGAGAGAGACAGACCTTGCAACAGTGAAAACGAAATTGGCAGTATTTCACTGTCAGGACATATAAACCACATTACTATATGTCCTACCTTATCCATACACTGCACCCTGCCCTTGGGGCTACCTAGGGCCTACCTTAGGGGTGCCTTACATGTAAGGAAAGGGAAGGTTTAGGCCTGGCAAGTGGGTACACTTGCCAAGTCGAATTTACAGTGTAAAAATACACATACAGACACTGCAGTGGCAGGTCTGAGACATGAGTATAGAGCTACTTATGTGGGTGGCACAACCAGTGCTGCAGGCCCACTAGTAGCATTTGATTTACAGGCCCTGGCACCTCTAGTGCACATTACTAGGGACTTACTAGTAATTCAAATATGCCAATCATGGATGAACCACTTACATATAATTTAAACAGGAGCACTTGCACTTTAGCACTGGTTAGCAGTGGTAAAGTGCCCAGAGTAACAAAAACAGCAAAATCAGAGTCCAGCACACATCAACAACCTGGGGAACAGAGGCAAAAAGTTAAGGGAGACCACGCCAAGGATGAAAAGTCTAACACATGCAAAATAAACAAACGTTATTTACTAAATTCTGGAGACTTTTCCTTGTTTTAGCCAATATGAGGATATCATTGGTGTAAAACAACCCAGGTATTTTCTGGCTGCAAAAACTGGGGGAATTATTCACACAGGCATTCAAATATTCAATACAATTATTGATATACAAAAGAAACAGAGCGGGTGCCGACAGCAGCTTGCATCAGAGAGAGAAATATGTAGAGAAATACACAATCCAAAGTCATTCATCAAGAGCGTATGTTGATGGTTTTATTACAAAATGTGAGACACACATAGAATTATCTCCTGAAAGGCATAACAGAAAAATTATAATGCTGCCACTACAATGCCAAATCTAAGATCCAGTATAAGACTAAATATAAATGAGAAAGTATGCCATAGTGAACACTTACAGTAGGTGTGGAGATGGGTGGATAAAGAGATCTAGAACAGTAGACATACAACTGTCTTGTCATTTTCGAAATGTGACCTAGGTTAGACCAAAATCCAAAATAACAGACTGTATACGTATGAATCTCCTAAAAGAACCTAAAAAAGACATGGAAGAGATTGACTTTTTTAAGAACATGAATTTCCAACTGATATTTGGGTGCTGTCATTAATCACAACAAATCTGAAAGTAAGGCAAGGCACAAAAAACTAAGTTATAGAAATCCCATATACTGTGCAATTTGTAATTGGTATCATATGGACATACCTGTGTGTGTTGTAGGGTCCCACGTTGAGGCAGGCCTTGAGTTTTGGTGTGCCACATTAGGAAGCATTCCTCTTCAGAAGCAGGAAAAAAATTACTTGGGTTAGTGACTGTAACAGAGGAAGTATGTATAAAATTAAATTAAAATAAATATCAACCTACTACAAGGTTGTGAGTTAAATGGTCTATTTGGGGGTACGTATGGAATGTTTTGAAATCAGTGGAGGGTTAGTGGAATACCATAGTTGGGTGTGTGTTTGTGGGAGACTTTTTAGAGACATCTTACTTAGCTTAACAATAGGGGTCTGCAACAATTAACCATTATAGCAGGTGAGGGTTCCCTGTAGAGAGAACAACTTCTTCAAGGGGGAAGATGAAGATGAGATCCAGGTGTTCCTCTAGCAGGAGATTTCGCCAGCTGAATCCTAGAGAATTTCTCCTTCGCCCCTGCTCTCACGTTGCCATTTCTTCTTTACATCCCCCACATTGTGTGCCTCATCCCTCAATCTATTACCCGAAAATGTAATCTCCAGCCTCAAGGTTGCATTCTGTGTTCCACTGAGGATGAATGGAGGTCTCCTGTGTAGTTTTTGTAGTGTTTTACTGTACATTTCACCAGACGGACTGTCTCTAACTTAATAAAACTCCTCTCCCTCTTCAGACTTGACTGAATACTTGAAGCAGAGTAAGGTTCTTGGTGTCTGCTTGCTCACAACGTAGAAAAATAAATGGTCACAGCCAAAGGGCTGGTGTGTACTTCTGTGGTTTTATGTGAATGGCTGTATGTGTGACTTAGGCGAGGTGTGTATAATTTGTCTTTTATGTTCCACTTGGAGGTCTCCATCAGGGGAGTTCTCCCCCTTCATGTGGAGGTTCTGTCTAACATGGGGCCATGTCCTCCAAGTATGCAGAACATAACATATGGCCTTAAAGTTGCTAGTAGTATCTTTGTAGTTGTAAATTACATTGTGAATTTAAGTCTTCACCAAGTTGTATATCTATACTCTGAAATAGTAGGAAATTTAACCATGAGTAAATCGATATGTGTAGATTTACTTTTATGAATAGAATTCACACAATGTTGAGAACAGGGCAAAATAAAACGTGGTGTCTTCAATCAGAGGATAAATTGAAACTCGAAGAGGTGTTGCTAAATAATAAAAACACAACTAGAATGTGAGGGACCAAGTATATTTATAAAAGGGAATAATAACCAAACCAATATATAAGCATAAAAAACCACAGTCAACCAGTCCAAACATAGGGGAAAATAGCTAAAAGAAAGTCAAATGTTCAAATGAAATTCAGCAGTCCAAATGATTAAATAAAGACACTCTACTACACAAGAGGCAGTTTACAAGCATGGTTCTAGGTTTGGGGGCAATTGTTCCAGGTCATCCTCCAGTTCACTTTTCCCCACAACAACATTAATAGCCTCCTCAGACACAAACGTGAAGTGACAGGACCTCACAAACTTTGAGAAGTGTAATACACAGTGGTTGATGAGGACACAGTTAACACAGATTACCAGGGAGACAGGATAACAGGGGTGAAAGGGTTGTGGAGGCAGACAAGATGTAATTAATTCAACTAAGAAGGTCAGTAGAATACACTGATTTTTTTTTCCTAGAGTGTCCTCTCTTTATCTATCAACATTTCTACATTCTAAGAGTGTTATCTATGTGACAATAGCCTCTTAACCCACCTGACAGCAGTAAAAAAGGTGTAATCACCCTCTAGAAGAGCAGTAACATATGAAGGCTAGGGCCTAGGGGCAATAATGTTCCTCAAACACTGCTGCACTTCTGGGCAAGTATGTGAGGAAAAGTAAAAGAAAGATATGCAGGGGGTTTAGATGGAGGCCCCAGTGGTGAAGGGGCCTATGGAGGCAAGAAAGAGTAGCTGCAAGATACAGATAATTTTGGGGGTCTCTCTTGGGAAATCACAGAAACCTCTTGTTGTTCTAGGTCAGGAATAGCCCCATTGTTAGCCTCCTCATGGTGTCTCCTCTTCCACCCACAAAGTGGGAACAAAAGCCTCTACTCAGAGTCTTTTGGAGGTAGACCAAGTTTGTCTCCTGTCGGATGAAGCCTATTTGCTGGTCCTAGCTTCATTCTCCTCACTGGTCGTTGAGATTTGTAGTGCCTTCCTTGTAGTTGAGGATCTTGTTCTTTTGGCCGGGGTCCTATGTTGATGTTCATTGTCCAGCTCTACCCACTGAAAAGATATGAAAACAAAAATAAAAATGACAACTGCAACTGCAAATGTCTACTACTTCATTTACATAAAAAATGTTTCAAGCAAATTAAAACATTAAATATGAGACTGATTGACATTGAAGAGTTTTACTAACTTTTGCAATTGTAATGTGTATACTAAAGATTATACATTTCACATTGTTGAAGTTATGTATAGTTTAAAAAAAAATAGCAAGTTATGCTTGAACAAAAACTTTAAACCAGGCCTTCTCTGCAAGACATTATTTTGGAATAAGGACACATACTTAGGATTGGGTTATGGCAAAATATCTACTTAGTCAACAGTCCCTGTAATATTCTACTTACCATGCACATAATTTAGAGGTAGAGTCACCTCTTCATTGTTTTCCATATCAATTTAATGAATCTATAAATTATTTTAAAAATATTAGCACTGCACAAACTGTTGTAGAAAGGTATTAGTCTTTGAAAATAACATAAAACATTGCATGTGAAATTACTATTTTAAATTACATGGTGTCACAAAATATACAAATCACAAAATGTTGCAAAGGTTAGTAGTCTTTCAACATAAAACAATGTTTGTGGGATGCCGAGTTAAAGTTACAGAGTGCCAGTTTTACATGCATTGTCAAAATTGAAATGTAAATTGTGTGAATGTTTAAATTGTGGTAAATGATGGTAAATGCACCCAGTATATCAAAGTCACAATTATTTTCCACCATGGCAGCATAACATTAGTTTTTAAATGTAAATGATGTTACAAAAAAAACACAAGCAACCATGAACAACCATTCAATCAATCCATATATTTAACAAGACAACATTTGGTACAGAGAACCAACCAGTGGCATAACATTAGACCTTGATCTCCATGTACTTTGCAGCCCCCTACCCCCACGTTTTGTTACGCCACTGACCTGGACATTATAATAAAACAGTAGACAACCTTAGCAAAGAGACATGACTAGACAACAATTTCAAAATATATACACACATATTATCATACACATATCACTTTTGCTGCTCTGTTGCTCAAAACCTCAAGTTGAGCATGTTGGGTTGGCCAATTTGTTCTCATGATTCTCTTCTGCAGTGGTATTCTTTGGGAGTGCTGTGAAGTTGGGTGGCAGCAGAGGTCAAGCATACCTTGGGCTATTATGAACTCAACACTTTCACCACTTCTTTCCTTTGCAGGCGTGGTACCCATTCCATTGCAGCGCATGCCGATGTCTAGCCGAATCAGGGTCTGGGTTGCAAACTGTGGACCCCATAGCACTTAGGGTAATTCTAGAGGACATCCCCCCACCAAAATAATATTTTATTTAACATTAGTGAACTATAGGAGACCTCTCTTCTCATCCCTGCGCCATTTTGTGGCTTTTCATTTGGTAAGGAGCATCAGGATAGAGAAAGATGGTGTTTTGTTGAGAGGATGGCTTCAAATAATCAGAAAATGTCAGACTTCCTGTTTGTTATTTCCTCTTTGTAGTGGTAGATGGAGTTTTCTGCCACAAGAATGGAGCCCTCCACCCTGCAAGCAGTGCCACTTCTCATGCAGAGGTCTGTGCTCCCGCCTGCTGTGGTCTCCATTCTACATGCGGAGGTCTCCACTGCTCATGTGGAGTGCTCTAAAAACATAGACAGAGGAGGTTAAATGTTATAAGGAGTTGATGAAACCACATTCAGAGGTTTAAAAATGTATGAATACATAAAATTATCAGAATTATCTTATTTTAGTGTTCAGAACTAAGGCCCTCATTACGACTCTAGCAGTGGGTGATAAAGTGGCGGTAATACCACCAAAAGGCTGGCGGTAAGTACTGCCAAATTATGGCCATGGCGGTGATATCTCCCATTGACAGCCAATGTACCACACCGGCCACTAGGGCGGAAACAACAGTCACCAAGGTGGTAGCCACCTACAGCCAGGCGGAAGACAAAGTACCGGCCACCATATTTTGACTCACGATTCCGACACCTTTTCTGGGGCGGTACCAACGCCATCTAAAGCCAGGTGGAAACACATCACAGAAGAGAAAGGACTCACCTTTGGAGACACAGGGAAGAACCACGCCACCATGAAACCCGAACTGCATGTTTTCCTGATGATCTTCTACATTATGCTCCACCTGGAACACCAATGCCGGCGAAGACAACGACGGTGAGTACAGCCACCTAGCACACAAGGGAGGGTGGGAGGAAAAAGAGAGTGACACACACATGCACAACACACACCCGGCACACACACCATACACACAACCATATGCATTACAAAAACAATTTGAACACGAAAATCTGCACAATAATACAAAAGCAACAGGAATTTATTTACACATTAAACAGATCTGTACACATGTATAAAAAAGGGACACTGCCCAGTCAATAGTTCCAAGGGCCCACATGTCTCTCAAGTGGGTGAATACCCCACTGGTTCTGGAGGGGGCAACATGCCCTTTGCTTGGTCCTGGGGAGTGCAAGGCCACAGTCTCTCAAGTGGGTGAATACCCTACTGGTTCTGGAGGGGGCAGGCCACACAGCAGCCCCTGGAGGCTGGACTATATGGCGTGCACCGGCGGTGACAGCTGCATTGTGGTGGTGGTTTTGGGAGGCTCCTGCTCTGCCCCTGCACCCTCTGATGGCTGCACTGTGGTGGTGGTTGTGGGAGGCTCCTGCTCAGCCCCTGCACCCCCCGATGGCTGCACTGTGGTGGTGGTAGTTGTGGGAGGCTCCTGCTCAGCCCCTGCACCCTCTGATGGCTGCACTGTGATGGTGATTGAGGGAGGCTCCTGCTCAGCCCCTGCACCCTCCGAGGGCTGCACTGTTGTGGTGGTTGTGGGAGGCTCCTGCTCAGCCCCTGCATTCTCTGATGGCTGCACAACCATGGCTGGCGGTGGGGGCTCTGTGACAGCTGGTGGTGGTGGCGGTGCTTGTCTATCAGCTTCCGCTGGCGTAGATTGCCTCCTTTCCTCCTGCTCATGGGTTGGGGGTCCCTGGTGGGTTGGCTCTCCCCCCTCCTCTGCCTGCTTGTGCAGGCTCCTTCCCCTTCTTTGCAGCTAGTGCAGGCTCCTTCTCCTTCTTTGCAGCTGGTGCAGGCTCCTTCCCATTCTTTGTAGCTGGTGCAGGCTCCTCCCCCTTCTTTGCAGCTGCTGCAGGCTCCTTCCCCTTCTTCGCATCTGCTGCAGGCTTCTTCCCCTTCAGTATTGTTGGCTTGGATTCCTTTACACCACAAGTAGGTGGTGCTACCACTGTGCCCGTGGAATGTTTGGCTGGGTCCTTGCTACCCTGTCCAATACGTGAAGGACGGGGGGTGGAGGGGTAGGGAAGAGGTCAATCTGAGAAAGGAAAAGCCTTTTAGGGACATTGGAGTGGGAAGAGGGTGGAGTAATGGGAGTGGAGGATGAGTGGAGGTGTTTGTCTGCTGGATTTGGGTGCAGGTGCATGGGCTATATGCTGTTGTGAGATGGATGGCTATTGGGTGTCTGAGTGCTTGCATTTGTGTACTTTAGGAGGGGGGGACAGACATGGTGGGAGAGGACACGGTACATGTGCATGGATATTGTGGAGGTGCCTGCAAGGGAAGTGTGTGTTCTGCTTAGTGTGGTGATGATGCTGGTAGTGGATAATGATGTAGTGCATGCAAGTGTGAGTGTGGACGTAACTGGGTGGGAGGTGGAGGAGGAGGAGGGGGAGACAGTGGAGACAGTGGATGTTGTGTCTGAAAATGAATGGTGTTTGTGTGAGTGCCTGTGGGATGAAGTGTGGTGCTTGTGTTTGCCTATAACACTCTTGAGTTTTGTCTTGTGTGCATGTTTGTCTGACTGTGTGCTTGGGATGGGTTGGGGTTGAGGAGAATGGGACTGGGAAGTGGAAGTTGGAGGAGGGAACGGTTGAAACAGGGACAATGGCTGACATCAGAGAGGAGGCCAGAGCCTGAATCGATCTCTTTTGGGCTGCCAATCCACCACAAATGCATTAGATTGCTGTGTCTGGGCTGCCAGCTCCTGGATGGCATTCACAATAGTTGTTTGCCCCTATAGAGATGGATCTCAGGAGGTCACTAGCCTCCTCACGTAGGGCAGCAGGGCTCACCAGGGCAGAGCCTGAGATGCCTGGGGCAAAGGAGATGACCACCCTCCTGGATGAGCGGGCACAGGCAACTCTCTGAGGGGCTACTGGGAGGGCAGTGCTGGTATGGGGGATGGTGGCTGTACCTGCAGCTGGGGTGGTCACAGAGGTGTCCGCGACCACCAGGGAGCTCCCATCAGAGGAGGTATCAGAGTCTATATTGTCCCCTCCAGTCTCCGCCATGGTGCTCTCCTCGCCCTCCATCCCACTGGTACCCTCACCATCGGTGGACTCTGCCTCCACGGTCCTGTGGGATGCAGCTCCCTCTGTCGCTGATGCTTCTGCTCCTCGGCCAGATGATGCTAATGCACATAAGGACAGGATGGCAAAACAAGAAAGGGGGAGAGAGACAAAGGATACACTGGGTCAATGACTGCACCAACATCACCGTTGACGTACACAGCACCCTCACACACAGGGAACAGGCCTACGCACTATGCATGGCACTACCAGTGAATGGCTACTCAACAAGGGATGAGGAGGGGTACACACTGCCAGCTGTAGCACATCTGGGACCCACGCAGCCCTGACCAGTAATAAATGCTAACAAGCTAGGTAAGCAGTATTTCACAATCAAACCCTTAGCCACCAGAGGACTTACGCTGCAATGCCTGGCCTGGCCTAGGGGCACCCACTGACACACAACGACCACCCGGATACCCCCCCTCCAGCCGTGAGTTTCAATGATAGCCACTGTACTCACCCCCTTGTGGCTGCTGTGATGCCGTCAAGTGCCCATCCAGCTCAGGGTAGGCCACTGCCAGTATGCAGGCCATCAGGGGGGCCTGGGTCCGACGGGTACCCCTTTCTCGTTGGGAGGCCATCCCCAGGTGGTCCTCCGTGGTCTTTCGTGCCCAGAGCCTCAGGTCCTCCCACCATTTGCGACGGTGGGTACTCCGCCTGCCATAGACCCCCAGGATCCGCACGTCCTTGGCGATGGCACGCCATATTCCCTTCTTTAAATGGGTGCTGAGCTTCAGAGGCAATACAGACAGGAGAACACCATTAGACAAACAGTCCAGCCAGTCACACAAAAGGCCCACCATACCCAGGTCCATCACCATTGGCACACACATAGCCCAGTACAACATGTACACCGCCAGGAGGACATCCACCCACCCCCCTTACACGAGGCCTTCACACACAACTCCATGCATTCATGCCACATGCATCGTGCCCATAGGGTACCCACCTGTTGGTCTGGAGGCCCATACAGCAGTCCATACTGGGGTAGGACCCCATCCACCAGTCGCTCCAACTCCTCAGAAGTGAAGGCTGGGGCCCTTTCCTTGGTCACACAGGCCATGGTGGGCTCCAGACACAGGTCACAGCAGCACATGCAGTGTAGGTCCTCTCCTGTGGAAGGTCAGGAAACAAGTGAGGAATCTGATAGAAAATGGCTGTCATGTCCGCTACGATGCATACCGTCACCGATGGCGTAGATCACCATTGGCCACTGTACCCCATAGGGCCCAATTATAACCAATGAGGAATTGCACAGTGGCTCACAGCCACCTACCGCCATGGCGCACAACATCAGCGGCATTACCTCACTTCCACCTGTCCCTCCACACAGGACAGGCAGACGCCATTTCAGGGGGGTGAACAGGCCTATGGATTAGTGCTGCATCACAGGATAAATAGGCACATACTTCACAAATTACACTGTCCCATAACATGTTTGCACATTATGGACTGCTGTTGTGGCTCAATTGTTCAGTTTGTGACAGCCTAATCAATCTTTTGTCACTTAGATTCCTACCGCTGCGGATGAATAGGAGATGGAGACATACCCCCATGTACAGACCCCTGGTGGACTTGGCTACACTGGCGGACAGGCACATAATACTCACCTATAGACTGCACAGGGCCACAATCACTGAGCTGTGTGCCCAGTTGGAGCCTGACCTGATATCTGCTATCCGTAACCCCACTGGGCTCACCCCTCTTGTGCAAGTGCTATCAGTTCTCCATTTCCTGGCAACTGGTTCTTTCCAAGTGACAGTGGGCTTAGCAGCAGGAATGTCACAGGGAATGTTCTCAAATGTGCTAACAAGAGTGTTGTCTACCCTGATAAAATACATGTGCAGCTACATTGAATTCCGTAAGGTTGAGGATTTGGCCACTGTAAAGGCCGGATTCTATGCAATGGGACATATCCCCAGTATAATTGGTGCAACTGACAGAACACATATAGCATTTGTGCCCGCATGCCAGAATGAACAGGTGTTCAGGAACAGTAAGAGTTTCCACTCCATGAATGTGCAGATGCTGTGCTTCGCGGACCAGTACATCCCCCACGTCAATGCTAAGTAACTGGGGTCGGTGCATGATGCCTTTGTCCTGAGGAATAGCAGCATCCCAAATGTGATGGCCCAGCTACAGAGGCACAGGGTGTGGCTAATAGGTGAGCCCTAGTTCCCACCCAGTATATGTTGGTGTATGCCTAAGGTGTGGGCCATATAGGATAGTGTGTGGCTAAATGTTGTCCCTCAATATGCAAGTGTCCCTCAATATTTGGAGGTGACTCTGGTTACCCAAACCTATCATGGCTGCTGATCCCTGTGAGGAATGCCAGGGAAAGGGCAGAGGAACGTTATAATGAGGCACATGGGTGAACCAGAAGGATCATTGAAAGGGCATTTGGCCTCCTGAAGGCCAGGTTCCGGTGCCTCCATCTAACCTGTGCTACTCACCCAAGAAGGTCTGCCACATAGTAGTGGCATGTTGCACATCCTGGCCCTCAGACAACATGTGCCTCTTCTGCAGGAGGAGGAGACTGGAGATGCCCCTGTGGCAGCAGTGGACCCTGAGGATAGTGAGGATGAGGAGGCAGAGGATGACGATGTGGACTAAATAACATCTGTGATACGTCATTACTTCCAATGACACACAGATGAGACAGTGCAACTTTACATTTCCATGACTTTGGTTGTTTTCTGTGTGGTATTGGCATTTCCCACTTCTTTGCCTACTTACTGTTACCTCTGATATTCCTTTTACAGATGTTGGTGATTTGACCATTTCTCCTGGTGTATCACTACAGCCAGCTACAAGTCATTAATTCTATGCGCATTCTATGTACAGTTCATTTGCAATGGTTGTAGCTGTTTCAGTCAATACATATTTGAAATACATGAAATATTCGTAGTCGATTTTTATCCCAGAGTGCTTATTGTAGTGCTAATATACAGAGGGGAAGTGCAATAGGTTGGGATGATGGTGGAGGAAAGTCCAGGGTATTGTTCCAGTCTGTTTGTAGCACAGGTGCATTGTCCATGGGGACATAGGAAGGGGAGCAATGGCAGTTCAAGGTGGACAAGATGACAGTGTGGAACACAAGGGGGACGATCAGGAGAGTCTCATTTCCTGACGGTGGTCCTGGCAAGTGTTTCTGGCTTCTGTCTGGTTTGCAGGGAATGTTTGCAAGTCCTCCCTGATCCCCTGATACTGTCCCTCCTGCAGCCACCTGTTCTCCTGCATGTTGCCTAGAATCTGGCCCATCGTGTCCTGGGAATGTTGGCAGGCTCCCAGGATCTCAGAGAGTGTCTCCGGGAGAGTTGGCTCCCTGGTCCTGTCCTCCTCTGGCACCCAGCAGTCCTCCCAATGTCCCTGTTGGCCTGTGCCTCTGTCCCCTGAACAGTGTGCCCACTGCCACTGACCCCAGGACCCTGATTGTCTTGTGTGCGAGTTGTGGCCTGGGGTTCCTGCACAGGTAGGCATACTGCTGATTGACGTGTCCTGGGGACAGAGGCTTGGGAACACTGAGTGGGTTCTGTGGTGTTGGTTCCTGATAGGAGAGGCTCTGTGATGTTCTGTGACTGGGCTTGGGTGACCGACTGTCCAGTGGTCCCTGATGGGCCAGGTAGATCGTCCAGATCCTGAAGTCCAGACTTATTGTCATCACTGTGGGCCTCTTCTGTTGGGGGACGGGATAGCGATGGCACCTCCTCTCCAGTGATATTGGCTGGGGTACCTGGGGGGATGTAAATAATGTATTATGCTTCATGTGTATGACTTTTGTACATCCCTGGCTTCCTCTCTATGGTTGGTGTTGCCCTGACAGCTTTTGATTGTGTATGTTGGTGTATGGTGGGATTGTTAGTTTTCCTATGTTGTGCATGCTTTAGTGATGAGTGTCTATGCAGGGCTGTGAGGGGTGTCCATGCATTGGTACAGCATGCAGGGCTTAGCATTTGGATTAGTGTGGTGTGATGGTGGAGTGTGTGGGATGGAGTGGAGTGAAGGGAGTGATGGTGAGGGTGTGTGATGGCATGCAGGTATGGGGGCTGATAATTGTTGTAAGTTGACTTTCCAGAGTCCAGTCACCCTCCAATTCCGGCCAGGCCCTCGGAATGTAGTATTGCCAAGACTTGCTCCTCCCATGCTATGAGTTTTGTGGGGAGGAGGTGGGGGCCCACCACAGTCCCCTGTATAGCGAGCTGGTGTCTTGCTGCTATGGAACGTACCTTCCCACGTAGGTCGTTCCACCTCTTCCTGATGTCGTCCCTTGTTCTGGGGTGTTGTCCCACAGCGTTGACCCTGTCCACGATTCTCAGCCATAGCTCCATATTCCTTGCTATTGGTGTGTGCTGCATGTGTGCTCCAAATAGCTGTGGCTCTACCCTGACGATTTCCTCCACCATGACCCTTAACTCCTCCTCAGTGAAAGAGGGTGCTTTTGTGGTGCCACGGGTGTTTTGTGATGTGTGTTGGTGAGGATGTGTTGGGTAATATGTTGTGGTATGTGATGTGGAGTGCGTGAGGGGTGTGTGTGTCTAGTTGTCTAAGTGGTCTTGGTCTCAGTCTGGTGGCAATGATTTGTTTTAGTAAAGGGTTGTGGGTACTGTGGATGTGTGTTTTATAGTGGTGTGGGTGTGGTGTGTATATGGGTGTCAGGTGTGTGTTGTTTGAATTGTCCAATGTGGTCTTGTTTTGTCTGTGGGTGTCCATTGTGAGCGCGGCGGTATGAACTGCCAATGGTTTATCGCCGTTAAATGTCCGCTGTGGTGATTCGTGGGTCATAATGTGATGAGCGTTGTTCTGTTGGCGTAACTGTGTGTGTTTTGAGACTGCTGGTTTATCTGGTCTGGCGTATTTGTGTATGTGGCAGTATTCTGTCAGATTGGTGTGTGTGTGTCATAATATCGTGAATAGATATCTGCCACTGCGGCGGTAAGTTCGCGGCCGTCAGCGTGGCGGTAAGTGGGATTTACAGCCAGTTTCATAATGAGGGCATAAGTGTTATAGAATAAGTGTGAAAGTGAAGTGTAAGTGTATTAATAAATACAGTATAGTATATTTGATTTAGACATTATCGTAGCAGTATTGTCTCATAGTGTTATATGTGGATGATGTAATAGTTCACCCTTGATCATTGACGAGTCACTGTCTACCCTCAAAATGCAATGACTGAATTAGCAACTATTAAAAAATCAGGCAACTAGTGGATCCCACACCTGCAGGCACTTTCCGCTATTCTGTGTTCCAACCCTGGATGTAAACATTAATCAAGGGTTATGCTTGTATGTAAGCTACATTGCATCGTGACATTGCACAACATGCAAAAGGCTACTACTATCTTGCACACAACTTCTGGGAGTATATCAGCTACCCCCTGCATGGTCAAAACATATGAAGCGTAACTTGGGGATACCAAATGTTTGTTTAATGATGGCTCATTTACATGTGTGTGCCCAATTGCACCTCTGTGGAGGCTGTGTGGTTGAAGAGCGTGAGGAGATGGAAGGAGGGCATGGCTGGCATAATCTGCTACAGAGGCATGTGATATTCCATAAGAAGTGATTCTAATCTTAATGTAGTGCTTCATCTACAGTATACATGCATGCAGTCACTACTAGAGTATTGTCAGTCTATTGTGTTGTAATGGGTGACATGTATGTTTGAAATCTCATCCCCCAGATGTACATGCCTCTCCAATGTGAAATGCTCCATGTCCAAATTCCAATTCAAAAAACTTTATTTCAGCCACAAATGGGACTATAAAAGGGAGCACGAGAAAAACAACACAGTGCAACAAATCAGATAATAAATAGATGAAAACATGTAAAAATGCGAAATGCAAACAATGAAGTTCCTAATCAGGTACACAACAATCCATCAAAAGATAAATCCGCCATAATAAAACAGTAAAGATTTCCTTCCGCTGAGAGCACATCTTAAAAAAGAGCAAATGCTAATGCAATTGGTGTGGGAATTCAACGGTTGTAGACACACCAGGGCTGCTCCTGAAGCTCAAATCCCCTTTCTTCGAATAATCAGAATTAGAAACTGCACTGAGAAGTCATTGAAGAATTTACAGAGAAAAATAAAATGCAAGAGACTTTGTGGGTAGATTTCGCCACATGGGCATAAAAGTACCTTAGTAGAGTCGAACTGGCCCAAAGAAAACCCCAAATTCCATCTCATGAATCCCAGACTCTAGTGAGCAGACACCTGTCCCAAGAATTAACTGATCACTCAAGAGAGGGCTCCATAGAGGGTGAGAGGTTGACCTCTGCATAATCTCTGACAGACCGCTTTGCAAACTCATTACACTTTCTCAGTAATCTTGACCTGTCGATGAAGGCGGTTTTAACCCACAATAAATCAAACTTCTGAATAGAGGCTAAACTGGTAAAAAGAGACCGCCTGCCTAATTTAGCTAATTGGTTGAAATATAGCCTAGCCATGGGACTTTCATACCTTCATCACAACGAAGGCAATCCGAGATGATTTCCTCATTTAAGGCAGCATGAGAATTGGCAAAGATGGAGTTCCAGAAGATCAAAGGAGCAAGCTTAATGGGGTCCTCTGCATACTCCATCTCAAGTTCCTGACCTGATAAACAATGAACATGGAGCACGCGGGTGGAACTCCCAAAATTCTCCTCAAAACCCTGCTATGTTCCACCTGGGAAGCACTAGAATTCACATACCCCCCAGATCTCAGCCTCATAGTTGAGAACGGGGAGACAGTTCCTCTTGTACACTTCCAAAAGAGGGGCCACAGGTTTTTTGCTGATGTTTCTGGCCAAGTTAAGGACACAGCCCACAGCACTGGCAAACCTATCCCTCACCCTAGTTATGCATGGCCCCCAGCTTGTCCTGGCATCCATTAACACCCCCAGATATGAGAGCTCAGTAACCACTCAGCGCAATACCCCGCATCCTGTTGGATTACATACCAGTATAAAGGTTTTTGCTTGGTTGGTAGCCAAACCTAAGGATCCCATTAAGGATATAAATTCCTGAAATAAAATATGAAGACAGTTGGGAGTTCTGGATAATAAAATCGCATCATCTGCGTATAATAAATCTGGGAACTTTTTCCTACCTACATTAAGGACTTCTAAAACAACACCAGAAAGGATTGCAGCTAAATCATTTATGTAAAAAAAGAAATATGGGGGCCAGAACACAGACCTGTCTCACCCCGTGACCCAGCTTGAAGTTATCAGTCCTCACACTGGGCGGGCCATATCTCACGGAGTTCTACATATCAAAATGAAGGGCTCTCAGAAACAGTACCAAATCAGCCTCCCTCCCCCCAAATCTGGAAGTATCTCCCACATTTTAGATCTAACAACACTATTGAAAGCGTAGGAAAGATCTATAAAGGCCAGCCAGACTGAGCCCTGTCTAGCAATCATATATTTGCTAACCAAAAGATATAAGTTCAATCATTGCTCACTCGTGCCCAGCCCCTTCTGGAACCCATACTGTACTTCCAACAGCGTGTCAGTCACCTTCAGCCAAGTAAGGAGGTGTTCCAGAACAACTCGCCCAGCTAATTTAACCTCAGAATCCTGTAATGATATCAGATGATAACACCCTGGTAGTAAGGGGTTGCCCTTCTTAAAAATAGGCACAATAACTTCAGTGTGCCAACATGGGGGAAGGGCTACTTTGCAAATCGCATTAAATTAATTACAGGTAAGGGGCACAAAAATCCAGGTCCGATTTGTACAGGTCCAGTGGGACTCCACCAGGGCCCAAGGCTTTGTTTGATGGTCTCCTTAGGATTGCCTCCAAAACCTCTTTAAAGGTGAACTTAATAGCTAAGGGAAAACCACCTCCTCAGCATAATACTGATCATCCATCAAGTTGTAGACTGCCTTGAAGTGGTCCACCCATGCCTCCATACTGAAGGATGAGATTACTGTGTTAATCTTGGCCTCTATGGGGCTAGCCCTATTTACCTCATGCCAAAAAGCCCTTGCATCCTTCAGCCTACATGCCATACTCAGGTTACTCCACAACTCATTTTGCAGTTCCTTGGTCCCATTCCAGAGGGCTAACTTATATTGAATTCTACATCTTTTGATTTTATTTAGGTCCTCAAGGGACCCCTTAACGGCCTCATGGAGTATTTTGAAGCCAGCTTACAGGACCAGTCAAACCATCCAGTTTCCACCCGGCCTGATTTGCAAGGCTTTATATGCAACATATTAATTTCCACATTCAGTTGAACAAAAGAGCTAGTTCACTCACTATATGCATCGGTTAGGCTAAGGCAATTAGATAGGAGTGAAGAATATAAAGACCACAGACTGGAGAAAAGGGTGTTAAAATGTGTGTTCCTCCAGGCCAAAAGCAAGCCCTGGGTCTTGATTGATAAAGTAGCCCAGCCATACCCTTAGGCGCCCTCAATAAAATAGTGGACTAAACTAACATTCATAGAACAATCAGATTTAAAAACAAGCAGTATAAAAGTTAATAAAACAATGCTGAAATTGTAAAGCCACTTAATAAAGAATGCTTGGAATAAACAGTAATTAGAAGAGTTCACATTAACTTTGCAGTCCAGAGTAGTTTTAATCCAGGTCAAAAGCCCCACCCTAGCTCGCCCGGATAAGGAGGGAGCTGCGGAGACATGGTGAGGGTAATACTCATCTGCGCACAAAACATCAGTCTCCCATTTTTCCTAAAAAGATATTATATCATAATCACAGACAAACGTGACCCAGTCCTTACCGACCATTCTGTTAGCAAGCCATGCAATATTCCAAAAAAGAGCCTTAACAACTTGAGCACATGACACAGGCAATTCAGGGTTTGCCACATAACTAGGCCGGAGAGATTCAGGAGAATTAAACTTAGGCAGTCCTTCATTTGCAGGCTGCACACAAACCAAATTAGGGCCATGGGCATGAAAAAGCTCAGTATGCCAACCTCCTCTGGGGTCCGGTAATCCACCTGCACACTGGAGACCAGTCAGTCATTATCCAACAGGTCTCCAAGCGGGGAGACATGACTATACATTGGCATGTTTGAGGAAGTAGGCTGCACTCATTTTGTTAAGGGAAGCCTCTCTCTGCCACCTGCACTCCTAGCCAGATCTCTATTAAAAAAATCCACAAGGGGAGCAATTTTATCCTGCCATACTTAGTATGCCCTTCTCTGGGGGACCAAATCAACTCCCCTGCGACACTAGGCTGTCTAAAAGTAACAATAATGCAATCTCCATTAAATTCTTTATACAGCTTCTCCACCCACGGCACTCTCCTTGCCATGATAATCTCTTGAACGAGATTACCATGACCTTCAACATTCCCATGTAGCCTTTGAGTGACTTTATCCATTAGGTCAACGGTGGACTATGTGGCTTTGGGCGATAACCCCGGGTCATCAGCAAGGACGATCACATATGGGCAGGCAGCAGGTGGTAAATCACATCAAGTGGAATTAATATGAGTTGAAGCCTCCTTATTGGGGACTGACTGGAGACGGCGGGTATAATTTAGGACTCCTACAGGCAAGCCCTTCAGCAAAGACTGGGGAACAGTTAAGGGGGCAGAAAGAATTTGAACTATACTTGTGGTGTAAGGACAGTGAGGGTCCCCATTGGGTAGAACAACAGGTATGGAAGCAATCTGGAATGCAACAACACCAACCCCTGCCTTCTCTTCCCCATCACCCGCCTATAGGAGGCTGACCCTATTGGGTTGACTAGCTCTTAACTGGGGGGAAAGACTAAGCTTCAGTGGCCCCCAGATGGGCAAAAATAGATTCTAATTTACTGCAAAAGGAGGCTTTAAGATCCTCAAACAACACAGTAATTTTCCCCAGAAGTAAATTTTCTTCGGGGCCCCTCAAGCGAAACTGGTATAAGACCAAACACACAAGGCCTCTTGAGTCTAGAACCAATGAGAGCTTTCTTTCATTTCCCTGCCAGGGCCCTGGTGGCAATGCCTCCTTGATGGATAGTGTGTGAGTCCCCCTACTCGTGGTCAGGCAAAATTGCCTCCTCAAACACTGATTTGGCTGATGATGTTCCTGGGCTACAAGCCCCAGCTGAAACATTTGCCACCTCACAGACTTCCCCCAGAGGGGCATCAGCAGAAACCAGAGTGGGACTGAAAGTATTCTAGGAGAAGAAGAAAGAGACAAACGGAGATCTCCCAATTGAAACTCTTTCTAAATAATCCCCACTGCCCATAAAAGGAAGCCATCAAGAGCAGAACCAGAACCAATCAGGGGGGCAGTTACAGTTTTGCGTCTTCTCATACTGTCAATTTAGTAAATCTAGCTGAGCAAATCAATAAAAAAATGGCAGGAACAGTACATTAAGAGGGGCAGAAGAAAGAGGATGGACCCAGCCCAGCCTCGCCCAGGCATGAACGGGCACAGGCGGACCTGCTCTTGGCCTGGTCTTGGCCCAAGCACATGCCTGGGTGTGTCCCACACACGTCCCTTGCGTGTCCTGCACTGCGGGAACCTGCAAGACCTTAAGAAACACCTCTGGACATGAAGATAGCGTGGTGGCCCTCCAGCCGCAAATGTTCCTGGGGCTTGGAGTCCTGCCCCCAGTCAGCAACACACAATGGTGTTCCACTCTGCAGGAGCTAGCAGGGCCTTAAGAAGCCCCTCCGGTCATGGAGATGTTGTGGTGGCTCTCCCGTCGCAATGTTCCTGGGGCTTGGAGTCTTTCTCCCTGCCAGCAAATCACAATGGCGTCCTATGTGATATGTTTTAAGTTACCTACATGCCACAAAACCTAGGCAAACAACCGACATGCAAGAGGTGACTTAAGTAATATATAGCTATCAAGTGTGATTCCCAGAAAGGCAACACACATATGAGTGAAGCATCCTCTGGCATGGCAGCCACCCTTCACATTGATGAAGTGCCACTTGTATCTATTGTGGAAAAGTAGATCCCTGGGGTTAGTTGATTGTATTGCCACCATGGATGCAATTCATGGCCCCAATACAAAAAGGAAGTGGACTAAGGCATAGAACTCCTATGACACCCTTTGCCTTTTCTTACACTGCTTTTAGCATTGCAAGTAACTGGTGCACTCTTCTGGTAATGCATCTCAGCAGCTAGAACAAGCATCAAGAATGGCTTACTTATGAGATGCCAGTAGTGACCATTTGGTAAGACCCAGTGGTAATGAATGGAGTGCAGCCAGAATTGTAACATGGGTAGGGATAGCACTGGAGTGGCCTGTAGGTGAAGCAGGCTCTAGCTCCTAGGCTGCAACCATGTCAAGGATCAATTAATGTGAGAAGCAGTATCTGAAAATGACTGCTTCCCAGAACATGAACAACATGTTGATCCTTTGCCTGCCAACACTTTCTCCTCATCCTCAAATAATTACTCCTAAAGTTAGGGGCAAAGATACATTCACCGATATAGTGAACAAAAGAAAAAGTTGTGTCTGTGAGCTGATTCCTTACGTGGTCAGCCTGTATGTGATTGGGTGGTGTTGTAATGGGTTTAACCTGTATTGGTCAGATATCTCCATACAGAATAGGTAAGAGAGGTTTGTGCACTGCATTTTGCAGTAACTATACTATACTACTTGAGTACTACATTGTACTCCAAAATGCAGCATGAGTTGGGCCCTGAAGTTTTGGGTTGAGGTGAGAATATCTAATGCTTTCATTTCTAAGAAGAAAAGAGCATGTCTTTTTCAGTTTTGTTTCTTCCCTTTAATATTTTTATGTTTCTGTTTTTAAGGAAAATGTGTTGCAATTTTTTATTCCAAATTGTTTTGTTTTATTTTGTTTCATTTTTTTTTATATTTAATTGACCTTTTTAGCTTATATTTTAGTAGGAGCTGATGGGTTTGATGTGGTATCTTATTTACGGGCCGTTTCTTGGAAAATTATATTCTTGCATTGTATGGGAGCCATCATTAGGAACATCTGTTATGGAGGAATATTTTTCTGTTTTGGATCTTCTACAGATAGAGGAGTAACCATTTCTATGTATTTCTTTTCTTTTTTGTGTCTGTTCTCGCTCTCTTTTTTTAAAGTGTTATTAGCAATGTATTTAATCATGGGTATTTAAGGGTGTAATGTTTACATGTATACCCAATACACACTGTGTATATTTTATATACGTTCTAAAAAATGTGCTTTATTTTTTATGTAATTGTTAAGACATCTATCCATGGTGTGCTCAATTATTTCAGTTTTCCTTTGACAGATGCAATACTTGTATTTTAATTAAGTTGCATGTATTGTTTTTTGCATCAGTTTTACAGGTTATAGTTTTGGATTTTACATTTCATAGTAATTTATCTATTGTGTGTTTTTTCCTTTGCATGCCACGACCTGAAGTTTTATTTACTTTCAAAATGGGAGGCAAAATATATAATGGGTAATTTACTTAAAGACACCTTTTACAAATATCACAATTCTGGTTGTAGAAGTAGCCCTTTTTGGTTTGCTATGGTTGCTTAGTTTATTATAGTTTTTAAAAGTTCACGCTCAACTAGGGTGTAGGATATTGACTCTAGATAAATTAGAGTGCCTTCTTCTCTTTTTTCTTCATTATTAAATATTCTTTTGAAAGGATTCCACCATAAGATGTGGAACCTGAGTTAGCACCTCTACCATGCCCAGTAAATTCGACCCACCAAAGGGTCTTCAAAACAGTCTAGCAAAGGGCAAATTTCCTCATTTACTTTTTAACTATTTCAATGGGTTCAAAACCAAATATATTGTTAATGGAGTAATCCACACTTTAGGAAAAAGTCACAGAAAAAGTAGTACATGTACGCTTGTAGATCTACACGTACCTGTTGGTGTAGATTTACTACAATCCAGGATTCACAGAACTTTCCACAAATCAGCACGGAAAGCTCCACCAAGGGGTATGCGAATGCTCACAAAAGTAACCTTGCCATAGAATGTCTTGGAACATCCATAATCTTATTGTATGACTGGGATTACAAGTGCACAGAACTCTGCACCTGTAACTGGGCGTAAACCTGCCAGGAATCCCTTGGTGAATACCTGGCATGCAAAAAAAATATACATTTGGTCAGAAACACGTTTACAATCAAAATCAAATTTACCTTTCTGAATATGGCCCTGAGGGTAGTTTTTTGTAAGTGCAAAACATATTTTGATTGAAATGAAAGTAACAATCTTGCTTTTGGTTTCGATTGCAGATTGTGGTGTTTATTATAGCATATTCAAAGTCCAGTATTATTTTGGTAGCTGAATATGTATTACTTTCTTCATGTATTACTCAGATAAATACCTGGCAGGTTGCAGCTTGTTTGTTGTTTTTCAAAAGGGAATAGGATAAGCTAATATTGTTGAAATGCTGTTGTGTTCACCCCAATATTTTGGGGGTCCTACTCAGGAAATCCCTTCAGCCCAAAATAAAATACACTCTTTTCAGAGCAAAGAACTGTCTGGTGTTTCTCACTCCCCATTTAGTGAGTTATGCTGTGTTAGGCAGGAAGTGATAGGATTCAGACAAACTGGGCAGATAATCTCTTACCTGTAGGTGATGATGAAATGGAGCCCTGCTACCAAATCTGTATGCACACACAATCAAAGGCACTTCGCAGTTATATGGGTGTTTATAAGTCACTATCTGTCTACAAAATATATGTAACACAATTCTAAACAACTTAGCAGATAATATGCATATCATGGCAAATGTCAGATAAGCTTCACTCCCATTCCATTGCACCCCCCTACATTAAAAGTATTTTCCCTACCCAAAGTGTATATATATTGTTAACCATCCAATTTATATGACTGTATTAGCTTAGCTAAGCTGTATTAATTTTGGGAAGCTTGTATACCAAGCTATGAAAAGTTTCTCCCCATATATTATGCTGTCATCAGGTGAACTCAGCAGTCGGTACACAGCCATTCAGCATCTCTCCTGAGCCACTTGTTAATGTGTCTTACCCCAACCCTTATTCAATTTCCTTTATTATCTTTGATGTCTTATGGAGATATGAGGGGTCAATCATGCTCAACTATTGCTTTGTTACAAAAATGCGCAAGTAATGCCTCTTTAAAGAACCATGGAGGTTATTTCTAAGATATCTCTATAGGAGCATCTTCTATTGCAGCAGCTGTTACAACGTGAGCGCCAGAGAAATGGAAGGTTGTCCTTTTCTGTCCTGTTAGTTCAAATAGTATAAGCAAGCATGGCATTTCAAAACGGATAACTTTGCAATCAAGCACATATTTGTCATCAAATTTGCCATCATTAACATTCCCACTCACATGGGTTATCTGCTTTCCAAGGTCCTAAGCCTATTACACTACTTCTCTGATGTTAAATTAAAGGAAGCTGGCTCTCTATATGGTGCACTAAAAAGCACACTGTACAGAGAGACCATTGGAACCCCAATTGGTTTGCAGGGGCAAAAGTAGATAGAACTAATGATCTACTTTGTAGTAGTGTGGCTAAGCAGTTAGGCTTATCAGAGGGTAATGCTAAGCATTTGTTGTACTCACAGAGGCAATACATGAGACACACACTCAAAGAATAAACCAGTGAGGAAATTAGAAAAATAACAATTATCTTTATATGTGTTTCAAACACAAGAACTTCGTAATCAGGTAAGTAGACTTTTAAGCATAAATACTTTGCAGTTTCAGAAATCAACACTTAGTGCAACTTTCAGAGTTCGCTCAATGTTATCCCATGGAGGAAGTCAATGCTCAGCAAACACAGGGTTAACAACAATTTATAAGGTCAAGCTCATGGAGCAAAGGTAAATACTAGGCACTGAGCAGAACCACAACAATAGGTCACACCTGGCAGCAAGGGGGTGGCCAGGTGCAGGGTTGCAGTAAGTCATCTAGTGCCCAATAGTTTTCTACAGGAATTTGCTACTCGTCAAGACAAACTGCAGGCTCTGGCTAGTAAGGCAGTCAGGTACAACAAGGTAGGAAGTAGACTTTGGTTCCCAGGGACATGAGTGCACCTTAGGTCCTTTTCTCCAGGGCCTATGGGCGACAGATGCAGGAGTGTCGTTAGGCGTTGGGTTTTCTCATCCAGGAGTACTCGCCATCAGGGGGTCGTGTTCACAATTTTGGAAGCACTTTGTCGCACAGCCTGCAATGGAAGTCTGCATAAGGTTGGTGCTGGGACCCTCAGAGTGGCACAAATTGTGCTGCAGCACTGAGGGGCCCTCTTCAGTATCCATGCCTTAGGTACCAGGGGTACCATCTGCTAGGGACTTATAGGGGGCTGAAGGGCCTGGTCACTTGGGGATCAAGTGACCAGGTGTCATGTTTTATGGAAGAGACACTAGCACTAGGGACCTGGTTAGCAGCAACCCAGTGCACTTCAGTCAAAGTTGCATCTAAAAAACAGGCAAAAAGTGGGGATGCAATGCAACCAGAACCCAGCTCCATACATAAATTGAGTCATGTTTACATCCAATTAGGCCTGGATTGCACATAGTATGCATTATTATCATACTAAAGCCTTGTCACACACATAGTACTGTCCATATGTCGTGTAGATTTGCCTTAAATGTGTTTTTTGATGTAAAAGTCCACCCATTAGCCAAACTGGTGATTAAGTCAATGTTTTCATGATCTGTACATTACTGAAGATTGTTATTCTTTTATTTGTGAGTATAACATATCCTTTACTGTGTGGCACAGGAAAGGATGTGGGTGTCAACTTCTTCAAAGAGTTTGGAGATAGTTCTGCCTGTTGTTTTGCTCTTTTTTCTGTTAACGATTCTTTTGAGGTTTGGAACTGATAATTTTAAAAGCTAGCTCATATGGTTTTGGGGGTTCATCATTTTAATATTTTAATAGTGAGCCAGTAAACGACGTAAAGGTTGGTGACACAGCTTTGGGGCCATGTATTATGTCTCTTATTTCTATTTCAGACATTGAAGGTGTATTATTGTACTCTCTAATATTTTCTATGCCTTCATAATTTGAAGCAGCTCACACATAGCCGCCCTCAGAGTAGAATTTAGTGCACTTCCACAGTGTACATTCATTTACAGTGTTGTCTTTCGAGAAGATGTGTTCGCTCTATTAAAACAGTGATTTCCTGTTTGAAAGTTTGTGTAGAGGTCGGTTTAGCTGACGTTTTGGGATCTGTAAATGACATAAACTAAAAAAATAGATTTATTAAAATACGTTTAATTTTTGGTGACACGTTACGTTGGGTGTATTTTTCATACATCCATATATATGTTTACTTACTGTTTTTTTGTCTTCTTGAGCCGTGGTGAAACTTTACATTTTCATTAAGTTTTGTACATACCTCTATATAGCATATTTATTCAGGAAGATTCCCAACGGATGTTGCTAAAGAGGGGAATATAAACGAGTTTTAAATTCATTAACGTAATATAAAAATAAATGTAAGCATTTGGTAGACTTTTTAGAGTACATACATATTTTTGAAATGAAAAAATGTACTCTTACTTCAGACTGGCTTGCAGTTGTTTCTCTTCTGTAGAGTGCAATTTACCTACATTCTCAAGCATGCTTAGTAAAAGCTCGAATTGTTCAGTGTCTCGTCTATTCATAAACTCCAGTTTTTAAATGTAATTTTCTATGTCAAAAGTTGGAGTTTGAATTTAACTGTTTGAGCGAATATTATCTTTGACTTTGTTAGTTTCTTGTTATTGGATGGACATTACTTTTTAAATTATGCTTTTGTAAGTTTACTATATACTTCTTTATATTTGGGCTTATATATTATTCATTGTTTTATTTTTTTATGTTTTATCAATATTTGTGTAGTCGTTTTATTGTTTATGTTGTTGATATTTTTTAACATTTGTCAGTGTTGTTTGGAAAACTATATTTTTGTATTCGATATTCTAAAAGCTGATGTTTTTACAATATCTTTGGCTGATATTTTGGTTGCTGATATTATTGGTATTTTATTTAGGGTGTATATAAAACCGATATACTCAAAGTCCATGTTTAGGCAATGATTTTCAGTAGCACAATGTGGCTGATTTAAGAGCTCCTAGCCTCCTTGCGCCATATTAGCGTCATTTTTGTTTACGTTAATGTGGCCCAACGAGGCCAAAATTGCTGCATCAAATTTTACAAAGTGCTGCAATGCATGCATTGCTCCACTTTGTAACCCTTTGCGCTACATTATGCCTAATTTAGGCATAATGTATGTAAAGGGGGCGTCCCCAGTTAGTAGGCCCCAAAAATTACGCAAAGAAATTGAAAATATTTTTTTGCATCATTGTTTTTGGCACTATTAACGCCTACTCAAAGCAGGGGTTAAAAGAAGGCACACTATTGTTTACAATGGGCCTCAATGGGCTTTGCTGGATTAGCATAAAAGATTTTGGCACTAATCCTGCAAAGCTCCGAACTATCATCAAAACTTTGACACTAGTTACCTAACTACCACCATGGTGCGCCGTATCTTAGATATGGTGACACATGATGGCGTTAGGGGGGGCGCTAAGGGGCACAGGAAAAGTGGCCCTGCCCTGGGTGCAGCACCACTTTTCTTAAATCTGGCTCACTATTTTTGTTGTTGATGTTGTGTCATATCTGCTGCCCTCATCAGCTTTGCCTTTCATTTTTCTCCAGATGGCATGAACCCGAAATTATACCTAGATTAAATACAAGGGAGTCAGTTCCAGGTCAGACTGGGTTAGCTTTATGCTTGCTTTCCTTCAAAATTAGATTGTGAAGTTTGGAAACCAGTCCCAACTCTGGACATCTCCTTCATTCATGGTGGTTCTTCGTAATCTTGTTCACTGAGCTACTTGCCATCTTTCCAAATAAACATTATTCTTCAAAAACTATCACTCCTAGTCACACTTCAATTATTCCTGTGGGACAGACAGAAGATAATTAACATGACATTAAAATCCCATTTGAATATGGACTTAGCATGATTCTCCCACAAATAGACAACAAGCCTATGGTGCTAGAGTGATTGAATAGTTTAACAGGAGAGGGAAAACATGGACGGTTACCTGTTCAAATTACATGCTCAGATGAGTGCAGAGGACATCAGAGCCCGAATGATCTCATTCCCCAAAAAGGAAAATGAAAGAAGAAGGCTAATAAATGAAAATACCATACGAGGCAGCACTATAAACAAAGATAATTAGCTGCCGTCTAGTCTCCCAGTCACCATATAGTGGAGTCTACAGCACACAGTTGGAAAACGCTTAATTTAATGATAAATGTAGATTCGCATTTAGAAGCACCACTAAAGAACAATTCCAAGCTGTGGCTAGGGAGTACACAGGATCACTGGTGTGCATTAGAAAAAGAAAGGGGCATATTTACAAAAAATGGTGCATCAGCTCTGATGCGCCACTTTTCTTGCATCGCACTGCACCCCCCTAACGTCACCATTGTAATGCTGTATTTTCTATATAGCACACCATGGCGCATGTTAGCATAATAGGGTCATAATTTATGATGCTATTGTGGCACTTTGTTGGATTAGCGCCATAAATTATGGCATTAGTCCAGCAAAGCACAGGGAGGCCCATAGTAGGTGTTTAAAAATGACTGAAAAAATAGCGCATTGAAATCTTGTAAATTTCACTGCGCCATTTTTTGAGCCTCTCTGCTTGGGAATGCCCCACTTGCATACATTATACTGGGCGCAGGTATAATGTGGCGCAAGGGGTTACAAAGTGACGCAATGCATGCACGGTGGGGGCCTCATTGATGCCTCCTTAGCATAAAATAAATTATGCTAGGGCAGGGTGCGGAGGTGCAAGGGGCTTGTTAATATGCCCCAAAGTGTTCCAAGGGTACTTTCTTTTCAAGCTGTCACACATCTCCCTGTGGGTCCATTTGCAACGATGGGAACATTTTCAATAAAAGCTGTCTGCAGCAGGCAAAGAGGAAATCGCGGAATGGTTCACTAACTCCTTTCAGACATGTTTCCTGAGGAAGATGGGAGCAAAAGAAGGTGTATTTATGGGAAAGGAGAAGCTGAAAAAGGAGACTGGGACTTCAAGGGGTTTAGGGGCATATTTATACTCCGTTTGCGCCGGAATTGCGTCGTTTTTTTTGACGCAATTTAGACGCAAAACTAACTCCATATTTATACTTTGGCGTTAGACGCGTCTAGTGCCAAAGTCCATGGAGTTTGCGTCATTTTTTAGCGTGGACACCTACTTTGCGTTAATGAGATGCAAGGTAGGCGTTCACGTCTAAAAAAATCGACTCAGAGGCATGTGCGTCAGATTTACACTCCCGGGCAAAATTCACGCCCGGGAGTGGGCGGGTCAAAAAAAATGACGTACGGCTGCTTTTGCGCCGTTTTTTTGCGCCTGCAAAAGGCAGCCGTTAAGGGACCTGTGGGCTCTGAAGAAGCCCAGAGGTGCCCTCCCATGCCCCCAGGGACACCCCCTGTCACCCTTGCCCACCCCAGGAGGACACCCAAGGCTGGAGGGACCCATCCCAGGGAACTTAAGGTAAGTTCAGGTAAGTATTTTTTTATATTTTTTTTTGTGGCATAGGGGGGCCTGATTTGTGCCCCCCTACATGCCACTATGCCCAATGACCATGCCCAGGGGACAGAAGTCCCCTGGGCATGGCCATTGGGCAAGGGGGCATGACTCCTGTCTTTGCTAAGACAGGAGTAATTTCTATGGGGGTTGGGAGTGAAAAAAAATGGCGCAAATCGGGTTGAGGCGAAAAAATTGCCTCAACATGACTTGCCATATTTCTTGACGCCCAAGCTCCATTTTCCCCTACGCCAGCGCTGCCTGGTGTACGTCGTTTTTTTTAACGCACACCAGACGGCGCCGGCGGCTAATGCCGGCTAACGCCATTCAATAAATACGGCTCCCGCATGGCGCTTCAGAATGGCGTTAGCCGGCGCTAATTTTTTTGACGCAAAACTGCATTAGCGCAGTTTTGCGTCAAAAAGTATAAATATGGGCCATAATGTCAGAAACTGTTTGTCAGATTTAAATAGGGTCAGTGACTTCTATCAGTATAGCCTCTCCTAGTTATCTCTGACTTTCTCAGGAAAATAGATGAAACCGAGGTGGTCAGCAAGTTTTGTCGGGGTAACTCAATCAATCAATCAGGGATTTGTAAAGTGCTCTGCTCACCCGTGAGGGTCTCAAGGCTCTGAGGAGGGAAGGGAAGAGAAGGTGGGGGGAGGTGCTGCTACTGCCCGAACAGCCAGGTCTTGAGAAGTTGCCTGAAGGTAAGGAGGCCTTTGGTCTGGCGCAGGTGGGTTAGAAGAGTGTTTCATGTTTTGGCGGCAAGGTGCGAGAATAATCTACTGCCAGTTGTAGTTCTGCGGACGCGTGGGACGGTTGCGAGGGCGAGGTCAGCGGAGCGGAGATGCCGGGTCTGGGTGTGGAAGGAGATTCGTCTGTTGAGGTATTCTGGTCCGGTGTTGTGCAGTGCTTTGTGAGTGTGGGTGAGGAGTTTGAAGGTGATTCTCTTGTTGACTGGGAGCCAGTGCAGGTTTTTCAGGTGGTCTGTGATGTGTCAGTGGCAGGGGATGTTCAGGATGAGGCGTGCAGGGGCGTTCTGGATGCGTTGCAGCCTCTTCTGGAGTTTGCCCGTGGTTCCTGCGTAGAGGGCATTGCCGTAGTCCAGTTTGTTGCTTACGAGGGCCTGGGTGACTGTTCTTCTGGTTTTGGTGGGTATCCATTTGTAGATCTTTCTGAGCTTGCAGAGGGTGTTGAAGCAGGAGGAGGAGATGGAGTTGACTTGCTGGGTCATGGATGCTGAGGGGTCCAGGAATAATCCTAGGTTGTGTGCGTGGTCGGTGGGAGTCGGAGCGGTTCCGAGAGTGGCATGCCACAAGGAGTCATCCCATGTGGAGGGGGTGGAGCCGAAGATGAGGACTTCACACAATTTTCCTTGCAGCTTGAGTGTGTCATGGACAGAGCAGCCTCACCAGCTACAGTGTAGGCAACACTTGTTCCAGGGCCAAGGTGATTCAGGTATATTATCAGTTTTTCTTCCTTCACCTTACTTGGGCATCCTCATATCTTAGAGTGACGCAGATGTCATAACCGACTCCCACTGGTCATCTCAGGTCGCTGGGCTCATGAACATCATCATCCAGGCAGGCTCTCTTCTCTATGGTGCAGTTGAGCATCCCTTGTCTCACAGTAGACAGGGCTCTCTTCCTTGCATGGCAGTTCTAACAGTGCTTCCCCCTGGATTTGTATCCCAGATTGGTACTATTCTGGCAGGTGGGCAGCACATAAGCAGACTGTTATGGAACTCAGTCCTCTTAAGCTGTGTTGACACACAGATTGTTCCTTGGTCAGTGTGTATTCTGTAACAGAGTAGAGGTCAAGTTCACCAAAATTTGCACCAGGGGTGAACAAGGAGCTCTCTTTCATAACTTATACTCTGGGTGACTCCTCCAATCAAACAAGACATAGCCACTAAATAAACATCTTATGTCAGGGAAAGACAAAAGGAACCTCATCTGGAAGGGTTTCAACCAGCCCAAGTGTATGTGTTTATTTGAAACAGACAGCACACAACATCTGGAGTAAATGAAGATTAGGCAGGAAGAGTGGTAGAAGCCCTGACAGAGGTATCATGACAAGCTTCAAAAGGAAGATGCCTTGACACTCCTCTAACCAAAAGTCACTATATCACTCTACACGCTATCTCTGAGGTGAGGTCTATAGTCTCCAGTGACATGGGAATCCTAGCACAAAGCCCACTACTATTTAATGTGTCCTCTGATGTTTTCTATGCCTACCAGAACATATACAGACCACCCACTCAACCCACTACAGATACAAGGTAGCATATTTACTATTTTTTCACACTCCAAGGGACAGGTAGGGAACTTGCTGCGCAGTACTGCATTGCATAAAAGTAAGAGAGCGTGTAAATCTTTTCAGTGGTTTATGCTGTAGCTGTTTTTAAAGTTCTTATGGGAAAATGAATGGGAAAACGCATTTTGCCCCCCCCCCCCTTTTTACGCAGCCCCCTCTTAAAGGATCAACCAGAAACTTGGCAAAAAAGAGCACTGTTTGAGCTCCTGTGATTGTTTTTAATAAGCCCCCAGGTGGGCCAGGTCCTTGCAGCATCACAATATATACAAACTTCAAAGGAGGGCATCACCTCCCTGAGTCTTTATTCATATAAATGAGGGGGGCTGCACAGATCCCCGTCCTTTGTGCTCTTTGAACCACGAGGACCTAAATTTGCATGAGAAAAAGCATTTTGGGATCCCCTTTTTCTCACCCCCCACCTTGAAAAATCACCCTGAAACTTTCAAGATAACAGCTGAAGTGAGTGACAAACTAGTTTTGAACATTTTGTGAAGATGAGTCAAACTGCACCAAAGTTATTGCCAAAACAAAAATCACTGTTCCTATGGAAACTAGGTCCTAACTATAAATATCTACTGCCAGTAGGTGTCAGGTTTTGTCTGTGGCTTACTGTCCAGACCAGAAGGAGATGGCATGCGGCCTCGTTTCTTGCAGGTCCAGCACTGGCTGAGGTAGTGGCGACCCCTTCCGTTAGCCACAGTGCTGTTGACAGTTATACGCCACTGCAGTCCGTGCCCTCCAGAAGGAGTCCCAGAGGAAAAACCCCGTAGGGAAAAAACCTCCAGACGGGAACTCCATGGAAGAAAAGGAGGACACAAGGAAAATCAGAATCTTGATGCCAGAAAAAATGCAGGAAGAACAGGAAAAAACAGGAGCCAAAACTGGATTCCAAAAACAGCAGCGTGACCACCACCGGAGAAGTGTTGCAACGCAAAGAGAAGAGATTTTAATACTCTTATATACCCCTAGACAGGAAGTGGCAAACAGGAAGATGAAAAATGGCCATCTTGGCTTGGGAATGGGTAATAGGACTAGATTGAAAAAACACCATAGTAAGAAGGGAAGCAGGTGCATGAAGGGAACCAGAGAAGAGAAAGCTATGCTGGGAGAAACAGGAAAAAAATGGCTTCCCAGAGAAGATAAGAAGGAGAAAGCCAAGCAGTGGAAACCAGGTGAGTGGAAGACTGAGGGGGGGCCTGAGGGCCTTCAACTATAATCTGCGTGCCACGCAAAATGTGCGGCGAAAACTGAAGCCCAAGTCTGGGCTCCCATCCCCGCCGCATCAGTGAGGACGGCACTAGGCCAGAAAGAAGGGGCACAGCGGGCCCGCGGCCCGTAAAATGGACCGCGGCCCCCACTGCGACCCAACCAGGTGACGCCACGGGTTCTCCTGATGCAACAGTAGGCCCCCCGAGGCCCCAGGTTTGTGTGGAAAAAGGCGGAAAAAGTGACGGACTAAAAGAGGGGCATGCACTGAAGAGTCATCCTCCCAGGAGCATTCACTCATAGGATAACCCTTCCAATGGACGAGATATTGAAGACGTCCATGGAAATACCGGGAGTCACAGATCTCCTGGACCTCGTATTCCGGTACGTTGTCTACCAATTGACGAGGAGGATAGGAGAACTGCCTGTGAAAAGGGTCAGGTACATATGGTTTAAGCTGAGATACATGGAATACTGGATGTATTTTTCAAGTTCGGGTAGACGAAGACAAATAGAAACAGGAAAGGACCAGAAAAAGACCCAGAAAAGAACCAGAAAAGGAACATAATACCGGGGCTTAAACTTATTTTGGATTAACCGGAGAGGTAAAAACTTGGAGGAAAGCCAGACCTTATCATTGATTTGATAAGACGGAGGCTCACAACGTCTTTTGTCAGCCATTCTTTTCATATGTATGTTGGTGGCTTGAAGATTAGACTGTATGACACATTGTATGGTGTGCAGTTGTTGAACAAACGTTGTGATGGCAGGAAGTTTATCTGATTCTCTGAGTATAACAGGAAAGGCCTTAGGATGAAATCCATATGAGCAATAAAATGGGGAAACCTTAGAAGCACTATGCACTGCATTATTATATGAAAATTCGGCAAGAGGTAAATACATGGACCAGTTACTTTGCGTAGCATTGCAAAAACTTTGTAGATACTGTTCAAGTCCTTGATTTAACCGTTCAGTCTGTCCATTAGACTGAGTATGAAAACCAGAGGAAAGAGCCACGTCGATCTTGAGTGTTTTACAGAATTGTTTCCAAAAGCGTGAGATGAATTGTGAACCATGGTCTGAGACGATGACTTGTGGGAGGCCATGAAGTCGAAAGATTTCTTGAATAAAGATTTGACTTAATTCTTTTGTCGTGGGTAACTTTTCTAATGCAGTAAAATGTGCAGTTTTAGTGAATGAGTCTACTGTCACTATTATTACTCGATTCCCAGTTGAGGGAGGCAGAGACCACATGAAGTCAGTGTATACAGTGTGCCACGGAGCAGGTGGAACTGATAAGGAATGGAGCAATCCTGCTGGTTTATTATGAGATGTCTTCGATTGTTCACAGATAGGGCAGGTAGTCACATAGCTTTCAGTGTCCTCCTTAGGAGTGGGCCACCAAAAGGAGCACAGAAGGAGATCTTGGGTGATCTTGATTCTGCGATGACCTGCAATTGGGGAGTCGTGGCACATTCATAGGGCTTCTGCTTGAACTATTTTAGTTGGCAGGAACAAGGCTTTCTTGTGGTAATAGCATTCCTTATCCTTGCGTGATTGTGGACGTAATTTATTCATTTCAGTCTCCCCTAGATTGGAATACTCAGATTGAACTTTGTCAAGAAAGGATCACACAACCCCAATGATTTTATCAGGTTCAATTAAGTTTTGTGTAGTAGAATCACTACATTCCAGATAGCGTTGTGATAAGGCATCAGCCAGAATGTTTTGGGAGACAGGGATATACGTGATATAAAAGTCGTATTGGCTGAAAAAGAAAGCCCATTGGGCTTGACGACTATTTTGACAATGAAAGTTTCTTAGACACTGCAAATTCCGGTGATCGGTTCTTGCCTCAAAGGGTTCTTTGAATCCCATAAAAAATTGTCTCCATTTTGTACAAGCCTTCTTCAAGGTGAGCAGTTCACGTTCTAACATTGAGTAATTACGTTCAGAGTCGGAGGATATGTGGGAAAGGTTAAAGACGGGATGTTCTAACCAATCATTACTTTGTTTTTGTAGCAAAGCAGCCCCTATTGCTTTTTCTGAGGCATCTGTGACAACAATTAATTGTTTAGTGGTATCTGGATGCCGTAAAATAGGAGCTTGAGTGAAGGCGTGTTTTAGCATTTGGAAGGCTGCCTCCGTATCTTTGGTCCAATGAAAACCTTTCTGTAGATTTTCTTTCTTAAGGGTTTGAGTAATATATGACTGGTCTGCTGGGCGAAATCAGCTATGAATTGACGGTAGAAATTTGCCAGTCCTAGAAAACACTGGGTTTCTATGAAGGAAGAGGGAGATGGCCAATCCAGAATGGCTTGAAACTTGTCTGAGTCCATAGCAATCCCTACTTGGTTGATATGGTACCCTAAGTACATCACTTCAGTCTGATCAAATTCACACTTTTCTGGCTTGCAGAATAAATGATGTTGCCTACGCCGCTCTAGGACTTGGAGGACATGTTTAGTGTGTTGCTCAGGACAAATGGAGAAGCTAAGAATATCATCTAAATAGACAACCACTGTTTGGTGTAAGAGGTCAGAAAGATGGCGTCCATGAATCTCTGATATATAGAGGGAGCGTTAGTAAGCCCAAAGGGCATTACCCTCTACTCAAAATGGCCAAAAGGGGTTCTGAAGGAAGTCTTCCATTCATCACCCTCTTTTATACTTAAAAGATGTCAGGCTCCTCTAAGATCTAATTTGGTAAATCTCTTGGCTCCTCTGACAGCTTCTGGAATATCTCTGATGAAGGGCAGCGGGTAGCGATCTTTGGTGGTAATCCTATTTAATCCGCGAAAGTCTATGCAAGGACGCAAGTCTTTCATCTTCTTCGGTACGAAAAAGAGAGGAGCCCATGTGGGAGAAGAGGAAGGAGCAATCAGACTGCTCAGTATATTCTCTTCTAGGTATTCTTTGAGGATCTTCTTCTCAGACTCAGTAAGAGAATGCATTCTCCCAAATGGGACTACAGCTTTGGTTTCTAAAGGAATGGCGCAATCATATTCTCTATGAGGCGGAAGTACTGGTTTATCAGGTTTTTGAAAGACGTCAGCATATTCCAGATAATGACTGGGTACTCCATGAAGGAGGTTGATGGAACAGTTTACTTTAGTTGACAACATTTCCTTCGGGGACCAATATGTTCCTGCTGAGTAACAGTGTTCTTGACCTAATTGGGAGGATAGAGAAATGGTTCTAGTTTCCCGAATAATGTAGGGATTGTGCCGGGTAAGCCATGGGATACCTAGAATCATGACGTGATTCGTTGAAGAGATCAAATCAAATTAAACATATTGCTGATGTTTCCCGAACTGTAGACACAGGGTATGAGTGGTATTAATAACAGGACCAGAAGCTAACAGAGATCCATCCACAGTATGGACTTGTTCTGGTATGTCCTTGGGTACCCGAGGAATCTTCCTTTCCAGAGCCCATGTTTCATCTAAGTAGATACCACTGGCACCACAATCTGACAAGTCTAAAGCTTTTTCTTCTCGGCCATCAGCTAATAGTAAGGAGATAGGTAAAAGAAAAAGAGCTGTTATTTCTTCTCTGGAGGAACAGATGGAAGGTATCTCAGGATATCCTGTCCTCTCCCTTCTCACAGAGGACGGGATCTGGTGTTTCCCAAGGGCCTAGCCAGACCAATGGGACAAGCACGAATTAGATGACCGGAAGCACACAATAAAGACACAGTCCCTTCCTTCATTTAGTCTCACATTCACTAGTCGATAAAGGTCCGCAAGCCATGTTGATTTGCATAGGTTCCTCATCAGTAGTTACTCTAGTTTCAGGACGAATTTCTTCAGAATGACGAGGAGGGGCACATGTACTTACGGAAGATGGAATACAATTATTTTTCTTTTCCATTCTGCATTCGTGAAGGCAATATTCTGTGGTGAGAGTTAAGTCCATCAAACTCTGGAGATTCTCTACTCTAGCAGAATGCACTGATTTGTCTTTGATCTCCTCCCGCAGTCCTCTTAAAAAAAGAGTAATAAGGGTACATTCTGCCCAAGAGGTTTCCCCTGCCAGTTCCCTAAACCGCGTGATGTATTGTAAGAAATCCTGACTTCCTTGTTGTATGTCGCATACAGCTTCTTCTGCAGAAGTTTCAAGTCCAGGATGCTCAAACATTTCCTTGAAGGCAGCAATGAAAGTGTGAAAATTAGACAGACGGGAATCATTGGAGGTTACCAGAGGATTTGCCCAGGCTAAAGCTGGACTGGACAGGGCACTGATTAGGTATCTGACCTTGGTCTTGGCTTGCGTAAATTGTGACAGTCTAAATGCAAAATAAACTGTTAGGGCATCTCGGAATTCTCGCAATTTGTTAGGTTCCCTGAAAAACAGGGTGTATAGGCAGATTCCGAGGGAAAATCAGTGTCCTGGAAGTTAAGGCTTGGCGTAAGGCCGTATTTTCGTTTTGTAGCTCTTGTAGCTCCTGTCCTTGTTGTTGGATAGTCAGGAGCAAGGACTGGTTTGCTTGTTCAGTACTTGTCGAGGGTTCCTCCATGGTGCTGGACCAAGACCGGAGTTTTGGGCATTGCACTCTGTCAGGTTTTATCTTTGGCCTACCGTCCAGGCCAGAAGGAGATGGCATGCGGTCTTGGTTCTTGCAGGTCCGGCTCTGGATGATATAGGGGCGACCCCTTCCGGTAGCCACGGTGCTGTTGACAGTTATACGCCACTACAGTCCGTGCCCTCCAGAAGGAGTCCCAGAGGAAAAACCCTGTAGGGAAAAAACCTCCAGACGGGAACTCCCTGGAAGAAAAGGAGGACACAAGGAAAATCGAATCTTGATGCCAGGAAAAACGTAGGAAGAACAGGAAAAAACAGGAGCCAAAACTGGATTCCAAAAACAAGACCAGCTGGAGTGTGACCACCAATGGAGAAGTGTTGCAACGCAAACAGAAGAGAATTCAATGCCCTTATATACCGCTAGACAGGAAGTGACAAACAGGAAGGCGAAAAACATCCATCTTAGATTGGGAAGGGGTAAGCAGGTGCATGAAGGGAACCAGCGAAGAGAAAGCAATGCTGGGAGAAACAGAAAAAAATGGCCTCCCAAAGAAGAGAAGGAGAAAGCCAAGGAGTGGAAACCAGGTGAGTGGAAGGCCAAGGGGGGGCCCCCGAGGGTTTCAATTATAATCATTTTGCGCGGCGAGAACTGAAGCCCATGTCCGGGCCGTAAAATGGACCGCGGCTCCCGGCGCGACCCAACCAGGCGGTGCCACAGGTCCCCGTGATGCAACAGTAGGTAGTCAAAGTCAGGACCAAGGTACCATAGGAAAAACATTTTTTGACTTGGCTATATCTTTGGCACCTTTTGATGAATTCTCCTGATATTCTCCAAAACAAGGGGCATATATAAGAGCCTCTAGCGCCTCCTTGCACCAGATTTGTGTCATTTTGTTTTACAAAAATATGGCCCAACAAGGCCAAAAATGAAGAGCCATATTTATAAAGTGGTGCAATGTTTGCATTGTGCCATTTTGTAACCCTTTGCGCCACATTATGTCTGCACCAAGCATAATGTATGCAATGGGGGTGTTTCGGCGCTAGGGGGGCCATAAAAATAGTGCAAAGGAATCTATGAAATATATATATATATATATATATATATATATACATATATATATATATATGTATAGAGAGAGAGAGAGAGATGTTAGGTTTTGATGAATAATATACTTAGAATGAGATATTTCTGGACAAATTGAAAACTAAATTGTATTTGTCAAGTAAAACGAGTGAGACCACCTTTTGGGATGTACCTTAAATATTTGAAGTTTTTGACTGTCTGCTGAACTTAATTTCTTCTGGTTTTAGGAGTCTGCACACTTTACAACTGGTACATCCCTAGTAAAGTGCACTATGTGTGCCCAGGGCATGAAAGTCAAATGCTATTAGTGGGCCTGCAGCACTGGTTGTGCCACCCACTACAGTAGCCTTTCAAACATGTCTCAGGCCTGCTATTGCAGAGCCTTTGTGTGCAGTTTAAACTGCCATTTCGAGCAGGCAAGTGTACCCACTTGCCAGGCTCATACCTTCCTTTTTATTACATGTGAGTCATCCCTAAGGTAGGCCTGGTTTGCCTCAAGGGCAGGGGTGTCTCCTCCCTTAGGGCAGAGGAGCATCCCCCCCTGCTAGCAGCAGAAGCTGCAAAACCTTTCACAAAGAAACGATAATAAACTATGTTTATTATAATTTCGTTTGTTGAAGGGGCCGGGCCACGGGGGTGACAAGCAGTGAGTGGGAGTGCACAGCACTCCCCCTCAGAGCACATGTCGGTTTGGCCAGCCGTCTCGGGCCGGCCAAACACGCAGTATGGAGAGAGCCTGCACAGGCTCCCAGTCTGCCTGGGTGCTTCCAGCCAATCCTAGTGCTGCAAAAGCGTCAGGTTTGACTGCAGGGCAGGCTGGGAGCCTGTGCCTGCAGCCTGGAGCTACGAGGGAAAGAGGAGCGGCGGCAACCGAGGAGGTACATTTTCATGTATTTATTTATTTATTTTTATTTAATGAGCCGCCCTCCCCCCCCCCCAGGTGCTGCACCTGCCCCACCCCATTAGAGGGCAGCGAGCCGCGACAGCACAAGGGCAAGGAGGAGTGTATTTAAAAAGTTGGACATGTACGTTCCCAATCCAATTAAAATAAGAACCAAGAAAGTGCCATAGGTCTTGGGACTAGGGTTAGAAGATTTCCTCCCATTTGTGAAGCTACCTCTGCAACTACAAAGACATTTCAAAGAGTTTGGGGCCAGAACTGGAGGTTTCAATGTGAGCTCAACGATCTAATTTCAAGGGGACTTTTCTGGATTCAGCATATTGTCTAGACCGCCACTCATCCCCCCCATGTGAAGGATTTAGAGAACCAGAAACTTAACAAAGTCTCAAAGTAAATACTTTCACCATTATGACTCACTAGACTTACCATACTGTACTCCATTTCAGTCGGCCTGAAATCAGGTCTAGGGCCCGGTCTACTGCAAAAATGTAATTTTGTTAGAGCTTTGCTGATTCTTGGTGCGTTTTACCATCAAACTTTAAACAAGGTATATCTCCATTTCATGTAGAACACTTTTAACAGTCTTTGTGTCATTTGGCTTCTTACATTTTCTTGATTTATATGAATGGATTTGAGAATTGTACAATGTGTTATTTTTCTGTTCACTCTCCTTCAGCTAGGGTAAGGGCCTTCTACTTCGCTGCCATCACCTTGGTCAGAATGAGGGCATCTGTATTATATATGGTTTATATCAGTGGCTGTGGGAATACAGGCCAAACATGACTATCCCAGACTACGAGGCTTCTTTCACTGAGGGCCAGACAGAGGCACCTTTTGTCTCTTGGTAACACGTGAGGCATCCCCAAAGAATGAGCTGTGTCATGAAGTTGTCAGGAGAGCATCCACTTGCCCACTGTTTGTTCCTATTCTTTACAATGGTTATCTCTGACAAGAAAATGGCCTACCTATTTTTGCTATATTGCAGGCATTTCTGGTAACATTAGAGCAACCCGTGACATAATAATAGCTCATGTTTGCCATGTTTCCATGCTTGACAAAACTCTGGCCATCCCTGCATAACAGCCATAATTGTGTCTCCCCTTAGACTAATAGTGGTGAAATTCCTTGCTATATGATGAACGTCTGTGGCAAGCTGTAAGCTACATCATAAGCTGCTGTCCATTCTGTAGTTGGTAACATTTATACTTATCTGTTTGAATCTATGTAATGCAATTACCTTGTGTTCCATTGGTTGAGCTTTGTGGTTGTTCAAAGAACATTCCAAGAGCTTAGAGACTTTGTAGTCAGTTGGACCTGGCTGTGAAGACGCTTGGATGCTCCAAAAAACAGTTACTACTTATTACACAATTGATATGTGTATGTGCTTACTTAAAACCCCTACATATTTTGGCGACCAGTAAAAGAAACCTGGGAGTAGCATCCAGGCATCAGGTGATAAAAAGGCTTTTGTCATTCAATTCAACAGACATTTGCCTACTCACCGTGAGGATCGAAATTAGGTGACCTTGGTACAAGAAAGACTGAATCTGTTTATGTGTGGCAGAAGTATATATGAATGCTTTATGAAAAATCAGATGATATGCGGTAAAAATTTATTTACTGATAATCAAAATTTTGTATTTGAAGAAAACAAAAACTTAATTGTTGCTATGGCCTGTGACTGTGGAATGTGTATTCCCCTTTGACTTGACCACCTTGCCCATTCCATGTAGCACCTCGGGAATAGCATACAACTGAGAATCCACTTGGAAAGGGACACAAGATCAAATTATGGGACCTTGCTTATTCTGATTTCTCCACGGCCTGTAATACATATAGCTCGTTGGCCAACCTAAAAGAACTTTTATTTGGCACGAGGCCATAAAAAGATAAATAATATACAGACATATTATAAAAAAAACAAGATAAAACAGTTCATACATTTGAGACACCAGTGGCCGTATTAAATGAAGTGACCCGGGGATGCAACAGGCTTGTGATCTCCCTTTGCATGACCCCAGAACACTTTGGTACTACAGAAGGGGCTGAGGAAAGGCCTCTTTTTTGACATGGTTAGCCCACACTTTTTGCCTGATGTATGATGTAGCCTAGAAATTGCAGTGCTCAGGGCCCCTGCTAACCAGGTTCCCTGGCCAGAGTTCTTTCCCTAAAACTGTTGTGATGCATTGGCACAATTGGATACACCGTTAGCTACCACTATAACTCCCTTGTATAAAGTACTAAGGGCCAGATGTATCAAGCTTTTTTGCATTCACAAACGGTGCGAATTGCAAAATTTGCCCGTTTGCGAATGCAAAAATGCCTTTCACAATGTATGAAAGGCATTTGCAGTGCAATTTAAAGTAATCGCTAAAATAGCGATTCCTTAAAATTCCGACCCCATTTAGAGAATCGCAAATTGCGATTCTCTAAATTGGAAATCGCAAATAGAGAATTCCTATTTGCGATTTCCAAAGCACATGTCTCAAGCATTTCCTAAATGCAAATTGGGCATTTAGGAAATGCAATTACCACAAATTAAAGTTTGGTGGTAACCATGTGCAAATTTTAAAAATGCATTATAAATGTATTTTTAAAATTGACATGTAGCGCACACATGCCCCTAAGGTGTGCTTCACATGTCCGTAAAAATATTTTTGGGGTGCAGCAGATGGGGCCTTATGCCCCTAGCACCCTGGGATTTGCATTTCCTAATTTGCGAAATGCAAAAACATTCGCAACAGGCCCATAGGTGTGAATGGGGTCGGATTCTCTATTTGCAATTTGGTAATAGCATTTGCGAATTTTAAGAAATCGCTATTACTGACTCTAAAAAATCATACATACCATTTTTCATTTCTTAATAGCGATTTCTTAAAATTCGCTATTTAAGAAACGTGAATCGGTTTTTGATACATCTGGCCCTTAGCTACCTAGCGGATGGGGTACTATGGGTAGGCCCCTGTGCCACCCTCTAGGGCCATTGCAAACCTAAAACACAAACTCGACATGACAAACTGCCTGTGTGCCCTGTCCACCATACACTGCACATACTATGGATAACACACCTCTCTGGCAGGCCTTCCTGTTCTAAAGCAGGTTACACCATATTATAAGTGAGGGCATAGCTGCATGAGTAATAAGTCCACACTGTGTCCTTGCCAACCGTGGGACATAGTGAGTGAACAGGCCCACCATTTTAATACATGTGTTGGACACTGGTCAACACAAGCTTCCCACCTACCGTGATGGCCACTCTAAACCCTGGGTTGTTTAGCATCAAACAACTCAGAATGATAAATCAAAACTGGCACCAGTATTGGGTTTATCCTTAAATGTACCCAGGGGTCACCTTAGAGGTGCCCCCTGCAAAAGCTAGCTACCCTGGCATGGTTGCTGACTGGTCCTATCCAGCCTGCCACCTCCAGACACCCAATCTACAAACCTTGGATAAGACATCCGTCTTTCTGGTTTGTAGATCAGTGCCCTTCCTGGGAGGAGGTGCTAATACCTCCTTCCTCTGAAATGTGCACTGCTCTGGTGGTGACCTTCAAAGGGCTTACCACCTTTGACACTCGACTCCCAGGACTGCTGCTAGTAGCAGATGGTCAACCCCTTTGCAAACCTCACCTTTTGGAAAGAGCAAAGGTGGGAAACTACACACAGGGTAGGAGGAGTGGCCCACCTGTCATGCACCACCCCTAAGGTGTTGCCTGCAAGGTGGGCACTCCATTTTATTTTCCTCCATCTTGGATGGAAGGAAAATAGCCTATCAGGGATAGCGGGGGGACCCTTCCCACAGGAAGTGTTCACTGTAGTGGGTGTAGCCACCCAAAGGTAGGTGTCCCATTGGATACTGCCAGGTTTCCCCTAAAACGCCCACTAAATTCAGTATTTAGTGGGCATCCTTAGATCAGGTAATCAGATTCAACTGACAAAAGCAGACCAGCACGAAGAAGATCCTAGGCACGAGAAATATGGACCTGTTGCAACAAAGAAAAGGTGTCAAACCCTGCAAACTGTACTCAGGATCTGACAATCACTGCTGAGGAGCTGCTCAACACAGGAAAAACTCTAAAGAACCACAGAAGATCTCCAGGCTTTGAAAATCGCCCAAGAACTCCCTTCAGAGTAGAGGTACCACTCTGCAACAAGAAGAAACCAGAAAACCAGTGAGGGTCACTTCACTGACCAGCTGCTAACTCCCAAACCAAAAGATGCACCTGGACCAAATAACACACCAACAACCGTGAGGACAAACCCTGCAAGTGTGCAATGTTTGGCAGCAGTGCACCCATCAGTGGTCAAACTGTACTAATACCTTGGGTCTTGGTCAGCTAACATCGGACACCTGGAAAACCAGCCCACCTGGGGCTGAAAAAGGAACAGGGGGAATCCCCAGTCAAGAGACTTCAGGAACACACAGGACCTCCTGCCAGAGTGCCTCTGTTGTCCTGCAAACAACCCTTGAACCAACTTACCTCTTGTTTCAAAGGGCATCCTTGTGCACAGCTCCTGGGTCACCGATTCGCTCGGCACCCGGCCGCCCTGTGCCCTGCAATGCAGAACTTGCTGTGTCCTAAGGGTCCCTCACCCCTTGTGGCCTCAGCACTCCAAGGGGACCCCAAGTAACTACCTTTTAACTTACCTTTGCCATGCTTTTCCGAGTGGTCCCCAGGGGTGGCCATGCACCAGCTCCAGAGACCTTTCACTGCTGCTCTCGCCGGACCTGGGAGCCGTCTGATCTTCTCCAGCTGGCGCAGTGTGCCCACCAATCACCTCGATGAACCTGCAAAAGAAGAACTTGATAAACCAACTGTACGATTGTATATGTATTTTTAGTGGTGACTTTCCATTGATTCCTAAAGTGCGTAATTACGCACAAAAATACTATTTTTATTAAACTTCAAAAAAATCATATCTCAAAAAGTACTTATCCAGTTTTGATAATCTTGGTCTTAAAAATTATATAAAAATCTGAAGTATTGTTTTAAATTGGACTTGAGTTATTCCTTTGAGTGTGTGAGTTACATGATCGATATTGTGAGTACAGCAAATGCTTTGCACTTCTCCAAGAGTGGCCTAACTGCTTGACCAACCTACCTTAAAAATTAGAGCATTAGGTGATCTAGTTATTACCCCTGTAAACCAATGTGTGGTGGGCTGAGCCCCCTGCACAGTGTGCCTAGCTTTGCACACTACATAAAGGGCCAGCCTCCTACACCAATAGCGCTGGTGCGCATATAGCTCCAGTGCTATCATCAGAAGGCGTTCCCTCATTTGAATAGGGGCGTGGCACCATGCAAATGAAGAATCACTTTGCCTCTGCGCTCACACCATATTACTGACATCCGCGCAGAGACAATCATGCCTTTGGAAGGCGCATTGAAAGTGTGCTACAACAATGTGGCCCACTTACAGTGCCCCTTGTAAAGGCAGCCCTCTGTGGGGGATAAAAGGGGTTCTATAGATCCCTCAGGCATCATCTTGCAGGAGGGTGCAGTCACTCACTGCACCCACCTGCAAGGGGATCGCTAATCTCCCTTAAAAGTGCAGTCGGGTGCTGCCTGCCTAGAGAAATACTGAGTATCTTTTAAACAGGTGCTCCATAGTTCTCCAAAATGTGGTACCCTGTTGGCAGCACGAGTTCTTGGCTGCCCTGGGGGCAGCTGCTTCAGTATAAGACAGCACACTCTCCTTGTTTGCACCGGGTGCACCTTTTGAAAGGCACAACTGGTGCATACAAGGAGAGTACGCCGTATTCTGTAATATGGCTCTAGACGTACAGCAGCTGTGTGGTCTTTGTCCTGCCCAAACCAGCAGCATATGTTATAAATAAAATAAGAGCACAGGCCACCAAATGCCTGATAACAAAAGAACAGATGGATTTGTGATGGAAGATGGATTAGGGATCAATCGCTAGTGGGGGTCACGGCTTTCCTGATTTTAAAAGCTTGACATACATAACCTAAAATGGAAGCACAACGAAATTCAGACAGTTGGAGACGATACAAGCAAGCAATAAAAGAATGAGAGCCAAAGGTGCACAGCAAGGAATGTAAAAAAAGCACCCTTTGTCTAGAATAAAAAACACAGAAAAATATAAAATGGGACAGTGTTTGCTTGGAAGAGCCATCACAGGGACAAGGGGGTGAAGGTGGAGAACCACAAGCCCTGCCTGGGATGGGCTACCAGATAGTGCAAGGTGCCCAATCTAAAGCATGTCAAGAGAAATCTACATTCCAAGTTTGTGACCCAAGTGAGATAGGGATATGTGCCCTCCACATGCTTCAAATCTAAATAGCAAGCAACTGAAGACATAGGCTGACGTTTTGAAAGTCTGTGGTGCATTCTGGCAGAGAGGAAATGTGATCTCACCAAATTTTTCGTGCTTCTGTTCATTTTGTGTGGGCAAAGGAAATATTTGGACAGCCCTAGGAAGCAAAGGTCTGTTGAACATAAGAAAGACAAGGCATTGAGGCAATATGATCTTGCCTGAGGCAATCTATAAGAATCAATTGGGAGAAAGAAGTATGAGGCAAGGACCAAGCGGCATGTTTATAACGCCCGAGTGCCACCTTGCGCCACATTAATGTAATTATATTTTACGTTAATGTGGTCCAATAAGGCCAAAATCCCCACACTATTTACAGGGTGGTACAATGCCTTGCACCACTCTGTAACCTTTTGTGCTACATTATACCTGTACCAGGCATAATATATGCAAAGGGTGCATTCCCCCATTAGGGGAGCCAGAAAAATGACGTAAGGAAATCTATGATATTTCCTTGTGCCATTTTTTACTTCACTTTTAACGCCTGCTCAAGAGTATCCATTAAAAGGGGGCTTCCATTCTTTAGAATAGGGGCCGATGTACTCTGCAGGAGTAGCGCCAATATTTTGACTCTACTCCATGAGAAATTACGCAATTGCCCCCTATCCTGTGCCATGGTGCACCGTATTTTAAATATGACGCACACATGATGGCGGTAGGGAGGTGCTAAGGGGTGCAGGGAAAGTGGCGATGCACTTGGTGCAGCGCCACATTCCTTAAATCTGCTCCCAAATCTTTAACCATAATAACAACGGGGCAACCTGGATTATGTGCTCAACGAAGGTTAAACTGGCTTCCAAATGAGTGATGAGGATGGCTGTATTCCTGGGCAATGATAGTGGCCTAAATAGAAATTTGTTTTCTATTGTTTGGAGATTGCCTAAAGAGGAATAACCCGAAACACCTGAACCATAAGTCCCCTGGGACATGCACTTGCTTTCTAAAGAGAGATTAGTTCTCTAATGGGTTTATTTCAAGCCTTTTAGTCTTTTTGATAACCTAAAGATTGCATCAATTGCCTCTTCAAATTTACCTGCTCCTTGGGACAAAACATTATTCCAACATCAAAACCCCTAAGTACTTAAAGTTGGATACTTTAGAAATCGAAGTCCCTGTTATGGTTTGAGAGTGGGAACAGGTGTTCTTAGGGCCGCATATTTTAATGTGAGATTTTTTGTGATTGATTTTTAAATTAAGCTCTCCCATAAAACTGTTAAAAATGACCAGCGGTAGCTGGAGACTATAAGCAGTTCAGGCAATTAAGACTGTGTCTTCCATGTAGAATAATACTGGGATGACATGGTCTCCAAATCTGGACAGATCTTCGCCACGTGCCAAAATCTCCTTTGAGGGCGTTAATGTAAAAAAGAAGTAAAAAGGGGGGTAATATGCAACCCTGTCTCACGCCCTTGTTGGAATTTTAAAAAATGGGTAAAATCGCCATTTGTACCATAGCGAACCTGTACCGTTGTACCCCAGTGAATTGTTTTAATAGATCAGTCAAAGCACAACTGATTCTTGCTTACTCAATCATTTGCCATAGATTGCCCCTGCCCACCAGGCCAAAGGTACTCCAAAGATCCATAAAGGCCATAAGGAGTGCCTTTCCCCCAGCCTGAACATATTTTCCCCAATCATAAGGAGATTTAATGTTTGCTCAATTGTTCCCACCCCGAGTGGGTATCATGCTAGGCCTCAGAAAAAAAACATATTATCGATAGCCTTATCCTCTAGAAGTTGGAGAATGACCCACCCTAAGATTTTGACCAAAGAATCTATGACTGAGATGGGCCTATAACATAAAGGCTGATTCCTGTTCCCTTTTCTAAAGATGGGTACCAGAACTGATTCTCTCCAGGTGTTAGGAGTGTCTCCTCTTACAGTTTTGCGGAAAACATTTGTTAACAGGAGCGCCCACAGCGCTGGATTCTGTCTGAAAACATTGACAGGAACCCCATCCGAACCTGACGCTTTACCGGGAGAAGATTTTAGAATGGCTCTTGTTACTGCATTGATATCAATAGTGTTGCTTATGGCAAGACTATCTATGTGAGGTTTGGTTGGAACTTCTGCTATGGGTTGGCAGAGGCCGTCATCACTAATGATTTTAGAAAAATGCTCAACCCATTCTTTAGCAGGAATATGGCATTCAAGTTTGGGTTGATTATCATCTGAGAAATAGTGTCTGTTAATAGCCTCCAGGAAATTCCTTCTGTCCCTAAGAGCAGAGGCTGATTGAAGATCGTCCTAGGCCTGCATCCTGATCTTTACTTTTCTAGCCTCTAGTCCAGCTTTATACAAAGCCCTCTGTACTCTTACTTGCGCCATGTTATGAGGAGATGCGTTTAGAGCCTGCTTAAGCTGTTTTAGAGCTATAGTACAGCTAAAGTTAAACCATTTAAATGGACAGAGTACCCTAGAAAGTAGTTGACATACTAGCAACCATCCACAACCTGACCGGAGCTATACTCGTCAGACAAAGAAGTCATAACGTTATCGTATTGCTCAGAAAATAACTTTTGTAAAAAATTTATTATGGTCCACTTTGTCCCGCCTAAGGTAACTTCCTTCCTGTTGGAGAACTCTAGGGCTGAGGGTTGGTTGTGCTTTCACAGATTAGAAGGGGGTCAGGACAAAACTAAGACATTTGGGTTGTAATCACTTAAAATGAAGGGGACAATAAAAGAATCCTGCAGAGACGGTGTTAGAAATGGGGTCTTTGGTTGGCAGTCAGGTTACCCCCTGTCCAAGCAAGGACCCTCACTCTAGTCAGGGTAAGTCACACACAATCCAAATTATCCTGTGCCTACCCTCTGGTAGCTTGGCACTGAGCAGTCAGGCTTAACTTAGAAGGCAATGGGTAAAGTATTTGTGCAATAAATCATGCAATAACACAGTATAACACCCCAAAAATACACAACACAGTGTTTAGAAACATATATAATATTGATCTGGTTAAATGTAGGTCAAAACGATCAAGATTTAATAAGTACACGTTAAAATATCACTTTGGAGAATGATAAAAGGAGTCTTTAATCGTTAGAAAGCGACAAGTGTCTCTTGCAAGCACAAAGTACCTGGTTTGCGTTCAAATTCTCTGCAAGGGACTGCAGAGGAGGAGATATGTGGAAAATGGGGAGGTGTACGTTGGTTTCTCCGGCACACACAGCCGATTCGTCGATAATTTTCCACACAGGGGAGGCTTTGCGTCAATTTCCGGTGTGCTGACTTGGATCCTCTTTGGGTTGCGGGGTTTTCGGACGCCCCGGGGATGATGCAGAGAAATCCTGGGCGTGCAGGATGAAGTCACAGGAGCTGCGTCAATCCGGTGGGCGATGCAGGGAAATTTCTGCGCACAGCAGGCGCTGTGTCTTGCAGGAAGTCGGGCTGCATTGTTCTGGCTCGGCTATGCATCATTTCTGGCAGGCTGTGTGTCAAATTTTTGCCGCATAAGGAATTCTTTGCAGAAGGAAGTCTTTTTGCTCCTGATACTTCAAGGAACAGGAGGCAAGCTCTATCCAAGCTCTTGGTGAGCACTTATCAGCAGAGCCATACGGCAGCAAGGCAGCAGGGCAGCAGCAGGGCAGCAGTCCTTTGCAGAAAAGCAGTCAGGTGATTCCTTCGGGCAGCCAGGCATTTCCTCTTGGCAGGTTGCAGGGTCTAGTTTAAAGTTTCTTCACCAGTGGTATCTTTTCCAGAAGTGTCTGAGTTGGTAGGGTCAGAGGCCCTTTTTAAATACCTAAATATGCCTTTGAAGTGGGGGAGACTTCAAAGAGTGGCTTAGAAGTGCACCAGGTCCCCTTTCAGTTCCATACTGTCTACCAGGGTCCCAGTAGGGGGTTTGGAAGTCCACTCTGTGAGGGCAGGCCACTGTCCTTTCAAATGTAAGTGTCAGGCCCTCCTCCCTCCCAGCCCAGGAAGACCCATTCAGTATGCACATGTGTGCAGGTGTGACTGAGCATCCTGTGTTTGGGGTTGTCTGAGTGAAATGCACGATATCAAATCCAACTTCACCAGTCTGCAGGATTTTGATTTACCATTCTGGCCATACTAAATATGACCTTGTTACTCCTTTCAGATCAGAAGCTACCACTCAAACAGTATGCGAGGGTAGCCGTAATGTTAGCTTATGAAAGGAGCAAGCCTCACAGCAGTGTAAAACGAATTTAGGAGTTCTACACTACCAGGACATATAAACTACACAGGTATATGTCCTGCCTTTTACCTACATAGCACCTTGCCCTATGGGCTACCTGGGGCCCACCTTAGGGGTGACTTATATGTAGAGAAAGGGAAGTTTAAGGCTTAACAAGTACTTTTAAATGCCAAGTGGAAGGGTCGGTGAAACTGCACACAGGCCATGCAATAGCAGGCCAGAGGCATGGTTAAGGGGCTATTTCTGTGGGTGGCACAATCATTGCTGCAGGCCCACTAGTAGCATTGAATCTACAGTCCCTGGACACATGTAGTGCACTTTACTGGAGACTTACAAGTAGATTAAATAAGCCAATTGGGTATGAGCCAATGTCACCATGTTTTAAGGGAGAGAGCATATGCACTTTTGCACTGGTTAGCAGTGGTAAAGTGCACAGAGTCCTAAAACCAGCAAAAACAATGTTCAAAAGGTGGAGTGAGGCAGGCAAAAAGTTAGGGGTGACCACCCTAAGGCTGTCAGGTCTAACAGACAGTACAATGTGCGGGCAAAACGTAATAAACATGATTTTTTTAACCATTCCCTTTCTGAGTAAAACTTGGCAAGGTGGAGTCAAATTCATCCAATAAGTCAGAACTGAAACATAAATTAAATTTTATTATAATCAGGTTCACAGCTTCCCCATACTCGGTGTGTATAAAGTGGGTTAGATTATCTTTTATAAAACTGGTAACCCTACACACCAGATCGCCACGGAAAGGACAGGTGGGAATGTTAAAATCACCCATCCATAAAATAGCTTCCCTGTTCAGAAATCTCTCAAAATAATCAGATATAGATTGATCCAACTCCCTTATCAGACCAATACGATGGTTGACAAAATAATTAAAGTAAAAATTGATTACCACAAGGTCCACAAAACCAGAAATTAATAACTGCGGAATTTGAGCACAGGAGGTCCAAGAACTCAGTTCTGCTTTTAGATAACTTTTCTCATGAAAGATCAATACCTCTTGGACCCCTTAGCTCTGCCAGAAGCGGATGGTAAGCCGAGTAGGGAAAAAGATTGCAACCCATTAATGTGAAAGTCTTTCAAGGCCCAGGTCTCCTAGGAGCAGATAACATCATAACCTTTAATAATTTCCAGCCAATCGGTGTTACCCCGTTTATTCCATATGCATGTTGTGTTCCAGGACATAAAGCTGAGGTTTTCCAATGTAGTCATTCCTTCTGTAGTGAAACATGAGGTAGTTCATCCTCATGCAGAGTGCAGGGGGGGTATGGTTAGTGGAAACAAAGCTGCGGGTTCCTCCACTCATTCAACATCTAGCACACCCCCAAAGACAGCAAAGCAGTTCTTAAGTAAAAAGAAGGGTTTAGACAACCTTTAGAGAAGTATAGGGTGAAAAACCACTGCATCCATACACTGCATCCAAGAGAACCATGGGGTAAGCTTCCTGTCTTTTTTGCCACTGGCACTAACCGCCTATATCTTCTTTTCTACTATAGCCTGGTGGTTGGAATGGCCCATAATCTTCCCATATTCAGGTATTATATCTACCTTGATGGTTTACTATAGCTGCTTCAAGACATAATTCCTGGCAATCCCCAAAAGACCAATGTTTTTCCAGACTGACCACTCTGATTAGAGGCATTACCTTATCCTATTCTTCGTCACACTATGCAAGGGATGCATAGGAGACATAGGGAACATATCTAGGTGAATAGTGCAGGGTGCAATTAAAGCAGAACTGAGCATGTAACTCTGCCTACTGCACAGCAATCCTCTACCACCCACAATCTTCCTTCATACATGGCAACATCTTGGAAGACATAAGTGATAAAGTTATTGAAAGAAAATTAGGGGAAATGTATTTCTTCAATCTGGAGTTTTTTAATGAGGCAAACAGCTAAATATCATTCATTGTTCAAAATCACAATCTAAAATCTCACATACTGTATGCTGTTCTCTCCCTGCCCGAGACCCCATCATGACCATGCTGCACTGCTGGTGCAGCGAATCTCTGGCACCACAACCAAGCTATTTTACTGATTCCCGACAAGGGAAGACGGTGCACTGAACTCATCATCCTTTGTATCACTGCAACCCTCAACATGAGCAACATTAATAATATAATGCAATTCATTATACTCCATACCCAATGTGGTCCTGCAATGGCCCACGTGCGAGTGAACCCACAGAAGGACGAAGGGAGTGCTGCTCCACCACATACAGTTACATTGTGAGATGAGCTTTTCTCCCCCCACCATCTCATGAGGGTTTTAGCTCACACCACCACGCTCTGAGCTACCGTAATGTGGGGACCAACGATGAAGCTCGCCACCCAAGGTTGCTCGAGGGCTTTTCGCCATTTAAAAATGATTACCAGAGCATCCTTAACTCTTTCCGTACGGTGCTCCCACTCACTTTGAGTTAGGATGGTAGAACCTTTGACTATTTTGAGCCTCTTCATGATCCAGTGCTAAATTACTTACCTCCACTGGGGTCGGATGCCCTGCAAAGTAAAAATGCAGCAGTAGCACACTGCTAGCCGTGTGCACTGAGGGGGCGCAACTGGCCAGTGTCATCAGCTGTAACCACAGCTCATTATTATTGCCCCCATGACTTTTCTCCATTCAGCTCTCTCCTAGCCCGGAATGTGTGATAGTTAACCAAGGCAAACTAGCCCCCAAAAGCTTACATGAGTCACCCTTATGGCAGCTAAATATTGTAGCTACACTGATCTCTCGGCACGTTTTCACACAATACGGTGTTATATATTGGGAATGTCTCCGTTCATGTGACCATCTTGGTGGACATGCGCAGTTATAACTCCAACCATGTGTCCATTTTATTGGGCATGTATGGTCATTTGACCACATCCCTTTTCTCGATATTCTAGATACTGCAGTGTAACTTGTTTTTCTGTGCAACAATTTAAAGGTGTGTACATATTTGTTCAACCAAACCTTTTCCTTTGTACCAATGCCCAAGTGCGGCAGCACTGCACTATTTCTACCACAGTCCCCGCCTCCCCCCCCCAGTCACATATGTCCCTCCTCTCACGACACATCTTCTCATATGCTATCTCCCTATTGGTTTCCCACAGTAACTCCTCTCCTTTCGATGTCATCTTCGTCTGGCCAGAACCTACCTTTATTTGTGCTGCCTGGTCAGCATCACCACCTTCTTTCATCCTGATTTGTTTACATCCTGTTTCTTTGTAACCCTCTCCATCTGCCCAGTGCTTTCCAGAACGTGCCTCACACGCCTTCTAAAAGTCCATAAAATAAAAACCTTGTTCGAACCGCACAGTACCTCTCACACCTCAGTACCTCTCAGCATCTTCGGTCTGTTCACCTGTCAGGCATATACTCATGGTTCAATCTTGGTAACTCTAACCTTCACACTCAGATCATGTTGACCTCTTGGCACTCAGAATCAACCCAATATCAAATATCTCTTGGTCGGTGCATGAGCTGACACTCAGCGCTGTCCACCAAATCCTTTCTCCATGTCCATTGATGCCATTGTCATCACTTCTTTGGCATTGGAACATCCCAGACACTATCATACATTTGACCACTAACTTGAGCAGGACCATTGCCACAACATGCACTCGGAACCCCCTGTTTACTGCCCTCAGTGCCCTTTGTGCCCACCCTTCGGAGGTGACTTCCTGTGCTTCTGTAATGATGTCATTGTTGACCACTATGCAGCTAGACCGTTGATTTGCCATCCCTCCCATTGTAATAGGCCCATGAGACCCTGCCCCGGGTCTAGGACCCATCGGATGCACTACTCCTAGTACATATGTCTTCCTTTGATCTCCCTGTCCACCACTGACCCTCTGTTCTGCAATCACCTTTAAGTGCTCTCCAGATCTTTTTGAGGTGATGGGTGCTGCTTCTGCGTTCACCTTCTCTACTACATGCCACTGCACATTGTCACCCATTTTGTTCAAAAGTACCTGCACTGGTTTCTCTATCACTCCTCACTGGAATGCACAATCCAAATCTGGGCCACTATCATCCTGAGGTGCCCACATCATCGTCCCCAGGCCTGTCCATACCCATCACTTCAACTATCTGGAGCCCTCCTGCTAACATCCTTTATTCCTTTCTGGTGCATTCTTCAGTCAGCGTCTGTCCCCCAGTGCTAACGCTTTGGGGGAGATTTACAAGAAAGTGGTGTGTCGATCCCAATGCGCCACTTTTCTTGCATCCCCCTACTGCTACCTAACGACACCACAGTTGTGCCATATTTATAATACGGTGCACCATGGCAGTCATTATCACAATAGTGTCAACATTTTTGACACTATTATGGTGCTTTGCTGCACTAGCATAAAAAAAATAGACGCTTGCTCAGCAAAGTAGAGGGAGGCCCATAGGTTACTATGGGTGTGTCATTTTAACGCCAGCTGTAAGCAGGCATTAGAAATTACAGAAAAATGGCACAGTGAAATGTTGTAAATTTCAGTGCACAATTTTTTCTGGCCTCCCTGCGTCGGAATGCCCCCCTTGCACACATTGTGCCTGATACAGGTATAATGTGGCACAAAGTTTTACAAAGTGGCGCAAAGCAAGCATTGTGCCACTTTGTAAATCTGGTGCAGGGAAAAGGCCACATTTCTGCCGCCTTAGTGTAAAGAAAATGACGTTAGACGACACAAGGTGGCGTAAGTGGCTTGTTTGTAAATATGCCCCTACATGCCTTACTCATGGACCTACTTCCTACCACAGGTACCTTTCTTCATATATTAACATTTGTTTCTTGAGGACAACCCTCAAAGCCCTCGTTTTAAGCCCTGCCCTGATGGGGATGCACCTGCACCTGGGTAGGTCAGCCTGCCTTCTGTAGCCATCACCCCTCTCCATAGTGCTTTGTTAGACATATGCCACCCAGGTCCCATTAGCCTTCCAGTACTCTGACAATGCCTGGGGTGATCCCAGCACTTTATCTGCCATCCGAACAAATGTCTCCCTGCAGGGCCTGTCTGTGTCAAAAAACACCGCTGATGTGCCAACTTCTTCATTCGGCCTCTGGCCAGCTGCCACCAGCACCTCAACGACAATCTCAGCTTTGGCACTGCCCACCAAACTGCCATGCTTATCCTTTGATGAGCAGAGTAAATAAATTTTCCTTCTTCGCATGTGTCCTATGTCTTGCGCTTATGGAACAGCCACGCAGTTTCCACATCATAAGCACATTTCCACTCCACGCGTGCCCTCAAGTATCTTGGACTGAGAGGGCAGTGCCCTCCACCTACAGCCCACATCGTCATTGCTGTGAGGACAACGTGTTCCCATAGCTAGATAAATAGAACTCCTGGTGCCCTGCCCTTGAAGTGGTTCTTCTAAACGTGGGGCACCATATTCGACAACCCTTGCTCAAGGAGCTTTGTTTATGAAACCTAGTTCAAATCAAATCAAATCAAATTAGGGTTCATAAAGCGTAACTAGTCACCCATAAGGGTCTCAAGGCGCTAAGGGGGTTTGAAAGTGCAGTGCTAGAAGAGGGCTTTTAAACCAACCTCTTGGGTTACTGCTGCAGTATTTTTTGCATTTGAGGGGTATGCTGACAGTATCTCATGGATAGACATCAGTGTGCTGAAAAAGAGATGTTTGAGTCTGCCACAACGATGACATAAAGGGCAACCCTGGGTAACTTCATGTACTGAACGAAGTTAATTTACTCGATGGATAATACATGTGGATCAATGTAATCCTGTCGATTGTATAATTGCTATGCATATTCCAAATTTCGAGAAAATACGCATTGCAGGATTAATTGGGGCAAATGGAATGGGCTGAAATGGCTAATAGGCAAGCGACCCTGGCGACACCTTCCCCGCCTTCCATCCCATCAAAATCATCCCCTTAATCCTCACCTCCCCTTTGATGCCTTTCGGTGGCTCCACGACAAAAATAATTGCCATCATCCCCACACTGGAGGCCTCTCTTAATGTTCTTTGTGTAGCACAAAGAGAGGATTGTCTGACTCAAGTTACATGAGCGATGCGTTTTCAACTATCAGAAACACCAGGAAACCTATGAAAAGAGGCGTTGCAGCGGCTGGTCGTCATGTCTTTCAAACCTATCTGCTGGGGCAGATAAAACCAAGAACAAAGGGCCGCCCTCATTATGCACAGAGCTAGGAGCGGCGTTCAGCAAGCTGCGGGCATAATTATAAAGACGCTGTATCAGTGGCCCCCTTCCGCCTGAGCTGCTGAACTCGGCTACCTTCTGAAGGAAGGGACTGCAAAAAACACAACTTTGTTGAACTGTTTTTATTCAGTGTGAGACTTTGGTAAAAGAAATGTCACACGCCAACATTACAGAAATTGAAAAGGACCTTTGCACCACGCTGGTAATAGGGAGAAAAAGTTCAGACACTAACATTTAACTGTGTCTTGCAAGAGCAGATTTTCCATCTCTTGAGGTTATACAAGTAAACCCTTTCACTTGAGCCGCCAATGATGGATATTTCAGGAACTCTTTCAAAAACTCAATTTTGTACTGGAAAGGAGGAGATTGTCTGCGGGAAAACGAGAGAAACATATTAAAAAGTACATCAGTCAGAAAAATGGAAGGCTTACATTTGAGAGAACATATTACATCTTATTAGTAAAAACTCAACATTCAAGTTACAAACCTGCACGTGACCCAAATTGTTAATGATCCGAAACTAAGTAGGAGCAATTGTCACCACCAGCAGTGGGTGACTTGGTGATTAGTAAGTTTAATCAGAATGTGGAAAATTTACCCTCTCATTCAGAATGAGCTTTTATTGTGCACTACTACAACTTCATTACCTCCTCCCCCCGCGGTAATACTCAACTGACCCCTAAGTGCGTGAACATCTCACCCATGAGATATGCAATACTACTGCCTTGGTTCCTGCACTATGTAAACAAAGGGCCATATTTATACTTTTTGACGCAAAACTGCGCTAACGCAGTTTTGCGTCAAAAAAATTAGCGCCGGCTAACGCCATTCTGAAGCGCCATGCGGGCGCCGTATTTAATCAATGACGTTAGCCGGTGTTAGCCACCGGCGCTGCATGGTGTGCGTGAAAAAAAAACGACGTACACCAGGCAGCGCCGGCGTAGGGGGATATGGGGCTTGGGCGTCAAAAAATGGAGCAAGTCAGGTTGAGGCAAATTTTTCGCCTCAACCCGATTTGCGCCATTTTTTTCGACTCCCAACCCCCAAAGAAATGACTCCTGTCTTAGCAAAGACAGGAGTCATGCCCCCTTGCCCAATGGCCATGCCCAGGGGACTTATGTCCCCTGGGCATGGTCATTGGGCATAGTGGCATGTAGGGGGGCACAAATCAGGCCCCCCCTATGCCACATAAAAAAATTAAAAAAATACTTACCTGAACCTACCTTAATGTCCCTGGGATGGGTCCCTCCAGCCTTGGGTGTCCTCCTGGGGTGGGCAAGGGTGACAGGGGGTGTTCCTGGGGGCATGGGAGGGCACCTCTGGGCTCCTTCAGAGCCCACAGGTCCCTTAACGCCTGCCTTTTGCAGGCGCTAAAAAACGGCGCAAAAGCGGCCGTACGTCATTTTTTTTGACCCGCCCACTCCCGGGCGTGAATTTTGCCCGGGAGTGTAAATACGGCGCACATGCCTCGGAGTCAATTTTTTAGACGTGAACGCCTACCTTGCATATCATTAACGCAAAGTAGGTGTCCACGCTAAAAAATGACGCAAATTCCATGGACTTTGGCACTAGACGCGTCTAACGCCAAAGTATAAATATGGAGTTAGTTTTGCGTCTGAATTGCGTCAAAAAAAACGACGCAATTCCTGCGCAAACAGAGTATAAATATGCCCCAAAGTTTTCCTAATTCAAACCTCCATGCTGCTTCACATTTATGTCAACTTGCTCCTGCCCTCACCTCCCTTGTACTCTGCCCACCTCCATACATCCTGTTTAACATGTATTGATTCACAGTTAGCAGGCCGGACTGAGAACCCAAAACAGCCATGGCAATTTTGTCGGACCAGCCCCCGAAGGGGCTGTAGGAGTGGGTGCAGGTGTGAAGCACTCCTGCTTTTGTTACCGAAGGCCAATAATGCAGCACTGCTTAAAAAACAGCCCCCAGGAACAAAACCAGCCCCCACAGCTGCAAAACCAGCCCGAGCCTCCCGGGTAAATTCCCGATGTCTGCTACGACCAGTCCGGTCCTAACAGCTAGGTGTCTTTTTTCCTGCTAGACTTTGTCTGTTGTCTGTGATGGTTTCCTGGCGAGTAGGTCTTGGGGTTCTATCACTATGTCTGCTTGAACGAAACAAAATACTAGGACGTTGTTCTGTTGGCCACACAAGGCAATCAGTGGCATTGTGAAACTTGAGGGGAACTGTAGGAAAGTACCATCTTTCTTGGCATGTTACCCCCATTTTTACCTGTATGTCAGTATGTTTTTGCCTGTCTCACTGGGATCCTGCCGGTCAGGACCCCAGTGCTCATAGTTTATAGCCTAATGTATGTGTTGTGAATAGTGCTTAACTGTGACACTGAGGCTCTGCTAATCAGAACCTCAGAGCTTATGTTCTCTCTGCTTTTAAATTTGTCACCATAGGCTACTGACTTAATTTACCAATTTCAATTGGCACACTGGACCCCCTTTATAAATCCCTAGTATATGGTACCTAGGTATCCAGGGCATTGGGGTTCCAGGAGATTCTTATGGGCTGCAGCATTTATTTTGCCACCCATAAGGAGCTCAGACAAACCCTTTCACAGGACTGCCACTGCAGCCTGCGTGAAATAATGCACACATTATTTCACAGCCATTTTCATTGCACTTAAGTAACCTATAAGTCACCTATATGTCTAACCTTCATTTACTGAAGGTTAGGTACAAAGTTACTAAGTGTGAGCTGTGAGGGCACCCTTGCACTAGCAAAGGTGCCCCCACGCAGTCCAGGGCCAATTCTGCAGAGTTTGTGAGTGCGAGGACACCGTTACACATGTGCACTACATATAGGTCAATACCTATATGTAGCTTCACAATGGTGACCCTGAATATGGCCATGTAAGGTGTCTAAGATCATGGAATTGTCCCCCTATTCCAAATATGGTATTGGGGAGCTAATTTCATGCATCCTGTGGGCTCCACCATGGAGCCCAGTACTGCCAAACAAGCTCTCTGAGGCTTGCACTGCAGCTACACCTGCTGCCACCTCATAGAGAGGGTTCTGCCCTCCTGGGGTCTGAGCAGCTCAGTCCCAGGAAGGCAGAACAAAGCATTTTCTTTAGGAGGAGGGGTTACACCCTCTCCCCTTGGAAATAGGTGTTACAGGCTGGGGAGGGGTAGCCTCCTCCAGCCTCTAGAAATGCTTTGAAGGGAACAGATGGTGTCCTCCTTGCATAAGCCAGTCTACGCCAGTTCAGGGACCTGCTCTGGTGCAAAACTGGACAAAGGAAAGGGAGTGACCACTCCCCTGTCCATCACCACCCCAGGGGTGCTGCCCAGAGCTCCTCCAGTGTGTCCCAGACTTCAGCCATCTTGTTTTCCAAGGTGTGGGGACACTCTGGAGGCCTCTGAGTGGCCAGTGCTAGAAGGTGACATCAGAGACGCCTCCTGATAGGTCCATACCTGATAAGGTAGCCAATCCCCCTCACAGGGCTATTTAGGGTCTCTCCTATGGGTTTCTCTTGAGGTTCTACTTGCAAGTTTCCAGCAGGAATCCTCTGCAACTACTACTTCCTCCTCTGACCTTGGATTGACCGCAGACTGCTCCAGGAATCGCTGTAACAGCAACAAAGTATCCAGAAGAGCTACTTTTCGTCTGCAACTTCAGCTCCAGTCATCAACTGCAACAGTTTCCATGGTGTGCACGCGCTGGGGTCTCCCTGTCTTCACCCTGCACCAGAAGGACCGAATAAATCTCCCGTGGAGTGACGGAGTCACTCCCCTGCTCTTGCAGGCACCTTCTAAGTTGATGACCGGTTCTCTTGGACTCCTCTCCTGGCAACGAGCGTGCTCCTTGGAACACAGGTCATGGACCCCTTCGACACAGACTGTCCTAAGGTCCTGCTGTCCAAATTTGGAGCTTGCCTTCCCCGTGTACGACAGTACCCCTGTGCACTGCGTCTTCTTCACCTCCTTAGGCCTCCTTAGGCCTCAGTACATAATTTGCAAAATTCCTTCACGCACAGCCTGACCCAGGTCCCCAGCACTCTATCCTGTGACGCTCAACTCACTGAGACGACCTCTGGCGGCGTGGGGCCTTCCTTTGTAGTGCTGCACCAACCGCATTTTACACCTCCTTCGTCCCCATGTCCTGGGACTCCTGTGGGTGCTGTGTGGTCGACTGAGGGCTCTCTGAAGTGCTGCAAACCCTGTCTTCCTCCTCACACAGAGTTGAAGCCCCCAGGTCCCTCCTGGGTTCAGACAGCGCCACTTTGGTGCAAAATGCGACTTTGCCTGAGCCAAGGCTTGTTGGACCAATCCAGTGCCGAAACTCGCCTGCATCCAACATCTCTTCATGCAACATCCATTGCATCATGTAGGAACCTGCTGATATCTTCCTTTGGGTGCATTTCAGCAGTCTTCGTCCAACCAGGGACTTTTCTGTTGCACCCTCTTCTAGGTTGGAAGGGGCTCCTGTCCTTCCTGGAACTTCTTCTGACTTCTGGACTTGGTCTCCTTCCTTTGCAGGTCTTCAGGTCCAGGAATCCACCATTTGTTGTTTGCAGTCTTGCTTGGTTCTTGCAATAACTCTATTCATACTGTGAAGTGTGTCCTAAGGAAACTTGCAGTACTTTACTCCTACTTTCCTGGGCTCTGGGGTATTTTACTTACCTTTGCTGTATTCTTACTCTCCCAGCGATTCTCTACACACTACACTTGTCTAAGGGGGAATTCGTGATTTGTATTCCACTTTCTTAGTATATGGTTTGTGTTGCCCCTAGACCTATTTTCTCCCATTGCATTCTATAGCATTTCCTATTGTTTGCACTATGCTAGGTCTAATTACTTGCCTTATTTTGGTGTCTAGTGTATATATTGTGTATAATACTTACCTCCAGAAGGAGTATTGCTTCTAAGATATTTTTGGCCTTGTGTCACCCAAATAAACTACCTTTATTTTTGGTAACACTGAGGGGGTCATTCTGACCCCAACGACCGCAGAAGCACTGCCAACAGGCTGGCGGTGCTTCCTGGGCCATTCTGACCGCGGCGGTAAAGCCGCAGTCAGAAAAAGGGAACCAGCGGTTTCCCGCCGGTTTTCCCCTGGCCCAGGGAATCCTCCGGGGGATTCCGACCCCCTTCCCGCCATCCTGTTCCTGGCGGTTCTTACCGCCAGGAACAGGATGGCGGGAACGGGTGTCGTGAGGACCCTGGGGGCCCCGGCACTGCCCATGCCAGTGGCATGAGCAGTGCAGGGGCCCCCTAACAGGGCCCCATAAAGATTTTCAGTGTGTGCTGTGCAGACACTGAAAATCGCGACGGGTGCCACTGCACCCGTCGCACCCCTTCAACTCCGCCGGCTCCATTCGGAGCCGGCTTCATTGTTGAAGGGGCTTTCCCGCTGGGCCGGCGGGCAGCCTTCTGGCGGTCGCCCGCCGGCCCAGCGGGAAAGTCAGAATGACCGCCGAGGTCATTTGACCGCGGTACGGTCTTTTGGTGGTGCCCGCCGGGGTCGGAATGACCCCCTGAGTATTGTCTTTACTTGTGTATATGTACTGTGTAACTATAAGTTGTATTGCAGGAGCTTTGCATGTCTCCTAGTTCAGCCTAAGCTGCTCTGCTATAGCTACCTCTATCAGCCTAAGATGCTAGAACACTACTACATTTCATTAATAAGGGATAACTGGACCTGGTGTAAGGTGAAAGTACCCAAGGTACTCACTACAAACCAGGCCAGCCTCCTACAGGAACCACATGCAAAGTGCATGGAGGTCCCCCTCTCCACGACCCAGTCAGGAGCTGTCAGGCCAGAGGCCCACCGCTCCTGCACAGTGTATTATGCTGAGGGGCCACCTGGAGCTCGGCCCTATCCGCACAGCGGGAGCTGCGAGGGCTAATGATACGCCACTGAAGGCAACCTGTTTCTTTTCTGTGGCCTCTGTTGTGTCAGTTATGTCCTGTGCTTCCATAGAGGTAGGCTTCTCCAATTATCTGGCAGAAGCCAGCTAAAGGGAACCTGCTCTTTAACAGTGATCCAGCTCCCATCTGTTACCACTGTGTTGTGCTGCATCAGTTCTGCACAGCAAGTTGGTAGGCTGATTGGCTGATTGACCCTGCCAGGGCTGAGGTCTCATTATTGCAGGATTGACATTTCAGTAGGGCCAGATTGTCTGAATAGGCTACAGCTCTAGCTGGTCTCTTGTAGACCAGACCGCAACTCAGCCAATGATATCCGCTTTGTAGATTTTGCAACCTACCCATTACAGCCACAACAAACACACTAAGCCATATTTAGACAAAGAGGCCTTTACAAAATCACATTTTACTTTATTTGTCAGCATCCCCAGTGGTTGAGTTCGAAGGTGGCGTCTCAAAGGCATGCAGAAAAATAGTTCAAGATAGAAGCATAAGCGTCAATGGGGGTAGCAGACTCAAAAAGAAAAGCAATTTCATTATTTTCTTCATCATGTGCTTTTTCAGGTTTTGTTTGTGGTTTCTATATTTTTTTTAAATAACTGCAGAAATGTCTCTGCAAAGAAGAATGTCATCAGCTGTATCTTTTGCTCTAGGGCTTGGTACTAACCAGAGAACTATCTCTATCCACAGAGGTTAGATAATCTGCACCCAGAAAAAATAGATGGAACTTCAAAGTGCCTAAAGATGTACTTTATAGGTCATCAAACATGAATAAGGAAGCACCACAGGATAGATAAATGTGATCTTTTCAGCGTTTGGACGAGTGAGATGTGATTGTAATTGTATTTACGTAGCACTTACTACCCCTGACGAGGCAAAAAATAACTCTTCAGCAAGTGGCACACTACTCCGGAACCGAAAAGGATTAGTGATGGATTAGTATAGGGAAATATGAGGTAATTTGAGTGGTCGACATGTGAGTCTGTTAGCTGGATTAAATAGAATAATAGAGGGATAGAAGAGGGAAGAATCTAGACATTGTTAATTGGGAGATGATAGTAAGATGAGGCTTGGATGAGCAAAGGAGGGATAGAGGAGAGAAGAGCCTGCACAAAGGAATTAGGGGGATCATAGTAGTAAAATGTGGTTTGAGATGAGTCAAAAGAGAGATACATGAGGGAGAATTTAGTGAGACTGGAGTTCATAGTAGTAAACTATAGTTTGGGGGTGAGAGAGGAGGGATAAAGGAGGGAAATGTCTAGGAAGGGTTATTTTAAAGAAGAATGAGGTTTGAGATAAGTCAGAGAGTGGAGATAAAGGATAGACTGATAGAGGTATAGGGTGGGACAGAGTAATGCATTGGAGAAAGTGATTTTTTTCTCTTGTACAGTAGTACTAAAGTGATAACTGTATACATTCATGATGACATAGAAGGGGAATATATGTATAAGGAAGATGAAAAATATTTTGAGATTTAAATTTGTATTGTATAAACACAGGCTTTCAAGTGTTGTAGTATTTGAAGGTAATTTATTTGTCTACTTTTTATAATTTTGTTTTATCTTTTCCTCAATATTTTAATAGTGAAATGCTTGTAGATAAATAGTTAAGATAATATTTACATATTGTGATAGATAAATAAAACAGAGACTCATAAACGTCTAATCAAACAACTATATAGAAACTATGCAACGATCTATAAACATGTTAGGTATAGAATATATATATCCACAAAGGATATATATATTTGTTAAGCAGGCCCAAAGAGTATGTATATATTTTAAGAAATAAATATAGTTATTATACATATTTGTACAAAGATATACACATAGCTAGATATCTACATAAAATCAAATTATATGGGGCAGATTTATGAAAAGTGGAGCTGCACTTAATGCAGCACCACTTTTCTTGCACCTCCTAGAGACCCCCTGACGCCACTAGGTGTGCGCTGTATTTAAAATATGGCACACCATGGCGGTAGTCAGGGGGACAAGTGTCATGAGTTTTGGCGCTAGTCGAGCGCTTTGCAGAATGAGCGTCAAAATTGTTGACGACAATCCTGCAAAGCACCCAGAGGTCTATTGAAAACAATGGGAGCCTCTTTTTAATGCCTGCTATTAGCAGGCATTATAAATGCAGATACAAATGATGGAAAGAAATTTCTTTGCACCATTTTTTCAGCCCTCCCCCCTAGCGACACAATGCCCCCCTTGCATACATTAAGCCCGGAGCAGGCATAATGTGGTACAAGGGGTTACAAAGTGGCGCAATGCAAGCATTGGGAGTATACATTAAATATGTGAGTACCTAGTTAAAGTCCTCTGTGGTATGACAAAGGAAGAGAGAGGAAATAAATGTTACAGCCCTATCAGAAACCTATCATAATCAGAGATTTAAATAGTGAGGGTTGGTCTGGCAAACATAAGGCTAAAAGAGCTGAAAAGCACGCGCTAACTGTGCTGAAAGCAAAATCTTGGAGGACGAGAGACAAAAAAAAACAACAGAACTTCAGGTAACTTGGCCTGGTGTGTACTGTACCAAACCACAAATTTGGCCCAGTGACAGACAGACATATCCACTTTTTGTTGAGGGACATCTGGCTGTCAAGATGACATCAAGGAAGGTCAAATGTGTTCAGCTGTCACCTCTCAATCTCCAAGCATGAAGGTGGACACTGCGAAGGCTCAGGTGCAGAACCCTGCCACACTGCTGCAACATCAGGTCATCACAGAGGGGCAGCCTGATCCGAAGATGTATACTCAAGCAGATCTGGATACCATACACTCCATGCCCAATCTGTAGCCACTGGGATAATATGTGCCTGGTCAGTCCCTTTCTTCTTCAGAACTAGGGGCAGAAGTGGTATTGTCTGGAAGCCATGCAGGTCTCCTGTCTCCTAGCCTAAGATACCTTGGAAACTCCAATGTGCAGAATTCCAGACAGTGTGCATTCATGGCAGTGGTGAATAAATCAAGGAAAGGTTCTCTTTATTCATGGATAGGACTTGCACCACCTCCTGGTGTTGCTGCCATTTGTGGTCCACTAGGCATTAAAGGCTGAGTTTGCCCATCCTGGCATTCAAAGATCCTGCCAAGTGATTCACATCAGGAAATCCCTTGATGGTTCAGTCATTTCCAGAGGGATAGTGACTCCTGGCACAGGGCCCCTGCTTGTTCCAATATAACATGGCAGTGGTATTAGCTGTAGGCACCTGTAAATGTCTTCCTTTGTTAGACGAAAGGAAAGCTTTCAATGCCAAGCAGATGGCCCTCAGCTCCAGGAGATTGTTATGTAAGCGGGACTCCGCCTGAGATCAGAAACCTCTGATCTCTAACTCTCTTGTGTGGCTGCCCCAAACCTGAAGTGATGCATCGGTCACCACTGCCAGCTCTGGGAGTGGTAGGGAGAGGGATCTGCTGCTGACACAATCACTGATACAATTGTGGTCCAGCAACTGCCAATGCAGATTTTTGCAGTCAAATCTGGAAATTGCTGCATTTATGTGGGGTCACTGAGACTTCAGATTCCACTGCATTGCATAGCTACCTGGCATGCTTGAGCAGCAGGATGCAGGAGGCCATCAGCCCCACCAGTTGCAGAGTCAACCTACCTTCCATTATTTTATTTTCTATCTGGGAAACAGGGTAAGATTAAAAAAAGTGAAAAGATGTAACTGGTGGTGACAATGATTCCTGACATCATCTAGGTGACCATTGCCTAAATGTTTCAGTCACTTTGGTTTGAACCGGGTCTCGTGGCTTTCCTCAGGACTTCTCTATGACAGATTGCTAGATTCTAAGATATACAGACACTAACCTGTATGGGTTACATCTCTTCATTTTTGTAGCCTTACCCTGATTCCAAGATACACAATAAAAAAAGATTGTGATATCTGTGGTAATTTTAACACACACTTCACAGATACCGCTGACAATTTCATTTAGAAGTACTCCCACCATAAGGAGTTTGAGTCACGTAACCACATTAGGTGCCTGAGTTCTGACCCGATGATGAAGATGTCGTCAGAGAATTTCAGTGGAACAGGGTCTCTTAAAAAATCTTAAGGAATTTACAGTTAGATAAGATGTCTTGTTTTTTAGACTCCCCTTTGCTTTTTTCTGTTCACATGTGAAAGCATCTTGGAGAATCCATTTCATTCTACACACTGTGGGAACTTCCATTCCACACTGAATTAACAAAAGCATCCATCTTCTACTCATTAAGGCAGGCAGTAATTGATCTGCATTTGTGAGATATGTGAGTGTAATATGATATGTATTGCCACTGGCATTAAGACTCACCCCTATCATTAATGAACAGAGCAGCACAGGTCACAGAAAAAAGAATCCTCCATGTACTTTAGCAAATAGGATAATGTTGCATTCTTTGCTTAAGTAAACAGCTTCCACCAACAAACTGATTTGTTTGTGCATGTCAGAAAGCGCTCTCCACCATCTTTAAATCACTCATAGAGATGTGTTAAGTTTGTGCGAGAAGGGGAAGCGACCTGGCTTAACAGACATTCTATTGGCTCTTGGGCTCCCTGATGCCGTCACAGAAGAAATTATGTGTTTTGAAGCTGCTACCTGAAGGACAATGCAAGTAATAAGTTATGGAACAGATAGACATGCACTCCTTGGCAAAGCATTAAAAGCTAAACTTGTTATTGTTTATGCTGAATTCATTCTGCATCAAAAATATAAAGTAGTTTGTTGCTCCAACAGTTATAAGCAAATCTTTGTCTCATCATCCATTTTAACGTTAACTCTTTGTCCTCTTTGTTCTGTTTATCACTCTTTGAATCACCAGAATTACTTTCACACATTGCAATTTGGCCTGAACATTTTGTAGCATGAGTCAACTTGCAATGAAACTTCCTATTGTACACGTGATCCATAATGGTGTGATCATTTTCAATGGCTGGTCCACTCTTAGGAAACCTAACAGGATTCTCTTTTCAAATGTCCATACCTTTTTCTGTTTCTGTAAAAACACAGAGTCTCATTTACAAGCCTTTGCACCGCTGCAGCATCTATTTTTGTATGACGCAGCGCTAGCAGTGCACTACACTTCTTCATATTTACAAATTGACACACTGTGCCCAATGTGTCAATTTGTAAAGCCCTGTGTCACATTATACCTGCTCCATGTAAAATGTATGCAGGGTTGACATTCCCACGGAAAAAGCCACGTAGAACTGACACATTGAAATTTACAATCTTTCACTCCGTCACTCTACGACTTCACTGTGTCAAAATATTAGTGCTACTCAGTCCAGGCATAAAATTTACGCCATTTTTCCAATGAGACTTTCTTTACGTTGCTGGAGTTGCATCAGTTTAATGCTTCAAGAATGTCTGACGCATCTGTGAAAAAGTGTGCCATGGAGCTCAATGCAGCTCATAAATGGCATCATTAGGGGATGTGCGGCAGACACAAGAAATCTGACGCATTGATGATGAAGGGTCAGTTTCCTGTAAATGAGGCCCGCCGTGTGGTACAGGACCTGATGCAGACCCGTGACACTTGTAGAAGTCCAGGGATAAGACTAATCATGATTTTTCATCCAGTAGTACCATTTACAATTGTGCCAAGATGAACCTCTACCTCTCAGCCTAACCTTGGTTTTAGAAAGAGTATGAATGATAAAAGTAGATGTACTCCATGTACTTTGGGCCCACAAATGTTATGCATCTGATGGGGTGCCCGACTACGAGTGACATGCAACTGTTAAGGTAAAGATAGGTAGAAAACCCTCTACAGTCACACATTCAAGAAAGTATATGGTTTAAACTGCATGTCCACAAGCCTGGCTGTAGGAATTAATCACTCAAACCTAAGGAAGGGATGGAACATGGTCCATGGTAGGGAAAATACCATTTTTACTACTCAATAAACTGAACTATGGTGCATTCCATATATTGAATTAGGTTCTCTGTACTTCAACAAGTTTTAATAGTACTCAAAAGCTGATGTTCTGATTTAATAAAAGTTCAATAACACACGGCAAGACACAATTGAAGATGATAGTGGCACCGGGGTAGTCTTTAAAAATCTAACACATAACAAAATTTGCTGATAACGCCTAGGTATTTCACAATGTATCCAAAGTTTTCCTGGGGACAGTGAACAGCAGCGGCCTGTCCGTATGGGCTGATGGGCCATGCCCCTATAATTGTTTGGGGGATTTGAAGAGTATCTCTCAGGCTGAACAAAAGTCAGCCTGACAGATACTCTTCTGGTTCAGGTCAGACAGCCAGGGATTGTACATGCGCCAAATGAGCAGATTCCTGGATGCCTGAGCTGAACTTTGCTGGGCTGAATAAGTCACAGCCCTGTAGACGTGACATCTTCTGCCTAGCAAAGGTGCCTCAAGGCCCTCCCCCTCATGACGAGGGGGAACATCACTGATTGCCTCAGACTTGGGTACTTCAGTTTTAAGCCCTGAAGTGACCAGGGCTGAGTGTCAATCAGTGACACCTTGTGACAGAGTGGGGTGGGGTCAGAGGTTTCACTGGTCCATCCCACTCTGTGATGTGTTAGGAGTGCTGCCTTCCCTCATTGGCTGACCTTAGAACAACCAATAAAGGAAGGCAGCAATCCCAACCCTCATGGGACCTCCGAGGCTTCCTGGTAGGAGCTGCTTAAGTATGTTTTATGTTTTTAATGTTTGGTGAGAGTGCATGTCTGAATGTATGTGTATTTGTTAGTGAGTGTTGTGAATGGGTGAGTGAGTGCTTGTGTGAATGTTTGAGTGTGAGTGAGGTGTATGTGTGCATGTGTGACGTCCCCCCTCCCTCTTAAAATTACCGGCCGCCACTGAAGGTGAACCACAAACAGTCCTGAGGAGAGCAATGCTTGCATGTCACACCATGAAAGTGTTGCAATATTTCAAGGCGACCCTTCAGTATTCCTGGATTGTAAGCAAATGTGTCTGAAAATGTGCTGTAAAATGCATAATTTGCATACATATGTTCAAAATTATCTGGAGAGGGGGAACCTTCCCTAAACCCAATCGTCTAAGAGGATTTTTGGTTTACTTGCTTCATTTGCTTTGTTTAAGGTTAGGTGAGCATTTATGCCCTACCACCTTCAAAGTTTACCAGCAGACTCTGGGTGTGAGATGAAATCCTAAATTGTATGACTGATACGTCATGTTGTGTTCTTTTATAAGATGCTTATGGTAAAGGGTTTGTGAGGCATTAAAAGTGTTTTTTTTAAGGTAGGCTGCACCTGAGAAAAACATGGAATTTGGCAGAAATCTGTGTTTATTAGTAATTTATTTCAAAATACCATATAATATTGGGCCAAATTAACATTCACTGGCATTGCATGAATTTACGTGTAAATACTTAACTTTAATTTTCTTCTGCATAGTTAAGTTTTTTCTCACTTTATAAAGCAATTTGTTAATGCAAACGTCCATATGTAATGTTGTACATTTTGTAAAGCACTCAGGCCCGTATTTATACTTTTTTTAGCGCCGCGTTTGCACCGCTTTTTGACGCAAAACGGCGCAAACCTACAAAATACAATGGCATTTTGCAAGTTTGCGCCGTTTTTGCGTCAAAAAACGACGCAAATGCGGCGCAAAAAAAGTATAAATACGGGCCTCACTCCTCTTCTGCTTCGTTCCATCGAAATTCAAATAAAATCTCAAATAAATTAAGTAACTATTGTCTGATCCTTTTGCAAGCCTGTCCTTTATTCTATACAATTTTTGTTGCGTACCATAGTTCAACGTCTTACGTGCAACAGGAATCCCAAGATGTGGGTTATGTGCTCACTGTGCAACAGGACTCAAGCTACACCTCAATGAAGAGGCCCAAGCAGGCTGAAACCAGTCTTGGATTGGTTGTGTTCCCATTCAGACTAAGCCTGGCCTGACAGCAGTGACATAAGATAAAATTATGAGGCACACTTGCAGAATGTTAAGACGGGCCCCTAAGTCTCCCTTATCTAACAGATATTATTTGGCAATGAAATGGGGCCTCCCGAAAGGGTTGGTGGTGTCTCTGAAGGGTTGAGGGCCCCTTTGCACCGCATGGACTGCAGGGGCTTGTGCTGCACCCCTACCTGGCAGCTCAGGCTGGACTGTTCGTATTAGAGTAGGATAAAGACTGATTTGCATATGGCTGATTCCTGCCTTAGGTGACGTGTTCGGAAAAGGAATGATGGAATGGAATGCAGCCTAGAGTAATTACTTGTGGTTAAGATTAATTCAAGCATTCCACTGACCACTTTTTGTGTACTTTATGAGAAATGTAGGAGGCTGGCTCTCTATGTAGTGTGCAAAGCTAGGCACACCATGTAGGGAGTCCACGAAACCACATGTTGGTTTACAGGGGTAAACACTAGACTACCTAATGCTCTAATTTTTAAGGTAGCTTTGTTGAGTAGTTAGGCCAATCTTTGAGAAGTGCAAAGCATTTGTTGTACTCACAGCATCAATCTTGCAACTCACACACTCTAAGGAATAACTCAAGACCAATTTATAAACATACTTCAGACTTTTATACAAATTTTAAGACCAAGATCCTCAAAATTGGTTAAGTACTTTTCGAGATATGAATTTTTGACGTTTAATATAAATAAGTAAGTGAGTACGCATCATAAGAATCAATGGAGGATAACCTTTAAAAATACATTTAAAGTCATACAGTTGGTTTATCAAGTTCTTTTGCAGGTTGGTCGAGGTTGTCAGTGGGCACACTGTGCCAGCGGGAGCAGTTCGGGTGGATCCTGGTTCCTGCAGGAGCAGTGGGAAGCTGGTGCAGGGCCACTGTGAGGGACCACTTGGAAAAGCACTGCGCAGGTATGTTTAAAGGGGAATCCTGGGGGTCTCCTTGGTGTATCAAGGTTGCCGGGGGTGGGAAACCCTTAGGGCACAGCAGGTTCCTCTGTGAATGGCACAAGGGGGTCGGGTACAGAGCGAATCAGTGATCCAGGAGCTGTATGCAAGGATGCCCTCAGAAGCAGGAGGTAAGTCAGTTCAATGGTCGTTTGCAGGACAACGGGGTCACTCTGGTATGAGGTCCAGGCTGTTTCTGAAGTCCCTTGACTGGGGCTTCCACCTGGTCCTCTCTAAGTCCCAGGTGGGCTGTTTTTCAGGATGTCCATAGCTAGGTGACCAATACTCAGGGTATTGGTGTGGTTTGGCCGCTAGAGGGCACAGTGCCACCAACTAACCTTGTCACACTGTCAGGGTTTGTCCTCGCAGTTGTCAATATGGATTTTGGTCTGGCTCCAGTGTCTGATTCTGGAGTTAGCAGCCAGTCAGTGAAGTGGACCTCACTGGCTTGTTTGTTCTTGTTGGTTTTAGAGTGGTATCTCTACTCTGAAGGAAGTTCTCTGGCAATTTGCGAAGCCTGGAGGCCATCTGGGGTTTCTTTAGAGTTGTCCAGTTTTCCAGCAGCGCCTCAGCGGCGATTGTTGAGTCCTGGGTGCAGCAGGCAGGGTTTGGCACCTTTTCTTTGTGTAGCAGGTCCACAGTTCTCGTTCCTTTGGATCTTCTTGTTGCTGGTTTTCTTCTGTCCGTCAAATCTGCATTCTTGGCCTGGGAATGCCACTGAGTATTGTATTTAGTGGGTGTTTTAGGGGGAACATGGTAGTGATCAATTTGTCATCTACCTTAGAGTGGCTACACTCACTAAGTGACCACTTCCAGCAGGCAGAGGTCATGTCCCTACACCTGATTGGATAGTTTCCTTCCATCCAAGATGGAGTAAAATGAAATGGAGAGCCCAACTCGCATACAACACCTTAGGGGTGGTGTATGCTAGGTAAGGCCACTCTTCCTGTCCTATGTTTGAATTTCATGTTGATGCTCCACCAAAAGTGGGGATTTGCAACAGGGCAGCCATCTGCTGCTAGCAGTTGGCCTAGAGGTCGTGTTTCGAAGGCGATAAGCCATTTGAAACCCATCAACAGGGCAGTGCACATTCCTGAGGAAGGGGGTGCTAGCACCTCCAGCCAGGAAGGGCTTTGTTCTGTATCCCAGTGGGCTGAAGCCCTCACCCCAGGGATACAGATTTGTGCCTGGAAGTGGTAGGCTGGTTAGGACCAGTCAGCGACCATGCCAAGGTAGTTAGTTTTTGCAGGGGGCACCTCTAAGATGACCCCTGGGTCCAATTTATAATAAATCCAACACTGGTGCCAGTTTGGATTTATCATTCTGTGTTGTTTGATACCAAACAACCCAGGGTTCAGAGTGGCCATCATGTAGCTGTGAAACTCGTATTGACCAGAGTTCAGCACATGCATTAAAATGGCTGCTCTGTTCACCTGTCCCAGGTTTGCAAGGACACAGTGGGGGCATATTGCTCATGCAGCTATGCCCTCACATACAATATGATGCACCCTCTCTTAGGGCTGGAAGGCCTGCCAGAGGGGTGTCTTACCCATTGTGCATAGAGCGTATGGTGAACAGGGCACACAGGCAGTGTGCTATGTCGAGATTGTGTTTTTGGTTTGCACCAGAGCACTCAGTCTACAATGATAGGTCTGGGTGCATGTGGGTGACTGGCCCTCAAGGGTGGCACTATCAGTGCTGCTACCCCAGGGGCCTACCCTTAGAACCCCATACACTGGGTACCTAAGTAGCATTTAGTAGGGAGTTATAGTGGCACCTAAAAGTACTGCCAATTGTGAAAATGCTTCAAAACAGTTTAGGGAAAGAGCGCTGGCCCAAGGAACATGGTTAGCAGGCTCCCTGGGCACTAACGACTGTAGGCTACATGATATATACAGCAAAAAATGGGGGCTAACCATGTCAAAAAGAGGACTTTCCTCACAATTATAATCATAGCATCACAGCACAGGCTGAACTCTCAACTAGCAGAATCAAAGACTTAAGGAGTTATTGAAAAAATGATGGGTGGCCTGTCAGTCAGCGAGGTAATCGATGGCTCTGACTATGCTAACTAAATGGAGAACCACCTGACCAATTTAGACGTCTATTCCTCGAGGGTATTTCGAAATCTTCCTATGAAGGGTTGCAATAAAGGCAGAGAATTTTGCCACGAGGCCAGGCAGCAAAGTGGCTTGTTTTTCAATAACAAATACCAAAAGCAAGCGTGTGTTATTGACAAATAGCAAACAAAATGCCCTGACATGCAAGTAGTGTTCTCTCCATACGTTGGGACAGTTAATTGTGTCACTTGCTAGGAAATCTAAACCGAGCAGATCGACGTTCAATATGACACGGCATCCAACAGTGAATGGGCTACAAGGTAAAGGGTTTGCTAGCTGAGGGTCCTACGGGGAAACCTCGTAGTTCCCCCACCTCTCTATGGGGCAGGGGAATCGCGTGTTTGGTAAGGAACACAAGCCACTGGCGAAGCAAAGCCCACCGCAGCCCCCGTGATGCCGGGGTCACCGTGCGCCAGTGGGCCCCTCAGCACAGTATCCCGGTATGAGAGGTCAGGAGTGAGTCCGGAGGGGGGCCATTCCATGTACTGTGAAGGGGGAGGGGCACAAGTTGCGCCAACTTTTGTTTTTTCAGCTGCTTTGCCAAACTATGAATGACATCCACAGTGTTTAGCTCACCGATATTTCACTGGTAGTCCACATTTTACCTCCAGAAATTATGGACTTGCATCAGGGTAGATTTGGAGAGTGTGGGAGGGAAAGAGAGAGGAGTGTTTCAGAGACACAGTACGGAAGACGGTAAAAGATCTCAAGTGTTGGCAAGCGCTCCCAATATCACTTGCCTGTTTTTCAAGGCTGACTCATCGTGGAAACAACCTTTTAAAAAAGATGGACTGCTGGATAATATACTTATTATTAATTATGTTCGACAACACAACTTCCAGGAAATGACTAGCTATCCTTGCAGTCAAACAGCAAATGATTTAATTTCCATCTGCTTAATTAAAAGAGAGGCATATTGCATCCAGAGGCGTCTAACGGGCCAGGCATGCTTCCACACATCTAGGACTGAGGAAAGGGTGAGATGTGTCTAACAAGGTCGAGAAGTGTCTAACTTTCCTGAATTAGTCCACATGTATATGTTTTTGATTGAATAGATGAGGTCATGTGTGAACAAATCAGTGTGAATGTACGCCATGAAACACATAAGTAATAATAATAATAATCATAACAAGCAACAACAGCAATAAAGTGAGAATGATAACCGGATTTAGGGGCTATGCGTTTCCACCTGCAACTCAGTAAACAACAGACATCCTCCAGTTGAACTCAACTCAAATACTGCTATGTCATATAGAAAGCTTCTCTAGGAATCCCATAGATACGTGTTTTGAAACCCAAGTGTGTTTTACACTTAAGTCAGAACAGTGAAAAAACAAATTTAGGCCCAGATTTAAGAGGGCTCAGCGCCATTTTAAAACCACATTAGTGTCATTTTTTGCGCTAATGTGGTGTTAGAAGGCGAAAAGGCAGTGCTATATTTACAAAGTGGTGCAATGCATTCATTCTGCCACTTTGTAACCCTTTGCTCTACATTATGTCTGTGCCAGGCATAATGTATGCAAAGGGGGCATTCCTCCATTAGGGAGGGCCCAAAAAAATAAGCAATATTTTTCTGCACTTTTAACGCCTGCTCAGAGCAGGTGTTAAAAGGAGGCTTCCATTGGTTTCAATGGGCCTCTGGGTGCTTTGCAGGATTAGCGTCACCATTTCTGACGCTAGTACCCCTAACTACTGCCATGGTGCACTGTCTTTCAAATATGGTGTACACAGGGTGCCATTAGGTGGGCACTAAAGGGCAGCGCCACTTTTCATAAATCTGCCGCTTTGGTTGTTTAGTAAGCTAATGTCAGAGCAGCGAAAAGCCAGAGTCTGTCTGAGTTTTTCTTGTTAAACTGGTAGGCAGCTCTCTCAGAGCTGCTGTCAGCGCAGTGCCTTCTCTCTGCTATCAGAGACCACACCTCCTGCTAGGGAGAATGAGTGAAGCAACAGATTGGCAGGACACCAGGTATTACTCAGAAGTTAAAATGTTTAAATAGTAGGGTGGGAGGGTGAGGGAGGTATTGAGGGTGGTGGCAGAGGGATGTCTGTGCATCTTTTTTTTAAATGTTGGGGTGGGGTGGATAGGATTTTTTCAATGGATGTGTAAGAGGGTGTCAGGGCGCCAGATATATTTTGTGTAGTTGGGGGAGGAGAGGGCACTACAGAGGTTGGTTGGGGTGGACGGCAGGACCCTAGGTACATTTTGTTTTACATGTTCAGTTTTTAGAAGGAGCTGATGGATGGAAGTCTACATTGTGCAGGGCTTCCCCATGCCTCGAATTCCTATGTCCAGCTCTTTTGGATAATCAGGTGCTCAGGAAGATGATTAGAGGGGCATCCATAACATACAATTGTAAGTGGGTAGTTGTCAATAATATGGAGTTCGCCAGCTTGAGGTTTCAACCTTTTACCTCCTCGCCCTGGTCTTCCAAGACTCTAGGGAGGATGTAGAATGTGGGCTGTGCATTGTCTGCTCCAAATACTCTTACTACCGTCAACAGAAGAACTCCGCATACTCACACTGACAGAGTGCATAGTGCAGCTCTTAACTCTCAATGTAAGTGCAAAGAGCTGATCTTTGTCAGGGAGTTGGAAAATGCACAAAGGGTTGTGGTAGTGGACTGCGGAGGCTTAGCTATTTATTTTTCAGTCTAGGCAGGAGATCGGTGATGGTTATGCAAAGGATGGTGTGTGTGGGTGGCAAGAGACCCAGCATTTTTTTTATATTTAGACAGGGGAAGGATTCAATATAGGGTGGCATGGGTGGGTGGCAAGGCACTATGCTGTGTTTTATTTTTAATTCGGGCAGGAGGGATGGTAAATTTAGAGGGTGGTGGGGTGAGTTTAACAGGAGGACACGTTTTGTTTTATCCTTGTAGTGAAAACATATTATGTATGGCTACCCCATTATTCCTTTGCCTCTGCGTAGATGCTGAAAGCAGTAATAATGGAACGGGGTGCGAATAGAGGAAATATGGCGCTCAGGATGCCAATCTACCCTAAGTAAATAACGGGGAACCTCACAAGGGACACACCCTACCCTTAGAGGTGAAAAACCACCTCACAACTTAGAAAATACACAAAGAGGGACCCCTCTAATATCACAAAAGGAATATTTGAATAAACAATTCACATTGAAAACTAATTGTACATATTAGTCCATATACAACAGAAAGGTCCTAAATTCAACCAAAATGATAAGTCCAAAGTTTATTCAGATTGTGATTACACATTGGACAGTCCAAAATCCAAAGAAATTTGTGGTTCCAGCCAACACGTGTTTCGTCTTGGGAAATGTTTATATCCCTAACGACTTCTTCAGGGCTAGAAATCATAAACAAAATACACGAGTTAAGACCAATATGCTCAACCATCAAGTTCGTGATATATGTGTGATAAAGCTCAAGAAAGGTGAAATTTGGATAATATAACCCACTACGTTAAGTGAGAGAAATGAATTCAGGGAAAGTACCCGATAGAAAGCCTAAATACACAAACCCGAAATTTACAAAACATACCGTAAACTCTATAAAAATAATAAACAACTTTTAGTTAGAAACCAGAAACCAGTACATGCCACCATAGTGCACCACCGTGTTCACAAGGCCACTAATTGTTAAACCAAAATACCTTGTTATCCACTAGAGCTTGACCAACCAAGCTGTAATGCCAAATGTAATCCAACATGTAACTTATCCAAATGGAGTTTTGATCTGCTGTTAAGAAATAAAGAACACAAGCACTTAAGAAAGCTAGAATTTAACATATTGTGCCATAAAAGTCACCCTGATATGCACAATAAACATGCACAATAGCCCAACAATAATCCATAATATAACAACAGTATACTAGTAAATATCAATAAATTATATATAATAAATCTATTTGAAGGAAAGTACCGTTTTAGGGTAGTCTCGCAACAATAATCATTCAATTCCCGACAACAGCATACAGTCAAACTCACCCCGATCTTCAACAAATAGTATCTGTAATCCGAAACCGGCGTCTCCGTGTGCGGACGCTTAGCGAGTGCGCTGACCATGCGCACATGAACACGGAAGTAAATAAACTCCCGGGTTACCACGATCCTTCAAAAAATATAATATCTGTGATCCGAACACGGCGTCTCTGTGTGCGGACGCCTAGCGAGTGCGCTGACCATGCGCACATGAACCCGGAAGTAAATATACTCCCGGGTTGCCACGATCCAGTAGAAGGGCACACAAATAGACAACGGACTTAAAAAAACGTCCCGAACTAAATGTTAACAGGTACACCATGATTAGCCCGATCATACATTAACCAATGTAGCTTTATGGCTGCAATAAACAACAAATCGTTTAATAAGAGAATTATTATAAACTAGTACAAGTCTATATTACTGAAACAAATTCTTTTTTGCCAAAATGCAGTAAAATGCACTAAATAAAATTAAGTACTCTTATCACCAGTCACTAGATGTATATAAAGGAAACACACTAACGCCATAAATTTACAAGGTTTCTCAGTGAAACACCTAGTGGTGTAAACAATCAGGAAATATTATCTTATATGACTCAAATACCGTTAATAAATACTAGCACGTGAAGCCACTGATAACAAGACCAATAACCAAATTAAGGAACATATAGGGATAATTTTCAATCATATGAATGCAAGCGAGGCCCCCATGTTTGCTTAAAAGCTATGATGTTTGAGAATCTTGGTATTTAACTCATGAGTGCAAATATATCATACAAAATCAAACAGTACTTACAACAAACCACAATATGTGAATCAACATATGCATAGTCAACATCTCAGTGTAATAAATGCAACATGCTGTAATCATAGAGAGCCAGAATTTAGTCACCCAAAAAGAATTCCAATTCTCTATCGGAATTTAATCCTGATTCCACAGCTCTTAATTTCATGATCCATAGTGCTTCTTGTCTACGTAAACGTAGCTCTCTGTTGCCTCCCCTAGGGTCCCGGGGGATGTGTTCAAGTCCAAAGAATCCAAAGCATTTATGGGTTGATTGTGCCCCGCACAACATCATATGTGCCACTAACGGATATCTCATATCAGCATTCTTGAGAGCACGCATATGTTCTCCTATTCTGATTTTGAGTGGTCTTATGGTGCTTCCAACATAAATTCTAGAACATTTACAGCGTATTATATAAACAACAAAGTTGGAGTTGCAGTCCATAGTGGAACAAATTACAAATGATTTACCATTGTAAAAGAAATTCTGCATCTTATGACATGCCCAGCGACAGACTCCACAAAAACCACATTTAAAAAATGCCAATTACAAACTGAGATTGGTATTCTAGAAAAGGAGATTGAAGGTTTAAACCTTAGAGAAGCCACTGAAAAAAATTATAAAATCTTGGAAGAAATATTACTTAAACATCAAGAGGAAATTATGCAGAGGAAAGCACGCAAACTCAAGCGGGACGAGAGAGACTACTTGACTGGTAGAATTTTTACCTTTTCTAATAAATATGATCATCTTTTCCTTACTGGTGGGCTCCCCAGTGGTTCAGGTTTGTCCAAGTTCTCTGACTCAACATCTGCAAGTACTTCGTTAACTAGTGATAGTGAGATGGAGGATGGAGCAAGCACATCTGCTCAAGAGACCTCAAGTGGCAATAATTTTTTATTAGAACTAATGAGGATGAGGCGGGGCAAGAGTGTTCAGAACAAAGGAGTGTTGTATACAAAAAAACTAGGAGGGGCAAGAGAGGACCGGGCAAATGTTACAAAAGAGGTGGAAGGAGTCAAAACGAGATCTCGAGACAGGAAAGTGTAAACTCTGAGGATGCATCATTAATCAATATAGTAAATCTATCGAGTGTGGTCTTAACGACAGGGATCAAAAGTCTTCTATCTAAAGGTCTTAGCTATTGTCCTAGTAACTTTGGTGACCCGTGTAGATCCAAAATTGATCTGTTTAAGTTCATACGGAAACTTAAACTTAAGAAACATTTTAAAACTAATCCCTGCATTGATACAAATTCTGAGGCTAATGTTTCTCCCTTAAGCACTTTATCTATTGAGGATGTCCAGGACACAGCAGTTTTATTATCTCTAGTTGAACGAGATGAGGAACCTGACATTACTGCTAGAATTTTAAATGATCTAGACATGATCTCAAATAAAAGTGTATCGAGTGGTTTAAGAAGTAAATCTAGGTGGACTCCGAGATCTCTGGGCTCTAACTCTTTAGATCAGTTTTTTGATGTGGTATGCCAGGATTATGACAATTACTTAGCTAGTAACAAATATCGATACTCTACAATGAATTTGAATACTGAGGAATTAGCTGCTCTTCAAGAATTGAAACTTAATAAAGACATTGTTATCAGACAAGCAGATAAGGGTGGTAACGTGGTTTTAATGGATAAGTTGGACTATGACAATGAGATTCTGTCACAACTTAATGATTTGTCTTGTTATGAGAAGATTCTATACAACCCCATCACTAATCTTACATTTAGGATTAATAACAGACTAGCAGTGTGGCAACAACAGGGATTACTTAACAAAGATGAATACTCATATTTGAAGGTACACCATCCTCGTTATCCATGTATATATACCTTACCTAAAATACATAAAGGCTTGCCTTTCCCACCAGGGAGACCCATTGTTTCAGGCATACTTGGACCTACGGAAAGGCTTTCAGAATTTGTTGACTGTTTTTTGCAACCACTGGTTCATAATCTTCCTTCATTTATCAGAGACACCACGCATATTCTTAGCATTCTGAGTGATGTTGAATGGGATAGTAACATGCTTTTGGTAACTCTAGACGTGGTATCTTTGTATACTTGTATCAATCATGACTTAGGCTTAGAAGCCTTAAAATATTTTCTAAATAAAAGATCAGCAAATCTGTGGGATCACACAAAGATGTTATTGGAGATGATCACTATGATTACTACTAATAATTTCTTTTTATTTAACAATATGTGGTTTCGACAAAAACAAGGTGTAGCAATGGGTTCCAAGTTTTCTCCATCCTATGCGAACCTATTCATGGGGTGGTTTGAACACACATGGATTTGGGGCCCTGATGCTGTTGCATGGCAGACATATATACTATTCTGGGGTCGCTATATAGACGACTGTCTAATGATTTGGACTGGAGGCGGGGAGAAACTTGTTGAATTTTGTGATTTTTTAAATTCCAACCACATGAATGTTAGATTCACCTATCAATATAGTAATGTCAAGATTGAATTTTTAGATGTTGAACTTTTTATTACTGATGATAAAATTCATAGTAGACTTTTCCGAAAAGCAACTGCTTGCAATTCTATTCTGCATGCTAAAAGTGCTCACCCCAAACATCAGGTGGCAGCAATTCCTTTTGGAGAATTCATGAGGGCACGACGTAATTGTAGTATATATGATGAATTTGTTGCCCAAATGAATGACATGGAGAAGAGATTTACAGTCCGTGGATATTCAAAAAAGATTTTTTAAAAAGCACGACACAAAGCAAGATATTTGGATAGAAATAGAACTTTGATACTTAAAGTACATGAAGAATCTAATAGAACATGCAACCTGGTAAGATTTATAACAGACTACAATGAGGCCTCCTTGATCCTTAAGAAGTACATGACTAAACATTGGAATTTACTACTGCAGGATGAGTCACTCAAAGATGTGGTGTCTGGAACAGTAGTCACATCTTTTCGTAGAGGTAGAACCCTCAGAAATTTATTGAGTCCTAGTTTCACTACTATCCCCCCTAAGAAAACTTGGTTATCTCAGAGAGGTATGTTTTTTTTTAAATGTGGTTTTTGTGGAGTCTGTCGCTGGGCATGTCATAAGATGCAGAATTTCTTTTACAATGGTAAATCATTTGTAATTTGTTCCACTATGGACTGCAACTCCAACTTTGTTGTTTATATAATACGCTTCAAATGTTCTAGAATTTATGTTGGAAGCACCATAAGACCACTCAAAATCAGAATAGGAGAACATATGCGTGCTCTCAAGAATGCTGATATGAGATATCCGTTAGTGGCACATATGATGTCGTGCGAGGCACAATCAACCCATAAATGCTTTGGATTCTTTGGACTTGAACACATCCCCCGGGACCCTAGGGGAGGCAACAGAGAGCTACGTTTACATAGACAAGAAGCACTATGGATCATGAAATTAAGAGCTGTGGAATCAGGATTAAATTCCGATAGAGAATTGGAATTCTTTTTGGGTGACTAAATTCTGGCTCTCTATGATTACAGCATGTTGCATTTATTACACTGAGATGTTGACTATGCATATGTTGATTCACATATTGTGGTTTGTTGTAAGTACTGTTTGATTTTGTATGATATATTTGCACTCATGAGTTAAATACCAAGATTCTCAAACATCATAGCTTTTAAGCAAACATGGGGGCCTCGCTTGCATTCATATGATTGAAAATTATCCCTATATGTTCCTTAATTTGGTTATTGGTCTTGTTATCAGTGGCTTCACGTGCTAGTATTTATTAACGGTATTTGAGTCATATAAGATAATATTTCCTGATTGTTTACACCACTAGGTATTTCACTGAGAAACCTTGTAAATTTATGGCGTTAGTGTGTTTCCTTTATATACATCTAGTGACTGGTGATAAGAGCACTTAATTTTATTTAGTGCATTTTACTGCATTTTGGCAAAAAAAAATTGTTTCAGTAATATAGACTTGTACTAGTTTATAATAATTCTCTTTTTAAACGATTTGTTGTTTATTGCAGCCATAAAGCTACATTGGTTAATGTATGATCGGGCTAATCATGGTGTACCTGTTAACATTTAGTTCGGGACGTTTTTTTAAGTCCGTTGTCTATTTTTGTGCCCTTCTACTGGATCGTGGCAACCCGGGAGTATATTTACTTCCGGGTTCATGTGCGCATGGTCAGCGCACTCGCTAGGCGTCCGCACACAGAGACGCCGTGTTCGGATCACAGATATTATATTTTTTGAAGGATCGTGGTAACCCGGGAGTTTATTTACTTCCGTGTTCATGTGCGCATGGTCAGCGCACTCGCTAAGCGTCCGCACACGGAGACGCCGGTTTCGGATTACAGATACTATTTGTTGAAGATCGGGGTGAGTTTGACTGTATGCTGTTGTCGGGAATTGAATTATTATTGTTGCGAGACTACCCTAAAACGGTACTTTCCTTCAAATAGATTTATTATATATAATTTATTGATATTTACTAGTATACTGTTGTTATATTATGGATTATTGTTGGGCTATTGTGCATGTTTATTGTGCATATTAGGGTGACTTTTATGGCACAATATGTTAAATTCTAGCTTTCTTAAGTGCTTGTGTTCTTTATTTCTTAACAGCAGATCAAAACTCCATTTGGATAAGTTACATGTTGGATTACATTTGGCATTACAGCTTGGTTGGTCAAGCTCTAGTGGATAACAAGGTATTTTGGTTTAACAATTAGTGGCCTTGTGAACACGGTGGTGCACTATGGTGGCATGTACTGGTTTCTGGTTTCTAACTAAAAGTTGTTTATTATTTTTATAGAGTTTACGGTATGTTTTGTAAATTTCGGGTTTGTGTATTTAGGCTTTCTATCGGGTACTTACCCTGAATTCATTTCTCTCACTTAACGTAGTGGGTTATATTATCCAAATTTCACCTTCCTTGAGCTTTATCACACATATATCACGAACTTGATGGTTGAGCATATTGGTCTTAACTTGTGTATTTTGTTTATGATTTCTAGCCCTGAAGAAGTCGTTAGGGATATAAACATTTCCCAAGACGAAACACGTGTTGGCTGGAACCACAAATTTCTTTGGATTTTGGACTGTCTAATGTGTAATCACAATCTGAATAAACTTTGGACTTATCATTTTGGTTGAATTTAGGACCTTTCTGTTGTATATGGACTAATATGTACAATTAGTTTTCAATGTGAATTGTTTATTCAAATATTCCTTTTGTGATATTAGAGGGGTCCCTCTTTGTGTAGATGCTGAAAGCAGTGACAGATGATTTTTGGGGAGCCCTACATAACATACATTCTGTGTGATGCCGTAGAGGACTTTACTTAACTGTCACTGCATAGTTGATGTCGCTCGGAATGCCTCGGTAAGAAACATCCCCATTATTAGCGGCAACCAGTTGATTGTAAAAGTTGTGCATGAGCACACATATGCACATACTCACTTCTACTCATCCACAAGCCCACACAGGTGCACATACTAACACCCACCCATTCATAAGCACACAAACACACACATACTCAGACTCATCTATTCACAAGCACATACATGCACGAGCTTACACTCACCCATTTAAAAGCACACTCATGTAAATTCCCATTCAATGAAGACATAAACGTAATACCATTCCATGAATCATCTATGTGGTGATGGCTGTGCAAGGCAGAGCCAGAGGGTTGTGGCAGGAAAAAAACACAATGGCCCAAGAAGGCGACGGAGGCTTTGGGAGGGAAGCAAGAACAGGAAGAACGCTCTGCTTCCTCTCATTAGCTAACCTCGTCAAGCGTAAACCACTGAGAGGACGGCCCTTCTCCATTCGGCCCAGGATGGGGTGAGGTCAGCAAGACTAGCTGATTCTACATCACTATGGCTGTCATTACGAGAGGCTAGACTGGGAAGCTGATTACTATCGCACCTTTGAAATCCGATACCACGAGGGTCGAAATTTGAAAGGTGTGATAATTATTTCACATCACAATTTGTGTCCTTTAAGATGGGGCGTAACATGAGGATTTTAGCTCTCTGTGCACCAAAATCTGCATGTACTGGGATTTTGCTGGGCATTTTCCACCAGTAAAATTCAGCAGTAATCTGCACACAGATCGGAAAAGAACTAGCCACTTGTAATGAGGGCATCTGCGTCGCGCGGTCGGCAAAGAACTAGTCACTTGTAATGAGGGCATCTGTGTTGAGCGGTCGGCAAAGAACTAGTCACTTGTAGTGAGGGCATCTGTGTTGAGCAGTCGGCAAAGAACTAGTCACTTGTAACTTGTAATGAGGGCATCTGTGTTGAGCGGTCGGCAAAGAACTAGTCACTTGTAATGAGGGCATCTGTGTTGAACTGGGAACGCAGGATGTGAGGTCTCACCGATGAACAGTTAGCTCTGGACACTTCAGGTCTTTAACCTAAAGCACTCCCCCTGATCATCTGGGTGAGGATCCTCAAATGACTTTGCAGGCTGATGTTGTTCATGTCTTCAGGGCTGTAAGATCTTCAGCTTGTCTAATCTTGGCTGCATGGCACCTGTGAATTAGTGTATGCAAAGTGTCTGGTTTCCTGACTTTGACATGATGAGCGTTTGTCATGCTGACCTTTGCTCAGTCCTCTAATGCCCAATTTGAGGGATTGCCATTTCATATTATCATTTGCTATCTATCTATAATCCTAACTTTCATCCTGCTAGCAGGAGTAAAAACGCCTTAAACGATTTTACAGCATTGAGAATAAGACCTTGTCACTAATGATCTGACTTGATCCATGTACAAGTAAGGGAATGTGCCACTGATGAGAAAGACAATATATTTTCTTTTGGCCTCAAAGAGTATCTTCAGATGATATGACAAACACTAAGCATGAGGAATTTGTGCTTTTTATGAGGAAATATAATACTTTAACCCTATAATCATCTTAATTGTCACATTTCATACTTGTAGTGTAGGACCTCTGTAAGCCTTCTGGGATCTCGGTAAGGTAGCCTACGGGTGATAAGCTGCGCTCTACAAGTACTGATTGATTGATTAGGGGACTTACGTGAGGTACCCTTGGCCCCTGCTTGATGAACAGGTGACAATAGTGTCCCTGCTTGTTAAATAAGCCTTGAATTACTAAAGGAGAACTAGATAGTGCATTTTGGCCAATTCTACTGAGACAAGAATTTGCTGACAGCGCTAGGCCCGACACCTGAAATGTCTGTTGAGCTTTCACCACCAGGAGGTTTAATTTGATAGTTGAGAACAGGCTAAATGCTACACAGGCGTACAATTCGACACTACCCTTGAATTTCCATTTTATTGATTTCATAAGTTACACAGTGATTCATCTGGAGAAAGTGCCAGTTAATTTGGTTTGCAGCCCTTTTGCATCACCAGAATTAGCAAACAAGAGGTACTGTTAATGGACTGGCATAGAAGTGTCATTATGATGAAGTTTGATAGAGATTTCGTTGGAAACTTCGTTATATCTCATTTTGTCATCTGGCAATTTTTTATATGCTACATATACACACTATAAATAAGAAGAAATAATTATATTTCTGGTTTGCTATACCCGTGGTATGAGCGCTCCATATTTTGAGATAAGCGTTTCTTACTCTTTTTTCTAAACAGGGGTGGGGGCTCTAGGAGAAGCCAAAACATCGGGACCCAGATTTACTCATGCTTTAGGTCGGATCCGTGTTGCCTTTGTAATACAAACTCAATGCAAAGTATTGTGCTGGGATTTATCATCCAAAGCAAATAAGGTTTGGGAAGCAGCCCTTCATCAGAGGGTTTATGTACTAAATAATTATAATCACTAAATAGGGAAATAAATGACCATGCAAATCAGCTGTAATCATAACCAATCTTTTCAGATATGGTCACTCATTTCTTCATTAACATATCTTTAAAAAATAAATCATATTTACATAATTTACTTTTGTGTGGTTTATTGTAGTCTATACTTCCCAAAGTGTCCTCATTTACGAGTTTTTCCTATAATTTTACCAGGGCTGAACCACTTCCTTTTTCACAGACCTACCTATTGAGATATGTATACATTCTCACATTATCTCTTTTGAGGATCCCACAAGATACTCCACTGTAAGGGGGAGTAACGGCAGCAAATAAGTGATATACAATGACAAGATTGCACATAGTAAGGCTTTAACATCTGAGTAGATCTGATATGGTGCCTGTCCTCAGATCTGTACCCGGAGTACAACAAGACTAACCTTGATGTAACCACACAGCTCAACAAAGCTGGTGGTTTGTATAGGTAAATTGTTGGTAATAGGGCCTCTATTGCACTTTTACAAGTAAGCTGCAGTTCACAGAGTACCTAATCTAAATTTAACATATGAAGTGGATACAGTCAAGATAATGCTCAGGCCTAGTTACTTGTTTTTATTTAGAGATAACTCGAGGTCACTGAGATAGTGACTTAGAGGACTCGGTCATTCACTTTAGCTTACAGGACCAAAATAAGTCTTTGGGTAATCTGAGCAGATGGGTGCAGGGTTATTTAAAAAATGACCAAACTTTAGGTGCACGAGGATGTTTTTAACACCTGCTGCCCACAAGTGGCTGTCAGCCCTTCCCTGGAGTGCTATTCTGTCATAGATTTAAAATATATTTCTGCATGACGGTTTCCGTTCTACTGTACCCATACAGTACACGACTCAGTGCACTAATGTCGGAAATGGGTTTGATGTCTGTCTCCATACACAAAGGAACTAACGGAGTACCTGGGCCCAGCATAGGACCTTAAGAAGTCATTTGTAAGTCCCTAGTAGTAGTATAGCCCCAACGTTCACCACTATGGACTCTGCACCTGCTACTTTCTGGCTGTACACTTATAGTACTACACTAAGAGGTTGGCTCCTGGTTTGATGATAAAGGTGCAGTACAGTTGTCCTTTTTGAAATAAGCTCTGCATCTTCTGTGTAAGCAGGCCAATCTAAATTATGACTGAAGGATATGCCAAGATAGTCAAAGTTTGATACATACTCAAGTTTTTGTCATTTTACTGTAGAGTGTTTTTTCAATCAGTGAGTGGGCAGGGGCTTAGGGGCGGCTGGCTTAAGTGCCATTAGCATAGTTTTGGCAGAATTAACGATCAGGTGTTTCTCTTTACACTGGTTTTCAAGTCCCAGCAATAATCTGTGCATGGCTTTAATTTAAATAACATCATTCATGCAAATAATTCCATAAACGTAGTGCTAAGAAATATCCTTGGCGTCCACCTGAGGGAATAGGAAAGGTGTTGCTATATTCCCCAGATGCACCATAGTGAACAGGTGCCTTAGTTCCCATAGGTGGGCCTTCCACGATCTGCAACAGTGCCTTATCAATTACCAGCCTGTCTAATTCTTGCCATTGTTGAAATATATGAACTAAGTTCAATGTCGCTTTTTAGTCAATAGAAAAGGCAGCTTTAAAGCGACTTTCTTTATTTTAGTGTATTGAACACACTTTGGCCCATATTTAAACTTTTTTAGCGCCGCATTTGCCTCATTCTTTGACGCAAAAGCGGTACAAACGCACAAAATACAATTATGGCCCATATTTATACTCTTTTTGCTCTGGATTCGCCTAATTTATTTTAACGCAAATTCGGTGCAAACTGAACTCCATATTTATACTTTGGCGCTGGACCCGTCGAGCGCCAAAGTTATGGAGTTTGAGTCATTTTTGGGACGTGAAAACCTACCTTGTGCTAATGACATGCAAGGTAGGCGTTCCCGTGCAAAAAATGACTCTAAGGCACGTGCGTCTTATTTATCCTCCGGCGTCATTTTGACGCACAGGAGAAGGCGGGCCTTAAAAAATGGCGCCCAGCTGGATTTGCGCCGTTTTTTCATGCCTGGGTCAGGGCAGGCGTTAAGGGACCTGTGGGCTCATTTCCATGGTCTCTGACCCTGGAAGCAGTCCACAGGTGCCTTTCCCTGCCCCCAGGGACACCTCCTGCCACCCTTGCCCACCCCTGGGGAACATCCATGGATGGGGGGACCCATCTACGGTAAGTAGAGGTAAGTAATATTTTTTTTTTTTTAGGTGGCTTAGGGGGGCCTAACTTGGGCCCCCCTACATTCCAAGGTGACCAATGGCCATGCCCAGAGGACAGAAGTACCCTGGGTATGGCCATTGGGCAGGGGGGCATGACTCCTGTCTTTGCTAAGACAGGAGCCATTTCCATCGGGGTTGTGCATCCAAAAAGGACGCTAGTCAGGTTAGAGTCATTTTTTTTTACTCCAACCTGACTTGCACCACTCTTTGACACACAACCCCCAGTCTTCCCTACGCCTCCGCTGCCCAGTTAGAGTCATTTATTTTGACGCTAACCAGGCCGCAGCTCCGGCTACCATCATTCCTTGAATATGACGCCTGGCTGGCACGTTGGAATGGTGGTGGCCGGCGTTAAACTTTTTGACACAAACCTGCGCTGGTGCAGGTTTGCATCAAAAATTATAAATGTGGGCCTATATTTTGTACGTTTGCGCCGCTTTTGCGTCAAAAAATGACGCAAATGCGGCGCTAAAAAAAGTATAATATGGGCCTTAATGTGCAAATGAATTTCCTGATCAATCGTCCCTATTCGTTTGTGGAAGCCAGCTAGCACATCAGTAAGAATAGTTTATCCATAGAATTCTGCAACCTACAGGGTAGAACACACCCAAACATTTAGCTGACACCTTATAAAAGTGATATTGGCCTACAGTTAGAAGGATCCATTCTGCTGAGAGGCACTAGGATGGCAGAATGCCAGGATGTAGGCCTGGAATTGGTTGCTGATAAACCCGAATCGAAAAACAGTTTATGATAGAATCATTTTGATCGTCATACCCTGAACTGCTGAAATGCACTTCATTGCCATAATAATGGTAACCGTGTGTTATAAAAATGCCAATTAACAATACAAATTATATTATACTGCGCCAACTTCCTGGCAGTGCAGGTGCCCTCTATGACACTCTGGAATCACTTTTGACCCCTTCTGACCAATGAGTGGCTGCCAGTTTTACTGGCCCGTGACTTGTTGAGGAGGCACTGGAGCTGGATTTAACAATTCAGGCTTGTATTAATCTATGATTCATGGGATTATGGGATAACGTCCTGGGAATGGGGAATAACCAGCTGAACACACCACTACCGGGTCCTAAATTACAGGATTGCCCCCGATTTTAGGTAGTTTCATGCTGATGTTTACCACTTGCCCAGCGCAGGTATTAAACACCTACAGGCGGGGAATGTGGATATTGAGTAGGGGCAAGGAGGGCGTCTAGGGCGTGAGGAGGCTGTAGGTTCTCGGGAGGGAGCCTTTTCTGTTCCCAGGGGTGATAGACGAAGCAGGCAGGCATGGTTCTGTCTCTACCGGTAGACCCTGAGCCTCTCAACCGATGGTTCTACTGGGTGTGACTCTTAACCCCAGCAAGATCGGGACTGGTGTTTGTGAACCCAGTAGGTGTGGGTTCACAAACAGCAGGACACTTGTAGTTGCACAAATCGTTTCGCTATATCGCCCTCCCCCCCGCAGACCCCTAAAGCTCTAAGCAGCTCGTAATGGGCAGCTGGTACTGTGTTGATGGCCCAAAAAACACCTGCAGTGTATTCAATTTTCTACATTTGAAAGTAGAACAAATGGTTAAAAATTGTCAGAAATCCTAAAATCTTGCTTTTTCAGGGCTCTGGCTAAGAATTTTAGCCTTTGCTCCTCAGGGACAGACCAGAGTAGGCTACAGTCCTGCAATAAACATTGCAAGACAAACCATTTAATATTAAAAGTGTGTGGCTAGTCCATTCAGGTAGTATTAACTGGCTGAGCAATGATGCACAGCTTTCTCCCTCAAAACGCACAAGTCCCCTTTGTGAATTTGAGCCTTGCACAATGTACCTTACATGTGCATGGATGCCCATCTCATACTTGTGTGACATGCATTTGTACAAATATTTGCGACTTTGAGGCAGAATCACTTTTTAATGAAATCTACATGTAAAGATATCAAGGCAGCAGCTTCTTTGACGATGTAGAATGACCCATTCTTCTGAAACAATTTAGGCAGGTGTGATGATAGACCAGGACCCATACAGTATACAATCTATTCAGAGACGGGATATATGGCCTAATTTAGTGATGTCCAAAGTGCTCAACGCTTCCCATGCTTTTCTTAAAGATTTGGCTTTTAATATAGAAACTTAACGTTGTTTCTGAAAGATAATTACATATAATATCTTTTCACTTGTGTAACGTTCTCTAGCCAGCAAAGAAAGGAACGTAGGTCTTTATGCTACAGAAAATAATTTAGGAATACCTTTATAGTTATTTCACTATCGTATTCTCTTGCAAATCTGTGAAAGGACACGTTCCAGAAAAGGATTGACATATCAGTGAAAACTATTGCAGAAACTGTCACAAGAAAACCTACTTCAGGCAACTTTGTATGGTGATGATATTTTACTTGCCCATATTTTGAGAGAACTGAAACCTGAGCTCTAGTCATTTTTATCTAGGGCGTTTTCCTCAGGTGTTCAAATGACTAAACAAGCCCACTACTGAAACAGGACAATCTCGATTCCTCTGAATAACTACTGCCCTGTCACCACTTCTACTACTTCTACTGACTACATTTGTAAATGTATGTCTCCCGAGAGCTGCCTCTAGATCCCTTTCATTGAATGTTGCCCAGCAAGGACCTGGCAGTCCAGCTGCAAGAATGCATCAATCACAATCATTTATTGCAATAATTTCACATTCGCTTTAGTCTCCTGTGCTGCACAGAAAACTCTTCTTTTTATTTTGTAGACAATCTCCTGTGAAGTAGGAATCTTGGTGAGGAATGTCTGTTGATTCTTCTGAGTATCTTAGTGGCATTTGATATATTCATTATGAAGCACTATCATCCTTATTTTCCATTCACATGGTCATGGGAGGAATGGTACTGGAGTGTTCCTCATCTTCCTTTGCATCCATAATAATTTTTCTAGTAATGTTCCTTCACGCCCCATCCCTGGAACTATCTAGCAATGTGCTCCATTGCTCATCTTTGCTCCGATTAGTAATATGATGGACCAATCTAGAGGCAGAGTGTGTCACTGTCAAAATTAAATACATTGATGGCACTTAGCATATCTTAAGGTGCTATTATCTGATTAGCTCCAATACCTAAAGAGATGCTTCTCTATGATTGAAGATTTTATGTAAGTTTCCCAAGTGATGGTCAAACTCAGGCTCTCATTACAACTTTGGCGGTCAGTTCCATTGACCACCAAAGCCGAACCCGCCATTCAACTGCTGGTGCTGGCGGTCAGCAGACCGCCATATTACGAGTGGTCGCTGCTCACCACCATTTTTGGGACAGAGAGCAGCCATCATTCATTCTGGCGGTCGGAGGTGCAGAGGCTGTTCCCGTGCCAGCACCGCCATGCCAGCATGAGTCCACCCTCTGTTTGACAAGCCGTTATACGGCTCGGCAGTGTCCTGCTGGCGTGGTGGTGGCAGAGAGGGAAGACCGCCAGGACCCATCACCTCCCGGACGCCCTCCTCGATGGAAGAGGTAAGTGGGCGTCCGAAAGGGGGACAGAGGGTCTGTGGTGTGTTTGTGTTTGCGGAGGGGGAGCTGAATGCGTGTGTGTCTGCGAGTGTATGTGTGTGTGTGCGTGTATGTGTGGGTGTCTGTATGGATGAATGCAAGTGAGTGGGTGTGTCTGAGTGCATGTATACGTATGCTGAATGGGTTTGTATGTGAATGCATGTGTGCATGAAGGGGTGGGAGGGTGCCTGTGAGTGTATGGACGGGTGGGGGGATGTGTGCATGTGTGGTGACATGTGTGTGTGTTTGTTAAAGGGGTATTGAATGCGTGCATGTCTGCGAGTGTATGTGTATGTGTAGAAAGGGATCTAGAATGAAGATTCCTGTTGCCGGGTGAGTGACTGTCAGGCTTTTCGTGGTGGGGTGACCGCCACGGAAAGCCTGGCGGTGTGCAACCATGTAATCCGGACGGAGGCCTGAGGCCTGCCGCTGGATTAGAGGAGGTCACCGCCGGCCGCAGGGGTGTAACCGCACCACTGGGCCAGGCAGAGTTGTGGAGGTTTGGCTTCAGCCAAACCCCTCAACTCGTAATACGACGGTCTTCACCACCAGCTCCGCGTCGGTGAGACCGCCACGGCGAGTCTGGCGGTCTCAAGATGAGGTTTGTCACACTGATGGCATACTCACCGTTTCATGTGTCCATGGTGGAGCAAACGGTAAGCATGAAGCAAATATCTTTTTTTTTGCTCCAGGTTCAGCCCTGCTCACAGAACCAAAACGAAAATCTGTCCCAAACATATGTTCAATAAGAAAACAAAGTAAAACTCCAGGATAAATAAATCTGCATCACTCGAATTTGAGCATCCTAATTTACACTCAAAATAGTATTGTCCCTATTTGGTAGGGACTCAAAAGCTCTACAAATTGCCAACATTCTAACCAAATTTTGACTGTCCTGATGACAGCTCGCCAGTTAAATTGATACTAGCGCATGGATCGTAATTACAAGTAGGGTGATGTTTACTGCACCAGGTAATGACCAGGTGTGATATGATCGCAGCCATCATTACATCCCAGAAGGCTAAACCTGTTCAAATTTAACATCGTAAAAGGCCCAGCTGATATTGGAACATGCTGATTTGGGTGCTTATCGCACAATATTCCCAAATAATCAAACTAGGTGATAATTATGTGATTATTATCACATCCAAACCAGGTCCAATGTGTTTTTATAAAAACAGTTTTCATGTGCAAGTTATTTTCAAATACGTCACCATTTCTACATTACATTACATGATGTTTGATTCGCTGGCTCAAAATTAAGACAGCATGATTGGGGGATGGGACAGTTAACTCACTAGTTAAATGGCTAAAGTGCACCCCTGTGGAGGAGACTGGTCCTTCCGAAAGTTGTCCATTGGATGCTGGGTGGGATTTGACAAGCTTGCGTTAAACGTCTTCTTCAGTACAGTGTCCTTATACATTGGGCTGAGCTATCGAAAGACAAAAACAGGAATAATGTCAATCATAAGTCTTGAATTGTGTCATAGTTACAGTAATAAGAGACAATTGGCTCTCCCTGTGACTTTCTATGAGTAGTGAGAGTTCTTACTCAGTGAACATTCGGCGGGCCATTCATCTAATTGAGAATGGGAAGTATGATAACTTGTTTTTGGTCTTGCTTAAGAGAACAACTGTCTACATGATCGATTGAAACCAGTTCTTTAAAATATATATGGAGTGGTGCTTTGGACCTACCCAGGGGAGCATATTTATCTTATATCTGCTACTGGCTATTTGGTGTATCACTACATATCCTGTGGTGGACTTGTTTTGTAATGAATTATGAAGTATTTTACATCCCAAACGTATACTGAATCCTCATAGATTAAAGCCCAGATCTACTAAGCTTTTTGTTATCCTGCATCATGCAAAGTGGCTCAAGGACAATGCAAAAGCTTCAGTAAGATTTACAAACCCACACAAGGGACAATTTGCATCACCTTGCATGATTTTGTAAAGAAATGTAATGCAATGCAGCGGCTTGCACTGTGTTACGCTACATTTCATAATGGTAGGAATTCCATGGGTGGAGCATGGTTATTTCCATGCATTCACCCATGGAATCTGACGCAATCCCAGATTTGCTTAAATCAGTAAATCCATGAATGCTAAAAAATGGCACCCTCACCCAATCATGGTGTAACAAAGGGAAATATGTTTATTTCACATTGTATTTCCTCTTTCACATGTGCTGCATTACGCAGCACACTAGAAAGAGGAAATTGCCCATTAGGATAATCTTTGTGTAGGAAGATTTCCCCTTGTGCGCAAAACAAACCTGGCAATAACAAAGGCACCCTAGCAGCATGGCAGAAGACTACCTGCATTGGTGCTAAGCAGCACATTGTGTGCCAGTGCTAGGAGGGAGTAGAAGTGCCCCCTATTTTAGTAGACATGGCACATTTCTGTTCTCTCCATTTCACACAACACAGCACACCTGTGCTTGCTGTCCTGAACTGCATGAAACATTAATAAATATGACCCTACATATCTTGTTATACATGCACTGTATACATAACCCACTCCTTTTTAATTGTTACTTTTTCACAACACCATGGTTTGTAAAATGTTTTAGTCACGACTCACATTTTTTCCTACTGGAGTGCTCCATACCTGATAAAAAACAATGACAATACTGGCTTTAAGGTGCCAACATAGGAATCCACAAAGGCTCTGTGCACACTTTCCACATTTAAGCCAGACCTACTCCCATTGTCAGTCCTTGTTTAGATACTGCTTCAGGTTCACTGCTACCATTTCTAGGTGCTGTACATTAAAGGCACTATCTTCTGAAGGATAAAAGGATCAGTTGACTTTTGCGGATTTCAAGCTCCAGCATTACAAAAATATCTCATTAATAGGGGTGGGCAATAAATCTCACTCCGCCTGCAGAGTTGGTGGAATTTTGGCCACTCTGCATTATTCTTGTAATGCAGAGATCCAGTCAAATTCTGCCAACTGGTTTATAGTGTTTTTTCTCACATGTAGCTCACCAACAGCTAATTGGAGAGTGAGAATTGACATAGCGTGATTTTCAGGTGCTAGGGGGGCACCTAGCAAACCTTTCCCAATGCGGGCAGTCACAACCATTTGGGATGAGAAAACTGCTGCTTAAGAAGAAAATCTACTTGAGTGGCAGCAAAACCAACTCAAGAAGCAGCGCCCTCTAGCATGCCACATGGTGCCATTCAGCACTGATCGAACTTGCAGCATTAAATATTAGCACGACAGGCAGCTTTACGCCTATTCATGGAACTTAGTGGAATCTCTTGGAGTTTCTTTGTGACTCTGTGGAGTGTAAAACATCACGAGTTCTAGCACCCCTAATCATTAGTAGGCATTAGCACAAACGGTCATGACATTTGCACTTGGTGGTGTACACCAATCCTCATCTCATGGCTCCTTAGTGGTACAAGGATCTGAGGACCATAGGCTAAGATTTCTGGGAAATGTAAAGGTTATAAGGCTCATTAATATTAACCTCAATTCTACATGAAATGTCTCTGAAGAACTGCTGTCCTTTCTACACACCACTTCCCATCTGTAGGCTCTGGAAATACACAATTAAACTAGGCAATTGCCAGATTGCTAGGCAGAAGCCAGCTAGCAGCCAGTAACTGTTTCGATGATGAGCAGATGAATATTGAACAGATAGGTGAGCGTCAATGTGGTGAACTAGAGGTGATCCCCATTAGACCTGCAGGAGCATTGTATACCTTCATAGCCAATGCACCTGTTTAGTGATTACATTTATCTTTTATCCTTTTTTGAAAATATAAGGGTAATTAGAACATTAAAACGTTGAGAGCTCCATTATTCTTAATTTTTCTGTTTCTCCCTGTTTAATTTAGAACATTCTATCCTAATGATCTAAGGGCCATATTTCTACTTTTTGACGCATAACTGTGCTAACGCAGTTTTGCGTCAAAAAAATTAGCGCCGGCTAACGCCATTCTGAAGCGCCATGCGGGCGCCGTATTTAATCAATGACGTTAGCCAGCGTTAGCCGCCGGCGCTGCCTGGTGTGCGTGGAAAAAAACGACGTACACCAGGCAGCGCCGGCGTAGGGGGATATGGGGCTTGGGCGTCAAGAAATGGGGCAAATCAGGTTGAGGCAATTTTTTCGCCTCAACCCGATTTGCGCCATTTTTTTCACTCCCAACCCCCATAGAAATGACTCCTGTCTTAGCAAAGACAGGAGTCATGTCCTCTTGCCCAATGGCCATGCCCAGGGGACTTATGTCCCCTGGGCATGGTCATTGGGCATAGTGGCATGTAGGGGGGCACAAATCAGGCCCCCTATGCCACAAAAAAAAAAAACACTTACCTGAACTTACCTTAATGTCCCTGGGATGGGTCCCTCCAGCCTTGGGTGTCCTCCTGGGGTGGGCAAGGGTGACATGGGGTGTCCCTGGAGGCATGGGAGGGCACCTCTGGGCTCCTTCAGAGCCCACAGGTCCCTTAACGCCTGCCTTTTGCAGTCGCTAAAAAACGGCGCAAAAGCGGCCGTACGTCATTTTTTTTGACCCGCCCACTCCCGGGCGTGAATTTTGGCCGGGAGTATAAATCCGACGCACATGCCTCAGAGTCGATCTTTTAGACGTGAACGCCTACCTTGCATCTCATTAACGCAAAGTAGGTGTCCACGCTAAAAAATGACGCAAACTCCATGGACTTTGGCGCTAGACGCGTCTAACGCCAAAGTATAAATATGGAGTTAGTTTTGCGTCGAAATTGCGTCAAAAAAACGACGCAATTCCGGCGCAAACAGAGTATAAATATGCCCCCAAATGCCTTGTGTGCCTCTGCCTCTGCCTCAGACTACACCTCATGTTAAAGGCCCTCGTCCTTTTAGTGTTTACAGTCTTTCACTACTGGTCTAACCCTCTGCAGCAGACTATATTAGATAACTGGTGAAGCCAGTCTCCTTGTATCAAAGAGTGAGGTCCAGCCACATTCCAATTTATCTGAAAAGTTTTAAAAACATACATTTCCACGTCTTCTCTGAAACCTACTCTTTGCATCACCTACACTATGTGATGCCGAGGGCAGCCATGTCATGGATTTTAAGCAACAATGCCCAGATTTACAAGCATTTTACACAACGCAGTGTAGCAAGTGAAGTTGCTGTGCTGAGTTGTGTGAATGGGAGAGAGCAAAAATATGCCTTTGTTATAGATAGTTTCTGAGCAGGATGTTTTACCTTCCTGTACAAAAACTGTACTTTGAGGCTTTTTACTCTTTGTAGAGTGAAGCAGACAGGCAAAGAGGAAATAATGAGGAGAAATTAAAATATTTCTCCTTGTTGCACTAGCTTCAGACAGATGCAGCGCTTTGGCACAAATCCATGTCTACAACTCTTTGTAAATATCCATGGGTGGATGCACAGGAACGTTCATGCACCACTCATGGAACGTCTCCCTGACACAAAGTAACACGAGACAGCCGGCCAAACACACATGCACTCTGAGGGGCAGTGTTGTGCATTCCCCTTCACTGCTCCTCATCCCAGATGCCCGGTCCCTTTCACAACGAGGGGATAATAATCATAGTTTATTATCCCCTAGTTTTGCAGCTTCTGCTGGTGGGGGGGGGGGATGTGCAACGTCATAACGGAGGAGCCAGCCCTGGGTCTGAGGACCACTGCAAGTCCTCAAGGCTTGCTCATGGGGTCCACAACAGTTTTACAAAATTAGTTAGTGGTAAAAATAATAGATTAAACATACTAAAGTATATGAAAATATTGAAGCAACATTGAAAATTTGAGAATATTTTGTATATTTGGTTGAGAATTAAGTAAAATATTTCAATATTTGAGCAATTGTATGGTTTACACTTGTTTTTGTGTTTTTGAGTTTTGTTTTAGGTTTAAATCACAGAAATTGCATGGCTAGGGGCACCGGCTTCAAATAATGACTCAGTTGGGATCTTCAAATTCCAGTAATAATTCAGTAGGCTCCAAACAATTCAAACTGTTCAGAACCACTACTGCTGAATAACTGCTAGACAAATTCACTTCGTGAAAGAATCAACGAAACCAAAATGAAACTGATTCACAAGTCATAAATGCGTGGACATACAGGGATATCCCTCTGACGCCTATACCAGAGGTTTTCTACTGTTCAGAAATCCTGCTGGTTTCCTGCTCATAGGTTTGAAGATTCGGAATATCTGAACACGTACATTGTAATTGGAAAGTTTCCAAACTTTCGTCTGCGTTTTCTAACCCAATGTGTGCCAAGTCTGCATCGTGGAAAATCTAACTGAAGAAATATGGTTAGAATTTTCTTAAATTTCACGAAAGTCTTCTTTTCTGTTTTTTTTTCACAATGGAATACATGTTTTCAGGTGACGTCCCACCCGGTCCTGACACATACTTAAAAGATGGGAATAGCTATACATTTTGGCAAATTGTCTACAGCAGCAACCCATGGTTCATCCACGTGACCATTTGAAATGGCAGGGAGGTATTGGAAACGCATTGTCTATGGTTGTGAAAATGGGAGTCTATTAATTTGACTGGCATTGAGTTAATTGAGCGTTATTTCCATCAAAGACAGTACATCGGCCTTGACCTGCCTCGACCATCCTCCGAGGACAGGTGTTAGAATTGGAAACGTGTCCAGAAAGTACAATGTCGGGTTAAAGTACCGTCAGTTGAAGTGATGACATATACCGATTTGAGAAGTCCCGCAAAGTCAAGTAGCTGTTCACTTTATTTGCATTTCGATTTCGCTCCTACCCCTTGAAAATTTCGGACACATTCCTGAATTTCATGCGTCAACAACACCTACACACGCAAAACTGATTGGTCCTAGGTATGCAAGAGAAAACAACACCAATTTAAGGCCTCCCCCAACTTCGTTTGCAGCTTTTCCTTCACAGCAACGAATAGCGTGAAATGCCATACACATTTATCCTGCGGCGCTTAATCCAGTTCGAACTTGTTTTCAGATTGTAATTTAGACTAAAATGGTGTTCTAATATTACTCCATTCCTAATTCTTCAAGCCGTGTACACGTTCCCTATTCATTCGGGGTTGATGTGAATTCAGTCGGAGACTTCATCCACATGTCTATTTTGAAATACAAAGATGTGACATGAAAGCGTTCAGGCACAGCTGCAGAAAAAAATCGTTGCTCTTCAAAAATTGCATTTACACGGTTTAATGTAAACCCTCAAAAGCTAATCATGTACTGACTGTGTATCTCTCTTTACATTTTAATAGCTATGCATCCGTTTTATCTTGTGTCATGGAGGAGTCAAGTGTTATTGTGGTTTACTGTATTAATAACACACAGATGGCGGCATGTCACATCTATTTGGTAAATGTGAATATTGAAGAATATTTCAATCTAGTGACTCTGGCATAACCACAATACTGCTACAACTGGAATCCCACAGAAGTTCTGAAATGAAAGATTTGTGCTGATGTTTTTCTGAAATGACAGGTAACAGAGGGTTATTGCTCAGTCTTTCAAGAATGATGTATCATGGGTCAGTCTTTCCAGGGGCAGGTGATGGGAGCCAGGTCCAGGTCTTACCCCTTCTTGGGGAGAGGCAGGAGAGAGGTAGGAGGGGAGGGGGGAGGCAGAATATTGTACTCTTGCCACATAGATATTGCATTGTACAGTGCTTACAAAGTTGACAAAGCGTAAATGGGTCCAGCTACTTGGCACAAAATGTGGAATTCCTTTGCTTTCTGAGGTAGATCCATTTGTCTATACATCAAAGCAGCCTTCAATGTGATTCAGTGGAGGTTTGAGCTGTGTGATTTCTGAATTATTAGTGAATGAACAAATTACTTTTTACGAGTTTGAACTGCTGGGGAAATTGTCTTTGACTAATCAGAATCCTGTCACATAAAAAATGAAAAAGAAAAGTTAGAAGCTAGAAAAAAGGTTGTAAGCGTTGACCCACTTCATCAGAATACCAAATGTGAATATGCATCAGAAAAAGATTCAATTAATTAAATCTAATGGAGCTTATTTGCATACCAAGTGGTCACCCTCAAAAAACCCAGCTGGAATTTGGTACTCATTGCTTGATAGTTCCAGACCAAGGGCCTGATTTAGGGTTTGGCGGATGGGTTACTCCATCACAAATGTGACAGATATCCTTTCCACCTTAGCATAACTGACATGGAAGATAATGGACTTGTAATAAGGCAGATGTGGCATCCATCATGTTTGTGACAGAGTAACCCATCTGCCAGTCTGTAACTCATGCCCCTAGTTTAACCATCTGTGTGAAAAACTGTGAAAATGTTGCCTAAAAACAAAACCACAAATATATTTATCATCACGTTTTATTGGTGTAAATGCTGAGGGAATTAACATATTTGTTAGGTTTTTGAAATGCATATGGTGTTCTAGAGATCTTGCATACTATGATCTTAGCAGCAACATGTGGCCCCATGTATAAAAGCATTTTTCAGACTTAAGTCAGCATTAACACTGTCTCAAGGCAGCCTTGTACCAGGAAGATGGACCTGCCTCACAAATCAATTTCCATGGTTTAAAACAAGGTTAATCTAGCAGAACAAAACTTTGCATAGCAAATAAGTTTGAAACTGTCTTTCACCAGTGAAAAGCCTGTATCAATCAGGCTCGTCTTCCCTTAAGTTTCCAAAACTCATCAGTAAAGCAAGGACTTAACAGAGAAGAAAACTCAGCAAAATATTTTTAAGGTAAATCACATGCTTTTGGCCGACTTGCAACAGAAAACATTTAGGCCCTCGTTATGACTTTGGCGGTCAAAACTGTTGACCGCCGAAGTCACGCCTGCCAGGAGAACGCCAGTGATGGCGATCTTGAGACTGCCATATTATGACTCCTGGCAGCACTCTGCCATAAACTGGGCAGAGAGCCACCAGCAGCCATACTGGCGGTCAGCGGTCTAGTGGAGGTTGCTCCGCTGGCACCACCACGTCATCACAACACCGCCCACCCGCTGTAATACAACTTTGTAATCAGCGTGGCGGTGTTGTGGTGACGGGCGGTGCCGGCAGAGCAGGCCCCATGGGCCATGTTCCCTCCCGGATGACCACCAGGTAAGTTGATCGACTGACGAGGGGAGGGGGAGTGTTGAGTGTTGTGTGCATGAATGGGTGTGTGTGTGAGAATGGACTGGGGTGGGGCGGTGTTGTGCGTGTTTGTGTGCGTGTGTGCGCAAGTGTCTGGGTGCTTGTGTGCAAGCGTGTATGCAGGATGTGGGGGGAAGGTTGTGGCCATGTGTGCATGTGTGTGTGAATAAGTGAGTGTGGGCGTGTGCGTGTATGTTTGTATGCGTGGATGTGTGCGTGTATGTCTGTATGTGTGGTGCGTGCGTGGATCGGGGAGGGGAGTCAGTACTGGAATCAGGTGAGGGAGGTCAGTACGGGGATCGGGGGAGGGGTGGTGCGCTGCTTGGAGGGGTGGGGGGGTTCCTGATGGGGTCGGGGGTGGGTGTGGGGACTCTTACAGGGGGAGGTTGGGGAGTCCTGTAGTGGCAACAGGAGTTAGTATTACTGTCGCCAATATCCTTACCGCCAGGGATTTCGTGGTAGGGCTACCGCCACAGAATCCCTGGCGGTAAGGATACTCAAAATACCGGGGGTGGTGTTAGGTGGACCGCCGGGCCGAAAGTGGTCAACCTTTGGCCAGGCGGTCCTACCCACCTGGCGGTACAGGTGGTTAACTGGCTGCAATGCAGCCAGTTCACTTCCCTTGTCATAATTTGGCAGTCCTACACCACCACGCTGTCGGCGGTCTGGCTGCCACCGATGGCGTGGCGGGGCAGGACCCCCACGATCACAATGACCCCCTTAATCTGTTATGCAACATCTCAAAATTGAATGTTGATTGGGATCTTCACTCATTTATTACCGTACTAGTTCGGACTGCCTTGACTTCTGTGAATTATATGGCAATACAACCAGGACAAAGAAATAGTATATGGAAGTTTTAGCCTTACTCTCAGGTCCATTACATTTACTGAACCACTTCTAAAAATCTAACACAAGAGACATTCTCAACAGGATTTGATGGACTGGCAAAGGAATGATTTGACAAATGGGACAGCCCTGTTTAAAATTTGCCAATGCCTCACTGCCACACTGTTTGTATTGCAGTGGAAGATTTACATAGGACTACATGCCATTTATGTAGTTTAGAAGTGCTGGATGGCATAGATCTTTAAACGATAGTAAGTTCCCATTCCTTGACTAGAGAGACAATAATGCAATGCACTCTTTTTTGGGAGAAACATCTTGGTTGACTATGGCATCCTTTTTCATCAAATCACACAATGAGTTTGCCGTCAACTCATTCCTCTCTATTTGTCTACAAAAAGTGAAGAAAGGTTGCTTCTGCTCAATTACTCAACATCATTTTGCCAAGTACTCACACCTTCTCAATACACCCAAGCCCTGCAAAGGAATAACTGTCCAACATCAAAGTTTATCAGTCACTTTGGACTCACTTTCCAAATTTAGGCAAATAGTTGCACATTGCGACTGCCACAGGTGCCCCTTTTCAATATTACAGGAAGCTCTCATGCCTCCAGATTATTTAGAAATTGAATATTCACAACACAAGGTCTCCAAAACATCAGAACAGCAAATTTATTGTTAATGGCAGAGCTCATTCCATTTTCGCGCAGCTCCAATAGTCAAAACATTTGGCAGAAGCACTTTTACTAACTGGATCTGGCCGCTACATGGGAGTTCTACTCAGAAAATACTTTATTCGGTTACTTAAATTCATAAAAGCACCATAAGGCAGCACAATGTGACAATAATAAATATGTTTAAATACACTGCTATACATTTAACATAAGGTTAAAACCACAAAAAGATATTCACCAAGTTCTACTCATTTGAAAACCAGTCTCACTAAACAAATTAACCACCTCTCCAAGATCTGTAATTGTCATTTCAATTTAGTGAGAAATGATGCTTCCCTGTATCCTGCCGCTTTCAGGTCACATTTATCCAGACCACAATACTTTCTAGACAGTTAAGTGGGATGGGACTGGAGCTCTTGGAGGCCTGTTTTGAAGGTAGATAGCGACTGCCTCTGTATTCAGCTTCCTGGAGTTCATGGCAGGAGGCACAACAGGTAAAATTGAGAGTAATCGAGAGAGAAATAAAGAAACATATAGAAACAGAGAGGAAGAGACATTGGACAGTGTAGGAGGCTGGCCTTTTAGGTAGTGTGCAAAGTTAGGCACACAGTGCAGGTGGTCCAGGCAACCACATGTTGGCTTACAGAGATAAAATCTAGACCACCTCATGCTCTACGTTTTATAGTGGCTTGGTCGAGCAGCTAGGCTAATATTGGAGAAGAGCAAAGCATTTGTTGTACTCACAGTATTAAAACATGAGACCGCACACTTAACAGAATAATTTGAGACCAATTTACAAAAATACTTCCGATTTAAAAAAAAAAAATGAAGACCAAGACCATCAAAATGGGATAAGCACTTTTTAAGTTATTAATTTTTGAAGTATTATTAAAAATAGTATTTTTGTGCATAATCACACACCATAGGAATCAATGGAGAAAATCATTAAAAAAAAGTATATAAAAACAGGTAGTGCGTTTACCAGTGTCTCCTTTCGCAGATATGTTGAGGTCATTGGTGGGCACTATGGACCAGCTGGAGAGGTTGTGGTGGCTCTGGGTTTTTTGCAGGGGCAGCTGCAGAAAGTCGTTGGAGCTTTTGCCAGGTCACTGCGAGGGACCACTTGGAAAAGCGCTGCACAGGTGGACTTACAGGTAAGTCCAGTGGTTCCCCTCGGGGTGTCGAGGTTGCAAGGGTTGGGGGATCCCTAGGGCACATCTGGATCTTTGGTGCAGGGCACAGGGAGGCTGGGTGCAGGGCGAATTGGGTGAGCCAGGAGCTGTGCGCAAAGGTGCCCTTGTAAACCGAAGGTAGGTCTTTTTGAGGGGCACTTGAAGGTCAGTAAGGGCACTCTGGCATGAGGTCTGGGTGGTTACTGAAGACCCTCAGCTCAGGCTTCCTCCTAGTCTTTTTCTAGTCCAGAATGGACTGTCTTTCTGGGCGTCTGATGTGAGGTGACCAGTACCTAGGGCACAGTGCCACAAACCTTGGCACACTGTCATGGTTTTTCCTCATGGTCTGACAGGCGAAGTTTGGTCTGGCTGCGGCATCTGGTTCCTTGGTCAGCAGCCAGTCAGTGAAGTGGCCCTTATTGGGACTTTGTTTCCTTGATGGTGTGGAGTTAGGCCTTCACTCTGGAGGGATATCTTTGGTGATCTGTGAGGGATGGAGGACTTCTGGGGGTTCGTAGAATCCATTCAATGTCCATGCAACCTCTCAGCAGCGTTTACAGAGTTTGGTGCCATTTCTTTGTGCAGCAGGTCTTCAGTTCTCGTGCCCTGGGTCTTCTTGTGTCCTTAGAATCTGATTTTGTGTCTAGGAGTGCCCACTAAATACTGAATTTAGTGGTCATTTTAGCGGGTGCCTAGTAGTGACAAATGGGTCAGTTACCTTTGAGTGGCTACACCCACTTAGTGACCACTTCCTGTTGGCAGAGGTCACTTCATTACACCTTATTGTCTATTTTCCTTCCATGCAAGATGAAGGAAAATGAAATGGAGTGGTCAACTCACATGCAACACCTTAGGGGTGGTGCAGACCAGGACTGACCACTCCCCCTGTCCTTTGTCTGGTTTCCCGCCACTGCTCCAGCCAAAAGTGGGGGTTTGCAACAGAGGCGGCCACTTGCTGCTAGCAGCAGGCCTGAAGGTCGAGTTTCAAGGGCGGCAAGTCTTCTGAAGCTCGTTAGCAGGGCAGTGCACATTCCTGAGGGAGGGGGTGTTAGCACCTCCACCCAGGAAGGGCTTTGATTTGAGTCCCAGAGAGCAGGATCTCTCATTCCAGGGTCTCAGAATCTTGTCTGGTGGTGGCAGGCTGGTTATGACTGGCCATCAACCATGCCAGGCTAGTTAGCGTTTGTAGGGGGCACCTCTAAGGTGCCCGTGGGTACATTTTGTAATAAATCCAATACTGTTACCAGTTTGGATTTAACAGGCTGAGTTGTTTGATACCAAACAACCAAACAACCAAACAACCCAGGGTATGAGGTAGCCATCATGGAGCTGTGAAACGTACACAGACCAGTGTCCAGCACATGTAATAAAATGGCTGCCCTATTCACTTACTATGACCCAGATTTGGCAAGGAGACACTAGGGGCATATTGCTCATGCAGCTATGCCCACACATACAGTATAGTGCACCGGCCTTAGGGCTGGAAAGCCTGCCAGAGGGGTGATTTATCTATAGTGTACGCAGTGTAGGTTGTATGATGGAACCATGCATACCAGAACAGCGCATGCCTTAACAACGCGGTCGGAACCACGATCGCGTCATTTCCACACATGCCTTCACCGCGTAGGCCTTTACAACAAATTTCTTTGTAAAAGCATGCCTAGTAAAGGCATGTGTGGAAAAGCACGTGAAATGGCATGCGTGGTTCTGTCATGCAACCCCCCCCACCCTGAGGCCCAAAACTACCCCATCCCTAATACGTAACTTATCCCGACCCTCCATCCGCCCTGAGCCCTAAAAAACAAAAATACTATCCTAACCCCCACCCTGCCCCATAAACGAAAGTACCCCAACCCCCCACCCGCCTTAAACCCTAAAAAAAATAACCCAACCCCCACTACTAAAAACTAAACTGCCCTGACACCCCACCAAACCTAAGCCCTAAAAAATAAGTCCCCCCACCCCGCCCCTAAAAAGTAAACTACCCCAACCCCATACCCACCTTTAGCCCAAAAAAAACTACTGGACCCCCCAACCCTAAACAACAAAATACCCCGACACCCCCACTCGCCCTGAGCCCTAAAACCTTCCCCCAGAAAGTAAACTACCCTGACCCCCCACCCAACCTGAGCCCTAAAAAAAGCCTATCCCAACTCCTCTACCACCTCCCAATAAAACTAAACTACCCCGACAACCCCACCCACCCCGAGCCCCAAGAAAAAAAAAATACCCTAACCCCCCCACTGCTGCCCCGTAAAAACTAAAGTAATCCGACACCCCCACCCACCCTAAGCCCTAAATCCACCCCACTGCTAAAACCTACCCACCAACCCTGCCCAACCCCACTTACCTCACTGCGACCTCTCCCAATCTTTCCTCTTCTCTCCTCCCTCCACCTGCCCTTCCTTAAACCTTCCCCACCCCTTTAAAAATAAACCACGCGCACCCACCCTAAGCCCTAAATAAACAAAATTACCCAAACCCCCACCCCTGCCCCAAACAAATAAAAATACCCCGACCCCTCACCATTATCCCAAAAAAATATCAAAAACCCATCACTGCCCCTCAAAAACAATACCACCTGACCCCAACCCACCCACCCCAATCCCGTAATTCACTCCCATCCCCACTTACCTCACTGCATCCTCTGCATCCTCTTCCAACAACGCATGGCTTTTTCTGTGCCTTAACCACGTATATGCGTAGTTCAGCACATGTGTAGTTAAAGCACAGAAAAAGCCATGCATTGTTCAGGCAAGCGTGGTTACGCTTGTGTGGGAAATGTCCGCTTCCTTAAGGACATTTCCCTGCAGTTTATAGAGGACAGGGCACACAAGCTGTGGGCAATGTCGAGTTTGTCTTTTAGGATTGCACCAGGACACTCAGCCTGCAATGGCAGTGCTGGGTGCTTCTGCATGCATGGCCCTGGAGGGTGGCAGAATCCATGCTGCTGCCCTGGGGGGCCTATGCCTAGTACCTCATGCCCTGGTTACCTAAGAACCATTTACTAGGGACTTATAGTGGCAGCTACAGGTGTTGCCAATTATGCAAATGCATCACAACAGTTTTAGGCACTAAAACATTGAGACTACATCAAATACCAGGCAAAAAGTGGGGGCTAACCATGACAAAAGGGGCCTTTTCACATAGAAAGAAAGAGGCAGGAAGAGATCAGGGCTGGTTTGAACATTTTTGTCAGGGCTGATTTTGGTTTGCAGTCAGACCTTGTATAAATGATGCACATATACAATCAATAGGTCTATAACAACATTTACAAAGTGTGGTTACCTAACCCCTTAACTGCGGAGGCTTTTTCACCCCAGTGTTGAGTCCTTTTTTTTTGCTATTTAGGGTACTTCACTCTTAGGCCTCCATAACTTATTTTCCACGTAAGATATGCACACCAAAGTTGTGTTGTTTTTTTTGCAACATTGATGGGATTGTAAAGTTAACCAGGATTTATGGATTTCCCTAGGGGAAACTGAGAATATAGCCTAAATATAGGTAAACTAAGGGTCTGATTTACAAGAAAGTGGTGCACCAGTTGCTCCACTTTTCTTGCGCCCCCTACCGGCACCTAACAACACCATGGTAGTGCAGTATTTACGGTACGGCACACCATGGTGAGCGTTACGACAATATCGTCATAATTCATGATGCTAGTGTGGTACTTTGCAGGATTAGCACCATAAATAATGGCGCTAATCCTGCAAAGTCAAGGGAGGCCCACTGAAAGTAATGGGTGTGTTATTCTAACACCTGCTCTGAGCAGGCATTAAAAAGGACGCTAAAAATGGCACAGTGAAATGTTGTAACTTTCACTGCACCATTTTTATGGGCCTCCCACCACAGGAATGCCGCCCTTGCATACATTATGCCTTGCACAGGCATAATGTGTTGCAAGGAGTCGCAAAGTGGCGCAATGCAATTATTGTGCCACTTTGTAAGTATGGCGAGGAAGAATGGACTACTTAATGCCACATTAGCGTAAAAATAAATGACACTAGTGTGCACTAAGAGGGGTTAGGGCCTTGTAAATCTGGCCCTTAGTTTTGTTTGTGATGAGGGGGATTGGAATCAAGTGCTGCACAAGAAAGTATCTGGTTGTTTTCATAAAAATGGCTGTGCTAAACTCTCCATTCTCCCAGCTTTCAGAAACCAGCAGAGTTGAATCAAAACATTTCTTTTACCACAGTTTTTTTTTTTTTTCTAAGAAGTAGCTTATTTTTCCTAATTTTTGTACTATCAACCTACTCTCAGTTTATGATGGAAACAGGTGCGAAACCCATTGGTGATCTCGGAAAGCCACACATTTGTTAAATGTAGACAGCATTCTGATTTCAGCAAGGGGTCATTTTATTAAATCACTTAAGACATTTCCTAAGAATCTAACTGTTTGAAAAAAATACTTAAAGAGAGTAGGAAAAACAGTAATCTGTGACAACCTTTTCACCTGTAGCTTCTTGTCGTGATGGCTGATTTACAAAAGCAATACGCCATACATCTGACTAACCTTTCTGGTCACTGCCAAGTATAGGATTGTAGGTTTTCCAAGAACAGGCAATCCCAAGAGCCAACAATGAAGCTGCACCTTGCAATGATTTTTCATTGTGTACAGGCTGTTCAGCAATTCATAGGGTAAAATATGAAGTATGAAAAATGAGTATGAAGGAAATTAAAGTATTTCTGAAATATACACAAAATATTGAGCTTAGGAACAGTGGTTATTTGTAAACCTGCTAATTTGGGATTCTCCATACTATCATGTGATTCAGACAGCATTTTTCAAAATGTTTTTTTTTTCTTGCAGGTTTACATTTGGAAGCGACAAATACAGGGAACTGCAATTGGTAACAACAGATGTTTAACTATTATGTATTCCGACATGCCTTGATAAAAACAGTACCAGGCTTGTATGACTTGGCCTAGCACCTGCACACAAAATGGCCCAAAAGCTGACCTGCAGACTTCAAGTTTCACACAGAGGAATTCACACTTTTTTAGCAATGTGGGTAGCTGTGGATTTTGTGCCCTCACTCAGCTGCCACCAAGGGAATCTAAGCATACCCAGACAGTTATGAAAAATAGGGGACATATTTATAGTCATGTGAAGCAAGGCAGCAAGTCCCCTTGCTGCACTTTGTCACAAGGAAAGGGCAGGAATAAGCAGTATTTATCTCAATACGGCACATTCCTGTCCTTTTCCCAACACAGGCCCACAATGGGCTGCCTAGCAACAGTGCAGGCACCCTTGCGCCATGGTGCAAAAATGCCTTTGTTGCATGTAGGATTGTTTTGTGCACCTTCCTGCACAAAAACAATCCCCTGAGGCTTTTTCCTCTTTCTATGTAGCCCCCCCACCCAGCGTTCCTCCACAATTCTTGATAAAAATGGTACTTCACTTGTGTGGGTGGGTCTAGAGCCTGCAACAGGAAAAGGCTCAAAACACAATGTGAGCAAATTTCTGTAAGTAAATGTCTGAAATCTGCAGGGATCCATAAAATGCCTACCACTAAGCGTCCCCCAACTTGTCCTGATAAAAACGATACTCTACCCAGTGACAGTCCTCGCAGCTGAAATCCCTGGTATCTAGTGGCCATTCTGCCACCTTAGGGGCAAATTAGTGGCACAAACCCTGTCCCTCCCCTTGGGGGTAGAAAGACTGGATTCCCCTTTTTGGGTGGTGGTATGGACAATGCCAGAGTGCAACACCAGCACCCATTTTATTTGCCCTAATGCAAAATTCATGGTGTCTAGTGAACTTTCTACCCCTCCCCCTGGGGGGTAGATTTGAGCAATCTCCCCAATAGGGACAAACTTCCTATCTGCCACCAAGACACTATTGACCTTTCTGGGGTACGGGTATGCTGGATATGCTGCCCCATTCTCTTATTTGTTTTGGTGCCATTTGGAAATCCTTGGTGCCTAGTGGGCTTTCTCCTCTCCCCCTGTGGAGGCACATTGATGCAAACTTCTGATCTCCCCCCATGGGGCAGAAAGACTGTTGCACCCTTTAGGTGTAGGCGGCATGGTAATGCCCAGGGTAGCCAGCCCCTGCCCCAATTTTTTTATCTATATTCCTGGTGGCAGAAAGCTAGTGCACTCATTCGTGGGTGGGGGCATGGCCATGCCCTTGGGGGCAGTCCTCACACCTAAATTTTCTTTGTAAATTGTCCTTGGTATCTAGTGGGCTTCCTGCCCACTAGAGGAGGCCGACTTGTCCCTCAAAGACTGTTGTACCCTTTTTTGGAGTGGAGACATGGCTATGCCCCCTCCCCTTTTTTATCTATATTCCTGCTGTCTAGTGAGCTTTCGGCCCTCTCCCTCCTGGGGAGGGAGATTGTGGCAAACCTCCAATCTGCTCTCGAGGGCCAAAAAGGCAGTTTTTGGAGTGTGGCATGGCCATGCCAATAGTGGACAGCCTCAACCATATGTTTGTTTTTATAAACACAATCCCTGGTGTCTAGTGGTCTTTCCGTCCCTGGGCGGTAGATTAGGGTAATTGCCCATATTCGCACCCTAGTGGAGGCAGAATGACTGAATGACAGACTAAGGGCCACATTCCAACCCTGGCGGTCTATGACCGCCAGGGTGGAGGTCGCCGGAAGCACTGCCAACAGGCTGGCGGTGCTTCCTCTGGCATTCCGACCGCGGCTGTAAAGCCGCGGTCGCCCAGCCGGGTCCGGAGGTTTCCCGCCGGATTACCCCCGGCTGGGAGAATCCATGGGGATTCCGACCCCCTTCCCGCCAGCCTGTTTCTGGCGGTTTTCACCGCCAGAAACAGGATGGCGGGAACGGGTGTCGTGGGGCCCCTGGGGGCCCCTGCACTGCCCATGCCACTGGCATGGGCAGTGCAGGGGCCCCCTAACAGGGCCCCAGCATGATTTTCACTGTCTGCGTACACTCTTCTTCCATTTTCTCTCTTTTGACTCTGCAAGACCAAAAATGCTCATACTGGCTCCTGAGATCATGGTAACAGACTTCAGCCTACTGGAGACTTCAAATTATCAATATTTTTTTAAATAAAAATATGATTTTACAGGTTAACTTCAAACTATTTGCCTTGCACAGTAAGAATAATAATACACATGGCATCATCAGTATCACATGTAAACAGAGGGAGTCCCACAAAGTAACCCCTTACCCATGTAAAAAGTTCCATAGGTGGCATCTAAGTTGCCAAACCATGATAGTTCCGCCATTTCTTATAGATTTGATCATATTTACGTAGACACTCTCTAGACTCATAAATCATTTCTTCTATTTTGCCTCACCAATCCATTCCCCTAGTCCACATTTCAAATGAAGGGACTACAGAAGAGGCCCTAGTGCAAGCTATATCTTATTTAGCCAGTAGCGTACCCAGGACCACCAAAGTCCTGGCCTGCCTAGTTCATCCAAGATGCCAAGAAGAGTAATTTTCAGATAGGCGGCAATAGTCATATCCACCACAGCAGAAAACACGGCCAAAACAGCTGTCCAGAACCCGAGTATCACTAGGCACTGCCACACAACATGGAAAAAAATCCAGTGGAGTTCTTACAACCTATGGCACACTGGGGAGTCTATCAATTCTGCTTTCAACAAGTGGAGAGAGGTCATGTAGGCATAATGGAAGTATTTGAATTGTATAAAGAAGAATCTGGCCAAAATAGTTAACATGAAATGAGCCATAGAGGCATCTTGCCAATCCGCTTCATCCAAAGTTCCCACCCAACCCTCCCATCATTCTTTCAAGGGAATCAGTGCAGTTTGTGAATGTGTCACCAGGGATCTTTAAATGAGGATACTCCGCCCTTGCCCAAGTGGTCCATGAGGATTTTGTTCTCCAGAGTAATATACTCAGGGAGACCCTGAAATTCATTGTTATAGTTATGCAGGGCTTGTCGGATTGTAGATAACAGTAGAATTGGGAGGTTGGCATTTGGAATTCTTTTTGGAGCTCATGGAAAGATTTCATGTGGTGGCCATCTTAGACCTCTCTGAGGCATGACATCCCAATAGAATCTCACCTTTTAAATTCCTCCAGGGAGGACACTTGGGCTGCCATGTACCCACGCAAAGTGAGGTCTCCCTAGTGAGTTTGTGATCCCATCCCAGCAAAAGGAGGGCTGCTCTCCACACCTTAAATGCCACTTGGGTTATCTCCAGGACATCAGAAGGAATAGGGGCACCATACAGGACGTGGAGCACAGCATCTAGTCCCAGTAGGGCCAACTCGCCTCTGTAGGCCGAGTCATCCCATCCTCGATGTAGCCAATCATTAATGGACAGTAAATGAGTCACCCAGTAATATAGTCATATGTCTGCAATGGCCAGGCCCATGTCATACATTGCCCGAGTGCACTTGCCTAAGGCCACCTTAGGGACGACCCGACCCAGAAAAATCTGCATCTTATGGCTCGGACTGAGTCAAACTGTGTGTGCGGAATGTGATAAAGATAATGTTTTAAAGCGTAGAGGAGTCTGGGTAAGACCATCATGTTGTACAAGCCAATCTTGTTCAGAAGGAGGTTAAGCCAGCGTGAGAAGGCCTCTTTAGCCCTGCGCACCACTGGGGTAAATTTCAGTCTCCATATCAAGTCCAGCTCCCAGGATATACGCACCCCAAAGTAATGGAAGCTAAGCCGACACACCAGCATTGTGGATTACCAAGCCTCGTCCCGGCCATTCCATTTTAGCGGGATTAAACAAGGATTTGCCCCAGTTGACCTGAAGTCCTAAAGCCTCTCCAGAAACGTTAAGGATCTGATGAACTCTGGAGCCAGTGTCAGCTAGTTTGGACAGGGATAAAACGACATTGTCCGTAATAAGGGCCATGTGGCCTGCCATTGCCAGCCCCCAATCAAATCCCCACACCTGGGCGTCACCCTGAATTCACACTGCCAATGGCTCAATAGCGAGGACAAACAAAATCAGAGACAATGGGCACCCCTGCCTGGTGCACCTCCTCACTGGAAAGGGGTCCAACAACATGTAATTAACCTGCACTCAGGCTCGAGTACCAGTGTCAAGGACCCTCACGTATTCCCGGAATCAAGGTCCAAGTTCCATGCTGCTGAGCACCTTATCAAGATAAGTCCAAGCCACTGTATGCAAAGCCTTTCCAAAATGTAATAACAGGAGAACCGCTGGACCTCATAGAGATCTGATACAGGAAAGTGCGATATATAGTTGACGAATACAGTGTCTGGTACCACGCCAGGGAATAAACCCATATGGGTGGACCAAGGCACTGGGACTGTTAACAGCCGATTAGCCAGAATCTTTGCATATACTTCAACCTCACTGTTAATGAGGGATATGTGCCAAAAAGAAATGCAAGTTGTCGGACTGCAGCCCGGGTTAGGGAGGACCACGATAGTGGCCTGGTCCATCTCTGGGGAGAAGTGGCTGTGGGTTACTGCCTCTGTATATAACCTGAAGAAGGGTAGGATCATGTCAGGGCTGAGCCTACAATAGAACTCCACGGGTCCCAGAGTTTTCCTCGAATTGAGGTCTGTCAGCACATCCTCAATCTCATCTGCAGTACTATTTTGGTCCAAGGCAGCTTTATTCTAAGGGAATATACAGGGCCAATGGAGTCCCTTCACCCAAACGGGTCGCCGTGGCTACGTTAGGGCAAACACATCAGAGATCCCCCTCAAGTCCTCCACCTAAGCTCCAGAGCTCCCCATAACTCGGGATATCACTCTGTTCTCAGCATGGTGTGTAGTGAGCAGGTGTAACAGTTTATTCGATTCACCCCATTTGTAGACCCAGTGTGTGGATGCCATCCAGTATTTGCAAGCCTCATCCAAACATATTTTGCATAAAGAAGTCCTATCCAGTTCTACCTAGAGCTTCTTCAGGGCTGTGAGTGTCCCTGGATCCCTGCAACCTACACGTGCTATTGTGGGTTTGAGCTGGACCATTCTAAGGTGTTTTTCTAGGTCGGCTCCTCTGATTAAGGAGCAGGCCACACCCCTCATATGAGCCTTACCCGCCTCCCACAGGGTCGTGGCAGAGTCACCAGACTCCTCCTTAGACTTAAGAAATGCTTTAAATTCGGTTGATAAATGTTCAGTGAACTGTTCATCCCATACAAACCAAGTGTAAAGATGCCAGATAGGGTGGTTACCCTCGGGGACAGGTCAAACTGAAGGAGAACCGGAGCGTGATCGGATATCCCCCAGCGCAGGATCTGGGATCCTGAACTTTGAAGGAGGTCAAAGGCTGGAAGAAACAAATAGTCAATACAGGTCAGGTAGCTGTGAGCAGCCGATGCATGAGTGAAATCCAGATCACCCGAGTGCCATACCCACCACTCTGAGGCAGAGTCCCTTCGACCAGTGGTGGTTCGCGGGGTGGCACACGGAGGAGGAGATAAAAATTAAATAAGAAACAAAAATACTTACCTCCTCACCGTTCTGCCGCTCCGCTCGGCTCCTCTGTGTTCTTGGTGCAGGCACAGGCTCCCAGCCTGCCCTGCGGCCAATCCTGACGCTACTCAGAGCAGCGTCAGGATTGGCTGGGAGCTCCTAGGCAGACTGGGAGCCTGTGCAGTCCAGTGCGCATGTGTGTTTGGCCGGCCCGAGACAGCCGGCCAAACATACAGGGAGTGCAGAATTATTAGGCAAATGAGTATTTTGACCACATCATCCTCTTTATGCATGTTGTCTTACTCCAAGCTGTATAGGCTCGAAAGCCTACTACCAATTAAGCATATTAGGTGATGTGCATCTCTGTAATGAGAAGGGGTGTGGTCTAATGACATCAACACCCTATATCAGGTGTGCATAATTATTAGGCAACTTCCTTTCCTTTGGCAAAATGGGTCAAAAGAAGGACTTGACAGGCTCAGAAAAGTCAAAAATAGTGAGATATCTTGCAGAGGGATGCAGCACTCTTAAAATTGCAAAGCTTCTGAAGCGTGATCATCGAACAATCAAGCGTTTCATTCAAAATAGTCAACAGGGTCGCAAGAAGCGTGTGGAAAAACCAAGGCGCAAAATAACTGCCCATGAACTGAGAAAAGTCAAGCGTGCAGCTGCCACGATGCCACTTGCCACCAGTTTGGCCATATTTCAGAGCTGCAACATCACTGGAGTGCCCAAAAGCACAAGGTGTGCAATACTCAGAGACATGGCCAAGGTAAGAAAGGCTGAAAGACGACCACCACTGAACAAGACACACAAGCTGAAACGTCAAGACTGGGCCAAGAAATATCTCAAGACTGATTTTTCTAAGGTTTTATGGACTAATGAAATGAGAGTGAGTCTTGATGGGCCAGATGGATGGGCCCGTGGCTGGATTGGTAAAGGGCAGAGAGCTCCAGTCCGACTCAGACGCCAGCAAGGTGGAGGTGGAGTACTGGTTTGGGCTGGTATCATCAAAGATGAGCTTGTGGGGCCTTTTCGGGTTGAGGATGGAGTCAAGCTCAACTCCCAGTCCTACTGCCAGTTCCTGGAAGACACCTTCTTCAAGCAGTGGTACAGGAAGAAGTCTGCATCCTTCAAGAAAAACATGATTTTCATGCAGGACAATGCTCCATCACACGCGTCCAAGTACTCCACAGCGTGGCTGGCAAGAAAGGGTATAAAAGAAGGAAATCCAATGACATGGCCTCCTTGTTCACCTGATCTGAACCCCATTGAGAACCTGTGGTCCATCATCAAATGTGAGATTTACAAGGAGGGAAAACAGTACACCTCTCTGAACAGTGTCTGGGAGGCTGTGGTTGCTGCTGCACGCAATGTTGATGGTGAACAGATCAAAACACTGACAGAATCCATGGATGGCAGGCTTTTGAGTGTCCTTGCAAAGAAAGGTGGCTATATTGGTCACTGATTTGTTTTTGTTTTGTTTTTGAATGTCAGAAATGTATATTTGTGAATGTTGAGATGTTATATTGGTTTCACTGGTAATAATAAATAATTGAAATGGGTATATATTTTTTTTTGTTAAGTTGCCTAATAATTATGCACAGTAATAGTCACCTGCACACACAGATATCCCCCTAACATAGCTAAAACAAAAAACAAACTGAAAACTACTTCCAAAAATATTCAGCTTTGATATTAATGAGTTTTTTGGGTTCATTGAGAACATGGTTGTTGTTCAATAATAAAATTAATCCTCAAAAATACAACTTGCCTAATAATTCTGCACTCCCTGTACATGTGCAGTGAGGGGGAGTGCTGTGCACTTCCCCTCAGTGCACGTCACCCCATGGGCCCGCCTCTTTACATAGTTTGTTATTTTTTTCTTTGAAAGGTTTTGCAGCTGCCGCTGCTGGCGGGAGGCAACGCTCCTCTGTCCTTATGGAGGATCCACCCCTGCATTTGACCAGTCTGTTAAACCCCAGCTATTCCGTGGAGTTAGTCCCTCAGGCCCTTCTCAATGATTTGAGTCCAAAATATTATTGAAATTGCCCCCTAATACCAACTTTGTCTGAGGGAGGGCAGCTACTAATTCCCCAAGAACTTTCAGCATAGTTTGGTGCACTCTGGGGGGACATATATGAATAGGATAGTTTACAGAATTCCTTCCAGTGGGCCCTCTAACAGATATATCTACCCTGGGAATCACGTGTGACAGTGGTTACCGCCAGTGCGAGGGACCTATGAGGAAGTATAGTGACCCCACTGGAGCACCTAACGTACCTGGAATGGATCACCCTGTTATAACATTTGCGGGCCAGAAATTGACAGTTGATGTCCTGGAAGTGTGTTTCCTGAAGTAGCACGATGTGTGGGGAATGGAGCTGAAGAAACTGCAACATGGCCCCTCTTTTAATGCAATCTGACAGGCCATTAACATTCCATGTCAAAACTGAGAATATATGAGTCATGGCTGGGTAGAGAACAATAAGTGTCAGTGTGCATATGCGGGTTAGATAGAGATCAGTGGTGACAGTGGAAGGAGCGCACATGGCAAGGACCACCGGCCATGGATCCTACTTGGGGGACTGCGTGTCCTGCACCTATCCAAGGTACATGTAAACATAACTAAAACATAGTAAAAAATACCCCTACCCCCCCAAGTCCCCCAACCTACACTTCCCACAAATAAGAAGCATTCCCAACATGAGATACCCAGGAATAACTAAGGGGAGATGACTGACGGATCCCCTGACCGTTGCTCCCAGAACTCCATTTAACAGCATCTGTGTAGGATTCAGCAGTGCTGACATGCAAGCAAAAGTTCAATACAAGAAGGGCCATTCATCCAGAGTTTGCATTAATGGTAGGGTCTGTGGCCGCTTGTTTCCCAAATGCGGCGTCATCCAGTCGCTGACCCCTCTCCCAATCTGAATCAGTAGTAGCCTCCTTGTCCAAATGGCCTGTCAGTCAATGACACAGCCGCTTCTGTTGGTGTTGGACTCTGGTCTCTTCTCCTGGTGCTGAGGATCTGTCTGAGGATGGTCAAAGGAGCTCCAGGGAAGTGGAGGGTTAGTGGCAAGTGGGCAACGTTCTGTGAGCCATGTCAAGGTCTCTTTTGGAGAATCAAAGAGGACAGTTTGGGGTGGTGAAAATTTCTTAGTTTTGCAGGGTAGAGGAGCATTTAGAAGATAAACATGTTCCACAACTAAGCCTTGACCTGGTCGAAGGATTTGCACCGTACCTGTACAGGGACACATCTGTTCGCACCTCCCCTATCTTAGTTACCAGGAGCGTTTTGGAATCATTAATGACTTGCAGGATGAGGGATGTGTTATTCTCAATCGGAGGGGCCCCCAGTCCGGACCCAGATGCGCCCACTGTGTTCCCCACAGTAGCTATGTCTTTACCCATCTGGGCCGGGCCCATCTGACCCTTGTCCCGGCCCATCCTGAACCGGTGGTGCTAAGGGGCACGTATCCATGATAATTCATAGCAGGCAGGGAGATGCCAGCCAACACTGGGAGACACAACAATGGTTTAAAATGTACAGGTAGGTAATGCCGTGAGCTGCAAAACTGACCCGCTTGTGCCGGACGTGAAGCCCGGACAGAATGAGCAGTCAGCATCAGTCCCAGGCTCAGTTTCAAAGGCATGCTGGGTTCCGTGCAGCGTGGTTGTGAGATAAGCCTCCATCGCATTGGGGTGCGACCAGAGCAGGGATCCTCTTCCTGAGCCAGAGACCCCCAGATTCAATGGCTAATTAATGTGGCCCACCCTGCATTGTAGATTAGGGGTGCTGCCAATGTGCTGTCCAATAACAGGGTAGGCGGCAACAGGCCCAGCCAGTGCAGCACCCCCTGAGGGCATCTCAGTGTAATGGCAAGGCTGCTTTTCAAATGCTGATATCTCTCCTGAGGTGCCCAGAACTTGGACTACGCTGCATCCATGCCCCCCCCCCAACAATCTACTTCGAGTCATTAAGTCCCTGGGGCCCAGGAGTACCCAAAAGCCAAATGGGATATGAGGCCAGTGGGCGGGGGGTACTGCGCCAGCTGCAGCTGCTCCTGGCTGGCAGGCTCCCAGCCAAGAGCAATTTGTGTCTGGATTGGAAAAGGGGGAAAAGTGACCCCGCAAACATACTTGCGGGCCTCCGCAAGATCTGGCAGCCATGGTACAGGCCGCAGCCCACGTGGACCATGCCTTGGGCCCCACAAAGTCAAGCGTGGTTGGATAGATCCTTATAGGGGGGGGACCGCTGGGGCAGTGCGACTGACAGACACACCCTACTCACTGCAGTCTCAGCGAGGCAGAAGCAATCAGCCCGGGATTGCCATGTTGGAGGCAATGGACCTCAGGCCAGAGTATTGAGTGATGGCCTGGGGCCACGAAAACAATTCCAGATCACTCTGGATGATCGCCACTTTCCACCAGGGTGTGAAGGCAGCCCACCCATCTTTAGGCATACCAGTACCTGCGGAAGGAGATCGAGGAGCGGCACAGCCAGGAGCTCACAAACCTGCACCTGCCATCTTGGCAGTCCAGGCCATGCCCCACATTATCAATATTTAACCTCTAGTTTTTTCTTCCACAGCCCATGATTCTGACAGAGTCCTAGGGATAAATATGTGTTCAGTCATGTATTTTATTTAGAAATGTCAATGAGTGGGGTTGCAAGGCTTTTTGGCCACTAAAGTAGCTACAAATTGGTTGACAAAACATGACAAACACTAATCTTCTGCTTTTCAAAAGTATGGGCCTGATCACAAAGGTAAACTTAGACCAAAAGTCTAGGTTTAAACCTAAAGACTAACATTACTACTAGTAAATTATACTTTTGGTCTTAGTTTACACTTTTGGTCTACGTTTAGGCCCAATTCACTAAGGTAAACTTAGACCAAAAGTCTAAACTTAGACCAAAAGTCTAACTTTACTGTTAGTAAAGTTAGACTTTAGGTTTAAACTTAGACCATTAGTCTAAACTTAAACTTTTAGTCTAAGTTTACCTTTGTGAATCTGGCCTTACATTTGGAATTGATGTTACATGTTGCTTTATCCACTTATCTGTTAGTAGCATGTTTTAAACATGCACACGTTAAAACGACTCTGCTGCTTCGAAAAGTGTAGAATGATGTCAAGAATCTCACCCTTTGGTATTTTCTCTGGGGGCCAAAGTCTGCAAAGGGTGCACTGTCCCTGTCTGCACACTGGTGCACGTTTAACTTGTTACAAATGATGTGCTGTCCTCAGGGCAGTGCATTAGTGAAAGCAGAGCAGCTTTTTGAAGTAGTTGCTGTCTTTCTCAGTTTAGGTGGCACCATATCTGCTTTACAACGGCGGACAGAGATCTCTCTACAGGCAGTTGCAGTGAGTGACTGCACACCCCTGCAAGGGGATATCTGAGGGGTCAGTGGGATCCCCTTTTTCGCCGTTTCAGAGGTCGCCCTCGGGGGAAGAACTATCTGTGCGCCTCCAGGCAGGCTTTTTGCCTCTGTGCCTGGATCCACAATATGACAAAGATGCAGGGGTGCAGTGCTTCCTCCATTAGCATGGGACCAAACCCCCTTCTGAAATACCAAAGCATGCCTGGGACCTCATGGGCGCGTGCATCTGCGTTCTGGCCCCCATGGCACTTTGCGTAATATAGCCCAAAGGTTTCTACAGCTTAACACGTTTTGAAATCAATATGAAGGTTCATGCTGAAATGTAAAAACAATGTAGGGGAATGGAATTTGCATAATTTTTGTTAGTTTGAAAATCTGTATTGGATGTTACACACCCTTTTTCTAGGTTGTTAATCACCAATGTTGGTTGACATTCATTCTCATTCATGATTAGTCGTTTTTCTCATTGCCACAACTCAGTCCTATCTCATTTGAAGGATGACTTTGCACTAACAAACAGGTAAAGGAAGAATTGCCAAAATGTACCTTCCATCTTAAGCAAGCACTGGCAAAGCCAATAGGTCTCGCTCTTCGGTCTAATTGGCTTTGCAAATGGTTCTAGCCATGATCTACGGCATACCTGATGCTGTGCAGCAAGGCTTTTAGGAACAATTTAAAAAAGACGTGCGGCTAAATGCATAATTGTGTAGGTGCACACACTAAGCATGCATACGCCCGTAAATGTCACAAGTGCTTTTTTCTGTTTGCTGGTCTTAGGTGGATTGGTAAAAAAAAACATGGGTGCAAGAAGCTACGTGGGTTGGACAACACTGAAGGGGTAAGTAACATGGAGGTGGAAGCAACAGGAGGGGCAGATGTTGGGAACATGGTGGGCGCAGGGAAACAAATGGATAAAGGAGGAACATTGAGGGAGCAAACCAGAAAAAGCACAATGCAGAGGTGAGGGAGAAGTACATGGGTGAAGCCCACACACGCTAGTAACCTTAGGATAAAGCCAATCAACTGTAAGTAATGGCCAGGCTCTAAGCACACTGCAAGGTGACCAAGGGGCATATTTATGAAACGTGGCGCTGCCCTTAGTGAAGCACCCTTTTTTTTTGCGGCCCTTAATCCCCCCCTAACACCACCATGGTAGTGCCGTATTTATAATACGGCCCACCATGGCAGTAGTTAGGGTGACTAGCGACATAATTTTTTACGCTAGTCCGATACTTTGCAGGACTAGCATAACAAATTATCACTCTAACCCTGCAAAGCACCCAGAGGCCCATTGTAATCAATGGGAGCCTCGTTTTAACACCTGCACTTAGCAGGCATTGAAAAATGCAGGTAAAAATGGTGCAAATGAATCTCATAGATTCCTTTGCGCCATTTTATCAGCCTCCCTAGCGCTGGAACGCCACCCTTGCATACATTATGCCTGGGGCAGGCATAATGTGGAGCAAGGGGTTACAAAGTGGCGCAATGCATGCATTGCACCACTTTGTAAATATGGTACAGCGTTTTACCCTTCCAACGCCACATTAGCATAAAAAAGTACGCTAATATGGCGCTGGAATGGCGCAAGGGCTCCATAAATCTGGCCCCAAGTGTCGGCACAGTGCATGACCTAGGCAAGACCTAAAAATCAAGAATTAAGGCTATTCGCCTCCTTGAATCGTTGCAAAGAAATGCTAAATCAGACACCAAAATCAGCACTTTAAAAACGTTCAAACCAGTCCCCAGTTACACAGTGGAAGTGAACATAGCAAACAAGACTCACTTTCTCTAAATGGGGATACGACTGAAATAAGATTCTCTAAAGCATGAGGCCAAATGGTTTATTTTACCAATAATATTTTCACATAGATTAGCTACAAAAACATAAGACTTACATGGATTTCTGAAGGGGTACTTATGAAATACTCCAACACTTTAGAGTCTGCCATTTTACCCATAGGCAGCAAGCATCACTGTAAAGCACAAAATGAATTGCGTGCCCATAAATATTGTGACAGACATTACGAAAGCATACACAGCATGCACCTATTTGATGTACCTATCTGTTGCAATGTATATCACTCAATGCAGCCTCCAATATGTATCTTAACATTTAGCCACAATGGCCTTTGCGTGTAGGCGAGCATCCACAGAGAGGAGTCTATGAGCCAGCACCCAGTTTTAAATCATGGTCTGAACGATGGGCTTTACAGCTGGAAGCGTGGCTGTGTTTTGCTGGTAGAGGAACTGCCACCCTGGCGGGCTTCCCACAAGGGCACTCTAGATCCTGACCCACAGCAGAGGGGGTCTCGGTCACAGGGCTGCAGGTAGGCCCCTGCACCAAATGAAGGGTCAACTAGTTGTGTTCCACAGAGGGGAGTCCAAAGCCTCCCTATACCCTGTGGGCAATTACATTTGGTTACACCAGCCTAGGACAGGCGTCTCCCCAGATAAAGGACTTTATCCTTTTATCAATCAATCTTGTTCTGGCCTAGAGCCAGAGCTGCTGCCCAATTTCTCCTTTGCCAATTGCCACCTCAAGCCCTTCACATCCTTTAACATCCAAACACAATATCAGCAAAGGAATTCTACAAATGCACCACAAACAAACCTTATATAACCACAACAAAACTCCACACACCACACCTAAACACAATTTTACCACAACTACAACACTATGGAACCTTCATTCTCACATAAAACACAACTCTGTCCTACACCACTAACACATACACACATCACCAACACAAAACAAAACCACATTATATATAACTTGAATGCATCCAGACACACGCTTCCCGTTCATACAAAACACCAGCTCTATCCTCTACTTGCTCCTAACAGACCCCGTTTTATCATGATGAAACTTATACTCAGCCTTCCATCGCACCATCCACCAACACCCTCCTCCTCTTTTTTCCAATTACACAAAGCCACACAATCCTTACACTCCACTACACATATTACTTCTTCCAGTGATCAAATCTAATACACTCATAACTCTTGTCCATTCCTTCTTACACACCACATACACTTGTCCCCAAAACACATCACCACCCCTGTACTATTCAAATACCACTCACCAGCAGTAACTCACATACAAATCCTTCACAGAAAACCACTACATCTATATCTCCTCTCACTACGCCACAAAAACTAAACAAAACACACACACCAGCACATCAAAATCACATACATTTTCACAATACGTCCCGTCACACCCACTCCCACCCTCATGACTACACAAGTATTACTAATTCTCAACCCACTTTACCCCAAAATTCTCATTCTTCACCAACATCTACCACAAGTACCCCAACACAACAACATTCATTCACTCACCTCTCATCCATTGTACAATTTATAACCTTAGAATATGACCCTCATACTCCACCACCACCTCTAACCCATACTACTTCAACCCTAAACAGACTTAAACAAAATAAACAACACACCGCTCTTCACAATTTAGCATACCCACAACAAGGCTACTCTAAAAAAAAATAACACAACTCACCATGCCACTCGCAACCCCCATCTCCACAACCGACACTCACAAATCCAACAAAATGCCTTATAAGCCTGCTGGACGAGGAACACAATATAGAAAAACAACACTATTATGACCCTCATGCAGTTAATATCAGCACTAATGACACACCTGCTACAAGTTCAAAATATACTGATCACTCTTCTACAAAACAAAACTACGCCACCACCAATATACAATCTCTGCCTACCTATAAATGCTTAATCACTCTCTAAAAACAAGCACCACATCTACAACCTACTCACTGACACACAACCTGACTTACTCTTCATAACTAAATCAGGATTGGGAGATGACAGAGCCCCAGTGTTGCACGAAATCGTTCCCCCAGACGATCAAACCATCACACAAAACCATACAGACAGACAAAAGTGGAGGTGGACTAGCAGTTATATTCAAACAAACAATAAATCTCAGCAAAACAGACATCGCCATACAAGGTTGTGAGGCCCTCATCACCAGATCCTATCCTACACAAACTTTCTCCTGTAACTTCCTCCTCGTTTACAGACCAGCACCTAGCAATTCATTATTACCAGACACACTTCTATACACAGGTTCAAACCTTACAACACTATATTCTCCATTATTGGGGACCTAACCATTTGGATTGACAAACCCATTATGCCGCACACAAAAGCTATCATCACTGGCCTAGTCGCATTGAACCTACATCAGACTGTACACAATCCCACACACATCGCTGGAAACATTCTAGATGTAAGTTTTGCAAATCCAGAACTAGTTACTGTTCAAAGCATCACACTAGTCACATGGTCAGACCACCATTTAGTAATTTTCCAACATAAAACACCACTGAACAACACACCTAAGACCACCTTACAGACATTCACATATCGACCATGGAACAAACTCAATTTTGATTATGTAGAAACACAACTAACAGCCAACACAGATCTAGACACAATAAATTCTATTCAAGAAGTCTATGAGTGGCTTCATGAAGCTTTGATAGCCTACTACCACTCAGAAAAACAACACAGGACAAAAGAAAACAAGCACCTTGGGAAAATACAGAACTAACAAAGATAAAACAACAAATCAGAAGGCTGCAACAAACGGCTCAAAATAAACAACATTCAAGACAAACTTCAGCTACGCAAACTTAACAGAATATACAAGTCACCAACCAAAAAAGCTAAAAGAAGGAACTACTCAGACAGAATTCAAAATGCTCTATCTGTAAATAAAGAATTTTATAAAATTCTCAACGAATTTGGAACACCTAAATGCATGGAAGCAACTCATCCCATTACTCAAGATTTCACAGACAAACTGCCAAATTATTACACAACCAAGGCAAACACATTGGACTCCTATTTAAGACAAAGGAAAACCACCAACACCAACCCATTCCCAAAAATCCCCTCCAAGAGTAAGCCAACCCTGCCTCTGCATTTCTTCAAAGAAATATCTCAAGGTGAATTTATGGATCTGGTCAAAGTACGCAGCCATTCTGGCTGCCCTTCTGACCCTTGTCCACCACACATTTTCAAGAACATTCTTCTATCTACCCCTGCTGCCACACTTGTAAGAAGAATCATCAATAATTCTTTACCTATGGGAATCTTTCCTGAAGACCTTAAAAAGGCATATATACGCCCATTATGAAAGAAAATAAACCTGGACCCCTATCACCCCAACAACTAGAGACCAATTACAAATGGACCTTTCCTGTCCAAACTAATAGAAAGATCAGCATTCACCCATATGTCACAATTCATTGAAGATAATTCCAGACTTTCAGACTACTAAACTGAATTTTGCCCAGGAAGAGGCACTGAATCTGCCCTCATCACCATCTGGGATGATTTTAAAAATACAAGAGACCACTATGGAGTTGCTGCACTATTTCTCTTAGACCTCTCAGCTGTCTTTGACACAGTTAACCATGACACCCTAATACAAAGACTACAAAGCCGGCATAGAGAGAACTGCTCTGGACTCGATCACATCCTACCTTCAAAACAGAACTAATGTCATCCATACTCTCCCTTTCTTGCCCAAAGCCTACTTCACAAAAGCATTGGCCCATTAAGTCTAAACCATCTCACCCATTCTTTTCAACATCTACATGATGTCATTACCAGCAATGATCAATGAATTTCAACTCACATGCTACAACTATGCAGATGATACATAAATACTCCATAAACTGGAAACTCACAAATCTTCAGTTGTCTCAGAGCCGTTGATCAGTGGATGACAGAGCCATCTGAAACTGGCCTAACGATTTGGGACCACCTCCCAAAGTATCTAAGGAAGTAATAAAGCTTAGAATTACCATGGACTCCAAGTTAACAATGAATGCTCAAGTGGATAAATTAGCAAAAATTGAGCTTCATCACCATGAAAACTCTGCGACGCATCTTCCTCCACCTAGAATTTTCACACAAGGTGCAGGCTTCTATCTCTCTTTTACTGTCTAAACTGGGTTACGCCAATGGCCTCTACCACGGATCATCCCAATCTACTCTGAAAAAACTACAAAGCATTCAGAACTCGGCTGCCTGACTACTCCAACATGAAAAACCACAAGCCCACATGTTCCCTGGCTGGAGGGCCTTAAATTGGTTACCGGTTGCCAGAGGATCCATCTTCAAGCTGCTTTTTATCACCCACAAAGCAATACATAGAGCAGGGCCACTTTTCATCAGGAATAAAGACACCAAGTACATTAAAAAAATAAACCTCCCTCAAGATTGGCACCCCACCTCAAAACACCATAATACAAGAAAAAGAAAATTGTTGGTACATCTTTCTCTGTTCAAGCAGCCAAACTATGAAATTCATTACCCCCAAATATAAGATGCACAGATAACTATCTTATCTTCAGAAGACTACTCAAGAGTTGGCTTTTCCCTAAATAATCACCATATTCAAACAGCAATGGACTGCATATCCCTCTGTATGTAAACAGTTTATAGTCTGATTACATATATATATCTAGATATGTGTATTTCTTTGTACAAATATGTATAATACCAATTTTGGCATAAAATATATACATACTCTTTAGGACAGTTTAGCAAATATATATCTTACCTACAGTTAAATGTATATATGTATGTATATGCCTGTGTAGGTGTATGTATGTGTATATATAATTATATATAAATATATATATATATATATATATATTTATATCTATATTTGCCAGTTGTAAAGCCACATGGTAATATGAGTTTTAAAGCACAAGTTATTGATACAATGCATACTCTGCACCTGTGAACAAGGCACAAGAGCCAAAATGCGTCAGGGAGATGTGTTGCAACCACTTTCAGCACAGAATAATATCAAAGTTTTTATCAGGAGTTAGGCTTTAGCACTTTTGTGTCTTTGTCAACGGGATACTCCATCCCCGTTAGCTCAAGCCGCCCTGCAGGGGGTAGGAGGCCCCTTTCTGATGGAGAATTTCTGTGAAATATATATATATATATATATACACACAACAAAGTAGCTGAAGCACCAGTTTGGGATCCATCCAAGTTCTTTATTTAAGAGTGAACAACAGCTCTCCTTTTCCTGACGACTTTCGGCTCCAACTGCTTTGATCACAGGTGAGACAATGCAAGTGATCACAAAGCCAGTACTTTTTGAATTCCTGATCATGTGACCTGATAATCACAAACTCCATGTCCCAAGATGCACCATTCAGTGTTCTTAAACTCTCGTACTTAATAATTGTACTGCTTGAAATAGCTTTATGGGCACCAAAGTTGCAATGTCTAGTAGAGCAGTGCTCTTGATTTAAAGTTTTTGCCCATATTGCTCTCACCACAAGGAGGTCTCAAACAGCTAGTAGGGAGGTATAATACCCCTCTCCCATCCCTTATATATGTGTCCTATATATATATATATATATATATATATATATATATATATATATATATATATATATTATTATATATATGTATATATATAATAATATATATATAAATATATATATATATATATATATATATATATTGCAACAGAAAGCCGAAGCACCAATCCACAGTAAAATCAAGCGTTTTATTTCCACTTCAGTGCAGCAGAAATTGTGAGTTCTCAATCCTGACGCGTTTCGGCTAATGCCTTGATCACAGGTAATATGAAACAGATGTACTTTCTCACAGTGTTTTTCAATCATCAGCACGTGGTTCCTTAATCTGAAATACAAATCCCATAATACACCTTAATGTTAGTTATTGCGCTGGACAGTACTTAATCTTTATATTGCTCAAATAGCGTAAAAGGTATCACAGTTCCAAGCATGTTATACAGTATGCAGTCCATATCCACGGGCTGTGCCAGGCACCTGTTTAATGTTAGTTATTGCGCTGGACAGTACTTAATCTTTATATTGCTCAAATAGCGTAAAAGGTATCACAGTTCCAAGCATGTTATACAGTGTGCAGTCCATATCCACGGGCTGTGCCAGGCACCTGCTGCTCCCAAAAATAAAAGTTCACATCGAAAGTCTGTGGAAAGCTAGGACAGAGATAGAATACCTCTATCCCATCCCCTTCTCACCTTCATGACACCAAATCTTGGATAAATGCCGGAATGTGCATGAAGTAGAGCGGGTCGGGCCCCTCACTAAACAATTCTAATCCAAAATTGCTCCGTACAGGGCCACAGACCCTCCAGGGCGGCCGCGGTAAAGGGCGAAGCATCCCAGTATTAATTGCAACAGAAAGCCGAAGCACCAATCCACAGTAAAATCAAGCGTTTTATTTCCACTTCAGTGCAGCAGAAATTGTGAGTTCTCAATCCTGACGCGTTTCGGCTAATGCCTTGATATGCATATATATAATGTATATGTGCATTTAGGTATGTACATGTGTATATATATATATATATATATGTGTGTGTGTGTACATTATTCTACGATTGACATGTTCGTAGCGCATTGCATAGTTTTTATAAAATTTGTTTGATTATATGCTTATGAGTCTCTGTATTTATTTTACCTTTCTCAATAGGTAAATATTATCTTAACTATCTATAAACATTTAACTATTGAAATATTGAAGAAGGATAAAATAATGTTATAAAAGTACACAAATAAATGAACTTCAAATATTGCAACTCTTGAAAATCTGTGTTTAAATTATATTCCTTACACATAAATTATCTTACTATGTAATCATGTATCTATATATTTAATACTTTAGTCCTACTGTACAAGAGGGGAAAAATTAAAATAAATAAATAAATAAAAAAATTCAATATTATTTTGAAAGCATTACTCTGACTCACTGTCAGCCTACACCTTTATCATTCTATCCTCTATCTCCACCCTCTGACTCAACCCATACCCATTTTACTACTATCTTCAAAATAACCCTCCTAGACTCTTCCCTCCTCTACCCCTTGTGGCTCACCCAAACCTCAGTTTACTACTAGGATCTCCCAAACAACCCTACTAAATTCTCCCTCTATTATCTCTCCTTTGACTCATTCCAAACCCTATATTACTACTATGATCTCTCTAACCCCTTTCTACAAACTCTTCTATCCTCCACCTCTCCTTTACACATACCAAACCTTGTTTTATTACAATGATCTCCCAATTAACACTTCTGTATTAATTACCTGATACCTCCCTATACTAATAACATACTCATATTTTCACATACTAGTTCACCACTAATCCTTTTGGGTTCCGGAGTATTGTTCTACTTGCAGAAAAGCACTTCAACGCTTTGTCAGGGGTTGTAAGCGCTATATAAATTCAATTACCATACAATACAATATTCGTTTTAAAGGTACCAGCAGCAGCAACATCCTCAACATGTGGATGAGTTTCAGGAGCACCACCATTTTTACCACCAGTGTCCATCTCCAGAGTAATAAGTTTAATCTGCATTGATAATACTTTAGCAAAATCCCTATTAAGTAATTAAAATGTTTTGCTTGTAATGGATCAAATGTGACAATGCTTTTATAAGTTAAATACAATCCATCTCTGAGGGCATGCCTTATCTTGCCGTTCTGACAGCAGAACTGGCATTTCAAACATGTTTTATTAAAAAACATAGGGTGCAGTGAATTCTGAGACAAAAGTAAGCATGCCTCGTTCTCTCAAGCCCATTCGAAGTGCTGATAATGATGGGAGTTACATGTTGTTTGGCTTAAAGGCTTATGCCTATACAGCCCACATGTTGTTTTGAAGACACGCCCCACAGTGATCTCATGTGGCCTGCTTTACACCATGAGTTCTGTGACGAATCTAAACACAAGCAGGGGCATGAAACCGGGTATTGTGACCTAATCCAACTATTGCTTTGGGTACAAAGTTTCAGCAATTCAAAGGAAAAAAAATAAGTTCCATATAAATGAGACAGTTGTGCCATAGCTGGCCTGTCTTTAACCTTTTTGGGTCGCAGCCTCCCAGACAGCAGAGCTGTCTGGTTTGCTAAAGACACCTTGGGGACTTTCAGAAAGTTAACCTAGGAATGAATATCGCTCATTGATTATTATTGGCTTTGTGGATTGTAACTCATGTTAACGCGTCAGACTTTAATAAGTACACTTACAAGGGGACGCAAATAGGTCGATGAACCTTTTGACCAACGATTGAGATGTTCCCACCATATAGGCCCTGTACCAATGTCGATCAATAACCAATTGTCAAATATTAACATCAATCATCAACAATAATCATTAACATTAGTAGTCAATAGGAGTCAGTAATTGACGCACCACGACCTTGCAGTCATGAATAACCACACCTTTATGTAAAAGTTAGAATATTTATTTCCTTATATTAACAATGCTAATGTCACGTAAATTAATCTCAAACCAAATGATAAACATACAGAAACAACACTGGCTGGCCAAAGCGGAGAAAGAAACGCAATCTAATCAAGGCTTGAGCTACTACACATTCCAAAGTTACGGTGCACATGAATAGCAAGAATAACTGCGCAAACGATATCATATACATTTAGATTCAGCTAAGAAAAGACATTTGAAGTCACTCCATGTATTGAGTTTTATTAGTGATGGATCCTAACTATCACCAGATTAGAAATAGCATGTTGGGCTTCATGCAAAACACACAAATTTTGAAAACATCTAACTATGGCTCTATCAAAATACTGCGGTTGGCACCTAGAAACAAAAGCAAATAGACATAGCAAACAACATTTTCGTTAATATATCTATACTTAGTATGGATCAGCAAGCAGTGTCAGTCTTCGTCCTCAGGACATCAGTCTGGTCAGCAAAGCATCAGGATTCACCATCAAAGTTCAGAAAAGGCAAAGGGGGTTATTCTAACTTTGGAGGAGGTGTTAATCCGTCCCAAAAGTGACGGAAAAGTGACGGATTTACCACCAGCCGTATTACGAGTCCATTATATCCTATGGAACTCGTAATACGGCTGGTGGTATATCCGTCACTTTACCGTCACTTTTGGGACGGATTAACACTCCTCCAAAGTTAGAATAACCCCCAAAGTCTTTAAGCATTAAAGTTAAGCACATCTCTTTCAACAAGACGCTCAAGAAAATAATGGCAGCCTCAACGGTCTGATAGAAAATGGGCAAATGCAGTTACAAAATGTCAAATGCTGTCTTCTTCTTAGTGCAGTCCGCTAAGTTAGATTTCCTAAAACTACTTCCCAAGTCCCTATTGTTCGAGGGATAGCATGTTCACACTTGTCCAATAAAACTAAAACTTAAAATCTACATTTCTACTAGTACATGGTTCACATGTCGATGATTGGCTCCATTTATACTGTTCTCGTCCATCCGGCTCATCAGGTAACAATATTGTTGCAACTTATACTCCAGTCAGTATGGTCATTGTTCTCTCCTGAGAAAGTCAGTCATACAAATGTTACATTTACACTGTTGGATTCCGCAGGAACAGCATCTTCTAGCAAGCAGTTCTCATGAGAAAGACTTTTAGCTACGAGCACATTAGGTCAGCACAGTGGAAAATCACAATTTAATTATCTAAACAGCCATTTTATTAAGCGCTTAAGAAATGTAGCTTGACATGAGGCCATGCAACTAGGCAAGTCAAGGCTTTCAATTAATAAAGCTAGTACATAATGCATAACCCTTAATATGACATATTACTACATTAATAAAACATACGTTCAACATTTCATATTCATATTAATAAGCCATTAATAAGTACACTTTGTGAACATTGGCGGACACTCACGTGGTCATACTTTCAAATGTGTGCATTATTTTTCTCTAAATTATTATACGCAAATTCAGCACTCAGGATACATGGATATTCATAAATAATTCTGTTAAAAAATCCTGCTCTAGCAATCCATCCTCTGATTACTAAATGTGTCATCATACAAAACCTTCTCTCACAAATTTTTGCATCAGCTAAAATTCTGTCATTTCAACTTCAAATCTTTGTTCTCTTTTTAAATTTCCCCTAAACAATTTTTCAATGTTCTTTTATTCCCTCCTCTGATTTTCCTTTGTCTTCTTCAACTTTATTCTTTTACACAATTTGCATATTACCCATATTCCAATTAAGCAAACCACAATAATCAATATCCCTTGTATTATTTTCAGTAATATCCCTTTCCCAATGTTGCTGAGCCAATTTCCCACCGAAGCAAATCCTTTTCCAACTTTCTCCCAAACACCTGGTTCCTTTAATTCTTTCAAATCAGCACTATCATTAGTCAGATTAGTAAGTAAGCTTCTAATTACTTTACCATTGCCAGGAATGAACGAACAGCAATGACTAGAATTAAGCATTTTGCAAACTCTGCCATCCTTTGCTAAAAGAATGTCTAATGCAAGATGGTTTTGCAGAGTCATAGCTCTTTCAGTAGCTAATTCAGTATCTATCAGGAGCATAGCTCCTGAAAAATTTGTCAGCATGTTTTCCACAATAGTAGACAACTTTCAAATCTTTATTGAATTCAGAACAACTCCATCTGAAGGAATTATTGCTCTAAATATATCTCCCACTACACCAGAAGGAGACTCTCTCCTCTGTCTAATATAATGTAATTCAGTCACTTTGGGAAATTTCTTCAAATCATGTAGTTGAAAAATCTTTGGGAAAACTATCCCCAAATAGCATGTCCCGTACCATCCTCTTGGAAGATGGTAATAAGCATTAGGACCACAGATGTAATATATCCCAGGAATTGCTGGATCCTGTCCATTCAACATAAATGTCCACTTACTCTGAAACAAAAACACATGTCTACATACACTTGTTCCCACAAATAAAGTGTCAGTGCGAGATTTGGGCCTATATACACAAAGTTTCCCTGCGTGTTGAGCATCTAAAGCTGATTTTGCTTGTGTTTTGATTGCAGTATAAGCATAATCATTCATATAAGTCCTTTTCTCTAAACCCTTTTCTAATTTCTCCATCAATGCTTTTCTTCTGTTATCCATGTGATCTAAGAAGCTCTTTTCTAAAGGTGTAAGCAAGCATGTCAAATTGTTACGGTGAGCATAAGCAGTGCCAAATGTTAATGTAGGCTCAAAGAAACCTCTAACTAATACTACGTCATTATCCTTGGCTACTCTACTCAGATACCTAATTATAGGGACAAACGAAAACACCATGTCATGGTTGGAGTAAAAGTACTGGATGTACTCCTGCTTATAGAATCTTGTTAGTAACAGACTACAATTTATCCCATAAATAAGAGGCAAACTATGATAAGTAACTCCTTCTAGGACGGATGAAGGAATCTGTGTACACACAAAACAATTCTTCGCATCCATCGTCTCAGCATAATCACTCAGCAAGCGTTAGAAGACATTAGAAGAAAGTTCCCCATTTGCATTAGTACCCTAGTGCAGATACTTTTCATCAAACTTAAACTATTCTGTAGCAGCTAATGTAGTAGTAATTTCTAAGGCACAAGTATGATTGGCTTCCCTTTTGTCAAGAACAGTCATACCCACAAACAATATCACGAACAATATCCCACACACAATTGCCAAACCAATACTCATGTCTTTACAGCACCTATCCTTCCTACCCTGTTGGCTAATGTTACTTATGATCTGTACAGAATCAGAAAGTATTAGAGGAAATTAAGGAAATGCAGCAAAAATCAGAAACCAAACAAAAATCTTCTTTCAGTAGTTATTTACAGCTTTCAGTCTAACTTCCAGGATCCTTTGTCAAAAATCGGTAAGCGGCTTTTCAAAATCAGTTTAGCAGCTTGTCAAAGTCAGGTTTTAAAAGTCAAATCAGATTATCAGAGTTTCATCCGGTTATTCTCAACAATCTCTACTCTTTGCACCTTCTTAATTTGTCTTAACAGTTCAGTTTATCAGTTTCCTTCAAGTGCCAACATATTGACCTGCAATGTCTCGTTCAATACAAAAAGACAAAACTTCTTTCTGCCATTCACTTGTAGTTCATTCAGAACCTGCATATCTTCGACTTGCTATTCTCTTTCTTTTCAACTTTCAATCTCCTTGCAACACCACTTCACTCAGATCCTCTCTCCTTGTGTCTATTTCTTCTTTGATTGTTGTTTCAACTATTGCTTCTTCTCTCTTTGCTTGTGACGCCGGCCACTTATCTCCTTTCAGTAGACCCTTGATCAATGCTCCTCTCAGTGTTGATCTTGAAACTTCTTCTTGCTCTGTGGTGTTTTCTCTTGACGGACCTGCAAGTGGTTCAGGAGGAGTTAGACCACTCTAGCTTTCATCCACCTCAACTCCTTCACCCTCAGGGTCTGGCAATTGCTCTGTTTGTCTCTCAAAATCGTCTGCTTCTGGGAAAGCCCTCCTCTGAGTAGGCTCTCCTGCTGCCTCAATTGAGATAGGCTCACTATCACCCTGCTTGTTTTTATTTTGGATACTGACTTGCAGTGGTGTTGTAACAATTTTTGCAGTGGGGTGCAGCCATCAATGTTACATAACTGAAGTCGAAGGGATGTGAACATTTCAAGTGTTAAACAAAGACCAAGTGTAGCAAAGGAGCCATACCCATTTAGCAGGAGAGTGATAAGGTGATAGTATGTAGTCAGTGGCGCATTTAGAAGCAAGTTGTTGCAAATGTATTACTAATGCATGGTGTATTTGCGTACTGACATGTCCAACAGCACTTTTTCCATTGAAAAACAACATAATTCACACTGACATGCAGCTTTACTGACAAAGCTGTATGCAGTGCACAAATGAAAATATGTAGTAATCGAGTTCCAGCTAATATTTATCATTTGCATGTCACCAAATGAAAGATCTTGATTTGTTTTGATACTATTAAAATCCTTGTTTCCGTCATGCTTCTGAATTACAGAAATGTGCTTCATTTATGCTTTCCTAGCTAGTGATATGTTTTACAATATTTTTACTGTTATTTTACAGGTAATTAAAGGTGTGTTATAAAAAAAACTGACATCCTGCAGACTTTCCTTTCACACTTGCTTTAATCTACCAAGACTAAATGAAAGTTCACTAGTTAGAGATAAAAAGTAAACAATCTAAATGTTAAAAGAATAAACAGCAGTTTGTCAGAAGCCTATCCTGATATCTGATCTCTATCTTTGAGCACAAGTTTCTTTGCACCACTGATGAGAATGGCATTTCATCCTCATTCCAGTTGCAGCAGCTGCACATGTGCTCTGCAGCTAATCCCCTCGCGTTCTTTGTTAAACTGTTACACAGTCATATTCAACTCCTCTACCCCTGACCCCCATCACAGAGTAATAAGTAAGATTGTGGGTGGCGTGTAAACACAGGACTGACACAAAGGTAACAAGAGGTGGCAGTATGATGATTGGCTATGCTAGCCCAGGTGTAATAATAAAACTAGTAATGAGTGTTCACGTATTCTGAATAAGGGATTTGTGTAGAAAATATCATAATGTAGAAAAATAATGTACACATTTGAAAATGTGAATACGAAGAGTGGCCGCCAATGTTCACAAAGTGCACTTATTAGTAGATTAATATTGTGAAATGTTGAATATATCTTTGACTAATGTAGTACTATGTCATATTAAGGGTTATGAATTATGTCCTAGCTTTATTAATTGTAAGCCTTAACTTGGCAATGGTCTTGGCCTACTTGTCAGGCCTCATGTCAAAGCTGTATTTCTTAAATATTTAAGAAGTATTTAATAAATGGCTGTCCTAGAGAGCTAAACTGTGATTTTCCATTTTGCATTGTTTAAATGTGCTCACAACAGAAGGTTCTCATGAGAACCAAATGCTAGAAGATGCTGTTCTTGCTAATGTAACATTTTGTGTGTAATGTGTGTGAGATTGACTTTCTCAGGAGGAGAACAATGGAAATACTGACTGGAGTGGAAGCTGCAACAATATTGTTACCTGACAAGCCGGATGATGAGGACATTGCAGGACAACCAATCAATGACATGTGAACAGAGTAATGGTATAATTCTGATTTGGAATTTTAGTTTTATTGACCAAGAGGGATTTGGGAAATAGTTGGGTGAGTTTTAATTTAATGACACTGCACTGAGAGAAGACACCGTCATTGTTTATTTTCTTGCTGGCCGAAAGGTAATATTTTCTTGTGTGTCTTGGCAAGAGACGTGCTTAACTTTAAAGCTTAAAGACTTTGGGGGTCATTACGACCGCCAGGGGTAATGTGGCGTCCGTACCGCCAACAGGGTGGCGGTACGGAGACCTGTATTATGACCGTGGCGGTAGCGCCGTGGTCGCACCGCCGGGGCCGGTGGTTTCCCGCCGTTTTAGCCCCGGCGGTGATAATCCGCCAGGGCAGCGCTGCAAGCAGCGCTGCCCTGGGGATTATGACCCCCCTACCGCCAGCCTGTTTCTGGCGGTTTGCACCGCCAGGAAGAGGCTGGCGGTAAGGGGAGTCCTGGGGCCTCTAACAGGGCCCCGTGCAGCTTTTCACTGTCTGCACAGCAGACAGTGAAAAGCGCAACGGGTGCAACTGCACCCGTCGCATGGCCGCAACATCACCGGCTCCATTAGGAGCCGGCTCCTATGTTGCGGCCGCATCCCCGCTGGGCCGGCGGGCGTAAACTAGGTTTGCGCCCGCCGGCCCAGCGGGGATGTTGTAATGGGCACCGCGGGAATGCGGCCGCATTGGCGGCCGCATGGCGGTTACAGCTTGGCGGGCGGCGGAAGCCGCCCGCCAATGTTGTAATGAGCCCCTTTGTGTTTTCTGAACTTTGATGCTGAATCCTGATGCCTTGATGATCGACTGATGTCCTGAGGACGAAGACTGACTCTGCTTGCTGATCCACACTGAGGATAGGTATAATGAATTAGATTGTTGATTATTATGCATTTGCTTTTCCTTTCTAGGTACCAACTGCACTGCTTTGATAGAGCCATAGTTGGATGTTTTTTCCAAATTTGTGTTGCTAAATTGTTTTGCATGAAGCCCAACATGCTGATGCTAATCTGATGTTAGTTAAGGATCCTCACTAATGAAATTATGTTGATAGGGAAAATGCTTGATGAATTTCTCTGCTGAATTCAAATGTATGTAATCACTTTGACGAAGATGACTTTTCTATTAATTTGCATCGTAACCTTATAATGTATTGTAGTTCAAGCTTTGATTAGATTATGTTTCTTCCGCCGCTTAGGACAGCCAGTATTGTTCCTGTATGTATTTCATTTGATTTTGAGATTAAGCTACATGACCTTAGCATTGTTAATATAGGGAAATTAATATGCTAACTTTTACTAAAAGGTGTGGTTATTCATGACTGAAAGGTCATGGTGTGTGACAATTACTGACCCCATTGATTATTGATGTTATTGATTGTTGTTGATTATTGATATTGTGCATTGGTTATTGATTATGTACTGGAGCTATAGTAAGAACATCTTAATTGCAAGTCAAAAGGTTAATCGACCTATTCACGCCCCCTGTAAGTTTACTTATTAAGGTCAGACACCCTTTATATGAAATATAAAATGGCAGCTATTTCCACCCAGTGTTGTCACAGTAGGATGCACCTTATTGAGACAGAAGGTTTTTTGTCAGCACTCATATCCTTGCTATCTTGGTGATTCTGAGGATGATTGAAATGGCAGTGGCCTGGAAGAACGTGGACAACAATCGACAGATACAGGTAAGGATTACTGTTAAAAGTGGACAAAATGGATTTCAAGGTTCTAAAATCCAAAACCAACCGGACAGTTAATGCCCCCCTGGTACTATTTCAAGCAATCATCTGAAGCCCTCAGGGCCTACTGTTAGTCACCAAAGGTCTTATTTTTATGAATGTAAGGTAAAGAGTCTGTCTATTGGCTCACAAGACAAGCTTTCCTTTGCCTATTTATCATTGTAGTAGCATTATGGTGGAGGTACCATTTTGTCACCTAGTGGCACCGAGGGCAGCAGTAGAAATGTTGCTTTCATAGGGGGTCCACCAATCAGGCACGGGGAGCAGTAGGGGCATACACTATATAAAGGCAGCCAATGCACCAAACAGGGGCTGGATGTAATAACCACTAAGCTGGGTTTCACACAGATCCAGTCTGGAGAAAAGATGGGTTATCAATGTTATCAATTCCACCATTTTAATTGCATTAACACTGGCATGGATGTTTTTATTTGCAGTCCTCCACATATGTTCCTTAGTATCATGTATTAATGTAATTCAGTACATGACTGTATAACCCCGTACTATGTTGTGCTTTCATCTGAACATCAGTTTGAGCACTGCGATGAGTCATATCGTTTTGATATGCCTGGAGGTTGTCGGTCAGAGGGAGACATCATTAGAGATGCAGACTCCCTTCTTTAAAGGAGTTGGCTCTGCCTGGAATATGCTCTCCAAGGCCATGTGAAGCTAAGGAAAGGGGAGGGGGTGCATGCTTCTCACACCTTTTTGTCAAAGTTTGACCCCAGGGTGGGCTCCCAAGGGCCTTTAGAGGAGGAGGTCGAGGTGCCTTGTAGCCCTTCTCTGTATTTTGCAAAATGTAGGCCCCAAGGGTGGGCTTCGTGGAGCCTGTCATGGCTCAGGGAGGGGGCCACATGGCTCAGCTCCCTTTGTTTAATGATTTTGGACCTAGGGTGGGCTCCTCAGGACCTCTAATGGGTCAAGGAGGGGGGTGCTCGTCCACCCTCCCCATACATAATATGTCTAGACCTGGGCTGGGCTCCCCGAGGCCTCTAAAAACTCAGGGAGGTGGGGCTGTGCATACCCCTTCCCCATAGAGAATATATTTGGTTCCGGGTGTGGGCTCCACAAGGCCTCTGATGGCTCGGGAAGGGGAGTAGTGCATCCCCCTTCCCAAAAACATTGTTTCCAGCCTTGACGGTGGGCCTCTCGGGGAAACTGGAGGCCCCCCGTCCTCTTTATAAATACAGCCCCAGGGGTGGGCTCCCTGGGGCTTAAAGTAAATAAATGCGTCCCAGATTACATTTTTTTTTCAATCCTGCGATAGTCTTGAGGGATTGCAGCATTTTTTGCAGAGTTCTTTTTATTTTTGACCCTGGGGGCCCAGGTGGTCAGTGTATACCTACCCTGCAACCTTATATTACGTTTTTTAAACTTCAAGACAGGGGACAAAATGATGGCTGCTAGCAACATTTTTTTCATATTGGTGGCTGCCAATGCGAGAGCTCTCTCTTGCAAGAGTCTGACTCCCACAGAAGGAAGATGGCCCGAGGTAAATAAAGCTCCCTGGGCCAATCATAATGGTCTATTTTTAAATTGGCGCTCTCATGAGAGTCTCTCTAGACTCTTGTGATCCCAACCAGCCAGGTATAAAATCATTTTTAACCTTAATTTCTCAAAAACTACTGAACAAATTTACACCAAATCACAAAAGGCATAATCTGTGTACCAAGATTTAGCTTTCTGCCAAATCTGATATAATTTAGTTCAGCAATATTTGCTGTAGCAAGTCTTAAATATGTTTACAGAAAATGCATGGGGATTTTGCTTTTTGGGACCCTTTTTTTCTTGGCCCCCGCTTGACAGATCTCCCTGAAACTTTCTATGCAAAAAGTAGTCAAGAAGTAGTACCTTTTTGGAATGTTTCATTGGGGTTCCTCAAATGGTGCCAAAGTTATTAGCAAAACAAAAAATGTAAGCACAGACCTGACCATTACTACACAGTGGTGGCCACTTCTGGGTAATATGTGTGTGTGTTACAAGATATTTTCACAACCCAACTGTGTTACATACAAGCACCAAGACTGAGAACTATTTTGACCAGTATCCGCTGCTATATTGCATGCATAATATCACACGGCAATGATATTTCATCCCCTACATTAACCTAACCACATCAGTGAAAAGCAACTTTAGGTAGAGCTAAGAATATTAAAAATATACTTTGCTCCCATCGTAAGCATAGGTAAGCATAGCAGGTCTATACTATCTCTGTGATGTAGTAGAAATTGAAGTAGTGAAGGTGATATATAATTGTAGGGGGATTTTATAGTAAAACCCTCTAGAACTGATCAGTCAGAAGTTCTAGTCTAAAAAATGGACAGTGTCCAGTCAGCATGACATGGTAATCAAGGGAAATTAGGTAACCATTATAGTTGAATTCGCTAACTATGCAATTGAATTCCACAGTGTCATGCAGCTGACCTCATTTCACATTACATCAGAGATGATGCCAGGGACTTGGAAAATCTGAGGTAAAATGAGTCCACCTGATTCCAGCAATCAACATTTAAATTGAAATGATAAAGTAGATAAAGTATGTATCTAATGGCTTTTATTGTCTCGTCTAAAGAGGAGGAGCACTACCTGTGTTGAAAGTGTATTCTAATGACACATACATGTAAAATAAAACACATATTCCTTCGTCTTGTAATATTGATATGCTTGTTTCATTACAACTGCTGTTAGGAGTACCTCAGTCATCCAAAGTACGTCATCCACGGATTTGGGGTTCATTCTGGCTTCAGCTGTGAGACCCACTAGCATCTGTCCGTCAGGTGAGTATGCAATATTGTGTTGTAAACTATTATTTCCCAAAGACTTCACAATTACCAATTCATAGTGAAAGTAATTTTGCCGATATAGTCACTTTTTCTAAGCAGCTAATGTTGATGTGATATGTTCCCAACATAATTAGTGATGTCTGTGTTTATTTTGCATGTTCACTTATGCTGAACAGTAATTAAGGTGTCACTTCCTTGTGAAACTGCTGGATCTAGGATCATGTCTTCTGCCATACAATCAAGGAGCCATGTTCAGCAGCTAACATCACAGGATATCTCAATACCACACAGATCTGTGGCTGGAGATGGTCAGTGTGATTTTGCATTGCACATCTTTATTGAAAACCTCAGTGCTACAGTGTGAGTTGTCACATGTAAGTTAACACAAATCAGATCACATAAAGAACATGATTTAGATGCAAAGAAGAAACGTTCAAACTGTTGGGTTGTAGCACTTGATATACTATGACAAATACATTAAATGTTGCAATCTCTGTCGTTCAGGTGTTGGGGACAATGATTAGCTTGATGAAGCAGAACCATCCACACGTGGAGGGCAGCAGGCAATCTGGGGAGAGAACCTGATCCTTCTTCAAGCAGCAATGTCTGCAACCAGCAGTGCTCAACAAGATGAGAATGAGGAGGAAGAAAATGAGCAGGTACTGGTCGAAGAGGAGTGCCTGGATGATGGGGAGGGCATTGTTGGCCCAACGTGCAAAACACTGAAGGCAACATCAGGTCAGGCCAGATATACCTCCCATTTCCCTGCAGAGGATTGGCTATTTCAAGCAGCCAGCCAACCAGCCAGACAGTTCACCTACCCCAAAACAACCATCACTTTCTCACAGCCCTCCCATCCAAGGTTGATGTGTGATTCTCCTACACAGTCCTCCCAGACAGTGCATCCCAGGCCTTCTCTCAAGCATCTGAAGGACATAATACCCCTGGTGAGGAGCAGATGTCCCAAAGCATGAATCTCCTTCCCGCAGCCTGCCACATGCCATCTCTCCCCGTGCTGTTGGACCTAACCGTCATATCAGCAAGCATCCCATATGTAGGTGGGTGGCAGATGCTCATGTTGGCCAGTGGGAGAAAGATGTTTTCCAACCACGCCTTATGTGAGGCAGGACATTAGTGCAATAGGGGCTACTCTGTTTCCCATTTCACACTCACTACAGGGAATCCCTCAGATGATTGTCTGGCAGACCTGTGTCTTGGGACAGTATTTTAACATCTTGCTAAGACATGTCAAGGATGTACCATGACCAAATATCAATCTATAAGGAAGAGAGCACAAGACACCAGGTCTTGGCCATGGAGATGATGAAGGGTATGTTGAAAATGTTTCAAAGTCTTCCTTCATGGTCAACAGATGGAAGGGACTCAAGACACCAACCTACACCTCATCCCACCCAGCCACCTGTACCACCACCTGCACAGGCACCCCCAACCTGCACAGGCACCCCCCCCGCATAGACCTGTCCCCCTGTGCAGACCTCCTCCCACCTAAACAGACAGTCCACCTTACAGGGACATCCCCCACATGTACAGGCTCCACATGTACAAGTACCCCCCTGTTCAGGCACTCCCCCACCAGTACAGGCACTCCCCTGTACAGGCACCCCCTACCAATACAGACACTTCCCCAATGAAAAGGGACCACTCACCTGTACAGGCATCCCCCATACCCATATAGCCCGCCTCTACCTGTACAGAAACCCACACCAACTGTACAGGTCCCACCCTCCTCAGCTGAGTAAACTAACTCACCTGCACTTGCAGATGCTGCACACCCATCAAAACATCAGCACCAACCCACAATGAGTACTAACTCACAGAGATCACCACCACCACATTTGTGAAGACGCAAGAGAGATCCCCTGTGACCACTGTAAATATGTAAATAGTTAACAGATATGTAAATAAACTTATATTTTTTAATAATTCAATACTTCTGTCTTTAGTTGATTAAATATTTGTTTATGGACAAATGGTTACTCTGGTTGTAAGACATATATGTGACTATAAATGTTTGTGAGAACTACATGTTGATTTATAGGACAATCCGTGTTACAAAGTATCATGTTGAAATCTCAGAAAAACACATACAGATGTAGACTTCACTACTTTGAATACAATATATATATATATATCATGGAAAACACAGGGCAGAGAGATGGTTTGAAATAATATTTTACACTGGGCTCAAAATCCTAGTGGTAAAATGATTCTGTAAAGAAATAAATGATAATAAACCGTGTTCAATGGAAGAGGAATAAAGAAAAATAAGCATTTTTCAAGCAGAATGGCAAAGGACAATTGAAGGGTGGTGGGCAACATAGTAGAAACACGTAAAGAAACGTCAGAGGCACCTGTCTATATACATGGGTTAAATAAAATGATGTCCACAGTCAAAACCTTGCCCCTAACCAAAGAGTCCATAGTCAATATAAATAATAATGTCAGCACCCCAAGCCATGTGTAGTTTCCCTACGTGTGTCCAGGTTTGGGAGAACCCAATCACTGGCCATCCTCTCTGTCCTCTTTGATGACTATTTTCACATCTGCCTCACCTGCGGACTCAATCTGGCTTGCAGATGCAGGACTAGACACCCCATATGAGCGTAACACACATGGAGTAGTAGGGGATAAAGAAAGGGAAGACACACTTGGGGACACAACTACAGTGGTCTGGGTGGCTCTTTGGGACAATGCAGACAATATGGATGCAGTGACTGAGGCATTGAGTTTTTCCAAAAGTCTGAAATGTGACTCCCAGAAAAGCAGACCTCATCTCTGATCTCCTGTAAGCACAGTCTGGACATATTCACCTGCCACTATCACTCCCTGTGGTACAGCCACAGGAGCAACCACACAGGTTTGGGATAAACATGAGCGCTCTGAGATATCTGGGGCAGATGTCTCCCCCAGCTCTTCTTGGCAAGCACTTGGAGGGGGAGTAGTAGCAGGAGGGTGCAGCTGGAGGTGAGGCCTGCTCAGGGGTCACCATTTCGATTTCTTGCTCTTGTGGGTTGGGAGAGATTCACATTTATCATCCCCTGGCTGATGATGTCCCACCTAATGTCCCCCTCTTCGGGCTCCTCAGCCCTCAACTGGACTGTTAATGTTAATGGCAATGTAGTTGTCTGGGTGGGCACACTACCCCTGCTTGTTGCTTGGTCTCCCACCTCCCTCTCCTCCTTGCTGGTGGGATCCAGAGAACGTGCTTGCTGACTATGTCCAGCCTGCTATGCCTCATATCCGTTGTTTGTAACGTGATTTTCCTAAGGTTTATTGGAATATTCCATGCATCCACGTGGGACACATGCCTCCCGGAACTATCTTTTCTTCCAGCATAAATACCCACTTTGAACCTGCATCAGCACTTGGCCTCATTCCAGACCTGCGCAAGCATTGTCCCTGCACTCACCTCCTGAGTTGCTCGGAGTCTCCAGCGTTTTAGTCTTCCAAGCCTCCCTGATGATCATGGCTTCTGCTATGCTGCTAGTGTTCTACAATTCCGCCTCATCTTGAGCTTCTTGCATCATGACCTCCTGCTATCTTCAGATTCCAGTTAAAGCACTAGACAAGGCTAAGTACTTTCTACTCAGGTTAGTGTGCACCAATCCATAGGTTAGCAGATATTTTAAAGACTGGTTCCTACGAAGGCACAAACATGTCTTTGGACATTGTTTGAGTATTTACCCCCCTAAGGCTCAGTACTCTGGATTCTTGTACAGTAGAGCTTCAAACTTTATTGTGCTCAAACAGAACGTTTGAACTGTGTTTCTTGACAAGTTGCACCTAGTATTTTGGAAGAAATTTCTAGAGCTCGAAATTGTATCTGAGTGTGACTCTGAACCCTGTACATTCTGGAGTGCCAGAAAAATCTCCAGTTTAATCTTGAAATGGTTTCATCGCTCTCTCATGCGATATTTATAAAGAAGTCTGTAAGTGTACATATTGTATAAACAATTAATAAATCATTCTAAGTTGAGGACCTATGGATAACCTTGCCTTTTGTTGTTTCTAATGTTCCACACCTGCAATAGGGGCAATGAGGTCTAGGTAGTCCCAATCCTATTAGCCAGTACACAAGACAGCAGAGCAGTCCTCTCAGTGACGCAAGTTAATCTCTTTTGGTTTTTCCCTTTCCTCCCTTCCCCCTACAGGCAGTGAGCGAATAAAGGTTGACCTTGCCTTTATTTAGTCCCCGCCTCAGGAGGGATTAGAGGTCCAGCATCGTCTCTGTGGCTGGAACCAGGAAAGTGTGTGCCCAGCATCTTGTACCAACTTCTTTGTATTCCATTTGGCTTTTTTTTTACCCTTAGTGTTTCAAAAAGGTAATTAATTCAGTAGAGGTGTTCTATTGGTTACTTATATAGCTGATATTCTGTTAAATTATCATGAGCAGAAGGAGTTAATGAAGCATTTCAATTGGATGGAGCATCTCCTAGACAGTTTAGGTTTTATCATAAATGTGGAGAAATCTATTTTTATTCTAACCAAAATGTTAAGAGATTTTGAATTTTCAAATGGACACTTCACTGGCGAAGTTGTTTCTTCCACAGAAGAAAATGTCAATGATAAGTTAAGAGATTGCTTTAGATCTGTCAAAAGACCGGGTCAGGGTAAGAGAGTCAGCATGAATAACTGGCCTTTAATCATTGTCTAAGCAGACCATTTTCCAGGGCCATCTGCAATACAGAGCATTGCAGTGGTTAAACCTTCAAGTTTGAGGGAAGGTCTAAGTTATGCAGACAAAATGCTTGTCTCTTTAGAGGCAAAGGAGGAGTAGAAATGGTGGTTAGACAACTGAGGGGTGTAAAATGGCAAAGCTTGTCTGAACAGCTTAGAAACAGGAGTGAGTTGGTTGAGGGAGGAACATGTATTGGATATAAGTTGTTTAGCAAGTTTAAATGCTTTGATGCTCTTCGAAGAAATACTGATTAACATGGACATGTTGGCAGTAACCTATATAAATCATGCAAGGGGAACAGGTCAAACAGACTTAGCCAAAGAGTTGTGGCATTTTTGTATGGAACAGAAACTTTAATTTGAAAGCAGAACACTTACCAGGGATGGAGAATCAGGTTGCGGATTGGAATTTAAGACATCTCAGGGACTTAATCGATTGGAAATTGAACCCTGTTTTTTTTCAGAAGAATAGTGAAGGTATGGGGTCCCATAGAAATAGATTTATTTGAAAGCGAATTAACTTTTTGAGTCAAGAGGTATTTCAAAAGGAAAGCAGAGTCCAAAGCAACAAAGGTGGATGTTTTTGAACAGAACTGGAATCTAGAGAAGGGTTATGCTGTCCCTCCATTTCTTATGATACAGAGAGTGTTGAGAGAGAAATGCAAAATTATTCTAGTGACTCCCTTCAGGGCATCACAGGCATGGTTTCCATGGATGAAGGAGTTAGCAATAGAGAAACCCTTGTTGATTTCAGTGTTGCAAGGTTTGTTGGTTGGCATGGACAGGGAGAAAGATTCTTCAGTAATAGAAGGGAAGTAGAACCTTTTTGCTAGGAGAATTCAGACAAGGAGATCTAGCAGATACTCAGGACTTTCAGGTAAGGTTAAGGAATTATTGGAAGAACTATGCGGTCCAGGAACAAAGAAGCGGTACAGAGGAGTTTGGAAAAATTGAGTGGTTGGTCACTGTAAAGGATTTGGATCCTATGGAGGCTTCTGTAATAGAACTGGCAGAGTTATTTCAGACAGGTCTGAGTTAAAGGACTATAAACTGTTACAGGTCAGGAGTGTCAGTAAGACATTGCTTTGTCAATGGTTGTGCAATAGGTAATTATGTTTTAATGTGAAGAGTTATGAAGGGGATTTGACTAAAAAGATCTCCGAAATAACATTTTGAAAACTTACGGGTATCATTCAGAGGAGGGTTTTCTTTTAAAGCTCTCTTGATGTGCAAAAGGCATTATATCACAGATGGGGAACATTTTGAGATTTGGAAAATAACTAGGACTATGTTGAATAGTGTTTTTACTTATTGTTTGTGATTTGCACAAAGTTATGTGTGGTGAACTGTTAGAGACCATAAGAGGAAAGGATGCCAGAATTCAGACTGAGTGGTAAAGAACAGTTGTTAATTTCATACGTGAAACCTTTCAAGGTAATTTTAACAGATACAATAGAAAGATGGGTAAAGACAGTAATGAAAGATTTATGTGCAATTGTGACAAATTTTAGTACACATTTGTCAAAGGAGCAAGGGAGGTTTTTGGGTCAGAAGGAAGTTTGAATGAGAGATTAAAAACAGCAGCCTACATTTCTTTAATGAAATCTAGATTCTCTCTTCATGATAATTGGAGACTCACCATTCTAGGCCCTCGCCCATCTGATACACCCACAACCCCATCCTAGGCATCTTCAACCTCTCAGATGACTCAAGCAACAATAAAAGTCAACACTTTTCGCAACCTTATAGACACAATGGTACAGCATGTCACCCAACAAACACATTGTCAAAGCCACGTTGTGAACCTTGGCTTCTCAACATCACGAAATACCTAATGCAAGCCTCCCATACCCCTTCAATGAACCAACTACGTCACCATCCACATCACCATGTGCAGCACCCAGTCAACATGCCAAGGACAACCCATCAGAAAATAACAAACAAAACCTCAAACCCTTCAAAGACTTCTCCATCAATAACCTAAAGCTCTGATTTATCTCTTGCCCTGCCACCTCCACATTGAAGGCCAACAGTCTTCTAAATGACTTCAACACATTCCTGGAAAATCACGTGAATGTCTACTTTCCAACTAAAACACATGTCTAAGCCAAACACTTCAGCATCCTGGATCTCCAAGGACGTTACCAACAACAACCCCTCCATCCATAGAAAGCAAAGAAAATGGAAGGAAAACAGAGCCACGGACAACCTCATACTGTTGAAGTCTCTCAGTGTACTCATTAGACAACTCATCACACGAGCCAAATCCAGGTACGAGAGAAACATAATCAAACAAGATGTCAACAGAAGCACAAAGCTCTTCAAGATAATGACATATTTCATAAGACCTCTACCTGACCTTCTTATCCCAAACTCAACAGAGAAGTGTGATGTGAACCTCTTCTTCAATGAAAAATAGAGGATCTGACAGCACATATCCAAATCCATGTCTGTTTCTCCTCTGATACCCACTCTCCCAGACACTCTCCTACAGTGGCCAAACTCCATGATGGACCCCTTGTAAACATCCTACATGCTGCATCATGGCTCATCAACATCCTAAAGAAATATGACTATTACATCCCCACCATGATAGAACTCCCCTGGCTCCTTCTGCTGGCCTGCATAATCTTCAAAAACTGCTGCATCAACTACAGAGCAATTATGATGGATGAGCTTTTGTATTTCATTAACAAGAGCCTCATTTCCAGTGTCTCTCTGCCTATAATCAGCTAGGATACCATCAGACTGGAGATGAAGAAGTGCAAAACAAAAAAAGGACCATGTCTTCTCCAACTATGCATCTAAGACCTAGAAGAACATCCCCATATCCATCAGGACTACCCCTATCCTGCTCAATTTTAGGAAAGAGCTACAGAAATACTTCTTTAAAGAACACTACATCACAATGCAGTAACAAGAAACAAACTACCTCTCCAATCACAGTCACTGTATCTGTGCCTGAAACTTGGCACAGCACTCTGTTGCCTTTCGGCAAGGTTTGCAGTAGACGAATGCTGCACACATACATACATGCATACATTAACTATTTTATTAAACAAAAAGGGGCTTGCTTGACATTTCTACTGATCTGTAGTATTTACGAGTAGTGTCGGTTTCTCAGTGCTAAGATTCCAGCTGCCTAGCAATTCAAAACAGAAGTTTGTTGTCAAATCGCTGGAGATGTGCCACTACTGGTAAATGTCAGGGCTTAGCGCACAGGAGAGGTGCTTATTGTAAGAGATTTGTGGATATAGCGCTGCTGCAAGAGCAGGCTGCAGTACAAATCAGTATAAAAGTGTACTGTGACGGCTCTGTCTATGCTTCAGTACTTTAGACTCATATATACTGTGGGCTAGCATTGAAATGCTTTGTAAGTACTCTGGATGTCATGGAAATAGGACAATAGTACAGAAATACAATCAAGATAGTTGTCATTTAGATGTCTCCATACTTGTATGGAGTGAGGCATCCAGTCTTGGATTATCCCTTGCATATAGGTACTTGTAGTTTTTATTTGACTAATTCTGGTAGCAGAATGCAAAAACAAGCTCCAAAAGAGACATTCATTTTGCCTGGTGTGGGACATTTAGGGTCTAGTTGCATGTGCCCAGCTGCACAGGTGCTCATTCCTCATCTCTGGAGTTAAAAGGAATCCCATTAACTCCAGATGCCCTGAATCAACAAGTATTCTGGGTTGTACCATGAGTATATAATGAGTAGTGGAGATTTGCCAAGGGAAACAGTTGTTCTAGATCCGCTTCCCCTAACAAGCTATTTGGAGATTTCAATTGTTCCTTTTAGATTAAATCTTTAGGAGAAACATAACAGATCTGTGATGTTTCACTTAACCTTGTAATTCCTAGTTGGGCCAGTACCTCTATTACCAGCTCCATATGGAATTTCAGAGCACTTGTATGGAGGCTCTTATTAGGGTAAGGGAGTATGCATGCCACAGAGGGGTGGGAGAGAGAGAATTTTGAGATCCTTCATGAATTAGTCACTTGAGATAATGGCACGCTCTGCTGGATTCCAATGTGCATTTTGGTACTTGAAATTGTGTTTTACATGGTTATGAGTTCCTAAGTACAAGGAAAAATGAGGTGTGACTAACTTGTTGATGCCAACAAATGTACAACTTAATAGATCCGGTTGCCCTAACAAGCTATTTGGGGATTTCAATTGTTCCAGTGTCTCTCTGCATATAAACAGCCACGACACAATCAGACTGGAGATGAAGAAGTGCAAAAAAAGGACCATGTCTTCTCCAACTATGCATCTGAGACCTAGAAGAACATCCCCATATCCATCAGGACTACCCCTATCCTGCTCAACTTTAGGAAAGAGCTACAGAAATACTTCTTTAAAGAACACTACATCACAATGCAGTACCAAAAAAAGAAACTACCTCTCCAATCAGTCACTGTATCTATGCCTGAAACTTTGCACAGCACTCTGTTGCCTTTCGGCAAGGTTTACAGTAGACGAATGCTGCACACATACATACATGCATACATTAACTATTTTACTAAACAAAGAGGGGCTTGCTTGACATTTCTATTGATCTGTAGTATTTACGAATACTGTGGGTTTCTCAGTGCTAAGATTCCAGCTGCATAGCAATTCAAAACAGAAGTTTGTTGCCAAATCGCTGGAGATGCGCTACAATACTGGTACCTGGCAGGGCTTAGCGCACAGGAGAGGGTTCTATTGTAAGGGATTTGTGGATATCTCGCTGCTGCAAGAGCAGGCTGCAGTACAAATCAGTATAAAATGTACTGTGACGGCTCTGTCTATGCTTCAGTACTTTAGACTCATATATACTGTGGGCTAGCATTGAAATGCCTTGTAAGTACTCTGGATGTCATGGAAATAGGAGAATAGTACAGAAAAAAAATCAAGATAGTTGTCATTTAGATATCTCCATACTGGTATGGAGTGAGGCGTCCAGTCTTGGATTCTCTCTTGCATATAGGTACTTGTAGTTTTTATTTGACTAATTCTGGTAGAAGAATGCAAAAACAAGCTCCTAAAGAGACATTCATTTTGCCTGGTGTGGGACATTTAGGGTCTCGTTACATGTGCCCAGCTGCACAGGTGCTCATTCCTCATCTCCTGAGTTAAAAGGAATCCCATTAACTCCAGATGTCCTGCATCAACAACTATTCTGGGTTGCACCCTGAGTATATAATAAGTAGTGGAGAATTACCAAGGGAAACAGTTGTTCCAGATCCGCTTCCCCTAACAAGCTATTTGGAGATTTCAATTGTTCCTTTTAGATGAAATCTTTAGGAGAAACATAACAGATCTGTGATGTTTCAGTTAACCTTGTAATTCCTAGTTGGGCCAGTACCTCTATTACCAGCTCCATATGGAATTTCAGAGCACTTGTATGGAGGTAACTTATTAGGGTAAGGGAGCATGCATGCCACAGAGGGGTGGGAGAGAGAGAATTTTGGGATCCTTCATGAATTAGTCACTTGAGATAATGGCACGCTCTGCTGGATTCCAATGTGCATTTTGCTACTTGAAATTGTGTTTTACATGGTTATGAGTTCCTAAGTACAAGGAAAAATGAGGTGTGACTAACTTGTTGATGCCAACAAATGTACAACTTAATAGGGCATGGGAGATTCTGCTTGGGGATGGGTGACAGAAAGGAGGGTAAAGAAGAACTATATGTTGGAGATGCTGTTGTGAGTAGGTGAATAAGAGGATATTAACTTGCTTTTTTTCACACGCAAGGACACTTAGACAAGTCCATGCACCCAGGTGCACAAACACCAGAAATGAGCATGCCCTCCCTGAAAATCTTGAATTTCCATTAACTGTCCTGCCTCTTATGCACTGCTTTAATAGCTTCAACCCACACTTGTCTATTCCTAGCTATGCACTTAAATTCCCTCACGTTCTGGTGAATACCCACATTTTTACTAATTTAAAGCACTGCTGTAACCAAAGCAGGATCAAAACTCATTTGCATTGGACTTGGTCCTAACTAAGGTGGCATGGTGTGCAAAATAATGGGGCACTGAGAGGCAGCCTGATTAATTACCAGTGGCTGAAATTAGTTCAAGCATTCCATCCATCACTTCTTTGTATACCTCTTACCGTGTGTATGGTGAGACTTTGGTCCAATGTATACTGTGCATCTGGAACCAACCTATACTCGACTGATGGGCCCTAATAAGGTTGAAACTGGTCTTAGATTGACTTTGTTCCAGTTTAGGGAGCACTGGGCCTGGCAGTTGGGGCTAGAGTGTTCCTATTGGAGCAGGGTCAAGACTGGTTTGCTGAGATTAATTCATGCATTCAATCCATTACTTTATTATATACTTTAGCATGGAGAAACCAACACACCAAGTACTGGAGCAAGAGAGCTGTGGTTAAAACTGTATTTAAGAAGCCTCCTTTAAGTTCCATGGCCTTTATTTTTTTCTCATATTTTGTATTGCAGTGCAGCATTTCTAAAGCACTTTCTTCTTGTTGAGGTACTAAGTCACCCTCCAACTGTTCCAGTAAGTTGTTACCCGATCTTTCACAGCAAGGATGAGATAAATGTGTTGGTTGAGGTGTCATCTATGATTCCTGACTCTTTGTGGTGTGCATGAGGTTCAGAGAGTGTGCTCCAGATTTGGAGCATTGCCATGTTGCAATGTTTTATGCATGAGGCATAAAGCCAAGGGAATGCGATGGATCGCTTTGCAGAACCTGCACGCAAACCAGAATGACATGGTACTTTATCCCATAGATAATGTTCTTGGTGTATTGTGGTTTTGTGCACCTCAATTTTATTTGTACTGCGTTGGATGAAATCGCTGCAGTAAATAAATTAATTTTTAATAATAAGGACTATAATGTATGAGACAGCACACAAGGGGACTATTCTATGGAGCATTGATTCTACAGCTGGCCCGAGTCAGAATCTCTCCCACAGTGGACAACAGAAGGACTATTATAGAACTAAAACTAATTTTATGAAAATATTTGTACATTCAAGAAAAACTGAACAGGATTTCAAAGAAAGATGTTGCTTTTCCCTTTAAGTTTGCTGTTGTGAGCCCCCCACTGCATTCAAACAAGCTTATTAAAAGAGTCTGTTTCAGTAGCTGAGCACAGCTCATCACTTCCACCAAGCAGCAGCAACACACCGGCCAAAGGGCGTTTGTAAACACACACTGCAGGACTCCTTCTCTTTGGAAGGTCTGGGATAAATCTTTCGATCAATTGCTTCCTGCTGCTGGTTGAAAGGTAAGCTGTACTTCTCGGAAAAGGCTCAGTATGTTCTGCAGTGCGCAGTAGAGGTCGCTAAGGTATTCCACAGACCCCAGGATCCACCATCAGAAAAGTGGCTGGTTTAAAAGTGTGAAAAAATTTTTTGGGCCATATTTACAAGCCCCGTTGCACCACCAGAGCATCACCTTTTGTGGCACTCCACATTTTAAAAATGTACAAGGCGGCGATAAGCCACTTTTTGTGGCTTAACGCCTACTTGTAAATATGCCACCCCCCCCACGCAGTTTTCTGCAGCATAGGGGTGTGCAATGTGTGTTGTTGTGGGCATTCCACCGCAACAGCCCTTCCTTTTGACGCTGTCCCAGATTTACAAGAATCTGTAAATCTGTGGCAGCTCCAAAAACTAAAGCCACCCCAGGGGTGGCGTTAGCATGGCGCATCAAAGATAAATGCTTTAATTTCTCCTTGTTTTTGCTTTTTCTATGTGTGCTGCATTTTGCAGTACACATAGAAAAAGCAAAACCGCCATGAATGATTGTTTATGTGCAGGCAGGGAAACATACCTGCACATAAACAATCAATCCCCTCAATACAGACACCCTTGCACTACAGTGCAAGGGTGCCTGCGTTGGTGCTGGCAGCTAAATTTAGCACCGGTGCAGGGGGAAAATCAGGGGTGCACCATATTCTTGTGAATAAAGGGCACCCCTACATTTCAAAACTGGCACAACGCAGCACTGATGATTTTGGTACAGCACCATGCTTCGCCAATTTGCTGTAAATCTGGCCCTTTGTTTGGAATAACACTCTAACAACTTTAATGTGTATCGCTGCTCTTTTTAATAGCAGACTCGGAATATGTTCCACAAAACCCTTGCCCTCCCACCGTGTACTCTGTGTAGAGCCTCAGCCTCTGACTGATTGGTGTTGTCCACCACAGTTTATTTTTATATTTTAATTAAGGCTCCCTGGCTCGTAGAATAGGACTTCGAAAACAGCTGATGTGGGGGCAACTGGATCTCAGAAGTGAAATCTGCGGTGGTGAAAGTCAAAGGTGAAAGGCATATGGTATTTATTGTCCAAGAAACTGATATCCTTGCAAAGAACACCAGGTATTGAAAGCAGATAACTGGTAAGCTGGAGTTCAGGTGTGAAGTGCAACATATCTAAAGCCCCCTTTTTGTCTAACCACTCATTAAGGCAACATAGTGTGAGCTGCTTGAAATGTTGAACTACAATCACATTCGAAAGTGGAGATTCGCAAGAAAAATATCTGATGTTCAGATGCTCTAGTTTAAATTATGTTTCTTGCACCGTGGTCAACGTAATGATCAATAGAACAAGTCATCAACCAAAAAAATACAGATTTTACCATGCTGCGGTAGCAAGTAAAACTTGGCTACATATGTACAAGGTGGAATCTAAAATAAATCTATTTCCTCAGAGCTATTTACTTCACACCATCACCATGGACATAGGCCCTCATTACAACCTGGCGGTCGGTGATAAAGTGGCGGTAATACCGCCAACAAGCCGGCTGTAATTACCGCGCAATTATGACCATGGCGGTGAGAACTCAGACAGCCACGTTACCACACCGACCACCAGGGCGGAAACAACTGGCACCACCACGGTAGCCGCCTACAGGCAGGCGAAAGTCAATGTCCCGCCCGCCGTATTAAGACCCTGCAATCCACCACCTTTTCCGGGGCGGTACCAAAGACATCAAAAGCCTGAAATTGCAGCATACCTAGGACCCACACAGCCCTGCCCAGTAGTGGATGCCTACTAGCTAGGTAGGAGGAATATCACTTCTGAACCCTGCCATGGGACCTACTCTGCGATGTCAGGCCTGGCCTAGGGGCACCCACAGACACACATCTCTCACCCGGATACCACCCTACCATGCGTACGTTGTAATGATGGGCACTGTAGTCACCCCCTGTGGCTGTTGTGATGCCCTCAAGTGCCCATCCAGCTCTGGATAGACCACCGCCAGTCAGGGTTCGACGGGCACCCCTTCCTCGTTGGGAGGCCATCCCCAGCTCGGCTTCCACCATCTTCCGTGCCCAGCATCTCAGGTCCTCCCACCGTTTGCGACAGTGAGTGCTCCACCTGTCGTAGACTCCCAGGTTCTGCGCGTCCTTGGCGATGGCACACCATATACTCTTCTTTTGATGGGCGCTGACATGCAGAGAAAATACAGACAGGTAAAGGTATTACTCAGACCGTCCTGCCTGTTACACTCATGGCCCACCATACCCCTTCCCATCCCTATTTGCACAGACATGGCCTAGCACACAGGCTGCACGTCGCCCAGGGGACATACACCAACCCCCCCCACACGAGGCCTTCACACACACCAATTCATGCATTCATGCCCCATGCATCGTGCTTACAGTGTACTCATCTGTTGGTCTGGAGGCCCACTCAGCTGTCGGTACTGGGGCAGGACCCCATCCACCAGTCCCTCCAACTCCGCAGAGGTGAGGGCAGGGGACTTTTCCCTAGTCACATGAACCATGGTAGGTTCCAGACACAGGTCACAGCAGCACATACAGTGTAGGTCCTCTCCTGTTGAAGGTTAGGTAGCAAGTGAACAGATCGAAAATGGCGGTCACGTCCGCGGCGGTCCATACCATCACCCCCGTCGTAGATCACCATTGGCCACTGTACCCCATAGGAGCCAATAATATCCAGTGAGGCTTTGCACAGCGGTTCACGACCGCCTCCCGCAACAGCGCACAATGTCAGCGGAATTACCTCACTTCCACCCGTCCATCCACACAGGACAGGCAGACGCCATTTCAGGAGGGGAGGCAGGCCCTGGATTACAACTGCATCACAGTTCACAACTGTACAAACTGGACAAATACAACAAATACATTTCACAATTACATCATGCATTGTACTGTTGTGGCTCCATTGTACAGTTTATGACCGGCTCCTCAGTCTTTTGCCCCCTACATTGCAACCTCTGTGGATGAATAGGAGATGGAGACATACCCCATGTACAGACGCCTGGTAGACTTGGCAACAAGGGAGGACAGGCACATTATCCTCACCTACAGTCTTGACAGGGCCACAATCATGGAACTGTGTTCCGAACTGAAGCCTGACCTGATATCTGCTATCCGTCACCCCACTGGATCCCCCCTCTTGTGCTAGTTCTATCAGTGCTCCATTCAGGCAACTGGTTCTTTCCAAGTGACAGTGGGCTTGGCAGCAGGAATGGCACAGCCAATGTTCTCAATAGTGCTGACCAGAGTGTTGTCTTCCCTGATTAAATACATGTGCAGCTAGATTGTTTTCCCCCAAGTGGATGATTTGGCCACAGTGAAGGCTGACTTCTATGCAATGGGACATATCCCCAACATAACTGGGGCGATTGATGGAACACATATTGCATTTGTCCCCCCCCCCGGCAAAATGAACAGGTCTACAGAAATCAAAAAAGGTTTCATTCAATGAATGTACAGATGGTGTGCCTGGCGGACCGGTACATCTCCCACGTCAATGCAAAATATCTTGGGTCTGTGCATGATGCCTTTATCCTGAAGAATAGCAGCATCCCAAATGTGATGACCCAACTACAGAGGCACAGTGTGTGGCTAATAGGTGAGCCCTGGTTCCCACCTAGTGGATGTTGGTGTATGGGTATGATGTGGGCCATAAGGGATGGTGTGCGGCTAAATGTTGTCCCTCAATATTTGCAGGTGACTCTGGTTACCCCAACCTATCATGGCTCCTGACCCCTGTGAGGAATCCCAGGACAATGGCAACGGAACGTTACAATGAGGCACATGAGCGAACCAGAAGAATCATTGAAAGGACCTTTGGCCTCCTGAAGACCAGGTTTCGGTGCCTCCATCTAACAGGTGGATCCCTGTGCTACTCACCCAAGAAGGTCTGCCAGATAACTGTTGCATGCTGCATGTTGCATAACCTTGCCTTGAGACGCTGTGTGCCTTTTCTGCAGGAGGAGGGGGCTGGAGATGCCTGTGTGGCAGCAGTGGACCCAGTGGACAGTGAAGATCAGGAGGCAGAGGGTGAGGATGAGGACAACAGAACTGCAGTGATTCGCCAATATTTCCAATGACACACAGGTAAGACATTAGTACTTCACATTTCATTGTCATTTTATTGTTTGTGATTGTCACTGGCAGGCTGTGATTTCCCACTTCTATGCCCACTCACTGTACCATTTGGTATCTCTTTTCGCAGATGTTGGTGCCCAACTATGGCTCCTGGTGTGTTCACTGCAGCCAACTACAGGTCTATCTTATCTGCACATTACCGGACAGTTGAATTGTAATTTTTGAACCTTGTTAAACTAATACATACTTAAATCATTTGACATACTCCATACTTGTATTTTTTCAAAGTGTGTTTATTGCATCGCTAAGAAGAAAAGGTAGACGTGCAATGGGCTGGGGTGATGAAGGAGGAAAGTCCAGGGTATAGTTCAACTCTATTTGTAGCACAGGAGCATTGTCAAAGGGGCCATAGGAAGGGGAGCAATGGCAGTTCAAGGTGGACAGGGTGACAGAGTGGGACACAAGGGTGACAATCAGGAGAGTCTTATTTCCTGGCAGGGGTCTTGGCAATAGTCTCTGGCTTCTGCCTTGATCGCAGGGAACGCTTGCAGGGTGGTTCTCCTTCTGCATGGGGCAAAGTGCTGGTGGCCTGTTGGTCCTGTGGGGGGGCCTCCTGTCCACTAGAGGCAGCGTAGGTGGAAGGTTGTTCAATTGTCTGGCTAGTGGCAGGGGCCCGCTCATAATGTTGGCCCTGTCTGCCAGCACCCCTGCAATGGAGACCAGGGTGGTGTTAAGGGCCTGCAAGTCCTCCCTGATCCCCTGGTACTGTCCCTCCTGCAGCCACCTGTTCTACTGCACATTAGCCAGGATCTGGCCCAGCGTATCCTGAGAATGTTGGTATGCTCCCAGGATCTCAGTGAGTGCCTCCTGGAGAGTCGGCTCCCTGGGCCTGTCATCCCCCTGGCACACAGCAGTCCTCCCAGCTTCGCTGGTGTCCTGTGCCTCTTTCCCCTGAACCATGTGCCCACTGCCACTGACCCCAGGTCCCTGATTGTCTTGGGTATGGGGGTGCCCTGGGGTCCCTGTAGTGGTGGACACACTCCTGATTGACGTGTCCTGGGGACAGAGGTGTGGGTACGCTGGGTGGGTGTCAGATGGGGGAGGCTCTGTGGTGGTGTGTGACTGTGCCTGGGTACCGACTGTTCGGAGGTACCTGATTGACCAGATTGGTCATCCAGACCCAGGCGAGCCAAGTTGCTGTCATCACTGTGGGCCTCTTCTGTGAGGGGACTGGCTAGTGCTGGCGGGATGTGTGGCTAGTGGGGGAGTGATGGGAGTGAGGGTGGGGGTATGTGATGGCATGCAGGTGGGGGGGTGATAGTAGTAAAGAGTTGACTTATCAAAGTCCAGTCCTCCTGCTACTCCTGCCAGGCCCTCAGGATGCATGATTGCCAAGACTTGCTCCTCCCATGTTGTTAGTTGTGGCTCCACCGCCAGTCCTCTGTACAGCTAGTTGGTGTATTGCTGCAATGGAATGCACCGTCCCCCGTAGGTCATTCCACCTCTTCCTGATGTCGTCCCTTGTTCTGGGGTGCTGTCCCACAGCATTGACCCTGTCCATGATCCTCTGCCATAGCTCCATCTTCCTAGCAATGGATATCTGCTGCACCTGTGCTCCAAATAGCTGTGGCTCTACCCAGATGATTTCCTCCACCATGACCCTCAACTCCTCCTCAGACAATCTACGGTGTCATTGTGGTGCCATGGGTGTTGTGTGAGTAGTGTGGGTGTGTAGGGTGATGTGTTGGGGTGTGCGTTGTGAGGTGCGTGGATGGTGTATAGGTGATTGTGGTATGTGGCTCTGGTCTTGTCTGTGGTCTTGCTGTCTCTCTTTGGTGGCAATTATATGTATTTATAAAGGGATGTGGGTAATGTGAGTGTGTGTTTTATAGTGGCGTTGGTGTGTGGGTGTGGTGTGTGTATGGGTGTCAGGTGTGTGTAGTTTGAATTGTCCAATGTGGTGCTGTTTTGTTTGTGTGTGTGTATTTTTAGCGTGGCCGTATGTACCGCCAATGGTTTACCGCCATTGAATGTCTGCCGTGGTGATTCGTGGGTCATAAAGTGGTGGGTGTAGTTCTGTTGGCGTAATGGTGTGGGTTTTGATACTGCCAGTTTATCACTGACCTTTTGTGTGGCGGACTCGTGTCTGTGGCTGATCAGTGACGGATTGGTGTGTGTGTCATAATATGGTGAACGGATATCCGGTGCGGTGGCGGTATGTTGGCGGCAGTCAGCATGGCGGTAAGTGGGATTTACCCCCAGTGTCATAATGAGGGCCATATTCTTCTAAGCATTGTGGAGGTTACCTATTCCGCTTATCAACTACCCCTTCATCCTTTGCATTCTGGTTCATGATATTGACATCTTCTGTACCAACCTATTTGTCCCTGGCTACAAGCACCTCTGCCCCATCAGGTGTGCAAACAAGTGATGGCTCGCTCAATTAGTACATTCCATCTTGTATTTCCAACTCTGGTTTCAGCTCTTGTGTACAACCATCATCATTATTATCTACATTCCTATTTAAGTTACAGCCACAGCCAGAAACACACTACGCACCCCTGAAATCAGTGGTTTCATCAAAACAACCTTCATTCCATTGCCCTCAGGTTGAAAATGTTTCCGTCTGTCATCTAGCCACACCCTTACGATTGCCACTTTACCAAAACTTAAGCATTCAGCATTCCTCAAGCCTTATGAAACACTAGGGGTCATTCTGACCCCGGCGGTCTCAGACTGCCGGGGCCAGGGTCGGCGGGAGCACCGCCGACAGACCGGCGGTGCCCCGCAGGGCATTCTGACCGCGGCGGTTCGGCCGCGGTCAGACTAGGAAAACCGGCGGTCTCCCGCCGGTTTTCCGCTGCCCTACAGAATCCTCCATGGCGGCGGAGCGCGCTCCGCCGCCATGGGGATTCTGACACCCCCTACCGCCATCCTGTTCCTGGCGGGTCTCCCGCCAGGAACAGGATGGCGGTAGGGGGTGCTGTGGGGCCCATGGGGGCCCCTGCAGTGCCCATGCCAACGGCATGGGCACTGCAGGGGCCCCCGTAAGAGGGCCCCACTTTGTATTTCAGTGTCTGTTTTGCAGACACTGAAATACGCGACGGGTGCCACTGCACCCGTCGCACCTTCCCACTACGCCGGCTCAATTCTGAGCCGGCGTCCTCGTGGGAAGGTTGATTTGCCCTGGGCTGGCGGGCGGCCTTTTGGCGGTCGCCCGCCAGCCCAGGGCAAATCCCAAAATACCCTCAGCGGTCTTTCGACCGCGGAGCGGTATTTTGGTGGGGGAAGTCTGGCGGGCGGCCTCCGCCGCCCGCCGGACTTAGAATCACCCCCACTGTGTCATAAAACTGACTCTCTCTCTTGGGGAATTTTACGTTTTTTTTTTAACCGTTCGACCTGAATATGCACTGTTTGGTATTATGTCTACAATCATATAGCAATTTGCTCTTACTGTGGGCCTCAATAATTTTGTGATGGAAATCCACTACAGACCACAGTTCGACGTCAGCTTTGAATAACCATTCAGTTCAGACTGCACTTAGTCCTGGGGTTCCTTCTCGTTATAATAATAAATGGTGAAAGACTGGTTGCCTCATAATTGGTAAGTCTGTAGGCTTTTTAGCTTAGTTTCTCCAATCACAGTTGATCTTAGTTGCTAATTGGATAGCACATTTCATGACCAAAATAAAATGCTCCATTATACCATAACTACTTGGGTTGTAAAGGGATGAGGTTTTGAGTTTCACTCCGACTCTTTTAAAATAGCATTTGGCTTTATTTGACAAAAAATGCACCTCATTGGTATCCCGTCACAAGTAAACACATGGCCCAAAAAATCTAGTACAGTTTGTGTCCACTTTTTTCACAACTTCAACAAAGGGAAAAGGTGAAAACATATTACCATAAGTGCCTCTGATACCAATTGCCACAGATTCTCAAGGCAAATGCAGAGCACACCATCATTGATTGGTCATCTCGAGGTCTTTGAAGACCATTGTGTTAAACAACAACACAAGCATTCTCTCACACACTACTCAATTCCTGGCCAGTTAATTATTTTTCACATCCTGTTTGGTCCTTTTAATACCAAAATGAACTTCATGACACAAATGTATGATCTTTTTGCACAATGTTCCTGGAGAAATCCCTGTCACTCCTCCTAATCACATCCACAGATAACTCAGTTCACACTTCCCCAAAAAAACAGATTAATTAGCTATTGAATAAAACCTTCTTTGGCGAGTTTTTATTTACATTGTGCATGGACGTTTGTAACACTTCAACTTCTCATTTTCCGTTTTCTGATAACTGGTAAATCACAATCATGCACTAACGCAATTTAAATCCCATTCAATGACTTCATCCTCACATTCTTCAATTTGTTTCAGCATCATGGAATGGGCATCTGCTTTCCCATTTTCTTTACATGGTACATAAACGAGCTATAATCCTGTAATCTTATAGACAATGTAGAGAAGCACTGGCTGTACCTTCAATAGCTAAATTTTTCACTAGATGATTCTAATTGCAATATATTGTAAAGAGTTTCCACCCAAACAAATTACTTTAAAAGGATCCAGTACCCATGCACATTCCAGTGTCTCCCACTCAATGATGGAGTTCTTCTCCTCGGTTGGAGGCAACAAGCTTGATGTATATTCAATACTGCATCTATCCATTTCTACTTTAGTTAAGACCATACGTAAATCTTTACTGCTTGCATCTGCAGTAAAAATACTGTCAGCATTCAGGTTAAGGGCCGGATGTAGCAATTTCCAATTTTGCGAATCGGAAATTGCGAGTCGCTGCGACTCTCAATTTCTGATTTGCAAAATCGGATGCAGAACGGTGTCTCAGACACCGTCTGCGATTCGCTATGGGGTCGCAAAGACCCACCACATTAATATTAATGAGGTGGGTCGCATTTTGCGACCCCATAGCGAGTCACTGTACTCACAGGGATGGTGGCCGCCTGCTGAAGACAGCAGACCTCCATGTCTGTGACTGCTTTTTAAATAAAGCGTTTTTTTTATTTTATTTTGCAGCCCGTTTTCCTTAAAGGAAAACGAGTTGCAAAATAAAAAAAATAACAAAACCATTTGGTTTCGATTTTTCAGAGTAGGCTGTGGTCCATTGGACCACTGCCGCTCTGAAAAAAACATTTTGGCAACATTCCCTTTTGTGAATGAGTTACCACCAGTGTGACACTGGTGGTAACTGCGAATTGCTTTGCGACCGCGTTTGCGGTCACAAAGCAATTTGGCATTGCGATGCGAGTCGCAAATAGGAAGGGGACACCCCTTCCTATTTGCGAGTCACATTCACATTTTGCGAGTCGGTACTGACTCGCAAAATGTGAATGTGCATTGCGATGAGCATTTTGCATGGCGCAAACTGCGATTTTCGCAGTTTGCACCATGCAAAATGCTTGCTACATCTGGCCCTAAATCCTTTAAGTGTTGCAAAATTGGCAATGGCATCCTTTTTTAAGTTCAAAAATAGTTTTGGGATTTTGAGATCAAAGGGGAAGCATTACATACAAATCGCAAACATTAAGAAAGACTTTGCAAAAGAAGTGTTCAAAAATATCATGCAAGGAGCAAACAATCAGCTTACAGTACTCCCAAGAGCATTATCAATCTATGTAATATTTGTTAGGCAAACTTCTTATGACTTGGTTGTTGTGTGATGAAATGAATCAGAGTTGAATGCATCTGAAAACTATGATCCCATGTTTAATGGACACCAATGGTTAAAATGACTTTATGGAGTAAATGCATGGAAAAATAATACTTTAAAGTAGTAGAAGAACACTAGAAAGTATAGATGAGAATATTGCGAGGAAAGGTAGAACAGATGAGAGGAAAGAGAAAAGAGGTGTGGGAGAAAAGACCCAAAAGAGATGAAATCGGCCAATGTGTTTTTCTGCTACAAGCGAATGTGGATAGCTAGCTCTAAAAGCATGAAGATCTGCTGGATCAGGAGTGAGCACATGTTATGTAATTATAGTGGTTTGACCTTCTATAGATAAACATCTAATTTGTTTTAAATTGGGCAAAGCGCAGGAATCCAAGGGGATTGTTGAGCCATAATTTGTTCAGCACCTCTCATATATCTTAACCATTCCCATCAGGTGTGTATAGAGGTGTTACCTAGTTTTTCTCTGTTTTTGAGGTTTGCCTTGTGAGCAAGTGTAAACATAAAATCCATTAGAAGACAGTCATAGTTGCATAATATAGTACCAGCCATGTCTGATGATCAACCTAGCACAGTATAAGATGAATTTCCAGGAGGTGAGAAGTTCAATATATTCTTCATATATGTGTAAACCTTGCCCCAGAAATCTTGGATAAAAGATCAGTCAAAGGACATATGTGATAGGATGGCAACTCAAACAGGACTTATCATCCAGAATGCCCATCTCTAAAAGTCTCTGTAGTCTATGTCGGAGTAGAAATGTTATTTTCGCTAAATTTGGTGTGATCTTTTTAGTAAATTAGGCTTTCCAGACCTTGGACCATGCCTTGGCTGATGGGTGCTTGCTACTGCTAATCAAACATTTTAATAGCCATTTTTTCTGTTTAGGTGTTATAAGTAAAGAAGATATTGTTTTAATTACCACATTTATTTTAGAAACAGCAGGTCCTGACTGTTTAATCTTTGTGAAATCAATGTGGGATCCAGATGGGCAAGCAAGGACTTCCTTGAGATGGTTGACTTTAATTTAAGAAATTTACAAAAGTCAGCATGATTAACTTTGCAAATATCTTGTAACAAAGCAAAGTTCTGGGAGCTTTCCTAGAGCCCAGATCCTTACAAAGAGATTGTCCTTCTTACTTGTGTCTTGTTTATCTACTTTAATCTGGTTAGGAGACCAACTTAATGCTAGATTTGAGTTCTTGAATTTGGCTTCTGAAAATTGTGGGTTAACTTTTATGCTTTAGAAAGACATTTTTATTTGAAATAGTGTGTGCAAAAATCAGTGACAGATCGCCCATTAGCAACCTTCCCAAAGTAAGCCACAGAGGTTGATAAGGATCCTCATCATTGAACTAATGAGATTAATGGAAAAAAAGAAAGCCATTTGATATTTACCAAAGTCCAGCAGATTTACACCACCCAACTCTTTTTGTAATCTCAGTTTTTTTAATGGATTTGCAGAGTTTTTCATAATTCCAGTGGAATTTATTAAGTAATTTGTTGATGCTCTTAAAGGAGTCTTCGGACAGTTTAACAGGACCATACAGATTAGTATGTAGTTCATTATAGAGATGATAGTTGGTAGCAAGGGAAGGAGAAATAGGGATGGAACATTGCGGTTCATGACAGAATGCCATTACTGACACACAGCTAGGATACAGATTCAAGTAAGCTGCAATTTGAAACTGGTTGATAGGTTTAAAAGGTAATTTCTTGCTTAACTGGCTAGGACTTCATTTTTTCTACACCAAACTATGGTGGTATATTATGCTGTGCAGTTACTGTTATTGATTTTGGGAATTATTTGATATATTTGACCTGACTGACCTGATTTTGATAGAGTACATTTGCAGATGCATTGGTTGTTTCCTTTTGCTGTATAAAGGTTGACCTCTCTGCATGTTATTTCTAATTCTGATGAACCCATGCGTTTTCAAGGTTGACCATGCTGTGAGGAGCTTGATTGCTCTTTTGGTTTTGTATTGGCCATGCATGTCAGGATTCTTGCATGTCATTGCTAAATTCTAGGCCAAGGTAATTTAAAAAGTCAGGTTGCAAAGTTAAGCCCTATTTCCCAAGCAGTTCTTACCTGTAAAGTATACTGATAGTTCAGACTTCAGACTTGTCCTTATTAACGGAGTTAACCTGAGACATTTGCATATTGCTCATAGGTATTTATAAGATGATTCTGCATTCTCAGTAAATACCAGAGTGTCATCAGCATAAGGTGCCATTTTAACACAGATAACTTTAATTGTGAAGCCGAAAAATATTGTGGATGTCATTTATTGCCATTAGAAATGGCTTGATTGCTAGGAGAAAAAGAGGGTGATAATTGGCAGGCATTCCTATTTCGTTGCTTTTGGGGGAAAGTAGTCCAAAGTTGGAGTAAAGAGCATTAGTTATCTTTATAGAGCTGTGCCTCAAGTCAAACTTCCCTAATACGTTCCTAGGAAAAGGCCATGCTAACTTTGCTAATTCTAAAACATGGTAGAATTCTTATGTTGTTACTGATACTCTGCCCTTCATGAAACCTGTTTGGTGTGGTCCAATTATAGAGGGGCAGATGTTCTCCAGTCTTCTACCTTCTCCAGTCTTCTAGCTACTCCAGTCGTCTAGTTAGGATTTTTACATATATCTTGCAGCCTAACTTTATCAGGGAGTTCAGTCTATACATTTTAGGGAGACTTAAATCTTTCTCTTCCCTTGTAATTAGAGTTATAATGCCTTCTGCTGTCATTCCTGCAAACTCAGCCATTTGTCATATAGGTAATACAAGTCTGTGAGGTCTGCTTATAGACTACTGCAGTAGTTTCTATAGAACTGTGTTATTAAGCCATCAGGACATGACATGTTCCCTTTTTTAACTCCTTAACGACCAGGGTGTATTTCTTGGTCAGAGTTTGGCCAGTTTATAGAGGTCTTCTAATTCTCTTCAAATAAATTGATATTTTTGTGTAGTTTAGATCTTTCACTCCACTACATTTATCATTCATGGAATAAACCTCTTTATAGAAGTTTCAAAATATATTAGAAACTTTCTGTGGGAGAGATAACATTTGTCCTTAATTGTGAGGATATTCCTAGTGTTCTGTTTACATTTGAGACAGCTAGCAAATGCTTTCCCAGCTTTATTCTCTTCACACAAATGCATTTATGGCTATGTGTCATTATCCATTGCCCTGCTTGCTGCTTATAGGTTTTTTTATACGGATATTTGTTTAATAACATAACAATGTTCTTGCTTTTGATTTATACTTCACTCTCAATTTTTGATTTTTCTTCTAGATCATTTAATTTCTCATTCACTGACTTACTCATTTGCACACTACTGTTTAACATAGTTCCCCTAACTGTAATTTTAAGAGCTTTACATCTTAATTGTGAGTTATATTCTTCCTCGCAATTTTCATTAAGATAGTTATCAACTGACTTTTTTTATTGCTTCTAATGAACTTTTGCCTTGTAAGATTTCGGGGTTTAGACGCCATATATTATTTTCATTGTTAGACGTGTTTCATTTAAGGGATAATGAGATGACTGCATGACCAGAACTTTAAGTTTGATCATTTGTTTAAGAAGAGCATGGCTTTAAATGCTGGAGATGAGTATGTAGTCAATTCCTGAATGAAACTAGTGTGGTTGGGAGAAGAAAGTGAAATCTATTTCATCAGGATGTTGAAGTCCCCATGAATCTTTAATGTTCATATTAATTACATACTTTATTAGATAGTCTAAAGAGTGCTGCTGGGAAAAATTCACATTTAGATTTGTGATCTAGGGAAGCCTCTAATGGCAAACAGCAATCCCCAATAGGAATATATTTGCATTTGAATGGACACTGGCAAATACATCATTATTTTTTTGCCAGAATTTAATGGCATTGATTTAAGGCGACTACACATTGATAGTAAAGAATTATTTCCAACATTTAGGCAGTTTCTTAAGTATCAATTTCCATTTGTGTCGGTTTGTGCATCAACAGTAATAATATTTCCTTGTTTCACTAGGACAGAAATCACTTCCATTGTGTTTTTGGTTGCAGACGAGTATATAGCCCTGCTCACTCACCTGCAATACGATGAGTCATTTTTCGAAGTAATTTTGTTCTCTTGGTAATATAACTTTTAAACTTGTATAGGTATTCCGAAATCTTCCTGTTCACAGGTCAAGTGATACCTTTGATTTTCAGTGATACTAATTAAATAGATTATTTAGGAAGATTTGCCATTTTCATGGTGCATATGGTGTAACACGTAATTGACAGCTGAAATGCAGACACTGATTTGTTATTACAGGAGGTAAGTTCTAGGTTTGTATGTTGTAAACTCCTATAGATTCATGACACTCGTTCACATTAGTTGGGTCACGAAAGTATTGAGCCTAACGGGTGAAAGGAAAAGAGACAGAGAGAGAGAGAGAGAGAGAGAGACAGAGAGAGGGAGAGAGAGAGATAGAGAAAGAGAGTAGAAAAAGAAAAAGCCCCAAAATCCAGGGCCTTCCCTTCCCCAGCTGAACTTACCTACATCCGCCTCGCACCCCTCCTGCCCAATATGGGACAGCATGGAGGCGAATTAAAAAAGGGAATTGCTACCCCAAAACCTCGCACAAAAATTACGAAAAACATTGAACACCTCAAAATAGTTAATATGAAGGTTTTTGTGGCAAATTTGGAATGTATTTAGAACAAAACTCAGTACTGAGAATAGCCTAACATTATCCTGATCACTTGGTGTAGGAGCGCCTAAAAAGGCATCCACTAAAGTGGGCTTTGGTTTGATTCCATCTTCATAATAATATTCCTAAATAGGAAATAGGTAACAATATTTTTAGCAAATGAGTATTACGAAAACTCAGTGGTCAATGTCTTCTGCTCCAAGAATTTTAACACGTTTTCGAGCCTTGAATCATGCTCCAACTTAGCCGTGCCGAAAATTAATATATCATCCTGGCAGAATGTGATGCTGTTCTCTTTCCCAAAATATTTATCACCCACTGAAACACAGCCTCTGGAGAAGCTAAGGAAAATGGCATATGTGAAAACATCCCACAGGATTTAAAAATGTGGTGAGTTTTCTGGAGTCAAGATAGAGAGAGAGATCTGGTAGTAAGCAGAGCTTAAGTCTTTTTTGCAAAGGAAACCAATCAACATCAATAATTATTCCAGCATCTTAATAATAATATTATTGTTGATTGTTTTCTTTCACACAAAGAGCCCGGATTTGCTTGCATTGTTTCCTTACTCATGTCCCATCACGAACCAGGACCTGAATTGCTTCGAGTTAGCGCAGCTCTAACTCTCCAGAACACGAGTTGCATAGCCCTAGCACCCCACAGCAATAAGGTGTACCTTATTTGCTTTATCAAGATGCTTGTATTTAGTGCCTCTTCGACCTTTCCACAAAAATCAATTACATATCCATTTAATAAAAGTGACCTCCTCCTTATCATAGAGCTCACTTCTACCTTAATTTCCCTGCCTGAATCACTCCTCAGCCAAGGCCAACTTGTCTCCATGTTGTTACGTACAACGGGCTCGCATATGCAGTGTTTCTACAAGTAGTTCTACATTCACTTGCCTTCGGAGCATCAATCTTACTCAACCTGCCACTTCTCTTCCATCTGCAGCTGCTCTGTCATAAGAATTCCATCACATAACCGTATGGCACTCCTAACCATCACAGTTGCTATCACTCCCTTGCAGTAAGCATACAACAGAAACCCATATTTATACTTTTTTAGCGCCGCATTTGCTCCGCTTTTTAACGCAAAAACGGCGCAAACTTACAAAATACAATTGTATTTTGTAAGTTTGCGCCGTTTTTGCGTCAAAAAGTGGCGCAAATGCGGCGCTAAAAAAGTATAAATATGGCCACTGTGTTTATATAGGTTGCATGAAAATGCCAACCACAACTCCCCCCTCCTCATTCTCTCAGGGTTCCCAGCTCACAAAGTCCTGTACAAATCCATTTGGGTCATCTGCTACAGGTCCCTGGACCTCTTCCTCTAAGTTCTGCTGAACCAGTGTTCACTCCACACTAGGGCAGCTGTTGTGCATTGTTTGAGATTGAATGTGCATATGAACCCCCTTAAGTTCGTAGAAAATAGCTCAAAAATGAATCCTGCATTTCATACCCATCTCCAGTGTACCCTAATAATAATGACAATCGTCCTTGCCACGGATGACCCACTGTTGATAGGTCTGTTCCCTAACATCAGACAGTCTTGCTTTACGGTCTAAGGCCATGATCACGTCTCTGGATGCATATAGTGCTAGTACAATCTGTGGACCAGTCCATACTCCCCTACAGTCTCCTGTCAGTATCGCACTCCATCTGCTTCTTCAACTGTGGTGCACCCGCTCTAAAATCTCCTTTCTACGGCCATGGCAGCATACATTCCATTACCCTCTTTGGTTGTGCACTCTTCTGATAGGACCAGGTAGGTTTGCAACGCCACTCCATCTCTCAAATGTCACACCCTCATTCCAATCACTTAGCCCATGCCACTGGTCTCCCGGGTAGCCTATGGCTCACTTTGCTGGGGAGCTGGCAGAGGTTTATGTTCAGGTACCACCACCGGCTTCACTCCAGTCCTGGTCCTCTGGCTGTCTGCAGTGCTCTGGTGCTACTCACACCTAATGGGTCTGCTATGTTTCACCAAAGGGGGACAACTGATTCACAGGTCAACGTTTTGGTTCAGACTCTTGACTGCTAGGAACACGATGAATCTCTTGCAATCCCAGCACCTCTAACTAGTTACTGTGGTCTGCTTCTGCCTTGTAGTGCTTCCAGACACCACTATGCTGTGGTACCTCTATTTAATCATGATATGCAAGGGGAACAAGTCTCAAATTAGAAATGCTAGGATGGGAGGAAGAAGAGCCCAAACCATCTTAGCGCTATCTTCTTGTGTTTGTTTGACAGAAAGTGGTAAATCTCTATATCTTGGCATTTGTTCTACAAATTGTGCAAATTTCTGATATAGGTTGGAATTACAAAAATACACTGAACTATGCATGCAAATTTATGGAAATTGTTGATTTCTATGTGTATTCTTCCTTTTCTACACTTATACATGAATACTGTCCTCATAGAAGGCAATCCTCAAGAATGAGTGCTTAGGAAATATGTAGTAGCATACATATTTTTTTCTTTACTGTATTCTCCACACGGAAATATATATATTACCAAGTGACGGTCACCACTAGGTAGTTATAGCTAGGACCAAGTGTCTCTAGAAAGAGAGTTTTTAGTTTTGAAAATACGACGCTCGCTGAAGCTGCTGGCTGGAAAGTGAGGGGGAGGCGAGAAAAAGGGGGGGGACTTTGAACAGCAATAGCCCCAAAACAATTGGATGGAATTACACCAAATTTGGCAGAAAGGTAGGTCCTGGTCCAGAAAGGGACCTTTTTTTGTTTTGGTGTAATTTCATTCAGTAGTTTTTGAGGAAATAACAGGAAAATAAATGTGTATACATAGGGGTGTGGATCCATCGCGACTCCAATGCGGAGCTCCGTGAATCAGTGAGCCACCATGAGCAGTGTGATTGGCTGGCCGCAAGCTTTTCAGAAAGTTGGAGCTGCCATTTTATCCTCTGGCAATGATCCTGGGGGATAGATTTAGAGTAGAGGTTCTCTGACCCCGAAGGTGAGATGAATAGGTTGCTGATGGATTAATTATAAGTTTAAATAGGGGAAAACGCCTTTTTTTCAGGATCGCAACTCCATGGAGTATATATACACATATATATATATAAAACGCCAGTTTATCACTGACCTTTGGGCCGGCTACATATATCTTAGATGAGTGAGTGTCTGAATGGCTGTCACAGAGTGTGTAACAATCCATTTGTGTGTGTATATATATATATATATATATTTATATATATATATATATATTTTTTTTTTTTTAGCTTCGGGGTTTGCAACCCCATCGGGGTGGGGGGGCTACAGTGAGCACCACTATGGAGTATGGTTATATATATCAATTCACTGAAAAAACATATAGGGACGTTATAGTTAGGAAATAGAATTAAAACAAAACATAAAAATTCACTTAAAAAAACTAAGATCACAGGGACATTATAGTTAGGCTCATAATTTAATGTACACAACTCGTGACCTAAGGTAACTATAACTCGCGCCCCCGCCATGCACAGTTATCTGATCAATAATTTTACTGCAGATGTTACAGTGACATTAACAATGATGCAATCAAAGACTGGTGAATTTCTATTGTTTTGTACGTTTAAAATGTGAGCTAAACTATAATGCCCCGAAACCTTTGGTTTTTAAGTGATAATATATATTGCCTACTGCATTATTTATACTTCAGTGGGTTCAGCCACTGTCTTTAAAGTTTTGGGGTGATCAATTGTGTGGGTGCCAAGAAAAAAAGGGGCTCCAAAAAGCGTTTTCCCCATGCAGTTACCCATCGGGATTTTGAACACAACTGCAGCCTGTACTGCTAAACAGAATTACGCCACATTTGGCAGAAAGTTAGTGTTTTGGTGTAAATCTGTTCAATAGTTTTTAAGGTATTAGAGATTAAAAAAATATATGCCCTCATTATGACATTGGCAGTAAATCCCACTTACCGCCATGCTGACTGCCACCAACTTACCGCCGCCATATTATGACACACACACACACTAATCCAACAGAATTCAGCCACAGACACAAATCCGCCAGCCCAAAGGTCAGTGATAAAGTGGCGGTATCAAAACCCACACTATTACGCCAATAGACCTACGCCAATCACATTATGAACCACAAATCACCACGGCGGACATTCAATGGGGGTAAACCATTCGCAGTACATATGGTCATGCTCAAAATGGACACACACAAACAAAACAACACCACAATTGGACAATTCAAACAGCACATGCCTGACACCCATACACACCCACACCACTATAAAACACCCACCCACAGTACCCACAACCCTTTACCATTCCAAACCATTGCCAGCTGAGAGACATCAAGACCACAGACACAACTAGAGCCACACGCTATTCACACCTATACACCACTCAAGCACCGCACATCACTCACCCCAACACATTACCCAACACACCCTCACCTATACACCTCACACAACACCCATGGCACCACAAAGACACCTCCGTTTCACAGAGGAGGAGCTAAGGGTCATGGTGGAGGAAATTATCAGGGTAGAGCCACAGTTATTTGGAGCACAGGTGCAGCACATATCAATAGCTAGGAAACTGGAACTATGGCGGAGAATCGTGGACAGGGTCAACGCCGTGGGACATCACCCCAGAACTAGGGATAACATCAGGAAGAGGTGGAACGACCTACGGGGGAAGGTACGTTCCATTGCAGCAAGACAACAACTCGCTGTACAGAGGACTGGCAGTGGACCCCTACCTCCTCCCCAAAACCTAACAGCATGGGAGGAGCAAGTCTTGGCAATCCTGCATCCTGAGGGCCTGGCCAGAGTAGGAGGAGGACTGGATTCTGGTAAGTCAACTCTCTACTACTATCCCCCTACCTGCATGCCATCACATACCCCCACCCTCACCCTCACTCCCATCACTTCATCACTTTCCACACACCCCACCATCACATCTCACTCATCCCAATGCCAAGCCCTGCATGCTCTACCAATGCATGGACACCACTCACAGCCCTGCATGGGCACTCATCACTAAAGCAGGCACACTATAGAGAACTAATCATCCCACCATACACCAACGTACACAAGTGAAAGCTGACAGGGCAAATACAACCAAAGAGGGCAAGCCACGGATGCACAATATGTCAGACACAGAAACCATAACACATCATTTACATCCCCACAGGTATCCCAGCCAATGTCAGTGGAGAGGAGGTGCCAGCACTATCCAGTCCCCCAACAGAAGAGGCCCACAGTGATGCCAGCAACTCTGGTCTTCAGGATCTGGATGACCTACCTGGCCCATCAGGGGCCTCTGGACAGCCAGTCACCTAGGCACAGTCACACACTACCACAGAGCCTCCCCCACCAGGAAACACCACCACAGCACCCACCCAGCGTACCCACACCTCTGTCCCCAGGACACGTCAATCAGCAGTGTGTCCACCTGTACAGGGACTCCAGGCCACACCTCATCCCCAAGACAACCAGGGACCTGGGGTCAGTGGGCACATGGTTCATGGGACAGAGGCACAGACCAACAGGGAAACTGGGAGGACTGCTGTGCGCCGGGGGGAGGACAGGCCCAGGGAACTGACTCATTCAGAACGGCTGGATCTGACTAGCAGCAGGAAAATGACGTTCCCCTTAATGCAAGAGACATAGCCAAGAGAACACTAAAAATCTTTTTGAAAGGCAAAGTCCTAGTAGAAGCATTTGGAGTCCTTTGGTGCTTTTTAATGCATTTGCCCTGAAGAAGGTAGTCTGAAGGATTAAAAATATATTGGAAAGTTGAAACCACCAAAACGAGCATCGGCGATGGAGTACCAAATTTTGATTGTGCTATAAGAAGATTGATTGAGGGGATGGAATACCAAATTCTGATTGCTCTTTAAGAAGATGAATTGAGCTGAAATATGAAGATTTTAATACACATTTTTATAAGAAACTGGCAGAGTATAAAGACATAAGATCTAGATGGACAATATATATTACTGCCATGAAAAGAAAGGATATCTATTTTCCGTCATTGAGAATTATATTAGTTATTTATGTACTGATATGTTAAGATATTGAAATAATATTTGTGCTATGATATACACATAGGTTGTTCTATATGTTTTTGAGGGTCTGTTATTTTGGTCACCTTGTGATGATTTGTTATATGTCGTGTTGATCGTTGTTTGTCTGAGTTTTTGATGTTTTTGTCATCCGAAAGTATGATGTTTTGATTATATGTTATTCGCTATTTTATATTTTTGGGGATTATCTGAAATGAAATAAAATGTGATTTTTGAATTTAAAATGTATCATAATGATTGTTGTGCTTTTTTGTATATAAGACAGGAGAGTTGCTTTGGCTGTTAGTTGTCAGGAAACTGGCTCTCCAGGAGGCACATGCAGAGATCCTGGGAGCCTATTAACATTCCCAGGACACAATGGGCCATATCCTGGACAATGTGCAGGAGAACAGGCGGCTGCAGGAGGGACAGTACCAGGGGATCAGGGAGGACTTGCAGGCCATCAACAACTCCCTGATCTCCATAGCAGGGGTGCTGGCAGACATGGCCAATATTATGGGGGAGGCAGGAGCACAACAGCCGGCCCCTGCCACTAGCCAGACATCTGAACATCCTTCCACCTTCACTACCGCTGGTGGACAGGAGGCCCCACCACAGGACTCACAGGCCACCAGCACCCCTCCCCCTGCAGAAAGTGAACCACCTTGCAAATGGTCCCTGTGATCCAGACAGAAGCCAGAGACACTTGCCAAGAACCCCACCAGGAAATGAGACTCTCCTGATTATCACCCTTATGTCCCACTCAGTCACCCTGTCCACCATGAGCTGCCATTGCTTCCCTTCCTATGTTCCCTTGGACAATGCGCCTGTGCTACAAACAGACTGGAACAATACCCTGGACTTTCCTCCATCATCACCCCATCCCATTGCACTTGCCCCTCTATATTTTAACACTTCAATAAACACCCTTGGAATAAAAGAAGATTGGAGTATGTCAAGTATATCAATTATGTATTCATTGAAACATGTACAAACATTGCAATTCAACTGTACAGAAAATGAGCATAGAATAATTACCTGTAGCTGGATGCAGTGATCACACTAGGAGTATATGTGAGGTCACCAACATCTGCAAAATGAATTGCCGGAGGGAACAGTAAGTGGGCATAGAAGTGGGAAATATCAGTATGCCACAGAAATTAAAACAAATGTCATTGAAATGTGAAGTAACACTGTCCTACCTGTGTCTCATTGGAAGTATTGTCTTATCACAGATGTTCTGTTGTCCTTATCCTCATCCTCTGCCTCCTCATCCTCACTGTCGACAGGGTCCACTGCTGTCACACAGGCATCTCCAGCCTCCTCCTCCTCCAGCAGGAATTGGACATGGCGTCTGAGGGCCATGTTATGCAACATGCAGAATACCACCAATATCTGGCACACCTTCTTGGGTGAGTAGCACAGGGATCCACCTGTCAGATGGAGGCACCAGAACATGGCATTCAGGAGGCCAAAGCTCCTTTCAATTATCCTTCTGGTTTGCCCATAGCCCTCATTATATCGTTCTTCTGCCCTTGTCCTGGCATTCCTCACAGGGGTCAGCAGCCATGATAGGTTGGGGTAACCAGAGTCACCTGAAATAATGAGGGACAACAGTTAGCCACACACTATCCCAAATGGCCCACACCATACCACACCATACCCACACACCAACATCTATCGGGTGTGAACCAGGGCTCACCTATTAGCCACACCCTGTGCCTCTGTAGTTGGCCCATCACTTTTGGGAAGCTGCTATTCCTCAGGACAAAGGTATCATGCACCGACCCTGGATACTTAGCACTGACGTGGGAGATGTACTAGTCTGCAAGGCACATCATCTGTACATTCATAAAGTGGAAACTCTTACGATTTCTGAACACCTGTTCATTCTGGCAGGGGGGTACAAATGCAATATGTGTTCCATCAATCGCCCCAATTATGTTGGGAATATGTCTCATTGCATAGAACTCGGCCTTCGCTGTGGCCAAATCTTCAACCTGGGGGAAAACAATGTAGCTGCACATGGGTTTAAAGAGGGAAGACAACGCTCTGGTTAGCACGTTTGAAAACGTTGGCTGTGACATTCCTGCTGCCAAGCCTACTGTCACTTGGAAAGAACCAGTTGCTAGGAAATGGAGCACTAATAGCACTTGCACAAGAGGGGGGAATGCCAGTGGGGTGACGGATAGCAGATATCAGGTCAGGCTCCAATTTGGCAGGCAGCTCTGTGATTGTGGCCCTGTCAAGTCTATAGGTAAGGATAATGTGCCTGTCCTCCAGTGTTGCCAAGTCCACCAGGGGTCTGTACACGGGGGTATGTCTCCATCTCCTATTCATCTGCAGCGCTAGGAATCTAAGGGACAAAAGTGGGAGGAGCCGGTCACAAACTGAACAATGGAGCTACAACAGAACTTTGCATCCTGGTAACTTGTAATGGGTCAGTGTGCATCCGCCTGTCCTTTGTGGAGGGACAAGTGGAAGTGAGGTAATTCTGCTGACGTTGTGCACCGCTGTGGGAGGCGGTCGGGAACCACAGTGCAACTCCTCATTGGTTATAATTCAGCCCTATGGGTTACAGTGGCCAATGGTGATCTAGGCGGGCGGTGACGGTATGCACTGCCGTGGACATGACCACTATTTTCTACCTGATTCCTCACTTGCTACCTGACCTTCATCAGGAGAGGAACTACACTGCATGTGCTGCTGTGACCTGTGTCTGGAACCTACCATGACCCGTGTGACCGGGGAAAGGGCCCCAGCCTTCACATTGGAGGAGTTGGAGAGACTAGTGGATGGGGTCCTACACCAGTACGGACTGCTGTATGGGCCTCCAGGCCAACAGGTGTGTGCACTGTGGGCACGATGCATGTGGCATCAATGCATGGAGTGGTGTGTGTGAAGGCCTCATGTAAGGGGGTGTGTGGATGTCCTCTGGGCGGCGTACAGGTTGTGTGCTGGGCCATGTTGGGTAAATGGTGATGGAAACAGGTAATGTGGGCCATATGTTTAACAGGCAGGACAGTTTGTCTAAATCTATTTTCCTGTGTGCATTGCCTCTGCGGGTCAGCACCCATTAAAAGAAGGGTGTATGGAGTGCCATTGTGAAGGAGGTGAGGGCCCTGGGGGTCTATGGTAGGCGGAGCACCCACTATCGCAAACTGTGGGAGGACCTGACGCTGGGCACGGAAAACAGCGGAGGCCCAGCTGGGGATAGCCTCACAATGAGGAAGGGGTGCCTGTCGAACTCTCACCCCCTTGATGGTCCACATACTGGCGGTGGCCTGTCCAGAGCTGGATGGGCGCTTGAGGGCCTCACAGCAGCCACAATGGGTGGAGTACGGTGACCATCATTACAACTTACGCATGGTAGTTTGGTATCCGGGTGGGGGATGTGTGTCAGTAGGTGCCCCTAGGCCAGGCCTCACATTGCAGCGTCGGTCCCCTGGTGGCTAGGGTTCAGAAGGGAAAATCTTGCTACCTAGCTCTATAGGCATCCACTACTGGTCATGGCTGCATGGGTCCCAGGAGTGCTGCAGTTGGCGGTGTGTGCCCCTCCCCATTCCTTGGTGGATAACTATTTCTCTGGTAGTGCAATGACATATTGTGTAGGCCTGTTCCCTGTGTGTGAGGGTGCTGTGTTCACCAACGGTGGTGTTGGTGCAGCCATTGACCAAGTGTATCCTTTGTCTCTTCCCCCCTCGTTTTTGTTTTGTCATCTTGTCCTTATGTGCATTAGCATCATCTGGCGGAGGAGCAGAGGCACCGGTGACGGGGGGAGCTGTATCCCACAGGACCCATAAGGCAGAGTCCACCGACACTAAGGACACCAGTGGGCCGGACGGCGAGGGGAGCACAACGGCAGAAACTGCAGGGGACAGTTCTGACACAGATGCCTCCTCCGATGGAAGCTCCCAGGTGGTGGCAGACACTTCTGTGACCACCCCAGCTACAGGTACACCCGCCACCCCTGTACCAGCACCGCCCTCTGAGCAGCCCCTCATTGAGTTGCCTGTGCCCGATCACCCAGGAGGGTGGGCATCTCCTTCGCCCCAGGCACCTCAGGCCCTGCCCCATTTAGCCCTGCTGCCCTGAGTGAGGAGGATATTGACCTCCTGAGATCCATCTCTGTAGGGCCGTCAACCATTGAGAATGCCACCCAGGGGCTGGAAGCCCAGATGCAACAATCTAATGCATTCGTGGAGGGCATTCACACTGGATTGGTGGCCCAACAGAGATTGATTCGGGCTCTGGCCTCCTCTCTAATGGCAGCCATTGTTCCTGTTTCTACCCTCCCCTCTCCAACTTCCACTGCTCAGTCCCATTCTCCTCAACCCCAACCCATCCCAAGCACACAGGCAGACAAGCATGCACACAAGGCAACACCCAAGAGTGTCACAGGCAAACAAAAGCACCACACTTCATCCCACAGGCACTCACACAAACACCATCCAGTTACAGACACACCAACATCCACTATTTCCACTGTCTCCCCCTCATCCTCCTCCACCACTTCCCACCCAGTTACATAAACACTCACACCTGCATGCACTACATCATCATCCACTACCAGCATCACCACACCAAGCAAAACACACACCTCACTGGCAGACACCTCCACCACCGCCATGCACACATCCCCTGTGTCCTCTCCCACTGTGTCTGTCCCCTCTCCTAAAGTACACAAACGCAAGCACTCAGACACCCAACAGCCATCCACCTCACAACAGCATACAGCCCATGCACCTGCACCCAAAGGCAGCAGACAAATACCTCCAACAACCACTCCCTCATCCTCCACTCCCATTCCTTCTTCCTCTTCCAGCCCCAGTGTCCCTAAAGAAATGTTCCTATCCAACATTGACCTCTTCCCTGCCCCTTCCCCCGTCCTGCTCGTATGGCCAGGGTAGGAAGAATCCAGCCAAGCACCTCAGCCACACAGTCCACGGGCCCAGTTGTCACCACACCCACTCATGGTGGAAAGGGATACAGGTCACATGTCCGAAGGTGAAGGTGCCTGGACCAGGCAGCCTCAAGGGAAAGGAGCCTGCACCAGCAGGCAAGAAGGGAAAGGAGCCTGCCCCAGCTGCCAGGAAGACCAAGGAGTCTGCACCAGCAGGCAAAAAGGGAAAGTAACCTGCCCCAGCTGCCAGGAAGACCAAGGAGCCTGCCCCAGCAGGCAAGAAAGGAAAGGAGCCTGGCCTAGCTGCCAGGAAGACCAAGCAGCCTGCACCAGCAGGCAGGGAGACCAAGGGGCTTGGGCAGGAACTGTGATGGAGACCCTACCACCAACCATGGTTGTGCAGCCGCCCGAGGTTGCATGGGATGGGCAGGAGCCTCCCCCCACCAGCAGCACCACCACCACTGTGCAGCCATCCGAGGTTGCAGGGGATGGGCAGGAGCCTCCCCCCAACAGCAGGACCACCACCACTGTGCAGCCATCCGAGGTTGCAGGGGATGGGCAGGAGCCTCCCCCACCAGCAGCACCACCACCACTGTACACCCGTCTGAGGTTGCAGGGGAGGGGCAGGAGCCTCCACCCACCAGCTGCACCACCACCACTGTGCAGCCGTCCGAGGTTGCAGGGGATGGGCAGGAGCCTCCCCCATACCAGCAGCACCACCACCACTGTGCAGCCATCCGAGGTTGCAGGGGACGGGCAGGAGCCTCCCCCCACCAGCAGCACCGCCACTGTGCAGCCGTCACCGTAGGCGGATGGTATGTAATCCTGCCTCCATGGGCTGCTGTGCAGTCTGCCCTCTCCAAAGCCAGCGGGTATGACACCCACCTGAGAGACTGTGGCCTTGCACTCCCCAGGATCAAGCACAGGGCATGTTGCCCCCTCCAGAACCAGGGGGAAAGACACTCACTTGAGAGACTGTGGCCTTGTACTTCCCAGGACCAAGCACAGGGCATGTTGCCCCCACCAGAACCAGTGGGTATGACACCCACATGCCCATCACTTCCCAGGATCAAGCACAGGGCACGATGCCCCCTCCAGAACCAGTGGGTATGACACCCACATGCCCATCACTCCCCAGGATCAAGCACAGGACATGTTGCCCCCTCCAGATTTAGAGGCGCAGACACCCACCTGAGAGAATGTGGCCCATCACTCCCCAGGTTCAAGCTCAGGGCACTTTGCCCCCTCCAGAACCAGTGTTCTTGTAACATCTCCCGGCTGAGGTGCCCCCCGTCCCCTATGCCCCTGAGGTGCCTGCCTATTTATCAACTGATGCCCCTGAAGTGTTCTCTCCGTGTTGAAGCAGGTGAAATGTGTGGCCTTGGAATTTGGCCTGTGGCCATGTGGCCTATGAACACTGTGGACTGGGCTGTGTCCCTTTTTCTGTACATATGTATATATCTATTATTTTTGCTTAACTTATTTTTCATACTGTGTTGATCTCATTACATTCACTTTTTTTAAATCATTTTGTCCTGGCATTATTCAGCAGAGTTAAGGGGTCAAATTGTTTTTATAATGCATCTGGTTGGGTGTATGGTATGTGTGGCGGGTGTGTTGTGCGTGTGTGTGTCACTCTCTTTTTCCTCCTCCCCGCCTCCCTTGTGTGGAAGTCGGCTGTATTCACTGTTGTCGTCTTCTCCAGCGTTGGTGTTCATGGTGGAGCAGAACATAGAAGATCATCGGGAAGACATGCAGTTCAGGTTCCATGGCGGCATGGTTGTTTCCTGTGTCTCCAATGGTGAGTCCTTTCTCTTCTGAGCTCTGTTTCCGCCAAGCGTTTGATGTCGTTGGTACCGCCCCAGAAAAGGTGGTGGATTGTGTAGTTGTAATATGGTGGGCGGAACGTTGACTTCCGTCTGGCAGTAGGCGGCTATCGCCGTGGTGGCTGTTGTTTACGCCCTGGCAGTCGGTGTGGTAAATTGGCTGTCTTTTCGAGATTTTTCGGCCATGGTCAAAATTTGACGGTACTTACTGCCAGCCTGTTGGCGGTATTAATGCCACTTTATCACCGACCGCCAGGGTCGTAATGAGGGCCATAGATATCTAGGGACGTGGATCCTCTGCAGATCCAGCTGTCCCAGTGATGATATCTGATTGGCTGCCAACATTTCAACAAGGAAGTGTTGGCAGCAATCTTGGGACTTGGCTTGAGCCGAGTCCCACAAAAAGTATTTTAAAAGGGGCCAACGTAGAGTCACTCTGAGCCCTTAGCCTTGGTCTAGGGGTCCCTCATGGATACCCTCAAGGAAAAATACACGGATCTGGATCTGCAGATTTTCCTGAGAATTTTTTTAAAACATGGTGGTCCCCCGCCATTTTCTTTTATTTGGCCCTTGGGTGGGCCATGTGTCGGGGGCCTTAAGGGAATGAAAAAGGAGAGAGGGGCATAAGGACCCCTCCTAGGGCTTCTGTTAGCCCAGGGGACCACCTCCTCCTCAGGGCCAAATCTTTATTTAAACAGGGGGAGGCCCATATGACCTCTGTCATAGCCCTGGGGACCGCTACCTCCCAGAGGCTAAAAATATAATTTAGATGTGGACCCATGAGTCCCCCCAGCCCTGGGGGCCACCACCTCCCCAGGGCTAAATTTAATGGTTGGACGGGGGTAATAGGGCCCACCCCATGGAGCCTATAATGGCCCTGGGGACCGCCAACCCACCAGAGCTGCCTCCTGCTATGTTCCAGGGTACCCACCCCCAGGACATAGCTGTTTGCTATGAGTTGGCGGGAGCTTTGACTGCTCCCTCTAAGTCAGGGCAAACAACCTGTTTGCAGCGGGCGAGAGCTGTGAAAGTGGTAGCAATTGCTTTTGCAGACAGGTAGCTGCATGTTTAGCAGCTCCCCGTGTTCAAAAGAAATGCCAACTCACGCAGGAGAGGGGCTCCCCCTGCAGTCCTATTGGACAGTGGGTGCCCAGGGAGGCACCCAGGAGAGGTGTCCGGGCCCCGTGTGGTGGGGACCCCAGGGTCAAAATCAGCCTGATAGAGGGCCCCGCAGCCCCCCCAATTTATTTATGCTCGGATCCCTGGGGATGAGGTCCCTAGAGCTGAAATAAGCTTGGGAGGTGAGCCGTGGCCCCCCTCCCCTATTAAATGAAGGCCGGGCCCCTGGGGATGAGGTCCCCATGACCAAATCAGGTCAGGGAGGGGGGACCTGGCCCCCCCTTTGCTAGAATCCATAGGTCTCCCTTTAAAGGACTGTATGTAAATGTGCAAATCTCCTGAAAGCTCCACTGGCTCCACTGGCTTGGTTACGTGCTGTCCACCTTAGTAGTGTGCAAATGTCTTTCTGCCTTTTACCAGGATGATGTACATCTTACCAAGAGGCCCCCCAGTGCGCATTGTTGATGCCAAAGAATATGAGGACTTCTTCACAAAAAAAAGAAGCACTTGTTAGATTGTTAGTTATTTTTAGCTAAGAGGAAGGACCCTGGTTTGGTGTAGATTTAAGTCTTTGTAGTCTTGTTGGCCTCCCTATAGCAGGAATCATGTTATCACAGGATTCTGGTGAAAGATGCACGAGGGACAGTCACATTGCTAAACTCAAACGAGGTCACCTGGAGACATTTCCTCGTGGTCCATTACACAGCTGTAATGTAGAATACACATTGGACTATTTACCAAAGGAGGTAGAACTTGCTAACTAATCAGTAGAAAGTACTTCAGTTGGGTAGACATCGTGTGCAAAACTGTGGACTCTTGTTGGATGAATGGGCAGGTGCAGTTCCTTTGTGGCCGAGTCACTCACACAGCTACTGACACACCCACACAGACACTCACAGACCGGCTCAGGCTCACTCATCTACTCACAGACCCACTCAGAGGCTCAAGCACTCACTCACAGATGCATTCAGAGACTTATGCACTCACTCACAGACCCACTCAGAAACTGATGCACTCACTCACAGATGCACTCAGAGACTCATGAGCCCACTCAAAAACCCATTTATACGCTCACGGCCCCACTCACCGACCCACTCAGAGACTCACACAATCACTTACAGATCCACTTAGACACTCAGGCACCCACTCACAGATCCACTCAGACTCTCACACACCCACTCACAGACCCACACGATCCCTCACACACCTACTCAGAGAGACACTCTAACACCCCCTCACACCCAGACAGACACTCTCACACCCACTCTCACACCCACTTAGATCTTCTCACACCCAGGCAGACACTGTCACACCCAGTCTCACACTCAGAGACCCACTTTCACACCTATTCTCACACCAGAGAGACGGGCCCTGTGGCCTACAACTGCCACGCACTGTCAAAGGATGAGGTATAGTTACTTGAAATAACTATAACTGCTAAATTTCAAGGTTTTGAACAACTAAATTCGAAACCTAACTATAACGTCCATGTAACCTTTGTTTTTTTCAGTTAAAAACATTATATATATATTCCAACGATTGACTTTCAGTCGTACGCGGCACACGCAGGATCTTCAGAAATTCTATTTTTATGGCCATATGACTCGAATACAACCCACACCAACGCGTTTCAACCCTCCAGGGTCTTGATCACGGTACAGAGTACTCCATTTCTTACAATTTATACTCTTTTTTCCTAGTTTACATTTATGTGGCATTCTGGGACCTGTAGTATCATTTAAACTCCAAATCATAACAAACACCAATAAGTGAACCCTATATATACCCTACTACAAAACATATTTTATACCTATTTACATCTATATACACATGTACATAATTATTTGTACACAATTTTTTTCTGACAATTACTGCATCTTATTTATATTTTTGATCTTTCATCATCTTTGGACTGCTATAACCTTTTTCCTCAATATATATGCCAAGATATAGTTTTTTTCAGGGTCTAGTACCCATTCTCATCCGTCAATCTCAACATCTCTCCATATCTTACACAATAGTTATTCTCCATGATCCATACCTATCTCTACAGATGGCAATATAGCTCCTCATATAGATAGATAGATAGATAGATAGATAGATAGATAGATAGATAGATAGATAGATAGATAGATAGATTGAGAGAGAGATACCTATCTCTATTGACTATAGCCCTCAAATGCACAAAACTACAGGTACACAAAAGAATTCTACAACATTTGAGGGCTATAGTCAATAGAGATGAGTCTTATCCGGTTGCCCGACACATGCATGAGTTTCATGGAGGTCGCGTAGAAGATGTTAAGTACAGTGTAATAGATGGCATTAGAAAGGATATCCGTGGAGGAGACAGGGAGAAACATCTGAGGAAATTAGAGTCCAGATATATATTGGCATTTGATTCAAGGGAACCAGTAGGGTTGAACTCGAGTGAAGAGTTATATATACATTTAGGGTGATATGGTTGACTAATTATGGATAATATAGTGACAAGAATAAGTTCATTATATTTATTATGAGATTTTGATTGTATACATGAGATTTTGCTTATTAATGATTGTCCCAATTAACAATGCCTTATGCAATAATCATATAAATTGATTGGACTCGGTGGATCTCTTTAAAGATATATACGTAATTAGTTTCTCTGTGATCAATTGTAATTTAACCAGATTTATTAAGATTTATTTAGAACTGGTAATTACTTATCAGTGATTTTGCCTTATATACTGGTATATTTTTGTCACATTATTATATTATGTCACATGTATTATATATTTTTCACATGTATTGTATCATGGGTGTTATTATGTTTTTAAAGGCAGTGTATTGCTTTAAATGAATGGTAACACATAGGATATATAAAGGTGGCCAAAATGGCGGCAAGCAGGTTGAAGAAGGCGGTCACGCCGAAACGTGTTCCTGCTTTGTTTAAATAAACTCCTGAAACCATCGTGGAGTGCTGGAGCCTTAATGATTTGTTAAGGATTTATGTTCAATATATATATATATATATATATATCTTTATAGAGAGATAGACAGATATCTAGATAGATACATAGACATAACGTTTCTACCCCATTTGCACAATTCTTCCTATTTGTTTTTGAGGCAACAAGGTAAGTGTCTGAGTTGATACTTTACATAATTTACAAGTTCAATAGGACTTCAACACTTTGCCAATGTGGAATCTGATTTGATACATGACCTTGAGGATGAGGATTTTACTGATACCCAAGTTATGGCACATTTGGAGTTGGAAACAAATGATCATGAATACAGTTCCTTCAAACCTAAATCAAAAATGTTCCCCTTTCTTGCCCGGGTAATACAGCTGATATTTTCTATGATACAGTGAAGACAGACTTGTGAAGAACAAATGTCTTTGAAATAAGAGAGAATACCTCTCAAAACAACCAATGAGTCTCTGGTGTTCAAAGTAGACTATGTAGAAGAGACTTACAGGAAACTGAAGGACACTAACAACTACTAGAAATCAGAGTACAACCCAATTAATAAAATAGCTGCAAACCTTAATGTGAAACTGAGAGAATGGCATGAAGAATACCTCTTGAATGAAGATGAGTATCAATATCTGACTTTTACAAATCCAGTCATGCCAACAATATACTTTTTACCCAACATCCATTAAACATGCATTAAACAGGCAGACCTATTGTGTCCGGTTGTGGCTCGACTTTTGAAAACATTTCTAAAATTGTTGACTACTATATCTTCCTCACGTTTAAACATTGTCATCATGTACTAAGGACTCGGGGATTTTTTGAGGATAGTATCTGACTTTGAATGGCAACAAGAATTCTTATTGGTAACCATTGACGTGGTATCACTTTGCACCTCCATTAGGCATCACAAAGGTCTAAATGCAGTTAACTACTTTCTGAAACAGAGAAAAAAAGGAAGGCAAGACACTCAGCAATGTTACTAGAAAAGATTGAGGTATGCCCGTGCAACACATTTTTCTCTTCAGTCCAGATGTGTACCAGCAGATCTGTGGGAAAGCAATGGGAATTTGCTTCTACCCAGCTACACGAATCTCAACATGGGCTGTTGGAAGAGGGAGATGGCATGTAATATAATGAGAAATACAAATACCACTTAGCAAAAATTATCATTTGGCTGTAGTATATCGAAGATTTGTTTGTAGTCTGGAATGGCACACTACAACAGTTTGTAGAATATTTCTAAGAAATCAACAATAACGAATGTGGCTTGAAGTTCACTTATATTTCTGATGACAAATAAATTGACTTCCTGGAAATTCAGGTTTATGTCCAGGACAACTAATTGGAAACAACAATGTACAGGAACCCAACTGCCACCAACAGTGTTCTACATGGAACGAGCTCCCATTCGAAAGCATTGCTAAAAAACATTCCATTTTGGAAGTTCATTCATACTAAACAGAATTGTCCCAGGGAAAAGGATTTGGCAGCTCAGATTGTAGAAGTGAAGAAAAGATTTTACAGTAGGGACTATCCATCATCATTTACTGAGCAGGGTGCAAAGAGAGCCAATAGCAAGGCACGGGCACAAATCCTAAGAACAAATTAATCACAATTTGAAAGATAAAACTGAGAATGTAAGAATGATCACAACATCTAGTAAGGAAAGTGATGACATCAGGAAAATCTTCTAAAGATACTAGCATATTCTACTTCACCATGGGATATACATGTGAGTAAACTGGGAATCTATGAACATTAGCCACTTAATATTTTTTGGATGTATAACCCACCCATGGGGGCTTAAGAATACAGAAACTTTGGCCCTCATTATGTCCCTGGCGGATGGCGGTATTTTGGAGAAAGGTATTGCCAGCAGGCTGGTGCTACCTTTCTCCAAAATATGACATTGGCGGTTTTGCTCAAGCCAAACCGCCAATGTACCATTCAGTCCGCCAGGGTGGTAAAAGCCTCCGGCATGGAGACTTCAGTCTCCAGCCAGGCGGCCATCACTGTCCCACCCTCTGGATTATGACCTCGCCTACTGCCATGGTTTTGGTGGCAATCTTACTGCCACGAAAACCATGGTGGTAGGTACTATCAGTACCAGGGAATTCCTTCCCTGACACTGATAGGGGTCTCCCCGCCCCCCTCCCCAGAGTACTCCTCCACCCTCCCCATTCCACCCCTGACATACACACACCTACATGCACAGATATACACACGCATACACACAGCCATACCCACATTCACCCACACATGCATACATTTATTCACACACACATCAACACACACTGACATACATCCTAGCACACAGGCATTCACACCACACAACATTCATGCACGCTCACACCCATTCATGCACACACGCATTCCAAACACCCCACACCCACATGCACGTACACAAAAACATACACACACACCCCCACACACATACACAACACCACCCACCCCCCTCCCTTGTCGGAGCACCTGGCTTACCTGCTTGCAGGGGGTCTTCAGGCAGGAGACGGGGTGCAGCGCTGCTGCCAGCAGGGGCGACCGCCAGCAGAACACCGCCAGGCCGCATCATGTGTCATGATACGGTCGGCGGGAGTCTACTGGCTTGGTGCTGCTGCTGGCAGCAGCGCCACCTTACTGCCGTCCCCTGCCATGACCGTAGCCGAATTCCGCCAGCCTTCTGGTGGAATTCCGGCTACGGTAATAATATGGAAGACGGTAGGTAGCCACGGCGATGGTCTTTTGGTGGCCGTCACCGTGACGGTAGGTGGCATTTACCGCCTAGGTCATAATGAGGGCCATTATCTTGATTTGCTCATGAAATCGCAATTGGAGTATTGCCACTGCCTGCATGTAGACTCTGGTGCGTAATGATGTTATTTATGATTACCACAATCCTGTTATTCATCATTATAATAAAAGCATAAGCATCACTGCTATTGCTCCTGGTATGTAATCCCCAATACACTACAATTGGCTAAAAGGTTAATGCACAATTGTGTTCAAATGTTCTTTTATGTTTTGTATGGACTGTGGTTCCCAGAATGCCACTTAATGGTTAGGACGGGCCATTCTATATATACTAAAATTGAGAAGGGACTCATTGACTGTGACCAAGACTATCGAGTTGAAACACGTTGGTGTTTGCTTTATGAGAATAAAATCTCTGTAAATTACTGGGAAGCTGGTGTGCAGCAGTTCTTCAAAATTTGAGGGGGGGATTGGTCTACACCCTGTTGCTAGCACCAACAGCTGAGTGAAACTCAAACCCGCTTGACAGCATAGTATCCAATATATATATATATATACACATGTATATATACATATATATACATATATATATATATATATATATATATATATAATATATATATATATATATATATAAAACCTACTGGCGGTCCCCAATAGGTAGTTATAGTTAGGACCATAGTCAGGACCATGATTCCATTGAAAAAACGTTTTTTTACATGCCTATATCTTTGCCGCCATTTGACATAACTTCACAAAATTTTCCAAACAAAGTGTTCCAGAGAAACCTTGTGGTAAGTATTGGGGTGACCCGTCAAGCGGGGGCTTAGAAAATTGGGGGATCAAAAAGTGTGTTTTCCATTACAATTCCCATAGGGATTTTGAACATGACTACAGCCCGAACTGCTGGACGGAATTACACCAAATTTGGCAGAAAGGTAGCTTTTGGTCTAGAAAGAAGGCGTTTTATTGTTTGGTGTAAATATGTTCTGCGGTTTTTGAGATATTAAAAGAAAATAAACATAGATATCTAGAAGCGCAAAGGCTTCACGAGTAATAACGAGCTTGTGCAGAGATCTGCAGAACTCTGATTGGCCTGTCCCCTTTGCTATGGTGCTAGGGTACTAGAGGGTCCCCGCCAGGGCAAAAAAAGCACTTTGTAGGAAATGGTTGCTGCAAATTTGCGGCACAAATGTTTAAAAAAAGAAGCATGGGCTCTTGCGCTTGTTTGGAATAGAGTCCCCGGATAGGCCAGGTCGTAGGGTCATTTTCTAAAAAAAGGAGAGGGTGCTTGGGACCCCCCTCCTAAGGCTATTTTAGCCTCGGGGGCCACCACCTCCACAGGGCAAAACAGTTGTTTTAAGGGAGGAGGCCTGTATGGCCTCTCCCACAGCCTGGGGATGGCTGGAACTGCAGGTTTATTCAGACTCTCCCTGCAGATCCCAACTGTGGTGACTGGGGTCTCTGGGACCGAGATCAGCCCTGGAAGGGGGGCCATGGAGCCCCCTCCCTAACAAGAAAGTACATATTTAGGGCCGGGCCCCAGAGGACTTAGAATAGGGAAGAAACATGTTGGCGTTAAGACAATGGTCTGAGTCATTGTGCTCTCATTTCATTGCGTAGTTTTTTTTAGATGCACCAGAAGTCACCACTAATAAAGGTGAAAACCCAGTTACCTCTAGGTACTTTTAACGTTATTTAGATGGCCCTATTTTGTCCAGGAAATTATCTTATTTAAAAACTCCATCCATCTGATTTACAAGGAGGTCAAGTGAACCGTGGTGGTATTGTCCTATCAGGGTAGGGAGCAGTTGCCTATGATGAAGCATGTCACATTATGTGAGTGTGGCTTCTTCTTCCAATAACATTGGGCTTTCTTCTCCTCTTGGGCTTACCGTTATCAATGTCAGAATCTTGGTAATTTAGGTATCAGTGGTTTGTGCCATAACACTGATAAAACTAATGTTGTAGAAGCAGCCATACCTTCATGTATTTTGGGGCATATACTGATGTAGGCATGCTTAATCTATTTAATGTAGAACATTGCTTAGCAATGCTACCATAGCACATCTGACCTCTGACACTTTGTCAGCCAGTCTGGTGGAACAAACAAATGGTGAGTAGTTCCAAGACTTGTCTGAAGGACTATAGGAGTAGAAAATATAAGGCCAGTAATGAATCAGGAACAGCCAGGTACTAGTGTTGGAGCAATTGACGATGAGTACTATTATTATTATTATTATTATTATTATTATTATAATAAAGAGTGAACAGTGGAAGGAAACCTTTGAAGCGTAGCTGAAGGCTATGACGATTTGCAATTCCAAGAAGAAAAATGTGCTTCTAATTCATAATTTGGGCCCTGAAGTAAGGAGAATCATCAAAACCTTACCTGTTCTTTTGGTAACACATTCTAGCAACCATAGAGAGCCAGATGTATATATATCTGCTGTCAAAAAAAAAAGCCTGCTTCAATTTCACCTTAACTGATGCTCCCTTTCAATTTGGTAGACCTAACCCATGCACCCTTTGTGACTGGCTTGCAAGTGACCAAGGCTGGGTAAAAGCTTGTGATTTTTCCTAGTGTTATCTTCAGACTTTGAATCTTTTTCTAGAAGTCAAAGATGTTAAGCAGGTAAAAGCTAGAATATGTCACCAAAAGGACAACATGAGGTTGCACATGTCTGTTGAGTGGTCCTGATGCAGTTTAGAAATTTGTACCATAAATGTATGAATAGTGAAAATCAATAAACTGAAGCTCAGTGGTGGCTGGTGAATTTTGACAATGGTGGGGCGTAAGGCTAAATTCTGAATTAGACTGTACAAGCAAGTCTAGTGAGCGAGAGCAACTGTCACCATGGGACTTCAAGGTGGGTGTCTCAAAGTGTATAGATTTCGAATGAGCAATAGTAAATCTACAGTATATTCAGCTAAATATACTTACTTGTGATATACTATCACAGTCAATATCCTACCTGGATTATTCCTGTAGCACAATACTTTTTTGGATGGCATTCAGAAACAGAACATCCCCACTTTTGAACCCTCTATGCCACTATGAACCCTTCCATCCATCTGTTACTGTGGTCCTTACTCTATGCCCTACTGCACCAAGCTAGCTAATTTCACTCCATTTCAATTTCTGAAATGCTTGCATTCTTTAGAACATTTCCTGTATCTATTCCCATTTTGTATGCCTCCCTTCCCTGTGGGTATCAATTCATCCCTCCATCTTGCTTGCCCTGCTTTATCTACATCACTCTCCCTCTCTTACTGTTGCCACCCCTTACTTAATTTCCCTTTACACACTGATTGTATTGTATTGCAATATTTGGATAGTGCTTATTACCTATTTGGAGCGTTAGAACGCTTTCCTACATGGGTAGCACACTACATCTTGTAAGGTGTGTGGTTAGAAGTATGTTTCTTTTTTTTTATCCCATATCTTATAGTTATATTTCTGCAGTACAAGACCATCTGGCACGCCTTGCACAATCTGTATAGTGTTTCCAATCATCAAAGTAGACAATATTTACTTTGAACTAGTTACTGCATGAAAACTTGCAAATGAGAGCAACAAGGTCTCTTTAAAATAAAATACTTAAGAGGCAAACCTGCAACTATTTGAAATAAACTTTTGTGGGGGCTGAAAAACATGTGAAACATATTTCATTACAAACCCAGGCCTAAAGGTGTTTGCAAGGCAACTGCTACAGCATATCTGAAAAAGATAAAGATCCTTCAGGTATGCCTAGTATTTATAGTTTTCCATTTTCTGGATGAAGACTTGCACAAGGAAAGCATGTTGAATTGCTAGGTGAATGGGTGGGGACATGCTGAAAAAGAGAACACAAATACCATCTTTAAAAAACAAATGCAAGCTCTACTCAGCTCACTACCCTTACCCATGAGTACCAAAGGAAACTTACAGAGAAGCAATGCACTTTTCAAGGTACCCACATACTAAGCTGCATGGTGCACTTGAAAAACGTAATAGGCCAGCACACTGAAGCAATTCTTTAATCCATGTGCGGCTACTGGTCCTTTGAAAACATGACTCTATCAAAGCAGAAATGCAGAAACAGGTCACCCTCCCCCTATCTACCAATTATCTGGCCACGCTGGACCCAGTCCCATTCCGAGGATGACTGCAAACCTTTTTTTTCAAGAGTATGCCCACGTCGTACAAACAAGTGGAGACAAATGTGTTGGAGGGAACAAGGCAGAGCTTGAACAATAAAATTGCTGGGCTACGTGTGTCTGAAATTCACACAAACATTGTTCTCTTCCCATCCAAAGGGTTCCTCGACATTGCCCGCCTGTCACAACCCTTCTGTCTCCAGTCCTGTCCTCCTATTCCCAACTCATCACAGAGTGGGGTGGGATCAGGGAGGTTGAATGATCCACCCCACTCTGCAATTAACTTTTGCTGACTGACGCTCTGTTTTGGAAATCACAGGCTGCAGCCTGAAACACCCAAGTGTAGAATGGTCAGCGAGGGTGGTGCACTTCAGAGAGGAGGAGTGGCCCTACGCTCGGGCGGGTCACAGAAACAAGGGCTTAAATCACACATGCCCTGAAAACTCTGCTACATGGCATATGCGCAGTAAGTGCATGTGCCTGTCAGTGCTGTAACTGCCTGGCCCTCGAGCCGAGCGAGGATCAGAAGCTTTCTGAAGGATCAACAATTACTGCAGCAGGTAGGATGCATTTACTTAATAAAGAAAAAAATGAACAAGTCAACAACTACAGTGGCGGAGCCCTAACACCCATACAAAGAAACTGCCCCTGCTAAAGCTGCAGCTGTTGTAGATGTGTTACTGTCAATACCTTGGTGTTTTCCACAATAACATCCCACATGATGCACTTAACACAAGTTTCTTGAACTCCACTCTTCTTATCTATTTGATCTCAATTAGAACTCCTCCATGAAAAATAACCACCTTTTTAACAACTACCTATCGATGTTTTCTTACTTAGAGGCATTCTAATCAACCCCCTATGTGGTAGCCATTTGTTTACGAAGGTTGGATTATTCACATTTGAGCAAAAGTGACACTTTAACATTTCTAAAACCTTGGCACCTAGATCATAATTTTATAAGTTATAAATATTTTTTCTTCCATTGATACTTTTTATCATTCTTTGTGAAATATCTGAATTTACAGTACACTAGAAATTTAGGACCTAGTAGCATCCTTGCTGCAGAGCACCTAAATTATGTGATGCTGACAGCTGTAGTAGCGGAACCCCAAAATAACACATGAACCCCAATATTTGTCCACCCCTTTATTTATTTTCCAAAATAATTCAGCTCCAAAATCTTCAGTTGACCGTGTGGTTAGAGACTATGGCCCTCATTATGACCCTGGCGGATGGCGGTAAATTGGAGAAATGTACTGCCAATAGCCTGGTGGTACATTTCCCCAAATTACGACATTGGCAGTTTGGCTCAAGCCAAACCACCAATGTACCACTTCGTCCATTGTGGCAGTACCAGCCGCCGGGCTGGAGACTTCATTCTCCAGCCAAGCGGCTATCACCAGCCCGCCCGTGGGATTATGACCCCGCCTACCATCATGGTTATCGTGTCTTCCTTACCGCCACGAAAATCATGGCGATAGGCACTATCAGTGACAGGGGTCTTCCCCGCCCCTCTCCCCCGGTTTCCCTCCAACATACACGCACCATCGAACACACGCATATACACACTCATACCCACATTCGTCCACGCATGCATACATCCATTCACACACACATACATACATACATGCACACACGCATTCACACAACACAACATACACGCACTCAAACGTCTATCCATGCACACTCGCATCCATGCACACACAAACATACACACACACCCCTACACACAACACCCTCCAGCCCCTTCCCCTGTTGGAGCACCCGACTCACCTGATTTCAGGAGACGGCAGGGGACGGGCACTGCTGCCAGCAGCAGCGTCCACCAGCAGAACACCGCCAGGCCGTATCATGTGTCATGATGCGGTCTGCGGCGGTCTACCGCCGTAGTGCTGCTGCTGGCTGCAGCGCCACCTTACCGCCATCCACCGGCATGGCCGCAGCCGGAATCCTGCCATCCTTCTGGAGGAATTCCGGCTATGGTCATAATTTGGCGGACGGGTGGTAGCCGCGACAAAGGTATTTTGGCGCCCGTTGCCACGACGGTGGGCGGTTTGTTCTGCCAATGTTATAATGAGGGCCTATACTCCTAAAGAAAACACAATTTAGCATTGTTTAAACAGAATAATATAGACACATAAAGGATTGAGCTTTCGATTAAAAATAAAGCAAAAAGTGTATTTATTACAGAATAATAATAATCAAAAATGCTATCCAGAGAAAAAAGTGCATGGATCGCCATGAAGGCCAAATACAGAAGTACAGATAAATGCAAAATCACAGAATTATGTCATCTGTATTTAGGCATATTCTAAGCAAATATTCTAAGCGTCAGACTCATTTAGAGCACAAACAGCATGTCAAGATGCATACGTAACACAGAATCCCAGAGGTTTTATAGAAGAATCACACAAGCTATTAAAAGATTCTGCAAATTCAGCATTGTATGATCATGGTTAAGGTCGCATTTGGCAAATCAAAAATAACAACATAATAATTAAAAATGACACAGTTATTTACCACTACCCCATTTGGTAAGGTTGAAGAAATATTCCATTTGCTTCCTCAGCAACTTCACTCCAGAGATGCATAACACAAGTGAAACATTTCTTAAATAAATGCTCATAGAACTAACCCCAAAAAACCTCTAGCAGAACTTCCAAGAGAATTCCTTGAAAAAGACACTTTGGGTACATCATGGAAGCCTCATTCACAGTATGATTTCAAAAAAGTGATGTATAATGCTATTATATTGACATCATTCACATGATGCTCCACAGGGAGAAGGGGAGATGACTTTGCAGTGGTACACCAACTGGGAGGGGGAATAAGCAGAAAGACTTGAACAGAACACAATAAACTGCACCACTTTATAACAATGGTGTTTTATATGAAAATGTGGCATAACTATTCATAGCATTATTTACTTTTCTAAATGATCGAAGTAACTTATTTCAAATGCAGTCTCATCAGTTTATCTGTACGACTCTATACATCATTACAACGCTAATATTTCAAAAATAATTTTCACACCATATTTGCACATTTTGTGTATTTTGAAAAACGCACTAGAACTGCTGACTTGCTGCTGCTGCTTTTATGATGTAACACCTAGCAGTATTTTCTCTCTGGGCTGGCGCCTCTGGAAGAAGACTATGATTACTTGGCCTGTCAGCAGTTGCAGATTCAACATAAAAGTGCAAGAAATCACGGGTGCTGAAACTCTGAATCACATGTTCCTAATTCCACTGAGAATTTCAAGTACCTACCAGATGATAAATCAATAAATTATAGAGTTAAGAAATGCAATGCTCTAGGGGGTAACGGCCCCGGAGTAACGCGACTGAAGCATTTTGTACCTTTTTATTAAAGTACCCAGCTTTCCGTACACTTAAAAACGACAGAAAAAGGTTTGAAAACGCCCAGCCATAACATGTTATTTGAACATTTAGAAGACAAAAAAATATGTAGTCTGACAGTAGTATAACCATCCTCCTAACTTAATACACTGGGTGCCTATTGTATGAGAAAAACCCAAGCTACACACAAGGTTTCACCATAGAACTGCAAAGCCAACAATTAGATTCAACTCCAGTTTCAAGATTGAATTTCAAGCTGCTAGCCGATATTGTGTTCCCTGTCAATGGCCGGGCAATGATGATCTGCAACATTTTCGTACATCATGTGGAGGTGTTGGAAAAGAAGCCTTATGCAGCAAAAGGCCATTAAGAGGCAATAATTCTTTGGCGGCTCCTCTTTTCTATGTAGTCGTAGCTATACTGGACAGAGTAGTCCTTGGCACAGTGATTGTGACAGAACAGGAGCATGATGTGAACCAAGCCAGAACCTGTGACAACACCCAAGTATAGAAATACTTCTTTAACGTAAGAAAAAATATCACAGAGAGAAAATAACACAAGGTGACATCTATTGTTACTGCCTGCTAGAAGTTAGCAACTGCTCTCTTGGATTGGGAAGGATGATGGTACGCTTGGGATCCATCTGCTCACAAAAGCACCATTCACATGAAAAGGGGCAATACAAAGGGTCCATTGAATACATTTCCAACTTTGTTTTGTTTGCAGTTTAAAAGATGGAATTATACCCAAGACGATGTTTTAGTAGTGGTGGAAAAATGAACTCCTACACAGAATTTCCTAATATTTCCCGGTCCTGATGCCAAACCTTATATAGTAGATGTTAAAAATCAGGTCTCTAATAGCAGAGGTTTGCACTCTGTCCAAGTAGGGACCACAATTATAGACAGGGCAAGTAAGATACACATTAAAATTTAACTGTGCTCACCCTCTGGTAGCTTGGTACAGAGGAGCCAGGCTAAACTAAAGAGGCAATGTGCAAAGTATTTGTGGACACACACAGTAACAATGAAGACACCACGAAAGGACTCCACACCAGCTTGGAAACATTGCTGATACTTGACTCAAACAAGACCAAAAGAACAAGTTACTTACTTTTGGTAACACATTATCTGGTAGAGACTCTAGCTGCAGATTGCTTACCTTTGATTTTCCCAGGGCTTAGGCTGGATGCGGAGACTTTTGCTAAGCAATACCCCTTGTGCGTGCTGTCTGGGGGCTCCATTCTGCTCCGCGTGGTGTCATTAGTGCCGGAAGTGATGTTGCGGTCACCGATATTTGTGCCACCCACCTGCACAGGCATCAGTTACTTCACTCACAAATTTCCACGGCAGAAACGCAGAACCACGATAAGAACTGGCAAATATGTGTGTCCAAACTAGGGCCCTGAAAGAGGGTTCACCCTAACCCTATTAAACAAGTCCACAGATTGGGGAGGCATTGGTTGGTGTAAGGACTTCTAGCTGCAGATTCCTTACCATTGATTAGATAACCAAGCTCTATCCTACTGGCGGTGATCTGTGGACAATGTTTTTACACTAAAAAGTCCTGCAGGACCGCACAGGCGAAATGTCCATCCCTGTGGACCTGACTGTCCAGGCAGTAGTGCTTGGCAAACGTGTGCAGGGGCACCTATATTTCTGCTTGGCAGATGTCCAGTACTGGGACTCCACGTGCTAACGCCATGGTCACAGCTTTTTCCCTGGTGGAATGGGCCTGCAAGCCCTCACCAGGCTGCTTCTTAGTCAGGGCATAGCAGATCTTAATACAGAGAACGACCGAGAGCAAAATGGTCCTCTTCTGTACTGCTCAACCTTTCTTTGTTCCCACATGCCCCAAAAAGAGTTGGCCATCCACCCGGAACTCTTTTGTGTGGTCTAGGTAAAACGACTGGACTATGTTTGGGTACAGGCGGTGGAGTCACTCCTCTTCCTTAGGGAGATGTGGGGGAGCAAAGAAGGTGGCCAAGGTGATAGTTTGACCCATATGGAACGGGGTCTCTATCTAAGGCAGGAAAATGACACCGGTGTGTAGCACTATCATGTCTGAAAATATCGTGAGATATGTCGGTTTAGATGATAAGGCCTGTATCTCACTCACCCTCCAGGCAGATGTTATAGCCAAGAAGAAGGCTGTTTTGATGGTGAGCAGCCGGAGGGGACAATTGTGTAATGGCTTAAAGGGAGCACACATAAGGAAAGTGAGATCTAGGTTAAGATCCTACTGAAGCATGGTAAAGGGCATATAGGGAAACATATGTACAAGCCCTTTAAGACACCCATTTACAACAGGGAACTTGAATAGAGAGGGAAGGTCAGGCAAACACACAAAGGTGGATACAGCAGAGGGATAGCCCTTCAGAGTGCCAGAGCGGATCCCTATTGGGCCACAGAAAGAATGAAAAAGAATAATATCAAATAGAGAAGAGAGAGAATCCATAGACTTCCCTGTACAATATCTTACAAACCTTTGACAATGGCAGGCGTGTATCACTTTTGTGGAGGAACACCTGGCTGCCACAATAACCTTACAGACTTCAGGAGGAAGGTAAAAAGCTGTCAACTGTTGCCACTCAATATCCACGCATGAAGGCGCAGAGTTGGCAGGTTCAGCTGGAGAACCCTCTGCTGCTGCAACAGAAGATCCTCCCAAAGAGGCAGCCTGATCGGAGAATCAATGCTCATTTTCAGAAGCCCAGTCCAGAGCCACAAGGACTACTTGGGCCTGGTCATTCTTGATCTTCTTGAAAATGTTTGGGAGGAGTGGTATGGGCGGAAATGTGTACAGGAGGCCTGAGCTCCACTCTAAAAAAAAAAAGCGTTGCCAAGAGATTGCCGCCTTGGAAACTCTAATGTGCAATTCTGCTGACATTGTGCATTCTCTTCTTTCTGCTGAAAGAGACCTTACACCACCTCTGAATGGAGGCACCACTCATGATCCACTAGGCATGGATTGTTGACTTTGTCTGCCCTGGCATTCAAATAACCTGCCAGGTGTTAAACCACAAAGGTTATGCCCTGCTGTTCCAGCCATGTCCAGAGACTCAGGCCCTCTTGACAAAGGGTCAACAACCTCACTCCTCCCTGCATGTTGCAGTAACACATGGTGGTACTGCTGTCTGTGAACACCTGCTTTAACTTCCCCTTGACAGAGGGAAGAAATGCTTTCTAAACTATTCGGATCGCCCTAAGCTCAAACATGTTTATGTGGAGTCTGTAATCCGCCGGAGACCAGAGTCCTCTGATCACCTCTCCCAGATGGCCACCCCATACCAGGAGTGACACATCTCTCACTACTATGAGGTCTGATTGGGGAAGGGAGAGGAGTTTGCCTCTAACCCAAACGCGGGTTGTAATCCATCACTGCAGATCTTTCGCAGTTCCCTCCAAGAACTGGACCATTTTGGAGAGATTTCCCTGATGCTGTGCCCATTGGAACTTCAGGTCCAACTGCAGAGCCCGCATATGCCATCTGGCATGTTTTCCCAACAGGATGTAGGAGGCCATGAGTCCTAGCAGCCTCAGAGTCATTCTGACAGAAATCTACAACAGAGCCTGAATATCCTGGACTCACTGCTCAGGAGGATAAGCCCAAAGCTGCACTGTGTCCAGAACTGCTCCAATGAAAGAGAACATCAGAGAGGGAGTCAGGTGTGACTTAAACACGTTTATAGTGAACCCTAGAGAATGCACGACATTCGCCACAGTCTATAGATGGGAGACAACAACCTGGTGCAAGCCTGCCTTCAACAGCCAGTTGTCGAGGTAAAGGAAGACTGAAACCCCCGACTTGGCAGATGAGCTGTGATCACCACCATCACCTTGGTGAGCACCCCAAGGGTACTGGTAAGTCTAAAAGGCAACACAGTGAACTGAAAGTGTTTGTGGCCTACCTTAAATCGCAGGTAATGCCTGAGGGCAGTAAAGATGGGGATATGAAAATACGCATCCTGCAAATCCAACGCTACCAACCAGTCTTCTAGGTCTAGGGCAGACAAGACCTGAACCAACGCAAGCATCTTGAACTTCTTCTTCCAGATTTACGGTCCGTGTGTCTGGAATAGGGCGAAGACCTTTGTTCTTTCTGGGTATCAGAAAGGAGCTGGAATAACAACCACTTCCTACTTCTGATATTAGGACCCTTTCTATGTCTCTCTTGGCCAAAGCAGCCATAACTCCCTCTAACAAATGATCCTCTGCCCGCTGTTCGAATGTTGGCAGAATGGGGAGGGGGGATTGGAAAAGCAGGGCATAGCCCCTCCTGATGATGTGCAGTATCCAATATTATAGACTTCCAGTGGAGGAGATGATGGTGTATTCTTCCTCTAGCTGGGCCAGCATGGTCCTGCAGATCCAAACTAGGAGGGCTTTGAGGCTGCAGCTGCCGGGGGCTGCGTGGCAGATGACTTCTGGCCTGCAGACCCTCTAGGTTTCAAGAAACGGCACCTATGTCCTATGTACTTGAGGTTGGTTGCATGGCACAGTGACTGGCATGGGACTGGCATGGGACTAGCATGGTACTATGCCCCTTTCATAGCCACGAAAGGGACAAAAGGCTGACTGTGGACGAGGGATCACCGAGAGTCTCAAGGACTTGGCCGTATATTCCTTAAAGCAATCCAACAATGAGTCTGCCTTCTCGCCAAACAGGTGAATGCCATCGAAGGGCATGTCCATCAGGTCTGCTTAGACATCCTCCCAAAAAACAGATGTCCTCAGCCAGGCGTGATGCCTTAAGGACACTGTCCACGCAACCACTCTGCCTAGCGATTCAGTCGTATCTAAGCTGCACTGAATGGTAAACTTTGCTGCGTCCCTCCAATCTTTTACCCCTTGGGAGAGTATGGCCCAGGCCTCCTTCTGGACCTGAGGCAGCACTTGTGCAATCATATCCCAAATGGTATGTGAGAAATGGCCCAATAAGCATGAGGTGTTCACTGACCTCAGTGCCAGGCTGGTGGAAGAAAACAACTTCTTCCCAAGATGGTCCAGCCTCTTGGATTCCCAGTCGGGGGAGCGCAAAGGAGGCTTGGAGGCACATGGAGGCTTGAACTACCAAGCTATCAGGGGTGGGCTCTTGACTGAGGAAGGTAAGGTTACCGGGTGCAGGGTGATGGCCGCGGGCGATTGTCCTATTTATAGGAGCCCCTGTGCTGGGCTTGGATGAAGCTTCCAGCAGGTCATATGTAAGTGCTTCATTAAAGGGCAGAAAGGGTTCGAATGTAGAAGCCCCAGGCTGAAGCACTTCCATCAAGATGTTTATCTTGACAGCTACTGAGGGCAGTTGGAGTTTAAAGACCGCCACTGCCCTACGCACCACCATTGCATAGGAAGCTGCCTCCTTCGTAGCCACAATGGGGAGAGAAAGCAAGCCAGTATCTAGAGAGGTGTCCAGCCCACTGATCTCTCCTAGCTCCTCATACCAGTCCAAGGATCTCTCCAACTGGTGTTCTAAAGGGTCCAGCGACCCCTCCCACTTTTCTACCATTCTTGGTTGTGCGACGCCAATCCAACTCTAGATCATTGAGAATCATGGGGCTGGTGCCATGAGCATTAGTGCCATAACCAGCGCAAGAGAAATCCACCTGAGTACGATCGGTATGGATCCAGAATTGGATCCATGAGACTCTCCCGGAGCCGAGGCCAAAGCTGTCAGCCGAAGCTGTCAGCATTAACTGGTTGGGACCTCCTCAGACTTTGCACGGCCCAAAGGCACGCCAGCGTGGCTGACCCGCTTGAATACACAGCACATCTCCACGTAAAACTCCTTGATCTGAGCCGGTGTTGATCTGGCTCCTGGAAACTGAGGGAGGCACGGAGTTCGGATTGGGCAAGAATAGCAATGTTCCCCACTTGTCTCATCAGTTGATGAACAAGGTGAAGTCAAAGTCCTCTTGGACTTCTTCTTCTTCTTATGCCTATTTCCCGAGTGTCCTGAGGACCTCAAATCGGAATAAGAGGACTTGGGGCTCCGGAAATAATCCTACAACCTCATTTTCAACAAGAACTGAGACCTCTTCAGAGTCATGTGTGCCAGTGTTGCTGACTGCTGGGCCGCAAGCAGCTTAAGGGACCCCCTCCCTCAAGTCTACGTGGCCATGGCACGGCGGTCTAAGCACGACTTGGAGTCGTGGTCACACTTGAGGCACCAGAGGGAAATGAGATGGGGGTCCGTAACTGACATGGCCTGGTGACAGGCGCCACATGGTTTGAACTCAGGCTTTCTCAATGATATCCTTGACCATAACTCGATAAAAGGCCTGTCAAAAAGCAACAGAGGGGTAGCTCTCTCTGGATCTGCACTAACTGGCATGGAAAGAAAAGAACTGACACCCATGTACCTGGGTGGCACCTATATAGGTGACCGCAACATCATTTCCAGCACCAACTACGCTATACAGAGCCAAAGGGAGCCACCCAGTGGCGCGTGCAAGGGGTATTGCTCAGCAAAAGTTTCCTGATCCAGCCGGACACCTGGGAAAATCAAAGGTGAGGAATTTGAAGCTAGAAGTCTAGCAGATCGACAAAATTCCAACATACTCAAATCAAATTATGAAATGTTAAAGGTTAGATCAAAATGCAGTGCATAGAGGACAATAGCTCCAACTTGAAATATCTGGTCCCACTGGACCAGGGCAAATTCAAAAGTGCAGTCTGACAGTGAAGAAACGAGGGCCAGGTACAGGAGTCCCGCAGACCCGCTATCAGCACCTTTGTTGTGTCAATGCTCTGTGACGATGTGCTGATCTAGAGGAGGAAATGAGTCACGCTAGCAAGCGATGCGTCGTTTCCTGAATGGGCAACATCATAGATGCATCGATGTCCAAAACAGCGCTGGCTCCAATGCATCAGTGCTGTGTCAGTCAAGCCGGGGCTGCGTTGTAAGCCGGGGTCTTTGTGTCACGCAGTCAGCAAGCGGTGTCTTCAGCTTCAGTGCAGGCAGCGCTAAAGCAGTGTTTCTGCAGTGTAATGATCTGGTTCCAAGTGACACGCTGGTGTTTTTGCATCAGTTAATGTGCTGAAGCACCACACTCACTTTCAAATGCCCAGGACTGGATTTGGCACCATTTGGCAGAGCAGGACTCACAGTAGAGGTGCTTAGGTGCTGGTAGCAACATGCAAGTGAAGCCGTTGATGTCCCTGAGACTTCAGAAACAGGAGGCAAGCTCAGTCAGGTCTTTGGAGAAACTTTAGATTGTAGGATGTCGAGAGTTAGATCCAGTCCTCTCACTACCAGGAAAGAAGTAGCAAGCAGCAGGCCAACAAAGCAGAGCAAAGTGGCAGTCACTTCTGACAGCTCTGCAGTCCTTCTTCTTAGTAGAATGTCCTCAATCCAGAAGTGTTCTGAGTATATGGTGTCAGAGGCTCAGTACTTATACCCAAATGTGCCATTGAAGTGTTAGAGACTCAAAGAGTGGTTATGAAGTGCCACAGTTCCCTTTCACCCCAATCCTGACTGCCAGGAGGTATGTGGCCACTTCTCTTTGAACTGTATGTGAGAGCCCCGCCACCCTTCCTGCCTAAAAAGACCCATCAGTATGCAGATGGAATGCAAGGGAAGTTGAATGGCCTGTATTTATGGCTGTCTGGAAATAATGCACAAAGAGTACTGTCACCGCACCTTACACAGGCCAGACATGGATTGGAGGCAGGCTATGGCACAGGATCAGAAGTAAGAAAAAGCCACCTTTCTAAAAATATTTCAGACCTACAGTTCAAAAAACACCTTTACCACAAGATGTGTTTTTAAATTGTGAGTCCAGAGACACCAAACTCAATTTTGCTATATTTTCCCAATTGGAAATTACACATAAAAGATGCTTTAAGGCAATCCCCATACTAGCCTATGGGAGAAATTATCCTTGCAATAGTGAAAACGAATTTCAGAGTTTTCACTACCTGGAAATGTTAAACCTAAAAATACATGTCCAACCTTTTAAATAAACTGCACCCTGCCCTTGGCACTAACCAGGGCCTACCCTAGGGGTGTCTTACAAGTAATAAAAACAAAGGTGTGGGCCAGGCAAGGGGATATACTTGCCAAGTTGAAATGGAAGTTTAAACTCCACACACAGGCTTTGCAATGGCATACCTGCGGAATGTTTTAAAGGCTACCGTATTGGGTGGCACAACCAGTGCTGTAGGCCCACTAGCATTTGAATTACAGGCCCTGGGCACACATAGTGCACTTTACAGGGACTTATTAGTAAATCAAATATGCCAACCATGAAGAAGCCAATGTTACCATGTTTTAGAAACACAGCACATGCACTTTAGCACTAGATAGCAGAGTCATAAAGCCAGCAAAAACGAAATTCATCACACAGTCAAAACAGGAGGTCAGAAAGCAAAACATCAGGGGAAACCATGCCAAAAGATGCCAGGTCTAACAGTAAGATGATCAAATAAATGGTTTGATACTGTCATTTTCTTCTCCTGCCTGAATCACACCATATGCTTACAGCCGTGATTGTTTAATTGAAATAGTGAATTTTTTCACTATTGCTGATATGCAGTCAATTTTACCATTTTAAGTCAAAAGTCCACATAATATTCCAGTTTGAAATTCAAGAGTGAGTGAGAAGCACATTTAACTAAGAAGCTGAAAATAATACCACCCCCAGGCTTCTTTATAGGCAACCCCTTTCACAACGGGTTAAACATTAAGAAGGTATGCCTGTAGAATATCCCAGAAACCTAAGACATTTAATTTTTACTTTTTTTATTTGTTTTACATTCAGATTGAGAAATTCTATGATTTTCATAAATGTAACAGTGGACCATTACACATAAAGGGGGTCATTCTGACTCCCGCCGGCTGCGGTATCCGCAGGGCCGGCGGGAGCCGCCAGAATACCGCTGCGCGGTCACAAGACCGCCGCGGGTATTCTGGGTTTCCCGCTGGGCTGGCGGACGACCGCCAGAAGGCCCCCCGCCAGCCCAGCGGGAAACACCCTTCCACAAGGATGGAGTGGAAGGGGTGCGACGGATGCAGTTGCACCCGTCGCGATTTTTCATTGTCTGCATGGCAGACACTGAAAATCATGGTGGGGCCCTGTTACGGGCCCCACGACACCCCATACCGCCATCCTGTTCCTGGCGGCCAAAACCGCCAGGAACAGGATGGCGGTATGGGGGTCGGAATCCCCATGGCGGCGCAGCAAGCTGCGCCGCCATGGAGGATTCCCTAGGGCTGTACCGCCGCGGTCAGAATGCCCTTGGGAGCACCGCCAGCCTGTTGGCGGTGCTCCCGCGGTCCGCGGCCCTGGCGGTCCATGACCGCCAGGGTCGGAATGACCGCCAAAATGTCTTCCCTGTTAAACCATAAAAGATTACTGCATTGTCTAAAAAGGAAGGGGTACTGTTTCTCCATTATATTACTCATTGGCAAGTACATTTTAATATCTTGTCATTGTACAATCAAGGCAAACAGGCTAAGTCTCATCTTGGAACGCCCTTTTTGTTCTATGTTACCAAATTAATAATTAATCATACAAATAACCATTTTCTTTCATAAATAACTATCTTGTTATTTTAGAGGAGACCTCCCTTGCTTTGTGGTCATGCTCCTCTTTTGGAATAATATTTTGAAAATCAAATAATTGCAATGCCTGAAAGTTTTCATCAAGGCATAATAGGTATGCACATTGATACACAAAAGAACAATTACCAATAGATCTGTTAACACAACATTCCTCAGTGAAAACCAGAAGCTTCCCTTTATGCAGTTTGATCTCCCCATGGCCTACAATACTCTAGGCCAGGACATCGTGCTTAGTAGACTCATATAATGGGGTGTAATCACTGTACCCAGCCTGAACTTGATTAGATCTTTCCTCTCCACTAATAGCTAGAAAGTGTGAATAGGGTTTGCAGAATAATCAGCTCAACAGGTATCCTGTTTGGTTCCACAAGGTTCATCATCCTTCCTACTAGTAAATATTTGCATTCATCCAGTTGCCCATCTCCTAGGGCAGATTACGGTGAACTTCTGAATTTAAACTAAAAATGCGTAAACTTATCTCCAGCTGGGGAAGCAGTCCAGCAAAAACATTTGCTTTCATCTGAGCCACATATTCCACTGGATGAAGGTGGGCTTCATTTGTCTGAATGGTTGAAAGGCTGAGCTCTTGGTTGTGGGTGGAACAGTCTTGGCACACCGGCTTCCACTATGTAAGGAATGCAGAAGTCACAAAACCCCATTTGTGGTTTGAAAGGACATGGGCTTATGCTTAGGAATGTCTGAGACACGTGGAAGGTCTTAGGGCACAAACTCCTGCCTGTTACATTTTGGTATTTCAGAATCCTGGTGTCCCATTGGAGAGTGGCATTTTAAAGTACAAACTTCTACTGTCTTCTAGTTCACCAACTCTGCATGCAGAAGTGCAATCTTATGCCTGCATATTTGATCAGTCAGTTATAGTTTGGGGTTGTGAGAACACCAAAGGAAGCTTGTTTTATCCCACATTAGAAACATAATTAAATTAATTATTTGCTGTTATGCAAACTGAAAAACAAGTGAGAAAACGCCTGGTCTGATTAGCTCCAAGAAAGTGAAAAAACTTGGCTTTTTGGATGGTGGGATGAAGGGTTTAACAGGAGCCTGGAGACTGGTGAACGGAAGCAAAGTATTAATAGCAAGAATGGAGGCTATTCACACAGGTAAACACTTACATTAATACATTTATATGTTTAAGTTCACTCTTCCACTTTATAGTACATTTGCTACCTTTGGCTATTCACCATTTACAAATGTACTACAAAGTGCAGACTTTCATGGCTCCATCTCATGAAATCAGGTGGTTGAGCCTAATTTACTAGTGTATAGTTAATACTTTTAACTTTTCACATGTAAGAATATATTAAAGTAAAGCAAAATTCTGTATTTCATTAAAGACACGGAGGCTGATATTATGCATAATTATTTATTGTCACCACTCACAGCTGGTCCTTTAAAGAACATAGAACTTATAATTCCAACACAATAAAATCAGAGAACACCCAACCCTCAGCCTTTTTTCTAGCGGCTATGAAAGTAAATAATGTTTTAAAACTGAGAACAGTCTCTGAAGCAGTCTATGGAACAACAATTCCTTTGACAACGAAGACCTTGAAAAATCCAATGAAGATTAACACCGCATTTTCGAAATACCAGCTTGTGATCTCTGTTATGCTTGGCCTAATGCTACAGGATAAACAAAAAATAGTTAAATCAGTGTTGGGTAACAGGAGGGATAATATTAGCCTCTGTGCCTTTAAGAAGATCAAGATATTCTGCCCACAAGCTGTGGAAAATCTATATTTTATGGCAAGACACTGAGGCTAAAATTATGCAAGTTAAAAAAAAATTGAATAAACAACTTGTCACACTCACAACTGTTTTAGAGTAACAGTTCCTAAAAGTCACAACATTCAAACAATCAGCACAATGCAGAATGTCTTGCAAAGAACCTCCCATCATGAAAGCCTTAGAAGCTCTTTTTACTGATTAAGCACCAAAAACACTAATGTTCACACCAGCTTTGCTCATTATCTCTTTCACCCACCTTGCCAGTGCTAGAGAACATACCACTTTAAAAGGCTTCTTAAAAGAAATAAGTAACTGATTCACACCATGCGGTCATACCTGTGTTGTTCTCTTCTCATACTCCTTTACACACTTAACCACACAAAAATTCTCTCTCTCTTCACGAAAATGATAAAAAATATTGAATATTAATTTGTTTGTTTAGGAAAAGAAAAACACACACCTTCATATGAATACATTTTGCTTGTTCCATCAAGTGCTTTCACATCAGAAACCCTTTGAAATGAAACCAAACACAAAGAAATTGTCAATTTTATGGACAAGTCTCTTAGATACAACTCACTTGAATCCCAACCAAAAATGAATTCCAATACTTTAGACACACCCCACAAAGAATTATACCTAGAAACTGGAGGCTTTGCTAATCTTATGTTTCTCATCAACCTACACACTACTAAATCCTGTCCTATGAAAGATCCGTTACCCAACTGTTGTCCCGCAGCAATTACTGATCTATACATATTCACTGTTCATTAAGACAAGATTTCCTCAAACTTTTCTATCATATAATTTTCTATCTCTACTGAAGACACCGAAACGGGATGAAAGTCCCTGTCCATGCATCAGCATACCCATTTTTGCCACGTCAATCTATATACCTTTCTTGTACCTGGAGCCCGGGATTCCTTAGTAAGTGACAAAGGGGGTCATCACAACATTGGCGGTAAAAGCTGCTTACCGCCGTGCAGAAGACCGCCAACACACCGCAGTCACCGCGGAATTCCGCCACAGCTATTATGACCCACATCTCAAAATCCAGACACCCACACAAGTCCGCCACACCAAAGGTCAGTGATAAACTGGCAAAAACAAAACCTCCACCGTCACGCCAACAGAAATACGCCCGCACTATCACGACACACGAATCCACGCGGCGGTCTTTCAACCGCGGTATTCCATTGGCGGTACACACCACCGTGCTCAAAATACACACACTCCTACAAAACACTACCACATTGGACAATTCGAAATACACACACCAGATACACATACACACACCACTCCCACACACCCAATACACTATAAAACACACACCCACATCACCCACAAACCCTTATGACCACTATTACAGAGAGAAGCCCAGAGAGAGACACCACCATCCACAAACTAGCAGCCACAGGCACACAACACCATCACCCACACAACTTCCACGCACAAAACACCACACACCACTACATATCACCACACTTATCACCACACACACCACCCCACACATCACCTACACCACCCCATGGCACGGCAAAGACACCCCAGGTTCTCGGAGGAGGAGCTCAGGGTCATGGTGGAGGAAATCGTCCGGGTAGAGCCACAGCTATTTGGAGCACAGGTGAAGCACACCTCACTTGCAAGGAAGGTGGAGCTATGGCGAAGAATAGTCGACAGGGTCAACGCAGTGGGACAACACCCAAGAAATCGGGAGGACATCAGGAAGAGGTGGAACGACCTACGGGGGAAGGTGCGTTCCGTGGTCTCAAGACACCACCTGGCGGTTTAGCGGACTGGCGGCGGACCCCCACCTCCTCCCCCACAACTAACAACATGGGAGGAGCAGGTCTTGGCGATTCTGCATCCTGAGGGCCTCGCAGGAGTCGGTGGAGGAATGGACTCTGGTAAGTCAAACCTTTAACTACCATATCCCCCACTTTACCTGCATGCTATCACATACCCCCACCCTTGCCCCCACCCTTATCACTCCAACTCCTCACAGATGTACCAATATCACAAACCACCCATCCCAACACCAAGCCCTGCATGCAACACCAACGCATGGACACCCATCACTAAAGCATGCCCACTGCACATACCCATACAACCCCCTAAACCATCATCACACAAGCCCCCACACAGGAATGCCAGCACTGGGGTACACGGTTACCCACCCATTGCACACCATGACACACACAGATGCAATAATCATGCCTTTCCACCCCTGCAGGACCACTACCCAACGTCACCAGACAGGAGGGTCCAGACATCTCCACTCCACCCACAGAAGAGGCCCACAGTGATGACAGCACATCTGTCCACCTGGATCTAGATGACCAGCCCGGACCATCAGGGGCCTCGGGACAGTCGGTTCCCCTCACACAGGCACAGGGCACCACAGACCTTCCCCCCTCTGGAAACACCAGCACGGCACACACCTAGCGGGCCCATACCTCCGTCCCCAGGACACGTCAATCAGCTGTGTGTCCACCACTACAGAGAACCCAGGATAACCCACCACCCCAACAACAACAGGGACCTGGGGGAAGTGGGCACACGGTCCAGGGGACGGAGGCCCAGGAACACAGGGGAACTGGGAGGGCTGCTGTGAGACAGGGGCGGACAGGCCAAGGGAACCCACTCTCCACTAGGCCCTCTCCTCCATCATGGGAGCCTAAAACCACTCCCAGGAGACGATGGCAACGGTACTGGCCAAGTTTCAGGAGACCCAGCGCATGCAGGAGTAACAGTATTTGGGGTTCAGGGAGGAACTCAGAACCATCAGCTCCGCCCTGGGCACCATCGTAGGGGTGCTGAAGGAAGTACTCAACACCAGGAGGGACACTGTGGCACTACAAGGGGCCCCTGACACTAGCATGGACGATGAACTGCCCACCACCTCCGCCGACGTTAGTGGACAGGAGGCACCGCCACAGGACCACCACACCAGCACCCCACCCCCTGCAGACGGAGAACCACCCCGCAAACGGTCCCTGAGATCCAGGAACAAGACAGAGCACGATGCCAAGACCCCTGCCAAGAAATGAGACCACCCTGATTGTCATCCCACTGTCCCACTTTGTCACCCTGTCCATATTGAAACTGCCCCAGCTCCACTTCCTATGCCCATATGGGCAATGCACCTGTGAGACTAATAGACTGGACTCTGCCATGGACATTCCTCCGCCATCACCCCTCACCATTTTACTACCCCCTCCAATATTGAGCACTTAAATAAACACACTAAAAGCACAAAACAATCTGGAGTCTGTCTGTGATTTTGAAATAGTGTATTTGCAATTACAGTGACAAAATGTACATGAAATAGTAATGTCAACATACCTATGTCACACAGCTCTAGTCCCTGAGGAATCTAAGCAGATGACACACGTTGGGACCCACACCTGTGAAACCGTAAGGGAAAGTGACAACTCAGTGACCATACACTGGGTGAAATCGACTGACAGGAGAGAGGTAGAAGTGTAAAAGTACATGTAGTAGGCAGGAATGTATTCTCACCTGTGTTTCACTGGAAATATTGTTGAATGACTGAGTCCCTGTTCTGCATGTCTTCTCCCTCTGCTTCCTCCTCATCACTGTCCACAGGCTCCACAGCTGCCACAACACCGCCATCTGGGCCATCCTCCTGCAGAAAAGGCACCTGTCATCGCAAAGCCAAGTTGTGAAGCATACAGCAGGCCACGATGATCTGGCACAACTTCTTTGGTGAGTATAATAGGGATCCACCTGTCATATGGAGGCACCTGAACCTGGCCTTCAGGAGGCCGAAGGTCCGCTCGATCACCCTCCTAGTTCGCCCATGTGCCTCATTGTAGCGTTCCTCTGCCCTTGTCCTGGGATTCCTCACTGGGGTCACTAGCTATGACAGGTTGGGGTAACCAGAGTCACCTAATAGCCACACACCGTGCCTCTGGAGTTGACCCATCACATAAGGGATGCTGCTATTCCGCAGGATGTAGGCGTCATGCACTGAGCCAGGGAACATGGCATTCACATGGGAGATGTACTGGTCTGCCAAACATACCATCTGTACATTCATGGAATGATAACTCTTCCGGTTCCTGTACACCTGTTCACTCCTGTGGGGGGGGGACCAAAGCCACATGGGTCCCATCAATGGCACCTATGATGTTGGGGATATGCCTAAGGGCATAGAAGTCACCTTTCACTGTAGGCAAATCCTCCACCTGAGGGAAAACGATGTAGCTCCGCATGTGTTTCAGCAGGGCAAACAACACTCTGGACAATACATTGGAAAACATAGGCTGGGACATCCCTGATGCCATGGCCACAGTTGTTTGAAAAGACCCACTTGCAAGGAAATGGAGCACTGATAGCACCTGCACTTGAGGGGGGATTCCTGTGGGATGGCGGATTGCTGACATCAGGTCAGGCTCCAACTGTGTACATAGTTCCTGGATTGTGGCACGGTCAAACCTGTAGGTGATAATCACATTTCTTTCCTCCATTGTCGACAAGTCCACCAGCGTTCAGTACACCGGAGGATTCCGCCATCTCCTCACATGTCCCAGTGGACGGTGCCTATGAAGGACAACAGCGAGCACAGAGTCAAACAACTCAGAGGCATGTACCCACAGTCTACACAGAACACCATTCAGACACAAAATGTGGCCTGTATGTGTGTTGAGAGTAGGCCTAGGTATGTGTGACGCAGTTGGTAATTAGGCCATGTGGGCCGCTGAAATGGCGGCTGCCTGACATCTAAAGTGGGACAATGGGATGTGAGGTAACTGCGCTGGCGTTGTGCACCATCGCGGTAGGCGGTCGAAGACCGCGGCGCAATGCTGCATTGGTTAACATTGGACCCTATGGGTCCCAGGAGCCAATGACGATGTACGCCGGCGGTGATGGTACGCACCGCCGCGGACGTGACTGCCATTTTCTATCTGTTGAATCACTCAATACCTGATCTTCGACAGGAGAGGACCTACACTGCAAGTGCTGCTGTGACCTCGGTCTCGAAGAGACAATGGCTCGTGCGTCTGGGGAAAGGGCCCCTGCCTTCACTGCGGAGGAGTTGGAGAAGCTCGTCGATGGGGTCCTCCCCCAGTACATGCTACTCTACGGTCCTCCAGACCAACATGTAAGTACACAGGGAGCATGTTGAATGGGCTATGCCTGTGTGGAGAGGGCTGGTTGTAAGAAGGAAGGGGGTAGAGTTCTGCGTGCATGAAAGACGGTGTGTGCATGTGCCACATGGCAAGGGATGGGGGCCACTCACTTTGACGGCACAGTTGGTAATGACTTCTCTTCTTCCCCTGTACATTTCATGTAGGTCAGCGCCCACCAGAAGAAGGATATTTGGCATGCCATCGCCAAGGACGTCCGGACCCTGGGGGTCCACCACAGACAGAGCACCCACTGCCATAAAAGATTGGAGGACATTCGCCGCTGGAGCAAGAAGACGGCGGAGGCTCAGCTGGGGATGGCCTCCCAACGTGGGTGGGGTGCCCGTCGAACCATGACCCCCCTGATGTTCAGGATCCTGGCGGTGGCCTACCTGGATTTGGATGGGCGCTTGAGGGCATCACAGCAGACACAAGGGGGTGAGTACACTCTCATTCAGCTGACTTAGAGCGCAGTGGAGGGGTCTGGGTGGGGGAGGAGGGCTGTGGGTTTCCCTAGGCCAGGGCGAGTTCCGTAGGCTAGGCCCCTTCGTAAGGCATGGCCCTGTGGCCCCCCACACCACCTCTGTAGAGTGCCAAGTACAGCTATTCATGCCCCTGTGTCATCTATGTGTGCATATGTCGTCCATAACCTTGTAGGCCATTTCCCAGGTAGAGCCCAACAGCGCGACGTAGTGCAGGGGGCTTCTGTGTCTGTCTTGTCCGCCAACGGTAGCGGTAAGCCATGCACTCAACATGTCTTTCTTCTGTCCCCCCCCCTTTTTTGCGGTCTCCCTGTTGTTGTGTGCATTAGCATCATCAGGCAGAGGAGCAGTGGCACCGGAGCACGAGGGAGCTGCATCCCACATGGCCATGGAGGGCCACACTACGGACTCTGAATACACCAGTGGGACGGAGGGTGAGGGGAGCACCACGGCGGTGACAGGAGCTGAAACCAGCGACACAGACTCGTCCTCTGATGGGAGCTCCCTTGTGGTGGTGGCATCATCTGTGCCCCCCACTTCTACAGGTACAGCCGCCAACCCCCCTACCAGCACCGCCCTCCCAGCAGCCCCTCAGCCTTCGCCCCGTGCCCGCTCACCCAGGAGGGTGGGCATCACCTTCGCCCCAGGCACCTCAGCCCCTGCCACCTCTGCTGCCCTCAGTGAGGAGGCCATTGACCTCCTCAGGTCCCTCACTGTTGGGTAGTCTACCATTTTGAATGCCATCCAGGGTGTAGAAAGGGAGTTGCAACAAACCAATGCATTCCTGAAGGGCATTCATTCTGGTCAGGCTGCCCTTCACCGAACCTTTCAAACTCTGGCCTCAGCACTGATGGCAGCCATTGTCTCTGTGTCTAGCCTCCCCCCTCCAACTTCCTCCACCCAGACCCAATCCCCTGTACCTCTGCCTATCCCAAGCACACTATCAGACCAGCCTGCACACACCTCACCACACAAGGGAAGCTCAGGCAAACATAAGCACCACACATCCCAAAGGCACTCACGCAAGCATCACACACATACAGACACACCAAAATCCACTGCCTCCACTGTGTCCCCCTCCTCCTCGTCTCCCTCCTCCCTCCCAGTCTCGTCTACACTCACACCTGCATGCACTACCTCTACAGCCACTACGTCCCGCACCAGCACACCCACCACCACACCCCGCTCACGTGCAGTCACCACCCCCACTACCATTCACACATCCCCTGTGTCCTCTCCCAGTGTGTCTGTGACGCCCCCTCCGAAGATACACAAACGCAGGCACACACCCACCCAACACACATCCACCTCACAACAGCCTCCAGCGCATGCACCAAAGCCACAAAACTTACACCTCCTACAACCACCACCTCTTCCTCCACTCCCAAACCCCCCCAGCTACCCGTCCCAGTGTCTCCAAACAACTTTTCCTGTCCACTCTTAACCTATTTCCCAACCCCCCCGTCCAACTCATAGGTCCCGAACTAGCACCTCAGCCACAAAATCTCCGGGACCAGTGGTGCCTGTTGTCACAGGTATGTGGAGTGCACCGGCCACCAGAACAGCCAGTGTGTCACGGAGCCACAGCACAGCCATTCCCCCCCCCTGTGAAGCACCAGAAGTTGGCCTGTGCCCGGAGGGAGAGGGGGAAGACTCCAGCCACCCAAGCCGCTCCCAGGGGTCCCGGTGGGAGTGTGGATTCAGCTGTGACTCCTCCCAAGGTGGGGAAGGCCCAGAAGAAAGCCGGCAAGTCTGGGAGGAGCAGCACAGCGGAGAAGACCGCCATCATCCCCACTGGCCAGAAGGGCCCCGCCAGCCCCATCCCCGCTGGCCAGGAGGGCCCCGCCAGCCCCATCGTCGCTGCCCAGGAGGCCACCGCCAGCCCCATCGTCGCTGCCCAGGAGGCCACCGCCAGCCCCATCGTCGCTGCCCAGGAGGCCACCGCCAGCCCCATCGTCACTGCCCAGGAGGCCACCGCCAGCCCCATCGTCGCTGCCCAGGAGGCCACCGCCAGCCCAATCGTCGCTGCCCAGGAGAGCTCCGCCAGCCCAGCTGCCCAGGAGGGCCCCGCCAGCCACAGCCCAGCTGCACAATGAAGGACCGCCAGCCCCAGCCCAGCTGGGCAGTGAAGGACCACCAAGTCAAGCACCGCTGAACAGGGAAAGCACCGCTGAACAGGGCAAGGACCGCCAAGTCAAGCACCGCTGAACAGGGCAAGCACCGCTGAACAGGGCAAGCACCGCTGAAGAGGGCAAGGACCGCCAAGTCAAGCACCGCTGAACAGGGCAAGGACCGCCAAGTCAAGCACCGCTGAACAGGGCAAGCACTGCTGAACAGGGCAAGGACCACCAAGTCAAGCACCGCTGAACAGGGCAAGCACCGCTGAACAGGGCAAGGACCGCCAAGTCAAGCACCGCTGAACAGGGCAAGGACCGCCAAGTCAAGCACCGCTGAACAGGGCAAGCACCGCTGAACAGGGCAAGGACCGCCAAGTCAAGCACCGCTGAACAGGGCAAGGACCGCCAAGTCAAGCACCGCTAGCCCACGAGCGGCAGGGGCACTGACGCAACAGGGACCGTCACGGGGTGAGTGATGCACTCTGGGCACCAGTCCCCCTCCATAACCAGTGGAGACATGCATCCACTACGTCTGTCCTTGGCAGGATGAAGCACTCTGGGCACCAAGCCCCCTCCAGAACCAGTGGAGACATGCATCCACTACGTCTGTCCTTGGCAGGATGAAGCACTCTGGGCACCAAGCCCCCTCCAGAACCAGTGGAGACATGCATCCACTACGTCTTTCCTTGGCAGGATGAAGCACTCTGGGCACCAGTCCCCCTCCAGAACCAGTGGAGACATGAATCCACTACGTCTGTCCTTGGCAGGATGAAGCACTCTGGGCACCAAGCCCCCTCCAGTACCAGTGGAGACATGCATCCACTACGTCGGTCCTTGGCAGGATGAAGCACTCTGGGCACCAGTCCCCCTCCAGAACCAGTGGAGACATGCATCCACTACGTCTGTCTTTGGCAGGATGAAGCACTCTGGGCACCAAGCCCCCTCCAGAACCAGTGGAGACTGTCATCCACTTGAGAGACTGTGGCTTTGCACTCCCCAGGATTGAACAGTGGGCAAACCACCCACTGTAGAGACTTGAGAGACTGTGGCTTTGCGCTCCCCAGGATTGAACAGTGGGCAAACCACCCACTGTAGAGACTTGAGAGACTGTGGCTTTGCACTCCCCAGGATTGAACAGTGGGCAAACCACCCACTGGAGAGACTTGTGAGACTGTGGCTTTGCACTCCCCAGGATTGAACAGTGGGCAAACCACCCACTGTGGAGACTTGTGAGACTGTGGCTTTGCACTCCCCAGGATTGAACAGTGGGCATGGAGCCCCCTCGTGGATCTGGTTTGTGCACTCATCCGGCTGAGGTGCCCCCCCTTTCCTTCCCCCTGAGGTGGCTGTTGTATTTCTATCTGATGCCCCTGCAGTGTTCTCTCTGTTTTGCTCAGGTATCGTGTGTGGGCCTCGCCCATGCATTTTGGGCCCAGTGGTCCACGGACTATAAATGGTGCAATACCTGGACTACTAATCTTGGTGTATATTTTGTTAATAGTGTATATATGTATATTTTTGCTTACTGAATTTTGATATATTACAATGGTTACACTCATTTCCTTTTGTCATTGCATTCTTCCGGGGGGTTTGGGGGTGTAACTGTAATGTATAGATATGCATTGGTGTGTGTGTTGTAATGGGTGAGGGTGGGGGTGTTGCGTGTGTGTGTCCCTGTGTTTTCCCTCCCCCCTCCCCTGTGTCGTAGGTGCAGTACTCACTGTGGTCTTCGCCCCCGGCATTGGTGCTCCTGGTACAGGAGCAGGAAGACTATTGCAGGGAGAATATGGAGTTCCGGCTCCATGGTGTCCTCGTTCCTCGTGGAGTGTGTAGAGGTGAGCGTTTTCCCTTCGAAATTCCTGTTTCCGCCGTGTTTTTATCCACGGTGAATTCGCCCCGGAAAAGGTGGCGGATTGGCCTGTCATAATAGTGTGGGCTGTACATTGTCCTCCGCCTGTCTGTTGGCGGTGACAGCTAAGCTGTTTGTTTGTACAGCCGTGGCGGTCTGAGTGTTAAAGTGGCTGTCTTTGTTGGCGGTTTCCGCCACGGTCGTAATTCCAAACATTTTTCCGCCGGCCTGTAGGCGGTCTTACCGCTGCTTTAACACCGTCCGCCAGGGTTGTAATGACCACCAAAGTCTGTTCTGAAAGGCTTGGCACTTCACATACTCTCCTGAAATCCTCCATGCCACCCACCTCAACTGATCTGACATTACTAGTTTGTGAAACTCCCCTGCTGGGCCTTGCAGGAGTTCTGGAAATCACAGCAACAGAATGGGAAAGTCCATCAACAGGTCCAGCAGAATAGGGTACCACACCTGAGCTCTCCAGAGCGGAGTTACCACCACAATTGTCTCCATCCATTGTGGGCTAGTAAAGTCACATAAGCAATCATTGAAAAAGGAGGCAGCACATAAGGTTTGAGATCCCTCCAATCCTGATTGAAGACGTCTGTCTCTGCTGACTTCGGATCTGGATGCCAACTGAAAAACTTGTTCACTTGTGCACTTAGTCTGCTGGTAAACAGATCCACCCCAAAGGGGCCCCAAATTGTGAAGAAAAGAAAGTGCCACCAAGACAAATTTGTTTCCAACTCAATTTAATAAGAAACAAGGTTTGTCATAAGGGAGCAACGCCAACTCAACATCCTCCAGCAACCGCCCGCAGCAACTGCTGCCCACAACATACACATTCTATTCCCATTGTAGCTATCCAACATTCCGATCACCACACATCTTCCCCAAAACAAAAAAAATAAAAGAACTCTGACTAAGACAAAATTACTAATGTTACCTTATATAGCGATATACCAATTTGCACTTTGCAGGAGCTACATTTCTTCATCTAACCAGATTAATAATATTCACATTACATTACTATTGCTCAATGACTCATGACAAATTCTTGGAGATGCCCAGGAAATATATTTTCCCTTTGACTTAATCGAAGAGGTATACCATCAGTGGTCGAAACACACTTGTTTGCACTATGACCAGAGTCAGCACATATATCAAAATGAATATCAGGACCCACAACTAGTTGTAACTCAGAATCACTTCCCAGCAAATATCCCTCGATGTCATCATCGTTTTCATGCATGTTGACTCCTTCACACAGACTCACATGCCGCAGATTACGTATTTTACCATCCTCAAGCTTGACAACTCCATTGAATACCTTCACTATCTTAAAAGGACTTGACCAACGGCTGCCCCTTTCAGGGTTCCTCTCACAAACATACTAGTATGCAACGAGTTTAGGCATGGTTATCCTTCCGTTGACTCTACTCAGCACATGACCTTGGTGTTTTAGCACAAGTTCCCTAATTAGATCATCACTGTTGGTCAATAGCTTCCTTAGCTACCATATTAAACTTTCAACTTGACCATTTCCCTCTGGATGATATAATGACACCTTTTGGTGATTCACACCATAATGTTTCAAGAACTATTTCATTTTACTAGATGTGAGCTGCACACCATTATCCGTTACTAGAGTCTCAGGAATCCCTTCCCTGGAAAACACATCCTCTATCTAAAAAGTCCATGACCACATCTGTGGTCACATTGCCAACCATACGGACTTCTGACCACTTAGACTAATAATCAATAAGAACAATGGCACACGCCTCTCTGGATGGTAAGGTGGCGAAAGGCCCCATAAAATTAATCGCTATCTTCCGCCAAGGTCCTTCATGGACTTCGACCATCTGCAGAGGTACTACCATTGGCTTGACAGACTTGTCCCTGTCCTTGCATGCATTGCATCCCCTCAACCAACGGTCCATCATACTATCCACCTTTGGCCACCAAAGGATTTCCTTAATTTTACTTCTGGTACTTACATACCACCATGTACTTCATGTCCTAACCTGACAATAAGTTCAAATATGCCATAATGAGGTGCTATTTTATCACCCCTCAAGACAATGTTATTGCCTATGGATAACTCATCCCCGATCTTCCAAAATGTACTACATTTCCCTTGAAGCTGTCGCTCAGATGGCCACCCCTTCATAAGAAATTCCTTTACCTTTGCTAAGATTCCATCTTTTTGCATTTCGTTGATCCACTTATCCTCGGAAAACTCTAATTCCATCCCATGATCTTCAATAAATACCACATCGTCATGCGTAAATGCCACACCACTCTCATTATCATCCACTTCCTCACAGTTCTCATACGTCAAAGGCCACCTTGATAATCCATCCGCCACCCGATTATCTTTCCCTGGCAAGTGCATAATCTCATAATGGTACATTTGCAGTTTTGAGGAGAGTCTCGCTAATCGGGGAGTAAGATTTCTTCCACCTTCAGGACTCAAGATATTTACCAAGGGTTTGTGGTCTGTACATATCTTAAATTTGCGACCCCACACTTACATCCTAAAACGTTGCACAGCCCAAGTCGCAGCTAGTAATTCCCTTTCAATAAAAGAGTAGTTCCTCTCTGCTTGTGTTAGAGTACAGGATGCATATGTGGCCACCAAGACATAAGACAGTACCAATGCCATACCCACTAGCATCCACAGAAATGATACAATTTGCATCTTCATCAAATGATCTTAGGTATGATGCATTTACAGTTTCTTTTTTAAGTGCTGCAAATTCTTCAGTAAGTCTCCGTCCCCTGCAAAACGTTGAATTTTTCCTTAATATCGCTCTAAGATTCTCGACCTTGGATGTGTAATTTTCTATGAAACGTGTGTAAAATTCTGTCAACCCTAAGAAGGATACCAGCTGTTGCTTGCTTTTGAGTTCTGGAGCATTGCAAATTGCTTTCACATGGCTATTTTTCCTACGAATGCCATCCTCCGAAATTACAGGACCCAAATATTCCACATGTTGTTTCCCAAATTTGCATTTTTGTTCTTTCACAGTTAATCCATTGTCCATACGTTCTTGTAGAACTTCCCTCAATATGCAATTGTGTTCCTTTTTATCCTTCCCAAATATCAATATGTCACCCTGCAAAATTTTTGCACCAGTTATATTTGATAATACTCTAGATAATTCCCTTTGGAACACAGCAGATGCACTGGCTAAACAAAATGGCATCCTTTTGTACTGGAACAAACCTTCAGGTCTTATGAAGGTTGTGCAGTGCTTAGAGGTCGGATCCATCTGAATTTGATGATAAGCGCTAGCTAAATCAATTGTTGAGAACATTTTAGCATCACCAACTGACGACATTCATTAGGTATCCACCCAAATAGCATCGTTTAAAGGACCTAAGGCCACACAAAGTCTTAGATTGCCATTTCATTTAAAGGAAATTACAATTGGAGATACCCAATCAGAACTTTAAATTGGTTCTATAATGTCCCTTTCACATAAATCACGCAAAAGTTCTTTCAGTTTCCCTCTGTAATTAAACAGAACATTTCTTAACTTTTGCCTCACAGTTATAGCATTCTCTTTTAAGATTATGTTGTGTTTAAAAATGTTCACGGTTCCTAACTCGCTGCTAAAAACTTTCAGAAATGCCTCCCTTAAGCCAGAATATGTATCATTTGTATTTTTAATATTACCCTCACCCGCTGCATACACGGTGGGTCAGCTTTAGGGTCAACTCTCACTCCGAGTTCAGTCATGTGTTGCCAACCTAAAATCTTAACTCCTTTTTCTGCTCTATGCACATTTCCTAATCATATTGTTCCGGCAAATCAAATTTCAGCTTGCACAGACCCCACAATAGACATTTTATGACCAGAATAACTACATGGGCTTGAATTAGTATTCTCTAATAATCTACCAGGCCATAGTTTGTCAAACAACCTTTTCCCCATTATGGTGTACCATCCACAAGAGTCCACCATAGCTTTGACCTGTATTCCATCTATGCTTATTGTACACTTAGGTCATTGGACATTCTTCAATTTGCTGTTCTCGCTCTGCACACTTAAAACCACATCAGGCATTCCATACTCAAGCTCCTCATCATTAGGATCCTTCACAATACAATTTACTTTTTTTTCTACACTATTACAGACATGTGAACAATGTCCTCTCTTTTTACACACATTGCGTGTCATTCCAATGGCAGGGCACAATTTAGAATTAGCTTAATGTGTATTAGCTCTGCATCGAAAACACAGTAGCCCTCTAGTTTTACCAACTACAAGATTCTTTTTTTCCTTACCACTCTTCTCACTCCCTACAGCACATATAGTACCATTGTCTTTATTTTCATTCCTCACTGCCTGTATACATCTCTCAGTAATATCAATACCTCTTGCCACTTCTATCACATTTTTTAAAGATTATTCACTGGAAGACCATATTTTCTCTTGATTTATTTGTATTTAGTTCTCAACAATAGCTGGTCCCTTAATACTTGGCCATATGTCATGTTTTGGAGCGCCCAAGTTACAACAGGTCCACTCAATAATTCCTTATACTGGTCAATTGATTCATCTTCTTTTTGCCCTCTTGAGTAAAACTTAAACATTTTCATGACTATGTTAATTCTCCTACCATACATTTCTTATAATTGTTTGAGAGCACATTTATACACATCTCCCTCATCAACGTTGTCCAACCTCTGCAGATTTTTAAATTCTCTAAGACCTATTGCACCTAGTCTGTACTTTAGTAAGGATAAATGTCCGTCCAGTGTACATTCCCCATCCTCTAATACTTCCACATATGCCTCAAACAAATCCAACCACAATGTAATCCTTCAGCGTCACCGAACACGCAGGATAGAAGGGAAAGTTGGAGTGAATATCCTTATCGATTACCTTACTACCAAAAATGTAAAAAGGAATCCTCCCAAACAACAAAGATGGCCCCCAAGACATGATCTTACATTTTATCCGTAGGCATTGGGGCTTGTTTTTACCCAGAATGAACTTCACTGTACGTGTCAGTAAATGCTCGCGCACAGCTCCACACATGAGTTTATCGTACCTGCATTTCCAAAACATACTCCTCACACAAGTATGATCACTACCATGGCAAACCGGCTCCTTTGCTCCTTCCTCTCCTTCCGGGATATGTTTTTGTTCAAGAAGTTTGCCGGCAGAATCCAAATGCAAAGTAGACACAGAGTTATGGCACTTTAAAGTGGCATTGCTTCTCTCCCGCTCGTCGCCATTGTGGGGAAAAGAACGTGCCACCAAGATGAATTTGGTTCAACTCAATTTAATAAGAAACAAGGTTCGTCGTAAGGGAGGAACGCCAACTCTACATCCTCCAGCAACCACCCCGCAGCAACTGCCGCCCACAACATTCTCCTAGCCCGACCATTCCATCCCCACATTCTACTCCCATTGTAGCTATCCAACATTCCGATCACCACACAAACATCTCCCACTTGCTAGAAAAAAAGCCTGCTTAACATCCAGTCACTGGAAACTCTAGAATTTCAGGAATACCAATCTGCCACCACATTGCTTAACCCAGGGATATGTTCTGCCTGAACACAAACTCCTCTCTTTAGACAATAATCCCAAAGCACCTTTTCTATCTCCTTTGATCTCGGACCCCCTACTTTGGTCACGTAATGAACTGCAGGCACATTGTCCATCCTCAGAAGCAATTAACACTTCACCTTGTCTTGAGTGAAACACTTTATTGTAAAATAACCTGCTAGCAATCCCAAACAATTTATATCCATGTTTTTTTCTCCTCTTCTGTCCACCAACCCCCAATTAAAGTGAACCAATGTGAACACCCCAGCAATCTCACGTCTGACTCAATCAACTCTTGGGTTGCACCAAAAATTGCTCTTGCATTCCATTCCTCTACATTTTTAAACCTCACTCGCTTCTCCTGAAAGTACAAGTTCCTCCAAGTATTTCATACGATATCTTAAATGTGCTGCCTTCAGTCTTTGTAGAACGCAATAATTCAAAGGTCCAGGAAAAGTAGCCTGCATTGTAGATGACAAAAAGAGAACCACACAAGCTAACATCCACAGAGAGATCTGAACCTGTTTTAAATCTTTTTGAATTTCCTTCCTTATCCTTTTCAATTTTCCCTTTGGGAGCTTCAAGCCCCCTTTTACAATATTCACTTAAAATCCTAGAAATTAGTCCAAGAAATTAGTCTCCTGTTTCAGTATTAAACAAGACTTCTTCCTGTTGAACACAAAACCTAATGATTCCAGTAAAGTGACAGCCATCTGACTATGGTCCCTCACCATCGCCTTGCTCTGATCCATTATCAAAATATTGTCTAGATAAATGATCAACCCAAACCTCTCTTTCTCTCAGATAAGACACTAAAGGACATACAATTTTTGTAAAACACAATGGGACAGATGAAAGACCAAACAGTAGCAAAAAAATGTCCAAGTCTTTCTGCCCCACCTGAACATAAGGTACTTCTGATGCGGTTCCCAAATCCGAACCGTCAGATAAGCATCTTTCAGATTCAGTCATGTCATCCAATCTCCTGTTTGTAGAATATCCCTCAATATCCTCAGCCTCCCAACCATTCAGATATCTCAGGTTTATGACTGGTCTCATTCCCTTGCCCTTCTTTTCTTGCCAAGAAAATGTTGCTTACAAAACCTCCTTGTTCCTGGCATACCTCCACAATAGCGCTTTTCTCTCTTAAATCCTGTACTTCCTTGTCCACCAACTCTGTCTATTCTGCACTAAATTGAACCCCACGGGGAACTCAACACTCAACTGAATCCTCTATAAAATTGATGCAAGAACCCTGAACCTGCACCTTATCACTCGAAAGCAATGGTGATAAAATTGGGCACATCTGCCGCCCAACTTTACAGGGATAACAGTAAGGTCTAACCTTACCTGATCCTCGGTTCTGATGATTGCTGCGCTGTCCACACTGATGTTCTGAGTCGAAGGTTGACTTCTGAAAACTATGACAGGGGCCATATCCACAGGAAAATGATGCCCTCATAATTCTCAATCCTCAGCTGGAAAAATGACCCCTTGTTCTTCCGGCCCCACCAAAAACATGAACCTAAATGACTCTCTTAATATCCCTCTGGGACATTTGGATAGTGGAATAGGCACCTACAAACTTGGACATAGATTTAATGAATTTGTCTCCAAATAAAAGTCCCTTGGCTGAAGGGCCTGCCTTATTATTTGTCAAACTACCAATCTGGAATCTATTTTTAGCAGTGTACTTTTCCTACGTTCCACCGAAAGGGCAGTATTTGCATTCCCTAAAAGTCAAACAGCCTATTGGATCCATTGTCGAAGATCCCCAATATCCACCACTTGCTTATTTACATGCTCTTCTTCTACTATATCAAAAATCTTTGTCAGTGATCCAACAACATCTAAAAGGCACTCCTGGCACATTTTCAATCCTTTGTCTAGCCCCTTATGGGGGTCTCACCCTTCTTTGCCAATAAATGGCAGGATCTTAGGATCCAACTCAGGTGTCACCAATACTTTATCATCTAAAGAAGGTCTAGGACACTTGGACCTCAATCTGACCCTGACCTCCTTAGGAATCTGTTTTCTTCTCCATGCATGAAAATAATTACCTCGGACATGCTCCAGAGGCAACAATTCAGGTGAAAGACTAGGCCTTATAGGAAACAAATCAAAAACATTGAATCCCCCACGGGTTCCGATAAAGCATCATTACAAGTATCCTTACCCTTCTCCTTTGCATCCTTAATTTTAATCATGCCATCACTGTGCGACTCCAATGATTCAAAATCAGAAAAGATTTGTCACAATGTACCACCATATATTTATGATCTTTCATCTTATTTTCAGTTTCTTTGCCTGGGCTTTTATACTTCCCACCATGTGTGCCCTCGACACTCCCTTGGCTCATGCACGTACAGCCTCTATGTTCTGCCAATGCAAATTTCCATCTTTTAACTTATGAAAACCACCTCAAGTAGCTGCTTCCTCTTGACACCTTGCCATGTTTAATATTTTGGGTGGTCCCACCCACAGACCAAAATTTTCCCTCTTCAGAGGCAACTTTGTAACAGGCCATCACAGCCTCAAACCTTTTCACTTTTTTTTAACTTCAATCTGAGGAGATTCTTTCTAGAGCTACCTTTAACTTGTCCTCCAGCATTGCCTCGTTACCTGCCTGAGACCTGTCCTCACTCATATTGCCAATTGTTCAAAATATATAAGGAATAATTAGAATAAAATCTCTAAAATCATACCTGCAGATCACAATGCCAATACTATAGCAAAAAAAACACTCTCACCTCAAACACCGGTTCACCAACTAACAGCTCTACCGGTTACAAATAAGTTTCATCTCCTCAGCAGTAACTCTCATTAATAACTGTCATTTTGAACTTTGTGAAATCCAAGTAAGAAATTCAATGTTTCCCGAACTGTAAAAATGGCTGCTTCAACCAATCAAAACAGACTTTACCCCATCGTAGTCCTTCTTAATTTTCCAACAATGCCCACACGAAACACCTGCATTTGAGTGATCAACCTTGCTCGCAATACTTTAATTATAAACTGCTGGCATGCGAACACCGCGTATAACCCAGCACTTGCGGTGCAGCTTAAATCTGCACCTGCATCCTACCAGCTGATAACAAGCGAACAGCGCAAGAACAGCCATCAAGAGCATGGCTTAGACCTGCGTGGCCATGCGCCGGAACAGAGCGTATTGAACTGTCAGCGTAAATCAAGGACGGCCTACGTGACCTCTCAGCATGGCAAAGATCGGCATGGCCAGTGTGTGAACGCGTAACGCAGGGCTTCCGGCGCAAGCACTCAGAGCTGACAAGCCATCCCAACGGAAGCAAATGTAAAACATGGTAATCCTTAAGACATTCAAATAAAAGTTACTCTCATGTAACCAGAATAATACCGAGAACTTCCTACAAGGCCACACTTACAGCTAAACCTCCATACAAACAAAGAACAATCAATAAATAATTTTAAAAGGCAAAATGAATTATGAGATGAGTAATCAGATACAAGTATACATCCTACTCATTAAGTACTGGCACTACTTCCCGAAACCTATCTCTATATAGTGATTAATATCCAAAGTTAACACTCAATCCATATTTCATTCACTCCTCACACAAAGTACTTAACTGCAGGAGCAGCAGCAAAAAAGAGGGATGAGAGTTGGAGGTTCTCTGGTTTTATTATTTTGGAATTCTAAGTTTTATGTTCTTCAAAGGAGCTGCTGTGAGTGGTGGTAGCAATAAAGAATTATGCATAATGTTAGCCTCCTGGAATTGCCATAAAATTGCTTTTTAATGCCACCTTCATAGGACTGCTATTATTGTATTATGATGTTACGACGTTCTGATGGGTTAGGATGTTGTTATGTTTTGACGGTATGTTGCCATGTGTTGTAATGGATGTAATTTCATGTGTCGTTATGATTTTGTTTTCTAATGTCTTGGGTTGAGATGGTTTATGTTATGCTTTTTATGTTTTGATGTTGTGCTATGCTATGTTGTGATCTTTTATGTTGTTGTAGTGCATTGTGTAGTGCTGATTTGCGCTGTTTAATGCTATGCACTGCTATGCTATGTTCAGGTGTATATGTATGCTCTGGGACCAAATGAGGCTACTTTGATGCCTCTTCCAAAAATATTTTGTACATAATAAAATAACCACACATGACCAAAGGAAAGGGACAAAGAACTGAAAGGCAACGAATGCTTCCAGGTTGGCTAAACCACACGAAGCCTCACAAATTGCCAGTGCAAGTTCAATAAGGATTTCCGAAAATGTTAGTTCATTCACAGTCTCTGAAAAGAAGGCTGAGTGTTTGGAACTAGCTGTCACACACAACAGAGTGAATGTTCGAGACTTCCTGCATAATAATAGCGGAAACAGGAGGAAAGGCAAAACCGGGACTCCTGATATATTTGGGATGAAAACGCCTCAGGCGTTGAGTGAGATTCTAAAATGGCATTACTGTGCTTTGCTGTGCATATCATTTGCAAACCCTTCAGAGAGCAGCAACAGTATAAAAGAAGATGGAATTTTAAATCAGGCATGGGCCAAAGGCTGGGAGAAAAGATGTCCTGACGGCAGTCATTAATTGTTCTTTGTACTTAAGCCAGAGAATATTTCAAGGAGTGCAGAAAGGAAGGAGTTAGGGGGTGGGGGACGCTGGAGAGCCAGTTCAGAAACAGAGAACTTTAGAAAGATGCCTAAGCTGCAGATCCTATTTTAGATACAAATCACACTGTAAAAAGGACAGTAGATAACCTCTAAAAAGAGGCCGTCTTTGGCAAAGTTACAAAGAAGAGCATTAGCACCTAACTTAAGGGACTGGTAAAGAAAACCATAGGTCCAATGTGGCCCTTCTGAGGAAGGAGGTTGTTCTTGTAATTTCCCCATTTGGAGGTGTGAAGCCCACCTTATGAATGATGATGTGAAGTATCATTATGTGTTACAAAAGTAATCAAAGTGTAATCACCAATATATATATATTATGTGCTTTAATACTATTCTAATATTAACGTTGAGTGGTGTATCAGAATCATATAGTTAAAGATGCTCTTATAAGTAAAACAATAGTGATCCTTGTATATATGTTTTAATATCAAATTAACCTGCTGAAATGTAACACTTAAATGCAATTTTTATTTATGTATTTGAATAATGATATAATGATTAAAGTATGTATAATCACAATTATTTACACATGAAGAGACATGCACGTATAACCATGTATCACAAATGTGCATTGAAGCAGTATTTTAGCATAACTTGACCGAAGGTTTGAAATTGTTGTTTTCCTATGTTTAACTTTCATTGTGGACTATTACTTCTGCAGTATTTTTGTTTTCTTGCAGGTGCGTCTGCATGAGTCTATAGTTAATGAAAGGCATGTTGTGTATTTGAGATAGTGGGCTATGAGGGGATATGTTGGCAAGGACAGAGGAATGCTAAAGTACTGAAAAGGATGAGACACCCTTCTATTCGCTAGAATCTGGGAGACACTCAAGGTCATCCTGATGCTTGCTTGTGGGTTGAAAGGTCTGTTGGAAGTTGCTAATTTCTACTGTGCAAGGAAGTTGGAAAACTACTGATGGTTGTGAGGTAGATTTCTGAAAGGTTATGTGGGCTTAATTGGCAAACATCTAGTTAATCGAGGGCAGATCCTTTCTACCCTTAGCTGAGAGTAGACCAGCGGTGGCTCCTCCGTTAGGGTGGACAAGCGTCACCCCCTCTTCCCACCAGGAGCAGAAGCTGCAAAAACTTTCACAACCAAAGGATAATGAACTGTTTTTATTATCCTTTGATTATGAAAGGGGCGGGGCACTGGAGGTGACAAGCAGTGAAGGGACTGCACTGTGCACTCATCTCAGAGCGCATGTGTGTTTGGCCGGCTGTTTCGGGCTGGACAAACACACATGCGCAGTGTACTCTCTCCAGCCCGGCACTGTGTTGCCGGTCTGGAGGGAGTAGGCATAGACTCCCAGTCTGCATGGGAGTGTCCTAGCTGGGTGCTCCCAGCCAATCTAACCCTGCTCTGAGCAGTGCCAGGATTGGCCGCAGGGCAGGCTGGGAGCCTGTGCCTGCTGCAACGGGAGAAAGAGGTGGGGTGCAGCGGCAATCAGGTAAGTTTTTTATTTTTCAATTTTTGCAACTACATCTTAGCCCCTCCCACCCCTACTCCCCTACACCCACGTGCCACACCTCCAACCCTTGTGAGCGCAGCGATCCACAACTGGAGTAGACACTTCAGAGACTTTGAGAGGTACAGACCTCTCTTGTTGGATTCGATTCCTTGGTGTGGCTTCATGCAACCCAATACCTCTCTTCCAGAAATTCTACTGAGGTACCTGTTATACCTACCCTTTCTGATTATTTCCAATATTTTTCTCTAGTTCCAATACTTTGTCTGAGACTTAACTAAGAAGTTCTTTAGCTTAGATTAGGACATTTGGATTAATATAGATTCTCAAATGGTTAGACAAGAAGACCACGACTTGTACACTGATCTTCAGATATTTTTCCTCATTATCTGTATGGCTGCAATTGAGATCCTTGTATGCCTTATGCTTGTACAATTTTATGTGACGGAACGTTTTACCTTACTTTTGGTGATTCTGTATTTATACATATATGAGATTGATTTACATAGGTTTGGGCCTAAATTTGCAATAAAACTTTGAACTTTACTGTCCGCCTCAGAGATTTAGGGCCAGATGTAGGAAGCCTTTTGCACCTCGCAAACTGCTAAAAACGCAGCTTGCGAGGCGCAAAAGGCTGAACGCGATGCAGAATCACATTTTGCAAATCGGTACCGACTCGCAAAATGTGATTCCGACTCGCAAATAGGAAGGGGTGTTCCCTTCCTATTTGCGACCGCATCACGATGTAGAGTTGCTTTGTGACCGCGAAAGCGGTCGCAAACCAACTCGCAGTTACCATCCACTTGAAGTGAACTTTGTGAATGCTCACAAAAATATTTTTTCAGAGCAGGCAGTGGTCCTATGGACCACTGCCTATCTACTCTGAAAAAACCGAAACAAAAAGGTTTCGGTATTTTTTCTTTTTGCAGCTCGTTTTCCTTTAAGGAAAACGGGCTGCAAAGAGAAAAAAAAAACTGCTTTATTTAAAAGCAGTCACAGACATGGTGGTCTGCTGTCTCCAGCAGGCCACCATCCCCGTGAGTGCCTAGACTCGCTATGGGGTCGCAAACTACGACCCACCTAATAAATATTCATGAGGTGGGTCTTTGCAACCCCATAGCGAGTCGCAGAAGGTGTCTGAGACACCTTTCTGCATTTCCTTTTGCGAGTTGCAAATTGCGAGTCGCTGGGAATCGCAATTTGCAACTCGCAAAAGGAAACCTACCTACATCTGGCCCTTAATGTGTGACCAAATAGGCTACACTTTTAATGTCCTTGAATTACACAATTTATTTTCCCGAGTCCTCTGGTACTCCTAAAATGATTAATCTAAACGAAAGAAAATCAGAGTATGGGCCAGAGTGTCATAATGAACAACAGATCATTCATAGGCTAGTCAAATACTGTGGTAGAATATCAATACACTATGTTAATTTACATTCATTAATCACAGAACTTTTCAATAAATTTACTAGAGATTAATTCAATATTAAAATGCTACCGAGAGAGATTCATTTTTTAATTTTGAGAAAATATAATTAATAAACAAAATAATATATTTTATTTATGTAGATATTTAAGAAACATGTAACATTTTATTTGACTAGTTCCTGATTAATAATAAACATTTTAAATGTATTTACAATTTCATTTGTCATCAAATATGTTCAATATTACAACAAAACTAACTAATGATCTCTTTCCCAATCCTTTACCATAGGCAGCTCGCCTTCCCAGCAGTGGAGATTTTTGCTCCCATGGTGAAGTTCAAACCCTCACCCTAGTGGTGGATATCTCTGCCCATGTGTAATAAAACTACTGCTAGTATATTTACATTTGAAAATTAAGTCATGTGTACTCGTCTTCTGTGCCCCTAGGCAAAGTTGTATTACAAAACAAGGTGAAGATGATGATTGTACGCCCACTTCTGTAATACAGATAGCGGTGGTGCACATAGAGCACTGGCACTGTTGTCAGGAAGTGGCTTGGTCTAATGGTAATGAGGAAACACTTTAGGGCATATTTAGGAGCCTCTAGCGCCACCAGAGCATCACTTTTTGTGATGCTCCGGTGGTGCTATGCCCTGCACCGCATTTACAAGGTGGTGTTAAGCCACATTTGTGGCTTAACACCACCTTGTAAATATGGCCCCTTCACATGCAGCACTTTGTGTGGAAGGGGCGAGCAACGGGTGTTGCTCTGGACGTGCCACAGCAACACCCATTGCATTTTGAAGCAGCCTCAGATTTACGAGTTTTCGTAAACCTGAGGCAGAGCCAAAATCTAATGCCACCCCTGGGGTGGCGTTAGCAGGGCACAACAAAGAGAAATGCTTTAATTTATCCTTATTTTTGCTCTTTCAAATTCAGCACACATAGAAAGAGCAAATCACCATTTAAGATTGTTTTTGCGTAGAAAAGTGTCCCTTCCTGCACAAAAACAATCTCCCCCTCAACGTAGCCATCCTTGCACCTTGGAAAGGATGGCTGCGTTGGCGCTCAGCTGCAACTTTAGCACTGGTGTAGGGGACAACACAGAGGTTCGCCATATTCTATTAAATACAGTGCATCCCTGTGTTGTCAAAATGACAGAGCGCGGTGCTGCCAATTTTGGTGCAGCGCCACACTCCATCATTTTCTGCTAAATATGGGCCTTTGTCTCTGCGCCTGTGACCTATTATGGACATGGCTGCAGAGCCAAAGAGCCTGCCACTAGGTGCACTGACTGTTTGTCATAAAAAGGTGTCAGTGCACCCCTGAATGTGACCCCTGAAAAGAGGGAAAATGGGCCCCATGGATTCCCCAGACAGCCCCCCCCCCCCCCGGGCACCAGGGGCTGGCAGGCATTGCACCTGCCTGCAGTGCAATCTCTGTTCATTTTTTTGAATCGCAGGTGGGTGCTGCCAGCACTGAGAAAGAGTAAGTGGCTGATATAAATAGCTACTTTGCACATCACTAATGTGTTGCCTCATGGCAGCAAAAGTTCATGGCTCAGTAGGTCCGCACACTCATTTTAATAGGGCATACTGTCCCTCTTTGCATCCTGCACACTTGCTGACAGTTGTGAAGTGGCGCAAACAGGGACAGTGTACCCGCTACATTATACAGGTCCTGGTATGCTCCGGTTAGTTCAAAAGTACATTACACCTCATGGCACATACATGCTATAATGGCTTCAAAGTATGATAGCGCTACATATATCATCACCCCTCATAATTGCTAGTCCTCTTGTCACATTTACATGGATGTGTATGCATCTTCTTGCCCATAATATTGACCTACCTTCAAAATGTACCCCACGTCAAGTGCCAGTCACTATCAAGGCAAAAGCATCCCATGAACTAGGGAATCGTGAACCAGGAAAGGAGTTAGAGCTTGCAGTAAAACAGGTTGTATGATAGAACCGCTCATGCCTTAACAACCCGGTCAGAACCACGACTGCGTTGTTTCCATACATGCCTTTACCACGCATGCTTTTACAACACATTTTTCGTTGTAAAAGCATGCCTAGTAAAGGTATGTGTGGAAACAGCATGAAAAAAGGCATGCATGGTTCTATCATACAACCCCACCACCTGCCCTGAGGCCTAAAACTACTATTTCAACCCCCCACCCCTTTAAATTAAAGTACCCCAACCCTCCCACAAATCTAAAAAAAATACCTGAACCCCTTACTTCTCCCCCTAGAAGTAAAGTACCCCAACACCCCCACCTGCCCTGAGCCCTAAAAAAACTATCCCAAGCCCCTTACCCCTAAAAAGTAAACTACCCTGTGGCCCCCCCTACCCTGAACCCTGACATTTTTTTACCTTGCCCTTAAAAACTAAACTACCCGACACCCCCACCCGCCCTGAGCCCTAAATCCTTCCCCCAATCAGTAAACTTCCTCGAACACCCCACCCACCCGAACCCCTAAAAAAAACGACACCCCATCCCAGCCCCTAAAAACAAAATTACCCCGAACTCCCGACCCTGAGCCGTGAAAATAAAACCACCCCTGCCCCTAAAAACTAAAGCTAAAGTACCCCGACACCCCCCACCCATCCTAAGCCCTAAATCCACCCCACCTCTAAAATGCACCCGCCAATCCTGCCCCAATCCCAATTTACCTAACTGCGTCCTCTCCTGGTCCTTCCTCCTCTTCTCTCCTTCCTCCCTTCCTTGAACCTTTCCCCGCCTCATTAAAAATAAACTACCCCACCCTAAACAAAAAATAATACCCAAACCCTCCAACTCCTGCACCTAAAAAAATAAAATAGCCCAACCCCCTACCCTAAGACCTTAAAAGAAATGCCCAAACCCCCCACACCCACCCCTTAAAAAAAAAAAAGTTGGCCCCCAGCCCTCCACCCACCCCAATCCCTTAATCCACCCCCACCCCTGTCCCATCCCATTTACCTCATTGCGTCCTCCGCATCCTCTCCAAAACAAAGCATGTCTTTTTCTGTGCCTTAACCATTCATATGCTTAGGTCAGCACATGCGTGGTTAAGGAACAGAAAAAGCTATGCGTCGCTTAGGCAAGCGTGGATTACGCTTTCATGGGAAACATCCACATTGTTTACAACGCATGGTAGAGGACGTTTCCCAGTAAAACATAGGTGGGCATCACATAACGGTGGATGTTGGTGTTGATGTACCCATTGTGGATGTAAATCACACTATGTGCAGGGGAATATGCAAGGTTTTTTGAGTGATAGCAGCCCTTTGTCCCGTTGATTGGGGAGGCATTTTATGGAATAGAGGCCTCTCTCTCTTACAGCATGTCTGAAATTTTTAGGTATATAGGGTAAGGTGAAGTAAAGTACCACATGGAGTTTAGGAAAATCTGTGACTTACCATACTGCCACGAAGATGGATAGTTGTGAAATGGCGTATCTGCCTCTGGTGACTGTCTGTTGGGACCTGTGGCAGAGACATGTATTGTGCAGGGCTGCTTGGTCTTGTCTGACATTAGACGAGTCATGATTCCCTTGAGTAAGGTGGTTCATTTCATTATTTGATAATGTAGCTGGCCGTGCACCTGGATGGCACATTCCCAGTCTGTGAAGTCATAGAGTGGTCTACTTTGTTGAAATCGGACACTTCCTGAGTGCACACCTTTTTCTTCGAATATTTTACGTGAGTATGTGTGCCCGATGAAGCTTATCTTGCAGATTGTTGTCATCACTGTAGGCCACTGCAAGTGGTCCTTGTTTTCTTCAGGAATGCTAGTTTATGTGCTTTATACAGTTTTGTATGTCTAAGCACACAGAGACTGGTCTTCATTGTGTTGTGACTGTAATGCTGTCCCTGTTACGATTGTGATTACGAGGAATCACTCCTTTCAGGTGTTCACTTGCTTGCAATTTGCTTTCACCCTGATTGCTGTTTTTCTAGTCTGGTTCACTAAGAAGTAACGTTGTTCTAGACATATTTCGAAAATCAGCTGTTTGCATTGTAAATCAGTTTGTGGGTTTTGTTTCTGGGTTGACTATTTAAACATATTTTTAAAATGATTTAGATTTTCCCTTTGCATAGTTTCTGTGTATGCAGTTTGGGTGTTCTTGCAGAACGAGCTTTCATGCTGTATTGAAGTATTCAGCTTCACGAGTGGGGGTGGTCATGCAACTTTGTTGTTAATGGTGACAATTTGCATGCACTTTGGTTGGCTAAGACTTTATTTGCCACTTAGATCCATGTTTGTTCAGTGAATTGCCGTATTCTGAGATTATGGCATGCCGCACAATTTCCTGATCACTCTTTGAGCTGATTACAGCATTGCTCAATTAAACCCATGATCTGTCAGAGGAGATGGGGATTGGCGCTTGCAGATCACTTTCTGCATGTCCTAGGTTTGCTGTGTTTGTAAGCCTGTGTACTGAGTTCTTGGACTGTTGTTTATTCTTCGTTAACCCATGCCCAAGCAATGCCAGTCCTGAATCTTCTAAATGCACTAACACTTCCTTATCTCTGATGGTTAACCCTCACAGTCCAGCCTGACAGCATGGCACTCCATGGTGTTTCTCCATGACAATGTGTTCCCTCCAGGGGTTTTCTTGTCTTTCCAGCGTTTCCAATGTAAGTACTTTCCTAACCTAAGATGGCGTTCTCTCTTTTGTCCACAGAGTATCCCGACGCAGTATGACTTCTTTCCCTTTATGGGTCAATCAGCTAGCTGCAGCATAAAAGGAAGTTTTCAGTATCCCTAATGTATAAAACTCAAAAAGGATTGCTTGTGGGTCACACATTGAGTTACCACATGAATATTAATAAGGTAGGTCACAATTTGTGACCCATTAGGACTCACAGTCATAACATCTATGGTGGCCTGCTGAGATCAGAAGAACACCATGTCTGTGGCTGCTGGCCTGCTGAGGTCAGAAGACCACCATGTCTATGACTGTTTTTTAATAAAAAACATTTTTTTTTAAATGCTGCCCATCTGCCTTAAAGGAAAAGGGGATGCATTTAAAAATAAAATAAAAATAAACCATGAAGTTTCATTTTTTAAGAGTACCAGTGGTCAGTGGGACCACTGTCTGCTCATAAAAAATTTTTTTTTGCATTCTCATAGAGGAAGAGGTCATTGGGGGACCATGTCCCATTTGTGAATGGTTACCAGCTCCATCAAGGAGTTGGTAAATATTGTTTCACACAACATCAGCCTTGGAGTTTGAATGACTTACCAATGATCACAGAAACAAAGGGTCACTAAGAGAGACAATAGATCAAATCACAGTCAGTGGCTGATTGCACCATCTTCTAGGAACAATCCCAAGATTAAAAGGTTGTGACAATAAGGTGTAAAAATGTATTTTTTTGGCACAAAATAATATCTACTATGAATGGTAGATGAACTATACTCCAAAGAATGTATCCCTCCTTGAGGCAGAGGTAAAGTTGGAGAAAAGTTTTATTTTCTCCAAATGTTTCTAACTTTGCATGTGTGCTATACTATACAGTCCGCTTACACATGGGAAACATTTTAACGTATGTCTAAGCACAATATTACGTCCTGGAAGGGTACCCTTCCAGTACAAACCCTATGTTAGATATCACACAAAGACCCTTGCACAATGGTCCTAGGGTGTGTGTGTGGTGCAGGGCAATCTAGTGTGCACCAGGGCAGGGGAAGAAAAGCAACAGCTCTATATTTAAGTGATATGAAGCTGTCCCGCTCTTTCCATTTCATGCAGCATAGTGCAGTAGCTGTGGTTGCAGTGCTGCACTGCATGAGTTCTTAGCAGATTTGCCCCTGTATGTTTAGAATGATTGTGTTTTTATGAACTTCAGCCCTGCAATCTTGTTCCTTTGAAAGCTTTTTTGGCATTATTAAAATGTTTTTATGATATGGCATTGGTTAGTTGGGGTAAACTTCACCTGTCTTGTTTAAATGCTGTGGCACAATGGTTAGAGTGGCAGACCCTGATGCAGACCCTGGTGCAGAGATTTGGCCTGGGACTAGGGTTCAATTCCCACCTCAGTGGGTCTTGGGCTCAATTCTGTTTGACCAGATAATTCTCACCTCAGTGCCTAATCTAATTATTGGGTCCCACTCTCTAACTCTGGGCAATAGCTTGCTTAATCTCCACAACGGCCCTCACAGCACTTGGATGCCTGGCTTCTCCCTGGGGCTGTACAGGAGTGGGTGCCTCACAGGGAAAAACCAGGAGGGGTTCCACAGCGGTATGTGTACAGCACCTTGAGACCCTAACGGGTGAGTAGTGCGCTATACAAGTGTGAAGTTTTACAGTTTTTAAATGTTTATCTTTTTTTAGCCTGAATTAGAGTTTGGCACCTGGGTCACTTAGCCACAAACTTGACGGATATCCCATCTTCCTTATTATAGGTGCCTAATGAGTTTGTGATAGAATCCATTTGTCAAATTCTAACATAAGCCCTTAGTGTTCTAATTTTCCAACAGCCCTATAATGCAAGCACCTCATATTCACAGTCTGTAGGGCTACTCAAAGCACATCTAGCTTGGGCCTCTTGCTAGACTTACAACTGGGCCATCTAAAGCTTCCATCTGCACACCAGGAAACCGAAGCACAAATAAATGGTAAGGCCGAAAGAAATGTATCTAGCGGTTAATTTTTGCTGGTGTTTGCCGGTGCTTTGCACCATTACTTATTTCAAAATACCTGCACTTATTTATTAGTGTGTACCACATAGTGGCAATGTCTGCGCTTTTTTGAGAGGCGCAAATCAGTCGAACATTAAATGTAAACAAGTGTACTTTAAAAACTGATAGAGCTAGAATTTCCAGACCATGTGTATATTTTGAGGTGACCTGGAGTTTAACACTTGCATATGTTTGATTGTTAGAAAGGTAATGCTGGCACCTGGCATTTGACAGCAGTGGTAGGAGCTGTGGGTGGTGCTAGCTGCAGTAACAACATGAGAAATACCGTAGGCTCTGGAATAAACTATTTTTTTTTTCTTTTACAAACGCAGCACTGCACATATCACTTGTAGGCTTGTAAACTCTTTCTTGTACCTGATGGTGACGCAGAAATATTTCTTCAGTGTAGTACACAACTAATACTCATACTTTTAAACTTTGCAGCTGTGTAGTGGGTAACATTATTGTGAGCTACCTTGAAGAAGACACTGCATGTTGTTTATTATTTGATACTGTATCTGAATATTCACTCTATGAGGGCACCATGTATTGTTGTATTGTCTTTCAAACTGTGACTCACACAGTGTGTTTTTGTTCAATGCCCATCTCCTGGACTCTGTGACCTTTAATTCTCTCCGTATATTCCACTCATTCTGTAGGTGGCCTTTTCCTTTTCTTAATTTTTTTTTATTCTAATCTATTTCAAGTTATTTTTGATCAGAGGAGAAGTGAATATCGCAGATCCTTTTGACACACATTTGGAAAAAGGAAACATCTGTAGACAGTAGGAGAAGTAAACATCCAAATTATCAAACAAAGAAGGCAGTCTTGTTTTAGAGTAGGCAGCACGCGATCAATTTAGATATGTCTTTAAATCCTTTTTATTCACCAGATTCTATGGTTTTAACATGGACACCTCTGGAGACCCAACCTACTTATGGAATCCCTGCTGCTAGTTATTGTAACAACTCCACTGCACAAACATTTTGTGAAAAATGAAAGAAATTGGAGTTTATGAACTTTAATTCCACTTTGAAAATTAAAAATGTGCTGTTTTACACCAGAGCCCTCCCTAACATTTCAGCCTATCACAAATTGACTATGGGCTTGCTACCACCGTCCTGAGTCATAAGACATATTTTTTAATTCTATAATGCTGTGTCAACCTTCTTCAAAACATATAGCTATCTGGAACTCTCATATCATATATAACTATATATATATATATATATATATATATATATATATATATATATATATATATATATATCCATCCTTTGATGAACGTCTCAGACATTATTTAATCATTAATAACCATTTCAATAAAAGGATCTTGCTGGTTGGGAGCTCCCATTGACTGCTAAATTTGCTGAACTTTGATTTAGGATTTTTTGAGAAACCATAAATACAAAACATCTCCATAAACAACTAATGGGGAAGCACAATTTCGGTACATAGAAATCACCTATAGGACAGCAGGCCTAACTTAAAATTTGAACAACTGGTTACTCAGTCATAAACACGTCAGATATCCCTTCCATCTTAATATAAGTGCATTATATCCTATGGCAGACAGGCTACCCAGAACGCTTGTGAAGCAGTAACCAGTCCACCACACTCTAAATCAGGAGCAGACTTCACAAGGTAATACATGTGCTCACGCACTCAAGCAATTGTGTGCAATACTTACACCTGCATTTTCTCTCTCTATCCCCTATCTTTATCCTACCCGCTCTCTCACATTCTCACTCATTTCTCTATCCCTAGCACTTTCACTCTCTCTCCTAAAAGACAGAGATACTTTAACTTAGCATTCACAAACTCTCTCTTTCTCTATCGCTTTTTCAATCTGTCTTGTGTATTCTTCTAAACTCTGTCTCTCTCGCTCTCTTCTGAAAGGAACAGACACTGTTTGATTGCCAGTCAAACACTCTCTCTCCCCTGAAAGAAATGAACACATTCCATCCCAGCCCCCCTCTATCTCACACACTCCCTTCCACTCTATCTCCGGAAACACACTCTCTCGTTCTCTTTATCCCTCTCTCTCTTTTCGGTGCCTTTTCCCCTCAAGATTTCTCTCTTGAAAGAACTGGACACTTTCCTTGCTAGTGACACACTCGATCCGTCTTTCTCTTCTCTTCCCCACGTGGTCACACTCTCTCATGAAAGAAATGGAAACAGTGTCTCTCTCGCTCCCCCTCCCTCCGAAAGAAACAGAAACCTTTCTTTGCCACTCACTCTCTAAATCAGTCATTCCCCGTCTCTCTTTGATCTGGGATAGATATGTTGGCTTTATAGATTGCTGGGTTATTCAAATAGCTATTACTCATCTACTAAAAGTACAGCTGATGATAGAACCAGCCATTTATCAGAAAGATAGCTTTATGGCTCTGCTGTTGCTTACAAATCAATTCCTTGGAGTTGCCCTACCATTAGCAGCTTTTAAGACTGCCTGGAGCTGTGTCATTCACTGCTGTTTTGACACATTAATGCATTAATGGTATGTGTGAGCTGACATAACTTCACCGAAGTACTATAACAGTAATTATGAGGACTCTTCCGCGAGACACATAAAGTTAAAAGGAGACAAAGGAGCGTGTAAATACTCAAACATTTCTTAAGCACCTATTCTGACCTGACAGCGCACAATTAAGGAATAGCAAAAACATCAGCACACTGCTTATCTGCCTCTTGAACTTGGCAAAACAGGAAGAGCTGACAGGCCTTAAGGAGAAAGGCAGGTGGCTTTAAAGTAATACTTTTGTTTCAGTATAAAGATGCAAAAGCCAAAGTGTTCCAGACATAGAAATTGTTCCAACTACAGTATGTGGCTGTTATCTGCAGCCACACACTGACATTTTCTGTCTTCAAGAATAAAACTAGACTAAAATCAGTTAGCGATCGACTGGAAAATGATGTTCTCAATAAATACAGTTGAGGAAAGGGGGCGGATTTTATGCCACAGGTGGCAAGATAGCTCAGCGATTTAAATAGTTAAATACCCGCCCATATCATCATGAGGGCCATATTTATACTCGGTTTGGGTTGAATTAGCGTCATTTTTTGGAACGCTAATTCAGCGCAAACCTAACTCCATAGTTATACTTTGGCACTAGACACTTCTAGTGCCAAAGTTATGGAGCTAACGTCGTTTTCTGGATGTGAAAACCTACCTTGCGTCAATGAGATGCAAGGTAGGCATTCCAGTCCAGAAAAGGACGATATGGCCTTCGCGACATATTTATCTCCCCGTGCTAAAATCCAGCACCGGGGATGGGGGCCTTAAAGCTTAGCACCATTATTTAACGGCTGGGTATGGGCAGGCGTAAGGGGACCTGTAGACATATTGCCATGGTCAGAGACCATGGAAAGTGCCCACAGGTGCCCTTCCCTGGCCCCAGGGACACCTCTACCCACCCTCACCCATATCAGAAGGACACCACAGGATGGGGGACCCATCCTAGGTAAGTCCCCGTAAGTACTTAATTTTTATTTATTTATTTTTTTTAGTGCCGGCTAGCTCCATTCCATAAATATGGTGGTCAGCCGGCGTCTTGGAATGGTATACACTATACTTTTTTACGCAAAACTGCATTAACGTAGTTTTGCGTGAAAAAGGATAAATCTGGCCCTGAATGCCTCACCGCCTCCGATTTCCATCCTTCTGAAGTAAGTGAGTATCAGTAGATGGCTAACAGTAACAACCCTTATGCACAGAGACTAAAAAAAACAGAAGTGTGATGCACATCACTGTTTTAAAAATAAGTTAATATTTTGTGTCAGTCGGTGTCTAGCATAACCAAGGGGGTTGGTGGCCACAGCAAAGTAATTAGCAATATCCTGTAAGCATTGGCAAATGTATTTTCTAATGAATTGCAGCACTGTTACCATGGAACAGGCTTTCCCCCAGGTGAAGGTTTAACAGACAGTACAATATCTAACACTGAATCTGCTCCTGGCACACCCGTTCAGTACTGGGAGAAAATGTAAGGCACAGCTTTGAGGGGGATGAAAAAAGTGTGGACGGGGTCTCTAAAATGGACGTAACCTATGTAATTAAGGACATGGTATAAAAAAGCAAACTGAAATTCCTGAACTCCCATAGTGTGCTACCCAACCAGTATTTTGGCTCTTCTCTGATCTTTCTGTCATTGCATCCAAATATAAAACGCACCTGGCATATACCTAAAACCAGCTGGGACTAATGGATTTGTTAGTGGTTGTTAGCTGTTTTAAATAAAAGAGCAACAACAGTAAATTTGATTAAAAAAATAATATTCCAAATATTTCATTTCTGAAGTTGTGACACTGTGAATTAAACACTACCAAGGCCTGTGGAAGGGGTAACCGACAGAGTGACTCTCAATCATTCCTGTTAGGTTCACTCTATGTTAGACATGTACAACCTTTTTCTCTCCTCATCTCCTTTATCATTATATCTTACACCTCCTCTATTTTCTACAGTGCCTTCTTTTCACTCGCTCCTAAAAGCACTTATTTGCATCTTCTTCACTTCACCACCTCCAACACACAACACCCACTCACCCTTAAGCATTGCATTTTCTTTTAACTTTTCTTGTCAATATTTTGGCGACTGTATACCTCCTTCACACACTTTTGTACAGACCCACAATCGCAACTGAAATACGTGACCAGTGCTCAGTGCGCTCTGCAGATAGGCTAAGGATTGACTAGGCATGTATTCTAAACACCTTTTTGACCCAATGACAAACATTGCGAGAAGCTCTGATTATGTTCAGCTTTAACTCCAGAGTGCTCAGATGTGGCCGGTTATTAAGAGTGGGTGATAACTTCTGCTCCACCTGCAGAGTTGAGGGAATTTTGACCACTTCGGGTTGTGCTTGTAATGCAAAGTCCAAGCCAAATTCTGACAACTGCCACATGGGGGAGTTTTGTTTCAAGCACGGCCAAGCGAGAATTGGCATCCCCAAGCACAGTTTTTGGGCACTAGGAGGACACCCAGCAAAATGTTCTCACCATTAACGGTCACTGGCGGTCGTGACCATTCGTGGTGAGAAAGCTTCCGTAAAAAATCTACTTGAGCAAAAGCAAATTCATTTTGAGCAGGAGCACCCTCTGGCGCACCACATGATGTTGTTTGCGCTGATTTTTGAGAGTGGAATGAGCTCCCGGTGCTAAAAATCAGTGCGATGTGTCAATTTCTGGCTGTTCTCAGAACTTCGTAGAATCTCGTGAAGTTTTCATGTAACTCTGCGAAATTCTGCAAAGTGAATATCTGTAAGCTCAGCCCACCCTTACCCATTATAAATACATGGAAAGGATTTAATTGAAACTATACACTATATAGGCGTGATTTATTAAACGGAAAAAACAGAAACAGAAATAGTTAACACCGTTAGGAAATGAAATATTAAGTAAAACACGGAAAACAAAAACAAAAAAAACATCACTGACATGGATTACCTAAACTTTTTAAACATTTTTTGTTAAAAAATTGATCACTTTTTTGCCATTAGGATGAGGGCATGGATACAGGGCCCGATAGGGACCCATTTCAATGTACTCTCTTAATTACTACTGGGTCCTAGATCTGCTGTAAGGTAAAATCTTTTAGTACAAGCCACATGGTGCAATGGGCAACCATTTACAGCAAACACAACTTTCTTGCTGTGCCACCAAAAGGTTGTTTAAGCAGTGGTGGCTCCACTGTATGGGTGTAGAAGCATGCCCCCCCCCCCCTCCCGCCAGCAGCGCCAGCTGCAAAACCTTTTAGAAAACGATAATAAACAATGTTTATAATTGTTTTCTTTAAAAGGGATGGGGCCACGGGGTTAACTTGCTCAGCACTCCCCCCCAGAGCGCATGTGTGTTTGGCCGGCTGTCTCGGGCAGGTCAAACACAGATGCTCTGTAGGCTGTCTCCAGCCGAGCAAATGTGTTGCCAGGCTGGAGAAAGCCTGCACATGCTCCCAGTCTGCCTAGGAGCGCCCTGGCTTGGTGCCCCCAGCCAATCCTAATGTTGCTTTGGGCAGTGTCAGGATTGGCCACAGGGCAGGCTGGGAGCCTGTGCATGCTGCAGCGATGACGAACAGAGGAGCGCGGTGCGGGACTGCGCCGAAGAGGTGCTTTTTTTTAAATTTAAGTTATTTTTTCTGCCGCTTTCCCCACCTCCTCGAGCGCCTCCTCTCCGCCCCACCCATTTCGTGGCACGCGAGCCACTACTGTGTTTAAATGTGGCCAAACAATATTGTGCAACAATTGGAAAAATATTGTGCAAAAGTTATATTTTTAATAGTCGTTTTCTAAGTCAAACTAATGAAATAGCAGAACATCTCAGCGTTTGTCATCTGTATAAAAACATTATTTCCCTAAAGTAACAAATTATAAATGTTAACTGTAAGACAATTTTTGTGCGCTTCGTCGGGGTTGTTTTCAGGGCAAGTTGAGTTTACAATCTATTGCTTAGCCCCGAGAGCTGTGTACAGCTCCCCAAGGGATTTTCCTATGTCCTGCAGGGCCCAGCCAACTCCCATTCTGCAGACAGTATAATTTTATTTTCTGTGGCCCACTTGACTCATTTCATGTGTACCATATCCGCTATAATATGTGGGCTTTTCTACCAAAGGAACAACATTGCAATGAAAAAAAGCAAACAGCAGAGGCATTTCCCATGAGGTGCAACGGGAACACTTGAAGAGGCCTAGCTGTCAGGTCTGAGAAGCTCAGTCGCAGAAATGGCGCTGCGTTTCATTCTCAGGAAACAGGGTGACTAAAGGTTACCTCTTCAAATATAACTAAAGCAGATATTTGATAGCAAAGGAAACGCTCTCTTGAGAAACAAAACAGAAAATAACAATGTCACTAAACTTTGATTAAAGTAAAAAAATCAGAAAGTGGAAAGATGTCTGTGGCTACAAGAAAGGCAAGATCTCGCCCAAAAGAAGACATGCTTTTGTTTGAAGCAGCACGCACACAGCATGACAAGCACACTTTACCACTCAGTTAATATGATCACAGTCAGGGCCACTGGAATTATGAGGCAGGGGAAGGTCAAATTATGCAGAAGGGTTGTGTAAATTATGCGGCAAGAAAAGTCAAATTATGCGTCATAATGCAGCACATTTTTTAATAGTATTACCTCATTATTTTGTCATTTTTACACTTGTTAACACACACTTCTTAACACTTTCTGAGCATTGGTTGCATCTCATTAGTACTATTTTAACACCCAAATACAGTAATAAACAATGTAAAGGTTACCAGCCAAGCTGTGCAAAGGGACTTCCACTGCGCAGCAACATGTGTCACTTCATTTTTGGTAGGTAACTTTTGAAGCGTTTAAGGTAGAATTTTTCAATTAAAATCTGCATCTTATGCAGCAGATTATGGATTATGTGGCAAATGCGGTAAATCTATAATTATGTGGAAAATGATGAGGCTGCACAATCTCAATTGTAGTAGCCCTGATCATACTGCACAGATTACCCATGCCATGTAGATATGCTTCACCAGCTGCCTGTCCCCTCGATAATGTAATTTTCAATGCATAAGTGTATGTATCACGGAATAATCAAAAATGGGTCCCTTTTCCTTTTGGTTGGCCAGAATAAGGCTCTCATAATTAGGATGCAATGGGTCCCTGAAGCCCGTGGACACCGGTTCCACTGCACCTATTTATAACTGCCACCAGTGCACCATGTCCCTTTGTACCAAGGGAAGCTCTTTTGTACGTTGCCAGTTTTTGCATACTGTATACATCATATGATGCTCTAAGAGGACACAGAAGATCGCACTGAAAAATACCAAGAAATTCACAGGTACCAATTAACAAAAGCATTTATGAGTATGAGAAGTAGTACTACAAGAGTACTTTTACATATTGTTATATACCTTTGGGAATCAGTCCTGAAATGTCCAACTCGCTATTTGGCAAAGGGGCAAGGAGGGAACAGAGCTTTCCACTGCAGCTACTCATATCATGTGATAATAATATCTTGTGAGATTTTCCATCATAGGTCCACACACAGGTCCATGCAACATTTTAAAATATCCACAAAGGTAGCATACAGAATAAAAGTGGTCAGTGGTTATCCTGAAAATGTGAATTGGGATTAGACCTTCTGGTCCTACTTTGGAAACCCCTGATCAAAAGCATGCTTCTACAGCAACATGACTTACAAGCTAGTAAACATCAGTGGTTCGGTGGTGAATGTCCAGTCGTGAATATGAATGCAAGAATGAGCGAGTGGCAGAAACCCACGATACAACAAAACACAAACTACATCTTATGTGCTAGGCACAGGGGTCAAAAGCAGCACCCTAAACTAGGAAAATTAAGGGTTTACAAACGAGGGGATGTAAGTATGGCCTAGTAGCATGTGATACTAATATACCATGTGAGCAAGGTACCAATCATGAAGATATGGAACCAATAATTAACACGAGCAAAGCTTCCCACCACTGGTTATGCTGGTAGCATTAACATATCTTGGATTGAAGGGCCTGCTCCTCATTAACAACTTGCATTCTTCCACAAATGGCAGCATATGTTGGACGCCTTGCTAGAACATCTTTCTTTAAATAAAGTTCCACAAACATTCAAAAATGGACTACGGTCCCGGGTGGTCGTTGCTCCATAGCTGGGTTTCCATACGGGAGCAAATGGCTGTGAACTGGAGCAAATGGCTGCACTCCAGTGCAGATAGTACCACCAGCGCAAGACAATATTTGAAGAAAACTAAATTTGGAGTGATCTGTCAATGTTCAGAGCATATGTCATTACTGTCTACTTTTCCTGTGTTAGTGTGCCAGATTTTCTGGTTTGCACACATCACCGAATTTTTATGCACAGGTGAAAGCTACTGGATCTGTTGCCATGAACACCACACATAAGCACATGGTAAAAATAATTTCAATGCTTCTAAAGCAGTGCAGAAAGCCACTATATTATTGCTGGTTGACCATTGCAATCCTGGTGTTGGTATCTCTTGTTGCTTCAATAAACATTAAGAATTCTGGAACACTATGGTCCAAAAAGAGATGCACTAAATCCTGCCACCATTTTTTCATCCAATGTCTGCGTGTCTTCGATCCGGTGCCACTCTGCACATGCTCAACCATGGTCCACACAATATTTGCGTATCCTTGACCTCATTGCTCATACCACAAACTCGCATTCACACACTATGAGACACACTCTTCCCATCCTAAGCACCGCTTCAGCCACTTTCTGCATTAACTAATCCACGCTCAGACTGCTCAAAATCAAACACTGCATGCTCACCCAATGTTCTGCACACCCTAGTGCATACTATGTTCATCTTGTATGCTGTAACCAGACTTGCCAATTTACATGGTGCCACTTTGTGTCACACTGTATCGGCTCACTTGACATGGGCATTTGATAAAGAGCTGATATACCACTGTGTGAGGGAAGACAAGCTGGCACCCCGTGCACTGAGTAGGTTAGCATCTTGTGTTTGAGGACTCTTAGCAGCAAATTTCTACTAAGGGACATTTAAAACACCCCAGGATACTGGTGGCAGACTCAGAACCCTTTTTTTGTTTTAGCATGGGGAAGTTTGTGAAGGGGCAGAAATGAATCTTTGGCAGTTGTTGGCATGAAGCACCTCCCCCCTCCAAGGTCTCACGCACAACTCACACAGTGATTTTTTGCACAAAAAAACTTTGGTCCGTCTATATGACCCACTGTGTGAACATCTTCAGCAATGATCAGCACCATCAACACCAGTCTGACTTTACATCACTTCCACAGGTCCACTAATTTAAACATATGACATTTGGTTTGCTCATCAAGTTCAAACCCACTGTGCACATTGTATCATGACTGTTTCACACAGTAACCTAGATGGACCTTGTTATTCATAGAGATGTATGGTTGTAGAATCTGCGATAAAGGTGAGTACAAGAACACAAGATATAACACGATGGTGAAAATAATTGGTAGTCCCCTCCCTTGAAACTTAGTTGTAGATTTACTGATAGAAGTATTAGCAATAGTCAGAATATTATAAATTGTGCCAGCAGTAGTGTCATCAAGAGCAGCCATATCAAGTAGCATAAGTAGTTGTCATAGTAACAGAAGTAGAACTAGTCTCAGTACATGTAGTAGTAATAATAGCGGTTTGAGTACTATTCACGCACAGCAGGATTACTTGTAGCACAAGTACTAGTAATGGTAGGACCAGTAGCAGTGTCATTACCAGTAGTACAGTTTAGTTCCTTTCATAGTAGGAATTGTAGCAGGTGTACCTTGTTCACAAAAATTAGCTGCAGAACTTGGAGTAGCTGTACATATTGTGTTATTAATAATGCTTGTGTCAGGTATAATACACGAATTTGGAACTGTATTTGGTGCACTATTGGTACTAGTACTACTAATAGTATTAATATTTTTGATACTACAAGTCTTAGTTGCAATACATATGGTAGGTCTATGAAATAGAAGGAATTTAACAAGTTGCCGCTATTTTAACTATGCAAGGGTCTCAAAATAAGGATGATACAAAATTAGTAGTGATCTAGCATATCAAGCCTAGTTCATATACCTTTGATCAACCAACAGCTGGAGTAGTCAAGAAAAAGTCTCAAGACAAGAATAAAGAAAATGAATAACAAAAATATTGTCTGCATGTATTGATCACCACTGAGAACAGTAAAACTCAGGGTCTTACATAGAGTTTGGTGGGTGTCATACTCCATCACAAATGTGGTGGATATCCCACTCACCGTATTACAACTGCAGTATTCCTATGGCACTTGTAATACGGTGGACATAATATACGCTACGTTTGTGACAGAGTATCCCATCTGCCAAATTCTATATAAGTCCCTCAATCGCAAAAAAGATAGAATTTATTGTTCGGGAAAATAAACACAATTAAAAGTTGATGTGAGGAGATTGCTGATAGAATCCATCTAGTTATATCAATGAAAATGAAATTCACAAAACAATCTCTTTGAGATTTTCATGTTGGCCAACACTGGAGCGAAAAACGTAAACTGGGGCTTATCCACAGTTTTATGTCTGGCAATGCAAATTCTTCTATGAAACTAAAAAAAGAGGTGGCAATCTTCAGATAGAAACTTGTGATCAAGGTTATGTATACCTAGCCTTACTGAAACAAATCTCTTGAAGCTTCAGAGATTATGAAGAGTGTTTCAAAGGAATATAGAAAGGGTTTTCTTAGGTGTGTGACTTCGGCTCAAAGCACTTGAAAGGAAACCAATGCTCTTTAGCACTGTCCTCTCAACACTAGAATTATATACATAGAAGAAGGCAAGTATAAAAGGCAGCCTTAATGAGTAGTTAGGTCAATACCTTCAATCTACTAGTGTTGCCTATTAGGAAACTTTATTCCTAAAGGGCTCAAGGGCAAAATAATATTTATTTTAGATTAACTATCCAGTATTCTATAGCACTCTGTTCCTGGACATTCTGACACCTGTCCAGAAGGTCATATTGTCCTTCTGGAACTCCAATCAGCACTTGGCTCTCAATTTCTTGTTCCCCTGTGTTTAGCACTCTCCACCACCATGTACTGACTGCGTTTCCACTCCATCCCTCCCAGGCATGTACATCCACTCTCACTCTTTGTTCAGTTTCCTGCCTCTTTGTTCAGTTTCCTGTCATGTTACTATTTACTCTGTCTGAACCCCACGTTTCTCACTTCCTCGATTTTAATGTTGACCTTTTATGAGCCACTTCTCTCAAACTTAATCCATTTTCTTTTTTCACCATAACTGTTCCTCCTCCTCTTATGCCCTCCCACCAACTATGCCCTACTAAAGAAGCTCTTTTTAGTAATCAGCCCTCCGCTGTCTATTTCTGTTATTTTCCATTTCAGGTCATGTTTTTCTCTATTCCTGTCATACTACTCTTGCCACTTTTCCCTGCTTTGCTTGCTCTGGCCTTCATCCATTTCATCCTTACCTGGTTTACCCTACCTTTCCCTGCCACCAGCTCTCAAAATGTCCTTGTTAATGTCAGCGACACCTCTGTCCCTGCTCTTCCACTGGAGAGAGCAAAATAACATCAAAACACTATTGTACTCTGTGGAGCACAATGAGTATTTTCCCTGTTCCACTGTGCGCTTTTTGGCACGCACATGTATTGATGATTCAGAATTATTAGTTATAGACGTGCTTGAAATCAGTGTTTTTTGGCTCAAACTATTGAACTTTGACATTTTGGGCTCAAACATCTTTGTGGAATTTTAACAACTATCAGTTTCAATTCACCCTATGAACCATGAATTCAGCATGTGATGGTTCATGCATTAGGAGATGATACTTTGGGCCTCATTTACAAGAGGTCTGCGCTGCCGAACTTTTTATGGCGTTTTGATGGTGTAGACCTCTCAATTATGTCTATGAGGTGACGCAAGGCCATCCTGTGTGGCTTTGCTTAGCCTCATAGATATGGAGACAGGCAAGACAGCGCAAAGCTTTGTGTTGCGTTGCCTCACTCTACGTCGAGGAGCTGTTCCATGCATGTTGCGGTGGGTTTTCCCATGCAACACCCATGGGTTTTGACACATTCCCAGATTTATAAGGATCTTTAAACCTGGTAATATGTCAAAACTATTGCCTCCCTCCCCCCCAACTCCCCCCCCCCCCCTGTAGGGAAACCGTAACGAGGCGAAATAACTTTATTTCCGGTTGTTTTTCCTCTTTCTATTGTGCATAGAAAGAGGAAAACACACCATTTATTGTTTTTGTGCAGGAAGGTATCCCTTCCTGCAAAAAAACAAGCATGCCAACACCACAGACACCCTTGCACCATTGTGCAAGGGTGCTGCGTTGACACTAGGCGCCAATTTGTGCACCAGCATAGACAGAAGGGGCAGGAATAGGTCCTATTTCATTAATAGGGCACATTACTGCCCTTTCCTTTTGAGGCAGGGTGCAGCAAAGTGACTTGCTGCCCTGTGGCAAAAACTCGTAAATGAGGCCCTCAGTTTGTTGGAGACTGCAGATGACTATTAAGAAGTGGAAGGTTAAATGACAAAGCTAAGCATTAAACGGAATGGGGTTACACAAAATGGTGCCAGCAAAAAAAGTGAGTAGACTAAATGACAATAACTTTTTCCTTGTGTAGTGTTTAGTTCCACGCCTGTGCCTTTTCTAAGCGCTGTCATTATGGTACTAACCATTACAATGGGTGATACACACCAATAATGGGTTGAAATGGACCGACTGGATTTACGAAATGCAGGGCGCAGTTAAAAAACACGAATAACATGGCTAGGTAAGTAAGGAAAGTACCACTTATGCTATATAAATGCCATGTTGTTGCAGCTAAAGCACTACTAAAATCATTTTATGAGAAACTCGAGCTGTCTATTTCTGTCATATGGATGAGACACTCTGTGCATTACGGTGCAAAAACAGAAAAAAATACTTGATCAGGCATAATTGATATTTTCTGATATTTTCCGAGAAAGGTGGGTAATTATTATCTTAGAGAAAATCAGTAGTCAGCATTGATTATGAGGCATCTGACATCAATTACTCCCTGCTAAAAGCTCTCATGTACCCCAAAAGTACCTCTTTAGATGGCGATCCTTGATGCACTGTAACTAAATAAAGGAGTAAATGAGATAATGAGTCAAAAGTATATAAGGCCTGATTCACGGAAATTTAAAGTACTTATGTTGCACGGAAATGGGCAAATGGGCAAATGGCTTGTTTTATGAGAATACGCTCAGCTTAGGCATTAATATCCCTGAATATGTGGGAATGGGTCAAGCTGCTTATTAAATGAAGAAGCCACAAGCCTAACTAGGGTGGCAAAGCCAATAGGTCTGACTTTAACATACTAGCACATCTACACAAAGGCAATCACCAATGCTAGTAACGTGTTAAATGCAGAAATGCTGTTTCTCAAATTAAAGCATGCCTTATTGGCTTTGCTACTGCCAGAGGGAAGTAGCATTAATCGATTGTTTTCTGTATAGAATGAATGCAGGAGTCAGAGAAATTAATGTGACAAACAGTGTGATGATCGAGTGTGCTTTTCATATGTAAAATAGTTCCTTATGCATTCCAACAGAAGCACTTCCTGAAAGGCGAAATGATACAACAAATAGCATGAGACAAGACAGTAATAATACTCTGCCCAGAGCCAAGGTCCACTCTATGTATAAAGTATTGGTAACAACAGAGCCAGCTCCTCCTCTATGTCGGAGGAGCGTTGCACCCCCGCCAGCAGCAGCAGTAGCTGCAAACCTTAAAAAAGAAAACAATAATAAACAATGTTCACTATTGTATTATTTTTAAAGGGGCAGGGCCATGGGGTATGATCACCACTCCCCCTCAGTGTGCATGTAACTTTGTCCGGCCGTCTTGGGCCGGCTAAACACATACGCACAATGTGTTTCTAGGCTGGAGAGAGCAGGCAGGGGCTCCCAATTTACCTTGGAGCACCCAGCCGTGACTGGCTAGCAGTACATCACACGGACAGCTGTACTGTCAAGCCAGACCTAAAAATGCAAGGGTTTAGTTTGAGAACTGATGCTGAATAGGGCCAATGCAATCTACATCAGAGGCAGTACAACAAAAGGCATACTTTAACTACTCTAGGAAATACTGCTTTATGTAGCCAATTGAAAATAGGAGCAACTATAGAAGTAGCGAGAGAAGGACAGACCTGACATGTCTCGGAGACTGCCCAGGGTGAATCTACTTTAATGCATGATGAACATAAAATCCAAGCATTCTCTTGTGCGGCTGATAACCTAAGGAACATGCCTGTACAAGAATTGCAGTGAAAAATCTAATTTCACACAGAATCTGTCTTGGGCCAAGGTGGATGTATAATTACACCTCAGCATGGAGCATATTATGGGATGTGCCTTGATGAGCAAGAGGCTGTCTCAAAGACATCCATCAAGCCCATTGAATCTGGCGACCCCCTAAGGGACCATTTGAACATGTTGGAATGTCAGTACTCCATAACATTCTAGCCGGGGCGGCACGCAGTGTGTGGCGGGGGAGGAGGGGCACGGGCGGGGTGGCGAAAAATTTATAATAAAAAAAAAAGTACCTGAATCCACCACTGCTGCCGCCAGCACCGTGCAGCTCCTCTTTCCTTCGCTGCAGGCACCAGGTCCAAGCCTGCCATGCGGCCAATGTGAACCCTGCTGTCATGCAGCTGGCAGCATGACAGAAGTGTTCAGATTGGTCGGAGCGCCCAGCCAGGGTGCTCCTAGGCAGACTGGGAGAGTCTGCCTGCTCTCTCCAACCTGGCACTGCATTGGACAGAGCTTATTGCACATGTATGTTTGGCCAGCCTGAGACAGCCGGACAAACATACATGAGCACTGAGAGGGAGTACAATAAAATTATATAAACGCGGTTTATTATCGTTTTATTGTAGAAGTTTAGCAGCTGCTGCTGCTGGCGGGGGGCAACGTTCCTCCGCCCTAACAGAGGAGCAACCCCTGCATTCTAGAAAACAATGTGCTGTCCCAGGACATCATATGCAGCTTAAGCTTCTTGCTCCATGTACCCCATTCCACATATGTGCAACATGGAGGTCCATGACTCATGTTCTCACATTCATCATAGTGGTTAAAGCAGTAGCCAGTCTCACCCGCTGTAGTAAAATTTCCATTACAACGGCATAATCTTGTGTACTTTTTGGCATTTTCATCGGATTGTCCCACAGGTAAGGTAAGGTGAAGGTTTATTGTTCAGTTACTTAAAACCGTAACAGTGTGGAAACTATTTTAAGATACATTCATATCATTAATAAGTCATCATTAGCAGTCTAATTGGTTTACACATACTCCTATTGCTTGTTTGCTAATGCATATAAACTGCATTGTGATAATGTAACAACTCATTTGCTTCTTAAAAATATTGCTCATTCCATTTATGATTAAAACATCTCTTGATACCATTGGATACCAATATCAAGTGTTAGGCCGAGAAATGCCATCTTGTAGTTTCACTCAATTTTCCTAGTATCCCTCCCCTTCCCCAATAAATTGTTATTGTTATTTGTTTATTTGTGTTGTTACCAGGAGCCATTGCATAAAACAGTTTGCAAAGCCTTGCATATTTCCCTTCTACTTGGTTAGTTTAACCGCCAATACCAGCCCAGTCTTAGACTTGGAGGTCTGTGTGAGGAGTTTGAGGGAGGGTGATGCTACTTTATTGAATGCTGCTTTTGTGTTACCAGGGACAGAAATTTCACAAGGGGCAGTTCAATTGCAGATCCCCTGGTGCAAAACATGCCAGCACAGCTTGTCTCCTTGTCCATAGGCCTCTTCCATTGAATTTGGTCTTCAGTCAGGCTTTTCTTTCTGATACAAGATGATCGCATGAACAGAGGAGATGTAGAAGATCTTCTGTGTCAGGTAGTGTTTGCCGAGTCTCTCAGCCAGGGGGCTGTTTAGAGCACAAGTTAAAAGCCCTAGTCGATGCTTTAAGAATTGCTCCTTTGTGTGGCTCAAGAAACCCTGGCCTAGACATGGCTGTGGTGCCAGAGATCTGTAGGTGTACAGAGTCATCCACGTGTGAGATCTCAGTGAGAAGTCTTCTTTGTCCTCCAGAAGTGATTGAAGCCTGATTGATTTCACAGATGCTTTTTTGAAGGCCCTGTGCAGGATTGAGGTCCTCTGCTGGTCAGTAAGCTGAGTCGTTCTAAGTAAGTCATCTAGATAGTCTCTGAACGGGGAGGTGTTCTTGCGTTCAAGCTCCTTCCACAGATAGTAGTTAAGGGAGTCCTAAGTGGCACCTTGAGCTTTGCACCACGTATTGCCAGGGAATGATCCAGTGGGGTGAACTCCAGTTTCAGTTGAGCGGGGGAAGTAAATTTAGGAAGGCTGAAGATCATCCAATATACTTTGCTCACTGTGTGATTTAAGAGTTCCATGTCTCTGACTCTTTGTACTTCACTCCTGTATGTTATCGTGGGCAAGAGTTTAGCTTTTAATACTTGTAAGAGGGGGATGTATGAAGGACCATTCAAGTGTACTTTTAATCTTTTTAGAGATAGTGCTATGGCTCAGCCTTTTCCCACCATGCACCCTCTATCCGAGTCATGAGCTGAGGAGTCAGTTTTCCAGTAGGAGTGTGTGAGGTGACTGGAAACTCCTGCTTTGAGAGACCCACAAATGTTGGTAAGCTTGGAGGGTAGCATAGATAATGTGTCTATTATTGGCCCACAAGCAGTTGGTGAGAGCACTCATGGGGTTTTCTTGTGACTATGTGAGGAGGGATTTGAGCTCACCTAATTTCCCATCTATTCCTGCTACAAACAGTGCCAAGGTGTTAATCAGGGTTAGTTGAACATCCATTTTATCTGACTGACAGTGAAGCGCTACGACTAGAAGCTGCATGGTTTTGAGTAAGGAGGCCCGTGCGCCATCAGTGTATTGATTGCGAGAGCCCGTGGCAGGATCCTGGTGAGTTGGTGATATGACGCTCGTATCTATGCTTTAGTTGATCCTTACACCATCATTAGGAGACAGATGGCTGGGATCGGGATCCGGGGTGTTGAGTTCCTGAAGAAGAGTCTTGAAAGTATACGATCAGCATGTCCTCCCATTCTTGTGCGTTTAAGTAGAATAGTGTTTCTTCATCCGATGCTTTGCTGATGCCCTCTGTTTTTAGGTGTGCTGGGAGGGTTGACAAGCATGGGGGCTGAGCTACACCATTCGTTGGAGTTCCTTGAGGGGCAGCATTAGGCGCTGGAGTCGTGACCTGAATATCTGCAGGCGGTTGGCCCTCCTCTTTAGTGAGCGCGGACTGGCCTGCTTCCAAACCACAAAGCACTGGGAGATCTTGGTAGGTAACACTCTGATGGAGGGAAGCCCAGCATTGATCCTCCCGGGCCTGCCGGGGCGCCTCATGGACCTCAACCCTAATAGACTGTGTGTGTTGCTGTGTACACAGTGAAGTCCTGCTGGTTTGGCAGGCTGGCTGGATCTGGGCTTAGTGTGACCCCCGTTGTAACAGGATTGTGCCAAAGCAGACAGCTTTCAGTTGTTTTTATGGAGATTGAAGGTAGTAATGGTGGCTGTAGGCCCTGTCTATAACTGCTGTTTGAAAAAAGGACGGATCCCTTATTTTTTTAAAATAAAAACTTGGTTTAGATTTTTGGTTAACAGTCTGTAGTGCAACGTTTTTTAGGTTGTTCCAAGCTGTGTCCAGCACAAAGTCAGCAGTGGATTGCTCTCCTTCCAGGTCCACCTCTGTCTCGATCTTGATGAGAGGTGACGCAATCTGTGTTGTGAGGTGGCTGACCAGAGCTTGGAGTCTCCTCTTCCTCTTTCCCATTGCTGTTTTTTTTAGCGGGAGACTTTCTTGTTTTGCCTGACCGCATGGTCATGTGTTTCCCTTTCCTTCCCTTCTTTTGCCTCCTGGCAGCTACTTAAGCTTGTACTGTCAGGGTAATCAAGTTGGTGGAAATTATGGCACTGAAGAGTTGGCAGTCATCTGTTATGTCTGCCACACTAAGTTCAGCTGGTCCGAATGCAGATAGGAGAGCACGCCGTGGATACCACTGCTGATGCTGCATTGACAAGTGAGGCTCGACAGACCCCCCGCAAGCCTCACCCACCCAAGCCGGGCCGCTTCCGTGGATGACTGGGGCACACCCTTTGCAGTGATTGGGTACAGTCACCATACTCACCTGTTGCCTGCCACGCTGAGGGTTGACTCTAGTCGTTCCAATGATGGTTCCTTGGAGCTGCGACACTGGTGAGCTGAGTAGCGTGACTCTAGGTTGGCAGCGTCCTGGTGAGCCAAGTGTCCGGGATGAGAGGGACCAATGAGCCTGATGGGCCTCATGGGCCCGATCAGCCTGGAGGGCTGCGAGGAGAGAGGGGCACTAGAGGCACAAAGGCAGACGGCAGACCGGGGTCAGGGTGGTGAGAGTGACCTCCAGCTCTCCTATTCCACCATCCGCCTCCACCACCCTCCATCTCCCTGAGCCCTCCTTCCCTCTTCTCTCTTCTACTCTATTCTCTGGCCAGCAAGCCAGTTGTCGGAGCGGGGAGCTCAGGCACAAGGGTTCAAGGGTGCAAAGGTGGGGCGAGATGACGGTGAGGGGCGGCGGGTGACAGGTTGCAGCTGAGGTGGATTGAAGGAAGGGCGGGAGCGAGGGGGAGGGGGAGGGGGGAAGCTGTGCAGTAGAGTGGCCGAGCAGGAAGGGGAGGGAGGGGGCAGGTGACGGCGCTGCAGCGGCACAGGTGGCGCAGCAGTGGGAAACCAAGCCCACACTCGCACCCCCGGTTCCCATACTGCACCCCCACCCTTTTACTCACGGAGCCTCACAGCCCACGTCACAGGCCCCCTCACAAGCCACCTCGTCGCCTGCAATGCCCGCAACGCCCGACTGTCACTCAGAATTCCCCAAATAAAGATGGTTTGTGTAATTGAAAACCGTTCAAGTAAAAATTATTATTGCAAAAATACTTAAATGACCAGAAAATGAGCCATGGCTTAATTTGATTAAAAAAAATAAAGGCCAGGGCCCACTGTGTTATTCAGGAGTACGTCGCAGCTTCCATTCTCATTTGGACCTGCCATCGCTGCCAAACGCCAGTATGAACGCTCCCTACGAAGCACCACACTGTTTCAAATGTGACAGCTATGACAATTCCGGGCCACACAAAGTGTAAGAATGGCCTAGACGTGCGAGTATTATTTTATAGATATATATTTAATTTTAAAACTGATGTGCTCTGCACAGAAAACGCAAAGTGCCAACAGGTGGTGAACTATCACAAATAAATGTCACTTCTAAGAATTACGTGCCGGTGCCGACCACTGGAAAACACGATCACAAATTAGGCACCGAAGCGAGCAACAGTTGTTAATCATGCTTGTGTTTTTTTTGGGCTATACTTTCATTGAGAAATACATCCACCCATCCAAAACCGATGCAAGAACACCTTTCGCACTAAAATATAGCACTCTGATGAAATCTTGCATAATTTCATGTAATGTTTCTGAAATTTCTTGTACTTACTCAAAGGAAAGTAATTAATTTCCCACATCTCATCTCTAGAATATATCTGACGTGATGTCTGAAGTCTCTCATGATGTCACATGTTTTGATACTGGAAAAGGCAAGGGAGCTTTGTTGAGACTGCACATTAAATATATATTGATATTTCCTGACTTTTCCTATGGAACTCGAAACTAAACGTGTCCCAGTTCATTTCTTTTCAATGGAGACGAAGAAGGTTAAGAATTGAATCAGGATATCTTTTCTGTTACAAGGTTGGAATGATATACAGCTTATGACAGGCATAATTCAGACAAAGGATCGCCACACCCTTGTCGCAGGTTTAATTTTTAGATGTTTAAAACAGGTACAGCAGTCTCTCTCCCATCAAACTGTTAGCAAAACCTCCACAGACAGAGAATGGCGTTCCTCTTATTGCACCAATTACCCAAAATGAGGGGCAGATTTATGGAAAGTGGCTCTGCAGCGAGTGTAGCGCCACTTTCCCTGCGCCCCTTACGGCCCCCCTTCTGCCCCCATGTGTTCGCCGTATTTAAAATACAGCGCACCAGGGCACAGGGTAGGGGGCAATAGCATAATTTTAAGTGCTGCTATTCATGTACTCTGCAGGAGCAGCGCCAAAATGTTGGCATTACTCCTGCAGAGTACATAGGGGCCCATGCTAAATAATTGAAGCCCCCTTTTAACGCCTGCTCTAGGCAGGCGTTAAAAGTGCCAAAAGAATTGGCATAGTTTTCCTTGAGCCACTTTGTCACCCCACGCTAACGGGGGAACACCCCCTTTGCATTCATTATGACTGGCGCAGTCATAATGTAGTGCAATGGGTTACAAAGTGGTGCAATGCATATGGTAGTTGCATATGGCGTGGGGATTTTGGCCTCATTGGGCCACATTAGTGTATAAAATAATGACACTAATGTGGCGCAAGGAGGCACTAGGAGCTTATAACTATGCCCCTGTGCTAATGCAGTTTTGCACAATTTTTCTTAATGCCGGCTAATGCCATTCCTTAGAGCTATCTTAGTGCCATATTCATCAAATGACGTAAGATGGAGCTAAGGAATGGCTAGCATCTGAAAAAAAGACGTTAGATGGTCAGGGATGGTTAGGGAAAATGGTGCTAGTGGGGCTGAAATGACAAAAGGGTACATATTTTTTGCCGCTAACCTGCCTAGCGAGGTCTAAGCAGCTAAAAAATGACTCCTGTCTAAGTGCAGACAGAAGTCATTACTACCCCACAATGCCCCCAACAGGAGACTAGTGTCCCCTGGGCAAGCCCAACATAACCTGTGCCAGGCAGGGGGCCTCATGTAAGGGGGCCCCATGTAAGGGCCCCCCAATGGTACTTAAAAATTTATTCTTACCTCAACTTACCTGGAATGGGGTTCCCCCTCCTGTAGTATCCCTGTGGTGTGGGTGGAGGTGTTCCTGGAGCTTGGGGTGGACATCTTTGTGCTCATTCCATGGTGTTCCACAATGGAAATGGGCCTACCTGCACCCTAACGCCTGGTTTGACCCAGGCGTTAAATAATGGCGCTATGCGGGCTTAGCACCATTATTAAGGTCCGCCTCCTCGTTGGTTCTGCGCCTGGAGATAAATATGGCACTAGTGGGTTAGCATTGTATTAGGACTGGAACACCTACCTTGCATCTCATTGCCGCAAGGTGGTTTTGTGCATCCTAAACATGGCACTAACTCCAATATTTTGACGCTAGACAGGTCTAGCATCAAAATATAAATATGGAGTTAGGTTAGCGCCATTTTACCGTCAAAATAAATGGCGCTAAAGCGACGCTAATCATCCATAAATATGGGCCTTAATATTTCTAACATTTCGTTCGCACAAAGATGATGCGCACAATAGAAAGTTGAAGTGTGTTTGAGCACCTCTTGGCTAGCCGATGTGTTTCCCGATGCGGACAAACTGCCATCGTTTATGTATTAAACTTAATAAAATACAAGCCACCACCAGGGATTAGATAGTTTATATGGAAAATATAATGCTACCAATGTAAGCACTTTAAAAATACACACTTATCTTGCTTTGCTACACTCCACATCTGCGTTTTTTTATCACTGTGGTAATAGACAGGAATGTATGTGGAGTCGGGCATGTGGGGTGGGTGGATATCCGCACAAAACCCAGCAGTGGTCTGATTTCCCCTCTTCCTGAAAACACTGCAGAAGCTAAGTTGAAAATAGCTCCATGCGGTGAAATACAGATATTTCAAGGAACAGTCCAGAGGACTGCCAACACAAAGCAACACATAGCATCCATTTTAGTCTCAAGCCATGATTACAGGTTTAAGGCTACAATCATGTACACACAGGAGTTTGCACAGGGAAAGGAATTAAGAATTGTGTAACAATTATCACACCCTTCCAGTTTTCCCCTGATCGATTAAACCCAGGTCAAACCAGCCAAATTTGTTGAGGTAACATCCAGAAAAAAAAGGCAAAATGTAGAATTTTGCATGCTATCACTCATTTTGAAATTGACATTTGGATTAGTAGTTATTTACTACAGTCATTAAATACCTCACCCTGGGGTAATGGTATTTCACGAGGTGTCATAAATATACCACCGTATTCCACATAACTTGGAATCAGATTATTAGTTTGTCTTATCACAAACAACTGGAATGATATGCAAAGCCTTAGGTCCCTCTAAATACAAGTTACATTTATAAAAGACTTGATTTCCAGATATTCAAATAAGGCAAACTTGCACGTATAAAAAATCCAAAGATTATGTAATATTGTGTGTGTATAAATCCTACCTAATGTGCATATCGGGATGAGGATGCCTGTAGAGTTTAGGAACTGGTGGTTATTCAAACAGTTTTAACAACCTGGACAGAGGATTATTTTGGTCTGGGAATTGTTGGAAATTGAAGGGGAGATATTTCACTACGAGAATAAAAAAGAACAGAAAAAGTGAAATTGTGCACCTAGAAAAGGATTTCCAGGTGAGCTGTCATATGCTATGATTACACATGCGGAAATGCTTCTGCAAGGTCATGTGTCAAAATTCACAAAAACGTTTCCAAGAGTACTCTTGTGACTTTCACAGGTTTACAGGTTTATCCTTAAAAACCATAGCAGAATATGAAAATGTAGAAATCCACAACGAAGTAAAGCCATAAACTTACATTTTGTGTGTTTTAAAATTCACTGTATTGAATGTCGAATACACTATGAGTGTGATCTGTGAAATGGGGTCAATGTGAATCGCCAGTGACAGCTTTTTGATGAGCTTGAATGAAGGCTGATAATTTGTTCTCTATAAAAACATTTACATCATCTCACAATTCTACTCATAAGGAAAGTATCTACAAGGCTAATGGAAGGAGTAGCTGTGATGACCGTAGTCATAACTCAGCTGATTATGAGAAAATTAAAATGTGCAATAAAAAAGGTTTTTACAAAATGTCAACAATTCCAACTTTTCATTGTCAAAGGTCAGCAAACCGTTGGCTCTCAGCAGAGCATTCTTTAACCACACCTCTCCACATAACATCCTAAGTTGGCAGTAGTAGATAGAAGGTAAACTCTGTAAGATTATTTTCCAACCTATGCCATGTTAATTTTTATAAATACTAGATAAGTAACATATACATGTTGTCATGCCTGTTGGACCATGCCTGTCTATATTGTATTGGTAGTTGATTTATCCATAATTGGCATATTTGATTTACTAGTAGGTCTCTAGTATAGTGCACCATGTGTGCTCAGGGCCTGTGCAACAAATGCTACTATTTGCCCTACAGCACTGATTGTGCCACTCAGATGGGTAACCCTGTAAATATGTCTCAGACCTGCCACTGCAGTGTCTGTGTGTGCAGTTTTAAACTGTCAGTTCAACCAGGCAAGTGCAACCACTTGCCAGGCCCAAACATTCCCTTTTACTACCTGTAAGTCACCCCTAAGGTAGGCTCAAGGGAGTCCCATGGGCAGGGTACGGTGTATTTAGAAGGTCGGACATGTACTGATGTGTTTTACATGTCCTAATAATGAAATACTGATAAATTCAGCTTTCACTATTGCAAGGCCTATCTCTCCCATACGTTACACTGGGGATCTGATTTGAAATATATTTTAAATGTCATTTCCCATTGGGAGCAGATAGAGATATGGAGTCTGAACTCACAATCTAAAAATACACCTTTTGGTGAAGTTGGTTTTTAAATTGTCAGTTTGAAAATGCCCCTTTTAGAAAGTGGGAATTTTCTTGCTTAGCCATTCTGTGCCTCTGTCTGTCTGTGGAATACACATCTGGGCCAGGATGACAGTTGGGCTGTTTGTGAATTCACTCTAGACAGTGACACAAAGGGAACTGAGGCATGTCTTGCATATCCTGATCGGTCTTCCTGGGCTAGAGTGGTGGTAGGAGCAGACACTTGCACCTGAATAGGGTTATGCCTGTCCTTACACAAAGCAGTCTCCAACCCCCTGGGGTGAGTCTGAGGACAGGGCAGGAAAGGCAGGGTTGTGTATACTACAAAGACTTTCCCTTGAAGTTTGCCTACTTCAAAGGCAGAGCTGAGTATAAGTATTGGGCCTCTGAGACCACAACTTCAGAACACTTCTGGACTGGGGACATTCTACCAGGAAGAAGAGCTAGATGCCAAGGAGGGTCTGCCTCTCTGCCTGTTGTTTTGTTATACTGGCCTGATGCTTGCTGATTCTGTCCTGGGATTGAAAGGACTGGACTTTGCTTTTTATATCTTGCTTTCCAAGGTTCTCCAAGGGCTCGAACTGAGCTTGCCTCCTGTCGCAGGGACATCAAGGACTTCATCTGCCAGTGCCTGGACTCTTCTGCTGAGAGTCCTGACTTGCCAAGTGGTGCCAAATCCAGTCCCTGGGCCCTTGGAAGTGGAAACTGGTATTCTGAAGAAGAAAATCCATGAATCGGATTGCCACAGCTGCAAATTGACGCATTGTCTGGCTTGCGGCAGAAGAATCCATGGATCACCTGTATTGCAGCTGAAGAATCGCCACTCAATTGCAGTACAGTCAAAGATGGTTAATAGTGATCAACAGACTTAATAAAGGACTTTGAGTGTGACAATGGATCACACAACAATTTGCATGGATAAAACTAGAATCTTCCTGTCAGTACCAAAAAGGCACATATTTAATATAGAAACATTGGAGGTCTATCTCAGGGGCCAGGTGAGATTCTGAGTTAGTCAAGAATGTTTCCAATTTGGGCAGTATTTCAAAGAGAAAAACTTTCCCATTGTGTTAAAGACTGAGACATGGTGACCCTGCACAAGCAAATGGTATATTCATGTCTTTCAGAGCCTCCTTTACTAGGAAATGGTGCAGCTCTGTGCAGCAAGCAAGTTTGCCGAGCCGAGCTGCGTCATTTCCAAGACTCAGAGACGCGCCATATTTACAAGAATATGGCGCATCCCTGTGTTCTCCCCTGCGCTGGCGCTAAATTAGCTGCCAAGTGCCTGCGTTGTAGGGAATGATTGTTTATGTGCAGGAAGGAGTCCCTTCCTGCACAAAACCAATCAATAAAGGCGCTTTGTTACTTCTATGTGTGCTACAATATGCAGCACACACAGAAAAAGCAGAAATGAGGAGAAATAAAAGAATTAATCGTTGTACCACTCAAAGTCACTCCTGGGGTGGCGTTAGTTTTTGGTGCTGCCTCAGTTTTATGATTTCTCGTAAATCTGAGGCAGTGTCAAAATGCAACAGGTGGTGCAGTAGAAATGCTCACAGCAACACCCACTGCACACCCCTTTAATGCAAAGTGAACAGTGTAAAGGTGTCGTATTAACAAGGTGGCGTTAAGCCACAAAAAGTGGCTTAAGACTGCCTTGTAAGTATGGAAAAGGGCATGGCGCCACTGGAGCACTGCTGAAAGTGACTCTCCAGTGGCACTAGGGGCTTGTCAATGAGGCCCTATGTCCTTTCCTCCCTCCCAGAAAGCCTTTCTGAATTTTGAGTGTTTCACTGCTGTAGTCCTTGGTAGTGCCAATCCTGACACTTTCCCATTTGATCCTTGTACACACTTCATCAGAGTTAAAATCTTATGTGAATGTTGAAATCATAAAGGACGGAAGCTAAGGGCTCCTGGAATTTTTTAGATTTTGAACTTGTGGGTGAGAACCCTGTGTGCCCTCTCTATCTCAAAGGGTGTTGATAATCCAGCTTCCAAAAATGTAACAGCATTGGCTCTATCTGCTGCTCCCTCTGGTTGGCAAACAGTGTGCAGGGTCCACTTTTCATAAACAATCTTCCAAGTGCAAACCTCACCTTATAATTCTTTAGTATTAAGATTTGTATGTTGCATCCGTTTTAATTACATAAAGATGGCTTCTGTCACTCTCACTGCTAGGACTTTGACGTTTTTATGCACACTTGACCTTTCAGTGTGCATTAAGCTAGTATTAGTTTTAGTACTCTTGATTAAATTTAGCATAACACCCAACTTATTTATTAGTATATCTATATTAGTGGTTGGCTATGTGTTAGACCTGACAGCCTTAGGGTGGTCACCCCTAACTTTTTGCCTGCCTCCTTTCACTTTTTAGATACTAAGACTCTGCGCACTTTACCACTGCTAAGCTATGCTAAAGTGCATAAGCTCTCTCCCTTTAAACATGATACATTGGGATCATACCCAATTGGATTATTTAATTTACTTATAAGTCCTAGTAAAGCGCTCTATATGTGCCCAGGCCCTGTAGATTAAATGCTACTAGAGGGCCTGCAGCACTGATTGTGCCACCCACTTAAGTAGCTCCTTAACCATGTCTCAGGCCTGCCATTGCAAGGCCTGTGTATGCAGCTTCACTACCAAATCGACTTGGCATTTAAAAGTACTTGCCAAGCCTAAAACTCCCCTTTTTCTACATATAAGTCACCCCTAAGGTATGCCCTAGGTAACCCATAGGGCAGGGTGCTGTGTAGACAAAAGGCAGGACATGTATCTCTGTAGTTTACATGTCCTGGCAGTGTAAAACTCCTAAATTTGTTTTTACACTGCTGTGAGGCCTGCTCACTTCATAGGCTAGCATTGGGGCTACCCTCATATACTGTTTGAGTGGTAGCTGCTGATCTGAAAGGAGTAGGAAGGTCATATTTAGTATAGCCAGAATGGTGATACAAAGTCCTGCTGACTGGTGATGTTGGATTTAATATCACTATTTTAGAAATGCTAATTTTAGAAAGTGAGCATTTATCTGCACTTAAATCCTTCTGTGCCTTACAATCCACGTCTGGCTGGTTTCAGTTGACTGCTCCCTTGTACATTCACTCAGACACACCCCAAACACAGTATACTCAGCCTCACTTGTATACATCTGCATTTTGAATGGGTCTTCCTAGGCTGGGAGGGTGGAGGGCCTGACACTTACATATCAAAGGACAGTAGCATGCCCTCACAAAAAGGACTGCCACACCCCCTACTGGGACCCTGGCAGACGAATATGTGACAGAACAACTAGGTCCTAAACAACTATAGCCTAAACCACTACTGCTAAACAACTAAAAAGTCTCTACAACTAAGTACTGAACAACTACTGTCTGAACAACAATTGTGCCTGAATAACAATTGCCTGAACAACTAATAAATATATATATATATTCTAAACAACTAATAAATCATAAAAAAACAAAAAGAAAACCTTACCTTAAAATTAGTTGTTCAAGCAATTGTTAATCAGGCACAATTGTTGTTTAGACAGTAGTTGTTCAGTACTTAGTTGTAGAGACATTTTAGTTGTTTAGCAGTAGTGGTTCAGGCAAGTAGTGGTTTAGACCTAGTTGTTCAGGATGTTTCCCCTGGCAGACAGGATTGAACTGAAAGGGGATCTTGTGCACTTCTAAGTCACTCTTTGAAGTCTCCTCCACTTCAAAGGCACATTTGGGTATTTAAACAGGGCCTCTGCCCCTACCAACTCAGACACTTCCTGGAGAAGAGAACCTGAATCTGAACCTTCATCCTGCCAAGAAGAACTGCCTGGCTGCCCAAAGGTCTCACCTGACTTCTTTCTGTGAAGGACTGCTGCCTTGCTGTTGCTTTCCTGCATTGCTGCTCTCTGGCTGTGGTGAGAAGTGCTCTCCAAGAGCTCAAAAAGACTTCATCTCTACAAGAAGGACTCCTTATGTGGTGAAAATCGACGCACAGACTGCCCGAAATGATGCACAGCCTGCATCGTGGTGAAAAATTCACTGCACGCCGAGCAGGAACGACGCAGCCCGACTTCCAGAGAAGAATGGGCACATCGCCTACCGTGCGGTAGAAATTTCCACGCAACGCCCACCGGATCGACGCAGCCCCTGTGGCTTTGTCCAGTCAGTGCTGGAAATCCATGCATTGTCCCGGGGGGGCGTCCAAAAACCTCGCAACCCAAAGAGGATCCACGAGCGAGCACCAGAAATCGACGCACAGCCGTCCCTGCGTGAAAACTAAACGACGCATCACCATGTGCGGCCCGAGAAGTCGACACACACCTCCCTGTTTTCCATGCATCTCCTCCTCGCAAACCAGATACTTTATACTTGCTATATTTTTTTCTAAACACTGTGTGGTGTAATGTTGTGGTGCTATACTGTGTTATTGCATGATTTATTGCACAAATACTTTACACATTGCCTTCTAAGTTAAGCCTGACTGCTCAGTGTCAAGCTAGGGTGGGCACAGGATAATTTGGACTGTGTATGACTTACCCTGACTAGAGTGAGGGTCCTTGCTTGGACAGGGGGTAACCTGACTTCCAACCAAAGACTCAATTTCTAACACTATGGCCCTCATTCTGACCTTGGCGGTCTTTTCGCAAGACCGCTGAGTTACCGCCGCGGTGAAGACCGCCGACCGCGGCGGTGTGCCGCTGTGCGCATTCTGACCGCTGGGAGCGTTCCGCCGGAAAACCGCCAGCAGCCACACTGGCGGTCGGCGGGAAAGTGGAGACTGGTCAACCTCCACCGCCACGCCAGCAGAACACCGCCCACAGAATTACGACCCACATTTCTGTGTGGCGGTCTTCTGTTGGCGGTCTTCTGTTGGCGGTCACGTCCCTATGGCTCCCGTCGCCTCCCGGAGGACCAACGCACAAGGTAAGTTGATCGTCCGTGAGGGGAGGGGGTGGGGGGGTGTTGTGTGATGTGGGCGTGCATGGGGGTGTGCGTGTGAGTGTGTAGAGGGGGTGTGTGAGTGCGTGTATGCGGGCGGGGGGTGCTGCTGTGTCTATGGGTAATGTGTGCTGTTCGGCAGGTGCGCATGTCGGCATGTATGTGTGCGGGTATGTGTCCCCGTTGTGTATGTGTGTGTAGGGGGGGGTGTATATGTGCATGTTGGGGGTGTGTGCATGTCGGGGTACATGTATGTGCATGTCGGGGTGGGGGTGGGGAGGGGGTTCGTACCACCTCTGGTGGGTGGCAGGGGGGTGGAGGGTGTGGGGGGAGGACTCGGGTGGGTAGTGGGGGGTGGGGGAGACCCCTATCAGTGCCAGGGAAGGAATTCCCTGGCCCCGATAGTGCTTACCGCCATGGTTCGCACGGCGGTTCCCGCTCGCAAGAAACCGCGGCGGTAGGCAGGGTCATAATACCCTTGGCGGTCTTGGGACGACCGCCGGGCCGGAGTGCGCAAACTCCAGCCCCGCGGTCATGACCGCCGTGGCGGTCGGAGTGGAGAAGTAGCGGTCGGTCGCGGCGGGGACCGCCGCGGTCAGAATGCCATTTTTAATACCGCCGGTCTGTTCGCGGTCCGACCGCCGTCTCTCCGCCGACCGCCAGGGTCAGAATGAGGGCCTATGTTTCTAAATTTGTATGGGTAGTTTATATAAGGAGGCTATACATTGCATCTCTTCAAGTTTGGCAACATTTGGTAAATATGAGGAAATAAGAATTGGCTCTGGAGGGTAGATTTGGTTATTATTTACTCGTCAATAATACCCCAGTTATTATTGGGACAATGGGATTTCTATTATACCATTCATGTTTTGATATCTTTTAGACCAGTTATTAACAACTACGATTAGAAGAAAATAAACAAAACCACAAATGCATTTGGTATGTACAACAAAAGACAACAAAGCACTGCTTGGTTCTCTACAAACACAAAATCCATACACATTCAAAACACTAGTCCTTGGGAGCTCCCGTCATGCTCCGCGGCTAGCCACAGACACAGGGAGAGGGCGCGCGTCGGAACGAGACGCGTTGTGGAGACGCTCCGGGGATACAACATTTTCTTACTAGATATAGAGACAAACAACCGCCCCCCCGGCTCTTCATTACAGCTCGGTAGCAGGCGAATTTGCTTCAGAGACTCCTGCTGGACTCGGAAAAGAGAGAGACCGGCTCAGTACACGGAGGTGAGGCAGGGTCCTTTTAAAAAAAAAAAAAAAAAAAAGTTCAAGATGGAGGGTAGCTTCCATCTGCGGTGGTTCTTTTTTAAAAAGTTATGCTGCTTTCAGGCTGGGGCGTGCCAGTTAGCTCCTAATTTGCTGGGGGACTTGGTACAGCACTTTTCAGCGCTCTTCTGGTTTGTTTGGCGTGCAAGGGTGCTTCTTAGTAAAGGAGACCATCTACTAAAAGACACTGGCTTCTAACTCTGCTGTCCAGTGGATTTGCTGGTTTTTATCCGCGCTCAGCATTTAACTAAACTCAGATTCAGTCACATTTGGAGGAGTAAAGACTGCCTTTTCTGGATGCAAAGGTGCTATTTAGTACAGAATTACTTGCTAAAAATCACTGGCCCTTGACTCTGCCTTTGGTGCGACTTGCGGACTCTTGCTAGTGCTCAGCCTAAAAAAAAACCTAGACTCAGACGCACTGGGAAGGAAATTAAGACAGGTGTCTCCTGTCAGGACACAGCCACACCGTGACTTCAGATGATGCGGCGAGCTCCACATCAATCTCTGGGCACAGGACGCTCTTCTGCCAGGGCACCCAGAACAGCACGTTCTCTTAAAGTAAAGCGCCCTGCCCCTTCGGATAAGCACATCAACAAGGGTTTGCCTCTAGACTCTACCCTACCATCAGCTACAAATTTATCTCTCAGCTCTACTCCCCCCGCCTCATAACTCGCCTTCTTCCACAATTAACATGGCAGGCCTCAGCCTGAGTTCTGACTTTGCAGCGGGGGAACCAAGAATCCCAGTACCTGATCGAGACCCGAACCTGGGCTTGCTTGGCAAAGGCTCTCCACTGCCCATTCAATCGATCTCCGGCTCGAACTTCGGTGCCTCCTGCTGTCAAGTTACGGATATGGACTCAGCAACCAAGCAGCTATATCCCTTGTTTGGTAATGGCTCGGGGAAAGGCCAGAAAGATGCCACTCTATCAATGATTAACAACTCTATTTCTGCCCCTCAGCCAGATAGCACCTTCCCCCACCCGGTGCACGAGTCAGTCAGTAGTATTGGGGGTAACATAGCAGCTGGATCTCCTCCCTATGCTGCTACTCTTATTGGAATCTCTGAGTCTATATTTCAGGAGCCTAAAAATAAGGCAGGTGCTGGCACCACCCCAGAAAGTTTGCTTCTTCAGATTCTGAGGGAACTCAAAACTTTGAAAGTCTCGCAAGATGATGCAAACAAGAGAACAGAATCGCAATTTAAGTTAATTTGTAGCAACATGCAGCAACTTAACTCACAAATTAAGGAGGTCGAGCAGCGAGTATCGGACCTTGAGGACGCGCGTGTGACTGTGGAGCCCTCCCTGGCAAAATGTCAGGCAGATCTGCCAGATCTACAGATCCGGCTCGATGATGATGAAAACCGATCACGCAGATCTAATCTAAGATTCACAAGGATTCCCGAAGGACGTGAAAATGGACAGACGGTTACAGACTTAATTACTGGTCTTATTCAACATCATGTTCTATCAGAACCAACGGACAAGCACTTAGATCTTACCATTATGAGGGCCCACCGGGTCCCTGCAGTACAGACATCTAACGCCAAATACCCTCACACTATTCTTGTGAATTTTGGTGATTTTCGTATCAAGGAACGTATTCTTCAGCAAGCAATTTAGAGTAAAATTTACCAGATTCCCGGCGACTATGCCTTTAAAAGTTTCTCAGATATGTCGGTGGCGGCTGCGCACCGGAGGAGAGAACTGAAGGGGATGATCCCGGCATTTCAAAAAGCTGGGGCCCAGGCTGGACTTGTGCAGCAATCCAAACTCAAAGTGTTTTTTCAGGGTCATTCTAATCTCATTCATACAGTCAACGCTGCTAAATCTTTGCTGCATTTAACTCAAAATCCTAAATAGTCAGGATAAATGGGGGGGTGGAGCCGGAGGGAGGAAAAACTATAATAAGAGAATGGGAGGGTTAGACACATTTTGCACTAAGAACACTAAGAGGGAGGCTGTTGCGTGAAAATGGGAGATCACACTGAGAGTGAACACTACGCACCACCAAGGTACTTACACTTTAATCCCTCTCTTTTCTTTGGCGTAGGGTGCTATGTCAAGGCACCAGGTTAGGAAAGGAGGGGGCCAAGGGGTGGGGGGTAGTCTTGGGTTGCCCAGATGGGAGGGCTCCAGGGTTTGCAACCCAGGCTGTGGGAGGGGGGGTAGGGGAGGGGATGGGAGGGGGGATAAGGATGTCAGGATCTGTTTTTGCCGTTCTAGAGTGCCGCTATGTTTGTTATAGAATATTTAAGCCCATAGTGTGGGTGATATCATTCAAAGCAGGTCAAGGTTTCAAACAATGGCAGGGGTGTATTTTCCATTAAGAATACTCTCCTGGAACGTCAAGGGGTTAAATAACTGTAGGAAAAGGCCCATAATTGAGGAAAGGGTAGCTGCCTGAATCCTTCAGTTATTCTTTTACAGAAGACTCATATTCCGGTCAATAAAGTTATGGGTTTCCGTATGTTTAAAAAACTGGCCGACCTTAAGGTGGTTGCTGCAGCCTCTGCTGCACATAGAGGTGTCGCGGTCTTTCTAGCTAGAGGCCTTAATGCACAACCACTTGACTTCCTTGACAATCCTGGAGGGCGATGGTGCAGTGTTTAATTAATAAAGAAAGATTTGTCTTTGTTAGTTGTTATGCTCCCCTGCTAGACGACCCGGCCCCTTACGTAGGGTTGTTTCAATCCCTTTTGCAATTAACAGGCAAAATTATTATTGGAGGAGATCTCAATTTCCTTCAGGATCCAGTTCTGGAGACCACTGTTCGAGGTAAGAAACAACACAAACCTAGAGTTGCAAACATTTTTGAAGACTATGTTAAGGTACTGATGCTCTGCGACCCTTGGAGAACAAACGTCCCTAATGCGAGGGAATATACTTGTATCTCAACTCGGTTTAAAAGCTCCTCACGTATTGAATTTTTTTTGGTATCAGAGACTTTGGGGGTCATTACGACCTTGCCGCCTGCCAAGATATGACCGCCGTGCGGCCGCCAATGCGGCCGCACCCCCGCCACGGCCATTTGGAGATCCCCGCTGGGCCGGCAGGCGGAAACCTGGTTTCCGCCCGCCGGCCCAGCGGGGATCACGGCCGCAACATAGGAGCCGGCTCCAAATGGAGCCGGCAGTGTTGCGGCCGTGCGATGGGTGCAGTTGCACCCGTCGCGCTTTTCACTGTGGCCCATGCCAGTGGCATGGGCAATGCAGGGGCCCCCAGGGGCCCCACGACTCCCCGTTCCGCCAGCCTTTTCCTGGCGGTGCAAACCGCCAGAAAAAGGCTGGCGGTCGGGGACTCGTAATCCCCTGGGCAGCGCTGCAAGCAGCGCTGCCCTGGCGGATTATCACCACCGGGGCAAAAGTGGCGGAATACCGCCGGCCCCGGCGGTGCGACCGCGGCGCTTCCGCCGCGGTCATAATCCACCTGGAAGCACCGCCAGCCTGTTGGCGGTGCTTCCGTCATTTTAGCCCTGGCGGTCTCGTACTGCCAGGGTCAAAATGACCCCCTTTGTGTTTTAAATCTCAATTGGTGCAGCACTCTGGCCTATCTGATTATGCCTCCCTGGTGCTGGAAGTGTCTCTCTATTCCAAAGTCCCTAGAATTCAGACTAGAAGGTGGGTCTTCAAGCTGCAGCTTCTTATGGATGAGGGATGGGTACAGATATCCAAGGGCGAAATAAGTGAATTTTTCAAATGCAATCAGGGTTCCTCAACTCCTGCTGTAATTTGGGATTCATTTAAGGCCTTTTTCAGGGGCTTGGTAATTGCCAAGGATGCTGCAGATAAATCTTATCTGAGACAACAAATTAGGGCACTGGAAGAGGCAGTCCAAAAATGTTTAACTGCTTACCTTTATGCCCCTTTGGAAACTAATAGACAGGCCTTTGAGTCTGCAAAAAAGGCTTTGGTCAACAACTTTTCTAAGAAGGTTGATATAGAATATCGGACTCATAAACAAAAGATCTACAAAGAAAGTAACTTTACAGGTGCATTTTTAGCATGGCAAGCTCGAGATCGAATTGCCGGTAATATAATTCACGCTTTAAGATGTCCTGTCACTGGGTCTAGACAAACTGATCCTAGAGCCGTGGAAGAAATTATGGTGGAGCATTATTGACAAATTTATAGCCAGGTGCCAGACATTGATCCTAGGTCCATTAAATAATTTTTGGGGAAACTGGATATCCCCAGTCTTACAGAAAAAGACAGTGATGCTCTGATACAGCCATTCACGAAGGTAGAACTTCTTGAGGTTGTTAAGAACTTCCCCACGGGGAAGGCTTGTGGTCCAGACGGCTTCCTGGACAAATTTTATAAGGCTTTCATTAAAATATTTGCCGATGATTTCTTGGCCTTAATCAATGGTCTATCGATGGGCGAGCAAATTCCCAAGGCCTGGCATTCAGGAAATGTGGTTAGCTTTCCTAAGAAGGACAAGGACAGGGGGGACCCTAGTGCATATTGTCCAATTTCATTGTTAAATACAGATTATAAAACTATTACAAAACTTCTGGCTAATAGGCTTAATAGGGTAGTTAACAAATTGGTGCACCCTGACCAAAATGGGTTCATAGCCGGCTGACAACTTGCTACTAATACGCACTTTTTGGTTGAGGCTCTTGACTATTTCGCTTCTAATAAAGTTCCTGCCATCATTCTCTTATTAGACGCAGAAAAAGCATTTGATGTAGTTGTATGGGAAATACTTTTTTCAATACTGTCTAGCTATAAGATTCCCTCCCAGGTTATTGCATTAATTCAAAGGCTGTACTTAAACTCAGAAGCTAATATTATTATAAACTCAAAGTGCGTTGGTCAACTTCAAGTTTAATGGGGGACTCGGCAGGGCTGCCCTTTGTCCCCTATACTCTTTTCTCTTTTTATTGAGCCGTTAGCCATTAAAATTCGACAACATAATCAGATTCAACCCCCTTTAAAGCCTATGGGGAAGATTAAACTCTACGCGGATGACATTATTATGTTTCTAGACGAAGAACGCATCTCTCAGGAAGCAGTTTTTAATGTATTCACTGAGTTTGAGCAAATTGGTGGTTATAAGATTAATATGAGTAAGACCGATATTATTTTGTGTGGCACCCCTTCTATTAAACTGCTTCCTGAACTAAGACGCTGTGTGAATGCCACGCCAAAGAGATACTTGGGATTTATTTCTCAGACGATACAGGAGACCTGTACGATCTTAATTATGCCCCATTCCTTGCGAAAACTCAAGCTTTGCTGGCTCATTGGGGCTCTCTCCCCCTTTCCATATTATGTCGAATTGCATTAATTAAAATGTCAGTTCTACCATTGTTTAATTTTCGTTTTCGGACATTCCATGTGTTTTAACACAAAACGTTTTAAAAAAATTGGAGTCCATACTACGCCCATTTATCTGGCAAAATCAGAAAGCTCGAGCCGCACTAAGTATACTGTATGCAGATAAAGAAAAGGGGAGTTAGCTCTGCCTAGTTTCAAAGAGTATTATTTTGGTTCTTTTGTGCATTATTTCACTAGCTTTAAAATAGATCAACAAGCAGGTTGTGGGTTCTTCAATGACTTTCGTGAATTAATATGTAGGGAGCATAATATTCGGAATCCAGCACTATTGGCGAAATCTCCCAAAAAAGTTAGTTATAAGATTCTCAAATGGCTCTTTAAGAGAAAATCCGATTTTTTCAGAAAATATTTAATCCCATTCGTGCATTTCGACACCCCCCTTACACAGATCACGTTACACTCTGGTGTTCAGCTTAATGCAGACTTAGTAAGGAGATGGGAACACGCAGGTTTCAGTAAAATAGGGGATTTTCGTGTTAATGATAACTGGAAAATTCCCTTAAATATCCTAAATACTGTCAAAAATGACTTTCTTTCGGTGGGATCCTATAATTTTTTGCTACACAGTTTAAGGGATTTGGATGTCAATTCTATTATTAACGCCCAGATGTTGATTTCGGAACTGGTGGATCCTCCAGGGATAAGGACTGTGGGGTCATGGAGAAGGCTATTGACAGACAGGGATAAGGCTGATCTTGAGATAAAAGTGCAAAGGAAATGGGCTCGTCAGGAGGGCATGGATCTCTCAAGTGAATGCTGGGAGAGAATTAATCATCTGAATTTCTCAGTTTTCAGAGGGGCAAACTGGCATCGAATGATATTTTTTAGTAAATGGATACTATACCAAACCCCGCAGGCCCTATCCCGCATGGGGCCCAGCTGTCCTGATTTGTGTTTTCGAGGTAAGGAAGTAGGGGTGGCGGGCTGGACACGTGATTGCATCATGTCGATGTATACAGGTATACTGGGCCGGAATATTTAAGATGCTAACAACTATGGCGCATGCTTCCTTAACTCCCAGCATTTGGCTCATGTGCATAGGGTTTGATCCTGAGGCAAGGCTCCCTTCCAGATGGGAGAAACTTGTATTTATCGCCCCTGTGGTCGCTAGATCTCTTTTGTTAAGAAACTGGCGATCTGAGCTGTCTCCCACCTGTCAAGAATGGCGGAACAAAATGAGGCAAGTCAGGAATCAGGAAATGAGGTATGCTAATAGAGTAGGAAGCAGTAAAAAGTTTTCACTGATTTGGGGCAAATGTTTTCTAGATAAGCCTGGGTGAATCTGTCTATCGTTAAATTTACTATTTATTACTGAAAGAGCATGCATAGTTATTTATTTTCATTGTAAGTGGCAATGTATTATTTTTGTTACTAACTCGATCGATCGATCCTGAAATACAATTTTAAAAAAATAATATTTTATCGGTTAAGGCACCTTCTGCAGAGATCTTTGTGTGCCCAGTAAATCCCAAGGAACAATAATAATGGAAAGATAACTTTAGAGGGTAATGAATTAGCTGGAGAGTCCTGTATTTTCTCTAGTAACAGTTTTGTGTCAAAGTAGCCTAGAGGGTTAATGTTTATGCTGCGAAGCATCTGCAGATGACAGCTTTTTATTTTATGTCGCTAGGTAAGTTAGTTACTGCTTTTATATCCTTCTGTTAAGGACATCCTTTTGCTCCTCACAGTTCATAAATTGTAAATCCTTCCAATATAGCGCAGCAAACTATGAAGGAAATGTGACTTCTACATCTTGTAACCCTCTCTGTCTTATGCAACACATCTTGTACATTGATTTACATATTTTTAGGATTTATTGTCAATGTATAATAATGTGTACTCAGATGTAAAGCACTGGGATGAGTAGCGCTATAAAAGAAATAAAACAAACCAGTGGTAAAAAAAACACTAGTCCTTATATATAAGTCTTTAAAAAGGTGATGGCCAATATGTATAGTCGATCCCTAATTGGTCCGTCGGTAGTCCACTTAAGAAGGCCTGTGACCCAATTGTCTCATAACAAGCCAATCTGGGGGCGACAAAATGCAATTCAATAAATACTCTAGTGCCAAAAAAATCCTTATTGTGCATCCGGAGGTGATTTAAAGTCACAAAAAGGGTGCAGAAGAAAAGTAGTAAAGTTCTAATTAGGGGAACACCTTGTGGGGGCAGAAAGACATTACCTTTTCATAGCCTGGAACAAAAATGCCTCTGTGGTCCGGGGAGGGGGACATTCATCCCAATATAGGCTAAAGCAACTCTGAAGCTCTAAACAACGGAGTAAAAAGAATGAGGGATTATGGGGAAAAGAGAGGGGTAAACAAATCAATGAATAATTACGAATATTATATCAGCACAATCACTTACTAGGAATCAGACGGATGCGTAAAAGACATCAGGGTAGAGCCGGAAACCCTGGCTCTCTCTGTGTCGCACAATCTGGATACATGTTAGTTCAACCTATGCACAGCGGCAACCTTCCATCATGGCACAGTCCCAGAGTGTAAGAAAGGGAAAAGGAAGACCAGCATCAGGTCTCACTCCCATGGCAGTATCACTAGCGATATGCGGTGTGCCGGGAAGGCATGGAATTAAAAGGGAAACAGAAGCGTGGCAGGAATATATTGCGCGTCACATAGAGGCCTGAAGTGATGTAACCGGGCCTCGTAAGGAAGCTGGACCATGAACTTTAAGTGGGGAAAGGAAACACGACGCCATCCAGCAGGTATGTGCGTGCCATGTGCTATGGAAATGGAACTAAAAAATAAGATACAGGGCTGAACAAAGCCGCCAAGCTGGGGGAAACATTGAGGATTGGTCTGGACAGTAGTGACAAATATGTATGAACCGTAACAGTTTTAAAGTTAGCATCTGTATAGTTCAGGGGTAGGGGTGCAGACATACTCGAACTGCTCTGTGTGTGGGTTAGGACCTTTTATCTAGGGGGCAGGAAACGCCCCGATATATTAGAAACATTAGTTAACAAAATTGTTTATCGACACCCTCCCACCTAACTTTGGCTGCACTTGGTACATATGCACAAATGACTACGGTGTGCGGATAGTTGTCATGTGAGACAAATTCAGTGTGCACTTGCATTCAATTTGACTTTTATTTATTTGAACTGTCAAGCTTTGGTGTGCTTCAAGTGCCAGATGTGCTTTCATACAATGACCCTTTCATTTATTTGTATTTGGTTTGTGTTCAAAATGTTTCACTTTCTTCATGGTCACCCTGGATTTATTTTTTGCATTTTGCTGATATCTGTTTAAGAGGCTATAGAACTTTCTGCACTTTACCTCTGGTAACCAGCGGTAAAGTGCTTGTGATCCACCTTTCAAAATGATGAAATTGGCATACCACTGATTGGCATACTTAACTTACATAGAAGTCCCTACTGAATGGTACTAAGGTGTACCAATAACCTGCATGTTAAATGCCATCTAGTCACATGTAGATTTCAGGACCCATTATGCAATCCATTAGATTGACAATGTAAATGTTACTGCAGGCCTGCCACTGCTAGCCTGGATCTGCAAGTTTTAAATGCAAATTAGGACTGTCAAAAAACCCTTTTGACAGGCCTGAACCTTATTTTTAATTATTTGTAAGTCACCCTTAATTAGGCCTTATTGCCCATAACACATGAGGCTTGATATTAATTAGGCTTATTGCCCATAAAACATGGTGCTTGTTATTTAAAAGTAGGACATGTAAACATTTAATGTCAAACATGCCCTTGCAGTGCCTAACCCCTCAAAGCAATTTTACTGGCTGTTCCATATAAAAACACTGGGATGCAATATTTGATACTGATACTATATGTCAGGAAAGGGGCTTGCTAGAAAAATAATTAAATAACAATTTTTAATAGTTATTAAAAATAAAAATTCAATGGAAAAGTCAGATGTTTCCTTCGTATTATGGAAATGCAACTTTTAGAAAGCTATTTTTTCTCTTCCTGAATTTAAACTAAATGGGCATGTTGCTCCTAGACCTCCGAAAAATATAGTAAAGAAATACCTTTAAAAAATAAAGAGTGGTGGTTGGGGGCAAGGTATAAGTGGGTGAGAGGGCAAGTTGGAGTTGGGGCATGAGGAAGAGAGCAAAATGGGGGCAGTGAGAGGAGCACACAAGGGAAACAGCAACACATGGGTTAAGGGCGCAGCAAGGGAGACAGGAACACAGAGCACAGGCGATGAGGGGCGTGAAGTGCACAGGAAAGAGGGTGAAACAGCAGCCACTGGAGAGCAAGAGTAAATACAAAGCACAGTGTAGCCATTTTGGGGGGAGTGAAATACACAGAAAGTAAAAAACCCATCCACTTTCATAGGGTGCTCAACCGAAAAAATTGTTCCCTAAAAGTGAGCAGTGGAAGGACAAATGTCAGCCAGTCCAGAGGATGGCAAAGAGGCTATGCTCCTGGGGTCAAACACAATATTGGCAAGGAAACCTATCTCAAAGTAGAAAGCAAACAAGACTAACAATCGTGACAACTAATACAAAGTAATGGGCAGGCTCAAAGCACTGTAGATTCTAAGGTAGCCACATTATGATTTGTGCTGTTTGGTACGCTTTACCTAAAAATGACTAAGAGTAGTATAGTATGCCATATCTCCAATTAACGAAGAGCAAAGATAGCGAGCCAGTGAAAAATAGAAAACCCAAGTTCTGTATAGGTGAATACACATGTAAGTTCACTGACTGTACACTACAGGGCTGCTAATTTTCATATGTTTTCAGTTATTGCAGACAACCTCACCATTTTTCAACTTTGAACACTAGCTTTACATGATCTACTTGCCCATAAGTAAAAAACTGATGTATTACATCTAGGTTGGTGCTTTTTGGTATACAATTGTGTTCAAAGATGAGATGCTTAAAGATATTGCACATCTTTTAGGAATTTACAGAAAATGCCCTGGCTGCCATTGGCTGCCTAAGGTGACATGCTGAAACAGCTATTGTAAAAGTAACAACTACAAAATGTCTCCAGAGATTTAAATACAGTGAAAGTAATGTATGGTAGTAGTAAATTATCACCATCAGATGCGGGGAAATGCCCTCCTGAAGGGTCACCCCAAATGTTTTGCCTCCTCCTCCTCTTTTTCTGACCTCGTTTTTGTTGGCTTTAGGACTCTGTGCATTTTCCTTCTGCTAAGTGCCTGTGCTCCCATCGTTAAATGTGGTAACATTGGCTTATTCACAACTGGCACATTTAATGTACCATTAAGTCCCCTGTAAAGTGCATTAAGGCCCTCATTGCAACCCTGGCGGTTGGTGTTAAAGTGGTGGTAATACTGCCAACAGGCCGGCGGTAATTACTGCCAAATTATGACCATAGCGTAAAGATCTCCGATACCCAGTCAATGTACCACACCGGCCGCCAGGTCGGAAACAACAGCCACCACGGCGGTAGCCGCCTACAGCCAGGCGGAAGTCAATGTTCTGCCCAATGTATTAAGACAGAGGAAACCGCTACCTTTTCCTGGGAGGTACTAACGACATCAAAAGTCTGGCAGAAACAGAGCTCAGAAGGGAAAGGACTCACCATCGGAGATACAGTGAACAACCACGCCGCCATGGAGCCCGATCTGCATGTCTTCCCCATGATCTTCTACATGCTCCTCCATCGCGAACATCAACGCCGATGACGGTGAGTACAGCCACCTAGCACACAGGGGAGGGAGGGAAGAAAAAGAGAGTGGCACACATACGCAACACCTCCCCCCCACCAACACCATACAAACAATCAGCTGCTTCACAAAAACATTTTAACCCCCTAATTCGGATGAATAATGCAAGGACAAAATGTTTTTGAAAAAGTGAATGTAATGAGAGCAACACATCAAGATAAATAACTTAGACAAGATAATAGATAAATACATAAGTACACAAAAAGGGACACAGTCAAGTCCACAATGTTCGTAGGCCAATGGCCACAGGCCAAAGTCCAAGGCCACACATGTCAATTGCATCAACACAGAGAGAACACTGCAGGGGCATCAGTTGGTAAATAGGCAGGCACCTCAGGGGGACAGGGTGGCAGGGGAGCACCTCAGCGGGAAGTTGGAACAACACCACTGGTTCTGGAGGGGACTCCATGCTCTGTGCCTGGCCCTGGGGAGTGTAATGCCATAGTTTCTCAAGTGGGTGACTTGCCCACTTGCTCTGGAGAGGGCAACATGCCCTGTGCTTGGTCCTGGGGAGTGCAAGGCCACAGTCTCTTGAGTGGGTGACTTGCCCACTTGCTCTAGAGGGGGCAACATGTCCTGTCCGTGATCCTGGGGAGTGCAAGGCCACAGTCTCTCAAGTAGGTGACTTGTCCACTTGCTCTTGAGGGGGCAACATGCCCTGTGCTTGGTCCTGGGGAGTGCAAGGCCACAGTCTCTCAGGTGGGTGACTTGCCCACTTGCTCTGGAGAGGGCAACATGCCCTGTGCTTCGTCCTGGGGAGTACAAGGCCACAGTCTCTCAAGTGGGTGTCTTACCCACTGGTTCTGGAGGGGGCCTCGTGCCCTGTGTTCTTGATCCTGGGAAGTCTTGGCAATGTGGGTGTCATACCCACTGATTCTGTAGGGGGCCTCGTGCCCTGTGTTCTTGATCCTGGGAGTCTTGGCGATGTGGGTGTCATGCCCACTGGTTCTGGAGGGGGTCTCATGCCCTGTGTTCTTGATCCTGGGAAGTCTTGGTGATGTGGTGTCATACCCACTGGTTCTGGAGGGGGCCTCGTGCCCTGTGTTATTGATCCTGGGGAGTCTTGGCGATGTGGGTGTTGTACCCACTGGTTCTGGAGGGGGCCTCGTGCCCTGTGTTCTTGAACCTGGGGAGTGCAGGGCCACAGTCTCTCAGGTAGGTGTAATACCCACTGGATTTGCAGGGGGCAGGCCATGGTGGCAGGAATAAATACTGTCTGCCGACAGTGACGGCTGCTCAGTGGTGGTGGTGCAGCTGGTGGGGGAGGCTCCTACCCATCCCCTGCAACCTCAGATGGCTGCCCACTGGAGATAGTGGTCCTGCTGGTGGGGGAGGCTCCTGCACATCCCCTGCAACCTTGGACAGCTGCCCACTGGAGGTAGTGGTGCTGCTGGTGGGGGGTGGCCCCTGCCTATCCCCTGCAACCTCAGATGGCTGCACAAACATGGCTTGTGGTGGGGGCTCCGCGCAGGTCCTGCCCCAGGCCCCTTGCTCTTCCTGCCTCCTGCCCAAGGCCGTTTGCTCTTCCTGCCTGCTGGGGCAGGCTCCTTTACCTTCTTAGCAGCTGCTGGGGCAGGCTCCTTGCTCTTTCTGGCAGTTGGTGCAGGCTCCTTCACCTTCAGGACATGTGGCCTGGATCCTTTTACACCACGAGTGGGTGTGGTGACGACTGGGCCCGTGGCTGAGGTGCTTGGCTGGGTTCTCCCTACCCTGGCCATACATGCAGGATGGGGAGGTGTAGGGAAGAGGTCAGTGGTGGATAGGAACAATTTTTTAGGGACATTGGGCGAGAAGAGGGAGAAGGAATGGGAGTGGAGGAAGAGGGAGTGGTTGTTGGAGGTGTCTGCTGATTTTGGGTGCATTGGCTGGATGCTGTTGTGAGGTGGATGGCTGTTGGGTGTCTGAGTGTTTGCGTTTGTGTACCTTGGGGGGAGGACAGACTCAGTGGAAGAGGACGCAGAGGACGTGTGCATGGCTGTTGTGGAGGTGTCTGCCAGTGTGGTGTGTGTTCTGCTTGGTGTTGTGAGGATGCTGGTAGTGGATGATGATGTAGTGCATGCAGGTGTGAGTGTAGATGGGACTGGGAGGGAGGTGGAGGAGGAGGGGTAGACAGTGGAAATAGTGGAAGTTGGTGTGTCTGCATCTGGATGGTGTTTGTGTGAGTGCCTGTGGGATGAAGTGTGGTGCTTGTGTTTGCCTGAACCACTCGTGTGTTGTCTTGTGCGCATGCTCGTCTGCCTGTGTGCTTGGGATGGGTTGGGGTTGAGGAGAATGGGACTGGGAAGAGGAAGTTGGAGGGGGGAGGGTAGAAACAGGGACAATGGCTGCCATCAGAGAGGAGGCCAGAGCCTGGATCGATCTCTGTTGGCCCGCCAAGCTAGTGTGAATGCCCTCCAGGAATGCATTAGTATGTTGCATCTGGGCTGCCAGCCCCTGGATGGCATTCACAATGGTTGACTGCCCTACAGAGATGGATCTCAGGAGGTCAATAGCCTCCTCACTCAGGGCAGCAGGGCTCACTGAGGCAGGGCCTGAGGTGCCTGGGGTGAAGGAGATGCCCACCCTCCTGGGTAAGCGGGCACGGGCAACTCAATGAGGGGCTGCTGGGAGGGTGGTGCTGGTACAGGGGTGGCGGTGGTACCTGTAGCTGGGGTGATCACAGAGGTGTCCCCCACCACCAGGGAGCTTTAATCGGAGGAGGTATCTGTGTCAGAACTGTCTCCTCCAGTCTCCGCCGTGGTGCTCCCCTCACCCTCCGTCCCACTGATGCCCTCAGCGTCGGTGGACTCTGCCTCCTGGGTCCTGCGGGATGCAGCTCCCTCTGTCGCCGGTGTCTCTGCTCCTCCGGCAGATGATGCTAATGCACATAAGGTCAGGATGACAAAACAAGAAAGGGGTGAGGGAGACAAAGGATACACTGGGACAATGGCTGTACCAACACCACAGTTGGCGTACACAGCACCCTCACACACAGGGAACAGCCCTACGCAATATGTCATAGCACTGGCAGAGAAATAGTTAACAGCCAAGCCATGGGGAAGGGCACAGACTGCCAAATGCAGCACACACGGGACCCACCCAGCCCTGACCAGTTGTGGGTACCTACGAGCTAGGCGGCAAGATTCTCCCTTCTTAACCCTAGCCACCGGGGGACCTATGCTGCAATGTCAGGCCTGGCCTAGGGGCACCCACTGACACACATCCCCCACCCTACCACTCTAACATGCGTAAGTTGTGATGATGGGCACTGTACACACCACCTTGTGGATGCTGTGATGTCCTCAAGCACCCATCCAGCTCAGGATAGGATAGGCCACCACCATTATCCGGGCCATCAAGGGGGTCAGGGTTCGACGGGCACCCCTTTCTTGTTGGGTGGCCATCCCCAGCTGGGCCTCCACCGTCTTCCGTGCCCAGCCTCTCAGGTCCATCCCACCATTTCCGACAGTCGGTGCTCCGCCTGCCGTAGACCCCAGGCACGCACGTCTTTGGCGAAGGCACGCCATATACTCTTCTTTTGATGGGCGCTGACCTGCAGAGGCAATATACACAGGAAAATGGAATTAGTCAAACTGTGCTGTATGTTACACTTATGACCCACCATACCCCTTCACATCACCATTTACGCACACATGGCCCAGCACACAACAAATACGCCGCCCAGAGGACATCCACTCACCCCCCTTGCATGAGGCCTTCACACACACCACTCCATGCATTCATGACACATGCATTGAGCCCACAGTGTACTCACCTGTTGTCTAGAGTCCCAAACAGCAGTCTGGACTGGGGTAGGACCCCATCCACCAGTCTCTCCAACTCTGCCGAAGTGAAGGCTGGGGCTCTTTTCCCAGTCACACAGGCCATGGTAGGTTCCAGACACAGGTCACAGCAGCACATGCAGTGTAGGTCCTCTCCTGTTGAACATCAGGTAGCAAGTGAGGAATCAGATAGAAAATGGTGGTCACGTCTGCGGCAGTGCACACTGTCACCGCCGGCTTAGATCACCATTGGCCACTGTACCCCATAGGGCCCAATGTTAACCAATGAGGAGTTGCACTGTAGTTACTGAACCCCTCCCGCAACGGCGCACAATGTCAGTGGAATTAACTCACTTCCACCTGTCCCTCCACACAGGACAGGCGGACGCCATTTCAGGGTGGAGGGGCAGGCCCTGGATAATTGCTGCATCACTGGTGAAATTAGGACATACTGTACAAATGACACTGACCCATTACAAGTTAAGAGCATGCAAAGTTCTGTTGTAGCCCCATTGTTCAGTTTTTGACTGGCTCCTCACTCTTTTGCCCCATAGATTGCTACCTCTGCAGATGAATAGGAGATGGAGACATACCCTTGTGTACAGACCCCTGGTGGACTTGGCAACAATGGAGGACAGGCACATTATCCTCCCCTGTAGACTAGACAGGGCAACAATCACAGAGCTGTGTGCCCAATTGGAGCCTGACCTGAAATCTGCTATCCGTCACCCCACTGGGATCCCCCCTCTTGTGCAAGTTCTATCAGTGCTCCATTTCCTGGCAACTGGTTCTTTCCAAGTGACAGTGGGCTTGGCAGCAGGAATGTCACAGCCAATGTTCTCAATAGTGCTAACAAGAGTGTTGTCTGCCCTGATAAAACACATGTGCAGCTACATTGTATTTCCCCAGGTTGAAGATTTGGCCACAGTGAAGGCCGAGTTCTATGCAATGGGACATATCCCCAGCACAAATAGGGTGATTGATGGAACACATTTTGCATTTGTCCCCCCCTATCAGAGTGAACAGGTGTTCAGAAATCGGTAGAGTTTCCACTCTATGAATGTACAGATGGTGTGCTTGGCGGACCAGTACATCTCCTACGTCAATGATAAGTATCCTGGGTCGATGCATGATGCCTTTGTCCTGAGGAAGAGCAGCACCCCAAATGTGATGGGCTAATAGATGCACAGGGTGTGGCTAATAGGTGAGCCCTGGTTCCCACCCAGTAGATGTTGGGGTATGGGTATGGTGTGGGCCATATGGAATAGTGTGTCGCCAAATGTTGTCCATCAAAATTTTCAGGTGACTCTGGTTACCCCAACCTATCATGGCTGTTGACCCCTGTGAGGAATGCCAGGACAAGGGCAGAAGAACGTTATAATGAGGCACATGGGTGAACCAGAAGGATAATTGAAAGAACCTTCAGCCTTCTGAAAGCCACATTTCAGATGCCTGCATCTGACAGGTGGATCACTGTGCTACTCACCCAAGGAGGTCTGCCAGATAGTAGTGGCATGCTGCATGTTGCACAACCTTGCCCTGAGACGCCATGTGCCTTTTATGCAGGAGGAGGAGGCTGGAGATGCCTGTGTGGCAGCAGTGGACCCTGTGGACAGTGAGGATGAGGAGGCAGAAGATGAGGATTAGGACAACAAAACATCAGTGATTAGACAATACTTCCAATGATACACAGGTAAGACAGTGTTTTCTATGACATTTGTTTGAATGTCTGTGGCACTGACATGCTATTTTTTCACACTTCAATGCCCACTTACTTTGCAAATTAATTTTGCAGATGTTGGTGACCTCACATATGCTCCTGGTGTGATCACTGTAGCCAGCTACAGGTCATTAATTTATGCTCTTTTTTCTGTACAGTTGAATTGCAATGTTTGTACCTGTTTCAATGAATACATGCTTGAAAAAGTTTACATACTTCATACTTCTTTTTTTTCCAAGGGTGTTTATTGAAGTGCTAAAATATAGAGGGGCAAGTGCAATGGGCTGGGGTGATGATGGAAGAAAGTCCAGGGTATTGTTCCAGTCTGTTTGTAGCACAGGTGCATTGTCCAAGGGGACATAGGAAGTGGAGCAATGGCAGTTCAAGGTGGACAGGGTGACAGAGTGGGACACAAGTGTGACAATCAAGAGAGTCTCATTTCCTGGTGGGGGTCTTGGGAAGTGTCTCTGGCTTCTGTCTGGATCGCAGGGAACGTTTGCGGGGTGGTTCTCGTTCTGCAGGGGGAGGGGTGCTGGTGGCCTGTGAGTCCTGAGGCAGGGCCTCCTGGCCACTAGCGGCTGCGAGGTGGAAGGCTGTTCAGATGTCTGGCTAGTGGCAGGGGCCCGCTGTTGTGTGACTGCCTCCCTCATAATATTGGCCATTTCTGCCACCCCGCTATGGAGACCAGGTTGTTGTTGATGGCCTGCAAGTCCTCCCTGATCCCCTGGTACTGCCCCTCCTGCTGCCGCCTGTTCTCCTGCACATTGTCCAGGATCTGGCCCATCGTGTCCTGGGAATGTTGATATGCTCCCAGGATCTCTGCAAGTGCCTCCTGGAGATTCGGTTCCCTGGGCCTGCCCTCCCCCCCGGCGCACAGCACTCCTCACAGTTTCCCTTTGGCCGGTGCCTCTGTCCCCTGAACCGTGTGCCCACTGCCACTGACTGTCCCTGATTGTCTTGGGGGGTAAGGTGGGCTCTGGGGTCCCTGTAGAGGTGGACACACTGCTGATTAACGTGTCCTGGGGACAGAGGTTTGGGTACGCTGGGTGGGTGTTGTGGTGGTGTTTCCTGATAGGGGTGGTGTTTCCTGATAGGGGAGGCTCTGTGGTGGTGTGTGGCTGGGCCCAGGTAACCGGCTGTCCAGAGGTCCCTGATGGGCCAGGTTGGTCATCCAGATCCAGGAGACCAGAGTTGCTGTCATCACTGTGGGCCTCTTCTGTTGGGGGGCTGGATATTACTGGTACCCCCTCTCTGCTGACATTGGCTGGGGTACCTGTGGGGATGTATATGATATGTTATGGTTTCTGTGTCTGACATATTGTGCAACTGTTACTTGGCTCTCTTCGGTTGTATTTGCCCTGGCATCTTTCACTTGTGTATGTTGGTGTATGGTGGGATGATTAGTTCTCTATAGTTTGCATGCTTTAGTGCTGAGTGTTCATGCAGGGCTGTGAGAGGTGTCCATGCATTGGTAGAGCATGCAGGGCTTGGCATTGGGATAAGTGAGATGTGATGGTGCAGTGTGAGGGAAGTGGTGGAGTGATGGGAGTGAGGGTGAGGGTGGGGGTATGTGATGACATGCAGGTAGGGCGGTGATAATGGTAGACAGTTCACTTACCAGAGTCCAGTCCTACTCCTACTCCGGCCAGGCCTTCAGGATGCAGGATTGCCAAGACTTGTTCCTCCCATATTGTTAGTTGTGGGGGAGGAGGTGGGGGTCCACCACCAGTCCTCTGTACAGCGAGCTGGTGTCTTGCTACAATGGAACATACCTTCCCCCGTAGGTCGTTCCACCACTTTCTGATGTCATCCCTAGTTCTTGGGTGATGTCCCACGGCGTTGATCCTGTCCACAATTCTCCGCCATAGCTCCTCCTCCTAGCTATCGATATCTGCTGCACCTGTGCTCCAAATAGCTGTGGCTCTAACCTGATGATTTCCTCCACCATGACCCTTAGCTCCTCCTCTGTGAAGCGGGGGTGTCTTTGTGGTGCCATAGTTGTTGTGTGAGGTGTGTGGTTGAGGGTGTGTTGGGTAAAGTGTTGGGGTGTGTGATGTGGGGTGCGTGAGTAGTGTATAGGTGGCTCTGGTTGTGTCAGTGGTCTTGCAGTCTCTCTGGTGGCGCTTATTGGTATTCATAAAGGGTTGTGGGTAATGTGGGTGTGTGTTTTATAGAGGTATGGGTGTCAGGTGTGTGTTGTTTGAATTGTCCAATGTGGTGTTGTTTTGTATGTGTGTGTCAATTTTGAGTGTGGCGGTATGTACCGCCAATGGTTTACTGCTGTTGAATGTCTGCTGTGGTGATTTGTGGGTCATAATGTGATGAGCGTAGTTCTCTTGGAATAACGGTGTGGGTTTTGATACCGCCAGTTTATCACTGACCTTTAGTGTGGCGGATTTGTGTCTGTGGCTGAATAGAGAGGGATTGGTGTATGTGTATCATAATAGGATGAACGGATATCCGCTGCAGTAAGTTGGCGCCAGTCAGCGTGGCTGTAAGCGGGATTTACAACCAATGTCATAATGAGACCCGATATGTGATCAGTGCCTAAAAATTAAATGCTACTAGTGGGCCAGCACCACTGATTGTACCACCCACCGAAGTAGTCATTTAAACAAGTCTCAGGCCTGCCACTGCAGAGCTTGTGTGTGTAGTTTGACTTCTACTTTGACTTGGCATTTAAAACCCCTTGCCAGCCTTAAACACCCCATTTATCACACATATGTCACCACTAAAGTAGGCCCTGGATAGCCTATAGGGGAGGGTGCTGTTTAAGTAAAAGGTAGGACATGTACTTTTAAGTTATACATGTCCTGGTAGGGAAGAACATCTAAATTCGTTTTTCACTACTGTGAGGCCTACTCCGCTCATATGTTAATATTGGGAGTTGCTTTTTATACTTTTAAGTTGTAATTCCTGATTGAGAAGGAGTAGCTGCATCATGTTTCATATCATTGTATTTGTAATGATAAATCCTCTTTACTGGTAAAGTCAGGTTTAATCATACTATTTAAAAATGCCACTTTTAGAAAGCAGGCAGTTCTCTGCTCTTACAGCTCTGTATGCCTGCAACCTGTCTCCAATACACGTCTGGGGTGAGTGACAGCTACACTTCGTGTATTCCCTCTAGACAGCCACAAACACAGGATGGTTAGGTGTGTCTGAGTGTTCATCTGCATTCATCTGCATTCTGGTGGCTCTTCCTGGGCAGGAAGGGATGACACACCTGAATAGGCAGTGCCTGTCCCCACACAAAGAGCTGATTACCCTTTACTGACAGGCTGGAGCCAGGGCTGAGAATAAAGGGTCTCTGTGCACTTCAAAGTCCCTACTTAAAAGTCACCCCCACATCAAAGGTACAAATAGGTATAAGTACTGGATCTCTGACCCCACCACATCAGACATTTCTGGACCTACAACTGGACGCTCTCAGAAGAAATGTTGTGCTGCATCAAGGACTGTCACGCTGCTGGACTATTGACCTCGAAGGACTGCTTTTCTGTTGTACTGTCCTGCTGCCTGCTGCTCTCTGATCTTACAGAGGGAGAGGTGGGCTGTGATTTGCTCTCCAAAGTGATCTACAAGGACTTGTTGGCTCGCTGGGATATCAAAGTCCTTACCCCTGCTCCTGTGCCTGGTTCATTAGAAGTGGGCCCAGATACTTGCATCAGTGAAATCGACAAATCTCTTGCCTACTGGAAGCAGCAACTGACACATCAACCATGCTGCAGGAATAAAATTTGTGCGTTGCACTTGGGGCCGGGGCAGCACCTCCGGAATCACTGCATCGACAATGCATCCCTTGCCAATTTGAACCGGCACCCGGCACTTCGGCATAAATGCAGCACTGAAACCACCACAACTCCACCATCACTGAAGGAAGATTGTCACATCCTTTCGAAATTGTGGAGAAGCGATCAGCTTTGAAATCAACGCCTTGCAGCTTCGACGCTTGTCTTTGAAAACCAATGCATCACCATCAACCGAGGTGAAAAATCAGGACTTCCCTCAACTGAAGGCGTGACATCGATGCATCCACTGCAACATCAACCCACATGTTGTGTTTGCATCCACGATCAAAATACCTTGCTCCTCGGGCCTGCGTGGCTTCTGTATTTGGCCCACGCTCTATCATGGTCGGCTTGAACCTTTTGGCTTTGGTCCAATCCAATGCAACTTCATAGAACTCTTCTAATATTCTAAAATTCATGACTTGTCTTCAACTCATTGGATTTTTGTTGTTTTGGTCTTGATTTATTTAGGAAACTTTTGTTTATGTTCCTAAGCATGTGTGAAGTCTTCTTTTGTGGTGTTTTCATTGTGTTATTGTGTGTGTGTTGCACCAAAACTTTACACATTGCCTCCTTAGATAAGCTTGACTGCTCTGTGCCAAGCTACCAGGGGTTGTTTAGTGTGTATCTGACTTATCCTGACTATAGTGGTGGTCCTTACGTGGACTGGGTGCATACCCCTGCTAACTAGAGACTCCATTTCTAACACCAAACATGCCAACAGACTGGCGGAATGCATTGTTTTTTAAGCCAAAAATGACTTTATTTTAACTGTCTCCCTTCTAAAATTGCTTTCAATGGGGAAAATAAAGTTTCTCTATTTTTGCAAAATCTTCCTCTTCCTAGTATTAAAATGTTGGCGTTTGTGAGCCACAATCAATACTAAGTTTAGCTGGATGTACTGACACACCATAGGATGTGCATGCCAGAGGGAAGGTCTATGCCATGCTGTTAGCAGAGACATACAAATTGTCTGGTGGGAAAACTATTACCCAGTTTCTCCAATTCGGTGCAAATGAATGATGTTAATGTTAGAATTTAACTACAGTTGTTTACCAATGAGTACGTGTACCAGTGGTTTGAATACTCATTGCTGATTTTGGGCAGACATCATCAAAAGGATGAAGACACCAGGGGTGGCTCCTCCGCAATGGCAGAGGGGGTCACCCCCCCGGCTAAAAGCCTGGAGATAAAAAATAAAACAATAGCTTAATATCGTTTTATTTTTCTTCTGCTGCCTCAGCAAGCAGTGCATGGAGGGGCGGGGCTGGACCACGGGAGGTGGGAGGGCGAGGAGGGGGGGTGCACTTTAGTGCCTATGTGTGTTTGACATTTGCAACGGTGGCCGCCCCTGGAAGACACTAGACACAACAGTTGTGTTCTGAAAAGCAAATGACTTTCACATTCCCAGATTTCCATGGGTTTTTCGAACTGTTAACTGATGAGGGAATGTACTCCCCATCTACAAGTTATCGCTGATTCTGCCATGTTTCTTCCAGAACATTCTTTACTTATTGTGTTTTCGACTATCTGTCCCAAAGGAAATGTAAAATTAAAGCTAGTTGCATTCGCTAAACACTTAGAAATCTAGGTCAAAAACACACCTTCTAGAATTAGCTTTAGTTTATTTGTGCAAATGTATTGACTTACAAAGTGGTATTGCTTTTTTACAATACACTAACTGAACTAGTTAACAGAATTAAAACTAGAATTTATATTATCTTAAGTGAAAAGACAGCTTCTACCTTTGGAAACGTGCACAGGCAGGGCAGGCTGCAAGAATGTGTTTTGTTTTTTTACCACTTAAAGGTTTCTTGGGGAATGAAACATAATTGAGAGGATTTCATGAAAACATCCATGCAAAATACTGAGCCCGAAACGTGAGTTGCATTAGGAAACTCCAGCAGCAGCTTAAGTGCGGGAACTCCCAAGTTCCTATTTGTGGGAATACGTTTTCTGTAATATCTGAGTATAATCAGTTTAAAAGAAAACTTTGAATTCAGTGAGGCAATTAAATATTCAGTTCACGGGAAATCATTAATCATAGTTGCAGTTTACAAGTGCCTGGCGCTCCCGCAACGGAGAAGAAAACAGTGCCATCGAACTGTATGTGTCTGAATAACTTAGAAGAACACCATGCTCAGAAAGCTTGCACACACTTGATACACCCGGCATTCCGGGGCTTACCGAGAGTCAGCCATCCAAGGAATCTTATTTATCTGACATTGTGTGACACACGTAATCAAAACCAAAATCCTTCTTTCAGCTGATACCACATCCTATCTGCTGGCTAAAATGAGCATGATGCATCTGTACTGTGTTTCAGCATTTCTTTCAAGTACCACAACTGAGTGATTCGGTTTTGTTTTCCAAAATGAAAACATGGTTGTCCTGACCTTTTGCCACTTGCTTTTATGGACATAAGAGTAAAAAAATACAATGAAAGAAAAATAACCCATTACTGTAAATACTTCTCTGTTGAGGCTGGGGGATAATGTTAGTCGTATCCGCCACGCGCCAAGGAAGCTGTAGGAGCATTGAGAACTATGAAGCAGCTTTATTGAAAAGTGGCGCAACGCGGTGCTGCGCCAAAATTGACAGCGCTGCACTGTATCACTTTAGTAACACAGGGATGCGCGGTATTTAACTGAATATGGCGCACCCCTGCGTTTCACCCTGTGCTGGTGCTAAATTTAGCTGTAAGCACCAACGCAGGCATACTTGCACTATTGTGCAAGGATGTCTGTGTTGAGGGGTATGATTGTTTATGTGCGGGAAGGTGCCCCTTCCCGCACATAAAAACACATGGATGGCGCTTTGGCACTTCTGTGTGTGCTGCACAATGCAGTATCATTTTCAAATGATTGTTTATGTGCAGGAAGGGATACCTTACTGCACATAAACAATCATTTCTGACATTTTGGTTTTTCTATGTATGCAGCAGAACGCAGCATGCATAGAAAAAGCAAAAAATGGGGAGGAATAAAAGTATTCCTCCTCGTTACGCCCTGCTAACGCCACCCCTGAGGGTGGCGTTAGATTTGGGCGCTGCCTCAGGTTTACGTGATTTCATAAACCCGAGGCTCAATCAAAATGCAATGGGTGTTGCTGTGGCACGCCCACAGCAACACCCATTGCACGCCCCTTCGACACAAAGTGCTGTGTGGGAAGGGGCCATATTTACAGGATGGCGTTAAGCCACAAAAAGTGGCTTAATGCCACCTTGTAAATACGGCGCTGTGCTTAGCACTACAGAAGCGTCACAAAAAGTGACGCTCTTGTGGCGCTAGGGCCGTATAAATACGGCTCTATGAGTGCTGCCAGCGCTACTGAACAGCTGTCCCTCTGCCAGGTGGGTGACATAGAGCACAGTCCTTGGGGGCCTCATGGCCTCCAGTCCTCCCCCCAACAGCCATACTAGGTATAACAACCTCATCACTCCCATTCATGAGATAATTTTGGCCAGCATTAGGCTGTCTCTACTGTCAATGCTTGTAATCCATCCTACTTTCTTTATTTCTCTATGCAACCATTATTAAATAATCACAAAAACACATCATCCCAACGTCACAATCTCAGACAAAAATGATAAAAAAACAAGTTAGAGAGAGCAAGAGAAAATTCGCAAAAAGACAAAACAACTAAAAGGAAAAAGGAAAGGAGATTATTGCATATAAAGACAATCATAAAGTCATTGCTCTTAGCCTAAAGAGCTTTAATAAAAGATAAGTTGAAGTTCATATATACTGATAAAATATAATATACCTCCGAGCTAAAAAAAACTAAACTTCCTACGCAGATTAGCAAATGTAAGAAAAATACTACTCTAAAACACACATCAGAAGAATAGAGCATTTGGAGATACGGTTGGGTGGGTTTGCATCTCTTAAAATGTAAACTCCTAAATACAGGGAATAAAAATCGCCTCGCAAGTGGCTGCTAGAATTTACAAAATAAAGTTAAGTGTAGCAAACTCTGAGGTGACGATTTGTCACAGGGACAGTTGACTATAGCATCTGTGTTAAACTAGCCCAGTGGGAAACAAAATTGACTTCTAATGTATCCCAATCTAAACATAGTCAAAACATTCACTCTCACAAATTTGTTACAAGATCCAAATAAGGATCACAACATATTCTTGATGGGAGGAAGGTTTTAATATCTCTATTGTTTCCCTTTCACACTGCATTAAATCCAGAATTACATATGAGAGCCAACCACTATGTGCTATTTCAGCTCTACTGACTGACAGAAAATAGCGGATCTGCCTAGTTTAGTAAAAGTTTATTTGAGGCAATAGAGGCAAGGGATCTAGGACCATATGTACGGTGCCATTGAGCATTTCTTAATGGCCCAAATTGTTATTTTGGCCCGTTAAGAAATGCTAAATAGGCTTTCCATACATACAAAGGGTTCTGTGACCTCGCAAATTGTAATTTCTACCCTATAGAAATCACATTCTGTGATTATGAAAATAGGACATCACAAATACGATTTCCAATTTGCGATTTCCTGAGCAGATGTACAAAGCATTTTCTAAATATGGAATTGGCATTTAGGAAATGCTATCACCATCAAATCCAATTTGATGGTAATAATGTGGAAATTGCAAAAAAAGACACAAAAATGCACTTTTTACAGCACCTTAAAGAGCGTACTAGTCCAGAGGGCGTAGGAACACTTTTCAGGAGCACTACTTTTTTTTTTAAACTTACATTTAAGGGGGGCCTTAAGCCCATAGGTAGGCAATGTTTTGCATTTCCAAAATTGTGATTTCCTAATAGGAAATGCGACTTCACAGGAATCGCTATTAGGGAACACAATTTCTTTTATTCTATTTTGCATTTCCTAACTAGCAATTTCTCAGGATTCGCTATTTAGGAAATGCAAAATTGAACTTTTGTACATATGGGCCCTAGTTTACCCAGGTCACATGAAAGGCAATCATCAATTACATCTTTATTGAGTGAGGCGTGGGCATTACACCAGATTGAGGACCAAAGTAAAGGAGGGGGAGGGGTGCTAATTTATTCTGGTCCTTAACATAGTCCAATCCAAGCTCTTGACGGATTGCATAATTAGGGCTACTCATAGGGGGCTCAAAATATGCCTACATACCCTGTTTTCATCAAACTGCAAACAACTTACATCCTTGTATCACCAAATTACTGCATCATAAATTAGTATTTGAATGACTTTCTTTTATAACTTTCCAAGAAAGGGACAATTGGCTTACTACCATTATTAGAGGCCAAAATAAATAAAAACAGAGCAGATTGTGAGAAACACTGTTTCCTTGTGGAGAGGCATGGGACCCATGAGCTAGAAGAATCAAAAGTTACCCTGTTAGAAATAGGGTCTCTAGTTGCCAGTGGTTTGCACCCTAGTGAGTCACACAGCTAAGATAACCCTTACTCACCTCCTTCGTATATTGGCTCAAGTAGTTAGGCTTATCTCTGAGATAATGTGTAAAGTATTTGTGAAATAACTCCTACAGTAACACAGTGACAACACCACAAAAAGTACTCCAAACCAGTTTAGGAAAATAGATAATATGTATCTGAATAAAATAAGCCCCAAACTACAAAAATCCAACATACACATGCAAAAAGATAACACTTGTTAAAGGTTTCAATGAGTCTTAATCCATAGAAATCAATGGTTGTATCTTTTTACCACAAAGTACCTGGGATGCGTCGAAAACAAAGGCGATGCACGCCGCAAGGGAGATGAGGCAGCAAAAAGCAAAGTGATGGTCGGTTCCTTACTGCGCAGGGGAGGTAAAGTGTCGATCCTTTCCCAGCAGAAGAGGAGATGCATCAGTTCCTTACTGACCAGGGAAGTGATGCGCCAATTCTTTCCTCGCAGGAAAGGTGATGCGTTGATTTCTGGACACACAGCCCTGGTTCCTTACTGCAGTGCAGGGTTAATGAGAAATTGCTGCCCTGGGGACGATGCATAGAAAATCCAGACGCGCTGTGTTGATGGAGCACAGCCACGAAACAGGGGCTTAGTTGATTTTTCTGCCGCTACACTTTGGTGCCTGTATTTTCTCCTTCAGGTCACTAGCGCACACTTCCAAGGGCCTTGGGGCCTGGAGTTGGCACCACTTGGCAAGTAAGTACTCAGAAGAAGAGCCCAGGCACTGGCAGATGAAGTCTTTGATGTCCCTGAGACTTCTTAACTGGAGGCAAGCACAGTTCAAGCCCTTGGAGAATCTTGGGAAGCAGGATGTACAAAGCAGAGTCCAGTCCTTTCACTCCCAGATCAGAGGCAGCACGCACCAGACCAGACCAGAAAAGCAACAGCAGACAGGCAGAGGCCCAGAATGGTTAAGCAAGAAAATGCCTACTTTGTAAAAGTGGTATTTTCAAACTTACAATACAAAATCCAACTTCAACAAAAGTTGTATTTTTAAATTGCGAGTTCAGAGACCCCAAACTCCACATCGCTATCTGCTCCCAATGGGAAATTACAATTCAAAGATATTTCAAGGCAATATCCATGTTATCCTATGGGAGAGATAGGCCTTGCAATAGTGAAAACCAAATGTAGCAGTATTTCAGTTTCAGGACATGTAAAAGACACCCGTGCATGTCCTACTGCCATAGGCTACCTTGAGCCTATGCCATGGGTGATTTACATGTAGTAAAAGGGAAGGTTTGTGCCTGGCAAGTGGGTGCACTTGCCATGTCAAAATGGCAGTTTACAACTGCACACACAAACACTTCAGTGGCAGGTCTGAGACGTGTTCAGGGCTTCTCATGTGGGTGGCAAAATCTGTGCTGCAGGCCCACTAGTAGCATTTGATGTACAAGCCCTGGGCACACCTGGTGCACTATACTAGGGACTTACTAGTAAATCCGATATGCCAATCATGGAGAGATCAATCACCAATACATTTTGGCAGAGAGCATACGCACCTTAGCACTGGTTAGCAGTGGTAAAGTGCCCAGAGTTGTAAAGCAAACAAAAACAGGTCAGAAAAAATAGGAGGAAGAAGGCAAAAGGTTTGGGGATAACCCCGCAAAAAGGGCAAGGTCCAACATAACCCAAGATAGGGAAACTCGTTTCTTTGTATTTACCCTTACAGGCAACAATATTTGAAATGTTTCAAGCCACAGCACATGCTAAACATTTTGGAGAGATTTGTTTCCATGTTCCAATTATCCATTAAATCTTCTAGGGCATCCAGCAGAGTTTTTAGGCCATTTGAACTTCTGGAGAGAAGGACCACATAATTGACATATAATAACACATGTACAGGTTTATTCTTAATCTTTGGCATATGTCGTCACTTCTTAGGCAAGGCAGCATCCAGGCCATTGATGTACAATAAAAAAGGATTGGGGTTAGGATGCAGCCCTGCCAAACCCCAACCTAATTTAAATGAGTCAGTGCCTTCCCAGCCCTCTCAATATCTTACTGAAGCAAAGACATCAAAATGAAGGGCTCACAAATAGTCCACCAGAATCCCTTCAAGCCTCATTGATTGTAATATGACTAAGAGTTGCAATTTGTTAACACAGCTGAATGTGCATGAGAGGTCCATGAAGGCTAGGTACATAGCACTATGTTTAGCAACTGTATATTTGTCTATCAACAGATGTAAATTAACAGACTGTTTCATCGTCCCCAACCTTGTCCTAAACCCATACTGCACTTCTTTATTGGTTTCTGGGATGCAACACTAGCAACACAGATAGAAATTATAAAGAAGGACTACAGACACTTAGTGCACCAAGAAGCTAGATCGATCTACAAGTCTAAACAACACCAACTATACAAGATGAGCAACAAGGCAGGAAATGTGCTGTCTTGGCTAGCATGGAGAGAAAATGGGCAGGGATGGGTATAGAAAGGCTACAGAGCAGGAGGACACCTGGTAGAAACAATAACAGAGATAGCACGGGCATCTGCAGACTACTTGAGAGGACTCCAAACCCCACATAGGGTTGGTGGTCATGGACTAGACCTTTTTAGGTTCCTCATTGACATTCCAGTATCTAAACTGGGGAGGGAGGGGGCAAAGCACCTAGATAGCGAACAACAGGAGGGCGAGATTGCAAAAGTCCTCACACAGTTGAAGAATGGCAATCGCCAGGCCCCAATGGATTGCCACTGGAAATTTTTAAATGTGTGCATAGCCCACTGGCGAAGCCCATCAGAACAATGCTCTATGACTCAAAGAACGAGGGAGAATTACTATGGACCTCCAGCAGGAGGTGATAGTTCTAATTTATAAACAGGGAAAGACTCTGAACTTGGTTTTTCGTACCAGCCGATCTTCCCTTCTCAATGTTTAAACAAAATTGCTTGCCAAGGTGTTGGCAAACTTCATGATGCAATTGAGCCAGACCATCATGGCCCACATCAATCGGGCTTCATATCTTTCAGCTCCACCAGGCATAACCTCCAGCAACTGTTTGTGTGTCTGGAGCATGAAGGATGAATGCAGGAGCCAGCAGTACTCCTAATGTTAGAAGCCGAAAAGCCATTTGACTTTGTGGAATGGCCTTACATGAGGACACTGCTGGAAAGGGAGAGCTTTGGCCCCACTTTCCAGGCATGAGTGCAGTTTTTACATACAAGTCCCCAAGCCCTGGTCCACATAAGCAGTACCCTGTTGGAGGAGTTTGAATCATCATTACACATGGAGAGAGGAAGAGGGAGGAGGGGGATAAATATGGAGGAACACTCCGTACTTAGCTCCCTATAATTCAAAATACACACGAAAGTACGGGGTTCTCTAAAAGAGGACGTCGCGGATATCAACGTAGCCCTGGGTTGTATGTATTCCTATTTGGAAGGGTAATGTCAGTGAAATGTCAGTTGGAAACTGCCGAGTACCTGTACGGAGAGGAACAACGGGGGGGAAAGGGATTTCCTTTTACGGACTAGGTGGTCTCACACACTATATAGTGTCATGCTTCATCATTTGACCACCTAGACCCACCCAGGTAGGACAGTGCCACCTGGGCGGACTCAACCTCACTGTTAAAGGAACAGGAGGGAGTGCGTAAATAAACTTGTTTCTGGAAAGATCGGGATCCAGCTAATCTACTGAAAAAACTAAAAACACCTAAGCAGACACCTGTGAAGAGCAACAAATTTAATAGTGGTGTCTGACTGGTGTAGTTAAAAAGGGGGTTGGGACACCTCTGTGAGGACAAGGACTCACAGGGTCACCTAACTAATAGCCAGCATGTTTCTGCCCTCAGAAGTGAGCCAATGAAGGTCTCGGGGCATTCGTCAGGGCCTAGGATCCCTACGTCTCACGTTGGAGGAAAATACTCTATGTGAAATTCAAAGAGTGAAAAAATGAAAAATGAAAGATCTACCTTACCCAAGGAATTACCTTGAGGCGGCCCTTTTCTTAGAGGCTGCTAGCCTCTGGTATCCAGGAGGGGGAGTGTCCCCTTATAGTCACACATACATCAAAGGGGACGCTCGCCGTGCGCCTATTTCGTCCTCTCCTTGGACCGCTTTCATTTTTCATTTTTTCACTCTTTGAATTTCACATTGAGTAGTTAGGTGACCCTGTGAGTCCTTGTCCTCACAGAGGTGTCCCAACCCCCTTTTTAACTACACCAGTCAGACACCACTATTAAATTTGTTGCTCTTCACAGGTGTCTGCTTAGGTGTTTTTAGTTTTTTCAGTAGATTAGCTGGATCCCGATCTTTCCAGAAACAAGTTTATTTACGCACTCCCTCCTGTTCCTTTAACAGTGAGGTTGAGTCCGCCCAGGTGGCACTGTCCTACCTGGGTGGGTCTAGGTGGTCAAATGATGAAGCATGACACTATATAGTGTGTGAGACCACCTAGTCCGTAAAAGGAGGAGTTTGAATGGCAGGCTGGACACCTTGGATGGATATGCAATGTCCAATACCGAGGCAGGAGATAGGGTTCAGATACTTTAAATTTATGTCACCAGAGAACGGCAAATATTTTATTTTAGGAATTAAGGCAGATTGCTCGAGGAATATAGGAGAGACATGGGTTACTGGCATTGGCTCCCTGTGTACCTAGTGTGGGTCCAATGCACACTGTGTCACTGGAACCAAGCTCTACCTGGCTGATGAGCCCATAACCAGGGTGAAATCGGCCCTGGGTTGCTTTGTGTTCTGGTTCAGGGAGGATCTGGCTTGGCAGTTTGGGTTGGACTGTTTCAACTGGAACAGGTTCAAGACTGATTTGCATATGTCTTGGTCAAAACTGGGGTGACGGTGTACAAAATAACAATGGATTTGGATGTAACTTGAGTAATTACTAGGGGCTGAGAATAATGCAAACATGCTATCCATTACTTTTTTCTACATTTTAGTGTGCAGCTCTAAGTGGGCCAAGTATATTCAGATGTGGGTGCAGTGCACACTGTCTCATTGGTATCAAGCTGTACCCGGCTGATGATCACATAACTAGGGCAAAGCCAGTCCTGGGTTGCTCATATTCCCGTTCAGGGTGTACCTGGCACTGCAGACCAGGCTGGACATTTCCGACTGATGCAGGGTCTAGACTGATTTGCATATAGCTGGGTACTATGTGAGGTGAAATGGTGCGCAAAATCATGATCGATTGGGATGCCGCCCGAGTAATTACCAGTGGCTGAAATTAAATTAAGCATTAAATCTATCACTTTTTCGTATATGTTGGAAATGGCGAACGACTACCAACTAGAGACCCCATTTCTAGCAGCATACGTTAGTATGTCACCCTAAGTGGGTCGGGTATACCCCGACAAGGGTCCCGTTCACACTGATTCACTGGGACGAAGTTGTACCTGGCTGGTGATGTCATTACGATGGCAAAACTGGTTATGGGTTGCTCGAGTTCCAATTCAAGAAAGACCTGGCTCGGCTGTTCTGGCTGGACTGTTCCGAATGGAGCAGGGTCAAGACTGGTTTGATTTTAGCTGGGTCCAGCCATAAGGTAAATGCCGGACTTGAGCTGTGAATGAATTGCCCTTCACTAAATAGCATCAGTGAATAAAAAGGAGCCAGACGGTGCTCATTTGCATGTGGAACATCCTCAAGCAAATCTGTCCAATGGCAATAAGCCTTTCACAGAAACAAGGGCTGTGGCATCATAAAAGAGTGCTCCTTGATCCCTCCTATCACTGGGCACTGTTAATTGGAATGCAATAGGCTATATCAAAAATCTTTGTGAGTAAATGTTGCGAAGGAGAGTATAGGTTGGAGCCTACGACAGTCAGTGGTTTGTGAGATACGATTGCAATGCTTCGTGGGTCCCCCACATTTGGTGGCAAATCTAGTTAAAATGTAATAGTAAACATACAGCAATAGATTTCTAACTAATTAAAACCCTCCTTTGTGAGTCGTCGCATAGGGAACAATGGACCCCGGGGTGGTAGGTTGCCAAATGCTGGACATTAGGGGGCAGATTTATGGAAAGCGGCGCTGCACCGACTCTAGCGCCACTTTCCATTCAACCCTTAGCGCCCTCCTACCGCCACCATGTGTGTGTCACAATTAAAATACTTCTCACCATGGTGCGGGGTAGGGGACAATAGCATCATTCTATGTGACGCTATTGATGTACTCTGCAGCAGTAGCACCAAAATGTTAGCCCTACTCTTACAGAGTACATATGGGCCCATTATAAATAATGGAAGCCCCCTTTTAATGCCTGCTTTGCACAGGCATAATGTGGCACAAGGGTTTACAAAGTGGTGCAATTCAAGCATTGCACCACTTTGTAAATATGGCGAGCCAAAAGTGCCACCTTAATGCCACATTTGCATTTAAATAAATGCCACAAATGTGGCGCAAGGTGGTACTAGGGGCTCATAAATATGCCTCTTGAAGTACTAAATAATGTAATGTCAGATATTCTTACACACTTTTATGAGGTGAAAACTTGTAACAGGAAGTAAGGAAGAAAATAGTTTTCAGTGTGGATAGCCACCCAGAATATGCACTTTCAGACTTTGAGGACAAGAATGTAAAGGCTCTGAATAAGTTGTTTTGACACCTGTTTCACAGCTGTTTTCCAGTGGAGAATGTGAAAAACATGGCTGCAGATCAGACACATAAGCAGAGATGATTAGCACTGATTGGTGTTAATTGCGGATATGATGTTCTGAAAAGACATAAAACCACATGGTCAGACTTGTTAAGGGCTCCATCTATTACAAACTAGAATACCCACACAGGAGAACAGTAATTCTACTTTTCCTATGCCTGGTCTAAGCATACAGACTGTAATTCACAGACGCGATAATCCCACACTGTGGGACTTTGGGAGGATTCATGGCACATGTAAATGTACACATCGAAATTAAATATAATTAGGCAATCACTGTGATTCTTTATCCTTTGCAATCTGAGGAGGCTGATTACCATCACAAAGTAAGTAATACATACAGAGTGCATCTTACACCAGGAGGAAGAAGAAAAACATAAAACACAGCAGGGAGCATTGCAAAACTTTCTTCAAGACATATAGTCAGTGCAAACATATTCTAAGGGATGCTAGAATATGAACCCAGGACATCACTGCCATGTCTTGTTCACACAGATATTTCAGCTTTTCTATACAACAGGCTCTGGAAACACGGGCTGAGTATCTCGCGTCCAATTTTAGGAACATACAAACAACTAAGGTGAAAAAAGAAGAAATACAAATCAATTTTATTTAAAATCCACTTTGGGCTTTGGTGTGTAGGGAAAACAACAGATACTCAACAAACAGAAGCACTACTTGGGAAGATATTAAAAATACGAAGGAATCTACAACTGGCTGTATCACACCGAAAGGTGATAATGGTTTGATTACCTACTGTTCATGTAATTTCCTCTGTTTCTCTTTCATTGTCCCAGTTCTTACGCCATGAAGTGTGTCTACACCACCCTGGAGACAGTCACATCACTGTCTACCTAAAAGAAAAAATAACCCCCCCTCTCCCCCCTCACATATTCTTATAAAGGAGCACTTCTACCCAGAAAACTCTTGATTCTTCTACCAAAGTGGCTCAAGTTAAAGCTGGTCACACAGCTTTGTCAAAACTAGAATGAGGAAACAAAGTCCAAGCAAGTAATGAAAGCATTACCTTCTCATCACGTCCCCATTCTTACTATGTAGGTAAATTCCAAAGGTGGTCATCGATTACCAACCAAGTTAGCTAGCTCAAAAGGGGAACTGTAAGACACAAAAGAGGAAGGACTGAAACCAGCAGGTCAACAAAGTTTAAAGTCCCAGTGCCAAAGAAAGCCACCAAGCATTACAAGCTCAAAATGCAGAAAACACAATCAGTGTGCATAGAGGAGCAGGGACCACAAATAAGAGTCAACTACATTTGATACCCATAAAAAGTAACAAGAAACTCAAGAAGGTCAAAGGCAGCAGCACAAACTCACAGTTAATGATGCAGTGAAAGAGCCTGCAAGGATCAAAGAGTAACATGTTAAAGACGCACTGGCAAAGCAAGTATTCCCCAGATCAAGCACATATGAAAGCCCATGGAACAGAATATCACCAAACACCCCAAGAGATGGGATAGAGAGAGTTAGGTAGGAAAAGAACCACCAAACGAGAAAGGCAAGATCTGTGACAGAAAACCAAGGCTCCCAAAATAAACCCAAACATCCGTGAGTTTGCAAGGGAATTGACGCAAGCAGGTGCCATACCACACCCAGACAGAGTGAACGAGCGTACCAGTCTGAGTAAGGAACCAAAGAGAAATCAAAGTGAAATTTAGAAGCAGGGCCAAAAAGTAATCCACAGACAGGAGATAAATGCCCAGCACACATAAGGGTAAGACCTATCTCGAAGGAACAGGCACAGCAGGGTGAAATAAAAACCCAGTAAGCCAGCGGGGAAGTAGAACAAACTCAGAGGCCAAAACTCAGCTTGCTGCTGAGGGAGACAATCCAAGAAGTGTGCACCAAGGCATGCCTACCCACACTAGTGCATAGGTGAGGTGAAGATGTTTAGAATTTGAGGCAACAGGGCCAAAAACACCCGAGAACCCAAAGCAAGGCCGTAAACAGCCAAGATTAGATACAACCCTTGCCCAGTACCCAATGACAAGGCAAAGGCAAAGCTCATGATGAGTACCCCACACCACAAAAGAGAAAGGTTAACAATGGCCCAAAGCCCCAACAAGAGGGCATGCAACAGTAAGCAAAGCAGACTAAGGGAATGTCAAATACCCAGCCAGGGGAAGAAATCACAAGAACCCAGAGCCAACAGGCCAAACAAGAAGGGGGAAATAACCAGAAGAAGCACTTCCAGGGTATCCCCAGTCTCAAGCAAAAAGGCCCAAAAGGCAAGCAGGATCGAAAAACCAGAAGAGCCACCAGAACCCCATGAAGGAGGACCTAAAAGAAAATTCATCTACTGGAGAGGCAGAAGCCACCACTTGCAGAATTTAAAGAAGGCATAAAATCCACAAGCCCAGTATACAGCAGGAGCAGGTGCAGGTTTACAAAGGGCACAAGCTACAGAGCCACCCACCCCTTTCAAAAGACTTCAGCATACTAGCAGGACAATTTTGCAGAAGGCATCAGCAAGGCAGGCTTTATACCAAATGCACCCAGAGACTAACAGCAATGGAAGAAGGAGGTAGCAACCAAAATATGAGAACCAGCCAGGGCACCAAGGGGCCAAAGACTCCAACTTGAAGTCCTGCAGGGGGCACAGCAAAACACACAGAGGTGCAAGCATCCCACACATAAAGGACACAAGCATCCAATCCCAAGAACGAGGCCCACAGAGAGCAAGGCAAGAGACCAGGGACCAACTCAAGAGCCAAAGTCTAAGAGAACCCAGTAAAGCAGTTAGGGTCACAAATTAATGTTGCTACAACTCAAGCATGGTTGGGAGGGGCAGGGAATGCTCTATAGAAAACATACCAGCAAAGGGAAACACAGCCAGTCAGTCCACTCAGGAATGAGTGGGGCACTCCCAACAGGAAAAATGCACGCATCCCTCAGGTAAGGTCAGGCTTCAACAAGAAGCACACGGGAAATCCCCATCACCACCAAACTGCATGTCAAACAAGTGGGATGGGGCAAAATCCACTAAACAAACAGAGGCCACTTTGAAAAAATGAAGAGACAAACATGGAGACAGCAGGATGCCTCCTCTTATAAAACCAAGAAATTATCACAACACCCAGACAGTGGGACAGGAAGAGTCAGCAAGGAACAAAAGGCCATTACCCAGAAGTTCCAAAGCTGAAAGGAACAAGAGAAACATATTAACTTAAGAACAAGAAGGTACAAGGAACCCCAAGTCAACGAGGGCACAGTTACCAGCCTGTAGTAAACATGCAGACTCCTTCGCAGGAGCTATCATATGAAAGGGAGGACCAGGGCAAATCGGGTGAGGTGTGCCAAACACCAAGCAAGAAGTCAGAACCAACCCCCACAGCAGTGAAATGGGGGGAGCCAACAGCAGCAAGAAGACCCACCAGGGGATACCAGAGTGCATCCTACAAAAAATCTAGGTCAACAGGGAGCAAGCAGAGACCCCATCAGAAAACAAATCAGCAAGCCAAGACATGCCAGGGCATATGCTGTCAGCACCTGGTTCAGGCTGTGCACAGCAGAAAACACATAAAACAGACTAACACCAAACCCTCCAAAGCAAAAAGGGAAGGTGACACCCTACAAAAAGAACAAGACACTACTCGCAAACAGCAGCCTGGATCCCAAAGTATACAAAAGGGCAGAGGCTCAGCACACACAAGACGTACCCAAACTAATTCAAATACAAAGCCGGATTCCTGAGTCTGCCCGCCAACAATCTCCACCTCAAGCAAAAGGTGGTGGCTGGCAGGGTGGCAGGGTGGCAGGATGGAACAAAGAAACAAAGAGGGATAGTCAAATTCCATAGGCACTAAGCCAACTATCAATGCACACAGAAGAGGCAAGACCATGCCTGGCATGACATAGTGGACAGCCCCAAGACAAACCCCACAGTCAATTAAGAATTTGAGGGAGTCAACCAGTTAGGCCTGGGACAAAAAAAGCCAGTGCACATTCCCCACAAGTCACAAAAACTGGGAGAAGGCCAAGCCCTGTGAGCTTCCCAGCAAGAAGTAAATTACTCCTAGCCCTAAGGACATCAGACAGACATGGAATGGCAGGCGACACATCAAAACCACCACCACACAGGCAATCAGCAAGTCCAGGGGCAGATAGGCAGCCATGAGACAGGGATAGAGAACACACATCTGATAAGCTCTGAGCCCATTAGAGAGCCTAGGTGGAGCAGAGGCCACACCCAGAAATACAGAGAAGGGTGCACACAACATGATCATAAGCAAAAGAGGCTCTAGCATCCCATATTGAGCAGGAATACTGCAGTTCCAAGCACAGTGGGAAGCCATATAAAAGGCTGCCATAAATATTAGAATCAGTACCACATGGCCCTCAACATGGCCAGCAGGTAGGCAGCAAATCAAACACCCATGAGACTGGGGACACATCCCACAAGCCTGAAGCCCAGCGGCTAGCACAGGAGGAAGTCTATGAACAACCCACACCCCAGAACGAAGAGGGAGCAATCACCTCCTTTCTATGACTGCAGAGGCTGCAGGGTTGCCCACAGAGCAGGAATACCAAGTCCCAAGCAGTGCACAGACCAAATGGAAAATGGCACACACCCAGTCCAGGGAGTGAGGGACATTGGGGGGAATCAATTGCCAGCAACAGTTTCAAAGCATCACCAAGAGAACAAACCCAACACTCACCCTAGGCAAATTAGGAAGCTGCAAAAAGCAGGCCATATATGAAGCAACAATAGATCGAATGGGAGTCTGGGGTGCAGAGTAGCCAGCAAGGGGCAACAAAACAGTTAACATTCCTCAACCCAATAGGGAGCAGAATGTGAAGAGCAAGTCTAACATGCACTCCATAAAAATGAGTATTGACCTATCCTCTAATGAAGAGCACTCAGTGCCAATACACGGACAGGTACACCTAAGAACACCCCTGCCTCTAAGTCCAGCAGGAAGCAGAAATATAGAGAGGCCTACACCCACCTCTTATAGCCTTGGGCAAGAGAGAATCCACATTTAAAGAGAGTGACACATAGAACCATGAGCCAGAAATGGGAAAGCTAAACATCAGAACAGCATGACACAAACCCCAATTGGCCCAGCCCAGGGACAGTGTAAAATATAGCTGAAAAAGAGATAATACATGAAAAGAGGACAAGACCCAACAAGCCCCCAGCCCAGCAGAGTGGGAGGCCCAGCCTGTACTCCAAACAGAAAAATGAGGTGGGGCTCTCAAAGGTCTTTAGGCGATTGGAACTCCAGTGTTACACAGCACACACGTACACCCCATCCCCAAATAAAGATGAGAGTATACACAAGTGAAGGTCCACACCCACTCCAGTTTTCCTGGAGGATTGCAGACGGAGTCCACATTCATCAAGGGAGTTTAACAACAACATCCAGAGAAGCAACAACAACTCCAGACACAAGTCCAGAAGGGAGTTGGAGGAGGTCATGCCAAAAACAGGAACCAGCATCACATACCCCCAAAACAAGCCCAGCTGGGAAGTATGGTTGCACAGAGCCAGCAAAAATCCTGCCACAAGCCTTGCATGGACACAGGGAGTCAGCAGATGTCAGAACACAATCCACAGCAAGTATAAAGGAGAAAAACAGGATCCCCATTGTAAGTAGAAACTCCCATCCAGCGATAATAAAAAGGACAAGACTGATTACCTCCCAATGGAGACAGACAAAAAAGGTGGTTCCGGTAGAAGTGTCCCTTATAAAAACACTGGGGCAGGCAGCAGGTTCCTATCTCTAGGGTGTGGACACACCTCATGACGTAATGACTGGGATGATGATGGGGTAATGAACCCCCCCGCTGTGAACCTCATTTTAAGTCATTACAGACGGATTTAGGGATTCTGAAGGATGGGGTAATACCCTGTATATAATTTTACATGCAGTATTACCCTTGGTGTTTCTGAGGACACACTCACCAGCTCAAACCTGCTAAACCATACCCCCAAATAATGGGTCAAAATTGGGAAATCACACACAGATTTGGCGATTTCACAATCTATGGTGGAATATTTCTAAACCCTGGCTAATTACACATTCCAGAATAACTGATCAGCCTGTGCTGGTAATTTTGAAGGCCAAATTACCACTTCACAATTACTAGTGCAGTCGTAATGAGGGTCTGAGACCAGTAAATGGACAAGGAAAACCCAGGGCAAAGGAAATAAAATAGAAAGCAGGAGATATGAGATTCAATACTATCCTTCCAAGGTTTGGATATGGCCAAAATGACACACCAATAAACTTACTACTATGTAGAGTAGTAGAGGAAGCACAGAGGCCAGTAAACAATGACAATTCCCTAAGGGAAATGTAGTCAATACAAGGGCACATATTTACGAGGAGGTTGTGCTGCATCATTTTTTTTAATGCAGCAAAGGCGCATTCAGTGCTCGATATTTACAAAGTGACGCATTAGGCAAAATGTGTCACTTTTTTCTCCAGTGCATCATTGTTAACCTGTGCTATAAGTGGCTGAATCAGGTTAAGTTAATCATATGCAAGACAGCCGTTCCCTCTCAAAATCCCATGCAGAATTGACGTCCATATTTACAAGTTTTTAGGAAAGTGACGCATCATTGGTAAATGTCCAAAATGCGTCAAAAATTCCTACAACTGCTTAACCTAGACCTAAAAATGACGCAGTGGTTAAAGTCACTTTACACACTGGAATATGTCTGTATTTCATTTTCCTCTACTAGTAGAGGGTCCACACATGTGCCACTCATAGTGTAGGACTCCTTGACCAAGCTGTTGTTTGCAAGGACAGGCCAGGATTGTCATTTATCTATTGAGGAAGGGGTCCCAAAACCCAGGTCTGCTTACTCCAAAAGGACAATAGGTAAGCACACACATAAGAGAGGTACTATATGTATTTCCACTTCACATTCCAACCTAAACTTATATTCACTTACATTACACTGTTACTCGCTATGTCACACATACTCAGGTCTCTGCATACACATATGTACACTATTCCCACTTTAATGTGACACATAGACATACTGCATGTATATCTTCTTACATCAAGGACCATTGTAAAAGTGTAGATGGTGATATTCCACCATTTTACAGTCTTTTACATTGGTCCTAAAACATTAGGCTACTTGCCAGTGGTGTAACGAAACTTGAGCCCTCCCCCCCTGCAAAGTACCCCGAGGGCCCACCCTTTCCCCAGTACTCTGCCACCCATGCACAGTGTACTGTGCTGAGGGGGGCCCCCTGGAGCTCGGGGAACCCCCCGCACCGCAGGGCCTTTGTTACACCAATGCTACTTGTGTCATTTCAAACTGATGCAGCACCTCTAAATTTCAACGCTCCACTGAAAGTGTGTAAGTTCTGAGGGCAATTTCAGCGATGCACCACTCTTTGTACAGAATGATTACATCAAAGTTCCCACAGATGCATCAGAATTTCTGATGCACCTTGGGTCCTTGCACCACGGTACCCCATATTGTAAATATGGCGCACCCATGGTGTCGTAATGGATTCCTGCGCTTCACAACTGTTTTTGACTCATCACTGCCACAAGGCAGCAACGTGTCATTTCTTGTAAATATGGCCCTAGGTTTTATTCTTCAAGATGGGATTAGAAAGGAAGTTAAAATACCAGATAAGTAGCACATAATCTAAAGTAAAAAATAGCTATTTGAGTCAGATTTCTATGTTTTTGTGTACCACTCTTAAAAGACCAACCTCTAGGAGACTGTTCCTAACAACAAATAAGGGTGTCTAAAATTCGTCTGCGGTGCATGATACACTTTATATGGAATCAAAATGGAAACTGATCCATTTATAAGTATATTAACATATGTGCCGTTTTAAAGTATATTAAAATATCCACGGGAGAGAGGAGGTAACAAAATTATCCCTTCTTTCACCAATGGTTTATGGATGGTGAGCAGAAAAGTATATGAGAAACGTATTGAAATGCCGGTGTACCACAACTCATGAGTCAAACTTCATTATATTTAAATAGTTTTAGACCACCACTTGCACCCCACAAGGACTTTTTGGTTTAGAGAGCGAATGGACCGCTAAAATAAAGTAAAAGGTCAGGTCAACAGAAATAATGGTTTTGGAGATTTCCTCAAAACCAATTCTGATTGGGCCTTGAGGCAAGTTCAAGTGTATTGAGGATTTGAGGCCTAGGAAGGGCAGCAACCCAGACCGTTCCACAGAGGCACTAGGGATGGGCAGTAGAAGGTGGAAGTTAGAATGTAAGTAACAAGAAAACAGGTGCACTGAGAAGCGACGGTAGCAGCAGGAATGTTCAATGCCATACAAAATACTATGCAACGCGTAAAGAATGTTAAACTTAACCCCTTGAGCAAATGGCAACTAATCAAGCTATCTTCAGGCATTGCACACAATGAAGGCTACAGATTATTAAAGAAGGCATCCCAGCTATATGCCATTAGAAGGAAGAAAAACATATTATTATATTAAAAGGAAGTTATAGGCAAAGCAGTATGGAAAATGTGGACGGTGAGTACACAATGTAAAGTGTGTACCAGGTGAATGTATGTGATTTACTGCAACTCTGCACTGTTTCATTGAATGGCCCTCAAAGTGCAAATGTGGCTTTTTGCCCAAGTAGAACATGGCACGGTAACTGGCAACTGCCCTGTCCGTTGTCTTATCACAATCTGTGGTTGTTTCTTTTAGTCTGAGCAGAACCTGATTTAGCAATCTCTTCTGGGTGCTACCATAGCTTCCAGACATCTAGGTCCTGTATGATGTATCTCAATCTATCCTTGTTGATTGACTTGTCACATCTCATTGGGTCCAGGATTGCTTCTTTATGTTCACAAGTCTTGTGGCTCAACTACAGCCTGATCCAAAAAGACAAAGGTTTGGGGCCTGCTTGTTTTTCAGTTCCAGCCTCTCCAAATTCTGTCCCTCTGCTCATCCCCTGTAGACTACAGATGATGCAGTTCTCTGGAGCCAAGAGCAGTTGCCTTTCTTCGAAACTCTATAGCTCTATTCTATAAAGGATTGTCAAAACTGTCTTGCATTGGCAGACTTTAAGGCCCTCTTTTGCTGATGATCCCGTTGCTTTCAGTAAACGCTTAATTTGCCACCTACCACCTGTTCCAACACTGCCCTGCATTTACTGAACCTTAGAGGAAAGGCAGATAATTAGATAGTCACAGTCTGGGATGCACTCAAATACACAGTCCCTCAACTTATTTAATCTCTCCCAGGTAAATTGTTTACTAGGATCAGGTCATGAACTTGACTTTGTTTATTAATAAAAAAACAGACCTATAGCACCTCAAACATCACAAGAAGGCAATAGCAGGCATGGCCAGTCAAAACCATTAAAACCTTTTTAAAAAACGTATAGTAACGAGCCATTTACTGCCACCTTCTGAAGGGCCTGATTTAGGTAATTTATGTGTCGATTAAACAACTACAGAGAAGTACACAACAATGTATTACCCGCCACTAAACAATGAAGATGCTAGGTAACTGGCCAGTATGGATGTATGCATGCATGTGGTATTTCTATAGCGCACACCTAGCCAAAAGGCAGCAGAGTGTGTACATAATCAAAGTTCAGCATAACTCAACTAGTGATAGGAGAGGTAACTGTTTTGTGTATTGCTAATGCTTTGTGATGTGGTGGTTTTTAAAGAGGTGCCTTTCCAACTCTTTTCTAATTTGGGCCGGTGTTGGGGCAGTCCAATTGCATATGGGATAAAGTTCCAGATTGTGGTGAATAGATAGAAAATATCTGCAGCTTTTTTCTTCCTTTTTCACTTCTTCTTCTGTTGTCTAATTTTGTTCTGGCTTTGAGTGTGCCATTTGTGCACTTGTCTGCAAGGTAAGTGGGGGAGTTATTTGTGATGTCTTTCAATGGCTTTGAAAATTATCTAGCTCATTTTGAAGATGACATGGGATGGTAAGAGGAGCCAATAGAATTCCATCAGGATGGGGATGATGTGGTAATTTTTCTTCAGTCCCTGAAAGAGAGGTGATGTAACGTGTAGGATCCCGTTAAGGGGTTCCTATGTGGAGTGTGGGAGTACAAGGAGAAGACATTACCACCATTCAGATGCAAGAGCACCCAGGCTTGAACAGCTGCTTTGAAGGCACTTTCTGGAAGAAACAATTTCACTTTCTTTAGAAGATCAAAGCAGGCTTTTTTTTAGCAGTGTGTTTCTTGAATGTGAGGTTGGTATTCAATAGTGAAATAGTCAACTGTGTTGAAGCCAACTGTGAGGTCTAGCAACATCAGGAGACAGGGGTCACCTTCCCCTATAGTCAGGAAGAAAAGAAGTGTAAGGCAGCAGTCTGTGTGCTGGAGACAGTTTGCACGCACCATACTTTTGTGGTGGGACCACACACAAGAGGGGAAAGTCTGTCTTCCTAACTTACAATGTCTTCAACTGGAATGATGCACAATAAAACAAAACAAAAAACAACAATAAAAAATGGTTGCTTTATTGTTTGTCATAAATTCTCTTTAGAAAATTTCAGTAAGTACCACAGTACATCCTAGATAGTATCATAGTATTTCATTAACCATTTTTTAAATAATAGATAGAAAAATTAAAATAAGATGCGCTCACTAGTCACTTTTTAAAAGTGCCTTGTGTCTTCTAATAGGTGAAAGAACATAGTAATAACCTATATCTAATGAAGGGACCAAGAACTCAGTTATTTAGCCAATAGAGATGGCTAAAAAGTTGATTAAAAATGCAAAAGACGCTCCACTCTACTCCACTTCACTCCACTGTACAACACACCACTCCACACTCTATAACACAACACTTCACTCTACGACACCTCACTCCACTCTACACCAATCCTATAATATACCACTTTACATCACTCCACTCTATGCTATTCAACTCTATGTCACTATGCTACTCCATTCTACACCGCTCCTCTCTACACTATTCAACTCTATCCCATTCCATTCCACTTTACACCACTCCACTCTATGCCCTCAACTGTAAGACACTGTACAACATGCCACTCTATGACATGACAGACCACTCTTCTCTGCGAAATGCCACTTGCCTCTATGCCACTCTATGCCACTCCACTCTATCAATCAATCAGTTTTGGTTAACCTCTATGTGAGAGTCTGACACCTTAACCAATAGGCCACACATGACTCTTTAGTACCCACTGTTCAGATATCTTGATGTGGTGATGGGAAAAAGACGTAAATGTTCCATCACAAGGAATGTTTACCATTCAAAACATGAATAAATAATCAGACACACGGCCATGAGATAAGGAATGTTTAACATTCAATATTCAAGTAAATAAACAGACACACTGCCATGAGGTAGCAGGATTTGAACATTGAACATACTGAGTAGCAGTCCTAACAGTAGAGCAAGGGTGACTCTGTTCTGATGTGCATCAAAAGGTAACTTAATCAAAAACAACAAATATTGGATGGAATGCTGAACAATGCAAACATTCACCCCCAGTCAGAAAGATCTGGGTTTAATCCATTGTTTTCAAAAATGTTTCTGCAAATATTACATGATATAAGATGTCATGAGTGTCGTAATTTGTGGGGTAAACATTAATGTATGGCGAGAGCACAAGTTATAGTTACCTTAGGGCCCAAGTTAAAGTCTGCGCTCGTTTTATTTTAAATTTTCCTGTGAATTCTCAACGTTGTTGTGAAATCGCGATAAATTTTGTAAAAAAAATAGGTGTTGTTTAGCCCTGAGCTAAAGAGTTAGGGCGATTCTACCCTGGCCCCTTGTCTTATTTTTTTATATTTTTTCTGGGACTTGACTGAAGCAGAGTCCCGCAATGGCTGCCAACACTTTCTGGTTGTAGTGTTGGCAGCCAATCAGAGCTCTGCATTTCCCTGTACGACCTTGGCAAGATGTCGCAGCCAGAGATATACAAATTTGAATTTCCTTTAATTTCTCAAAAACCACTGAAACCACCAAATAACCAAAAGCATAATCTGCAAACCGTAAACTATCTTTCTGCCAAATTTAGTGTAATTTCATTAAGTGGTTTGGGCTGGAGTCGTGTTCAAAACTCCTATGGGAATTAACATGGGAAACACACATGTTTTTTTGATGCCCCTTTTTTCTCAGTCCCCGCTTGACCGTTCACCCCAAAACCTTTTGTGCATGACACGAATCACAGCGGCACTTTTTTTTTAGAAAATCATGTGAATATTTGTTAAATGGTGCCAAAGATATAGGCAAATTGTAAGGAAATGCCTCCTTGGCATGGTTACCCCCTGACTTTTTGCCTTTGCTGATGCTATGTTTTGATTTGAAAGTGTGCTGAGGCCTGCTAACCTGGCCCCAGCACCAGTGTTCTTTCCCTAACCTGTACTTTTGTTCACACAATTGGCATACCCTGGCATCCAGGTAAGTCCCTTGTAACTGGTACCCCTGGTACCAAGGGCCCTGATGCCAGGGAAGGTCTCTAAGGACTGCAGCATATCTTATGCCACCCTGGGGATCCCTCACTCAGCACAGACACACTGCTTGCCAGCTTGTGTGTGCTGGTGAGGACAAAACGAGTAAGTCGACATGGCACTCCCCTCAGGGTGCCATGCCAACCTCACACTGCCTATGCAATATAGATAAGTCACCCCTCTAGCAGGCCCTACAGCCCTAAGGCAGGGTGCACTATACCATGGGTGAGGGCACCAGTGTATGAGCACTGTGCCCCTACAGTGTCTAAGCCAAACCTTAGACATTGTAAGTGCAGGGTAGCCATAAGAGTATATGGTCTGGGAGTCTGTCAAACACGAACTCCACAGTACCATAATGGCTACACTGAAAACTGGGAAGTTTGGTATCAAACTTCTCAGCACAATAAATGCACACTGATGCAAGGGTACATTTTATTGTGAAATACACCCCAGAGGGCACCTTAGAGGTGCCCCCTGAAACCTTAACCAACTACCCGTGTAGGCTGACTGGTTTTAGCAGCCTGCCACACTCGAGACATGTTGCTGGCCACATGGGGAGAGTGCCTTTGTCACTCTGTGGCAAGTAACAAAGCCTGCACTGGGTGGAGCTGCTTATCACCTCCCCCTTGCAGGAGCTGTAACACCTAGCGGTGAGCCTCAAAGGCTCACCCCCTTTGTTCCAGCACCACAGGGCATTCCAGCTAGTGGAGTTGCCCGCCCCCTCTGGCCACGGCCCCACTTTTGGCGGCAAGGCCGGAGGAGATAATGAGAAAAACAAGGAGGAGTCACTGGCCAGTCAGGACAGCCCCTAAGGTGTCCTGAACTGAGGTGACTCTGACTTTTAGAAATCCTCCATCTTGCAGATGGAGGATTCCCCCAATAGGGATAGGAATGTGACCCCCTCCCCTTGGGAGGAGGCACAAAGAGAGTGTACCCACTCTCAGGGCTAGTAGCCATTGGCTACTAACCTCCCAGACCTAAACACGCCCTTAAATTTAGTATTTAAGGGCTCCCCGGAACCTAGGAACTCAGATTCCTGCAACCTAAGAAGAAGAGGACTGCTGAGCGAAAAAACCCTGCATAGAAGACGGAGACACCAACTGCTTTCGCCCCAGCTCTACCGGCCTGTCTCCCCCCTTCGGAAGAAAACTGCTCCAGCGATGCTTTCCCCAGGACCAGCGACCTCTGAATCCTCAGAGGACTGCCCTGCTCTAAAAGGACCAAGAAACTCCCGAGAACAGCGGCCCTGTTCACCAAAGACTGCAACTTTGTTTCCAAAGAAGCAACTTCACGACAACAGAGTTTCCCGCCAGAAGCGTGAGACTTGCAACTCTGCACCCGACGCCCCCGGCTCCACTTGTGGAGAAACAACACTTCAGGGAGGACTCCCCGGCGACTCCGAGACTGTGAGTAACCAAAGTTGTCCCCCCTGAGCCCCCACAGCGACGCCTGCAGAGGGAATCCCGATGCTCCCCCTGATCGCGACTGCCTGACTCCCAGATCCCGACGCCTGGAAAAGACTCTGCACCCGCAGCCCCCAGGACCTGAAAGATCGGAACTCCAGTGCAGGAGTGACCCCCAGGAGGCCATCTCCCTTGCCCAGGTGGTGGCTACCCCGAGGAGCCCCCCCCCCCCTTGCCTGCCTGAATCGCTGAAGAGACCCCTTGGTCTCCCATTGATTTCAATGACAAACCCGACGTGTGTTGGCACACTGCACCCGGCCGCCCCCGTGCTGCTGAGGGTGTACTTTCTGTGCTAACTTGTGTCCCCCCCCGGTGCCCTACAAAACCCCTCGAGCCAGACCTGGGTTGATTTTGTGGACTACTCAGTGAAAACACTGGATGGTTGGATTCAAGGCAGTGGTGTTAATGATTATGATGGGCTGTACAATTTATTTGTGAAAGAACACCTATTGAGTAATTGTTCAAATGATAAACTGCATCAGCATCTGGTAGACCTAGGACCAATTTCTCCCCAAGAATTGGGAAAGAAGGCAGACCATTGGGTCAAGACTAGGGTGACCAAGACTTCCAAAGGGGGTGACCAAAAGAAAGGGGTCACAAAGCCTCCCCAGGGGAAGAGTGTTGAGACATCCAAAAACAAAAATAGTAAAGAGTCTTCTTCAGGCCCCCAATAGCCTGCACAGGAGGGTGGGCCCAGAGCCTCTTCACAAAACAATTTTGGGTACAAGGGTAAAAACTTTGATCCCAAAAAGGCCTGGTGTCGTAGCTGTAATCTGCCTGGACACCAAACTGGAGACAAGGCCTGTCCCAAGAAAAGTACCACTTCCAACTCCACTCCATCTAACACTGGAATGGCTAGTCTCCAAGTGGGATCAACAGTGTGCCCAGAGCAAATCAGGTGTCACACTGAAGCTACATTAGTCTCTGAGGGTGGGGTGGATTTAGCCACACTGGCTGCCTGGCCTCCTAACATGCAAAAATACAGGCAGCAGCTCTTAATTAATGGGACAAGTGTAGAAGGCCTGAGGGATACAGGTGCCAGTGTCACTATGGTGACAGAGAAACTGGTTTCCCCTGGTCAATACCTGGCTGGACAAACTTATCCAGTCACCAATGCTGACAATCAAACTAAAGTACATCCCATGGCTATGGTAACTTTAGAGTGGGGAGGGGTCAATGGCCTGAAACAGGTGGTGGTCTCCTCAAATATCCCAGTAGACTGTTTGCTTGGAAATGACCTGGAATCCTCAGCATGGGCTGAGGTAGAAATGAAAACCCATGCAGCCATGCTGGGTATCCCTGAACTGGTGTGTGTCAAGACAAGGGCACAGTGCAAGGCTCAGGGTGAAAAAGTAGAGCTGGAGTCTGGAAAAAGGGCCCAGCCTACCAAGAGGAAAGGAAAGACTACTGGGAAACCAGCTGCAACACAACGACAAAAAGAGAACCTCTCTTCTCAGGAAGAAGTTCTGCCCTCTGAGGGAACTGAGCCTATGGAGTTGGAACCTTATCAGGTTGAACTCTTAGGCCCAGGGGGACCCTCAAGGGAGCAGTTGTGTAAGGGGCAAGAAACTTGAAGGCCTTAGGCAGCAAGCTGCTGAAGAGTCCAATGGCAAGAAAACTGGAACACATAGGGTCTATTGGGAAGATGGACTCCTGTACACTGAGGCAAGAGATCCCAAACCTGGTGCCACTAGGAGAGTGGTAGTGCCTCAGGAGTTCAGAGAGTTCATACTGACCTTAGCCCATGATATTCCCCTTGCTGGACATTTGGGACATACCAAGACGTGGGAGAGACTAGTCAACCACTTCTATTGGCCCAACATGTCCCAGAAACTTAAGGAGTTTTGTGTCTCCTGTACCACCTGTCAAGCCAGTGGTAAGACAGGTGGACATCCAAACGCCTCCCTCATTCCACTTCCAGTGGTGGGGGTCCCCTTTGAAAGAGTGGGTGTGGACATAGTGGGTTCACTTGAACCTCCCACAGCCTCAGGGAATATGTACATACTAGTAGTAGTGGATCATGCCACTAGATACCCTGAAGCTATTCCCCTTAGGTCGACTACTGCCCCTGCAGTAGCCAAGGCCCTCATTGGTATCTTTACCAGAGTGGGCTTCCCTAAGGAGGTGGTGTCTGACAGAGGTACCAACTTCATGTCAGCATACCTGAAACACATTTGGAATGAGTGTGGAGTGACTTATAAATTCACTACACCCTATCATCCACAAACTAATGGCCTTGTTGAGAGATTCAACAAGACATTAAAAGGCATGATCATGGGGCTCCCAGAAAAACTCAAAAGGAGATGGGATGTCCTCTTGCCATGTCTGCTTTTCGCTTACAGAGAGGTGCCTCAGAAGGGAGTAGGGTTCTCACCCTTTGAACTTCTATTTGGCCACCCTGTAAGGGGACCACTAGCTCTTGTGAAAGAAGGCTGGGAGAGACCTCTTCATGAGCCTAAACAAGACATAGTGGGCTATGTACTTGGCCTACGTTCAAGGATGGCAGAGTACATGGAAAAGGCAAGTAAAAACCTCGAGGCCAGCCAACAGCTCCAGAAGTTTTGGTATGACCAAAAGGCTGCAATGGTTGAATTTCAACCAGGGCAGAAAGTCTTGGTTTTGGAGCCTGTGGCTCCCAGGGCACTTCAGGACAAATGGAGTGGCCCTTACCCAGTGCCAGAAAAGAAGAGTCAGGTCACCTACCTGGTGGACCTAGGCACTAGCAGGAGCCCCAAGAGGGTGATCCATGTGAACCGCCTAAAACTCTTCCATGATAGGGCTGATGTGAATCTGTTGATGGTAACAGATGAGGGCCAGGAAGCTGAGAGTGAACCTCTCCCTGATCTCCTCTCATCAAACCCTAAGGATGGCTCAGTTGATGGAGTGATCTATTCAGACACCCTCTCTAGCCAACAGCAATCTGATTGTAGGAAGGTCCTGCAACAGTTTGCTGAGCTCTTTTCCCTAACCCCTGGTCAGACACACCTGTGTACCCATGATGTGGACACAGGAGACAGCATGCCTGTCAAAAACAAAATTTTCAGACAGTCTGACCAAGTTCAGGAAAGCATCAAGGTGGAAGTCCACAAGATGCTGGAATTGGGAGTAATTGAACACTCTGACAGCCCCTGGGCTAGCCCAGTGGTCTTAGTCCCCAAACCTCACACCAAAGATGGAAAGAGAGAGATGAGGTTTTGTGTGGACTACAGAGCACTTAATTCTGTCACCAAGACAGATGCCCATCCCATTCCTAGGGCGGATGAACTGATTGACAAATTAGGTGCTGCCAAATTCTTAAGTACCTTTGACTTAACAGCAGGGTACTGGCAAATCAAAATGGCACCAGGAGCAAAAGAAAAGACAGCATTCTCCACACCTGATGGGCATTATCAGTTTACTGTTATGCCCTTTGGTTTAAAGAATGCCCCTGCCACCTTCCAAAGGTTGGTGAATCAAGTCCTTGCTGGTTTGGAGTCCTTTAGTGCAGCTTATCTTGATGATATTGCTGTCTTTAGCTCCAGCTGGCAGGATCACCTGGTCCACCTGAAGAAGGTTCTGAAGGCTCTGCAATCAGCAGGCCTCTCTATCAAGGCATCCAAATGACAGATAGGGCAGGGAACTGTGGTTTACTTGGGACACCTTGTAGGTGGAGGCCAACTTCAGCCACTCCAGCCTAAGATCCAGACTATTCTGGACTGGGCAGCTCCAAAAACCCAGACTCAAGTCAGGGCATTCCTTGGCTTGACTGGGTATTACAGGAGGTTTGTGAAGGGATATGGATCCATAGTGACATCCCTCACAGAACTCACCTCCAAGAAAATGCCCAAGAAGGTAAACTGGACTGTAGAATGCCAGCAGGCAGTTGACACCCTGAAACAAGCAATGTGCACGGCACCAGTTCTAAAAGCTCCAGATTACTCCAAGCAGTTCATTGTGCAGACAGATGCCTCTGAACATGGGATAGGGGCAGTTTTGTCCCAAACAAATGATGATTGCCTTGACCAGCCTGTTGCTTTCATTAGCAGGAGGTTACTCCCCAGGGAGCAGCGTTGGAGTGCCATTGAGAGGGAGGCCTTTCCTGTGGTTTGGTCCCTGAAGAAGCTGAGACCATATCTCTTTGGTACTCACTTTGTAGTTCAAACTGACCATAGACCTCTCAGATGGCTGATGCAAATGAAAGGTGAAAATCCAAAACTGTTGAGGTGGTCCATCTCCCTACAGGGAATGGACTTTATAGTGGAACACAGACCTGGGACTGCCCCTGCCAATGCAGATGGCCTTTCCAGGTGCTTCCACTTACAAAATGAAGGCTCTCTTGGGAAAGGTTAGTCTCATCCTCTTTAGTTTGGGGGGGGGGGTTATGTAAAGAAATGCCTCCTTGGCATGGTTACCCCCTGACTTTTTGCCTTTGCTGATGCTATGTTTTGAATTGAAAGTGTGCTGAGGCCTGCTAACCAGGCCCTAGCACCAGTGTTCTTTCCCTAACCTGTACTTTTGTTTACACAATTGGCACACCCTGGCATCCAGGTAAGTCCCTTGTAACTGGTACCCCTGGTACCAAGGGCCCTGATGCCAGGGAAGGTCTCTAAGGGCTGCAGCATATCTTATGCCACCTTGGGGACCCCTCACTCAGCACAGACACACTACTTGCCAACGTGTGTGTGCTGGTGAGGACAAAACGAGTAAGTCGACATGGCACTCCCCTCAGGGTGCCATGCCAACCTCACGCTGCCTATGCAGTATAGATAAGTCACCCCTCTAGCAGGCCTTACAGCCCTAAGGCAGGGTGCACTATACCATGGGTGAGGGCACCAGTTCATGAGCACTGTGCCCCTACAGTGTCTAAGCCAAACCTTAGACATTGTAAGTGCAGGGTAGCCATAAGAGTATATGGTCTGGGAGTCTGTCAAACACGATCTCCACAGCACCATAATGGCTACACTAAAAACTGGGAAGTTTGGTATCAAACTTCTCAGCACAATAAATGCACACTGATGCCAGGGTACATTTTATTGTGAAATACACCCCAGAGGGCACCTTAGAGGTGCCCCCTGAAACCTTAACCAACTACCCGTGTAGGCTGACTGGTTTTAGCAGCCTGCCACACTCGAGACATGTTGCTGGCCACATGGGGAGAGTGCCTTTCTCACTCTGTGGCTAGTAACAAAGCCTGCACTGGGTGGAGCTGCTTATCACCTCCCCCTTGCAGGAGCTGTAACACCTGGCGGTGAGCCTCAAAGGCTCACCCCCTTTGTTCCAGCACCACAGGGCATTCCAGCTAGTAGAGTTGCCCGCCCCCTCCGGCCACGGCTCCACTTTTGGCGGCAAGGCCGGAGGAGATAATGAGAATAACAAGGAGGAGTCACTGGCCAGTCAGGACAGCCCCTAAGGTGTCCTGAACTGAGGTGACTCTGACTTTTAGAAATCCTCCATCTTGCAGATGGAGGATTCCCCCAATAGGGATAGGAATGTGGCCCCCTCCCCTTGGGAGGAGGCACAAAGAGGGTGTACCCACTCTCAGGGCTAGTAGCCATTGGCTACTAACCCCCAGACCTAAACACGCCCTTAAATTTAGTATTTAAGGGCTCCCCGGAACCTAGGAACTCAGATTCCTGCAACCTAAGAAGAAGAGGACTGCTGAGCGAAAAAACCCTGCAGAGAAGACGGAGACACCAACTGCTTTGGCCCCAACTCTACCGGCCTGTCTCCCCCCTTCGGAAGAAAACTGCTCCAGCGACGCTTCCCCCAGGACCAGCGACCTCTGAATCCTCAGAGGACTGCCCTGCTCTAAAAGGACCAAGAAACTCCCGAGAACAGCGGCCCTGTTCACCAAAGACTGCAACTTTGTTTCCAAAGAAGCAACTTCACGACGACAGAGTTTCCCGCCAGAAGCGTGAGACTTGCAACTCTGCACCCGACGCCCCCGGCTCGACTTGTGGAGAAACAACACTTCAGGGAGGACTCCCCGGTGACTCCGAGACTGTGAGTAACCAAAGTTGTCCCCCCTGAGTCCCCACAGCGACACCTGCAGAGGGAATCCTGAGGCTCCCCCTGACCGCGACTGCCTGACTCCCAGATTCCGACACCTGGAAAAGACTTTGCACCCGCAGCCCCCAGGACCTGAAAGATCGGAACTCCAGTGCAGGAGTGACCCCCAGGAGCCCCTCTCCCATGCCCAGGTGGTGGCTACCCCGAGGAGCCCCCTCCTTGCCTGCCTGCATCGCTGAAGAGACCTCTTGGTCTCCCATTGATTTCAACGGCAAACCCGACGTGTGTTGGCACACTGCACCCGGCCGCCCCCGTGCTGCTGAGGGTGTACTTTCTGTGCTAACTTGTGTCCCCCCCGGTGCCCTACAAAACCCCCTTGGTCTGTCCTCCGAAGACGCGGGTACTTACCTGCTGGCAGACTGGAACCGGGGCACCCCCTTCTCCATTGAAGCCTATGTGTTTGGGGCACCACTTTGAACTCTGCACCTGACCGGCCCTGAGCTGCTGGTGTGGTAACTTTGGGGTTGCTCTGAACCCCCAATGGTGGGCTACCTTGGACCCAAACTTGAACCCCGTAGGTGGTTTACTTACCTGCAAGAACTAACAATTACTTACCTCCCCTAGGAAGTGTGAAAATTGCACTGTGTCTAGTTTTAAAATAGCTATATGTGTTTTATTTGAAAAGTATATATGCTATTGTGATTATTCAAAGTTCCTAAAGTACTTACCTGCAATACCTTTCATGCAAAGTATTACATGTAGAATTTGAACCTGTGGTTCTTAAAATAAACTAAGAAAATATATTTTTCTATACAAAAACCTATTGGCCTGGAATTGTCTCTGAGTGTGTGTTCCTCATTTATTGCCTGTGTGTATGTACAACAAATGCTTAACACTACTCCTTTGATAAGCCTACTGCTCGACCACACTACCACAAAATAGAGCATTAGTATTATCTCTTTTTGCCACTATCTTACCTCTAAGGGGAACCCTTGGACTATTCCTTACTTTGAAATAGTGCATACAGAGCCAACTTCCTACACAAATCAAAAAAAAAAATTCTATGAAAACATGCCCTAACTATAACTATCTACTGGTGACCACCAGAACGGAAGATATATATATATATATATATATATATATATATATATATATATATATATATATATATATATATATATGTGTATATATATATCTATCTATATATATCTATATACATATAGATATATATAGATAGATATATATAGATATACTATTTTAGTCCAAACAAACGTTGGTTTCACGATTACCTCCAGCTCTGTAATCTGGGCGAGGTTCCTGCAACCTTCAAACATTCAAACCAGTATCCCATAACAATATAGAAGGATACACCCAGACAACCCAGTGCTCCAAGGGGTACCTGTTTATTCAGAACACAGCCTCCCCCATGTGTTGTCCCACAGCCTTTATCAAGGGTACAAGGAGCGAAGCAACTCCAATAGTGTTATACTCCCAAACTGACATAAAAAGTGGAAATAGACTCATTTAAAAAATGCCTCTTCATGAATCAACATATCCTCTCCATATTGTAACAATGTACTAGTGATTTGATTCCTGTCTGCAACATTGTCATTAAGTTGAATTCCTACATATGCATTATATCAAGTTTCAAATACCCCACCCTTTTCTGCTCGTAAATTCAATGTTAGTATGCATATACGGATCACATTTCAAACACATGAATGTCTCAAGCTCAGTAGCGAGTTAGTGTACGTTGACATCCATATCTCCTTAAGGACCAATTATCGTTCAACCTACTATCACCAATCTTCACACATGGAGGGAGCATCATTGAAGCATATTATTGGTATATTGATGCACATTGAACTAAATCAAATGACTCACTTTAATTTATCACCCCCTTTTAGTGAAAAACTAGTGATTGACATGATATTAGGTTGAAACAACTACATACAATTCTGGTCATCTGGGCTAATCACTCCTAAACACTGTCCAATGTATTTTATTGTAATCACCAGAACCCATTCAATCAAATTGGTAACAACCCAGGTAAATGACCACCACATTCATTTCATACATATTATGATGATAATAGTCATAAGCATATATAAAACGTGTAATGTGCTGCTAACAAAACAGCCCTAGTGGGTTTGCTACATAAATAATCATCCAGGATTCTATCTATCATCCTACACACCACATAAGGCTCCAATCTAGTGGGTTTGAGGTAAACCACAAACCTTCCATGTGACCATTATGTCAGCAACACGTATGCTAGGGTTTGGGTCCTGTGCTCACTGTGTCACTGGATCCAAGCTGTGCCCCCCTGAAAAGACCCAGTAAGGCAGACACTGGTCTGGAGTTGCTTGTGTTTCAGTTCAGAGAGGACCATGCTTGGCTACTTGGGCAGGACTGTTCCTAATGGAGCAGGAGCTAGGTTAATTGGCATATGACTGGGCCTAATATGAGGTGGCATAGTGAGTAAAAAACAATCGACTGAGATGCGGCCTGAGTAATTACTAGTGGCTGAGATTAATTCAAGAATTCCATCCATCACTTTTTGTATACTTTCATATACAAGCCACCAGCAATCAGATTCCCTGTTACCACATGTCAAAGCCCACCCTCAAATTATGAAAGTCACACAGAACTTCGAGAATTACCAGTACCAACATCTGATTATTCCTTCATAATCAGTGAGGGAGCCACCTGCTGCAAGTTACAACAATTGAGCTAGCAAATCAGGAGAGACGATACCTCTCTGCACATGAGGCAACAACCATGACAGAAGCATCCTCCTTTCAGGAAGGGCATTTCAAAACAGCCCGTTATCTAGGTGAAAGTTTAAGAGTCTTGTAGTGACCTCATGCCTGCTTACATTTTCTGGTTGTCACCTCACTGTTTACTATGCTACTACCCCAGAATAGGTTTAGAACAACTCTAGGCAGTAGACCACCAGGAAGGGAAGAGGGAACGGAATGGTGATGGGAGTTCGGGAATGATACCTCACCTGTGTGAACGTGTACAATCTAGCCCTGTTTACAAGATACACCATTTTTTATTCTTTCAGTGAATCTATGATATAAGGAGGAATTTACACTGTGCTACCGAGCCAACCCGACATTTTTACTTTATTCCCAAATTTCCCACTGCATGTTTAGGTTGAACCTACCGAAAAGGCAAGCTATCTGGTTGCACAATACCTATTATGGGTTTACCAAGAACTTAAGCAGTTTACAGCCTGCCCATGACTTACCATTAGTTGACTTATTACCACTCTAAATTGCTTGCTTCTTATTCAGTGGTTTTCCTTGCCCCAGCTTGTCCCCATTGTGTTTGTCCCTCCTCAAGGTAGTCTCTTTAGCATCTCTCTCAATCATTGGCTTCTATCCTTCCACTGCTCACTTTTAAAATGGTGCTTGCCCCATTCCTCCAGGACACACATGCATTCTAACACAAACGTGCACATATGGCAACATAAATTACCCTGCTAGTCACCACATTGTTTTTTATTTATTCTTTTCATTGAACAATGTTACACAGATTGTTGAGGAAAAGACAGGCACTGTAAAGCATTGCCAAAAGGCATTGGGGTACATAACCTATTGGCTTTGCCAATGCTTGCTACTTTTTGTAACAGTTTGAGAGTTCTTTACTCCCTCACCTCCCTGACACTACAAGTTGATGCTCCTCAGTGTGACCAAATTCAAAAGCCCCGAGAGGGTAGAACCCATCAGTCTCTGCATGCTTAGTCTGAAGGGTGAAAAATCTTGACCTCCTCTAACTGAGCCCTTGGTCATGGGCGAATGATCTATAGCCTTTGGGGTGACTAGAAGCTCCCATAAGAAGATGTCTGTTGACCACGGGTGTAGATTAAGGCAAGAGCCTTGGTGCAGATGGGGTCTCTTTGTATTTATTAATTTTCTCTTAGTTGCGAACATTATATGCATCAGTCAATTGCATAACCCTTAGTGAACATTAACACAAATATTATTTGAATTTTTTTTGCAACATTAATACACCTGCATTAGTTTTATTTGTAACTGTTTGCAAATATTTATTTTAATTTAAGATGGCATTTGCAGGATAGAAGTTGACTACAGCCCAGAGAGGCCAGTACTGTCCTCCCCTGCAGAGTAATGGAAGGCAGCAACTTGGGCTGCCTTCCTTTACTCCAGATCTACCAAGCACCGCGGGGCCACAGAAGGTGGCCTCGTGTGGCTTGGAAAATCAGACTTTAGCGTTGCATTCCCCTTGCGATACCTTGTGTGGCGCAAGGGCAGTGCAACTGTTTGATAAATCTGGCCCTAAATGTCAGTTGGACTCATTACTTACATTAACCATTCATCCTGAAGTGCTTCCAAGCGTGGAGCTGTCATTCTGTGCACATCCTCCTGGAAAGGACATAGCCTGTTTAACGTCCTGACGTTCTGCTTGCCTGCCCTACAGCAGCTGACCCTGCCGTGCATCAAAGCCTACACCCAGGCCACAGAGACCTCCCCACTGAAGGTCAGCTGAGTCCCCTCTGTTCCTCTGCATTTGATGATGGCGTGACTCGAACAAGTGGCGGTACTACCGCATATCTGTTTAGCCACATCTCGGTCTGCAAACAATAACCAAATACTGAAGAAGAACAAACTATCCTGATGTGACAGGAATATTCTAATGAAGAGTTTATCCACTATCTCCGTAAAGGTCTGGAACTATTAGCTGGTTGCAAACCTTGTTTTTTCTTGTTAGTGCATTGGTGTCTTGTCTTGTCTATTCCTGGGGTTACAAGTTTATCACACATCGCTTGAGTAAAGCTTCCGAGTTCACCAGGTACTTTGGTGAATCACTCATGTCTCCCTAGGGAGTCACAGATAAATAGAAATGTACAGTTTCTGTTCTGAACTTTAACTACCAATCCAGGGAACGCTGTATGGCATGTGTATGTGTGAGCATGTGCATCCAGCTTTCAAGCGAGCCGTAATGTATATTTGAATTTTTCTGCTTCTTTCGTGTTGTAATAGGTAAGAAATGTGATAGTAAATAACCGGAGTGTGCACCCACCTTACTTTGTAAATACTGTTATCATATCACCAGTGTAAGACTTATGAGCATATGTTTTCCTGGACCCCGAGATCCATAAGGGAAACAATTATTCAGAAGTATAGATGGCTTATTTTTCCAGGATACCATAGTGCACGAAATAGTAAGGCAGACTTGCTACTAAACAGATTGGCATCAAACTCAATCACGTGGAGGCTATTTATTGCAAAAGTGATGAATCCAAGATTACCAATCTCCTTTAGCCTGCATAACAGCTCAGCAGGTTAACACTCTACTCCTAATATTTGTTCACCAACGTCAAACTAGAGAGAATTCAAGTCACCCTACTCTGCATTTCAGCACTTTCTTGGTTGGGTTAAAAAACATCTGCCACTTGCAATGTCTCACAGATGGAAGCATGTGCCATTATGTGCTACACAAACGAATTAAGAGTGCCTGCTCCACAGCACTGAGCTTTCTGATTGAGGGGCTCGTGACATCAATGTAGAGTTTTTGGAGTCTCCAGTCAGAGCAGGCAGTAATCTTCCTCAGCCAGTGAAGGGTTGAGAGCAGGAGAGACCAGTAGATCCCATTCATAGGTATGAAGGATTCACCCAAGTTCCTGGTGAATACTCAATATATATATATATATATATATATATATATATATATATATATATATATATATATATACATATATACATATTTGCATGAGTATGAGGACACCAGGGGCCATATTATACAGATAGTGCCCGGGAGGTGCACCAGACGTGTGTACCTGCTTTTTGCACCCTTGGGGAACTATGGTGTTACAGAAGGGGACACAGACACTTGGACCGCCCATTCTGTAGCACTGGTAGCACCAGTTCTAGCCTGAGAGGGCATTCCCTGGTTTGCATGTGGGCGTGACCCCATGTAATTGAGGGAATCCCCTTGCCTCTGTGCCCCCCAAACGTTCCCCTGCAGTCAGGTGTAGTCACTCACTGCACCTGCCTGCACAGGGATCTCTCTTACCCTTTTTAAAGTGCAGGCAGCCTGCACAGAGAAACACGAAGCAGCTTTGAAGCAGCCACTTAGTATTTCACTAAATGCGCTGCCCCAGGGCAGCTTGAGTTCATCATATTAGGGCCCACTGTTCCTGTTTCACCCAATGAACCTGTTTAAACAGGTGCACCTTGGCCGAAACAAGGACAGCGCACCCCGTCAGTACCATGTGCCCAGAAGTGTGACCTGAGGGACAAGGACAGCGCACCCCTTCAGTACCATGTGCCCAGAAGTGTGACCTAAGGGACAAGGACAGCGCACCCCATCAGTGCCATGTGCTCAGAAGTGTGACCTGAGGGACAAGGACAGCGCACCCCGTCAGTACCATGTGCCCAGAAGTGTGACCTGAGGGACCCCGTCAGTACCATGTGCCCAGAAGTGTGACCTGAGGGACAAGGACAGCGCACCCCGTCTGTACCATGTGCCCAGAAAGCGCACCCTGTCAGTACCATGTGCCCAGAAGTGTGCCTAAGGGACAAGGATAGCGCACCCCGTCAGTACCATGTGCCCAGAAGCATGACCTAAGGGACAAGGACAGCGCACCCCGTCAGTGCCATGTGCCCAGAAGTGTGACCTGAAGGACAAGGACAGCGCACCCCGTCAGTACCATGTGCCCAGACAGCGCACCCTGTCAGTACCATGTGCCCAGAAGTGTGACCTGAGGGACAAGGACAGCGCACCCCGTCAGAGCCATGTGCCCAGACAGCGCACCCTGTCAGTACCATGTGCCCAGAAGTGTGCCTAAGGGACAAGGACAGCGCACCCCGTCAGTACCATGTGCCCATAAGTGTGACCTGAGGGACAAGGACAGCGCACCCCGTCAGTGCCATGTGCCCATAAGTGTGACCTGAGGGACAAGGACAGCGCACCCCGTCAGTACCATGTGCCCAGACAGCGCACCCTGTCAGTACCATGTGCCCAGAAATGTGCCTAAGGGACAAGGACAGCGCACCCCGTCAGTACCATGTGCCCAGAAGCATGACCTAAGGGACAAGAACAGCGCACCCCGTCAGTGCCATGTGCCCAGAAGTGTGACCTGAGGGACAAGGACAGCGCACCCCGTCAGTACCATGTGCCCAGAAGTGTGACCTGAGGGACCCCGTCAGTACCATGTGCCCAGACAGAGCACCCTGTCAGTACCATGTGCCCAGAAGTGTGCCTAAGGGACAAGGACAGCGCACCCTGTCAGTACCATGGGCCTAGAAGTGTGACCTAAGGGCCAAGGACAGCGCACCAAGGACAGCGCACCCTGTCAGTATCATGTGCCCAGAAGTGTGACCTAAGGGACAAGGACAGCGCACCCCGTCAGTACCATGGGCCTAGAAGTGTGACCTAAGGGACAAGGACAGCACACCCTGTCAGTACCATGGGCCTAGAAGTGTGACCTAAGGGACAAGGACAGCACACCCTGTCAGTACCATGTGCCCAGAAGTGTGACCTAAGGGCCAAGGACAGCGCACCCCGTCAGTACCATGTGCCCAGAAGTGTGACCTGAGGGACAAGGGCAGCGCACCCCGTCAGTACCATGTGCCCAGACAGCGCACCCTGTCAGTACCATGTGCCCAGAAGTGTGCCTAAGGGACAAGGACAGCGCACCCTGTCAGTACCATGTGCCCAGAAGTGTGACCTAAGGGCCAAGGACAGCGCACCCCGTCAGTACCATGTGCCCAGAAGTGTGACCTGAGGGACAAGGACAGCGCACCCCGTCAGTACCATGTGCCCAGACAGCACACCCTGTCAGTACCATGTGCCCAGAAGTGTGCCTAAGGGACAAGGACAGCGCACCCCGTCAGTACCATGTGCCCAGAAGTGTGACCTAAGGGCCAAGGACAGCGCACCCCGTCAGTACCATGTGCCCAGAAGTGTGACCTAAGGGCCAAGGACAGCGCACCCTGTCAGTACCATGTGCCCAGAAGTGTGACCTGAGGGACAAGGACAGCACACCCTGTCAATACCATGGGCCCAGAAGTGTGACCTAAGGGACTCAAGTTCAAATTCTGTCAAGGACTTTTTTAGCTTCCCGAGTTTGATGAATCGAGTAAAATTCCATTAGGTACAAACTGTTAAAATGAAGAACTTGCAAGCGCTACAACAAAGCATCATTATTATTATTATTATCATTATTATTATTCATAATTATAGTAATGACAATAATAATAAAAATATCATATTTGTAACCACAGCCACGGGAATTATTTGCACTAATTGGCCAAAATAGGTAAATACTGGAAAAAGGGCATGCAAACTTTTGTTAATGCTGCGAAACTACGACACCGCGAAACACTCTCTGTTGCTTTTAAGTCAATTTTACTAGGCATGGGTGACATTTAAAATTACGCTGGATGAGAAATTCACAACAGTTTTTGCGATTTCAGATGAGTGGATATCAAAACGGGACGACTAAATATTTCCTGCCGAAATACATTGTCTACTCGAAGCATTCATGTGAAAAAAGTCACTCAATATACCCCCAAACCAAAATCCACGATACAACCATATTATTGTTAATTTTCCAGGAGATTTTGGGGAACTTGGTGGAAATAAATGACGCGATAACTCATACTCCCACATTTTAGCATTCTTTCTCTTGGCCTATAGTGGGCACACAGGCACGAAGTATTCTTCTGTATGGAATACGAAGTTAGCATGAGTGAATAATACAACTGAAAAGTGGTCTCCATTGACACATTAATTATTGAAATAACACACCAGATTTGATTGAAAATATTCCCTCTTTACTGATCAGGGGCGGCCATGTACTGGTCTCACACAGCTGTAAGCAATTCAGGGCACGGTTGCAATTCAAACACTTTCATTAAATTAGAACATTCCCAAGACAGGAACTTTAGATGCATTAACCATTAAACTGTCTGTGACTGATGAAATTAAAGTCTATGTTTGAGACCTGTCCTTGGGGTCATTACTTCCTGAAATGTTAATGGTATCCTAATCTGCTAGAACATATTTAAACAAGAAAGTGTTACATATATCTAACTAAGTACCCCAGTTGAAATGCATTGCAGGGCATCTGCGTGAATTACTGCGACTCAGGTAGTAATGTTGTGGAACGGAACCTGCTGCTGCACAAAATGGAACCTGTGCAGTAGGCCAAGTGAAACAACGAATGGGCGCTCTAATGTGGCAAAGCGGCCATTTGCTTCTGCTAAGTGACACTCCTTTTAACATTTGTTTTATGTTATCTATGTGGTATTTGTATGGGTCGCCCCCAACCAGAAATGGCGGAGCACTGTACAGGGTCAAAGGGAAACATACGGTTCATGAAGGTCAATTCACCAAAGGACCAGAGTTAGCAGAAGTGACATCACATACATTTGACATTTATGTTCACTCGCACACACGCTTAAACACACACACACAACCATACATACACTCTCTCACATAAACACACTCACCTGCACGCATGCACACAACATACATTTAAAAGCATTTTTTTACTTACCTCTGCCACTCAGGAAGTCCATTTTATTACACTGATAGTGAATATTATTGTATTATTCATTATCAATGTAATAAAACAATGACGAAAAACAAGGAGATTGAAGCCTCAATGGCTGTGATATGAATGAGCTGCGCCTGTGTTCCTGGCACTGATTTTGCTACCTCTGAGGCAAGGAGTCGCAAATGCAGTGCTAAGGGCCCAAGGGGCAAGACAAGAGTCGCAGCTGTGACCCCAGGCAGTCCCTAATAGACGTCCTTGATAGAATCAACAAGTGACATCAGAGGGAGTTAGGTTCTAGGGACAAAAATGTTCTTTTACTGCAAAGTGATGTACTGTTCTTTAAAGAGGTGTGTCTTCAACTCTTTTCTACGTTTGAGCAGTGTTGGGTCAGTTCTGATGCATACAGCCATTATATTTTATAAAGTGTACACACTTTCCATTTTCTCCCTATGGTCGCCTGTGGGAAAACAGATTACCACTGTAATGGGCCTTCTAGAGGCCTCTTGAATTTATTATTTCCCAGGTGGGTTTCATGTTTGTCTACATTTTATAATACCTTTCAAATGGGCCCTCCAAAGAGCATTCAAGGTTAATATTTCCAAATTGGGTTCTATGTTTTTCTATATGCTAGGGCATTCCTTTGACCCACCCTTCAGCAAGACCTTGTGGCTAAAATCCCTGAGTTGGGCTCCATTCCTGAGCAAAGACATGTGTATCATCTTGTCTAGGACACCAGTGATAGAACATCGGTCTATCTCGACCTTCCCATGGACAGTTCACAGCTTTCATCCCCTAGGGATCTATAACTGTCCGTGTCATGGGTGTCTTTATTTCTTTTCTTGAGGTGCAACTATTCAGAAGGTATACATTGACTAAGATCTGTATACCTCACTTTATGCCTTTGTCTCACTCTTAATGGGTCCCTAACAGCAGTGTCTTTTATTGCACAAGCTCTGCCATTTGCGAGACATCAACTCTGAAGTAGGTCCTGTTCCTGCGCCCCATGTAAAGAACTAAGGGCCAGATGTAGCAAGGGTTTTGCGAGTCGCAAAAGCCTCTGTGCAATGTAGAAATGCATTTTGCGAGTCGGATCCGACTCGCAAAATGCATTTCCGACTCGCAAATAGGAAGGGGTGTTCCCTTCCTATTTGCGACTCGCAATGCTATACATTTTCATTTGCGACCGCGATTGCGGTCGCAAATGAAAGCGTAGTTACCATCCACTTGAAGTGGATGGTAACCCAGGCGCAAACGGGAAGGGGTCCCCATGGGACCCCTTCCCCTTTGTGTCTGGAAAAAAAAATGATTTTTCAGAGCAGGCAGTGGTCCAAGGGACCACTACCTGCCCTGAAAAATACCGAAACTAAAGGTTTCGGTTGTTTTTCAAAGTGCAGCTCGTTTTCCTTTAAGGAAAACGGGCTACACTTTGAAAAAAAAAGACTGCTTTATTTAAAAGCAGTCACGGACATGGTGGTCTGCTGTCTCCAGCAGGCCACCATCCCCGTGAGTGCCCTGACTCGCTATGGGGTCGCAAATTGCAACCCACCTCATTAATATTAATGAGGTGGGTCTTTGCGACCCCATAGCGACTCGCAGAAGGTGTCTGAGACACCTTTCTGCATTCCAAATTGCGAGTTGCAATTTGCGAGTCGCTGGGACTCGCAAATTGCAACTCGCAATTTGGAGTTTTGCTACATCTGGCCCTAAGGGCCATATATGGATCATAAACTCTCTTTCAAACTGCAGGTTTAATGGGTGGTAAAGACAACAACATTGCACTTAAACGTACTAAAAAACCTAAAGCATCCGGTGTCAGCCACTAGAGGGCTAATCTTCTGGTTCAGTCGATCTATAGCAGCTCACTTCCTGCTGTTGTATTAGTGCACACATGTCAACAAAAGACTCAGGGCCAGATGTACGACCATTTTGTTTTGCATCTTGCGGTTTGTGATTTTTTGCGAATTGCAAATCAAAATATAAAACAGTGTCTAGCACAATGTGTGTGATTCGCAAATGGGTCGCAAGGGACCTGCCTCATCAATATTCATGAGGCAGGCCGCAAATTGCAACCCATTTATGAATGGCTGCACTCATAGGGATGGTGGCCTGCTGGGGTCAGGAGACCACCATGACTGTGACTGCTTTTTAAAAAAAGCAGGTCTTCTTTTTTTTTTAAATGCAGCCCGCTTTCCTTCAGGGAGAATGAAATGCATTTAAAAAATGAAAATGAAACGTGTCAGTTTCATTTTATCAGAGCAGGCAGTAGTCTGTGAGATCACTGCCTGCTCTGAAATTTTTTGGGCACCCCCATTTACAAAGGGGAAGGGGTCAGGGACCCTTTCCTTTTTGCGAATGGGTTACCACCAATTTGAAATTGATGGTAACTGTGATTGTTTTGCTACTGCATTCACAGTCATAAAACATGCATGGGCCTGCGAGTTACAGTTAGTAAGGGACACCCTTTGAACTGGATCACAACTGAACTGACTCGCAAAATAGGGATGGCCATTTTGTGGTCACAAAAGGTGATTTTCGCATTTTGCGACCGCAAAATAATGATGCTCTCTCTACTACCTTTATCTTTCTAACTCTGGGATGCTTGCATGCACCAATGAAGCATCTCTTCTATCGTAAATAGGGCTCCTGGTTTTTTGGTATTTATTTTTTTACATTTCCTTTTGTATTTATCCATATTTACTTTTTTGCTCAATTCATCTGTATTTATCAATGTTTATTTTGTGCTTACCGTAAAAAAAAAATGTGCAATGGGTATAGTTCTAAGTTTATTTAACCAAAATATGTTTACTCATCTTTGAATATCAAATGTGTTTAAGCCATTTACGGACCAATACAGTCATCTGAAATAATTTGTATTGCAGAACAGCTTAAAAAGCTTTAGTGCTGCAATTACTAAGGCTTCATTAGGAAATCCTTTTTATTTTTTTAACTCACCTACCTTTTAATCTGCACAGTTATTAACTTAGCATGCATGATTAGCAGTAGAAAGAAAACATATTTCTGTATTTTTCCACATTTAAAAATAAATACAGAAATGAAAAAAGACTGTTTTCTGTCTGTAGCTATTTGTAAAACTCAGTAAAAACTGGAAGCCTTAATCATAAATGGCATTACCATGCTCCTCCCCACACTTGCTGTCGAGTCCCTGAAGCACAAAGTGGTGTCCAGTATCTTGGTTGCGAACTGCACAGTGGAGGGTCCCAGTGTCCTCACGGCATGATGTGTGTCACTCTGCCGTAAGAGACAATCCAAAGTCAGTGCACCCTGGTATGGTGTAAGAGCAGTGTTACATGATGTACCTCTGGCACTAAATTAAAACAGTGAGGTCTGCCAACTTAACCCCTCCTTTCTCTAGGTTATACCAACCTGAAAAAATTGTGAAAGTTTTCCAGCTCCAAGGCAGGCTCTACCTTTTCCTGTCTACTCCATCAGCCCTGTCACATTTCACAGGTCCATGTGTGATATGCTGCTCTAATCCAGTATTTTTATTTGAATTCTTGGACATGTAGTCTTGTTTATTCTGTTATAAAACAAGTCTACAAGTCCCAGTATTCAAAGAAAAACGCAGACTAAACCAACTCATCCTGGAAAACTTGGCAGCTATTTCCCATGAGCCTCCACAGCTCAGAGGGAAAAGATTAGGAAGAAGTAGGTTTGAAAGCGACTCCTGCCACTATTACATACTTCCTCCTCAATAGACTGCAAAGACACGGAGAAAGCAGAGGATGTGTAGTGGTGCTCAGCAACAGCCCTGTCAGTCTGGCAGAACTAATTTTGAGCTCTCTGGCAAGTCTTGCATGCTCAATAAGGTGATCTCCTTTTGGAAATCCACCCTGTTCCGTCCACACTCACACCTGCATGCACTACCTCATCATCCACTACCAGCATCATCACCACACCAATCAGAACACACACCTTACTGACAGACACCTCCAAAACAGCCATGCACACGTCCCCTGTGTACTCTCCCACTGTGTCTATCCCCCTCCTAAGGTACACAAACGCAAGCACTCAGACACCCAACAGCCATCCACCGCACAACAGCATACAGCCCATGCTTCTGCACCCAAAAGGTGGAGGAGCCTGCACCAGGCAGCCACAAGGGAAATGAGCCTGCCTCAGCTACCAGAAAGAGCAAGGAGCCTGCACCAGCAGTCAAGAAGAGAAAGGAGCCTGCCCCAGCTGCCAGGAAGACAACGGAGCCTGCACCAGCAGGCAAGAAGGGAAAGGAGCCTTCCTCAGCTGCCAGGAAGAGCAAGGAGCCTGCATCAGTAGGCAGGAAGACCAAGGGGCCTGGGGCAGGAACTGTGAGGGAGCCCGCACCACCAACCATGGTTGTGTAGCCGTCCCGCCCTAGCAGCACCACCACCTCCACTGAGCAGCTGTCCGAGGTTGCAGGGGATGGGCAGGAAGCACCACCACCACCTCCACTGTGCAGCCATCTGAGGTTGCAGGGGATGGGCAGGAGCCTCCCCCCCCCAGCAGCACCACCACAACTGAGCAGCCATCACCACCGGCGGACGGCATATAATCCTGCCTCCATGGGCTGCTGTGCGGCCTGCCCTCTGCAAATCCTGTGGGTATGACACCCACCTGAGAGACTGTGACCTTGCACTCCCCAGGATCAAGAGCACAGGGCACAATGCCCCCTCCAGAAGCAGTCGGCAAGACACCCACATGGCCAACACTTGTCAGGATCAAGAGCACAGGGCACGATGCCCCTCCAGAACCAGTGGGTAAGATACCCACATGGCCAACACTCCCCAGGATCAAGAGCACAGGGCACGATGTCCCCTCCAGAGTCAGTGGCTAAGACACCCACATGGCCAACACTCCACAGGATCAAGAGCACAGGGCACGAAGCCCCCTCCAGAACCAGTGGTCAAGACAGCCACCTGAGAGACTGTGGCCTTGCACTCCCCAGGACCACGCACAGAGCATGTTGCCCCTGCAGAGCAAGTGGGCAAGTCACCTGCTTGAGCGACTGTGGCCTTGCACTCCCCAGGACCAAGCACAGGGCATGTTGCCCCCTCCAGAACCAGTGGTCTTGTTTCATCTCCCAGCTGAGGTGCCCCCCGTCCCCGTGAGGTGCCTGCCTATTTATCAACTGATGCCCCTGCAGTGTTCTCTCAGTGTTGATGCAGGTGACATGTGTTGCCTTGGACTTTGACCTGTGGAATATGTGGCCTACAAGCATTGTGGACTGGGCTGTGTCCCTTTTTGTGTACATATGTATATATCTATTATCTTGCCTATCTCATTTTTCATGCTGTGTTGATCTCATTACATTCACTTTTTCTAATTTGTTTTGTGCCTTGCATTATTCATCCGAGTTACAGGGTTAAATTGTTTTTGTAATGTAGCTGACTGTGTGTGTGGTGTTGGGGTTGTGTGTGTGTGGTGCTTGTGTGTCACTCTCTTTTTCCTCCCCCCTCCCTTGTGTGCTAGGCGGCTGTACTCACCGTTGTCGTCTTCGTCGGCTTTGGTGTTCGTCGTGGAGCAGAACATAGAAGATCATAGGGAAGACATGCAGTTCCGGCTCCATGGTGCCGTGGTTGTTCCCTGTGTCTCCAATGGTGAGTCCTTTCCCTTCTGAGTTCAGTTTCCACCAGGCTTTTGATGTCGTTGGTACCGCCCCGGAAAAGGTGGCAGATTGTGTTCTTGTAATGTGGTGGGCAGAACATTGACTTCCGCCTGGCTGTAGACGGGTACCGCCGTGGTGGCAGTTTTTTCTGCCCTGGCGGTCGGTGTGGTACACTGGCTGTCTTTCGGAGATCTTTTCGCCATGGTCATACTTTGGCGATAGTTACCGCCAGCCTGTGTGCAGTATTACCGCCACCTTATCACCAACCGCCAGGGTTGTAATGAGGGCCTATGTGCCTTAGCTTGGCTCTGAATACATGTCTGGGTTTAGGTGACATCTATATTTGTGCATACACCCAGACAGCCACAAACAGAAAGGGCTGGAAGTGACAGGAGATACATCTGCCTGCTAGTTCTTGCCTGGAAGTGAGAGGGCTAGATCTAATTCTCTACATCCTGCAATCTAAATTTTCTCCAAGGGCCTGACTGAGCTTGCCTCCTGTTTCTGAAGTCCTAGGGATATCAAAAGATTTACCTGCATCTTGCTACCAGCACCCGGGCTCCAAATGTGAGTTCAGCTCTGCCAGTTGGTGCCAAATCCAGTCCTGTGCCCTTGAAGGTGAGTGTGGTGCTGCAAAACAAGAAATGATGCAACAACACTGGCTGTTACGACTCTGTCATCCCATCTCTAGGGGGTGCTGTAAGGGGACTGTCAGGAGCCAGGGAATCACCTTGAACACTTATCGAGAGTCCCTTGCTGACTCCCGTTTGTTTCTCTTTTCACCATGGTATGCTTTTGTAGTATTACATTTGCTTCCTGGGACTGCAAATCCCATAATGCACAGCCTGGTAGTAAGGAAATCCTGGATTCTGTTTTACATTGTTTTCTATGGGAGAAATCCAGTTGCCCCTTTTCACCGGATCCTCTCCTCCTGGACTTCCTAGTGTCAGAAACTACACACACCTGAGACCTCTCCTGTGCAGCCCAGTCATGTGATTCCACCTGGGATTTTCTGCAGCTTGGAACTGCTTATAAGCAGCCATTTTCTCAAGATCCTCGTTGTGCATTGGAGTTCGATTCCTTTGTGTTACAAACCCCTTATCAGATGGTGTCCAGTCTTGTTCCTGTTCTGTTCCAGCTTGAACCTGTTTCCTGTTTTTCTGCACTGCTCCTGATTATTCCAGCCAGAGTCTGCTCCCTATCTCTCAGCCTTGTACCTGTTTGTGTCTTTCAGAGCATGCTTCCTGTTTCTCTGTCCTAATCCTGCCTTGTTTCAGCCTGAACCTGCTCTCTGTTTCCCAGTCCTGTTTACTGCTTATTCCTACACCCTGTATTCCAGCCCTGTCCTTGCGTGTTCCAGCCAGGGCCTGCTCTCTGTTACCCAGTCCTGTTTTCTGCTTATTCCTACTCCCTGTATTCCAGCCCTGTCCTTGCTTGTTCCAGCCAAAGCCTGCTCTCTGTTTCCCATTCCTATTTCTGTTTGTTCCAGGCACAGCTTGTGCTGTTTTCCAGTCCCTTTCCTGCCTTTGCTTCAGCCTGAGCCTTTTCCCAGTTCCTGCCCCTGCCTCCTAGCTTGTTCCTTCTGTTTCCGTCTCCTCTTGGGTATTTGTGTCTGGCAAGTGTTCTACCAGTCTTCACCAGTGTCTAAGTGCTTTCCTTTGTTCTGGGATTGGCTCCCGGGTTCCAGGAGGCAATTTCAGCCCCCATCCTTTGTCTAGTGTTATATGTTGTCTTTAGTGCCTAACAGTGACAGTATGCTATTGCTGTTTTCCAGGAATTGCCACTGTGTTTCCAGCTGGACCCACAAGAGCTTGTCTTGTGTATGTAAGTACTATCCTTGTTTGTGCTCTAAGGGTCCAGAGACAGAATCACTTCTGCTGCCTCCTTTCTATGGGGCTGTTGGGGTGACTATCTGTAAGAGCAAACTGCACAGATGCATTGACATTCCCTGTTGTAGGAGGTTCTGCACCCTACCCTGTGCACAACCCCAGTGTGTTTGTCCATTAGTAATCCGTTTCCTGTTTGTGCACACAAGGGTTGCTCTGCTTTTACTTTCCTGTTTCCTGTGCCTGCTCATAGCTGTCCTTTCCTGTGTATGCCTTTAGCTGCTCTTCTGCCCCTTTGGGATATTCTGTGACCTAAAGGGGTGCCCCAACCAGAGTCCTGATTAGACCTGCCCGAAACCGTGACACTGGTGCGTCAATTGGAAGCGATGTATCCTGCAGGAGAGACGCTGCTTTACTGCTGCCTCCACCCAAGCCATGGACACCACTCGCCAACTGTGCAACGCAACAACCCCAACTTACAATGCAGCTCCGGCTTGGCCCATAGAGCACCAATGCATCGGAACAAGCACTCATCACTTCTGGACATCGATGCATCAACGACATTGGCCAAACTGCAAACAACATATCGCCTGCGAGCGCAGTGCACCCCCTCCTCCGGATCAACACATCGTCACCAACCACAGATGAATCAAAGGTACTGTTAGCGGGTCTGCATGCCTCCTGTACCTGGCCTGCACTGCATTGTGGTCAGACTGCACTTTTGGCTTTGCCTTGGTCCAGCGCGCCCTGGATGAAGCTACTGTCTTCTAAGCATTGCATTTTGATTTAGTCTTTGAAAATTCATAACTTTAACTTCATAACTTCATAACTAAGGGTCAAGCGACCCTTGACCCTCAGGTAGGTCGCTTCCCCACCGCTGCAGCTCCGCCTGCCCAGGCCCCTGCCAGGTAGTTTTTGCCTTCTTGCCTTTCCTTTCCTCCTTTGTCGGTCCTTCCTTTGTCTCCCTGTTTGTATTTGTTTTGTCTCTCTGTTTATAGCGCTTCTCTGTCTGTCTGTCTCTGTCTGCATTTGGCTCTGTTTGCATTTGGCTCTTTCTTTTTGGCTCTTTGTCCGTTTTTGGCTCTTTGTCTGTACTTGGCTCTTTGTCTGTATTTGGCTCTTTGTCTGTTTTTGGCTCTTTTTGGTCCTCTGTTCCTCCCTAGCGCTCCCCGCCGCCTGCTTCCCGTGTTTCCCGCCGCTGCCACCCTTGCGGCCCCGCCCCCCCTGCTCCCATTTGCTCTCCTTCCCGCCCGCCTCCCACCTCCCAGCTGACCCCTCCTCCCCCCTCTCTTCTAATGGCGCCCGCTGCGCGGCAGAGACAGCGACCCTTGACCCTCGGGTAGGTCGCTTCCCCACCGCTGCAGCTCCGCCTGCCCAGGCCCCTGCCAGGTAGTTTTTGCCTTCTTGCCTTTCCTTTCCTCCTTTGTCGGTCCTTCCTTTGTCTCCCTGTTTGTATTTGTTTTGTCTCTCTGTTTATAGCGCTTCTCTGTCTGTCTGTCTCTGTCTGCATTTGGCTCTCTGTTTGCATTTGGCTCTTTCTTTTTGGCTCTTTGTCCGTTTTTGGCTCTTTGTCTGTACTTGGCTCTTTGTCTGTATTTGGCTCTTTGTCTGTATTTGGCTCTTTTTTGGTCCTCTGTTCCTCCCTAGCGCTCCCCGCCGCCCGCTTCCCGTGTTTCCCGCCGCTGCCACCCTTACGGCCCCGCCCCCGCTCCCATTTGCTCTCCTTCCCGCCCGCCTCCCGCCTCCCAGCTGACCCCTCCTCCCCCACTCCCTTCTAAAGGCAAGCCCAGCGCCAGAACCCCTGGCCCCCACTGCACTCAAAGCACCCGACTGAGATACAACGCCACATCCCTCTACGCCCTCAACACCGGACGAACAGCCTCCTGCTACCAAGCCAACCCTAAACGAACCCATGGACCCTTCACCTGCCAAGCCTGCAAATACACATTCCACCATACCTGCAGACCTCCCACCGGCCCTCGCAACAACAACCACCTCAAGTGCATCCTCCTCAACACACGCTCCATCCACAAGCACGCCATCGAACTATGGGACCTCCTGGACACAACAGCACCAGACGTCGCCTTCATCACAGAAACCTGGATGAACGCCTCTTCGGCTCCAGACATCGCCATAGCCATCTCCGACGGCTACAGGATCGCCCGGAAAGACCGCGTCAACCAAACAGGAAGCGGAATGGCCATCATCTACAAGAACACCCTCAACATCACGACCACCACCGAAGACACCCCCCCCGCCGCCGAACACATACACTTCTAGATCCACACCGACCCCAAAACCACCCTCATAGGAACACTCGTCTACAGACCCCCGGGCCCACGCATCCAATTTAGCGAAACCATCACAGACTTCATCAGCCCGCACGCCCTAACCTCACCTGACTACATCCTCCTCGGGGACCTGAACTTCCACCTGGAGAAAAACAACGACAACAACACCACCACCCTGCTCGCCAACCTCGCCAACCTGGGACTCAGGCAACTGATGAGCACCCCCACCCACACTGCCGGTCACACGCTTGACCCCATCTTCTCCGCCAGCAACCACAGCTCCTTCAGCCACTCCTCCGAACTACACTGGACCGACCACAGATGCGTTCACTTCACCTTCAAACGAGAGACTCACCACCATCGCACACAACAAATCCCCCGCAGATGCTGGAGCAAAATCTCCACAGAACAGCTCCTCTCTACACTGAACCAAAACCCACCAGCCATCATCACCGACACCAACAACGCAGCCACAGCCTCACACAGTGGATCACCAACTGTGCCGAAAACCTTGCACCACTCAAAAACCACCCAAGCGGATCCAGCATCAGGAAACCCCCATGGTTCACGGACGCCCTCAAAGAATCCAAGATATCCTGCCGTTCCCTCGAAAAAACCTGGCGCAGGGAACGCACCACAGAAAACATGACAGCCCTCAAGATCGCCATCCGTAAACACCACCAGCTGATCCGCTCCACCAAAAGGACATCATTCAAAGAGCGACTAGACAACAACACCCACAACAGCAAAGAACTCTTCAACATAGTCAAAGAGCTCTCCAACCCCAGCGCCAGCTCCAACATCATCACACCATCACAAGAACTCTGCAACTCCCTCGCTACATTCTTCCACCGAAAGACCGTAGACCTACACGACAGCTTCGGACCCCAGACCCCGCCCCCCACCACCGAACCTACAGACACCGTGTGCCATCGCACCCTAACAACCCGCCTCCGTACCACTGGTATCCTAGGACAGGTCCTTGACTGGATCATCTCATTCCTCTCCGGCAGAACACAGAGAGTCCACCTCCCCCCCTTCCGCTCAGAACCCACCAAAATCATCTGCGGCATACCCCAAGGTTCTTCGCTCAGCCCAAACCCTCTTCAATATCTACATGATATGATGAACACAACATCAACATCATCTCCTATGCCGACGACACCCAGCTGATACTCTCCCTCACCAAAGACCCAACCACCGCCAAAACCAACCTACAGGAAGGAATGCAAGACATCGCAGAATGGATGAAGCTCTGCCGCCTAAAACTGAACTCAGACAAGACGGAGGTCCTCATCCTCGGACAATCCACTTCCGCCTGGGACGACTCCTGGTGGCCCACGGCTCTGAGCACCGCACCAACCCCCTCGGATCACGCACGCAACCTCGGATTCATCCTGGACCCCCTCCTCACAATGACCAAGCAAGTCAACGCCATCTCGTCATCATGCTTCAACACCCTACGCATGCTCCGAAAAATCATTCGATGGACCCCCGCCGAAACCAGAAAGACAGTTACCCACACCCTCGTCACAAGCCGTCTGGACTACGGAAACACCCTTTACGCAGGTACCACCGCAAAGCTTCAGAAACGTCTACAACGCATACAGAATGCCTCCGCACGCCTCATCCTTGACATCCCTCGCCACAGCGACATATCCGCCCACCTGAAACACCTACACTGGCTCCCCGTCAACAAGTGGATCACCTTCAGGCTCCTCCCCCACGCACACAAAGCACTCCACAACATGGGCCCCGAATACCTCAACAGCCGCCTCTCGTTCTACACGCCCACCCGTCAGTTCCGCTCAGCTTGCCTCGCCCTCGCCAACGTACCACGCATCCGCAGAACCACAGCCGGAGGAAGATCGTTCACCTACCTGGCAGCCAAAGCATGGAACTCCCTCCCTGCACACCTAAGAACTACCCAGGACCATCTCACCTTCAGGAAGCGCCTCAAGACTTGGCTCTTCGAGCAGCAGTAACCCCCCCCTTGAGACCCTCGTGGGTGAGTAGCGCGCTCTATAAATGCATTGATTGATTGATTGAACTTGACTTCTGTATGTTGGAATTTTGTCGTTTTGGTCTTGTTTGACTCAGATAAGTATTGTCTAGTTTTGTAAACTGGCGTGGAGTCCTTTTGTGGTGTTTTCACTACGTTACTGTGTGTGTGCACAAATACTTTACACATTGCCTCTTTAGTTTTACTTGACAGTAAACTTTTAGTGTATCTTACTTGCCCTGACAAGGACTGTGGTCCCTACTTGGACAGAGAGCAAACCTCTGGCAACTACAGACCCAATTTCTAACACTGGTTATGCTCCTCTACCACATATGACCAATAAGAATAAAGAGAATGTGTTGTCTAATGATTGCAGTCTTGGATCAGGACAATTCCGCTTCATTCCGCTGGCGTTGTGCGCCATTGCGGGCGGCGGTTGAAGATCGCCGTGCAACAACGCATTGGTTATCATTGGGGCCTACGGGTTTCAGGAGCCAATGGCGATGTACGCCAGCGGTGACGTTACGCACCGCCGCGGACGTGACCGCCATTTTCTATCTGTTCACTCACTTGCTACCTGACCTTCAACAGGAGAGGACCTACACTGCAGGTGCTGCTGTGACCTGTGTCTGGAAGCGACCATGGCTCGAGTGGAAGCGACCATGGCTCGAGTGTCTGGGGAAAGGGCCTCTGCCTTCACTTCCGAGGAGTTGGAGAGGCTAGTGGATGGGGCCCTACCCCAGTACCCTTTACTTTATGGTCCTCCAGACAAACAGGTGAGTGCACTGTGAGCATGATGCGTGGGGCATCAATGTATGGAGTGCTGTGTGTGTAAGCCTCGTGTGGGGGGGGGGCTGAGTGGTCCTGGGCACAGTGCTGCATGTATGGTTGTCAATGTATGTGCATAAGGGGATGGGAGGGATATGTTGGGCCATGAGTATGACAGTCCGGACTCTATGAATAATACCTTTTTCTGCAGTATTTGTTCTGCAGGCCAGCGCCCATCAGAAAAAGGGTATTTGGCATGCCATCACCAAGGGGGTCTTTGACAGGCGGAGCACCCACTGCCACAAACAGTGGGAGGACCAGCTATGCTGGGCAATGAAGACGGCAGAGGCCCAGATGGGGCTGGCCTCCTAACGAGGAAGGTGTGCCCGTCGTACCTGACCCCCCTGATGTTCCGCATCCTGACAGTAGCCTATATGGAGTTGGATGGGCACTTGAAGGCATCACAGCAGCCACAAGGGGGTGAGTAAAGATTCAGATTCATGGCTTTGCGATCGTTAAGGTGTTACCTGGGTGGGGGATGTTTGCTGTGGGTGCCCCTTAGGCAAGGCCAACATGGCAGGGTACGTTCCATGATGGGCAAGCTCAGATGCACTCCAACCCCAATTATGTTAGTGGGCATCTACTACTGGGCAGGGTCCTGTGGGTTTCAGGTGTGCAGCTAATGGTGTTAGGCATTGTACCCCATGGCCTGGTGACTAGCATTGTAACTGGTAATGCATGGCCTAGTGCATAGGGTTGTTCCCTGTGAGTTGTGTATGCCAACAGTAGTGCTGTTGCTGGCATTGACCAAGTGTATCCTCTGTCTCTCCCCCCCCTTTTTGTTTTGTCACCCTGTCCTTGTGTGCATTAGCATCATCTGGCAGAGGAGCAGAGGCACCGGCTACGGAGGGAGCTACATCCCACATGGGCATTGAGGCCGAATCCACCGACGGTGAGGGCACCAGTGGGACGGAGGGCGAGGGAAGCACCACAACGGAGACAGTAGGGGACAGTTCCGACAGCGACTCCTCCTCCGATGGAAGCTCCCTTGCGGTGGCGGACACCTCTGTGCCCATCCCAACTACAGGTACAGCCGCCACCCACGTCCCAGCACCGCCCTCCCAGCAGCCCCTCAGCGTGTTTCCTGTGCCAGCTCACCCAGGAGGGTGGGCATCTCCTTTGCCCTAGGCACCTCAGGCCTTGCCACAGTCAGCCCTGCTGCCCTCAGTGAGGAGGCTGTTGACCTCCTGAGATCCCTCTCTGTTGGGCAGTAAACCATACTGAATGCCATCCGGAGTCTAGCAGGACATTTGCATACAAGCAAATGCATACCTGGAGGGCATTCACTCTGGCGTGGCTGCCCTACAGAGAGCATTCCAGGCTCTGGCCAACTCACTGATGGCAGCCATTGTCCCTGTCTCCAGCCTCCCCACTCCAACTTCCTCTACCCAGTCCCAATCCCTTCAACCCCAGCCGATCCCAAGCACACCTTCAGACCTGCATTCACCCAAATCAACAAACAGAAGTGGCTCAGGCAAACACAAGCACCTCACTTCATCCCACAGGCACTCACACAAGCACCATCCAGATGCAGACACACCAATATCCACTGCCTTCACTGTGTCCCCCTCCTCCTCGCTGTCCACCTCCCTCCCAGTAGCTTCTCCACTCACACCTGCGCTCACTACAACCTCATCCAAAACCTCCCTCACCAGCACGCCTATCACTACATGCCCCTCACTGGCAGTCACCACCCCACATCCATGCACACGTCCCCTGTGTCCTCTCCCACTGTGTCTGTGACCCCTCCTCCAAAAGTACACAAACGGAAGTACTCACCCAACAGCCATCCACCTCACAACAGCATCTAGCCCATGCACCTGCACCCAGACACAGCAGACGGACACCTCCTACAACCACTCCCTCTTCCTCCACTCCCAAACCTTCACCCTCTTTCCGCCCCAGTGTCCCTAAAAAGCTTTGCCTCACCACCCTTGACCTATTCCCTACCCCTGCCAACCTCGGGCCAGGATGGCCAGAACCCAGCCCAGCACCTCAGCCACCAAGCCCACGGCCACTGTGATTTCTCCAGCTACTGCAGGTGTGAGAGGCTCCAAGGAGACACCCGTCAGCACAGCCAGTGTGCCAGCACCACCTGCCAAGGGCAAGAAGGGGCCGCCACCTAGCAAGGGCAAGAAGGGGACACCAGCCAGCAAGGGGAAGGAGGCACCACCAGCCAGCAAGGGCAGAAATGAATACCAGCTGGCAGAAGCAAGGAGGCACCACCATCTGCCAAGGGCAGGAAGGGGCACACAACACCAGCCATGGCACTGCAGCTGTCCGAGGCTGCAGGGGAAGGGCTGGAGCCTCCCCCCACCACTGCCAGCACCGCCACCTGCATTGCGGCCAGCACCCCCACCTGCCCTGCGCCAGCACCACCACCTGCACCACAAGCAGCACCTCTGCCAGCAGCAGCAGCCCCAGTGGGCGGCCGTCCGAGGCTGCAGGGGAAGGGCTGGAGCCTCCCCGACCACTGACAGCATCGCCACCTGCCCCGCCGCCAGCACCACCAGCAGCACCACTGCCAGCAGCAGCAGCCTCAGTGGGAAGCCGTCCGAGGCTGCAGGGGAAGGGCTGGAGCCCCCACCACCACTGACAGCACCGCCACCTGCCCCGCTGCCAGCACTGCCAACTGCACCACCAGCAGCACCACTGCAAGCAGCAGTGGCCCTAGTGGGCAGCCGTCTGAGGCTGCAGGGGAAGGACTGGAGCCTTCCCCCATCACTGACAGCACTGCCACATGCAGCGCAACTGCCATCCACTGAGCAGCCATCACCGCCAACGAGCAGTGTGTAGACATAACTACATGGGCTGCAGTGCGTCCTGGCCCCTGAAACACCTGTTGGTGTGACACCCAGGTGAGAGACTGTGACCTTGCACCATCCAGGATAAGGCACATTGGGCACAATGTCCCCTGCAGAACCAGTGGAGAAGCCATCCACTCCAGAGACTGTGGTTTTGCACTCCCCAGGACCAAGCAGTGGGCAAACCACCCACTAGAGAGACTGTGGCTTTGCACACCCCAGGACCAAGCAGTGGGGAAACCACCCACTTGGGAGACTGTGGCTTTGCACTCCCCAGGACATTGCAGTGGGCATGTAGCCCCCTCCAGGACAGTGGCGTTGTACCATCTTCTTGCTTAGGTGCCCCCCTTCCCGTCCCCATGAGATGCCTGTGTGTTTTCGACCTGATGCCCCTGCAGTGTTCTGTCCGTATTGAGGCAGAAGTCAAGTGTGGCCTTGACCTATGTGTTATGGCCTCTGGGCCACGGACATTTTGGAGTGGGCATTGTCCCTCCTTTTGTATATATTGTACATACTGTTTTTTTATTTAATTACGTATTTATCTTAAATTGTACTATTACACTCACTTTACTCAATTGCTTTTGTCCTTGCGTTATTCCTGAGGGTTACGGGGTGTATATGTAATGTTGCATCTGTTTGTGTGTTTGGTGTTGGGGGTGAGGGCTGGGGGTGCTGCGTCTTGCGTCTGTGAGTGTCACTCTCTTTTTCCTCCCCCCCTTGTGTGCTAGGTGCAGTACTCACCGTGGTCGTCTTCGTCTGCGTTCGTGTTCCTGGTGTATGAGGAGGTACACCAGCATTGTACAAATGTGCAGTTCGGGCTCCATGGTGTCATGGTTCTTCCTTGAGTGTCAAGAGGTGAGTCGCTTCCCTTAAGTATACTGTTTCCGCCGTGCTTTTGATGGCGTTGGTACCGCACCTGAAAAGCTGGCGGATAGGCCTGTTGTAATAGTGTGGGGGGTACATTGTCTTCCGCATGGCTGTTGGTGGTTACCGCCGCGGTGCTTGTTGCTACCTTCGTGGCAGTCGGAGTGTTAAAGTGGCTGTCTGTGTTGCCAGTTTCCGCTGTGGTCATAATTAAATTTTTTTATAAGGCCGGCCTGTTGGCTGTATTACCGCCGCTTTATCACCGACTGCCAGGGTTGTAATGAGGGCCATAGTTCTGTTCTTTGCAACAGGCATAATAACCCTCTATGCTACATTCTGGTGAGTCAAAGGTGCCGCTAGACAAAAATCCCATCTCTCTCCCTAGCAGGAACATTAATCACAAGAGGTATCTTGACATTTTAATTGTTTCCTGAATGCTGGACGCACAAAGAACTTTTCAGGAGGTGCTTTTAAATTGCAAGTTTTGTAAGTCATTGCTAAACACAGAGCCCCCCCCAGGTCAGCGCCCCCAAATCCAGGGCAGCACCCGGTGCCGCTACACTGCCCTAAAGCCGGCCCTGGTTCTTACCCTAAACCCCCTGGAAGAACATAAGGATGAATTTGTGTGATGCTTGTATCTAGGAGAAAAAAACACGGTTCCAGAATGATGCATCTGCTACCTAGTTTGTGATAAGCATTACACACCTTGGTGGTGTTCTATTAAAGGCTTAAAAATGGTTATGTGAGTCCAGACAATTTGTCTGATTCACTCTAGGTGTGATTTTCCCTATGACCTGCTTCTCAGCAAAAACCCTGTTGCACATTGACAGTAGTGCTGGTATAGGTGGCAGTTTGAAGAAAGCAAAACATACAGCATCTGATGAAAAGTATCCCTCTATTTTTAACAAAGGAAAGAAATAATCTGTCTTTTTGTTAATAATAGTCATTTTACCTGACATCATGCAAGGATAAGAAAAATGAAATCGTATTCATTATATGAGCCTATTTTAAAATCATGAAAGGACTATTGGGAGCAGGAAGGGCTTTGAAATCCACACATAACATGTTTTAAAAGAACTCTTTTTTTCCTGACTGCAAAGTAAATGTTGAGTTAGTACAGTTTTGTATGTAACCTATTTGTGCACTGAAACACTTGGGCTTCCTGTTTAAATAACATTGCTTCAGGAGCAATGTTCCCCGGTGTACAGAGCATATGGTGCTATTTAATTTGAAATACTCTAAATTATCCTGCAAGGACTTTCTATTCACATGGAAAGGTCAGTTTTACATTTTTACTGCAGTGTTTGCACTGGAGATCTATAGTCATGTTGCAAAGGTATACACAGAACACATGCTTTGAGAAGAATGTGTGGGCAAGGAGTTAAAAGTCGGAGATCTACTTCCGTAGCTCTACTGGAATGTCTGGAGTACATTTACAAGTTGTATGCGATTCACTAAGAATCCTAGATTTCCAAGAGTGTTCAATTGCAAAAAATGTAACGCTAGTCCGGAAAACAATGGTAAAAATGGTGCATTTCTCAGGAAAATATTGAAAACTGTTATACCCATTTTGTAATTTTAGTCTTGTCGGCACTGCCCCAGCACTATGAGTTGCCATGTTTCAAAATGGCCACTAGGGTACGTTTTTTACTCACAACACATGAACAAATGAAGGGATTATAATTTTCTTAAAATGTGTTTAGCAGTCAATTCTGTACAAAAACATACAGGCCCGTATTTATACTTTTTGACGCTAAACTGCGCTAACGCAGTTTAGCGTCAAAAAGTTTAGCGCCGGCTAACGCCATTCTGAAGCGCCATGCGGGCGCCGTATTTATTGAATGGCGTTAGCCGGCGCTAGCAGACCGGCGCTGCCTGGTGTGCGTGGAAAAAAAACACGTACACCAGGCAGCGCCGGCGTTGGGGAAAATTGCGTTAGGGCGTCTTAAAAATGGTGCAAGTCAGGTTGACGCTAAAAAATCGCCTCCACCCGATTTGCGCCATTTTTAACGACGCCCAGACGCCATTTACATGACTCCTGTCTTAGTAAAGACAGGAGTCATGCCCCCTTGCCCAATGGCCATGCCCAGGGGACTTATGTCCCCTGGGCATGGTCATTGGGCATTGAGGCATGTAGGGGGGCACAAATCAGGCCCCCCTATGCCAAAAAAAAAAAATAAAAAAAAAAAAATGTATACTTACCTGAACTTACCTGAATGTCCCTGGGATGGGTCCCTCCATCCTTGGGTGTCCTCCTGGGGTGGGCAAGGGTGGCAGGGGGGGTCCCTGGGGGCATGGGAGGGCAGCTGTGGGCTCATTTTGAGCCCACGGGTCCCTTAACGCCTGCCCTGACCCAGGCGTTAAAAAGAGGCGCAAATGCGGGGTTTTTTGCCCCGCCTACTCCCGGGCGTGATTTTTGCCCGGGAGTATAAATACGACGCATTTGTGTCGCAGTCATTTTTTTGGACGGGAACGCCTACCTTGCATCTCATTAACGCAAGGAAGGCGTTCACGCAAAAAAATGACGCTCTTTCCTCATACTTTGGCGCTAGACGCGTCTAACGCCAAAGTATAAATATGGCGTTAGTTTTGCGCCGAATTTGCGTTGAAAAAAACGACGCTAATTCGGCGCAAACGGAGTATAAATATGCCCCACAATATATTCCTTGGCGCCACTGCTAAATCTCAAAATGTAAAGCTAAAAAAAAACAGTACACGAAAATCGCTGCCTTGCTAGGGCCCCATTTTTTTGCTTGAAGAAAATATCTGAAAGTGATCATAATTTGTGGCTTAATTCGTGCACTGCAGGTCGTGAAGCTTGCACAGAAGAGTAGTGGCATGAATGACGGGATAGATGATTAATTTTGTGCACTTTTATATAAGCAGTTGCAATAGGTGGTAGGAAAGGATCGGTTTTCTTACACGTTTGAGAAGGTTCCAAGACTTTAGGTTCGAGAACAGGTGACTGTAGTGTGACCTGTACCCGGATGAAGAGTTCCTTAATTGGAAACTAATTGTATGTAAATAGAGTTTTAACTCTGTGGACGTTTATAGTGTGCCCAACCCACAAGAAAGGTCTGGAATGTATGTTTTGCCAAACGACAAAAACGGAGAAACTATCATGTCCTGCTAGTAGTAACTAATCTGAAATATAAAAAAAACTAGAGAGAAAAATCATCAGGCTATTGCAGTTGTAAGTAGAGTACCTAATGAAACTGGGTTCTTAAGTCAACTGAATGATGGCAATGTGAGTAAAGCCACCCTCTTCTGTATCTCATCCAGAAAGTGCAAATTACACTAAGATCAAAGGTGGACCATGCTTTTGAGCCTTGGAGAAAGTAAAGTAAGCATAGGAGAACTCAGAGTTTAATAATGCACAGGCATTAAAAAGCGGATGTGTTGCTACTTCTTCAAATTTATTTACAAGAGAAATAGATGCTTCTAGGCATTACAAATCATAAAATATCTGGAACATCAAAATAATGACATTGTGTAGTAACAGTAACATCCCTAAAATCCCTAAAACAAGACAAAACGGCCCCTGATATAGGAAGCCTTTTTGCATTTGAAAACTCTTAAGAAATGTTACCAACATTTCTATTACGGAAACAAAGTCCATTTAAAAAAAAAATGATTTATTTAAATCCTGACTTGGTGGTCTGCTGACCTCAACAGGCCACCATTCTTGTGACACCTAATGAGTCACAAACTGCGACTAAACCTCATTGATATTCATGAGGTAAGTTGCATTGCAACCCACTGGGAATTGGTATTTTGCAAATCGATATATCAGTACATAAGTCGATTTGCAAAATACCACAGTGCTCATAAAATACTGGTCACAAATTGTGATTAGTGTTTTGCGACCAGTGCTATGTGCATCTGGGCCTGAGTTCCTCAAACTGTACATAGTTTCTCGGTTCATCACAGACATGCAGATGAGTTCTTTTTTTTTCTTTCAGGCAAACAATGTTTATCCACCACCTTCATCAGATCATGGCTCATAAAAGGAAGTCTGACCTACTTAAGAGTCTTGAGTACCTTGCTCAGGAAGAAGACAAAGAGAGAGATGTGCATCATGATTTGATGTCCATAAGATCAAACCAAGAGCAACACCTTTCTGGACTACTCCATGAAATTTAATGCAGACATATAAAATCGGTTTAGTAAACCCAATCGGCACTCAATAGATTTAATTTTTGCACTGACAGCCTGAAGTCCTCTAAGTGAGCAAAAAGAGGTAAGAGGATTTATAGATGAGCTGATTTGACAAAACAGTGCCGAACAAATGGCCTGAATCCCTACAAGATAAGCAAAACAAGCAAGAGCTTTTTACCTACTGGATAACAAAGTAGTGACAGCAACATATCATGGTTGTAATTACACAAGAGGGGAAGAGTACGCTGTTTATACTAAAGTGCTGCTTCTAAAGAATGACTGAAAACCTGCACCAGAGAGGAAGCTGACACTAGAATGTATCTTCATGCTGTGGGCGGCATTGTAAAAGGTAGAAAGAGCATTTTCATACAAACAGTAGACTTTCAGGGTAATTATGACCCTGGCGGGTGGCGATAATGTGGCGGTAGTACCGCCAACAGGATGGTGGTACTTACCACCCCTTTATGACCGTGGCGGACCCGTGACGGTAATACCGCCGATACCGCCAGGCTGCTGCTAGCAGTGCTGCCCTGGGCAGTCCCCATATGCCAGCCTGTCCATGGCGGTAAACACCGCCATGGAAAGGCTGGCGGTATAAGAGACTTGGGGGGCCCTGGAGGCCCCTGCAGTGCCCATGCTCTTGGCATGTGCACTGCAGGGGCCCCCATGCGCATTCCATGCGCATTCCAATGCCCGAATTACGGGCAGTGGAATGCGTGATGGGTGCTGCTGCACCCGACGCACCTCAAAATTGCCGCCTGTTCGATTACGAGCCGGCTTCAATGTTGTGGTGACTTTTCCGCTGGGATAGGAGGCGGAAACGCCCAGCAGATCTGTCATAATAAGGCGCCAAACATACCGCCAGCACTGGCGGTATGTTGGCGCCCGCAGCTTCGGCGGTCTTTTCAAAAGACCACCGAAGTCATAATCAGGGCCTTTGTCTTGGTTTTACATTTCGTAAAGAGACTAAATTGGGAGCAACTCCCATTGCATTTAGTACAGGCAAATCCTTTCATGTTCTTGACATTAGTGGTATGGCTAAAGCCTTAGAAGTGACCATGTCATAGCCCTACCAACCTTTCATGCATGGGGTATGACACCACACACCTCACAGTTTTCATGAAGAGGCAAAATTAGCTCGCTAGACAACTTATAGTAATCACCCCAAAGTGACACCAGCCCTGTGTACCCTTTCCAGCTCACCTACATTAATAGAGGCTGTTGCCGATATAGCTGCCATTGAAAGGTTTGTTATCCTTCTGCATGATCACTGAAGACAAGAAACAAGTGTGAATAAGGCTAGGCGTATTATATTTGCACAGAAAAGCAGGCTTGAAATACTTTCCTTACAATACTTGATGACCTTCAACAATGTGCTCAGAGCATCCTTCCAGGCAGGACTTATTTGGGGTCAGGCCCTTCAAAAATAACTTTGGGTATCAGAGGAAAAGATCTTTGGTTAGACCAGAGATAGACAGTTTTCACTGTGGCAACCCCATGGATCACTCCACCGGCAGCGGGTGCAGGGTCACGGGGTTTGATCAAGCACGAGTATAAAAGTGGATGTGCTTTGCTACACACATGCGCAAAGGCTTATTTGATTTTATAAATATACTTTTTAAAACAATTACACAGTCACAGTAATTTGTTTTTCATTTTGTGGATTGATTATAAATAAAATTCCTTTTTATGTTAGTAACAATAAGAACGTCCTGTTATAGTTGAACTTAAGTTTTCATTATAAACCTGCTTCTGCCATTTCAGTTTGTAACACAGTATGATAACAGAGCTATTGTTTGAAATGCCGATGTTTTTCAAAGATATCAGGAATACAAAATATCAGTTTCAACTCTGCAAAAAATATTGCTTTTGCTTGGTTATAGGGAATTGAACGTATCCAAAAGGAAGCTAAATCAATTGGTTTGTTAAGCTGTTAAGAGGGAAAAACATATTTTAGCAGACATTTTCCTATATGGTGTCTTGTGGGGCTTGAGGCCGTGCCTACAATGCTTTAAATATATTCCAGGTATAAATGACACCAATTAAATATAGGAGTTCACTTTAGTTTCACATCGTGGAATAACACTTAGGGCCATATTTATACTTTTTGACGCAAAACTGCGACGGCGCAGTTTTGCGCCAAAAATATTACCGCCGGCTAACGCCATTTTGGTGCGCCGTGCGGGCGTAAAATTTATACTTTGACGCACGACGGCGCAAATCACAGGTGGGAGTCATTTTTTTTACGCACACCGCAGCGTCACGTCGTAAAGCAAAACGACGTTAACGTGGCGGAAATGACTGTGGGTCGATTTACGACCCCGCAAACCAGATACGCGCCGTTTTTTGACGCAATAGCGTAAAAAAAACCCGTGAACACTGCCATTTCACCATAGCAGAGCCAAAATGGATCCCAGATGCCACTACAGACCCCAGGAAGATGACAACAGACCAGGAACCAACCAGGAGGACCCACACAAGAACCAGGACACTTATAAGAAGAAAAGAAAGTGTTGCTTCAGTGCAGAGGAGCAGGAAATTCTGGTTAAAGAGGTGACGGAACACCAGCACCAACTGTTTGTCACCTCAAAGTTGCCAATCAGTAGGAGAGAGGCTATATGGCAACAAATTGTTGACAAGATTAACAGTGTGGCAGAAGTACGCAGAACAGTCATCGAGTGCAGGAAACGCTGGCATGACTGCAAGCGCAGGACCAAGGAAAAGATGGCCAGGAACAGGAAGGCAGCCCTGCAGATTGGAGGTGGGAGTCCAGCACACTAGGAGGCCCTGGACCACATGGAGGAGATGGTCGCAGCCGTCATCCCTGAGGATATCGTCACAGGGATTCAAGGACAGGACAGCGCAGACTACCACGAGACAACGCACATGCAGAGTAAGTCGCATGGGGAATTATAATGCACTAATGTCAACTTTAAGCAGGGGGGCGGATACCAACCACAAAATGCATGGAAGTCATCATATACATGGAGTGGCATGGGTAAAGGGGCACGGCATGGGGGCATGGCCTGCACAGACAGAAGCTGGGACACACCATTACACTACACCAACAACAGTCCCATGGGGGCATGATGTCATGCCAACGATGGAGCAAAGGGAAATCCACGCCAGAAGGGAAGGCCACAACGTCAAACTGACATCCTGGCACACGTCAGCCACCATACCCCCCACATTAACTAGGGCCCTCTTAACAACCTCTAGCCATACCGACAACTGGAATGTAACTGTGACAACAGTTGCCACTACCACTTCCGCTCTGTGTGCAGCTCAAGTAGCCAATGGCAGTAACCTCCCCATGGATCATACACACCTAAATTAGGGGGTTGGGGATGACAACTTCAACAATCCCCTGAAAAAAGGCAAAGGCCCCAGTACTGTCAAATTTCAATGCCCATAGTTGTTGCAAACATCAGCCAATTTCAACAACAATAGGAGCTACAAAGCACTAAGGACATACCCATGCTGCATATGTAAGGGTCCATCCTGTGCCTGGGTCACAATGTAACATCTCAAATGTCATACTGCTCAGACAACAGCATTGAGGGGGGGGGGCACATGTAACTGGTCACTGACATACATCTGCACAGTCAGAGGAGGAAATAGGACACTGATACGACAATCAGGGCAATCCAATGTACCACACATTCCCCAACATCAGCAGTACACATTACCAATGCCAACATCCATATTGTGTCATAACATTGCTATGCATAGGATATGCTACATGTCAAATACATTTAAGTGGATGTGAAAGATCAGAGATTGGGGCAGGTCCATATTGTTAAGTGTGCTGCAATTGCCATCAGAACACCCACAGCCAGTGAAAGGTCTCACCATGAGAATGGATGTAGACAGAGGGTTGAGTAGGACAAGAAGGTGGCAATTCACTATTTGGCCAAATCCAACACCTAGAAGAGATGATGCCGACAAGTCTAATAACTTAATAACATACATGTGACATGCAGGTGGGCCATAGGCCTGGGGGAATGCCCATCTGAAGGACTGGCGCAATGGACACGAAACAAGATCACAATGTGAATTCATCACAAGGCAGGCATGTCACATCACTCATGCCACAACACAGACACACTAATTGTACCCTGTTTCATTGCAGAGGAAGATGGATCTCCTGCGGATATGCCTGTCCCAGATTACCCTGATGACATGGATGACGAGCTGATAAAAATTCCCCAGGAGACTATCCAAAAGGTCCTTGAAACCCTCCAGACCCCACCTTCAGTCCCAAGGAGGAGTACAGAACAAGCAGCCATTGCAGAGGATCCACCCACCACCCCAATTGTCAGACCTGCCAGCTCCAATACAGCTGAGGACTCAGACGACACAGGCACCAGCTTTGAGAGAACTGTAGTTGGGGTACAACGGGAGCTGGCCAAGGAGGTGCGGGTGGGGATGCAAACTATGGCAGTCAGCCTAGAGGGAGTGCGTTCATGCATGATGTCATCTGCAGATCAGGCAGCAGCTATGCAAGCCCTAACATCTATCTTGCAGGAACAGCAAAAAACCCAGAAGGAAATCAGCACAGCTGTAATACAGTTGACGCAACACCTACAACAGCAATCCTGTCAACGCGTGCACGAATGCAACATTGAACCCCTCAGGGCCGACCTGGCTGCCTACCATCGTGATGTGGCTGCTATCCTCAAGAATCAGCAGATCCTCCTTGCTGCAGTATTGCCCTTGAGACCTTCACAGGTAGCAGCGACCGGGATGTCTGACTCCACGTCTTCTAACACTGAGGTGTGTGTTGCCCCTTCACTACCACCACCACCAAGAACAGAGGAGGCAACACACACATCAGAAGAAGAAGACATGGAACAGATTACCTTCAAACAGAAAAGTACCCGGAAGCACTAGTCCCTGCCACATGGCCAACTATTACCAAGGTCATGCGCTTTGTAAGATGCCAGTCTTGCAACAACTCTACTTAATGACTGTTCTGCTTACCACTGTATATCTTGTCAGCCTGCCCAGTGATTGTCTCTTTCCTACTCATTGGCAAATCCTGGCCCTCTGCACTGTCTGAAACACAACCCCAGCATGTCAAAAGCATTTCCGTAACCCCTTGTGTAGGATCATAATGTAAGATGTCACTCTAATGGACTCACAATCATGGACAATGTACAGATAGCACTACAGCACTTTTCAATAAATAGCACTTACACAACAAATCTGTCTCTGGGTAATGTGACATATCAGCTGTGCAGTAGATAACTGAATTGTGCCTACTGTCTGCTATTGGCCTTCAAAGGAGAAATGTACATGATATATGTCATTTACAGTGTGTGTGTATGTGACCATTGTATGTTACGCATCACATTAGCTCTGGGATTTTCAATGTCCTAATCAGTATATCAGCAATGCTCCATGAGGCAACACTCTTATTCTGATAGTTAGAGATGAAGGTGTGCAAAAATGATTAGCCAGACCATGATATGATGATTATTATAGGTGTTTATTTAAATTAGTCCATTAAAGTGGTGATGGTGATTATATTTAAAAGAAATTGTTCACGATACGTTGCTGTCTGCGTATACCAGCGGCCGTGTTCTGTAGTTACCCCTCATGTTGCAGGCCAGCATCCTCCTCTTCCTCCTCTTCAGGCATGTGTGGCTTTGGTTCCAGGAGGGGAATGTTCCTTTTGATGCAAATGTTGTGCAATATTGCACATGTTAGGATGATCTTACAGACCATCTCCGGGGAATATAGGAGGCTACCACCAGTGATGTCGAGGCACCGGAACCTTGACTTGAGGATACCGAAGGTCCTCTCGACTATGGTGCATGTCCTCCTATGTGCGTCGTTGTAGGCAAGCTCTGCTGCAGTACTCGGGTTGCCAATAGGTGTCATTATCCATGGCTGGATGCCATACTCCTGATCAGCTGCAAGAGAAAATGAATGGGATCATGTTGATGTAGCTAGCCCCATTGAAATGACCTTTCATGGCAGTAGTTGTCTTGTGTTGTCTGTGACTCTTTTGTGTTATTATGTCGCATCCTAGGCTTGTAGGATGTACCATCTGCATCGTGTTGTTTCCTTGGCTGAACAAGTGTTTGGCTGCTACCCGGTTGTAGGCAGTATGTTTTGGGATTTGCAGTACAGTGTGCCCTCCCTAGCATTGTGACTTGTGATACAGGTGTCCGTGTGTCTTCACTGGGGGTGAGATGATAGTTCCATACACAGAATCATTTTGACAGTGTTGTTAACACATTCACATCTATGTACCCTGGACATCCCATACCTTTAGACTTATGCAATGGATTAATGTAAACGTCATTGGGACACTTACAATTTGCAAGGTGACATTTAAGCAACCCACTCCACACGTTGTGATCTTTGACGTCTTAACATTAGACTGTACACTAATTTCCGATGTGTGACAGGTTCAATGGTGACTTAAGAAACATGGCTAGCGATGTCACGACCTCAGTTTGTTCCTGTCGACATGTTGCTGTTGTGGTGTATGTGTTGTGTGTCCTAGAGGGTTGCTGTGCAGTGTGCATATAAGTAGGTTTTTGTACTTACCAACAAGTAGTCCATTGCCATACTGTCCATCCTGGAAGTGTTCATTGATGGGGCAGTGACGGAAGATAAAGGAGTCATGGACACTCCCAGGATAGCCACGATGTTGGTGATCAATCCTTGGTGATCGTCTATGGCCTGCACATTGATGGAATGTGTGTGCATCCTGTTGCGGTAGAGGTGTTCAGTTGCAGCAGGTGGCAGAAGGCGTACCAAGGATGTGTGGGAAGCCACTAATGAGGTAGAACCCCTGTTTTGTTTCCTGCTGCTTCTGCAGTGTGTTAGGGAAGCAGATGTGGCGGGTGTAAGTCCTATGATGGCATCCAGTACTTTGGGCAAAAAGGCAGAGAATGATGGTTGTGATATTCCGGCAACCAGGGCACCAGTTGTTTGAAAAGAGCCACTTGCCAGCATGTGAAGTACGGCAAGCAGCTTGGTTTCTGTTGGGATGGTGCGGGGTGTCAGCAAAGTGGGTGCCAACTGCGGTTCAATGTTTTGCAGCAGCTGCTGAATGGCCTGCCAGTTCAACCTGTACCTCTGGATGTTGTTGTGTTCCCTGAGGCCATGAAGAGTTGTTCTGGGGCGGAATATCCTCTCCTGCCTTCTGCGCTGCCTTTGGGGTCCCTGCTGGTGTTGTTGTAGCTGCTGTTGTAGCTGCTGGGCTCTGCGTCTGCGTGCACGCTGGATAAGAATCACCTCCATGTCTCCCTTTTGCTGCTCTGCTGCTCTGCTGTTGCTTCTGTGTGTTCTGATTAAATACAGGTGTGTTTGGCCCATTTTAACGCCTGCCCTGACCCAGGCGTTAAATTGTGACGCAAATCGGGCTGTGAGTCATTTTCTGGCTTCGCCTCCCGGCCGTGCGTCATTTTTGCCCGAAAGCATAAATAAGACGCACGGCCGTTTAAGTCATTTTTTGGACGGGAACGCCTACCTTGCATATCATTAACGCAAGGCAGGTTGCCGCATCTAAAAAATGACGCACGTGGCGGAATTTTGTCGTCTGCGGCTCGGGCGTCAAAGTTTAAATACGGGGCAACGTTTGCGCTGAATGTGCGTCAAAAAGTTTGACGCACATTCGGTGCAGACGGAGTATAAACATACTCGAGTACTCCTTTTGACAGGATAAAATCTACATATATTTGTTCTCCCTCGTAAAGATTCTGCACATTGTGCATTGCAATACTACTCTATCTGAAGAGACCATGGGGCAGATTTAAGAAAAGTGGGGCTGCACCCAGTGCAGCGCCAATTACCTTGCACCCCTTCGTGCCCCCCTATTGCCACCATGTGTGCACTGTATTTAAAATACGGCGCACCATAGCACAGAGTTGGGGGCAATCGCGTCAACATTTTTGAGACTATTGATGTAATGTTTTAGATTTCTTTGCACTATTTTCTCAGCACCCCTACCGGTGGAAGACCCCCTTTGCATACATTATGCATGGCGAAAGCATAATGTGGTGCAAAGGGTTACAAAGTGGCGCAATTCATCCATTGAGTCACTTTGTAAATATGGCGTGGTGATTTTTGAATCGTAATGCCTCATTAGCATAAAAAATGAAGCTAATGTGAAGCTAAAGCTTCTTCAGTTTGGGCCCATGTGCTCTCTTTTATGAATGCAGAAGACGACTACCATATGTCCAGTAATTTTGAGTCCACTCTGCAAAAATATTCGACAACCTGATTCTGTGATTCAGGATTTGAAGTTGCATTCTACCTATTCACATTTACAAGCAAGGCACTCTGGCACTCATTACGACCCTGTCGGTGGGTGATAAAGAGGCGGTAATACCACCAACAGGCTGGCAGTAACTACTGCCAAATTATGAACATGGCGGAAAGATCTCTGAAAGACAGCCAATGTACCACACCGACCGCCAGGGAGGAAACAACAGCCACCACGGCGGTAGCCGCCTACAGCCAGGCAGACGTCAGTGTTCCGCCCACCATATTATGACTACACAATCCGCCACCTTTTCCGGGGCAGTACCAACATCATCAAAAGCCTGGCGGAAACAGATCTCAGAAGGGAAAGGACTCACCATTAGAGACACAGGGAACAACCACGCCACCATGGAACCTGAACTGCATGTCTTCCCCATGATCTTCTACGTTCTGCTCCACCACGAACACCAACGCCAGAAAAGACGACGACGGTGAGTACAGCTGCCTAGCACACAAGGGGGGGGAGGGAAAAGAGAGTGACACACGCACCATACACACAACCAGATGTATTATAAAAATAATTTTACCCCGTCACTCGGCTGAATAATGCAAGGAAAAAATGATTTTGCAAAAGTGAATGTAATGAGATCAACACAGTATGAAAAATAAGTTAGGCAATATAATAGATATATACATACAGTATGTACAGAAAAAGGGACACAGCCCAGTCCACAATGTTCGTAGGCCACATGGCCATAGGCCAAAATCCAAGGCCACACATGTCACCTGCCTCAACACGGAGAGAACACTGCCGGGGGATCAGTTGGTAAATAGGCAGGCACCTCAGGGGGATGGGGGGGCACTTCATTCAGGAGATGTAACAAGACCACTGGTTCTGGAGGGGGGCAACATGCCCTATGCTTTATCCTGGGGAGTGTAAGGCCACAGTCTCTCAAGTGGGTGTCTCCTACACTGGTTCTGGAGGGGGCAACGTGCACTGTGCTTGATCCTGCGGAGTGATGGGAAAGTGGGTGTCTTACCCACTGGTTCTGGAGGGGGCAGCGTGCCCTGTGCTTGATCCTGGGGAGTGATGGGCAAGTGGGTGTCTCACCCACTGGTTCTGGAGGGGGCAAGCTTGGTCCTGGGGAGTGATGGGCAACAGTCTCTCAGGTGGGTGTCCAACCCACTGGTTCTGGAGGGGGTAACGTGCCTTGTGCTTGTGTCAGGAATAAGACCACTTGTCATCCCCTCTTGTTCCAAAGGTGGCCATCAGTGTCGTCTGCCCTGTGGCAAAGCTCATAGAGCTGCAGGTTCAGGACATTGGTGGACAAGATGCACTTATCAGTGCTATTCCATGAAGGGCTACAATTCCCATGTTTTTAGAGGCAGGAGCCATCTTGGGGTGTGGCAGGCCTATAAAGCCCAGCCACACCCAAGCACGTTGCTCACTATTTTGAAGATTTCGATGCAGTCAGACCTCGTGGGGGTTCCTCTGAAGAAGAGCAGCTTTCCTGCATGGCAGATGGACGGCAAATCGGAGTATCCTTGTTTCCATGGTGAATTCAGATATGAGTAGGTCGTACTCGTAGCGGTAAGGTCTTGATGAGCCAAATCTTGAAGGGAGTTGTTATTTCCAAAAGGTAACGCGTCCCTTAGCACAACGAGCAAAGCGTTTTCAATTTTCAGTGTAAAGCAGCCTTGGTGCGATGATTAAAGCGTTTTAGAGCACAGAAGTAAAGCGCCCCTTAGTACAACGAGCAAAGCGCTTCAGGACACACATCAGTAAGCGCCTTTGGCACGGTAATTAAAGCGCTTCAGTTCATAGGAGTAAAGCGCCTTTGGGGCGGCAATCAAAGCGCTTCAGTCCACATGTGGAAAGCGCCCTCGGCACGGTAGTTAAAACGCTTCAGTCCGCATGAGTAAAATACCCTTGGCACAGCAATCAAAGCGCTTCAGTCCGCATGAGTAAAGCACCCTTGGCACAGCAATTAAAACGCTTCAGTCCACATGATGAAAGCGCCCTTCGCACAGTAATTAAAGTGCTTCAGTCCACATGAGTAAAGCGCCCTTGGCACAACAAAGTGCTTCAGTTCACATGAGTAAAGCGCCCTTGGCACAGCAATCAAAGCGCTTCAGTCCACATGAGTAAAGAGTCCTTGGTACGGCAATCAAAGCGCTTCAGTCCACAGGAGTAAAGCACCCTTGGCGCGGCAATCAAAGTGCTTCAGTCCACATGAGGAAAACACCCTTGGCACCACAATCAAAGCGCTTCAGTCCACATGCATAAAAAGCCCTTGGCACAACAATCAAAGTGATTCAGGGACATGAGTAAGGCGCCCCTTGGCATAACAAGCGTAGCGCTTCAGATGAAACAAATGAAAGCACTATCTGGCATAAGGAACAAAGCATTTCAAGTTCAATGAGTAAAACTTTCTGGCCATATAGTTGTGAATGTGAAAGCATTTTGGAGATAAGCAAATTATAGTTGTCGTTTTTTTTAAAAGCATAATACATGAAAAAGCACATTTAATTATTTGAGATTTTCTAGGCCATGATCAAAGGTTTATGTTATGAATGCATAGATGTTACAGGATTGATATTCAGAGTATGATCATAGTCCAAAGCTCTTGCTATCTCTTGGTTCTGAGGTTGTAGTTTGTTCTTGTTCCATGATGCAAAGAAGGGGCTTTGCCCTCACTTCAAAAGGGGTCTCAATCTGATATCACGGAGACGCCTTTAGTCAAGAGTCTATTGATGAGTTATACTGCTATGAATGAGTAAGTTCATATTTGTTCTAACCTTTTCTTTTCAGATCTCTCTCCCTGCTGTTCCCTACCCTAATTCCCTTCCCCCCGACTGGCTTCATCATAACTCTGTGCTATAATAGCTTTCTGAGTTGGTGACGCCTGGAGGTGGGCCTTTTGTTCAGAGACGTGCAGATCCCGAGGAAAGGACACAGTGACAGCTTGATCCTGGGGAGTGATGGGCAAGTGGGTGTCATACCCACTGATTCTGGAGGGGGCAACAAGCCCTGTTCTTGGTCCTGGGGAGTGATGGGCCACAGTCTCTCAGATGGGTGTCTTACCCACTGGTTCTGGAGGGGGCTATGTATCCTGTGTTTGATCCTGGGGAGTGATAGGCCACAGTCTCTCAGGTGGGTGTCTTACCCACTGGTTCTGGAGGGGGCAACTTGCCCTGTGTTTGAACCTGGGCAGTGATGGAGCACAGTCTCTCAGGTGGGTGTCTTACCCACTGGTTTTGGAGGGGCAACAAACCCTGTGCTTGATCCTGGGAGTGATGGGCAAGTGGGTGTCTTACCCACTGGTTCTGGAGGGGACAAGAAGCCCTGTACTTGATCCTGGGGAGTGATGGGCCACAGTCTCTCAGGTGGGTGTCATACCCACTGGCTTTAGAGGGGGCAGGCCACACAGCAGCCCATGGAGGCAGGATTACATACTGTCCGCCGGCGGTGACGGCTGCACAGTGGTGTTGGTGCTACTGGTGGGGAAAGGCTCCTGCCCATCCCCTGCAAACTCAGGCGGTTGCACAGTGGTGGTGGTGATGATGGTGGGGGGAGGCTCCTACCCATCCCCTGCAACCTTGGATGGCTGCACAACCTTGGTTGGTGGTGAGGACTCTGTCACAGTTCCTGCCGAGGCCCCTTGGTTTTCCTGCCTGCTGGTGAAGGCTTCTTGGTCTTCCTGGCAGCTTGGGAAGGCTCCTTTCCCTTCTTGCCTGCTGGTGCAGGCTCCTTGGTCTTCCTGTCAGCAGGGGCAGGCTCCTTTCCCTTCTTGCCTGCTGGTGCAGGCTCCTTGGTTTTCCTGGCAGCTGGGGCAGGCTCCTTTCCCTTGAGGCTGCCTGGTGCATGCTCCTTCACCTTCAGGACATATGGCCTGGATCCCTTTCCACCACGAGTGGGTGTGGTGGCAAATGGGCCCATGGACTGTGTGGCTGAGGTGCTTGGCTAGGTTCTTCCTACCCTGGCTGTACGTGCTGGCCAGGGGGAGAGGTAGGGAAGAGGTCAATGGTGGATAGGAAATGTTTTTTAGGGACATTGGGGCGGGAAGAGGTGAAGGAATGGGAGTGGAGGATGAGGGAGTGGTTGTTGGAGGTGTCTGTCTGCTGCTTTTGGGTGCAGGTGCATGGGCTGTTGTGAGGTGAATGGCTGTTGGGTGTCTGAGTGCTTGCGTTTGTGTACTTTAGGAGGGGGGACAGGCACAGTGGGAGAGGACACAGGGGATGTGTGCATGGCTGTTGTGGACGTGTCTGCCAGTGAGGTATGTGTTCTGCTTGGTGTGGTAATGCTGGTAGTTGATAATGATGTAGTGCATGCAGGTGTGAGTATGTACGGAACTGGGTAGGAGGTGGAGGAGGAGAAGGAAGGGGACACAGTGGATGTTGGTGTGTCTGCAACTGGATGGCGTTTGTGTGAGTGCCTGTGGGATGATGTGTGATGCTTGTGTTTGCCTGTGACACTCTTGGGTGTTGTCTTGTGTACATGCTCGTCTGCCTGTGTGCTTGGGATGGGTTGGGGTTGAGGAGAATGGGACTGGGCAGTGGAAGTTGGAGGGGGGTGGGTAGAAACAGGGGCAATGGCTGCCATCAGAGAGGAGGCCAGAGCCTGAATCGATCTCTGTTGGGCGGCCAAGCCAGTGTGAATGCCCCCCAGGAATGCATTAGATTGTTGCATCTGGGCTGCCAGCCCCTTGATGGCATTCACAATGGTTGACTGCCCTACAGAGATGGATCTCAGGAGGTCAATAGCCTCCTTCCTCAGGGCAGCAGGGCTAACTGGGGCAGGGCCTGAGGTGCCTGGGGCGAAGGAGATGCCCACCCGCGGGCATGGGCAACTCGATGAGGGGCTGCTGGGAGGGCGGTTCTGGTACTACAGGGGGTGGCAGTGGTATCTGTAGCTGGGGAGGTCACAGAAGTGTCCGACACCACCAGGGAGCTTCCATCAGAGGAGGTATCTGTGTCAGAGCTGTCCCCGCCAGTCTCCGCTGTGGTGCTCCCTTCGCCCTCCATCCCACTGGTGTCCTCAGTGTCAGTGGACTCTGCCTCCTGGGTCCCATGGATGCAGCTCCCTCCGTCACCGATGCCTCTGCTCCTTCGCCAGATGATGCTAATGCACAGGATGACGAAACAAAAAGGGGGGGAGACAAAGGATACACTTGGTCAATGGCTGCACCAACACCACCGTTGGCATACACAGCACACTCACACACAGGAACAGGCCTACCCAATATGCCATAGCACTACCAGAGAAATAGTTAGCGGCATGCAGCCCACCTGGGACCCAAGCAGCCCTGAGCAGTAGTGGATGCCTATGAGCTAGGTAGCAAGAATTTCCCTCCTGAACCCTAGCCACCAGGGGACCTATGCTGCAATGTCAGGCCTGGCCTAGGGGCACCCACTGACCTACATCCCCCACCCGGATACCACCCTACCATGCTTAAGTTGTAATGATGGGCACTGTACTCACCCCCTTGTGGCTGCTGTGATGCCCTCAAGCACCCATCCAGCTCTGGATAGGCCACCGCCAGTATGCGGGCCATCAGGGGGGTCAGGGTACGACGGGCACCCCTTCCTCGTTGGGAGCCCATCCCCAGTTGGGCCTCCGCCATCTTCCGTGCCCAGCGTCTCAGGTCCTCCCACCGTTTGCGACAGTGGGTGCTCCGCCTGCCATAGACTACCAGGGTTCGCACCTCCTTGGCGATGGCACGCCATATACCCTTCTTTTGATGGGCGCTGACCTTCAGAGGCAATACATACAGGAAAATATAATTAGACAAACAGTCCTGCCTGTAACACATATGGCCCACCATACCCCTTTCCATCACCATTTACACACACATGGCCCAGCACACAACCTGTACACCGCCAAGAGGACATTGCCCCACCCCCCTTACACAAGGCCTTCATACACAACTTCATGCATTCATGCCACATGCATCGTGCCCACAGTGTACTCACCTGTTGGTCTGGAGGCCCATACAGCAGTCCGTACTGGGGTAGGACCCCATCCACTAGTCTTTCCAACTCCTCTGATGTGAAGGCTGGGGCCCTTTCCCCTGCCACACGGGCCATAATAGGTTCCAGACATAGGTCACAGTAGCACATGCAGTGTAGGTCCTCTCCTGTGGAAGGTCAGGCAGCAAGTGAGGGATCAGGTAGAAAATGGCAGTCACATCCACGACAGTGCATACCGTCACCGCCGGCGTAGATCACCATTGGCCACTGTAACCCATAGGGCCCAATTATAACCAATGAGGAGTAGTATGGCGGTTCCCGATCGCCTCCCGCAACAGCACAGAACGTCAACGGAATTACCTCACTTCCACCTGTCCCTCCACACAGGACAGGCAGCCGCCATTTCGGGGGGGGAGGCCCTTGAAAATTGCTGCATCACTGGTGATATTAGGACATACTGGACATATCACACTGACCCATTACAAGTTAACAGTATGCAAAGTTCTGTTGTAGCTCCATTGTTCAGTTTGTGACCGGCTCCTCACTCTTTTGTCCCTTAGATTCCTACAGCTGCAGATGAATAAGAGATGGAGACATACCCCCATGTATAGACCCTTGGTGGACTTGGCAACACTGGAGGAGAGGCACATTATCCTCACCTATAGACTGGACGTGCCACAATCACAGAGCTGTGTGCCCAATTGGAGCCTGACCTGATATCTGGTGTCCGTCACCCCACTGGGATCCCCCTTTTTTGTGCAAGTGCTATGGGTTCTCCATTTCCTGGCAACTGGTTCTTTCCAAGTGACTGTGGGCTTGGCAGCAGGAATGTCACAGCCAATGTTCTCAATTCTGCTGACAAGAGTGGTGTCTGCCCTGATTAAACACATGTGCAGCTACATTGTTTTCCCCCAGGTTGAAGATTTGGCCCTAGTGAAGGCCGGGTTCTATGCAATTGGACATATCCCCAACATAATTGGGGCGATTGATGGAACACATATAGCATGTGTACCCCCACCAGAATGAACAGGTGTTCAGAAATCGTAAGAGTTTCCACTCTATGAATGTACAGATGGTGTGCCTTGTGGACCAGTACATCTTCCACATCAATGCTAAGTATCCAGGGTCGGTGCATGATGCCTTTGTCCTGAGGAATAGCAGCATCCCAAATGTGATGGCCCAACTACAGAGGCAGGGGGTGTGGCTAAAAGGTGAGCCCTGGTTCCCACCCAGTAGATGTTGGTGTATGGGTATGGTGTGGGCCATATTGGATAGTGTGTGGCTAAATGTTGTCCCTCTATCATGGCTGCTGATCCCTGTGAGGAATGACAGGAGAAGGGCAGAAGAACGTTATAATGAGGCCCATGGCTGAATCAGAAGGATAACTGAAAGGACCTTTGCCCTCCTGAAGGTCAGGTGTGGGTGCCTCCATCTGACAGGTGGATCCCTGTGTTGCTCACCCAAGAAGGTCTGCCAGATAGTGGTGGCATGCTGCATGTTGCATAACCTGGCCCTCAGACGCCATGTCCCATTCCTGCAGGAGGGGAAGGCTGGAGATGCCCGTGTGTCAGCAGTGGACACTGTGGACAGTGAGGATGAGGAGGCAGATGATGAGGATGAGGACAACAGAACATCTGTCATCAGACAATACTTCCAATGACACAGGAAGGACAGTGTTACTTCACATTTCAATGACATTTGTTTGATTGTCTGTGTCACTGGTGCTGATATTTCCCACTTCTATGCCCACTTACTGTTCCCTCTGGCAATTCATTTTGCAGATGTTGGTGACCTCACATATACTCTTGGTGTGATCCCTGCAGCCAGCTGCAGGTCATGAATCCATGCTCATTTTCTGTACAGTTGAATTACAATTTTGTACCTATTTCAATGAATACATAATTGATATACATGACATACTCCAAATCGATTTTTTTCAAAGGGTGTTTATTGAAGTGCTAAGAAAAAGAGGGGCAAGTGCAATGGGATGGGGTGATGATGGAGGAAAGTCCAGGGTATTGTGCATTGTCCAAGGGGTCACAGGAAGGGGAGCAATGGCAGTTCAAGGTGGACAGGGTGACTGAGTGGGACACAATGGTGACAATCAGGAGATTCTCATTTCCTGGCAATGGTCTTGGCAAGTGTCTCTGGCTACAGTCTGATTTGCAGGGAACCTTTGCGGGGTGGTTCGCCTTCTGCAGGGGGAGGGGTGCTGGTGTCCTGTGAGTCCTGTGGTGGGGCCTCCTGGCTACTAGCGGCAACGGAGGTGGAAGGCTGTTCAGATGTTTGGATAGTGGCAGGGGCCCGCTGGTGTGAGACTGAATCCCTCATAATGTTGGCCATGTCTGCCAGCACCCCTGCAATGGAGACCAGGGTGTTGTTGATGGCCTGCAAGTCCTCCCTGATCCCCCTCCTGCAGGGGCCAGTTCTCCTGTACATTGTCCAGGATCTGGCCCATCGTGCCCTGGGAAGGTTGATAGGCTCCCAGGATCTCTGCAATTGCCTCCTGGAGAGTTGGTTCCTTGGGCCTGTCCTTCCCCTGGCGCATAGCACTCTTCCCAGTTTCCCTGTTGGCCTGTGCCTCTGTCCCCTGAACTGTGTGCCCACTGCCACTGACCCCAGGTCCCTGATTGTCTTGGGTGTGAGGTGTGGCCTGGGGTCCCTGTAAAGGTGGACACACTGCTGATTGACGTGTCCTGGGGACAGAGGTGTGGGTATGCTGGGTGGGTGCTGTGGTGGTGTTTCCTGATGGGGAGGTTCTGTGGTGGTGTGTGACTGGGCCTGGGTAACCGGCTGTCCAGAGGTCCCTGATGGGCCAGGTAGGTCATCCAGATCCTGAAAACCAGAGTTGCTGTCATCACTGTGGGCCTCTCCTGGGCTGGGACTGGATAGTGATGGCACCTCCTCTCCGCTGACATTGCCTGGGGTACCTGTGGGGATGTAAATGATGTGTTATGGTTTCTGTGTCTGACATATTGTGCATCCGTGGCCTAGCCTCTTTGGTTGTATTTGCCCTGGCAGCTTTCACTTGTGTACGTTGGAGTATGGTGGGATAGCTAATTCTCTATTGTGTGCATGCCTTAGTGATGAGTGTCCATGCATTGGTAGAGCATGCAGGGCTTGGCATTGGGATGTGTGAGATGTGATTGTGGGGTGTGGGAAGTGGTGGAGTGATGGGTGTGAGGGTGCGGGTGGGGGTATGTTATGGCATGCAGGTAGGAGGGTAGTATTAATAGAGAGTTGACTTACCAGAGTCCAGTGCTCCTCCTACTCCAGCAAGGCCCTCAGGATGCAGGATTGCCAAGACTTGCTCCTCCCATGCTGTTAGTTGTGGGGGAGGAGGTGGCGGTCCACCGCCAGTCCTCTGTACAGCAAGCTGGTGTCTTGCTGTAATGGAACGTACCTTACCCCGTAGGTCGTTCCACTTCTTCCTGATGTCATCCCTAGTTCTTAGGTGCTGTCCCACGGCGTTGACCCTGTCCATGATTCTCCGTCATAGCTCCATCTTCCTAGCTATCGATATCTGCTGCACCTGTGCTCCAAATAACTGTGGTTCTACCCTGATAATTTCCTCCACCATGACCCTTAGCTCCTCCTCTGTGAAACGGGGGTGTCTTTGTGGGGCCATTGGTGTTGTGTGAGTTGTGTAGGTGAGGGTGTGTTGGGTAATGTGTTGGGGTGTGTGATGTGGGGTGCGTGACTGGTGTATAGGTGTGAATAGTGTGTGGCTCTAGTTGTGTCTGTGGTCTTGCTGTCTCTCTGTTGACAATGCTTTGTAGTCGTAAAGGGTTGTGGGTAATGTGGGTGTGTGTTTTATAGTGGTGTGGGTGTGGTATGGGTATGGGTGTCAAGTGTGTGTTGTTTGAATTGTCCAATGTGGTGTTGTTTTGTTTATGTGTGTCCATTCTGGGTGCGGGGTATGGGCCGCCAATGGTTTACCGCCGTTGAATGTCCCCCGTAGTGATTCGTGTGTCATAATGCAAAGGGCGTTGTTCTGTTCGCGTAACAGTGTGGGTTTTGATACCGCCAGTTTATCACTGACCTTTGGTGTGGTGGATTTGTGAATGTGGCTGAATACTGACGGATTGGTGTGTGTGTGTCATAATATGGTGAACGGATATCCGCCGCTAAGACTGTAAGTTGGCGGCAGTCAGCCTGCCAGTAAATGGGATTTACCGCCAATGTCATAATGAGGGCCTATATACTATAGCCATGTTTGCTCTCATAAATAAGGCTTCCCAATCCAGGTGTGGCTCCTCCGCTACGGCGGAGGGGCAATGCCCCCCCCACCAGCAGCAGCAAACTTCTACAATAAAATGATAATAAACTATGTTTATTAGCGTTTTATTGTAGAAGGGGTGGCGCCACGGGCTGTGACGAGTACAGAGGGGGAGTGCTCAGCACTCCACCTTGGTGTGCATGTATGTTTGTCGGCCGTCTCGGGCCGGCGATACATTAATGCACACTAAGCTCTGTCTAACCCAGCACTGCATTGCCGGGTTGGAGAGAGCAGGCAGACGCTCCCAGTCTGCCTTGGAGCATCCTGGCTGGGTGCTCCGACCAATTTGAACGCTGCTGTCATGCTGCCAGCAGCATGACAGCAGCGTTCAGATTAGCCGCAGGGCAAGCTGGCAGCCTGTGCCTGCAGCCTGCGGTGAAGGAAAGGGGAGTGGCACGGTGGTGGTGGCAGTGATTCAGGTAAGTTTTTTTAAAAAGTCTTAATTGTTCTCCCCTCCCCCGCACCACCCCACCCCTGCCACGTGTGGCGAGCTGCTCCTGTCCCAATCCTTGAAAAGGCAATCATGATTTGAAAAGTCAAGTGCAGAACATAAAGACATATTGGGATTCTTTCAGATTTGACACAAAAATGCAGTGATTCTCTGCTCATCACTCTCAGGGAGCTATGCCAATGATTTGTAATTGCTTATGTGGTTGTCTGCAGTGTGAAATGGATCCGTGAAAGACTACTTTCACATTAGAGGAATTCTCAGAATGTTAAGACATCCTTTCTTAGTAGAAGCCATTGTAATATGCTGGTGTATTCTCTACAAAGGACATTTTGTTGTTATTATTCATTTTTGACACTTACATCAAGGTTAATCTGCCATAGGTGTGGCATTGCAGCACATTCGTTAGTCCGAAGATGTCTTTTCACATGGTATTTAGGAACCATCGCTGACCGGAATCTGAGTGGGCTTGTTCAGCTGTCGTGTGAATGGCATCCATAGCTTACTGTATTGTTCTGCTCTCATGGTCATTATAAATGAACAGTAGATGTTGTTTTGGAGATCTCACATTATGAAGCTCATGCATGTGCATCTTCCAAAGACAGACCACAGACTCGAAGCAGGCACTGCTTTTTGAAGACTGTATAACAGACTTCCTCTCACTTGCACTTGGTGTCACTCCTAATCAAACCACAATGGACAACATCTAACGCTCCTGACACCAGTGCCATTCCTATCAACCACATCTAAAGTACTTCCCTTGCTTATTCATTCTCATTAACCACAATGTCTGCTGACATGATATTCCTAACAATACCGCTACCTCTGCTCACATGACCTTCCTCGTTGGTAGGATTTCTCAATTCACCCCTGAATTTTGACCCCACAATTCAACAAATGTGCCATATATTTACCACGAACATATTATTGCAGGATGACTGACACCCTGCACTACAATGAAGTTCCCAGAATCAGCAGCTAAGGCACCCTTCAGACAGCTCCCACCACAATGAGGTCTTACTCGTGGGTATGTGCAACACACATATCAAATCCACATCATCACATATGTAATGTATTTAAGTGCAACCTATTGTGTTTCCTGTCCACATATCAAGAGAATCAAAGGCCAAGCAGGACCATGACCAATGTGTAAAATATTTTGTAGCTCCAAAGTAGAACACAATTGTATGTTACCTAGGAGAATAGATGGGTTCTCCATAATCATTTCAACATATAACAGCGACGTAAATGGTGAAAGAAATCAAGTGACATATTCTTGAAGACATTGTACAGAGGCTTCTCTGCACTTTAAAGGTCAGTATAAGCAGGATTCCAGTTATGAAATTAATGGGGGCATTTAATCGCCATTTCGACCTTAGGAAGAGTTATGTTTTATTGACCTTTAGCAAAGACTGAGTGAAAGAAATGTGTTCTTTGGGTACAGATTTTCAGGCTTGGCATGATGGCCTAAAATGCCCCTTCATCCTAGACACCAAATAGATCTGGATGTGCCTTCTTACTGTGAAAGTGAGTGATGGGGTAGTCTGTGAGCCCTCTAGAGATAATGAACATTTGCTTTTTAATGTGGGGCCATATTTGATGCTGAAAGAAAGTTAATATCAAGGTCTTCCAAAGAATGTGGATACACATTTAACGTGCTGCTGAATCGTGTAGATGAGATATGAGCAGATTTAGTGCATCCTACAGTCAGTATAAGTAAACCATGTACATAGATCTGCCAAAAGAGTATTTTGTTATGCTGGTTGACACTATCTTAACAGATAATATAAAGAAATGTGCCCTTAAATAAACTAGATTGTCAGCAAATCGAAGGGTATGTACAGTTAAGTAAGCCTTTTGAAGACAACGCCTAAGTTAGAAACGATGAAGGCTTATTAACTAACTAACATTCATTACAGAAGGCAAAAGATGATTAGTCCCAAAATCTGTCAAAACGCATAGTAAATCACCTATAGAGAATTAGCAAAAGCTCAGTAAAATGCAGCAGCCTGGAAGGCAGTGGACGTACTCTGAGGTAATCATGACATCCATTGAATTGAACTTTCCTTCCTAGTTAGGGATTGGCAGACATGAAAACCACATTAAGGGGGCAGGGAATATATGAGCATGCTAAAGGTCTCTCACATTCTGAGGAAACTTGAAAGGAGGAAGGCTGTTACTGCTGAATTTGTCTTGGTTCCTTTCAATTTGCTTCTACGCTACACTGAATGTTGTGTGCAAAGAGAAGGACCATTTCAGCCTGTCTGTAGTATCCTGCATGCTCCTATTTCTGAATTGGTGTCTAGAATACTGAGAGTAAATGATGCAATAGGATCTGGGTCTGTGGCCAGTGGAAGATATGAGAGAGGGACTGTTGGAGGGAGGATGAAGCCCTGGCATGATCTACCTGCTGCTGCTGTAGCTTATGAACCCACCAAGAAATAAATGATGTCCTACTTGAATGTGTCCAGTCTATTGTATCAAGACCGTGACCTCCAACGTCAACAGCACTTTGAAGCGCTTGGTACTGTGTGCCCATCCAGCAGGGACACCAGGGTCTCCCTCTCCATGTTGACCTCATCTCACAAAGGATGTCATCATTCAAACTCTGCAATTCCCTATGGCACCAAAGTCACTAACGGAGCAGATAAGGGTTTTTCATAGTGGGACGTCCTGCAAGCACACATATTTACATGCACTGAGAGACAAGCATAGGTATCAACTGACCGGGGTGGTGGACTATGAATCCCACACTGGACACCATTTGCTGGGCAAATGAAGCAAAGACGTTGTGTGGAAAAAAGCTGGTATTTTATGGTGGGGATTGGCAGAGAAGGATAATGACAAGTGAACTTCCTCCAATATTAGAATTCTATATATCAGGGCAAGCAGATGAAATTGCATTCCTTTGTCAGAATACCTACCCCATATGACAGGAGGAAGTGAATACTATGGGCCTCATTTACAAGGCCCTTGTCGCTGAGGCGGCGCTAAAACAACCCCAAATCTACAAAGTGATGCTAGAGGCCTCTAGTGTCACTTTTCATATCTAGGCGCCAGCTACCAGCAATGATCTGCAAGGTGGACGTCCCAGGCAAAAAGCCATGCAGACTTGACACAGTAAAATTTACATCTCACTGCATCATTCTGCGCCTTCACTGCATCAGAACTTTACCGCCTGCTCAGAGCAGGTAGTAAAAGTAGCGCAGGGCTTTTGTCTATGGGGGCCTCCTTGCATTGCTGGAGTAGCGTCATTTTCTTTTATGCTAGTCCATCAATGCGTGACTTTAGCGTCACAGATTATGCCCCAGATTCAAGATTAAACTCACAGTACCCCAATCTTACAGGGCCTCACAGCACCATTTGTACCCCTCTACCAGAGCCGGCTAGAGGGCACACAGTCCCGCAAACCATAAATACTGCAACCAGCCAGTTAAGTAGATTAATTACAGAAATTGATGGGAACAAGCTCCTGTCAGTGTTTTTGTGCTCCCTGGTCTCCTGGGACAGGCCAGTGAACCCCAGCAGGAAACCTCTGTTGGTCATTTTGCGGCTACACAATAGACCTTAATTAGTTGCAATGCCACATGCTGCGTTGCAAGGAGAGGTAGCTCCAATTAATTCCATTTGACCTCAAAGGAGTGGGGCACATGGCGGTGCAGCCACAAGGTTCCCAAGTGAGCAGTTCTTCAAAGTTAGGGCCTGACTCAAGATTAGCATGAAACAGGCGCAGACTTCAGCTAAGGCTTTTAAACCAGAGAAGAACAATAGAAAGGGAGCAAAGACAGGACTTATGAGTCCACTGCTTTTCTAGGTCAGCAGTTGTGACTGATATACCACTGACATGCCAGGGAGGAGTGAGAACACTCTGATGTAACCTTGTTGTCCATTGGTGCAAGTCTCCCTTCTCAGGAGTTTGCTTGGCAACTCTGTCAGCTTTAGTAGTAGGAGAAATATTGAAGGCCTCTATGGTTTCCTGGGAAGACCTGTGAAGGATCTCAGTTATTAGGTTGTCTCTGTTCTCCTCAGACCAAAGACCTTCTCATATCACTTCTGTGTTGCTATCACACCACTTAATCTTTCCCTCTCCTGTTGCATAGTCTGCTGTGGTGCTGGGCCCATTGCTCAAAACTTTACCATTATCACAGACACTGACTATCCTTGACCTTCAACTGGTGACAGGGCTGCCTCACTGGATAGCGTTGCGTGAGGCCACTTAACCTATTGTGTCCTCCACAGTAAGTTTATTACAATGGTTATTTGACAACTCTGTACTTCTCTTGCTCCCTTATTTCCTGTCCCTCTGGGCCCAGTTCCATAATTATGCAACCTGCGCTCAAGCGGTGTTCAGACTGCGTTTCAACTGCATCAAAAGTTAAAGAAGATAAAACCCTTTACTAGAGTCATTTCAGAATGCGAATCTCTATCTGCCCTGCAAGAAAAGTAAGAAAAAACTAGGGCTTCCTTCTATTCTCTTTCTGAATATGGGCAAATATGTCAGAGGAGTCCTAACTGCGACCCACTGATATTTGAAATTGCCAAGAAGGACCAGCTTGTTTCTCACTCAGGGGCACAAAGCTGCTATTATAAGAGCCATTGTTGGCTTGGAAATCTTTTATTATAACCCAGTCCTGCGAAGCTGCACTAAGATAAAAAAAACTCATGAAATTCTAGTTGCTACAACTTTTCCATGAAACCCTGCTTAAAGGACCAGCTTCTTTTAGAGATTCCAAGAGTGGAGAGTCAGCGCCCATCCCCACCACCGAAACCAGGAGCGGACACAGGGAATGTACTCTACTTCAGCAATGAGGAAGTGAAGAAGTTTGAAATAAATATTGGGGTTGTTATTATGTTGACGAGGACTATGAGAAAATGTGGGATAAGCCTTAAATCATAAGAGCGCATGAAGGCTGGGGTTCATGGAGGTCAATGCAGAAGCCCCCCTCCCCTTCCAGCACAGGCAGCATTTATGAATATGGACATGTAGGTGGGTGGAGAGCCGGTCACCATAGAAATAACTCTCTATCTACAGAGCCAGGCTTTGCAGTGATGTACATATTTCATAACCTTCCCTTTGCCAGAAACACTATAGCTTTTTTACATATAAATAAATTGCTGTAAATAATCAGGGCCACTGGAATTATGCGGCAGAAGGCAGACAAATTATGCAGCAGCGTTGAGTAAATAATGGGGCAAGAAAAGGCATAATATGTGGCATAATGAGGCACATTTTGGAATAGTATTACTTCATTATTTGGTCATTTTAAAATTTGGTTACACTGTCTGGACCTCGGTTGCACCTTATTAATGCCAGCTTATTGCACAAATACACACAATAAGTGTAGCCAGTTCAGCTTTGCAAAGAGCCTTTCACCACTCATCGTGTCACTGCATTTTTTGTAACTTTCGAACTGTTTGAGCTAGATTTGTTAAAATCTGCAGATTACGAGACAGATGATGGATTATGTGGCAAATGCGGCAAATTTCTAATTAGATGAAAATTGCTGCACCCGCACAAACACATAATTCCAGTGACCCTGGTGATAATCAATAGTTTATCTGCATTTTAAGGAGCCAGAATAGGGATGACGCAGAGAAATATTTACTGAGGCTGCTTTTGTCTCTATTCCTGGTCTGGAGAGGGCGGGTAGGTGTTACACACCTCAGCAGCTCACTGCAAGCTGTTTGTATTGCAAGTTCTGGGGCTATAATGAGGAATAGGAGTCTGGCTCCATTGTAAAAACTCGATAAAGTACTTAAAATGACCCCCAGTTTCGGCAGTAAAAGAGCGGTGTGGGGGTGCACTTGCGCTTTAAAAATGCGTTTAAGAAACAAAGAAGGGAGGGTATGTGTCTAGAATGTGTATAGTACTTACCTTGCTTATAACTGGAAGAACTAATTAAAGTGCTGTTTCCTTTCAAAGGAAGAACGTTTTGTCACACTACGGGTGTGTGTTTGCGTGTTTTGGTGGGGAGTATGGTCTGGGCTTCAGGGTTTTAAACGAATAGAAACAGCTTTGGAAGCCGTCTTTGTAATATAATAACCTGCGCGGACAGAAACTATCAATTTCGTGTTTCAAGCAGTCTTGCTTTCCCATTTGTATTTTTGTATTTTTCTATTTTTATAGTTTCTGTTGTTCGAAGGGGAAACCCAAGCAGCCCGACTCACTTATCTAGTGGGGGTCTTCTAAACAAGTTACATTTTAAAATGTCTCAACCTTCCACCACGTAAAGAAAGCAGGAGGGGAAGGGGAGCATTTCAGATACGTAAGGGTGTTACTGTTATGCTCATTCTTGAGGTGCATGACATTTGGCTTATCAAACAAGGAATAAACACTGCCTTACAGTTAAAAACACATTTCAGCGCCAGTAATTATGTATATTTGGAGGGGTAGCGGAGACGGTGTCACAATAACTATCTGAAATCAGAATCCTAGAGGGACACAGGAATACTCTTCACACACTACCTCAGGAGATGAGTACTTTGGAAATACAGGAATGATCTGGTGCATTATTGTGAGCACAGGTATCGAATTAATTGAAAAGAAAGAAAGCTGTAGCATATGAAATGTGTCTTCGAGTGTTTGTGAATGAAGTGGTGTGTGTTTTCATCTGTAAAGTTCTGGGCCCTAGGCCCGCATGCTAATAAAAGACAACACAGAAACAGTGTGTAAGGGTACTAAAACTGGCCTCGGGCTCGAGCGCCCAGTTTCTTTTTATTGGCAGGGGTCACGTCACTCGTGACGCCTGTGTTGGATGGGTGTGGGTGTAAAACTAGCCCTCAGGGAGTGGCTGGAAAACAACTACGGGTCAGGAGACACATATTTGTCTGGCAGAACACTACATCTCTCCCAAACTTTAACAAAAACATAAAGGAGTCCAACCTGTGGGAAAAAATAAAACCAACTAGACACCACTGAGTCTCTTAGTCTCTAGTGGCAGTCGGCAGGACAAATGAGCAGGTGAGCCTGGTGGCACCTGGAAATCATTGCTCGCATCCATGCTTCCATCAAATGACTCTGGGCACAAATACAGCATAGACAGAGTCCTGATCCCTCAACAGCATGTTGATTGGATTTAAGTCCACCTATTCAATGTTGGTTGGTCCTGTCTGCTCTCACGGTGTTGGAGTTGGTGTCAACGGTTCAAACTGGAGTGCATCAGGAAATCCGGTGAAGTCGCCTGCAGAGGTTTCTCTTGGGGTGTCTTGGCTCCACGAAGGACAACACTCAAGGACTTGGATGGCACCGACGATGTTTGGACGTCTTCCTCTGAGACCCCAGTTCCTCCTTGTGCCTGTCGGTGGAGCAGCTTCCCCTTCTCTCGTGTAGGAATCCCCACATTCAGAAATTTCCTTGAGGCCCTTTCAGTGGTTATGGTGGTGCACGTGGTATGATGGTGGTGTTGCCATTAGACAACCTGCACGACAGGTGGCGATGAATTGCAGAGAGTGAGGGTGATTGGATTTTCTTTGCAGCCCCCTAGCGTGGTGTTTTTCTGTTCTCCTATGGAATGTGCGTTTTTTAGCAAGTATGCCATCATTCATCAAGGAGTCAGTGACTGTGGCCTGACGGTCGCACTGGAAGCGTGGGGCAGGTAGGCGGTTTCTGTGGCCTACTTTCAGTTATTTCATTCTTTCGGGAAACGCGGACGCGGGTAGGTCGCTCGCAGTTAGGAGCACCGTGTGACAAGTAGTCTTACTTGTGACGAACGGTCCTTGTTATCCCATGCAGCTCGTTCCTAAAATGGGGATGGGTGACAGATAGGACTAAGGGGCATATTTATACTCTGTTTGCGCTGGATTTGCGTCATTTTTTTTTACGCAAAACTAACTCCATATTTATACTTTGGCGTTAGACCCGTCTAGCGCCAAAGATCTTGGAGTTTGCGTCATTTTTTAGTGTGGACACCTTCCTTGCGTTAATGATATGCAAGATAGTCGTTCCCTTCTAAAAAATGACTCCAAGGCATGTGCGCCGTATTTATACTCCCGGGCAAAAATGACGCCCGGGAGTGGGCGGGTAAAAAAAAATGACGTCCAGCCGTTTTTGCGTCATTTCTTAACGCCTGGTCAGGGCAGGCGTTAAGGGACCTGTGGGCTCGGAAGGAGCCCAGAGGTGCCCTCCCATGCCCCCAGGGACACCCCCTGCCACCCTTGCCCACCCCAGGAGGACGCCCAAGGATGGAGGGACCCATCCCAGGGAACTTAAGGTAAGTTCAGGTAAGTATTTTTTTATTTTTTTTGTGGCATAGGGGGGCCTGATTTGTGCCCCCCTACATGCCACTATGCCCAATGACCATGCCCAGGGGACATAAGTCCCCTGGGCATGGCCATTGGGCAAGGGGGCATGACTCCTGTCTTTGCTAAGACAGGAGTCATGTCAATGGAGGGTGGGAGTAAAAAAAAATGGCGCTAATCGGGTTGAGGCAGATTTTTTGCCTCAGACCGACTTGCCCCATTCTTTGACGCCCAAGCTCCATTTTCCCCTAGGCCGGCGCTGCCTGGTGTGGGTCATTTTTTTTTATGCACACCAGTCAGCTCCGCCGGCTCACGTCATTCCATATATACGGCGCCCGCATGGCGCTTTGGAATGGCGTTAGCCGGCGTTAAATTTTTTGACGCACAACTGCGTTGGCGCAGTTGTGCGCCAAAAAGTATAAATACGGCCCTAAATGTTCCTCCAAATACTAGTGTAAGTGACTGGATACGCTTGTACTGACTATTTTTGTGTGTATTTATCCATGTGATTTTTTTGAATAGGAGATACATATAGTTAACTGGTCCTGAAGAAGCGTCACCGGACTCTTTTGGGCCATCAGCGACGCGAAACATGTTGACCTTGCTGAGGGTTGGTTTAGTAATTCTCCACCCTCTGTTCTACTTCTCTTTTATGATAGAGTGATTGAGCATTGCCTCTGTTTCACTCTTTTGATTATACCCCTCTTTTAAATCTTGGCCTCTGATTCCTGTGCTGACTAATAAATGGATTATTCTTTTCGGATTTAGAGAGTCAATCTTAACCTTTTTTGTCTGATCTCCTTTCCCCACACTCTTATGTATGGCTGTGGCATCTTCATCAATTAAGATCTCCGGCAAAGAGCCCCCCCACTTCGGGTGGTGCCCGTCAGATATTGCAGCGCCAGTCTGACGAGGAGCAATGCCGATGATGAAGCATGACACCCTCACGGGTGTGTGAGGCTTCTGCTCCTAAAGATTAGGATCCCCCTTGAGTATCCTCTCCTTCTTTAATTGGAACAGTGTATTTTCTTTATTCACGTATTCATTGGGAGGCCTTACACTGGACCATTAACTCTCCCCATCCCTCTGTTTTTTGACTACTTTCAGTTCTCTCACTGGGCTGTCGCCAGTGACATCACTCCACACCGGTGGCTTGCTTGTGTCTGTAGCTGCACTCTTCTGTAGTGGCATGAGTCGATGGTCTTTTCACCCTTGATCATTTCTCCGGCGCACCTGTGGTCATAAGGTTCTTCAGTGTGACAGGTCTGTCACATACCTTTCTCTCTTCACCTTTTACAATTCTCCTTTCCAATGTGGCATTTTTGTATGCCTTCTTTTTCTTCTGGTGTGAGGTGGTGTCAGGCTCTTTAGCTGACAGGTCTGGTCACATACTCATCTATTGTCTCCTTTTTCCATTTCTCTCATTGTGTCGTGGTGTCTGGCCACGCGTCACATGCGTTCCTTTCTTCTTTGGTTGCAATGTGGCACGAGGCCAAGTGTCGCTGGTTCTCTTCAGCTGGACCCCTCACCCGTCCTGTCCCGACTGGGCATCTTCTCCCATCATGGACCTCTCACAGGTCCTGTCCAGTTCATAGGACTGTGTGTCTTCCCAGTCATGGACCACTCACATCTCCTGTCCTGTTCCTAGGACTGTGCATCTTCTCTTCAGGTTGGTATGGTATCCACCCACACTTTGCATGTCCCTTCCTCAGGGATCTTCTCGGGGCTAAGCCACATGGATGACTGGTAACCTTCCTTCCATCTCCTCTTCACGCAAAGGTGCAGTGCTTGCATCTTGAGGCTGCACTTTTGGTGTGCTTGGTCCTGTCTAGGGTCATGTGTGCTTGGCAGGGTTGGTCACTCGGTATGACGTTCTCAGTTGTGGGACAATGTTGGCCATTCGGTGCTAGGATGGCTGGCTAGTATGACAGCTTTACTCAATGGCCCTGGGTAGGTTGCAACTCGTGCTGGCTTCTTGTAAGGCCTCTGCTCCTTTGTGGCACAGTTGTCAGGGCAAAAGCACTCTCCTTTCCGTTGCTCAGTCTCTCTGATCTCTCTTTTCCTCAGGGGCGCTAGGCTTCAGGCAGGCTTATGGCAGAAACCGTACTGTGGTGTGCCATGATGTCCATGTCGTGCCCCACTTTTACATCCATGACACCTGTTTGTGACCAGATGGGGCAGCTGTGTGCATCCAATATTTCTGTCTGCTTGTTGGCTCTTTCCCAGGTGTGTGGTGCAGATAGTTTGTGAGACCCTTTAATTATAATAATAGCTGTTGTAGGGCTGCTGCCTGTCCAAATATTAGGATGTGGGGGGTGTTCACTGTGGTGATGCCTAGAAAGTTTTTAATTTATTTACATTGCTTTTTCTTGTGCATATCGTGGGATGTGGCTTCCCATCACTTGTTCTTCTTGCTTTGGTGGCGCCCTGTATGAGGACCGCTTGCCTTTGTTTGGTGGGCATTTCTTGATAAATTGCGCTTTGTAGTGTGCAGCGTCTCAGGACAGAGCAGCAAGCAGGCCAACTCAGTTTCTCTCTTCCTTGTGCTCCAAGCCTGACAGTCAAGTTTACAGTAACACTCAGGGGTTGGGAAAATCAGCAGGGGTTTACCAATGAGGTAACTGCTCCATGTTTTAGGTTTTGCTTTTTCCTCCAGATGTCTGCTGCCTCAGGCAGGATGTGACCCTTATGTCGCTGCAGAAACAGGCTCCGCCTGCGCCACCTTTCCCCACGAGCTGACTCTACCGGGAAGCTCCTCTCTCACTGTACGGCAGAAGTGATTCCCTTTTTTGCCATGGAATGGTGAGCAATGATGCTTCTGGTGGGTGAAGACTTTTGACCCTTTTCCTGGCTGTCGGGATTGACCCTGGATAGTATCCCCATGTGCATCAGGCTGACCTGTGTTTTCAGTCTCTCAGGTCATACAGCAGGGCAAACGGTGATAGACGGCTTAACCTCTCGTCATGCAGGCCTCTTATCTCATGGGCCTCCACAGATTTGCACCATGGGGTGCCCCGCACTAAAGAGAAATACGCTTCCCTCTCACTCTCCGCTGTGAAAGCACGGCTTATTTTCCCTAATGGCAGGGCTGCCCTTCATTCAGCAGTATTTCTTCTACCTGTTGGGGCCAGAACTCACCCTTAGGTTGCCTCTCACTGATGCCACCACTTCTCTCCCTCCCCAGCAGGGTAAAAGTCCAGTGTCCCAATATACGGAGGGAGACGGTCCAGTCAGGGATGACCATAGCCTGGAGAATGCTGCGGTCGTCTACCTCATTGCCATTGTAAAGTTCTGGGCCCTAGCCCCACATGCTGATAAAAGATGACGCAGACACAGTATGTAAAGCTTCTAAAATTGGCCCTGAGCTCGAGCACCCTGTTTCTTTTTATTGGCAGGCGTCACATCACTCATGACGCCTGTGTTGGATGGGTGTGGTGTTGGTGCGAAGCCAGCACTCATGGAATGGCTGGAAAACAAATAAGTTTCAAGAAACTCATATGTGTTTGGCAGGACACTACATCATCCATCCACACCTTCCACATTCCAGCACCTGCTCAAGCACAAGATGCCACCATGAGACCATTGAAGGTGTGACTTTCAGTGAAAGGGACGCAATGATCGTGCAAATCAAAGCCTTTTTTCACATATATTAGCTATGCCCTTTCAATGCTGCAGCCTACCGGAGAACTGCATAGTGAAATGCAGAGAGTAGAGAATGTGGTGTAACAGCTAGAGCTGCTGATTCCGGAGCTGGGGAACCAGGTTTGAGTCTTGAAGTTAAAGGTTGTGGTTGGCTCAACATCCTCTGATTCTGGACAAATCACTTAATATATCTGTGCCTACAAAAAAAAAATGTTTCCTTGTGTAATGTAACTGGTACTCATAAAGTGCTCCAATACATTTGGGTTGCGTTTGCACTATAAAAACTGTAAAAGAAAAAGAAAGAAAGATAAGGGCTCAGTGGGTGGGCTTGTTCTGGTTGGAACAGCTTGATGGAACATGAACAGTTTCAAAAGTGGGTTGAAAGGCACCATTCAATTTGCAGAAAGATGCAGGAGAGGGTGGATCATGGAAGGACTCTACAGTGCTGTGCCCTCTTATAGAGGACATAGCAAAAAGTTTTTAAAAAAAGGCCTGGGGCAACATCCAGCCAGTGAAAGGACACTAGCTACAAACAGGAAGCTGTACTAGGTCCATGCTCCAAGGCAGGGACAGAAGACTCTGGAAGAATGCAGGAGGAAGGGAGCAGTCATGAGGAAGCAGGAGGAATAACCAATATGAAGCATGGAAACAAGAGTGATGTGGAAGCCAACCAATACCTTTCTATGATGGTGCATGTTCACTGTAGGTGAAACCTAAAAACAAATTTGTTTCTGCAAACATACTACCCTTTTCTCTTTTGTGTGTGTTTTTTTCAAAATGTCTGCGATTATCATACTCTTTCCTCTTTGAATGCTTTGTTCAATAGGTTCAATAGTTAAATGAGGGTCAGCTGTGTTGTACTTCATGGCTATTTTTCGAATTCAACGGCTTTATGAATGTCTGTCACTGAATATTTGATTGTCTTCAGGTAGTTGTAAAATACTTGGGTAATAAGTTAATTTATCAGATATTGTGTGCTACATTATATGTTTGTTAGCCACTTCATTTTGGGGTGGCAGGTTAAAGAAGGAGCTGGAAACTGTTTGGTCAACTAATGTGCAATATCTTTCTTTTTGTTCTGTAGTCTGCAAATGTTTTAGAAATATAAAGATGGGAATTTAATAAAACAAAACCAAAAACATAAACACCCTTCATTTACAATTGCAGTCTTGAAATATTTATCTGTCTGCTGTTACACTGCACCAAGTCTCACTGGTGCACTAGATAATTAGCCAATTTTTCTTACAATGACATGCACATCCTAGAGACTGAACTCCTGCCTTCAGGAAGAGACTTTGCATCGGGACTGGTATTGCTATCAGTCTTTTAAATACCAGCATTTGTACAATTCAGCTCTTTTAGATAAATAGAAATGCTATCTCCTTGTCCCTTCCTAAGCTCATTATGTAATGCGTTTTAATGTTATGGCTTGATAGTGCAGCTGACACGCCAGAGGGTCTTGGGCTCTGCCCACTTGTTGGGAGCCAGGAGCACTTTTTGAGTGGGCAGAAGTTGTGTGCTTCCATACAAAAGTGCATGGCCTCCAAGCAACTGTGCTCATTTTGCTTATTTATCCAGCTGCCCGAGCTACAACTTTGAGGGGCACACAAAGCATTGGAATGCTATTACAGTGTATTAGATAAGATAATTTAAGTTGTTTTTCTCTGGCAGCAGGACAGATGAGAGGAAAAAAGTAATTCACCTACATGGATTTCTAGATGTGGCTTAACAGTGCAACTGTCATCTGAACTTTCACCTACACCAATATTATTCTACAGTTCTTTGCTTCATCACAAATACGAATATATTCCGATGCTATGTATTCATAATGCTTCACATTACCGTGCAATATTCGTTTAAAGCCAGACCTAATGGCATTGCCATTGCTTGTTGTTGTGGTGGCAGTTCCATAGATTGAAACAGAGCATTATGCGTGTACATTATTTAGGGGTTACCAAGGGTCACACTTGGCCTTAGAGATGGCAAAATCATGGCCAGGAGCACAGGGACGACTCCGCATTCCTTACTGTTGACCCATTTTAAATTATACTAACAGTGTATTATTCACTGCTGATGTAATAAAAATGGAGCACACTTAGGACCTTTGGTGGCAGCTGCTGTACTTACAAACAGTTGAAAATGTAACACAAATTGGTTTTAAATGTATGTAAAATGCATGCCTTTGGGTGGGAATGTCTTTACGTGAGAGAGTGTGCACATTTGTGAGCAACTGAGTTTGCACATGTAAGCATGTGTGTGTGTGAGTAAAAGTGAGTGAGACGCAAGTGGCAGGTGGTGAGTAAGATTGTGTGAGACTGAGGCCCCAATTTTTTTTTTGATGCAAAGCAATGGGGCACCAAAATAGCTTTGCTGCCTTGCACCATATCTAATATGATACAGTTCATTTTTGCTCTCTGCACAATTATGGCTGCCATGCTCCACTGCATACACCCTTATTAACTCTTCTTGTTAAGCATGCTTCAAGAATGCCTAAGATTTTGGTGCAAATTCCTGTCTACCAATGTTTTTAGGTAGGGATTTCAATAAAAAACCCATGGTTGGTTGCATGGGAACCCCCATGCACCAGCCATGGAACCTCCCCTTGATACAAAATAATGCAAAGCAGCGCATAGCTCAACTTGTAATTACTTTGGAAAACTATGCAGTGCAAATCTTCATTTGTTGTGATAGTAGGGTCATGTGACATGCCTTCCTTAGTCATATGATGTCACTCGCTTTGATGTCATTAATGTCAAAGTGTATGAGGTGTCACCTCCGCTACCCCTGGCATTTTTGGTGAATCAACGTCCATGGCCTCATGATTTGTTCTTCAAGGATACCAGCTCAAGGCTTTTGCTGCTTGAGCACCTGTTGAGGAACTGCATGAGTGTTGGGAAGGGGAGGTTGATAATGTAATTGTCAGCTTTTGCAGTTATAGCTGGCCCTGGTGTGGTAGGGCCTCTGTATACTACTTGTACCTGGATGTTGCATTAGTCAGTTCTTCACTTATCCTTGGCTCCTAAGGGGTAGGGCCTCAGCATATTACATGGCAGTGTATGTTGTACTGGCCAGATTTTGCAGTTATGTTTGGCTCCCCTCCAGGAGGACCTTTATATAGTAAAGGAACGTTGATGGTACACTGGTCAGCATCTTATCTTTGGTGCTGCTCCTGGAGAACCTTTACATAGTACATGAACGAGGATGCTGCACCGACCAGGTTCTCCAGGTACCTCTCGCTCCAGTCCTATAGGGCCTTTACATACTATATGGAGGTGGATGCTGCAGCGGCCAGCTTCAGCAGTTACCTTTGGCACTGCTCCGTCTGCCTGTTAGTTAACCTTCGCTCTGCTTCTGCAGTGCTTGGCCTAGTACATGGAAATGGTTGTTGCATTGGTCAGCTTTTGCAGATAATATTGTCTTTTCTTCCTGTTGGGCTCCTACATGGCACTATGAAATTAATTTGGAGCTCTGCCAGGAGCCAATGGAGGGCAGAAAAGGTGAATTTAGTCAAGTGTGAAAGCAGATGTCACAGATAGGGATGCAGGTACAATTTACAAAAAAAAGAATACATTCTCGTGCTTTGGGAAGGGCACCATCATTAACATGCTCATGATAAAAAATGGCTGCCAAGTTTGATGATAAAGAAGGGATTCTGCACGCTTTCCGTCACAAAAATAAGTTGTGCTGCTTTCAAAAACAGATACATATTTTACTATGGGACCTTTTTTATTTGACCTGCAATCTTCCACTCCTCCCATTCTCCTTCTATGCAATATTAATTGTCTCCCATATTACAATAGGTTCTATCACTATCAACCCGTTACTGATCCTTACTGCCCTTCCCAAGATCTATCTATGCCTATGTTTATCCCTCCTAAAAAGTTCTATTTACTTACATTTATGTGAAGCATCTGGAATAGGTGTGGGCGAAGAATTCTCCTACACTGCGGAGTTCGCATATTTTTGCCAAAAAACTCAGCGAAGTGACACGTAGTGGAATGTTTTTCTCTCACGCAGCTCGGCAACATTGGCGAGCGAGAGAAATCGGTTAGTATGAGAGTGAGATTTCTGAATGTGGGCAGTCGCAGCAGGTCACTACCGCTCACGTTGAGGAAGCGGCCACTCGAGTAGAAATCTACTCAAGTGGCATAATGAAGTTAGCGCCCTCTGGTGCTCCGCATGATGCAATTCATGCTGCTTTTACAGCACAGGCGGAAGTCCTGGCGCTGAAAATCAGAGCGAACAGTGCAACTTAACCAAACTCTGCTGTTTCACTAAATTCCACGTAGCACAGCAGTTTTTTCAGGACTTCGCAGAGTTCTGCATACTCCGCCCAGGCCTAATCTGAAGTCTACATGAAGTAAAATATTTTCCTCTAGAAAAAATAAAACAGCAGGTTAAACACTATTGTTTGCTAAACAGTCTTGCATTTCCTTACTTGTTGAAGCACAAAGTAATGATTATATATATAGAATGTTTTAGATGAAAGATAATCTCAAAGCAATTGTCACAAATAACAAGAATACCTAGTACTGTGATGTTTCCCCCAAAAGCATGGTGTGCGATGGAGCCTGAAAAACCTATTTTCTCAAAGTCTGGTGCGAAGAGTTCCATTAGTGGTAAAGTCCGTGAGGTGCAGTGAGAACATTGTGGATGGTTGTCGCTGTAGTGTGAAGGACAAACCAGGCGGTGGGGGCAGTTGTCACTGTAGCACGACAAGTCAGTTGCGCGTCACAGACGGTCGTTGCTTGTGCTTCGCATTGGGCTGTCATTCCTGTAGCACAAAGTGTAGATCTTGCATCACCAGTCATCTCTAGTGAATGCTGTAGCGCGAAGAGTCTGGTTCACTGGAGCTTCACGTTGTTGGCCGTTGCGTTGGCAGAGTCTCTGAGCAAATATGCCTGTTCTCGGTTGGAAAGAGCTGAAACTTCAGTATTGGTCAATTAATGTCAGTAAAGGGTCCAGGACCTGAGGAGGCACTTATTGGGGATTAGGTGCACACTCCAGCAGAGGCTAAGAGGCTCAGACAGGTCCAGTTGCAGGTCCAGGCAGGTCCAGTGCAGCAAGTCAGCTGGGCAATTGCTTGTGGTGTCCGTATAGCTCAGACAGAAGGTCAGCCAACTGACCCTTGGAGTCACTCAGGTTGACTGGGATAAAGGCAGCAGATCCAGTCTTCCATCTCACAATGCACAGCAGTACTCAAGCAGCAGGGCAGCCCTCTGGGGATCATTACCTTTCTTAAGTAACAGGGCAATCCTCTGGTATTAGCAGTGTAGTCCAATGGGGAGCAAGGCATGCCTCAAGCACCAGGGCAGCACTCTGGAGAGTAGCAAGGCAGGCATTCTTCTGTAAGTGTACTGAAGTGTTCTGTAAGTGTACTGAAGAGGTGCTCTGAGGGTCTAATATTTATGCCTACTGCCAACCATTGAAGTGGCGGGATTTCCGCTACTACTCCCACATCTGGTTCTGAAAAATTCTTCTCTTCCCCAGCCAAGGTTCCAAGAAGTATGGGGAGCAAAACACCAGTATCAGGTTCCTGTGCTGGAGGCAAGCCCTTGGAAGTGTATGTATGGCAGGGAACAGTTCCTCCCCCATCCTACCAACAGCTAGTTTCCTTCTGTCTCACTGTTTGGGAGAAATACATAAAGCCTTACAGCAGAACCATTCACAGTCATGAGACCCTGGCACCAAATGCTTAGGGGAATAAAATGCCAAAGTTCTTTAAAGAGGATTTTAAACTACAGTTCCTTTGAGTCCAAACATTATATTTCTACCTACTAAAGGCAAACATTAGCACTTATTACATGTAGTAAGGCCATCCCATGTTAACCAATGAGTAAGAGAGGCCTAACAGTAGTTCATACATGTACACATAGTCAATCTATGCTGCATATGTTTGTGGTCCCTTCACTAAATATTGTTTTTAAATGTTCGATGAGCAGTAGGTTTGATGACGTCATCATTGATGTCACAAATGATGTAATTCTCTGCTACCATAGCCAGCCATATGGTTAGAGAAGGCAAAATCACACTCCACTTTGAACTACACCATCTTCTGGACAGCACTCAATCAGGTCTCAGAAAAATCACAGCACTGAAAGCACCCTCATCCCAGCTAGCAACAACCTCCAGACCAAACCCAGGAGAGACCGCAGCCCTCATCCTGCTCGACCTTGTTGCAGCATTCAATACAGTCTCCCACAGCATACACATAAGAAGGCTCCACTAGACCACCATCTGAGGACCCATACTCAAATGGATCTGCTCCTTCCTCCTGGGAAGAACCCAAAAAGTCAGACTGCCACCCGTCACATTGGAGTCCATGAACCTGACCTGCTGAGTCCTCCAGGGATTGTCCTTCAGCCCAACCCTTTTTAACAGCTACATGACACCTCTTTTAAACCCCATCCAATCCCATGGTATCAACATAATTTCCTTCATCAGTGACAATGAGCTCATCCTCTCCCTAATGGACAACACTTACACCACCAGAACCAACTTCACCAACTGCATGAGAATGGATGAGAACAAACTGCCTAAAACGTAATTCCATCTAGACATAAGTATTGGTCTTTAGAAACAAGACCTCCCCTTGGGACAGAACCTGAGTGACCAACCAAGCTAGGACTAACATCAACACCAACTGATTACACCAGAAAGCTGGAGATTACCCTGGACAACAAGCCCAACATGGTGGCAGAAGTCAATACAGTAAGCACTGCAAGCTTCCACATCCTACTCATGCTCAGAAAGATCTTCAAACAGCTGCCAGAGAGCACCAGACAAACCGTCACTACCAGACTCGACTATGGCAACACACTCTACACCAGAATCTCGAAGCAGCTCACAAAGAAACATCAGACCATTTGGAATGCTGCCGCAAGACTAATCCTCAACATCCCACACCTCATCCACATCTCACCTCACCTCAGAGAGATCCACAAGTTATAGTTAGCTCAGTAAACTATAACTGGTGAATTTCAGTATTTTTGTTTTTTAAACATTAGTGTTTGTATAATTTCAACATCTAACTATAATATCACTATATCCTTTTTCAGTCAATTTCTAGGGGTTTTAAACATAAACTAAGATCGTATTGCCATATCTATATATAACATCATTTTCAGTAAATTAATTTTTTTAATAAGGTAGGGTGAATACTAACCCTAACTATAAAGTCACTTAAAATATGTTCTTATAGTAAATTTCTGGGTTTTCATCATATTCAACAAACTCGCACTAAGCATGTTTGTTTGCTGTGTGTAGTGGAAGGTTGGTAGACCAGGCTATGTGGCCAAATCCCACAGAAGGCCACTCTTCGCTGTGCATGAATTTTGGCTGTGGGCAGTAGGAGGTGGGTCATCAACCACGCACTGAGCCAGGGCCTACGCCAACGCACGGATGCCAATCTCCACACTGATCCCCACCCTAGATTTCACTTATTCTTTTGCTTGCAGTACTTCTGCGGTATTGCTGCTCAAGATTCACCTCAGGTGTAATGCAGGACAGTGCAAGCCTCACCCAATGATATTTGCATGGTCCTGTGGAACCATGAAGGTGAAGCTTGAGTGACAGCACCCACTGGAGTGCTGGGAGGGCTATACTGGGTCCCGCAAGAAGACTGTGGTACCCGCAGTATGAAATAAAATATTTTTGTTCAGTGGGAGTGGCCCCTCTGTCCCTACCACACAAGTGCTAAGGGGTTAAAATATCCTTACCCTGCAACAATACCTTTTTTTTATTTTAACTTCAGAACATGTGGACCGGGTTGCTGAGTCCTGTAATGGCAGCCTCAACATGTTTCTTCAAGTTTCAGCCTGCCAATCAGATCTCTTGATACTGTGGGACCATAACTGGTCCCTTGGTACCGAAAAGGCTGCTGAGAGAAAATCTCGCCATTTAGAGGTCCCTTTTTTCCTAAATTATGATATCGAGGAACTCCTGGGGACCAACATTTAGATATACCTAACTTTATAACCCCTTCATAACCATCCTGAGCACTTCTTTAAACATACATTTCTCAAAAATTTCAGAACGGATTTATGCTTTTTGAATAAAGTTCTTCACTTTTTCCAAATTTGCTGTAATTCCATTCAACCATTTACTCAGTAGCTGATGGAAAATGTTTAATGGGAATAAGCACAGGAAATCAATGTCTTGGGAGATCCTTTTTGCAAGGGCCCTGCTTGACAGATCACCAGAAAACCTTGCAGGTAGGAGATTAAGTGGATGAATGTTCTTTGTGGAAAGATTTGTGAAGATTTGACAAATGGCGACAAAGTTATTAAACACAAAACATTCTTCCTATGCAAACCCTGTTCTATCTGTTCTATCTACAACCACACTACATAGTGGCAGTATATCTATGTCCCAATAATGCTTTTTCCGACTTATAGTGCTGAACAAATTATGCGACAATGTAGTAAGGAATTGTTGGTAGTTGCTCCGTTTTAGGTGGAGAAGAGCACTTTGCAACACTACAGTCACTCTAAATTTGCTCACCTCAAATGTTTGTTTTTCTAGCACAGTTATTAAGCATAGAATTAGCACAGTGCCATCCATGCCAAGCTAGGCAATCATTGGCAATGCCAATAGGTCTAGCTTTAAAGGAGTGTTGTGAGGTAAAGTAAGGCATTACATGTAAATAGCATAGGGATTAATATGTATTTGTGTAGAAACAAAGAACTATACAGTAACGTTGGAGTAGGTTAAAAGCGCATGTGACAGTTGCACAGTTCCTATACCTCCATGTAAGTTAATCACTGGCATCTTCCTATCTATGCTGCTGCCAGAGAAAAATATATAACTTGGCTAATTATCTAAGACACTTTAATAGCATGAATCCCTGAAAATGGAAGATCTAGCAGCTGGATAAGTAACAAAATGATAACAACTGTTTGAAGAGCAAATACTTTTTTGTGAAAGCACACAACTTCTGCCCAAACAAAACCTGTACTCCTGGCTCCCAACGTGTGAGCTGATCCAAAGCCCCTCACCTGGTGATTCTCACATAATTGGCTGGCAACAGTTTCACCGTTCAAGCCACACTATAAAAAGGTCAAAGCCTCTTGACATTTTTGCAGCAGAAAAATGACCAAAGCCATTTACCATTGCTGGCACAGTATTACAGCTTTCGACTGGCAATCTACTATCCTTGCCAACCTGGAATAAATAAAGGCAGCTCCCAAGAAAATGCGTATTGCTCTTATTAGAGCTCATCAGAGAAGCGTAGTTTTTTTCTGGATATAAGGGAGCACCCAGTATAAGTCCAACGATGTCCTTCCACGCTTAGAATGCAGCATAAATTATGCAGAAGAATGAAATAGGGAACCCTGGGTAGTTCCCAAGTTTTAGGTGGGAAGAAGCCCTTTACATCAAGGACTCTGCAACGTAGCAGTTTTTAAAGATAGGAGTAGCACTGTGCCATTCACAACAAACAAGAAATGTATCAAAGACTTCTGCCATTGTTACAGCAGTCTTAAGGAATAGGATCAGCAAGTGCTAAAAAATGACAAAACGTTTTACCATTCTAGCACAGTATTACAGATTTGCATAAGTAAAATACAATCCAAGCCAACCTAGAATAAATAAAAGCAGCTCCAGGCACATCTGTTTCACTCGCAGTCAAACTCGGCAAAGAAACATTGCTTTATCTAAACACAAGGGTTCACCCAGTATAGGTTCAATAATGCCTGTTGAGATTCAGAATGCCACTTTCAGGCTTGGAGGTGAGCAGATTTAGAGTGTTGGTGGTGTTCCATAAAAAGTAATCTGCTCTTTCCTTTAAACTTGAGATATATCTTTTTTGTTTTGCCAATAACTTTAGTGCTGTTTGACGAATCCTCATTAAATTTTCAAAACTAGTTGGCTATTCACTTTAGCTGCTGTCTTGAACGTTTTGAGGTGAATGCTCAAGCGAGGGATTAGAAAAAGGGAAAGGCCCTAAAACGCTTTTTCCCCACTGAATTTCCATAAGAATTTCTAGACACAACTACAGCCCAAACCGCTGGACGGAATTACACCAAATTTGGCAGAAAGCGACCTTTTTGTTACTTGGTGAAAATCTGTTCAGTAGTTTTGGAGCTGTTAAAGGAAACAAAATATAGATATTTAGGGACGTGGATCCTCCGCAAATTCACCTGCAGGGAATCCGGGGGTAAAGCAAGTCCCTGATTTCCTGTCTGCAACCTGAGAGAAAAGTTGTGGTGGCCATTTTGTTTATTGGCTCGGTGCAGGAGTAGGAGAAATAAAGGTGAAAAGTGAGATAAAGGGTCAGGATTGAGGTATCCTGGCTCCATAGGACAGATGGAGGGGTCCCTGATGGATCCCTCACTGGCAACAAAATGCCCCAAATTCTTTTGGGCCAATATGCAGATCCATCACAGGGCTCAGCGCAACCCCCCAGTGTAAATCCACAATGGAGTTGCGGATCGGAGGTTAATGAAAAAAAAGTTACACATACTCCCTCAACCAACCCTGCATGGTGTTTGCCGCATGTTGGGAGGTTGGCACTGGGCCAATCCCCCCCACACATGACCAAATGCGCCACATGGAACTTGATGCATGCACGGGTATGGCTACAGAGCCTGCACAGCTAGTTACCCCACATATTACATCATTCATGAAATCTATGGCATCATTTATATTATCACTGCAACAGATGCAATAAAATTATTGATGAGAAAACTGTGTTGGGAGTATGAGTTATAGTTACCGTAGGGCACAAGCTATAGTTACTTGAAATAATTCTAACTGTAACAGCTGAATTTCTGAAGTTTTGTGTGCAGATTCAGAACAATATATAATGGCCCTGTAACCTTTGCATTTTTTGTGTATGTGTGTGTGTGTGTGCTTGCGTGTGTGTATATATAGATATATATATATATATATATAGACACACTACTGGTGTCAGTAGGTAGTTATAATGAAACATGTTTTCTTGTTTGCTTATAACTTTGACATCGTTTGACAAATCTTCACAAACTTTTTCAAAAAGTCCCCTACCTTGTCTAGTTCTGAATGTAAAGTTTTGGGGTGATCCATCAAGTGAGGTTGAGAAAAAGTGGGAGTCAAAAATGTGTGTTTCCCATGTTTTTTTTCCATAGAGATTTTAGACACAACTACAGCCCAAACTGCTGAACAGAATTACACCAAATATGGTCAAAAGCTAGATCTTAGTCCAGAAGAATTTCTTTTTGTGATCTGGTGTAAATGCATTCAGTAATTTTGGAGATATTAAAAGCAAAAAATAAATATAGATATCTAGGGACCTGGATCCTCCGTGGATGTGACAGATCACATTCTGAGAACTGATCGACTGCCAACACTTCAACTAGGACATGTTGGCAGCCATCTTGGGACTCAGACTCATTCCAAACAAAAAAGGGATAAAAAAACAGAAAAGGGCAGTGTAGGAATACCCTGACCCCTAAGCCTGGAGGTCAAAAACATATTTTAATACATATTTGTCATGAAATCATGATGGAACCATTAATCAGCATCAAATCTTTTTTTTAAAAGGCCCAGTTCTCCCCGTGCTTTTCCCTTGTTTTCACTGCTTTGTCCTTGCTTCTACCCCCATTTTTTGAGTGCTTCCTCCTTGCTTTTCCTTCATTTTTGCTGCTTTCTCCTTGGTTTTTCCTCTGTTTCAGTGTACCTTCTTGCTTTCGTTCATTTTCAGAGCTTTCTCCTTGTTTTTCCCTTGTTTTTTGGGTTCCTTAATTTTCCCTCTTTTTCACTCTTTTCTCTTTGCTTTTTCCGCCGTTTTCTATGTGCCTTCTCCCTGCATTTTACTGCTTTCTCCTTGCTTTTACCTCCATTTGTTGTGTTTTCTCCTTGCTTTTCCCTCATTTTCACTGCTTTCTTCTTTTTTTTTCCTTGTTTTTTGTGTGCCCTCTCACTCCTTTTCCTTCATTTCCACTGTTTTCTAATTGTTTTTGCCCCCATTTTTTTGTCTGTCCACTGCTTGCTCTTCCCTCATTTTCACATCTTTCTCCTTGCTTTTACCCCCGTTTTTTAGTACATTCTCCTTGCTTTTCCCTCATTGCATGGGGTTGAATGCATAGGAAGGGCTGCCCGCAGGGACTGGCCTCAGGTGTGGACTGGCGGCCAACCCCCCGCTGTGTTGAAAAAAGAAATTCACTAAAAAAATAAAGCTTACAGAGACGTTATAGTTAGGAATTGGCATTTTAAAAAAACCTTAAAAATTCACTAAAAAACATGGTTATGGAGATTTTAAAGTTAGGGTCGGGCACGAGTTATAGTTACCTTAGGAAACAAATTATAGTTGTTTGAACTAACTCTAGCTACAACAGCTGAATTTCTGTGGTTTTGTGCATATGAATCCAAACTTTAACGTCCCTGTAACCTTTGTTTTTTTTGTGATTATATCTATACAGACACACACGCATATGTGTGTGTATGTATGTCATCCTAAGCAAGGGGTAAGTTCTACAGTAGTGAAAAATTTGGGAGTTTTTCACTACCAGGACATGTAAAAAGTTAACAGTACATGCCCAACCTTTTAATTACACAGCACCCTGCCCTATGGGATGCCACGGGCCTACCTTAGGGGTGACATATATGTAATAAAATTTTAGTTTAAGGCTTGAAAAGGGAGTTTAAATGCCAAGTCGACATGACAGTTAGACATTGCATTCAGGCTGCAATGGCAGGCCTCGGGCATGTTTTAAAGGGCTGCTTAATTAGGTGGCACAACAAGTGTTGCAGGCCCTCTGGTAGCATTTAATTTATAGGCCCTGGGTATATGGTATACCACTCTACAAGGCAATTACAAGAAAAATAAATATGACAATCAAGTATAAGCCAATCATATTTAGGGGAGTCAGCCCAAGCCCTTTAGCACCGGCTAGCAGTGGTAAAGTGCAGAGTCCTAAGTCCAACAAACACAAAATCTAGCACAAATTGGAGGTAAGTAGGCAAAATGTTTGGGAGAAGACCATCCTAACACTGACAGGTCTAACACATTTCACTTCCATTAAGGAGGATACTGAAACTCTCAGTTTGAATTATCATGTATTTTATCTGTTTTATTGAATTGTACTGCCAAGCATGAAGAGATATGGCTTCTCTGTAGCCTTGTCACATAAACAAGTGCCTTCTTTGAGTGTCTTTTCTTACATCAACACCATCACAAGTGTACTGACACTGAAGAAATACCTGAAAATGTGTAACATAAATTAAAATGTATCACAAAATGTAGAATGTTCATATTAATACATGAATAAATACTCCTTTAGGACACCAATCATTTCTTGTCTCAAAAGCATTTCTCTACCTATATCAGAGATCATCACCAGGATATAATTACCCATAAAGCTACCACATGTAGGTCTACCATCCTACCCCAGTGGGCTAACATGATTATTGTACTTCTAATTATTTGCATATAATTTGAACAATAGTTTCACAAGTACCAGAAGAAATTGCCTTTTTATTTCTATCAGGACTTTTGAAATGTGACATCCTGCCCACGTGGGCTTGTATAAACACATTATTCTTGGCCTTTACTACTTATTTTCTTTACATTCTGCAACAAAAAACTTAAGATCAAAACAATGAAAGTCTTTCCTGACTTCATTTTCTGCATGCAAAATTATTTCATGTGAACATATGTCTCTTCATCAATGTTTAGCCCACTGGGTTCTCCTCCTACACAAATAAACATTGCCTGTGTCATCTTTTGTTGTCAGCATGTATTGCTGTTCACAGCTCTGAAATGTTGTGCTGCTGATAACTAATGATTTACAAACACAATTGTTATTCCTGTACATGGTTTTAGAATTAAGACAAATATTTAATAATTCAACTATGGAGGAATACCATGATAGTCCCTAAGGTTATCTACACAAATAGAGATAACTTCTCTAAAGGTGCTGAATGTAAGAAATCTTATCTAACAAGAAAATACAGTGGTGAATTGTAAACTCATTGTTGTTTACCTACAATGAAAGGAGAGCTAAAATGGTATAGCAGACAACCGAAGAGCTGGCTAATGAAAAGAAGACGGAAGGAAAGTCGAATTTAGAAGGGCTGCTTCTATATTTTCTCCTACCATTCTCTTTTCCATCAGCTTCCTCTTCCATTCAAGTTAGTACTAGAACGCTAGAGGTGGAGAGGTGTATTGGGAAAAGTTTTACATCTGCTCCAGCAGATTAAAGGTAGTGTGAAAGTTGTTTTCCCGCCCTACATTTATTCTTCTACTGCCTCTCCACCTTACTCTCTCCAGTTCATTAACTGGCAACACCTTGGTATACCATTTGATAAGAACTTAGAATGGAAATTCTTCAACACTCTCATTGCCACTGCTGCATGGGACCACCATCTCCACATATTCAAAATCTTCTCTTTAGAAAATGGCCCTCTCTGCAGGGTCACCCCCAAACGTTTTGCCTTTTTCCCTCCAATATTTGCTCCTGAACTTGTTTTTGTTGGCCCTAGGGGTCTGTGCACTTTACCACTGCTAACCGGTTCTAGAGTGCTTGTGCTCTATCCCTAAAATATGTGTTGACTGATATTTACCTAATTGGCATAATTAATGTACTTATAAGTCCCTAGTGAAAAGTACTAAATGTGCCCAGGGCCAGTAAATGAAATGCTGATAGTGGGATTGCAGCACTGCTTGTGCCACCCACTTGCATAGCCCTTAAACATGTCTCAGACCTGCCATTGCAGAGCCTGTGTGTGCAGTTTACACTGCCATATCGATCTGGCATTTAAAACCTCTTGTCAAGCATTTATCACATATACGTCATCCCTAAGGTAAGCCCTAGGTAGTCCATATAGCAGACAGCTATGTATTTAAAAGGCAGGATATATACCTGTACATTTTACATTCCCTGGTAATGAAAAATCCCAAATTCATCTTTCACGACTGTGAGGCCTATCTCTCTCATAGGTTGACATTGGAGATTCCTTATTACATTTAACAGGCTGTAATTTATATTTGAGAAGGAGTAGATATGTCATATTTAGACCCTATGGAATTGTAATAATAAATCCTCTTTAATACTGGACTTTGTGCATTCCCTCTAGACAGCCACACACAAAGGCAGCTTAGGTGTGACTGACAGGTCATCAAAATGCTAATGGGGCATCCTGGGAAGGATGGGAAGGAGGAGCTGATACTTACAGCTGAATAGGCTGTGTCCTGCCCCACACAAAGTGCTCCATAGTAAGTCTAGAGCCAGGGCAGAAAGAAAGGACCTCTGTTGTGCACTTCAAACACCTTTCTTTGAAGTCACCCCCACTTCAAAGGAACAACTGGGTATAAGTATAGGACTGCTGACCCTACCAACTCAGTACACAACTGGGCCTGTGAAGATCTCTGCAAGGATGAAGACTAATGTGCTGCTACAAGGGCTGCTACTTGGAGTTGCTGTTCTGGAAGCACTGCTTTCCGGCTGTGCTGTCCTGCTGCCTGCTGCCCTCTGCCCTGATGAGGAAGGACTGGACCCATCTCACTTGAACCCAGAGTGACTCCAAGGGCATGTGGACTTGCCCCTGCTCAAAGTCTCAGGGACATCAAAGACTTAACATCCTGCAAAAGCACCTGGACTTTGGTTGCTGCATGTCTTGCCCTGCCAAGTGTGCCAAGTGGAAGCAATCCAGTCCTGGGCCCTTGGAAGTATAAAATGCTGCAACCGCCAGAACTTGTGCACCAATTGGAACCGGTGCATCTACAATGATGCAGATACATCACCGCTGCTGCGAGGATCAAGGACACCTCATTGCCATGGACGCCGGTGCATCACCACTGCTACAAGGATCAGGAGCACTGCACTGCCAACTGCACAACACATCCCTGAATTTGCGCAGCTCGGAGCTGATGCATCAACTACATGTTTGGAAACAACGCCAGTGTATCGCCTCCTTTGTTCTTTGCGTCTTGTTCTTGACGCAACTCGGAACCAAGGTAATGTTTTAGCATGCCAAGGCTGGTCCCTTCATCCAACCCATGCTACATAGTGGTCAGCCTGACTTTTCAGATTCGACTCGGTTTATTGTGAGCAGATAGGCTGTATTGGCGTTTTATGCTTCTACCCACTAGAAATAAGTTTATACTTTAAAATTCATATCTCCAGTTCTGCTAATTGGACTTTTGTAGTTTTGGTCTTACTTTGTTCATTAAAGTAAGATACATTTTTCTAACCTGGTGTGGTATATTTTTGTGTACTGTTTTCACTGTTTTACTGTTTGATGTTTTGCACAAATACTTTACACATTTTGGGCCATATGTACGAACACATTTTCCCATTGACACAGAATAGGAAAAACCCTTTGCTACATCTGGCCCTTTGTCTTACGTTAAGCCTGTGTGCTCTGTTCTAAGATACCAGAGGGTGAGCACAGGTTAATTTAGGGTGTGCATCTGACTTGCCCTGACTATGACTGTGGTTCCTGCTTGAACAGGGTGCATACCTCTGCCAACTAGAAACCCAATTTCTAACATTGGTGATCAACGGTGAGGCATATGAGGTTACTCTAGAGGTACACATGATCCCTGTGGAGGATTGAAGAGCTGACATATGGAGGCAAATGCCTAGTGATGGTAGAGAAGCCCTACTGGCCCTAAAGAAGGGGGACAGGTTGAGGTATCTCACCATGAAGGAGACCCTTGTCAGGAGGTATGGATTCACCCCAGAAGAGTGCAGATTGAGATTCAGGGAGTGTCAGAAACTGTCTCAGTAGTCCTGAGAGGATTTTGTGGGTTATGTTTGCAAGGGACTTGATGGTGGGGTGAAGGGTGGTGAGGTAAACACCTGCGAGGGACTATACCATTGGATTGCTAGAGTGCACATGTTAAGCCACTGTCTCCCAGAGCTACGCCAACACCTGGTTGATTGCAAGTTCACTGACCCCAGGGAACCGGCAATGGAGGCAGACCTTTGGGTGAGTACCAGAATGTCTGGGAAGGAACTGGAAGTGATCCTAAGGAGGGTGGTTCAGGTTCCCTTCAATAGAGTGAGAGGGAGGTACACAGTGACGCAGACAGGCCCCAGTATGATAAGGGAAGAAAAGGGTTCCAGGGCCCTTCTAAGAGTAGGAGGAGAGGTGGTGTGGGAAGAGGTCCAGGGTGCCCTATTTCTAGCTCCAGAGCTTCGATTGTTCCCAGGGGGGTCACAAGCAGGGGAACCTGGTCTGTACTGAGAAACCATTCACTGGTGGGAGCTCCACAGTGTCAGGAGAGCTGGGTGGGATGGCTGCCACAAGCACCCTACTAGTTCTGTTTTCTAGCGGTACCGCTCCACAGCAAAGGATGCAGAAGCCCAGATGGAGGGGCAGGAGGTAGAAACAGTCCACAGTGGGAGGACCAGTGGGTCAGGGGTTTCCAGCTCTGAGAACAAAGAACCCCAAGACTGACCCTGTGAGGCCACTTCTGGCCAGGGGGTGGGGCTCTGTGCACTGCCACAAGGACAGAGGGCTGGGGACCTGCACCAGGCAGACACTTGCATAATACAGAAAGAGTGTGTCACACTTGGGAGGGGGATGTGTACCCCCTGGAAGTTCTGGTTCACCAAGCACATGTTCAGCCTCAGGGTACAGACATTCGGTTGAAGGACCAGTTTCAGCATACCACCTCTGAGCTGGTGGGAGGTAGAGTGGAGAAAGGGTTCAAGACAGCTGGGGCTACTGCCACCCACTCTGAGAATCCACAGAGGTCAGAGACCCCGGGATGGCCTGGGGCCTTGCTCTTGAAACTGGCAGATGTCAGTGGCCTCTGTGGGTTGTTGTCCTTGTGTACAGAGATTTCCTTAGGTTGGGGAGAGAAGTCGGATCCAGGGGGTGGAATGGGCCACATCACTTTGTTGGCCATGGTGGTACCGTCTGCCTACTGGGATGCATCTGTGAGCAAATTAAGATTAGGTGCAGCATGGATGAGGTACACAGGTAATGAGAAGGGTTCCCCATGGGTCAGTCAGTGGCTCAGGAGAGTATAGACAGAGGGATCCACCTGAGTTCAATGAGGCTTAGAACTGGTAAGCGCCACTGTAATAGTGGGTCATTGTCCACATTCTATTGCCTAAGTAGGGAAGTTCATAAAGGTATTGATTAGTCTCCCTGGGCTTTAGGCTGGATGGAGGTCGTATTGGAAATGGCCCTCTCTGCAGGGTCACCCCCAAACGTTTTGCCTTTTTTTCCTCCACTTTTTTTCTGAATTTGTTCTTGTTGGCCTTAGGACTCTGTGCACTTTACCATTGCTAACTAGTGCTAATGTGATAGTGCTCGCTCCCTAGGACAAGGTTTGATTGGCATTTACCTAACTCGCATATTTAATTTACTTATAAGTCCCTAGTAAAGTGCATTACATGTACCCAGGGCCTGTAAATGAAATGCTACTAAAGGGCTTACAGCATTGCCTGTGCCACCCACCTAAGTAGCCCTTACAAATGTCTCAGACCTGCCATTGCAGAGTCTGTGTGTGCAGTTTACACTGGCATGTTGACCTGGAATTTAAAACCACTTGCGAAGCCTTAAAATCCCTTTTTATTACAGATAGATCACCCCAAAGGAATGCCCTAGCTCGCCCGTAGGACAGGGTGCCATGTCATTAAATGACAGGGCATATACTTGTAAGTTCTACATGTCCTGGAAATGAAAAACTCTGAAATGTATTTTCACTACTTTGAGGCCTAACCCTCTCATAGGTTACCATTGGGGATTATTACATGTGTTAGGCTGTAATTGCTAATTGAGAAGGAGTAAAAATCTAATGTTTAGTACTTATGGAATTGTAATAATAAATCCTCTTTAACAGTAAAGTCAGATTTATTGTTACAATTTAGAAAATGCCCCTTACAGAAAGTTGGCATTTTCCTGCCCCCAGCCCTATGTGCCGGAAGCCTGTCTCTAATACACCTCTGGGCTGGGTGACAGCTGGACTTTATGCATTCCCTCTAGACAGCCATTCACAAAGGCATCTTAGGTCTGACTGATGGGCCATCAACATACTGAATGCTCACCCTGGGCAGGATGGGAGGCAGGAACTGACACTTACACCTGAATAGGTAGTGTGCTGCCACACCCAAAGGGCTGCAAACCACCCTGTAGTGAGTCTGGCGCTAGGGGCAGGAAGAAAGGACCTCTGTGCACTTCGAAGACCCTTCTTTAAAGTCACCCTCACTTCAAAGGCACAACTGTGTATATGTACTAGACCTCTGACCTGCCAACTGAGTACAGTACTGGACCTGTGAGGAACTCTGCCAGGAGGAAGGAGGACTTCTGTGCTGCTACAAGGCCTGCCACTCTGGGTTTCTTCTCTGGAAGAACCTATTTTCTGCTGTGCTTTTCACTGCCCTCTGCCCTGCTGAGGGTGGACTGGACTCATCTCCCTTGAACCCAGAATGCCTCCTAGGGCAAGTTGGCTTGCCCCCTATTCTAAGTTTCAGGGACATCAAAGACTTCTCATCATCCTTCAACAGCACCAGTACTCTGCTTGCTTCAGGAACTGTCCTGCCAAGTGGAGCCAATCCATTCTTGGGCCCTTGAAAGTGGGTAAAAAGTGCTACAACTGTCAGAACTTGCAGAACCTGCACATTGAAGCCATTGCACCGATCAGAAAGGATGCATCTACAACAATGCAGATGCATCACCACTTCTACGAGGATTGAGGACACTGTATCACCAGCGATGCTGGCACATTGCTGCTGCTGTGAGGATCAGGAGCACTGCATTGCTGACTATGCAACACATCTCTGACTTTGTGCGCCTCTGAGCTTGCGCAATGCCTACATCTTCAGAACCGACGTCAACGTAGGGCCTCCTCTGCTCCTTGCAACTTCCTCTCGACATTAATGCAATTCCGAATCAAGCTCCTGTTTCTTTGGACCAAGGCTGGTCCCTGTATCGGATCCACGCTCCATCGCGGTCGGCCTGACTGTTCAGATTTTACCTTTTTTTTAGCTGAACCAGGTAGCCTCGGTTGGTGCTTTATGCTTCTAAGCACTACAACTAAGGTTATTCTTTAGAAATTCATATCTCGAGTTCCACTATTTGGATTTTTTTTATTTTGTCCTTGTTTTGTTCATTGAATTTAGATCTATTTTTCTAATCAGGCGCAGTAACTTTTTGCGTGGTGTTTTCATTGTTTTACTGTTTGAAGTGTTGCACAAATACTTTACACATTGCCCTTAAGTTAAGCCTGCCTGCTCTCTGCCAAGCTACCAGAGGGGAAGAACAGGTTTACTTAGGGTGTGTATCTGACTTACCCTGACTAGGATTGTGGTTCCTGCTTGGACAGGGTGTATACCTCTGCCAACCAGAAACCTAGGGGCATATTTACAAGCCCCTAGTGCCACCTTGCGCCACATTAGTATCATTTTTTTAATGCTAATGTGCCCCAACAAAGCCAAAATCCTCACGCCAGGTAGCCTCGGTTGGTGCTTTATGTTTCTAAGCACTACAACTAAGGTTATTCTTTAGAAATTCATATCTCGAGTTCTACTATTTTGATTTTTGTTATTTTGTCCTTGTTTTGTTCATTGAATTTAGATCTATTTTTCTAATCAGGTGCAGTAACTTTTTGCGTGGTGTTTTCATTGTTTTACTGTTTGAAGTGTTGCACAAATACTTTACACATTGCCCTTAAGTTATGCCTGCCTGCTCTCAGCCAAGCTACCAGAGGGGAAGAACAGGTTTACTTAGGGTGTGTATCTGACCTACCCTGACTAGGATTGTGGTTCCTGCTTGGACAGGGTGTATACCTCTGCCAACCAGAAACCTAGGGTGTATATTTACAAGCCACTAGTGCCACCTTGCGCCACATTAGTGTCATTTTTTTTACGCTAATGTGCCCCAATGAAGCCAAAATCCTCGCGCCACATTTACAAAGTGGCGCAATGCATGCATTGTGCCACTTTGTAACCCTTTGTGCTACATTATGCCTGTGCCAGGCATAATGAATGCAAAGGGGGTGTTCCCCTGTTTGGGGGGGGCAGAAAAATTGTGCAATGAAATCTAAGAGATTTCCTTGCATCATTTTTTATGGCACTTTTAATGCCTGCTCGGAGCAGGCATTAAAAGGGTACTTACATTATTTATAATGGGCCCCTATGTACTCTGTAGGAGTAGCACCTGCAGAGTACATCAACAGCGTCATGAAAAATTATGCTAATGCCCCCTACCCTGTGCCATGGTGCACTGTATTTTAAATACGGCGTACACATGGTGGAGGGGGGGGGGGGGCGGTAAAGGGCACAAGAAAAGTGGCACTGCAAACAGCGCAGCACCACTTTTCTTAAATAGGCCCCATAGTTCCTAACATTCTCCCATCTCACATGCAACCTGATTATGAGTTGGGTGGAGCTGTATCTGCAGGTGTGATACCACTCTATCAGATCATAAAGAGGGGTCTGGGGTTTCGCACCTGGATGTACTAGGTGCGGGGACACAGGGCTCTATTTCATCAGCTAGTAAAGCTAGTTTCTAAACTCTGATCTGGACTAGGCAGGGGCTTCAGTCACAAGTGCTGCCCAACCCCTACCTAAAGCCATCCTACAGCAAGGGTGAGAATAGAACACTGCCTGCCCTTGCATGCCTACAGCCTGCCTTGCCCTCTAACACCTTGCAACCCACACCTCACAACAGACCCACATTGACCTCCCACTACCATTTACTGCCTGCTCGAAACAATTGGCAAGTAGGAACAGACCTGTCACTTGAATGGGGAGTCCACATGCAGAAAAGCACCCATAATTCTGGGCCTCCACTGTTATTCCCATTCTGGGGGCAATATCTTATAGTTTCACAGTGCAAACATGCGTTGACAATCCGGTATCGGTGATTCTGGATCTGGTAATTACAGCATCATTGCTCCATGCAATTTATAATCTGGCTGTAAAACTGCTGCCAATTCTTTCGTGCCTATCCTGCAGTACCAACTTTGAGCTCAATCTCCCCCTCCTTTCTTTCCTTCCTCTAGACAAAATAAAACACCACTGCCATCAGCTTCCTCTTCAACCTACCTATGCTCTCACCTCCACCAATTGATACAGAGCTTTTGTGTCATCATAGAGACCGACACAAATTCCTCACCCCGTCCATAAATACATCAACACACTGCAGACCGACATCAAACAAAGTATCATCCTACACACACCAGCTCTGTTCTTGAGTTCTCCGCCTCTAGGAGGAATCTTCCTAATTTACCAATGACTCATTAACATTACAAACCATCACCCTACTCACGGCCCACCAATGCAAAGCTAAGTCCAGTGGACCATAAAAGCTCTCCTTCTTTGCTCAAATTCGAAGTTGCCTTCACTGTCAACAAATTCAAGGGGAAACATTCAGGCTCTGAGCATGGTGTCAAACAGATAACAAACGTTTCCCCTAAAGGGCTACTAATAACCTTCATGCTATGCTCGCATTGTAGAGTTAAACACCCTTCATACATGCCACTGCCCCAGTACCTCACGCTATTATTTATGTTTTTCATGATCTCTCTTTCATATATCACGATTTCACTATGTACAACCATCTTGGTTGAAATGCTTTAAACCTGATAAAGAGAAAATGTATGAAAGCAATCTTGTGAATTACAGACTCTAATTTTATATTAAGTTATTTTTTCAAAATATAACACATTTGCAAATGTAAAAGGCTACTATGACTCCAGAAAAAAATTACGTTTTATAAGTACCCCACTTTTACAAATCTTCATTTAAATGCAGGCTAAGAGTGGGTGTAACTTTTGTAATTCCATGTAGTGTAATCACGCAGATTTACTTAAGAATTCCGCAAAATTATGTTTGAATTACGCTTGAAAAGCAATTCTGTGTGTAGCGCTATTTTTTAGCACAAAAATGCCCCCTTATGTTCAAAATGGATGCGAGGATGCATTTTGCAATAAGAAAGGGGGCTAAATGTGGGGGCATGGCTTGAGCCTGAGCAAGATTGCCGCTTGAACCATCTGCTTCGCACCCAGCCTGCAGCTCTAAAGTTTGGAAGCCGTCTGGAATGTCCTTATGACCAGTGCTTTAAATGGAAAAATAGAAGTGCAGGTACTCTGTAATAGAGTACCTGCTTGTTTCTGAGAAGTGCCGGTACTATCCAATTAAAAGTATTGCGTTTTTCCTGAGATGTGCCGGTACTCTCCCTCTCAAAATAAAAAAGTGCCGGTACTCAGTACCGGTGAGTACCGGCCCATTTAAAGCACTGCTTATGACTCGGCCTATCACAAGATAAGCATGGGGATACCCACTGTGTGATGTTGGCTCCGAGCCCCGTCCTGTTTGACCGAGATTGAAGTGGATTGCACAGTCAAGTGCGCTGGAGCTGGGAGCAACAAAATGGTGGCACCCTACCACACTGCTGCGAGGTTCTGTCCAGTCTACTTTGAGTACCTGGCGATGAGCAACGTTACAAGTAAGGAGGAATGAGACAGTACAGCCCACATTGCAGCCACGTGATCCCTAGGGGGCCCCGGAACACACATAACCCGCCAGCGCATTCAGCGCTCTCTTGTTCCGCTGAACAGCGATGCAACACACGGAGGGGGCATTAGACAGGAAACAAACATAAGAGCGACATAGGTCATAAGACAGTCGTGGGCTCCCCACATCAGAGCAGCTATTTAATTCCACCATATTGACTTGGTGCCAGAGGATGTGTGGCTGCCCCTGCATTTTAATAACAGCCCAGCGCTACTTTTACCTGGAAACCTCTGACCAACCAGATAGCGACCCTTGGATAGTCGCAGCCCTCCCAACAGTTCCGGGTGGCCTTGTGTGTCCTGATATAAATATGCAGCAGAATAGTTGAGTGCACTGGAGGAGAAGTGTAGGCATCAGAGCTGAGTTTTGATGCACAGGTTGAAACTGTGAAATGGAGGTCTGAATTGGGAAGCTGCACAATATGTGAACACAACATGGGGGCCCGGGGTGGAACCCACATAGAGTCTGCTGCAATCAGAGAGTCAGAGAGGAAACCAGAACCCACATTATTCACAGCAGCGCTGCACTAGGGGTTCTGATGCATTACGCATACTCAAGTTTCCCACTCACAAGATGGCGGTGACTAGTATAACCAGGTAATTGGCTTCACACCAGCATTAAAGTTCTGACATCAGAGAATGCGTCTTTAATAATTTAAATGCTCACCCAATCAATCACCTAGGATTTGGGCCTCACCCAGATGCGAAAATGGCCACCAGACAACACTAAGAAAGATGGCTCACCCTTACTAATTCAACGGCTTCAACTGGCTAACGGAGCGACAGAGCACCGGAGCACTGGTGCACAGAAAATCAGTTGACCCACTCGGTGCCTGAGGCCATAGGGTCTGAGAGTTTAATACCATTGTTCAATAATTAACCACTACTCGGAACAAACAGAAGAACCAACTGCAACTGCAAACCAGACAACAATGATCAAAACTGCATAGGTCTACATGCACTGTGAACTGAATTACAAACTCCCATTGCTATATGAAAAGAAATCTATCAACCCAATCACCTGCTCTTTATCAGAAGTGACACAGCTACCCAATGCTACCCCAGACTCACCTCAAAGGTCGAAAAATCGATTCTTTAAGCATCATTCAACAACAATCTTGAGACGCGGACCCAGAAAGACAAATGCAAACCCTTGACAATCCCTGCAATGGCGGACCATAGAGGTAAAGATTCCAAGAAAAGTAAGGAGCCCAAAGACAGCAAATCAACCCTGAAGCAAGCAAAGGCAGATCTCCCTCTGCCTGACTCTCTAGTCAAGCCGAAACTAAATCATGGGGCTAGCCTGGAAATGATACTGCAATGGCCCAGCCCAAGAAACAAAAACAAAAACCAAGGTCATACACCTCGATATCGGAGCGCTAAGGACTGACTTTCAGCCCGGAAGACTGATAGAGGTGGAAACAAGAGTCAGTGTACTGAAGGACTCATCATTGAATGAGAAGAATACCTGGTCCCCGAAGAACATCATTTAGTGGGGACGGGTGGATACCATTAGGATGATGATTGCCCTCAAATCAATTTCATATCAATTAAGCTCCTAGTCACCTTCTGCCCAACCTTTTTTAAATCGATAAATAGAGCCATATCCTATTTCCTGTGGAAACAGAAGAAACCAAGAATCTCTATGACAATTTTGAAGATTAACAAACTCTTGGGCAATATAAAACTCCAGGATTATATCCGTTATCAAAAAGCATTTCTGATCTCACAGGGAGCATGGTGGCTCTGCCCATGTGAGGGATGTTCTGCTACATGGCTTGCTAATGAATTTGACCTAACCCACCCCAAACCCTTCTCCTCCTCCCTTACAACACATAATATATCTAACCTCCCCTTAGAACACTCCAAACGTATCATTATGGACAATGTTACCTCCCTCCTATCATTGGACAAACGTTTAGAACATTGCCTATAACGCTCTACCATAGCATGTCTTTGTCATAACTGCGCAATCATATTCGATAACAAAACAGTTTATCGGGATTCATGGGAGAGGAAAGGTATCAACACGATAACTGGCCTGGGCTCTCGTGTAAATCCCATTCTCTTCATTGCATCAGTTTCAGTCTTCCAAATATAGATTTTTGCAGATTTCTGAGATCGAAGGGCACATTGGAAAGGCTGAGGCTTCTACACAACCCAAGCTTATCTTAGATACCGAGAAAATTTAGAAGAGAAGGGCCACACCACTTCATGAGTATACAAACTCCTGGATGCTCCCAACACCTCCACACTGAGACTCTTTTCCCGTAAATGTGGACCACATATACAGTCATCACATCAAGTAGACTTCACAGACAAGCGATGATGTAACATATGGCAATCCCCATTTTTGGCAAAAATGGCCCCTGCCCTTGCACAGTCAAGGCTCTGGTCAATTCATAAAACTTATTGGACTCCTGCCAGACTGTATAAACTGGGACTTAAAGACTCAGACCTATGTTTGTGATGTGAGGAAAACACAGGCGACCTACAACAAACTACGTACTTGTAAAATGTCTTCCCCGCTGTGGTCAAGAATAGAAGCACTTTTACAAAAACTTTCAGGGTCAGCAATACAAATTGGCTTCTTAACGACTGCACTAGTTTTCCATGCTAACCCCCTTGACACTGACATTACTGGAAATTCTGTACTATTTGTGGATTTCCACATCACATAGGGGGCTAAATCTATACTCGCAGATTGGAAAACGACACCCCCAAGTTCCATTGACAAATGGTGAAACTCACTTTTGCTCAATCCGTAGTGCGGACAACATAATACAGACCAAATTACACTCATCTGCCGGACCCAGACGGCTGTGGGACGCCCTAGACGAATACTTACAAGAAAACAACCACCCTGAACTTGCCCCAAACTTAACCTAAGGACCAGTATGGTCTCTCTTCCAACTATATGGGCACACGCACCTGACTAATGTCACTCACAGCCCTAAGTTTGAGCCATCCCAGTGTAGCCTCCCACTTTCCCTTTTTCATCCCGCTGCTGGCCTGTCTCGCCTCCTGTCTTTTTCCTTTTCCTTCAATCTATGTTCAGCTTTCCTGTTCCCCTATCTTCTCTCTTCTTCTATGAGCCACTTAGTTTCGCCATGTTACACTCTTGTTCACCCAGGCTCAATAGTTCAACATCAAAATACTTTTATTTCACTCTGATCTCGGATCCTGGTGTACGTTATCTGGTTGCATAACATACTTACCTAAGTTTGCTATTGCATGCTGTTTCCCTCTTGAAATGTATTGTAACAGGAGCATATGGTATTCTACTGTCACTCAATTTGCTATCTCTTTTACTTATATGAAAAATAAAAATTATTTGAACACAAAAATGAAAGATGGCTAAATGCAAAAGAACACAAATTGCTTGTATAAGCAGCTGCTCTCGCTCACTAAATATGCTCTTGAAGTAGTATTTCCCCCAGCTTACTACCAGTATTTAGCGCTACTTTCTTATTGCAAGATGCACCCTTGCATCCAAAAGGGAAGCGAGGATGCACTGTGCACTAAGAAACAGCGCTAAATAATGTTTATGCTCACCAAATGTGATCTTGCAGTAGTATTTTTTCCCAACATTACTCCTAATTAAGCGAGCAGGAGTAATAGCATAATTATCCGTAATTCCGCATCAAAAACGAATGTGGAATTACCAAGATTCCTCCAGCGTAATAGAAATTCAGCCTAGTTAAGAGCCCGTCATTGTCAACGTGATTTGATGCAGCCATTTTCAGGATGAAATATATTAGATCTGAATAATCTGGCTTTTTTAAGTCCGGGTCTCTTGAAATAGCAACTATCTCTCGATGCCACACTGAATCCAGTCACATTTTAGTAAAATGTTACATACCTGGCACCCACTATAAGCAAAACCCCAAAACATCTAGGCCCGCATTTGCTTCAGCACTATGTGAAGCACATGGCCGCAAACGCTAGAACAGATCAACTTTTGTGGGTAACTTTTTACTGCACTAAAAGTTGACGCAAGTCCCACACCGAATGCCATTGCATCTCGTAGCGTTAAACCAAGGTAAATAATGCAAAGAGGTAGGGGGTACCGATCTACTACGGTCACACAAATTAGAGCACCCTGGTTTCGCGTAGAAACGTGACACCAAAGGAAAGAGGCACTCAAATAGGCAAAAGGAAAAATGTGTGATGTTTCTAGGGGTAGTATGCGTAATTTTCACTCTATTACTCGTATGCAATCTTCCACTGCGTGACTGTGAGGAGCCCCTTGTAATGGAAGGGATGACTCCATTAAAACCCTCACACTAGACTCTGAGCTGTAGAGAAATGTGAAAGCGTGTTTAATAAAGTGGAAACAAGGCAATTTTAACACGGGCATTTCCATCATCATTGCAGCATCATAGAAAGGAAACTAAATAAGCTGGAGCAGTACTGCTGGACTTCAGAACTGAGCCACTTTTAACGTTTGGAAAACAGTTATTGTTCCTGTGAAGGATGAAGGATACACAGAACGAAATTTGTGATAGGGTTTGCATTTGTGCTCACTTTTGGGAACTGCGGGGCATATTTACAGTGGCCTAGCGGCACAAAAACGTCGCCAGAGGACCACTTTTCTGAAACTCTGGCGGCACAGTGTACCCGCACATATTTACAAGGCCACGTAAAGCCACCTGGCTTGGCTTCTCATGGCCTTATAAATATGGCTTCTTTTCGCGCATGTCTGTGTGAAGGAGGAGTTTCATGGGTGCTGCTATGGATATCCCCACGCAACACCCATGGAATCTGAGGCATTCCCAGATTTACCTGGTTTCGTAAACTTGTGAATGCGTCAGATTCCTAAGCCACCCGAGGGGTGGCACAAAAGTGGCACAACAAGGAGAAATACCTTTATTTCTCCTAGTTTTTGCACTTTCTATGTGTTCTGCATTCTGCAGCACACATAGAAGGAGGAAAACGCCATTAATGATTGCTTATGTGCAGGAAGGTGTCCCTTCCTGCACATAAACAATCATCCCTGCAACGCAGGCACTCTTGCACCATGCTGCAAGGGGGCCTGCATTGGCGCTAGGCAGACAACTATGCTCCAGCGCAGACGCAAGTACAGGGATGCATCGTATTGTTGTAAATACAACACATCCCTGCACTTTCCTGATGGCGCAGCATGGCACAGCAAGCTGGTGTCATTTTCTTGAAAATATGGGCCCAAGACTTATTTTTCATCAGAAGACTTTGACCCAAAGCAGTCAAAAGGGAGAAAGAAGGAAGAAGAAAATAATAGAAAAAAGTGACAAAGGGACAGCAAGGATTAAAAAAAACATACCAATGAGATAAAGGGACAGGAAGTGTAGGGCAGACAAGGGCAGTCAGCCTTTGTATTCGCCAACTGCAGCATTAGGCCGCAACGGCTCATTAGAAAAACCTTAATTCCTGCAAAGGCTACATTTGCTACAGCTTCTATTTAGGGGGGCTCCGTGCACCTAAAAACTGTGCTTCGTCGAGCAACGACTGATCAGCTTTCGCCTCTTGTCTGCTTCATAAATGCACACCATGCCCGCGTCTGTATTCAGTAGACACTGCCTGGAGTTTCAGGCAGATCCCGCTACCAAGCGACCATGCTGTGCAGGTTGCCGAGCATGTTTCACGCAGTGCGCTAGCATATGGCTATTATAAATATTCTAATCTGCCCTGCAGCAAAGGCTTATGGGGGCAAGCTGCGAACTGGCATAGCATGACGCTTTGATAATAATAGAACGTGCACATGCAGGGGGTGAGATAGACTTGGGGTGTCACACAATGCCTCGAAGTGATAGGAAGCACTAGGGGATGTCTCAACTACAGGGGAGGGGTGAGGAAGAGATACGGACGCAAGAACATTCCGAGTGTTAGTTTCAGAGGATCTGCAGAAGTCTTTTGTTCAGTGTTTTTAGAGGCTGTAATCTAATTTAGGAGGTCCAAAAACCTAATACTTCTGCATAAAAGAATTCTGATCTATTGATTTGGTGTGGAAACACAAAGCGAGTCAATCTGTCAGAAAACAGGGACGATGTAACATTGCATTAATTAGATGGTATCCCGATTCATGTCAATTGGCCCTGGTGCTATGAACAATTATTCATTATTCCTTTTGTATACTTTTGTATTATTACTGTGATTATTATCATTAGTTGTAGTTGCACTTTTATTATATATATATATATATATATATATATATATATATATATATATATATATATATCTAGGACCTAGTTTCTATAGGAAGATTGTTTTTTGTTTTGCCAATAACTTTGGCACCGCTTCATGAATCTTCATGAAATTTCAAAACTGATACTTTAGTAGGTTCAGTTGCTCTCTTGAAAGTTTTGGGGTGATCTGTGAAGTGGAGGCTGAGAAAAAGAGGAATTCCCAAAATGCATTTTCCCTTTGCATTTTCCCATAGGGATTTTGAACATAACTACAGTCCAAACCGCTAGGCAGAATTACACCAAATTGGCAGAGAGCTAGCTCTTCGTCCAGAAAGTGTGCTTTTTGTGATTTGGTTTATATCCCTTCAGTAGTTTTTGAGATATTAGAGTTTAAAAATATAGATATCTAGGGACGTGAATCCTCCGCTGCTCCAACTGTCCACGCGCTGATATCTGAATGGTTGCCAACACTTCAACAAGGAAGTGTTAGGGGCCATCTCGCGGTCCCACAAAAAAGATTTCAAAAAAGGAAAAGGGGCGAGGGTAGAGTCACCCTGAGCCTCTAGTCTTGGTCTAGGGGTCCCCCATGGATCTTGCCAGAGCTAAAAAGCATTTTCTTGTAAAAGAAATCTCAGAACAATCCCCTGATGGATCCAGTTTTTTCAGAGTTTTTTTTTTTTTCAAGCATGGTCTCCAGTGCTTTCCCTTTTCTGTTGCCCCAGGTGGACCAGATCATGGGTGCATTGGGGCGTGAAAGAAGGAGGGGGGTTCACGGGGCCCCACTCATAGGGCTTTCCAAAGCCCCGGGGACCGTCACCTCCCCAGTACACTATAAAACAAGTGTGCAGGGGTGGTGTGAGGGTCCTGCAGCATGTGGGGATCTGGCTGAAACAGTGGGGTCTTGAGGTCCCCCCCACAGCCCCAACTGTGCACACTGGGTGACATGGCCAAGCCCCGGAAGATGGGGTCCCGGGGCCAAAATCGGCACAGCTAACCTACTCCATTTGTTTATGATCGGACCTCAATGATGGGGCCCCCTCCCCTAGAGTCCATGGTTCTCCTTTTAAATTGCTACACGTATGTAAACGTGCAAATCACCTGAAAGCTGCACCCGGTTGACCCCAGACTGTCCACCTTAGTAGTATGCATATGTCTTTCTGGCCGTATGTCAGGAACATTATAGTTAGGATACAGAATTTTAAAAAAACATAGAAATTCACATAAAATACCAAAGGATATAATTAATAATGTGTAATTAGACCGAGCAGTAAATCAGATAACTCATATTCACTTAAAAGAACAAAGGTTACATGGACATTATAGTTAGTTTCTGCATTTGCTTGCACAAACCAGAGAAATTCAGTAGTTATGGTTAGAGGTACTTGGGGGGTGGGGTTAATCAATTGTGAAAACTGTTTTGCTTCACATTCTAAGTTAGGAGGGAAAACTGAAAGGAGGGTATAAGACATCCACCGTTTTTTTGGTGGATGTCATATTACAGTCCTACTCTAAATGACTCCTCTAAAGTTCAGTGCTAGAAAGTACTTTACTTGTGGATGAAGTATCATACCTGAAAGAGACTCCATTTGTAGAATTTCTCAGTGGACCTACGACATCTTCCAATATGAGTGGATTTTGGATTGCCTCCCATATCTAGATCATGCCTAAAGCATGCACTTTTCAAAAAATGAATCTCTATTGTACTAACACATATGAGGTTGCAAACAATGTATATCCCTTCATCAGGCAGTTATGACATTTTTAGCTATGACTGCCCAATGAAAGAACCCGCATGGTCATGAAAGTTTTAAACTTTATATCAATTAGTCTGATAAAGCGATTATCTCTAATACTGGATCTCGTTTTTATGTTTCTTTATTTTTTTAAACAAGCGATAGTATAACAAACAGTATTCTATAAACTTTTCACATAAACACACATACTTTCACACACACACTCTGAAACACGCACATACAGTCTCTCTCTCTCTCTCTCATATACTATGGATACAGAAGTTGCTCTGTTAACTTACAATAAGCATATGTCTTCCACTGATTTTATTTATGTTTTTTGTGGTTTCATATAGCACGGACAAGACCCGGAATACATAAAAAATTTAAATGTGACACTAAGTGCAAAACAATAAAAACAAGTTTGATCAGGATACACTGTAACAAGTGAAAGGATAAAATACATCTATGCAATTGTTTCAAACAATATGATGTAGAAATTGGGTCTCTAGGTGGCAGTCAGTTTGCACTCTGTCCAAGCAGCGAAACCTTCACTCTAGTAAGGGTAAGGGAGATAGAGACCTAGGATAACCCCTGCTCACCCCATTGGTAGCTTGGCACAAGGAGTCAGTCTTATCTCAGAGGCAATTTGTAAAGTATTTGTACCAACACACACAGTAATGCAGTGAAAACACTACAAAATGGATACAACACCTGTTTAGGCCAATATTTATCTAAATCAAACAAGACCAGAACAATAAAAATCCAACATACACAAGGAAACTTATGAATTTTCAAAGATTAAACTTCAATATAGCACTTAGAAACACAAATGCTTCAATTTGGTGATACCATGGCATTGTGATGGAGTCTTTCCAAACAATCCGATGCCAATAGTGACGGTCATGGAGTCGCAGGGACCCGCAGGCATAGCACCTTGTGAAAATGAGGAAACAAGTCAGTGCAGGGAGTCGGGATCAAGGCATTGCTGGATCCAGCGTGGCATCAGTTCAGAAGCAGAGTCGTCGGTACGAGGTGTTGTGTCCCTGCTGCAGAGCAGTGGAGATGAGGAGACGTCGGTGTGAAGTGTCGGTCCCTTACAGTCCTGCAGGGGTCAATGTCCGGCGGTCAAGACAGGATGAGGTGACCTCATGGGGTCGCCATCATTCCACGAGGCTGCAGGCACTGTGGTGGAGTTGGGTGTCACGGACGTTGGTGACATGGCACTTCGGAACTCCGGGAGTCGCGTACTTCAGTGAGGCTGTGGCAGCGGCTGGCCTGCGGAGTCGGTCTGGGTCGTCGCACTCCTACTGGGACCATGACTTCAGTTGCACGTGGTGTCATGGGATTCAGCAGAGGGGTCAGTCCAGGCATCGTCCAAAGTCTGTGCACTTGATTTTTTTTGTTTTTTCACCAGCCTTTCCTTTCCAGGGCCCAGGTACTGGATTAGGCACCACTTGGCAAGGTAGGAATCTCAGCAAGAGAGTGCAGGTGCTGGTAGAGGACGTTTGTGATGGCCCTGAGACTTCAGAATGGGGGGGCAAGCTCAGTTTTCTCTAAGGCAGAAGCAGAAACTGCAGGCCAACCCAGCAAACACACACAGTAAAGGGGCAGGCAGTACTCCTCCAGCTCTTTAGCTCTTCTCCTTGACAGAGGTTTCTCTTGATTCAGAAGTGTTCTCAAAGTCTGGGGTTTTGGGTCCACTACTTATACTCCTTTCTGCCTTTTAAGTGGCAAACTTCAAAGGAATGCCTGTGTTGTTGACAAGATCTTGCCTTGCCCAGGCCCGGCCCCAGACACACACCAGGGGTTGGAGACTACATTGTGTGAGGACAGGCCCTTTCATGTGTAAGTCTCAGCTCCTCCCTCCGCACCGTAGCCCAGGAGACTCATCAGGATATGCAGGCTAAACCCCAGCTCCCTTTGTGTCACTGTCTAAAGGGAATTCACAAACAGCACAACTGTCAGTCTGGCCAAGACGTGTATTCCACAGGCAGGCAGAGGGACAGAATGGTTAAGCAAGACAATGCCCACTTTCTACAGTAAAAGTGGCATTTTCAAACAATTTAAAAACCAACTCTCCCAAAAGATGTATTTGTAAATTGTGAGCTCGGTGACCCCAAAACCCCAAATCTGTATCTGCTCCCAATTGGAAAATGCACTTAAAAGATATTTAAAGGCAGTCCCCATGTTAAACTATGGGAGAGATAGGCCTTGCAATAGTGAAAAACGAATTTGGCAGTATTTCATTATAAGGACATGTAGAACACAGCAGTACATGTCCTACCTTTTAAATACACTGCACCCTGCCCCTGGGGCTATCTAGGGCCTACCTTAATGGTGACTTACATGTAGTAAAAGGGAAGGATTGGGCCTGGCAAGTGGGTAAACTTGCCAGGTCGAATTGGCAGTAAAAAACTGCAAACACAGACATGATTACAGGGCTACTCATGTGGGTGGCACAATAGGTGCTGAAGGCCCACTAGTAGCCTTTGATTTACAGACCCTGGACACCCATAGTGCATTTTACTAGAGACTTACCAGTAAATCAAATGTGCCAATCATGGAAAACCAATTACCAATATCCTTTAGACAAAGAGCACTTGCACTTTAGCACTGCTTAGCAGTGGTAAAGTGCCCAAAGTATCAAGACCAGCAAAAACGAATTACAGCATAGGGTCCAAAAACAGGGGGTCAGAAGCAAAAAATACAGCAAAACCACGCCAAGAAGTGCTAGGTCTAACAGCAAGCATGACGATATCTTGTTCCATGTTCCTAGCCTTGAACAGAGTGTAGAGATTACATGACAAGAAAGGCAGAATAAGAACAAGCAGCATGTACAGCATATTCTCCGTATAATATCGTGCAAACATAAAAGTTTGTAAAATGTCATTGTTGAAGGCGATGTCAGCCTAAAATGTGTAAAATGTAAAACCAAACTAAATCAAAGAACCGAATTGGGCCCAAGGAGGACTCACAACACCCTCCCCTTGGCCATGGGAGGCAAAGCTCCATGATAAACTAAAAATAACAAACTCTATAATAAAATGTTCAAGTTAACAATCAAAGCAAACAAATGGTGTTTAAAAACATACCAATGAAAATATATCTATAAAGAAACAATTTAGTAAAAACAAGGGACAAATAAAAAATCAAAGGAGGTTTCCAAGATGTCATCCAAGTTCACACTGTCAATGGGATCCAGGATGGACCTCGCTTCCGCAGATGACAGAACAGCAATTGGCTCGGTGAGCAAGGCAAAAGCACAGACATGGCTTGTACCGGCAACCAATGTTGAAGATGCTGCATTCTGTAGTGTCTGCAGTAGAAGGGCCAGTATTGAGGGATCTGGGAGCCACAGTATCCATTTCCAAGAAAAACAATGGCTCATAGAAAGGACTGAGAAGCAATCGCAGTCTCGTACAGCAACACTGCAATTGAGCCCTCGTTCGAAAAAACAAGAACCAATTTTTGTTTCGTTCCTCAAGCAAAGCCACTCCAAAGTACTTTATCTTGCATTCATGACACAGCTGGACGACCAGTAGTTCCATCATTATTTGGCCATAAGGTGGGACATCCATTGAGGAGTAGCAAAAATAGGACCAAAATACAACAGATCAGGAATAATACTAGAGGTATGCCTCCAAATACACTTAAAAACAAAGAATGTATAAAAGATATTGCTTCAAAATCAGTCTGAACATGCTAATAAAGCCAAACCCAACCAGATAAAAAAGTGTACCACACCCGCTGTGTTAGATGCATTAAATATGCAATGCACATGTTCTCCATAATGGCGAGGTAAGTTTGCGCTCAGAAGTGATTGCATTTTGGAGGATGACCTTGCAACTTCAAGTTCAAATGTTTCATGGGAAGATATAATTGTCATGCCTTTCTGAAACAATAAGGCTTTTAGTCTGCTCAGCTTGTCAAAGTTTTACATTGAAAGCTGGAATTGAAGGCTGCAAGCTAACTACCCTAATCATGATTTTAGTAGGGAAGAGCATGTTAATACAACATATTACTGTTTGGGAGACCGAAACCACATAAGGGACACCTGCTCTCATCCCAAAACAGCATTGATAGTTTAACATCAAATAACTTCCATTTGAGAGTATTTGGAACACTGAACTAATCAAGGAAACTGGTACTCCCTTCAAGTAACACATCAGATTGGCCACAGAGGCATTACACGCCCGTGCAATGTCACCTGTTTACAAGTCATCCAGTGACCGAGCAAAGTTTCACATTCGTTTCCACTGAGAAAAACCTCTCAGTCCCCACTCACACATTTGCAATCAAAGGGCAAATTCCACAACTTGTGGATGAACCTCTCCCCCAAAAGCTTCAAATCTGCTTTACTGTTTCAAGCATCATGTGAATTGAAACATTGAAATAGGCAATGAGATTACCCTATGAATTAACCACACTGCAGATGGTGGCTCAGCTACTGTAAAACACATTTTTTGATAGGTAACATTGTGTAAGTAGCGTCTTTCTTTGCCATTGTTTGTTTTCTGTAAGTTAAGTTAAAAGGCAAAAATAATTATTTTGCGTTAGCCTAATTCAAGGGCATGTGGTTTGATTTAAAAACCTGTAGCGTACAGCTCAGCTGCACAATTAGTCTAAACTGACTTTGGCCATTGTGTAAAAAAGGCACGTCATTATTTATAATATCAATTGCAGATGATACAATGGGCAGCTGTGGAAATTAATGAATCAACCTGGCATTGATCTCCACTAATTGTACCTTCTTAAGCACCTTTATTGGGACACATCAACTTAAGCTTGTTTGTGCTCAATGGCGATTGTACCCAGGACCTAAAGGTTACAAGAGGGGTTAAACAGGGATGTGTTTCTGCTCCCTTTTTGTTCTTGTTTTATATTAATTCCCTTGAGTCTGTTTTAGCATCTTGTGTTAAAGATGTACCTAAGATAGGACCATGTTTGGTTCCTGTGCAGGTGATGCTGTTTTAATTGCACGGACAGCTACTGGTTTACAGGCCCTTTTAGAAGTTTTTCAATCGTTTTACGGGTGACCTGAATTTGAAGATTACCCATCAGAAGTCCTTTGTTTTGACCTGCGGCCCAAAGAATGTTAGTTCTAAGTCCTTCTTTATTGGGTCCTCGTCATTGCTAAGATGCCTAGTTTTAATTACCAGCGATCTTATTTGATGATAGTATGAGTTAGACTAGGCTTACTGCCCTAAGAACAAAGAAGTTGGTGGCTACATGTGAATCTATTTGTTGATTTGCCACAAAGTTAGGTCATAAGCCTCTCAGAGAAATAGTTACTCTCTATAAGAGCAAGGGCCAGATGTAGCAAAAATAGGTTTTGTGACTCGGAAATTGCGACTCCGAGCGACTCGCAATTTCCGAGTCGCAAAACCATATGCAGAAAGGTGTCTCAGACACCTTCTGCGAGTCGCTATGGGGTCGCAAAGACCCACCTCATTAATATTAATGAGGTGGGTCGCAATTTGCAACCCCATAGCGACTCTGGGCACTCACGGGGATGGAGGCCTGCTGGGAACAGCAGACCTCCATGTCCGTGACTGCTTTTAAATAAAGCAGTTTTTTTTCCCCAAGTGTAGCCCGTTTTCCTTAAAGGAAAACGAGCTGCACTTAGAAAAAAAAAAAAAAAACCTTTAGTTTCGGATTTTTTCAGGGCAGGCAGTGGTCCCTTGGACCACTGCCTGCCCTGAAAAAATATTTTTGGGTCCACTCACAAAGGGGAAGGGGTCCCATGGGGACCCCTTCCAGTTTGCGAGTTGGTTACTATCCACTTCAAGTGGATGGTACCTGAGACTCCATTTGCGACCGCGTACGCGGTCGCAAATGGAATTGCATACCACTGCGACTCGCAAATAGGAAGGGAACAACCCTTCCTATTTGCGTGTCGGAAATGCATTTTATGCATTTCTGCATAGCAAACACACGTTTGCGACTCGCAACCGGCGATTTTTCGCCGTTTGCGACTCGCAAACAGTTTGCTACATCTGGCCCCAAATGTCTTACCTCAGGTACACATGGTGCAGATGTATAGGGGTACATGGGTGTAGCTAATTTACAGAAAGTCACAAATAAATTCCTGTGCCTACTTCTGTCCATTCCTAGGACAACACCCAGTTTGATCTCCCACCAGGAATTAGGGCTTGGTGTTTTGGAGAAGCAGGTAGGAGTAGCTCCAATTCTACTGTGGCTTAAATTGTGGTCTACTCCAGAGACAGTTTTTTTTTACATATGATAATAGAGGATTGTTTGAACCTGAATCATATGACAACTATACCCTGCTTAGAATATTTAAAAAACGTATTGCACAATTGGGATTAAGGGATGTTTTTGACAATCCAGGAAATATCACTTCCAGCTTGAAGACACTGTTAAAGAAAGATTCTACGGGACCAGAGAAAAAGTGAGAATTGAAAAGGCTCTTGATACAGCCTTGATTGAGAGGTATGCCCTGATTTCCACTTCTACCGGGATGGATCCATATTTAACCAGAGTTGTAAATATAGAGCATAGGTTTTACCTCACTAGGCTCCGTCTTCACCAAGTTCATTATTTGGTTGCGTTTCCAAGGGCTGGTTCCTGGTTACCCTCACTCCCATGCTGTCTTTGTGATGTTGTTTCCCTCAGTCCCCTCTGCACTTTATGCTCTTCTGATTACAATATTGCACTTTAACTGCCCGCTTTTTATATCCTATCTTGAGAGAGAATACCCCTCTCTGACCCATAAGAAAGGGTTTGTGCCTTTTAGAAAGCTTGTCTTCCCCAAAAATGTGTTTTTCTGCCTTAAATTGTAATCCGGCCACCTTGAAACTGGGGAAGAAATTGGCTGCTTGAAACTTTGGTTCTTTTGTGGGTAGTAATGTTTTTTAATGTTTTATCAATTTAACTTGTTTTATTGGATATCATTTCTTTGACATGTGACTGTGATTGTGTATTTTACAATATGCTTTTATAGTCAGAGCCTGACTGAATAATGTTTATTCAAAGAATCGAAGAATGTAATTCAGAGTGTAAATACAAGTTGATAGTGTATTCATTCCATTATCAACAACCGACAATGTTTTTTCCAAATTTGCCAGAACAATTTGCTCTAAATGAACAGCAGCTTCCATCTGGGGATGCTTCCAAAATTCATTATAAATATCATAAAGGAATCTTTTAGAACATGGTGAACTAGGACCTAACAAGAAATCTTGCAAATCCATGCATCAGAAAGGATAAAAAGATGTTATTTTACTGCAGACAAAGTGGAATTATGTAGCCATTGCTGGCATAATTTTCCAGCGCTATAGGAAGTGACCACCCCTGAGTGTTGGGACTGAATGTAACAAGGGTACAGTTTGCTTAGTTTACAACCCTGCGAGGAGTAAAAAAACTTGCGTGACAACCATTTGTGTCCACCCACTTGGACCTTAAAAGTATTGAGTTGTGTGCACTGTTCTGTACCATGCTGTTGAGCTGTTCTTCTGTGTAATTTACAACCTGTTGCCAATTATCAAAACGTGCTCAAGAGGCAATTTCAATTCTTTAATTTTGCTAGACCCCAGCAAGTAGTTGGCTGTAATGTGTTATTCAGAAAAATTATCTATATGATCTGTATTGGAATTAGACAGGCTCTAAATAAAGCATATGTGTCCCAAATTTTAGATCAATTGATTATTTCCAATATTCATACCTTTTGCTAGTTGAGAAATGAATACAATAATTATGTCTGGGTCAGCACATTTTTCTTGCTTTTGAACAGGTAAGTTTGTAATACTAAGACACTGGGTCTAAGCTATTGTGTTCTGAAAAGCATGCAAACTTGTCCAAATATGTTTTGGAGCTACCCACTGGAGGAGTCGGTAATGTTCCCTTTGTGTAATTCAAAACTGTACATGGAGTACTGGCTCTATGTAAATAGTAATGTGCATAGTGATGGTAACAAAACATTGTACCATAACTAGCAGAATTCATGTAAATATCCTCATGATATTCAAGCCCAGAGAGCATTGAAGTAACTGTTTTTACATCCCATTCATCAGAAATAAACTCTGGAGTTATCATGTCATCCATGGCTACCTTACATACATAAGGAATCTGCAGAGTTTCTGTAGGACCACAATGTCATATGGGACCTTATCCCAAACATTTCCATCAGAAACTTGAAAAGCAGAAATGTTCACAAGGGACAGGTTTCTTCGCACTTTATGTGAAGATGAATGAGGTTTCTACTGTAGAGTGTTCTGGGAGATATTATCCATGTATGGGCAAGAAGTAAACAGTCATACATCCAAAAGAGTAGAAAAAACAGAATGGTAATCCTAACATAAGTCCATGGAGGGATCAGATAAGTGTGCTTCAACCAGCGAAGAAAATCACGTACACCTTGTAGTGAAATATGTGAAGAATAAGCTGAAAAGTCATCAACTTCGACAAAGTAACCAGAAGTAGTTTGTGTGAAAGTAGGGGCCTCAATTGGTGAAAGAGAACTGTCAGACACCTCCAAAGGTGGTTCATCATAAACAACTCTGTTGTTTGACTATCAATAGAAAACTGCAGACCTACATCTGATGTACACTTTATGTTTGCAGCAGTAACAGAAATCAACAAAAGTTAATTTTCTGCTCTCCCCAGCCGAGGGGAAACAATATTGGTATTAATCAATATTTGTAGAGATATTTCCTGTAGTGTAGTGAGGGGAGTTAGGGAGCTACCCAGGAGTTCTTGTGTCTTACTGTTTAGGGTGGGCCACATGATGCAATTTTACTTGATCAATTGAGACAAATCTTTTGTCTTTACAACCAGCAAGTGGTGGCAAAACCATGATTCTGGTACCTTGAATGCTGAGGACTGCCACTGGTGCACGGTATGATGGGCCAAATTCCTTCTTCACTGCAATCTTCTCTCAAACTAGATCCCCAACTTTGGGAATACAGCCGGAAGGTGATGGTTGCTCATTCAATCATTCAGTGTCAGAACATTTAAAAAGTTGATTTGAGCGCTCATCTCAGAAGTCTTGTAGTTCTTGTAAGATGGTGAAATGTTATTTTATGTCAAAAGGCATATCTGCCATCACAGTGACAGGATTGTCAAGATCTGGAATGTAGATCTGGATGCCAAATAGGACCTCATAGGGGGGTCAAGCCACCCAAAGATCATCTAGGCAGATTACTTAATGCTCTCTGGGCTCCATACTAGTGATTGAACCAACTACAGTCTGAACCTAACACTAGCTGTTAAGCTTTAAATCACACCTGAGCTTCTCCACAACTGAATTTCCCTTGGGATGATATGGAGAAGAATAATGCACAGCCACATCCAGGGTTTCCATACTATCCCTGTAAGCCTTAGAGGCAGAAGCAGGGCCCTGGTCCAAGTGTAATGCAACTGCTGCATATGTTCAGATGAAGACTTGCAAATCTTTAATAACAGTGTAAGCATCAGCCAACTTGCTGTGGCCACATTCACAAGAATTTGGAGCACGAATCTGCAGCAAGTAGAATACATTTAAACACATCTGAGCTTAAGGGACTGCAATGATTGAGGTACATGCATTGAAACAGTTTGTTTGAAACTAAGAGGGGTGTCTGCGGTGGGCGTGCAGTGGTGGAAGTTTTAATTTGTTGACAAATGTCACAATTAATTATTGTTTTGTCTGCATGTACAGACCCTGCCACCAATAGAGCTTCTGTAGTAGAGAAACTGTGGTCACCACACGTGAATGGGCAGATGTTACACTCGCATGAGCAGCTAATATTAGTTCTAGCCTGCAGTCCTGGTTGGGTATCCCGTGATCACCCACCCACGGGATGCTAGCAAAAGGAATGTTTTGAGCACTCAAGTGATAGGAATATTTTGCTGTATATTATTTAGGTAAAGGGCTGTCACTGTGTGATGCACGGATGCCAGCCATAATATCTTCATCCAACCTCGTATGTGAATGAGTGATGGCATCTACAGTAGCAGTCTTAACTGCAAATTTGGCTGCTTCATCAGCCAATGAATTCCCTACAACATATATTCCAACACACTGATGACTCAATGTGTGTATCACATGAGCCTTTGGAAGGTTGTCTTTAAGTTGTGCTACCTTTCCCCAAAGCAGTTTATGCTTGATAGTATTTCCTTTTGAGTCCCTGAATCCATTCAGGCACTAATAATGTAAGTTTTAATGAAAAGACTGGGCACAATAATACAAATCACACACTATGAGTGTGAGGAATTCTGGAACCGTATTTTCCCCAATTTAGATGTTGGTGATCCCATTGCTGATAACCCACCTGAGTCCTGCCAACGCCACCAGAAATTCCCAACCACGTTGATGGGACCATATGAAAAAGTGGCTGATAGCGGGACTCCCGCTACCCTTCCCACCGAGCAGGTTTGGATGTGCCTTCCTGCAAAGCCAACTCTGGCAGTGCCTACTCCACACCTGAGTTGGCGGATTGGGGGGGAAATGAGGTAAGGGCAAGGCCTTCCATTGCTGCTGCCACTCGACCATAAAGAAAATACGACCCCCCTGTCAATGGACTCGAATGTAGGGAATCCGCATTGCCATTCTACGTGGTGTGGTCACTGCACATGAGCTCAGGACCTCTGCAGTGATATGCATGTTACAGCATTTTTGTAAAATTATTTTGACATGCATATTATGGGAAATTTGCGTCAGACATGGATGGGGACTGACTGGTACAAGGAACATATCCCACACATACATAGATGTCATTTGGGTGTTTGTATTCATTGCCAAATGAATGCTGGCACCACAATGTAACATTCACACTTGTCAACTATGTCCACATGTGCACATAGCAAGGGAACCTTTACCTGTTATGTTGTGCTTCCATTTGTGTCTGTGAGTCAGTACGTGTATGTGTGTATTGGCTGTTTGGAGTGAGGGAGCTGGAGTTGGTGATATGGTTGTGACAGATTGTGTGCCACTTGCATAAGGGTCTGGTGTTGTGTATGTTTGATTGTGTGTTGTGTTGCTGTGTGTAACATTAAAGTGAGCGCCGTTATTGTGTGGTAGTCATTGTTGTGATGTATGTAGTTGTGCTTTTGTGTGAGTGTGCTGTGTAGATGAGTGTGTAGTTGTGTTGGTTGCTGTGGTTGTGTTGTGTGTGGATGCAGTGTCAATAGTGTGTGTATGCTGTGCCATGGATGTATTTCAATGTGTTTCTGGCATGTACATGTAGTGTTGTGGTGGAATAGCACTGGATAATAGTGTGTATGTAGTGTGTTGTGTAGTACAGGGGGACACATATAGCTAAGGTAGAGTGTGTGCGTATGCACGTGTTTTGTTGTGGTGGAATGGCACTGGATAATAGTGTGTATGTGGTATGCTGTGTAGTGCAAGGGGACACATATGGCTAAGGTACAGTCTGTGTGTGTGTGTGTGTGTGTGTGTGTGTGTATGTGCATGTGTGTGTGTGTGTGTGTGTCTGTGAGACTTACCTCTCTTCCATAGCCACTGCCATTGTACAATGTCCATTGGGTCCCACAATGGACTACCTCCATCAGCAGTCCTTTGCCAGTACCCATATTCCAGGACTGTGACATCTAAATATGGTTGACGGGAACCCACCAGCCTGATGGTTCGGAAGAGCACTAAGTCGTGGCGGTCGGCAGCTTAGCCGCAATACATCTAAATACAGTGGTAGGAACACTGTCTACTTGACGTTCTACTCAGGTCCGCCGCCGCTGCTGATTAGCAGCAATACCGTTAAGATCTAAATTAGCCCATGTGTACATCAGTAGCTGTCAGGGAAGTGGCCCTTTGTATTCACCTAGAATTTAAAGCTTTCACATTAAGAACGCTGGTCTTTGTGACAGCCTATAAAGCTGGAATGGAAGTAACCACAATTATATGTTTCCCCAAGAGTTAAAGGTCTTTTGTTTGTGACAGCTGTCTGAACTGCATTCAGTAGTTTTTCAGTGGATGTAAATACATTTCAGCATTAGAATATAAATGCAATTTATATGCAATAGGCACTGTGTCAACTTTATTAAATATGAGGTATGTGTAATCTGTCGAACCCACAATTATGCAGGTTACCAAGTTTGTATTATTGGCACGTTTGTGTATGTCTCTAGATGCAAGCATGTCATTTAAAAAATATATTTTTATTCAATTGTCAGAGAAAACAAAGAAAATAACATTTACCACCAACTACCGAAGGCATACAAGCAAGCTTACATCAAATATTATTCCAAGCATCACATGTTATGAACTGAATCATGTCAAGTCGCAATGGCTCAGAGAACAGCACTCCATCACTTAAACCCTCCACTCTATCTTATGGGCTAAACTCGTTACATGCTGGCATCTCACCTCCCTTGGACTCCTACACTCCCTTTTCCCTCATCTCCACCAAAGGACCCCACATGTTTTCAAATCTGCATGGGCATCCTCTCGCTTGGTATACAAATGTCCACAATCACATGCACTAGTCCATGCCTTCTTCCCACTCCTGCACAGCAGGCAAAGTCTATGCTCCCCTGTATTTCAGTAAATGCCTTAGTGCCACCATCAGGGAGAGATTGCTAAATAACAGAGCATAACAGCCCAAGGAGTGTTCACCCCTGATGCCAAAGGAGATCAGCTGGAGTGTCAGACTTACCCCCGTCCCAGAACCTCAGACATTCTCTTGCCTACCTGCTTCTAGTAAGCCCCAATCCCCAGGCATTCCCATAAGGTATGCAGCAGGGTGCACTTCACCCAAAATCCCTGTACACAGTAGTCATCTGTCACCCTCCCCATGTGGAACAGACGAGTCCGTGTGTGGTATGCCCTATGCAGGATCTTCAACTGAATCAAGTGGACTCTCGCTCTGATTGTGACCTCGCTCAGGTACCTGCACGCCAGCTCCCAATCGTTGTCCCCAAGTCTCCCCAGTTCTCTTTCCCATTTCTCTTTAAGAGTGTCTAGCAATGGAAGACTACTGTTCAACAGCGTGGAGTAGATTTGGGACACCTTGTGACTTGTCAGAGGAGCACTCAAGACCTTCCACTCCAGTGGAGTTTCCTCCTCTACTCCCCCCGAAGGGCCTCATGCTTTCACAGTATTTATCGCATCTGCTAGTATCTCAGGATATCACTCCCTGTCAGCTCATATTCACCTTGTAAGTCAGCAAACAAGACCACTGTTCCCTCCTTCCACATGTCGCCCAATTTTGAGATCCCCAAGAGATCCCATTTTCTGTGTCCATCCACTGCACGCAAATCACCCAGGAGACCAGAGTAACAGAGTGGGGTCTCAAGCATCAAACTGCCTCACCATCCTAATGTACATTTCACCCTTTTCCATATCGTGACCACCAAACCTGTGGGGTGGAGGGGTAGCCCTCTCCCTCCATAGAGATACCAACCCTATGGGGACATAGCTGTTTGAGACAGCTCCTGCTGGGACAAGAATGCCCAGTCAATGCAGGCCAACAACTGTGAGGCCCAGTAACAGAGCCAGCGATTGAGGAGGGCAATGCAACCCTCCATCAGGTCTAAGGTCAGGAGCGACAGGGCAATCCTAGGTACCCCACCATCCCAGAGAAGGATCCTCGTGGCCTTGTCTACCATGTGAAAGAATGTGTCTGGCATCGGGAAAGGGTTGGTTAGGCAAGTAAATCATTTTGCATAGGGCTGCTCGGCCCAGGAGTGATAATGTAGGTTTCCTCCACCTCTCCACATCTCAGCGGTAGGCCTCCAGGACTCTTGCTTCCCCAGAGAAACAAATCTAGATCCGGGGTCACAAAAATACCCAAATATCTGACTTCCTGCATCGCCCACCAAAAAGGGCAGTTCTGAACCCAGTCCGGGTCTCCCACTCCCACTGGAAAGGCCACCGACTTGTGCCAGTTAATGCAGAACCCTGCATAGATCCTGGAAATGCGTATAACAAGACAACATATTCCCAGTCAGAGTCCCATCCGAGGCCTCCTATTTGTGCATTACGCCAGTGGTTCAAGTGCCACCACAAAAAATAAAGGCGGTAGTCGGCAGTCTTGTCCTGTGCCCCTAGATAACCAGGAGCTGTCAAAGAGTGCCCCTTTAACCCAGTCTATTGCCACGGGGTCTTCATATCTTAGGCACATCCATGATAAAAAGTAGGGTCCAAAAGCCCATCCTGCTGACTATCATCATTTATAAATGACCATCCGAGTGAGTTAAACGGCTTTTCGGCATCCAAGGCCAGAAGGACTCCGGAAGTCCTTCACTACGTGCCAAGCAACCCATTAACCTTCTCAGGTTGTATCTCATGACTGGTCACGGAGACCAGAAGTCTATCACCTGCGTGAGAAGATTCGCAAAAAATGTAACCAAAACTTTTGTTTCAGCATTGATCAGAGACATTGCCCTATAAGAGGCATAGTCGTCCACAGGCTTCCCGTCCTTGTGGATCAGAATGATAGTTGATTCTCTTAGGTCTTGCGGCAGAGTACCCAACTTACTGGCCTTGGTAAACATGTTCAGTATCGGCTTCACTACTTTAATTGCGACACTTTTGAAAACATTTATGGAAAAGCCCTTAGGGCCAGGGCCTTGCCGCTATTAAATTGGGAGACAGTTTCAGGCACCTCACCGTCAGTGATCTTTCTGTCCAGCAAAATCCACCTGACCGGGGTTGAGCCGGGGAGCAGGAAGATCCCTATCAAAGGTCTCTCGATCTTCCCAGTCTTGTGTAGTGTGAGTCCTATACAGCTTCTCTAAGAATACCACAGATGTCTGCATGATTTCCCTAGGGGCTCTCTGAACCCTGATTCTTCAATTCCTTTCCTCCAATCCCACCTCTGCCCTTGTTCTATCTTGGCCAATCATGCTAGTAATTTTTCAGTCTTATTACCCACCTCATATAATCTGCCCTGAGTGGCTCGGAACTGGGCTCTTGCCTCCTGATGCATCTGAGCAGTATAATCCCACCTCACTTTCTCTATTTTATGGGCCAGATCTCTAGATGGAGGGGCAATGTAGTTCCACATCCTGCATCAGTTTCTCCTCTAGTTTCCTGCATTCCACTTCCCAGGTCTTTTTCTTGCCTGCTACCTGTGCAATCAGTTAGCCTCTCAGGACAGTCTTATAAGCTTCCCACACGTTGGCTGCTGATTGAAGAGAAACCTAATTCTCTGCAAAATACTGATCTATGGCCTTGGTGTCCCTGTCCTCAGCTCATAGATGTCAAGTCTCCAGGACACTGCCTGACCCAGGACTCTAATATGTACCACCATATTTAAGAGCAAGTGGTCAGATATGCTCCGGGGGAGAAAATCTGTGCTGGAGAATCTGCCCATCTGATATTTAGGTATCAAACAGTAGTCCAGTCAGGACATGACGCCCAGACAATTATCTGTAAATGAATACTGGTGTCGTCCCTGGTGCGCCACCCGCCACAGGTCAGCCAATCCCATGGCCTCCACAAAGGTAGCCAGTCTTGCATCAAGTTCAGCCTTTCACCCATTCACACTACTCTATCTAAATCTCCCTGTAGAGTTGGGTTAAAGTAGCCCCCAATAATGGTCAGCATATCTGGAGCACCCGCAGCCAGGACCCTAAGCACTCCAGGGCCAAGGACTGTAGGTCCGGAGGGAAATAACCAGGATCCCAGCACCACATTCTCACTGCAGCAGTGGCCATGGATCACTGCCTGGCACCCATTCCTGTTGACCCATGTATTGATGACCTCTATATGGTTGGAATCTGTGGGCCAGGATGCCCACCTCTTGGGATCCTCTCGTAAAGCCTGCATGCACAAACAGTACATATCTGCCTCTATTCAAGAACTTTATTCCTCAACAAGTGGGTCTCCTGCAGCAGAACTATGTTGGGTTTGTGACAGAGCAGGTACCTCTGTACCACCCCTCTTTTGAGCTTATCACCCAGGGCATTGATGTTCCAGGAGAGAATTTTCAGGGTCAAATCCCAGCTTGAGCCTATTTTGGTCCTACTCTCCGTTTGTGACTTGACTGTCTGTGACGATCTCCAGTGCTGTCCTCCCAGGACCCAATTGCAGCCCCTATACCATCGCACAAGTATACGCCCCCACTTAAAACTCCTCTTCCCAATCACCTCACACTGAGGGCTCAAAGCTACCTACCTCCATAATGCTCAAGATGCCTGTCGCCCCAGCATGATAGTCAAAACGTGAAACAAGACTTGTCTCTAGGCGAGAGCCGGAAATATCGTTTAGAGCAGGGGATGCAGCCCACCCATCAGCTCAGCTGGTACACACCCGGGGGACTAGTCTTGTAGAGACAAAGAAATCCTCTAGTCCGTTGCTGGGACCTCTCCAGCACCTCTGCACTCACCCCAACAAGTCAGTTTTCATGCGGGTCACCTTTGCTCTGCACCCAAGCTCTCTAAGCTCTCTATTCTGTAGAGAGCGCATGGAGTAGTCTCCCATACCCTTTGAAGGGTGTACTGTCTCTGCTTCCATCTGTTACTTGTGGGTGTCCAGTCAAGTCCAGCCCTTTGCAGCCGAATTAAAAAAGTGGAATTGACCATGATTCACCACCCTCAGCTGTTGGGGAAGAGGAGCGCATAATTCGAATTTAGGGTCCACAGCTTCTGCTTCACAGCCATAAATGTTTCTCTCTGGCACTGGACTGCTTGAGTGTTGTTAGGGTATATGTTAGCCAACCCCCTTTGAAATTAAGGGGTCATTGGGCCTGCACCTGTTTAGTGCGGACCGTGTGCTGCGCGGTCTTATTGACTAGCACCCCCAGGTCCACAACCGACACTATTAGGGGCTCGGGAATTGCCTGGCACCGGGGTCCATCACCGTCCCTCAGGGAGGTCAGCCACATGCCCCTGGCTCCCCCACCGCCAGCAGAGCCGACTCCTCAGACCACCGGAAGGGAATTGCCAAGGCCACAATGGAGGTAAGTCCCCCAGGGCCAGCCACTTCCCTCAGTTGGCACAAGCGCCCCGCCTCACCTTAGTCTCCTTCACCACATTCATCGTACTAAGTTTACCTCCTAGGGTACAGTACTCCTTGCTGCTCCTCTACAGAGACTGAGTCCAAGACATCGGGGATGAGGTTGATGCCGCCTCAGGTCATCCACATGTGAGCCAGAGGGGGTCTGGCCACTGTCCATTCAATCCCAGGCTGCTCTTTGATAGTATTTGCCTGATCATCACTGCAGCCCAATGTCAATACCACACCTCTGTTGCAGCTGCCATACCTTACTTCGTTGTGCCGGGAGGGGTGGCAGTTTCACCAATTCACAATCAAGGGCCTCTGTCCTGCCTCTTCATTCCAGCACCCACTCAAAATTCAGGGTCCCATCATGGCGCAGAGGGAGGAGGGGCACAAAGTTAGTCAGAGACACATTTTGGCCCCCAACCTCCTTAGCCCAAGATCATGGTCCTACTGGATTTTACCGGGCTCCTGTGCATCTTCCTGAAGTGGGGTGCCCAGGCAAGCAGAACTATTCTACATCTGGCACAAAGCCATTGCCACCGATGCAGCCGGGCGAGGGTTGCTCCATACTGTTCTGAGCACAATTGGCACCACAGGTGCCATCCCTGGGCCCCATTTTCCGGAGCTCCTGAACTGCAGCCTTTCATTCGAGGTATGCGGCTTACTCACCAAGCTGGTAGCATTTTGGGGGGAGCTCTGTTCACCACCGCCGGATCCTGCTCAGATCTGCTTTGGATCCAACCACAGTGATCAGGCCCTCAGCTAGTGATGTGCCCCATCCAGGGGTCTCGGGCTGTAGAGGGATGCAGTTTTCTTCCCCCAAGCCCCTACTGGGCCCAGTATAACTGCCAGTCTGAGAGTCACTTAGTGGAGCTTCAGCAGCTCACATCCAGTGCCATGCTCAGAAAACCACACATCCCCAAACATGCCATTTTGTAGTGGTCTAAGAATTTGTGTATGTTCTGATGTCCAATTTGTACAGGGAAAATAAGGGCTAATCAAATTGTACAATGAATGAATCATAGCTAATTGTTACATTCTTCCAGAGGCTGCACTATGCCACCCTCAATCCGTATATTCCATTTGCAGTGTCTGTCGTGAAGGCTGACTCACTGATTTGGGGTCTCAACTTTAAAGAAGTCATTAGTTGCTTTTGCATCCAGAATCTCTTGAAGATTCTTTTGAACTATCATGACCTCTGCCATGCTGTCTAGCAGTGTCACTGCCCATGTCTAGTTCTGAAGGAGCGTTCTCAATATGTGTGGTATATGTAACCAAAATACCCTCAACCACCTTCTTTAAAATTGCTGTTTTGTTGTGAAAGTTTCTCTTCCTTTTTTATGATGATGAGCACTGTGTGTCCTTTTTCAGTTTCACAGTTTCACAGTTTCACACACTCTTACTGCCTATGCTCTGAACGCCCCTCTCCCTGATCATCTGTCTACTGAGTCCTAAAAGGACAAAAAGGACGTCTTTCAATACACTGATACCTACCAGGCTGTTTTAATATATTACGGTTACATAGATTATAACATTTCTCTGAGGGCTCCGTTGATGGAGATCCACCCCATGATTTTATTCTTTCATGATTTTTCTGTTAGTCCCACCATTTTTTAGAACTCCCCAGTGCTTGCTTGGTTCTGTCCTTTTCAGAACTACCTTTAAACTGTGGCTTATTTGGTCTGGCTCCAAAATTATCTCGACCTATGGCTGTATAGGTGTCAGCAATCGTTTTTGAAGTTTTGCGCTCCTTGTCTGCAACCGAAACATGCGCAAGGGTTTGGTGCATTGCCAAAGCTGTTGCTTCCCCTTTAATGTTACTTAATATAACTTAGGAGATGGTAGCAAAATTGCCAAATAATTTCATCTTCAATTCCATTCTATTTGTTTTGAATCTGCTTTAGTACTTCTGCCAAAAAAGCAAGTGATGGTGTGCCATGTGTTATGGTATATATTGCAGCAAAGACTGTACTCCGAGTGGTGCAGTCGTCAGTACCATTTCAAGTGGTAAGCGCATGTTGGGAAATCTATGTTTGTCTTCGGGTCCCATATGGGGAAACACTGCTTAACGCTGATTTGTATTTTGGGCAATCCAGAACGGAATTTATAATAGCACAGATAGTAACAGGACCAATCGCTGGCACAGCTAACTGTTACTGGACAGCATGAACAGCCCTCACTGGGGCAGTTGTTATTCTGCACATAACAAACTATGTTAAATGTCTGTATAGTCTAACTAGACCATTGTATAGTGTACATAATTCATCTGCATATAGTGGTGCTAAGTTTGGATATGGTGTGTAGCTGGTTAAGACTGGCCATGTTTCCCCATCATTCCTGAGGGGACCCTGTCTAACATTTTGCAACACTAATGGAAGGGCGCCTTGGAACCAATTTTGATATTCTGATATGTTAACGCCATTTCTAAGTTATCATAAGCTCTGTACTGGCCTGGTATGGCAGCTTCATTGTATGTGTGGAATATTTGTGTATTAGTATCTACTTCATGAAAAATTACCCATTAGTAAAATGGTTCTGTTTTATACCATTGGTGAGCCTTAGCCACAAAGGTGACATCTCCACCGCCATTAGGTAGCCCATTTAATGTTAAATGTGCTGTAACAGCATGTCTGGAATTAGCAGGTATAAAATTACTTGCGCCATTTTAATGAATCGAGTTCAGAAAAGAAGATACTGTAGTGGGGTATCCTTTTAAGTGTGCAAACTTGAACAACCTACAGACAAACATAGGTACTATCTATAATACTGAGGAGGATTTATCCTCAACACCACAGACGTCTCTATTTTAGGATGAAAAGGGGACCGTTGGCACACACACAAACTACTCAAGACACCCTCTATATAAGTACCTGACCTATAAAGATTTGTGGCGCCATGTTATACGGTCCCCACAAGCAAAGTCGGACTGCGCATTAGGATGACAGAAATCCAGGGTGTAAGGACTGAGGGGGTCATTCCAACTTTGTCAGGCGGCGGAGGCCGCCCGCCAAAGTTCCGCCGCCAGAAGACCGCACCGCGGTCAAAAGACCGCGGCGGTCATTCTGGCTTTCCCGCTGGGCTGGCGGGCGACCGCCAAAAGGCCGCCCGCCCGCCCAGCGGGAAAGCACCAGCAACGAGGATGCCGGCTCCGAATGGAGCCGGCGGAGTTGCTGGTGTGCGACGGGTGCAGTGCCAATGGCATGGGCACTGCAGGGGCCCCCAGGGGCCCCACGACACCCGTTCCCGCCAGCCAGGTTCTGGCGGTGAAAACCGCCAGAACCAGGCTGGCGGGAAGGGGGTCGGAATCCCCATGGCGGCGCTGCTTGCAGCGCCGCCGTGGAGGATTCCCTGGGGCAGCGGGAAACCGGCGGGACACCGCCGGTTTCCCGTTTCTGACTGCGGCTGTACCGCCGCGGTCAGAATGCCCATGGAAGCACCGCCAGCCTGTTGGCGGTGCTTCCGCGGTTGTTGGCCCTGGTGGTCCATGACCGCCAGGGTCAGAATGACCCCCTGAGTCTGTCTACACCATCAGGAACTGTCAGCCCAATTCCTAGCTAGCTCACAGTGCCTTACCTGAACCCCCAACCTTCCGAGGGTAACCGATGATTTCAGCAACCTTGAACATGACTACTCAGACTGCTAAGGAAGTCATGGAAACAGGTCCCACCCTTTTGTTGTTTACTCATGTATGTTCAGGGTAAACACAAGAAAGATAAATAAAGGATTTCAAACATTTGTTGAAATAATCATATTCGTGCACTGAGAGAATGAGCTGTGATTATTAGGCAGATTAAACAAAGCATTGTAATCGACAATACTAACATAGTGTATGAAATTAATTTTCCAATCATGGCAGTCTTATCTCTACATAACCCTACCTATCACTACCTACACTCTGGGAGTATGACAGGTGTACTAACTTCTCAATCAAGGAGGATAGCCTGAGACCCCTATACCTGGATTGTTGAGATAGCAAAGCTGGCAATCCTTCTCTGCAAGAAGGAAGATCAGCATCAGCAGAGCTGCATATCGAACACAGGATCCGTTAAGTACAATCACAGCCACGGTACTCCTCTGATCCCTGTAAGGCAGTGCATTGTTTAAGTAATCAAAACCACACTGTGTTAGAGGTGCAGCTCTGATGCAATGATATGTCTTGGTTACAGGAGCTGTTGCCAAATGGACAATGCAAGCATCTGGATATCTTGATCCATGTTTCTAGCCTTGTCTAGAGTGTACAGACTGCATGAGAAGAAATACTTACTAAAAACAAGCAGCATGTACAGCGTATTCTCAGAATAATATCGTGCAAACACAAAAGTGTGCAAAATGTCATTGCTAAAAGTGATATAAGCCTAAAAAGTGTAAAATGCAAAACTAAACCAAAATGGAGAATCAAAGTGGGCCAAAGAACACCTCACAACAGTTGAACCAGTGAGTGGTAAAGGATGCTGCTACCTTTGAGATGTTTTGCAGAGCTCACAAATAAGAAAAATGAGGAGGATTTGAGCTTTGAAATATTGATGATATGCTCTCCATAAAGGATCGCCGGATAGCAGTCAATTTCAACTGTATGGTATTTTTAACTGAACCACTTTTTGGTTGGATGTGAGAGAGATCATTATTTTTTACTTCTTCTTCAAAGAATCAGAAAAGGTTTTCATATTTTCATTTTGCATTGTTAATGCTAGTTTGGAAACAATGGTTTAAATTATGTTTCATTATCTCAAATAGTTTTCTGGGAAGGCTTGTATCAGAATCGATTTTACAGTCTGACTTCCACTTGGGTTTGAGGTCAGCTCAGCTGAGCACTAAAAATATTGAAATTAAGAAAATAATAATACATAATATTTAAATTAGCCAGTCTTTGAACTTTTCAATAAATACAATGTATTTTTTTCAAAAAGGGTAAAAATAGACATTTTTCACGATTTTAAAGATTTCCATTGACTACAGATTTGCAATTAGCAATTATATTTACTGCAGCCAGAGCAGCACTACTAAGCCCTACTAAGGGCGAAGATAAAAAGATTGTGTGAGTGTAGGAGCAAGCTGGTTATCGATTTAGACATAAAGGTGGCTAAACTTTCACTACTGGTGGAGAACATATGTGGTGGAGAACATATGTACTAAAGTAGGTATTGATAAAGTAGTAACTCAGCACAGTAGGCAAACCCCAATTTTACACTGCGAAAGGACTCCAGAGATAGTCACAGGTAAGGAAGGTTTTTCTGTCAAAATAACCACATTACCCCCAAGCTTTGAAAGAGGTGAGCTTGTTGAGGGAAGATACACTCTTAAGCAGAATAGTAGCCACAGAATGAAACCTATTTGGAGAAATGTCAATCAGAGAGTCCAGAACCCCTCTGGGTACTGCGGTCCCAGCAGTAACATGGAGCACACGTGAAACTCAAGTGACATCTACTTGATAGATGTCCCTAGACTTCCGCATGGAAGTTGAGAATCTCAATATTCCTGTGTGAACAAAGTAATTAATTGGCTTCATAACACTAGGGGATGTACATCGGTAATTAGGGATGACATCTTGTATGATACTCACTGATGACCAGAAGGACTCTAAACCGACTATATAGGGACGAAATTAAGAAGTCGTAAAATGGTGAATGAGCTGATAGCCTAGGAGTTAAGATTCAAGCCCATATATAAGACTCAAACTCACGGACCCTAACCCAGCAAAGGGCGAGCTAAATTCACTAGAACGCAATCCCCTAGCTCCTCTACACTGCCCTGCTTTTAAGGATGAGTGTTCCATGCTAGCCGAGGTTGACTGACAACAAGGGAACGCAGGGCTTAAAGCTACCTGTAACCAACTCACTTATGGTGGCTTGGATGAGCCGGCTAAGGTACTGCTGACACAGGACACGGTGATAGGTGTCAATAGAGACAAGGAAAGGGATACAACTTTCCATTCAGAGGCTAACTCTAATTTGGAATCTCATCGTCCTACTAGTAGGGGAAGCATGCTAACGGACTTAGAGCTAGGTGTTAAGAGAGATAGGGGAAGGGATATAGCCTTGTATCCAGAGGTGATCCCTACTCGGGAAGTCCAGATTATTAATAGTGGAGGGTGGATGACTAGGAGAGGATCATTTGGTAACAACTCAATAAGAATACTATCTTGGAACGTGGCAGGTCTTTGAGCTAAGCTAGCAGACCCCGAGTGGGGAAAGTTTATTGACTCCCATCAAATAATACTTCTGCAGGAAACGTGGGCAGTGACTCCGGTGTTTAGATGTGGGTATGTCACTTTTAACGCAGACATGATTTTACCTCGGGTAGAGGCTCTGGTGGATTGCCTATTTGACTGAAATTAGATCATTTCCCAATATTGAAAAGTGTTGTAGCGGGGACTAAGGACTTTCTGGGGGTAGATGTAAAAGTAAAAACTTCCACAAAGTGTGTCACATTACTATTATTAATGTCTATATTAGATCTGTCCCCTATAATGTACTCTCCCCTTTAGTGGCCTACCTTGCTGATATTTTGCAGAGTCTTAATCCCTTCGCTGCCAGGCCTTTTCCCCCTCCTGTGCCAGGCCTGTTTTTGGCTATTTGGGGCAGTTTGCGCTTAGGCCCTCATAACTTTTTGTCCACATAACCTAGCCAAGCCAAATTTGCGTCCTTTTTTTCCAACATCCTAGGGATTCGGATTCTAGAGGTACCCAGACTTTGTGTGTTCCCCTGAAGGAGGCCAAGAAATTAGCCAAAATTAGACACAGATTTCCTTCCACCCAGCGTTCCCCCAAGTCTCCCGATAAAAATGATACCTCACTTGTGTGGGTAGGCCTAGCGCTCGCGACAGGAAATGGCCCAAAACACAACGTGGACACATCACATTTTTTCATAGAAAACAGTGCCTACCTGTGGATTTTGGCCTCTAGCTCAGCCGGCCCCAGGGGGGGCAGAAATGGCCTAAAATAAATTTGCCCCAACCACTCCCCCCCCCCCGGGAGCGACTCTTGCCTACGGGGTCGCTCCCCCTGCGTGACATTGGCGCCAAAAAAAAAATCCCCGGTGGCTAGTGGTTTCTGCCCCCTTGGGGGCAGATTGACCTAAAAGGGGATGCAGAAATGGAGGGCAGAAATGGTCTAAATGCAATTTGCCCCCCAAGCGAGCGACCCTTGCCTAATGGGTCGCTCCCCATCTCTAAAAAAACAAACAAACAAAAAAAAAACACAAACAATTTTTTTGCCCTGCCGCCTAGAGGTTTCTGCCCCCCCCCGGGGGCAGAAATGGCCTAAAATAAATTTGCCTACCCCCCGGGAGCGACCCTTGCCTACGGAGTTGCTCCCCCTGCGTGACACTGGCACCAAAAAAAAAATCCCTGGTGCCTAGTGGTTTCTGCCCCCCTTGGGGGCAGAATGGCGTAGCAAAAAATGGCCAATCTGCCCCCAAAGTAGGCAGAAATGGCCTAAATACAATTTTCCCCTCCAGGGGAGCGACCCTTGTCCAAGGGGTCGCTCCTGATCTGTAAAAGAAAAAAAAAGAAAAAATCCCCGGTGCCTAGTGGTTTCTGCCCTTCTTGGGGGCAGATCGGCCTAATCAAAATAGGCTGATCTACCCCCCAGGGGGGCAGAAATGGCCTAAAATAATTCCCCCCCCCCCCAGGGGAGAGACCCTTGCGTGAAATTCACGTAAACAAAAAAAACTCCCTGGTGTCTAGTGGTTTCTGCCCCCCTTGGGGGAAGATTGGCCTCATCAAAATAGGCCAATCTGCCCCCAAGGGGGGCAGAAATGGCCTAAATATAATTTGCCCCCTAGGGGAGCGACCCTTGCCTAAGGGGTCGCTCCCCACCTAAAAAAAACAACAACAAAAACAAATAGAAAAAAGAAAAAAAATGATCCCTGGTGCCCTAAAGGTTAAAGGCCTTCCTAAAAAATGCCCCCCATTGAGAGCGACCCTTGCTCAAGGGGTCGCTCCCTCATGTCTATTTCACACAAAAAAAGACATCCCTGGTGTCTAGTGGGCGTTTCAAAAGCCGGATTGCTTGCTTGGAGAGACTTCAAGGGAAGGAAATAAATTTCCTTCCATTTGAAGCCTCTCCTTGCCTCCCCCACGTGATCGAAAGAGAAATGCAAAGCTTTTCTCTTTCAAGCGCTGAGCTTCCAGCGCGATGGGGGAGGCCCTGTGACAAATCAGCGCGCGCTCGCGGGCTGACGTCACAGTGGGGGAGGGGGGACCAGGGGTGGAAGGGGAAGGGCTTCCCCTTCCATCCCTGCCTTGGGGGGGTGGGTGGGGAGTAGAGGGGGGGAGCACGAGGTGACCTCGTCCAAGGCACACGGGAACTGTAGCCTTGGACGAGGTCACCTCGTCCAAGGCACAGAACCGGGTAAAGGTAGTACTCTGAAACTTATTGCTGGTGACTGTAACACAAGACTCGGAATATCGATGAGGAGGATAGATTACTTGCCATATCCAATTAGTCCAATGGATAGCCACGGGGTGTTTGATCAAATCATAGAAACCTCCAGTGCGGTTGCAACTCAATTGGAAGATCTGATCGTTCAGCATGGCTTAAGAATTGCAAATGGCAGCACTATATCTGATATCCCTCCCAAGCTGACCTTTAAGAGAAGTCCTGTTAAATCTCCTATCGAATAACCTCTTGCTGGATCAGGATGTGTGGGCCTCTCTAATTTATATGGCTGTTATCACTAGAGCAGACAGCGACCTTGATGCTTTAAGTGCTGTATGTGCAGCAGTTATATTCACAAGCAGTAGCCTATCCCCAACTTACAATATGAGTACAGTAGAGACAGGTAATAATAGAAGGAGTGTCAAATGGGCAGAAGTTATGGATAATAAAGCAATCCAAAACCAAATCTATGCACTGTTTGTGGACAATTTAGATGAAGCAACTAACAAGAGAGGGTGTATGCCTGAAATGGTCCCTGTGCGCTGCCAGTTAATTTAAGAATTAAGGCCCTTGTTCTTTAATGGTAGGAAGAGAGGACAGTCCCTCAAACACGCCCCAGGGTGGTACACCAAGGAATGTCAGAATGCTAAGACCAAACTCTTGGAAGTCCTGAAGTCAGGCACCAAAATACAAATAACCTCCGCAAGGAATCATTATAAGTCTACTCTAACTAAAGCAAAAAAGAGTTGGGAGACGGATCAATGGGATGAGCTGACTAACGCACTTAAGAGCAAGAACACAAAGGGATTTTGGAAATTGGTAGCATCCAACTCAAAGATAATTGATAACCATCTTGCAGCCTGAGGGGTGGATAGAACACTTTAGTGCCTTGTACAATGAGAAGGGGTGGGAGCACGTTGGGAATGCATTGGAGGAGCATAATGAGGAGGGTTGCCTTGATGCTCCAGTGACTTGAACTAACCTCTTACAGCATGTGGATAACATTGAGTCAGAACCCCCCAACTCACTCTGGAAGAAACAAGGGTAGCACTAATGCAAATGAAGAAGGAAACAGCCCCCGGGATTGATGGTATTCCAGGTGACCTATTTCTATCCCATCCTGAGGTGTGGTGTCTCTATCTTAATGCCCTTAGTAATGCCATTATGAGGGGTGAAGAATTACCGCCCACTTGGCGAGGAGCGGTTATTGTACCAATCTATAAAAATGGGAGTATGGATCTCCCCGCCAATTAAAGACCAATTAGATTGCTGGATAATGCCCAAAAATATTCTGTAGACAGGTACTGACAAGGCTACAATCACGGGTTGCAGATAATTATATTCTTGAAGATGCTTAGGCAGGCTTTAGGTCCAATATTAGTACCCTTGATCAGGTCTTCGGGTTCAAGCTCCTGTGTTGCAAGTACATTACCCGGAAGAAAGACCATTTGTATGTTGCATTTAATGATCTGCGGTCGGCATTTGATTTAGTCCCAAGGGATAGTTTGTGGAAGGTGGTTGAAGCTTATGGGTGCCCATGTGAACTATTATGGATTTTAAGAGCCCTCCATACACCTTTGCAAAAGTAAGATGGAATTTGGGTGGGGACCTAACGGGCAAGATTCCGATCAAGTGGGGGGTAAAACAGGGATGTGTATTGGCCCCAAAATGATTTAGCCTTTACATCAATGGTGCAGTTAAATGGCCCTCCCAATGGCCCTCCCAATGTATGGATGCTGCCCCTAAGTTAGCTGGAACCGCAATCCCAATTTTAATGTTCGCTGAGGATACCTTGCTCATTTCTAGGACCCCTATTGGTCTTCAGGTAGAGTTAGATTCTTTTGTGACCTTCTGTAAGATGCAGGGCCTTGAAATCAACCCTCTGAAAACAAAAATTATGGGCATTAATACCCATAAATTGTTCAAGGGGAGAATGGTAATTGAAGGCTCCATAATTGAACAGGTCAAACATTTTGACTATCTAGGAGGTTCGACTGTCTGACACATTGACCTAGACCCACCAAATAGAGAAGTGTAAAACTCTTCTTAATCAGAGAATTTATCTGATTAGTAGGAAACAGAAGTTAGGGGTGGAGGGGCCGCGGTCTGCCTGGTCCTTCAGGTTTATAATGCTGCAGCTTTTCCGGCAGCAACATCTGGGGCTGAAATCTGGGGATTTGTGGATGCAACAGCTCTCTTAGTGGCTGAGAATAACTTTGTAAGGGGTCTATTTAAGATTGGCAAGGGTACGACCCTAGTCCCACTGAGGTTGGATTTACCATTTAAACCTATTAACCTGGAGGTAGCTTTAAAATCATTATTGCATTGGGTAAGACAGTGGTCAAATGAGGAACTGGCATCTTATAGGGACTCCTTAAGATATCTGATTTCCTGTGATTCAAGAGTAGTTACGCCATGTTAAGAAATGTGAAGATGCAGTGCGAGAAGCTGAAAATGACCGACCTATGGAACTCGCCAGCAGCTGCCACTAAAGGAGCAGGCAGAAAGTGAAAAGTGCCTATTGGAATCACACCCTGGAACAGATCTGGCTGAACTTTGATAATGAGAATCTGACTGAGCAATTTTTAAATATCAAATGTTCCCCATCTTATGAGGAGCTCATGGATGAAATCTACCCACCCATTGCCAAATGGCTTTATCTCCAATTTAGATATGGGTTTTTAACTTTAAGAACCGTAAGAGCCAAATGGGTCAAGCAAGATTCCTCAGTGTTCTGCCCCTTTTATCAATCAGATAAAGAAACTGAGACTCATTTTATCTTCTTTTGCCCCCAATATATACAGCCACGCAGTTAATTGTGTTTTTCAAACTTCTGAGTGTCAGGCATCATAGGGAGGCTCTGAGAATTCTTAAATACAAGACTAAGGCTGTGACCTAGAGCATGCATGGTACATTAGAAGGAGGGGGTTGCCCTAATGGAATTTTCAACTAACTGACTGTAAATATTGCATCTTCAGTGTTTATAGAGGCACGCAACCGTCAGCAGATGATATAATCAAGCTCTATTTTCACTAAACGTGTCCCTGGTCTATTCTTTGCATATACACTTTAAGATTTTACTCTAAGTAGTTCTAAATAATATATACTAGAGGTGGATTGTCTCCTTCCCCATATATATTTGGGTAGCATCTCGGGTTTACATTCATGATAAAATGAAAGAAATATCATTACACATTTCTAGGTAATCAAGATGGTTCCGTGTATTATGTATTGGGCAGCTGACGATCTATTAGATTAGCATTGTTTTTAAGTATGCTTTTCCTCCTTTAATTTGTATATGTATTTAAAATTTTCATTCTAATCAGTTTTAAATAATATATTCTTCTTTTGTCCTAAACTATTAAAATTATATGTGTATTGTATATGGACTGTTTTGCAAATGTGCATTTTTATACCTCTATGTATGCTTTTATGTTTTTTTAAACCAAAATAAAGTAATTACTATTTATCTTCTGCAACCAGTATGTTTCCACCAAAGACTGAGAAACCCTAAGAAATCTGTAACAGAAGATGGCTTTGTGCCAGATTCACAGTGGTGACAAAAAATGAAAAGAAAACAAGTTGTGCTTGTTAATTAAAACTGGTATTTTTAGATAACAATGTGCTAACTTGTATTTGCAGTATTATGGTACCTTTCATTGAAGTTAATGATAATTAAAAATGTTGTTTTAGATTCTGTAATGATTATTTTGACTAAAGTGCTTTTTGGTTAAGAAAAATCAAAATTATGACCTTTAAGGAATGGTTCTATAATTTGTTTTAGCATAGGGGACCAAGGTTGGTTTTGAAACTGATATGTCAAAACCATTTACAAAAGGGAACTTCTTTGTCATGCAGACGCATTATGTTCACTCATTTCCTTGAAAAACGTAGGCCCATATTTATGGATTTTGATGCAAGACTGCGTTAGAGCAGTCTTGCGTCAAAATCTATTGAGTCACCTAGCGCCATACCAGAACGACAGGGGATGGCAGGAGGGGAAAAGGCATTAGTGGGCCAGGAATTTTTGCTAGGCTGGTTATCAGCAATAAATATGCCACTAACCAGCCTAGCATAATTTCCTGACGCACTACCACCCAAACATGACTTCTCTCTAAGTAAAGACAGAAGTCATGCCTACCACCCAAATGGCCAGCACAGGGGACCAGTGTCCCCTGGGCCTGGCCATCATACCTAGTGCCAGGCAGGCGGCCCCATGTAAGCGGCCCCCAATGGCACTTAAAATAAAAATATACTTACTTTTACTTACCCAGGATGGGGTCCCCCTTCCTATGGCATCCCTCTAGTGTGAGTGGAGGTGCTCATGGGGCTTGAGATGGGCACCTGTGGGCCCATTCCATGGTGTTTAGCCATGGAAATGGGCCCACAGGTCCCCTAATGCCTGGTCAGACCCAGGCGTTAAATAATGGTGCTAAGCTTGATTAGCACCATTATTTGGGTCCACCTACTCTGTGCGCGTCATTTTTGTGCCAGAGTATAAATGAGCCGTTAGGGGGTTAGTGTGACATTGTGGACGGGAATGCCTGCCTTGCATCTAATTAGGGCAAGGTAGTTTGCTGCATTCATATTATGGCGATAAACCCTATATGGTGGCGCTAGACATGTCTAGCGTCAAAATATAAATAAGAAGTTCACTTTGCACCATTTTAGCGTCAAACTAAATGACACTAAAACGGCACAATGCAAGTATAAATATGCCCCTTAGTGTAAAAATATGTATTTATTTCTCTCATAAGGCAACCGCGTGCCTCCTTGTGGTCAGTAAGAATGATCAGCGTGTAAGACTGGAATGTCTGACAATCTATACAGTGAAGCCCTTGAGATTTGAAGCCCCTGCTAGAACCATGACAACCATCTTAGCAGATACATTACCTCACGCACAACATGCAGTTTACTGAGCCATATTCTAAAAGGGGACGTTTTATAATGGTTCTTCTGAGTCACAAGTGCCCAGAAAAGGTAATCACTAATGAACAGATGGCCAAACCCCAACTTTCTAACATGCATTCATTTATGGGACGGATGATCTTGACAGGTGTTTGAAGAGAAGAACATCACACTTTAGATATTGATGATTTAACAGCGACATGCTTATCCAGTTGGTTTGGCATTTATGGCATTTGTATTCAGATTACACTTTTGCCGGAACGGAAGGGTTGGAAGTCTGAATTCTAGGTTCACTGTGCCTTAGGGAATGTGCCTTAGAAATGTGATGTGCATGCATAGTAATAATAACATAATAATATGATTAATAACAATAATTGTCATCGTCATCCATATAATAACTACTTATAAAACAAAATTAATTGCTATTAGGCTGTTGAATAATATATATTGCTGAATCCAATGTTACACATTTCATTGACCAGGGAATGAAACCTCTCATCTCCGCGTCCCTCGACAGGCACTCGAATAGATCCACTGATGTATCTTACCAGATGGTGAGCAGAAATCAAGTCAGCTCCATGCAATATAGTACGGGCAAACCGAGACCACACGAGAAAGGGCAACTCTTACCTAAAAGAAAAGAAGAGCATATAAATTCAGCTCATTTATAATAAATGCACAAGTATAAGGTATTACAAAACAAAATAGGAAAACAAAAGGCCAACACTAGTTAATCAGGAAAATACTAATACTAGTGTCTGTACTGTGGTACTTCTATACACTTCCTAGGAAAAAGCAAGTGGAACACTAGAAATAATTACATCAGCTAAAATAAAAATGTCAATCTTTAAATTATGGTGAGTACGACGTCCTTGTCCATTTTCATACTTTCCCAAGCATGAAAAGTGATCAATTTATTTTGCGTTTTCCCTAACAAACGATCGATTGGGTACACTAAGTTCCATATAACAAGAGTTGTTACAACAGCATGAGATAATATTGCCTGAAGAAATACAGATAATTAGGGGTTCGTTTTTAACTTGGGGAAATACTACCTCTGTGTTCTAAGTTCACAGGTTAGAATGGTGGATTACAATAGCACACTCTTTTCTGCAAAACCCACAATCGTGGGCGTCTGCAGAAATGTTTTCAGGGAGGGGCGGTCTGCGGCATCCTGGACCGTTTTTGGCGGGGGCCGCGGCCGTACTAGTGGAGACCGCGTAACACTACGGCTTCCGTAGCGTTACACTGTACTGTGAGCCTGCACACCACGCTGTACCTAAATCCAGTGGGGGGCAAGCATCCCACCTCGCTCCCTCCCCCCGCGGACACCCATGCCCACAATATTGTGTGATTTTCCTCCAAATCAAATTATCTATGTTTTACCAGGAGCAATGTGTGTAGTGAAATATAGCTGATTCTATTAACGAATGCAGTTGAGACAGGCGTTAACATCCAGCTAGTTCACAATAAGTATGCACTCTGCTGATTTATATCTGTTTTGTTAACCCTTGATGTACCTACTGCATACTTGAATATGATTAGAAAATGTGGTATATGTTTTCGTTTTTTTCCCCATTTAATAAACATCTTTTCTTTCTATGCCTCTCCATCTTAAACCTATTCCGTGGGAAGTCAAAGACTGGCACACTTTCCCAAAATATTCTACGCCACTTTACCCTGGTCAATTCTAGCGTGAGCAAGAAAAGTGTGGGAAATGCATTGCAATACATTGTGATTACATCAAAGTTATGACTGCGCGAGTGTTCACTCCAACCGCTTTTTTTGACACTCCCCTGAGAAACTCCACCAGTCTAAATAGTAGCATCCACGGCGCACAAATCACTTCCAAGTAGGCACACATAAGATACTCTTGTGACCCGTGAACTTTTTTCTTTTTAAATGAGCTTTTTCACACTTGTACAGAATGTTGTCAATTGGCATGAAAGGTCTCACGGCTAAAGGGGAAACGAGATCAAGTTAAACCATGGAACCTCAATGACTGTTATGTTAGGGCCAATGGAGGATCAGATTGTGTGGTTATTAACTCGCATACGAAAAGTCGAAGTATACAGCACGTTCTGTGGCTGTGATATATCGATATGTTTTTTTTATTATTTTAAGATACAATAATACAAAAGGGATCCCAAACACTGTGCAAAATGCAAATTGAAATAGCAAAACAAAATTGTGCACTCAACAGATTCAAGAAGTGTGCACATGTAGGCTTGTTTTCTGCATGTTACAGCATGGGAAAAGCATGCCTGCAGGCAGTCGCGGCTCCTTCATAGGGGGTATTGGAGCGTCACCCCATCCACTGCGAGCAGTCCACCTCACACATATTACCACTGCTGTGCCATTTGGCCCACACCGCTGCAGTTTGGCCTACTGCTGGGGTGCGACTACGCCCCCCAGCCTGCCTGAGGAGAGAGGAGGGGCCGCAATGCACTCTTAAGGTGCCTGGACTCCCGCAGCGTGGGACATCCTGCTCTGCCGTTTTGCCCACACCACTGCTGTTTGACCTCCTGCTGGGGTGGGACTATGTCCCTCAGCTTGCCTGAGGAAAGAGGAGGGCCGCAAAGCGCTCTTAAGGCGCCCAGATCTCACAGTGTGGGACACCCTGCTCTGCCATTTTGCCTGTACCACTGCTGTTTGGTCTCCTGCTAGGGTGGGACTATGTCCCCCAGTCAGCCTGAGGAGAGAAGAGGGGACACAATGCAGTCTTAAGGCACCTGGGCTTCCGCAGCACGGGACGCAACTGGGTATGTGCCCGGGCAAAGTCCAGGCTTAGCTGGGCTCGTCTATGCCCGTCATCTCCCGGAGCCTGGGCTGGGCGACCCCTTTTGGCTTTCTTTCTCAGTGACCTGTTAAGGTACTGTACTGTATCATTTATCCATTTATTACTATTTAGAAGTCGTTGAAGTGATCTGATGTATGATGGTGAAGCGTAAGGCCCACACATCAGTAAGGGCTGCGGCAAATTCTACTACGTTAGATGGATAAATTAGGAAAGAAGCAGGAGCTCTAAACAAGGAAATCACTCATGCAGAATGCCGTCTATCTGCCAATATTGCAACAACCCCTGGGTTGTTAGTGGCCAACCAGACATTGCCACCGGTTGACAATGAGCAACCCTCTGTAGCTGTTTTGGATATATCACCAGAGGTAGCCCCTTCAGCCTTGGGCATAGTGCCCCTCATAGCCTTAACATTTTATGCCTGTGTTAAGGACTGCAATTGTACACTGACAACATCTCCTCATATTAATGCACCACCGGCTAAGCGCAAGAGGAGCCAGGGGGTAAAGAAAGTGGCACTGCTGTCAGGCACTCAAGCTACCCAAACTAACACTAACTTGGCATTTGGCCCAATGGAAGACCTGGACCTCTTACAGGGAAGATTCCTGGATAGCATAAAGGGGCTGATGGAAAGCTCGTTAACACCTATTATTAAGTGCCTGGGTGAGACTGAAGCCTCTTTTCGTAGTCTCAGAAGTTTGCAATCTGGGGTTACTTGATTTGCGAGCTTAGGGACTCTTCCGCTTCAAACAGGGATCACTTCACAGTCCTCTACAGTTTCTGCAAATACCTGAAATTCGATTTTGGATGGCACCAGAGCTCAATCTACTTGAAATAATAATTGCAGGCAGCTTGAGTCTTGTGCCATCAACCCTGCCCCTGGGTCATGTGCTGTAGGGGAATTGAGCCCTATCATACCTCTTTGGGTAGTATGGTGCAGAGGTTAAATGGCGATCAACAGTGTGCACTTTCCCCAGGCTGCTTCTAACAGGCTACTAAGAGTGAGGAAACTAATGAGATTAGAGGGAGCCTAAAGATGTAACCATTGACCTGCCACCAACCTGCAGCCCCTATCTGGCAGTGATGGTTAATGTTTCCCCTCTGGCCCCTGGTATAACTGAAACACCAGCCCAGCTAAGAAACAAAGTTCTACTCTGGCTTAATTCCAAGTTTATATTCCCTATCGCTAAAGCTGATCAAATCCTGTTGATAAGGAGAATAAAATGGATTGGTCCTACAGAAAAGGATTTCAAGGGGGGCTGTATAATTATTGATTTTAAACACCCCAGCCAAATGGGAGAATCGCTGGAAAGATCGGCATCACTTACGCCTACCGGCAGGAATATTCTGCTCCTTCCCCTTGGCTACTTTTATAATTAAATGTGCCGAGCCCCAGTGGTGCCTTTTGATTGATCATATAAACATCTGTTCACTACTCATTGTCCATCTACTACTATCCCATTGTTCATAGGTTCCAGGCTTTGAGCTCCCCACAGGAGAACGACTGACTGTACCATCAAGTAATCCTTTATTTCTAGATCTATGGGTAGCTATGTGACTAAATCTGAGGTGTGGGATGTTGGCCGGCACCTCGTCACACCGAATGTCATGAATCTATTTTGAGTAACCTACAGGATCCAAGCTCCACCAATTTAACCCTGGGAAGCTAATTAGTATGATTGCAAGGGGCTATGTTATTTTGCTTCGTGGAATGCATGTGCCAGCAGTTTTCGCTTGATTGGCCCGCACAACCTAAAGTTCCGATGTATTTTTGCATTCCGGAGTCAGTGTGTCGATTCAATTCATATCAGAGGCGTCACTTCCTTCTTTCTAGAAGCAATCCCATCTTCAGCAGCGCAGGACAAAGAGGGCTTACAGACTTTACTTTCAAATTTGCTATGGGATACTGTAGGAAAGTACATGGTTATTCCCCACTTCTTGCTTGATTTTGATGCTAACTTGACTGAGTGTGTGCTGCGATCCTGCTAACCAGGCCCCAGCACCAGTGTTCTTTCCCTAAACTGTACCATTGTTTCCACAATTGACACACCATGGCACACAGCTAAGTCCCTTGTAAAAGGTACCAGTGGTACCAAGGGCTCTGTGACCAGGGAGGGTCCCTAAGGGCTGCATCATATATTATGCCACCCTAAGGGAGCAGGGTGCACTATACCACAGGTGAGAGCGTGGCTGCATAAGCAATATGCCCCTACAGGTCTAAGTCAATTCTTAGTGATTGTAAGTGCAGTGTGGCCATATTAAGTACAGGGGCTGGGAGTTTGTCATTACGAACTCCACAACTCCATGATGGCTTCTCAGAAGACAGGGGAGTTTGGTATCAAACTTCTCAGCACAATGAACCCCCATTGATGCTAGTGTTGGATTTATTGTACATTCCACAAAAAGGGCATCTTAAAGATGGCCATCGTATTTCAACTGACCCTTTAGTGTAAGGCTGATCGGTCTGTGCCAGACAAGTTTCTGACCCCATGGGGTGAGAACCTTTGTGCTCTTTGGGGTCAGGAACAAAGTATTCTCTGGGTGGAGGTGCTTTGCAACTCTCCCTGCAGGAACTGCATCACTTGGCGGTGAGCCTTAAAGGCTCAGGCCTCTAGTTACAGTGCTTCAGGGTGCTCCAGCTAGTGGAGATGCCTGCCCCACGGAGCAAGCCCAACTTTTGGCGGCAGGTCCGACGGGAAAATTGGGAAAAATAAGGAGGAGTGACTGCTGCAGCTGGGCCCACCCCTAAGGTGTCCAGAGCTGAAATGTCCCTCTCCTTGCAGAATCCTCCATCTTGCTTTGGAGGAGAGTAGCCAATAGGGATAGGAATGTGCCTTCATCCCAAAAGGGACTGGGCACAGGAAGGGTGTGGCCACCCTCAGGGACAGTACCCATTGGCTACTGCCCTCTGACCCCTGTAATACCCCTAAATCTAGTATGTAAGGGCACCCCCTGAACCTTGCTCTTCAGATTCCTGGTGACCTTAGGAAGAAGGAGGAGGACTGAAGAACCGACCCCAGCAGTAAAGACTCCAGATGACAACTGACTTGGCCGCAGCCCTACCGGTCTGTCTGTAGCTTGAAGACAAAAAGGTGATGCATACTGCAGGACTAGCGACCTCTACAAACCTTCATAGGGCTGCCTGCCCACCAAAGGACCAAGAACTCACAAGGACAGTGGCCCTGTCCACAAGAAACATCCAAGAAGGACACCAGAACTGCCCCGGATCAGCAAGCCCTGCCTACTCTGGAGGCGATGCATCCTGCAGGACCAGCAGCCTCTATAAACCCCCAGAGGACTGCCTGCCCAGCAAAGGAGCAAGAGCTCCTGATGACAGCGGCCCTGTTTACAAGAAACATCTAAGAAGGACATCAGAACTGTCCCGGATCCACAAGCCCTACCCACTCTGCCCCCGATGCCCACAGCCCGAGCCTAGGTGGACCACTGGTCCAGAGAAGGTCCCCAGGTGATTCCAACCTTGAGTCACTCTGGGTTGACCCCTCCTGGCCAACATGATGATGCCTGCAGCTTAAATCCAGATGACATCCCCTGAACACGATTGGATCCGAAGAAGATTCTCAAAGCCTAAAGGTACCCCTGCACCCACAGCTCCCTGGCCTTGGGGAATCTGACCAACAGTACAGCAACGTCCAGCGTGTGCCTCTCCAACTTGTCCAACCTTTGGTTTTCCGCAACTGACCCCCTGGACCCAGCCTGCAGCATCTTTGTGACCCCCAGGATCCTCCATTGAAGAGCATTGGGCACCTGATGCTGTGTTTGCACCCGGCCGCCCCTGTGCAGCTGACCTGTGCACCCCAATGCTCATCTAAACCCCCCACATCTGTGCCCTGAAACCACTGGTGCTTACCTGCAACCTGTTTCTTTCTGAGTCCCCAGTCCTCCTAGGATTCCATTGAAAATCTGGCACCAACTTTGACGTCTGCACCCAGCCGGCCCTGTGTTGCCTGTGGTGCACTTTTGAGGTCAACTTGAACTTTGACCGGTGGAAGTCCTAACCCCTGAAGACTGGCATCATAAGTTGAGTACTTACCTGTAAACTGTGCTAACACTTTGCCTTCCCTATGTCTGCATTGGTTCAAATGAAAACTTGCACTGACTGCTTTTGGAATTGAGAAGTATATCTTACTTGTAGACTGTTTTATCTGCGAAACCCAAACAAAGTGCATTTTATGTATAAGCTTGATACAAACTTACAACTGTAGTTACCTGCAACAAAGAATCTTTTGGTTCTAGAAATAAAGTAACAAAATATATTTTTAGTACATAAAAAAATTGGCCTGGAGTTAGTCATTGAGTGTGTGCCTCATTTCTTGACTGCGTGTGTACAACAAATGCTTTGCACTACCCTCTGGTAAGCCTAACTGCTCGACCACACTACCACAAAAGAGAGCATTAGTATTATCTACTTTAGCCTCTGTTAAGCCTCTGGGGATACAGTGAACTCTGTGCACACTATTGGGCATATCCCACACCTGGAGGACACCCAAGGATGGGGGGGCCCATCCAAGGTAAGTCCAGGTAAGTATGTATTTTTTTTTTTAAAAGTGGCATGGGGGGCCCAACTTGCCCCTCCCCCCAACATGGCACTGTGCCCAATGGCCATGCCCAGGAGACTGAAGTCCCCTGGGCATGGCCACTGGGCAGGGGGCCATGACTCTTGTCTTTGCTAAGAAAGGAGTCATGTCCATGGGGGTTGTGTGTCAAAAAATGACACTAGTCAGGTTAGAGTCAATATTTTTTAAGCTAACCTGACTGGCGCCTTTCTTCGATGCACAACCTCCAGTCTCCCCTACGCCTCCCCTACCCGGTTAGCGTCATTTATTTTGATGCTAACCGGGCCTTAGCACCTTAAATATGACACCCGGCTGGCGTCTGGGAATGGCGGTAGCCGGCGGTAAGCTTTTTGACGCAAACCTGCGCTAGCGCAGGTTTGCATCAAAAAGTATTAATCAGGCCCTATATCTCATTTTGCGATAGTATATACAGAGCCAGCTTTCTACAGTTACCACCAGGAAGGTAGTGCCTGTGTCATCTTATGCTCTACTCCTTAGGTTATCACCTAAATGTGGTCCTGATTTGATAGTGGCCTATTTTTATAATAACATATTTGATTCCACCCGTAGTGACTGTGTATTATTTAGGTGTCGGGAAGGAGGTGCTCCTGTGGGTAGTCCATTCACATTGTGTTGTTTTTTGGGGTAGATCATTTTAATATTCAGAAATGCCCTCTCTCCACAAGGCGGGTATGCGGTACAACAAATGCTGAGGTGGTTGGAGTCCCGCCCTTCTACCACAATGACTACAGTAAAGTCTTGAATTTCTTAATTTTTAAGTATGACCGTATACTTTTAGGAAGTAGTCGTTTAGATATTATCAAACCTATCCCTCATTCATTGACAGGGATGCACATACCATTATTGATCATACCTTGATTTCCTGCTCTGCTAAGGAATTTGGTTAATTCCATTATTATTTTGTCCCGACATCGGTGGGTGACCATAATCCCTTAGTAGTTTCTTTTACAATTCAGGTCCAAGAAGCCAGAGGTGCTGCATGTGTTACAAATGTCACTTCAGTCAGGCCTAACGATGTCAGGTTCTAGCAGCTAGGAAGAGGGTTTTACAAGAAGAGGACTGGTCAAGGCTGCTGAGTTGAATGATTCAACATTCCTCTGGCGTACAGTACATGCTTCTTTTCTAAAGGATGATTTTTACACAAACTTACTTCATTTGTTCCCTGTGAAGCACGGGTCAGTCACTTTTTGGCCAGTGTTGACTCCCATATGGAGGAAGTAACACCAGACAAAGGCAGGAGAGAACTGTTTAAAACTCAGTCATCATTGTTTATTACTCTGGAGAAGGCCCTTCTTTCAATAGATACAAGTGCTGGGAGGAGGGAGCCAGGACCAGATGGGGCACCTGTTGATGGTTCTAAAGCCTTGAGAGAGTTTTGGGGCCCCGTTTTGACTAGGTTACCTAATGCGGCTGCTAAGGGCCAAATTTCCCCCTCCTGGGCCATATCAATTATTGACCCTATCTTTAAAAACATAAATAAATCTGACCCTAAATGCTATCACCCCATCTCTCTCCTGGACTCCTCAGCCTCAGCCAAATTAATGGGTAATCTTATGTAGGTTGGAGGAGTGGACTGACGGAAATTCTATTTTAACAGAGGTGCAATTCTGGTTCAGGAGAGGTCTGGGGCGATGGAGCAATTTCTTAATCTCGAATTACTTATAGCAAACTATACCAAAGCTAAGGAAGGTTCCCATTATTTATGATTTGCTGATTAAGTAGTGCCTTTGATCTGGTAGATCATTCAATTCTTTTGTCCACGTTGAGATCCCTAGGCCCCATTTCTGTTTTCACTTTTTATTAATGGGATGGATGGTGCCCTCCAGATCTTGCAGACTGATGCACCTATCACTGCTGGACATACGGTCCATGTTTTACTATTTGTTGACGATCCTGTCCAGTTATCAAGGATGCCCCCTGGCTTACAGAGACTGATGGATGCTTTCAGGAATTTTATGGAAGCCAGGAAAATGAAGATTAACAAAAACCTACATGATGTTCTGTGGAAGGAAAGTACAGAAAGGTAGGATCATTTTATATTAGGAGTTTGGCAATTGTGAAGGTTAACTCCTTCTGTTATTTGGGGATTTTATTTAGCAATAACAGATCTTGCTCACAACAGGTTAAAAATAACACCTGAGGAAGTGCCATATATGTGAGGGAGTCTTTAGGCACGCACAGAAAATTAGCACCCAACCAGTTAAGGGAAATGGTTGAACTATACAAGGCAATAGGGTTGTCCGCTGTTACCTTTGGGGTGTTGGCGTTATGCTCCTAGCAACCCCCTTCTGGCAGAAGAGAACTCTTTCCTCGGGCACCTGTTGTGTACTTCGGCCTCTGCGTTATCTTTCATAGTTCACAAGGAGGTTGGGCTAAATATTTTGGAAGACTTACTATTGCTGAAACCCCTTTGCTTTGGAAGTATTTTTGGGCAAAAACCTTAAACTGGATCCATTAAATCTGGAATTTTAGACTGCTTGGCATTAGACCATGCTTTTAGAATTCCAAGGCTCTCATATGTAGACAAATCATTTACCGAATTTATCAAGTTCAATATATCAGTTAAGCTTGAACTTAGAGAAGACCTTTTCCTACCTAAACTATTGACAGGAAAGCAGGATGTGTGAAGAATCTAGGAAACATACATTTGTCTCATATATGTAAAAAGGTTTTCAAGAAGGATTCCAGCTTTATTTGGGGTGGGTGACCAATATCCAGCATCAATATGTTTTAATCAGGCTGCTGTTGGGCACCGTACATCATGTAGTTGCCTTTCATAAAATTAAAAGACAACCGTTGGTCACAACACCTTGTTCTTGTGATGGCGTCTCTTTGCAAAGCACACAACATTTTTATTTATTCTGCATCTTTTAGTGAGGGGTTGAGAATAGCCTACTTGAAACCAATCCTCCTTGCGCAGAACATTAGAGTTTTTAAAACAGCCTTACATTTTGTACTTGCATTTGAAAATCCCCTAGTTTTTTAACACTGCACTTCATATATGGGGAGCCATTCATCTTAGGAAACATATTGTTCTGTAGTAAATGTGAATTGGGAAGCCATGATGATTTTATTGCTGTAACTTTGTTTTAATGTGTTGTATTTATTGCTGATGTGTTTTATGTACTTTTATGGCCATGTTATGTGCCGAATAAAGATTTTGACTACTTGGCACTAGCCCATTAAGTACAGAATTTGAGATAAACGTACGTTATGGAGTCTATTTTATGTAAAGCATATTTCTGACAAACCAGTAAGGCTAAAACAGGAATAGTCCCACATCTGGCAGGTTCATTGCGCTGCAGTAATATAGTTCAAATCCCAGGCACCACTATGATAGACCAGAAGGGATAGGCACACCATGACTCACAAGTCAACCATAGCTGTAAAAGGCAAATGGTGATAGACCAGAATGGGGTGCATGTCTGGTGTCTCTTTGAAAGGATGGTAGGGCTCATCAGAGCGAATCACATGCCACTGCATGTTTTTAAGGCTGTTAGGACTCTAATTTTGATACATCTCAAGTGAGCCTTTGACAGACAAGCAGATAAGGCTTGTGAGAGCGTAAATTTTCGAATATGTTTACTAATGATTTTCATACTAAAATGTGTAATGAATTAACGTGCAAAACGAGTGACTTTTGAAATGTTTATTTTGCTTTTCTTAGCTGAGCAAAATCCTAACTAGATGCTGTGGTTATTTTCCATAATTCAAAGCTTTCACAAAAGTATCTTCGAAGTTAATGTAGATGTGTTCACAGCTACCCCTAGTGGGTTGCTGCGTTATGTCTTACAAGGTCATGCTTTAACCTAGCATTGTATAAGTTGAAATGTCCTATAGTTTGAGAATGTTACTAATATCTGGTCTTTCCTCGAGGATGGAATTGAGCTGAAACTGTAAACGTTTCTTCCTGAGACAAGATATTCGAGAGGCGATGAAACAATGGAGCTACAGACGAGACAGAAGAGGAAATGCTACTTTTGAAGAAAATGTTATAGTTGGCGTAGATTTGTTGTGTTTTAGTTCATCAATTTAGTTGTTGATTGGCTGAAATGAAACCACCCCGTAGATTGACCAATCATTAGTTTATTAGGATTTAGTATAACAACTGGGGTAGAATTCTCTAGCAGCAGATTAGAGCAGATGCTGTGCTAATTTGTGGTTAGAGAGGGAACCAATTCTCATGACTTATTTTGAGATCATTTGATGCTGAACTAATGTATACTTTGCCATTATTACCGGTGTTTGTATTATTAATAAGTGTGATTCTTTTGGAGATAGTTTGTTTAATTGTTTTGATCAAATCGAGATACATAAGATGCTTTAATCAACCGCTATTGATCTTAAATGCTTATCATTTGTGTTTGAGAGTAATTTTCGTGACATTAGCATTGTTAATATAGGTAAATAAATTCATGAATTCTTCTTAATAAACTGGTGTGGTTATTGACTGAAGATTTATATTATTGATTGTTATTGACTTTTGTTGATGCTCACGTCGCTCATTGATGACATCCCCTCAAACCTATGTCGCTTCAATCCATCGTCCTCTAGTGCAGAATCCACTATTCAGTGCAAATAATAGCTAGGATTCCGTGGCGCTACAGCAGGCTCAAGAAGAGTCAACCACATGTTAGTTGCAACTATTAATTGCTGGAGCAGGAACAGAGACAGAAAAAGTAAGGTACATCTCTTACACACCATAATGCTTTGTCAGTTTCAGCCGGTATGCCAGCCGTAACTTGGAAAGGCTTCCAGGGGTGTTCGGAAGTTAGTAACATAAAAGCTGAACTTAGAAAAATTTGTGAAGCTGAGTTACTGTCAGGCATGTGGTAGATGCCCCCCTGACAATCTGACGTGGCCTGATACAGAGTCACAGATAAACAGTCAGCAGTGTGCCCTCATTATAGACCTGAGATTTAATTAGGAACATGAGAGCTATATAATCCTACCCTTTTCATGCTACTGTCTCGCTGTTTTTTTAAAAAAAGGATGGTTAACATCAATTATTTTGAGAGGCATAATTCATCACCAGCTACCTCCTCGCCATTACCATCCTTTAGCTACGTAGCAGCTGGTCAAGTGTCATGTGACGGCCTTCCTGACTACTTTGCTTTATGATCTTATTCTTATCTGCCTCTGTGCTTCTCAGCCTCCATTCAATGCCGCAGATGCCCTGCTGAATCTGCACTTTGAGGGGGGGGGGGGGCTACGTCCTTAAACAGACCGCCCACTACTCTGTCACTTGTAAGCCTCATCTGGTGACTCCCTGGTCTTTCTTTCGACACATACTGCATCCTTTAACAAGTGACTGCCTGCAGCCGTTGAACTGTATACTACAATACCGGCCTATTCCTGCTCACTAGGCGCATGCCTGTTCACATGCACAACAGCACCCCATGTTCAGCTATTAATCTGCACCTATTCTTTCCTCCACTTTCTGGGCATAGAAGTGTTCTGTGTCTTCTTTCTGCAGTTCCCAAAGTATTTACATTGGGCAACCAGAACAATCCTTTATTGACTGTTACTGACTTCTTAAGTGGGCAAATCATAGAACGTGTGGGTCAGAGCTGATGCAGGGGTTGAATATGCCAGATTAGGTCGTAATTGGCACATTAAACATAATTAAATTAAATATTTTGCATTAAAATAACTGTCATGAAAGCATGTATCCCAAACTGGTATACTAATTGATTTGCAATGTGGTTCACCTTTCAAACATTCAATATGAAAATTAGTCGGATGCCCTCTCTGAGCATGCATAGACCTTTGCTCTTTTTTAGTAGTATTTATTTACTGCCTTCCCTATTAATTTTCAAGCAAATTCTTTTATCAAAATGTGGTTTAAAAAGGTACCATTTGGGCCTCTAGTTCTCAAAACTGCCCGAATATATTATGGAAGTTATGCTCAGTCGATCACTCACTAAAGTCAAACTCGTCACCAACTTTAAGCCCCACCACTTCCAAAAGTCACCAGCCGACACTGCGTGGAAGGAGAACGCTTCTTCTTAGAAAAGGTGTGCCTCTTTTAATGAGCCTATGCTTGTTCTAGTTTAGAACTCACTTTCAGACCCTGATTTACTAGATTCTCATGCAGCGCAGTGCAGCAGCCATAAAACCTGTGCTGCGCAGCGCTGCATGAGGAGAGAGCAGGAGAGAGCCGTATTTACGGAAATATGTTACTCTCCTCCCCTCTCAGTAGCACCAGTGCGGAAATCTGCTGCCGTGCGTCACGCGCACTCCTTTGCACTCCTTTGCACTATAGTGCAAAGGTGTGTGTCTGACCTGACTCTAGCATTTGTTTTCTACTTGAAGGATACCCTTCTAGTACAAAATACTATATGTAGATGCACTTTAAAACATTTCCTACATTGCATGTGCGCTGCACAGTGCAGCACACATGCAAAGTCGGAAAAGAAAGGAGAAATGAAAACATTTCTTGTTTCAACGCCTGCTTTCTCATGGCGTTAACTTTTGGCGCAAAGCCTTGTGTGTAGATTGAGTTTTGCGTCACAAGGCATGGGTACGCCCATGCACCACCCATGTAACACATCTTTGGTGCTAAGTAAAGCAAAGCAGTACTTTGTGTTGCTTTGTGTTACTTCTAGGGTACTTTCCAGTGCAAAATAAGTTTTGCTCTGGAAAGTAAATAGGTAAAAAAAGATTTTGCGCGATTTGCGTCACTTTTGTGATGCAAACACGGAGTAAAATCTTAGCAAACATTCCCTTCAGTTTGGGATTTACTCAATGTCTACTCGTGGGCCTTAGAATCACCTCCTTATAGTAAGATAAATCCCTACTGAACAGTTTGTACAACACACAAAAACAAATTGCCTGCTGCCGAAGATTATTCCCTTCAATACACAAAACCTTAAAAATGGAAGTAAAATGCTTGGGATTTTTCTGTGCTCTGAAATACTTTCCTAAATAACAGCTGTTATGAGAACAGAGTCTCTGTTGCAATGAACATTTTCACATATAGAAACAACACATTTTCATGACAAAGAATGAATCAATATTTCCACAGTATTGAATTACATTGAAAATATTTTTTTCATGATTTGGACAAAAGCTCTTTTCCAGTCCATTAACTGCGGGCAGTAATATTGTCCGGGCAATAATTCGACCGAATTAGTACCAGGTTAACACCTAAATACAACAATCAACGTATGAAAGGTGAGCAGTTCACTTTTACAAAGCATACCCCAATCCTTTGCACCAGAAGTGCCATGTTTGAGTAATTTTTCGTCTGTTTGTGCTGGAAACTTTGTTGTTGAAATCTACTTATTAAGCACTGGATGGCGGAATATGTGGCAAGTGCAGTAAATCCATTATTAAGGGAAATGCCACACCTGCATAATCACATAATTTCAGTGGCCCTGAATATAATCAGCCCTTCAAATAATTGCATAACATTGTCCCAAAACGTATGGCCTGAGCGGCTTCTTGGGTTTACAATATCTTCTTAGCCAGAGACTAGGCGCCATTCGAGATTTGTGGTATTACGATACACCAGGAACTTGAATGCGTTAGAAGCAAGGAAACCTTAGAGGCCAGCAGGTCATATTAACATGAGATGGTCGTTTGGAAAGCTGGGGATGAGAACAAGTCCAAATTCTCATACCAATTAAACTCACAGCAATGAGTACATTTCTATGAATTCCTGCCAATCCAGGTTTGAATGAGACTGTCAGAAGACATTTCAAAAAAGCAGAAGTCATCTATAGAAATTATTATGAGACGTGAAGAGAGGTTGCCATAAACTCCAAACTTGCGAAATTAACAAAGATCACAGGTTGAACTTTGGAAATCCTCGGAGTAAAGGGGAATTGCGAGTGGTATTGGTATTTTTGGGTATGATTTCCCCAGTAATTCCTCATTCCCCCTGCCATGTTACCCCAGATATCCTGGCTGCTTTCTGTGGTCGAAATCTTCAGCGGAACCATAATAGGTCTGTGATAACTCTGTGGACCTCATAATGTCCAATGTGCCATCACGAATTATGGGCCTCTCATAATGAGGGACTATAAGGGCTTATAATGGAAATAAGTTAAAAATCGCCTATTATACTATGTTTACAATCTATGTGACATTGATTTTCCCAGTTGTCCCATCACTCAAACCATATGTATTATTTTTAGAATAACATACATTCTGGTCACAGTATTTGACATGAAAGATCTTTAGTTTTATATTCAGGTACAGGGAGCCACTATGAAAAGAAATGGTTGCACATTCATCAAACTCTAAATCTGGCTCTTTATTTTAATTTTCGTGCCACCCTATGGTTTACTTTCTCTTTCTGACATTAACTCTCAAGGCAGAGAGAGCTTACTGCTCTGGGTAAAGGTTTTGACTGATTTTTTTAAATAACTGGAGTGAAAGGTTTTCAACTTGTCAAATAAGCCAGATAGGGTCGTTTCATGCTCATTCTCATCATTGATGATAGTTTTTTATGGGGAATGATATTATCACGCAACAACAAAAAAAAACATTATTTCATTCAATGCATTTGGTACCAAGGCCCTATAATTACTCGGGTTTAAGCCAAGAATTTACAAAGAGAGAGGTGTCCCTTGTTCATTATCTAGAATGAAAACGTGGTAGACTGCGGCTGGTCTAAAGTCAGGATTTCACTAAGAAGTTCTATACCAAGACCAAGGCTGATACAACCACCGATCCCAATTTCTAAACAAGTAGATCACAGGGAACATAAGACACTTAGGCCCTCATTCTGACCTTGGCGGGCGGCGGAGGCCGCCCGCCAAAGTCCCGCCGTCAGGTTACCGTTCCGCGGTCGAAAGACCGCGGCGGTAATTCTGACTTTCCCGCTGGGCTGGCGGGCGGTCGCCTTCAGACCGCCAGCCAGCCCAGCGGGAAAGAGGCTTCCACGAGGAAGCCGGCTCGGAATCGAGCCGGCGGAGTGGAAGCTGTGCGACGGGTGCAGTTGCACCCGTCGCGTATTTCACTGTCTGCGCAGCAGACAGTGAAATACTTGTAGGGGCCCTCTTAAGGGGGCCCCTGCAATGCCCATGCCAGTGGCATGGGCACTGCAGGGGCCCCCAGGGGCCCCGCGACCCCCCCTACCGCCATCCGGATCTCGGCGGTCCGACCGCCGGGATCTGGATGGCGGTAGGGGGGGGTCGGAATCCCCACGGCGGTGCAGCAAGCTGCGCCGCCGCGGAGGATTCAATGGGGCCGCGGTACACTGGCGGGACCCCGCCAGTGGTGCCGGTCCGACCGCGGCTTTACCGCCGCGGTCGGAATCCCCATTGGAGCACCGCCGGCCTGTTGGCGGTGCTCCCGCGGTCCTCCGCCCTGGCGGTCTTTGACCGCCAGGGTCAGAATGAGGGCCTTAATGCAATCAGATCCTTTACACCACATTCTTACGCTCTACTTTTAATATACTGTTCAGCTGTATTGATATTCTAGGACTGGGATACACCCTAAATACTACCTGCTGCAAATTCTCAAACTTCATTGTACTCTCTAACCATCACGATATTAAAATTTAGCAATGCAACCCAAAAGTGTCCATAAAAGTTACTAGTAAGTGGATTAAATACAAAAACATGTTGTGGTTCAAATCTCTTTATTAGCATTTGTAGTAGATATATCAAAGAGAAAAAAACAACCAGTAGGGTGATGCAGGGCCTTCATCAAATTAACCTCCTGTGAGAAAACAGGGCTGATTGCAGAGGCCCCATAACTTTTTGCCCCCATTTTCCTCTTTTTGCTGGTGTTTTCCTGACTTTGATGGTGCCCTGGGTACTGCTAACCAGTCCCAGGGCCTGTGCTCTGTGTAAAATGGATATGCAAATTAGGCTAATTATAATTGGCTAAGTTAACCTACCTATAAGTCCCTAGTATATGGTAGGGCATGTAGGTTTAGGGACCACAGCATAGGTGGTGCACACCTAGGTGCATTGCTGAGGTGCCCAGTGTCATTTTAAAAGCAAGCCTGCCTTGCTGGCTGCTTTTAAATTACAGTTATATGCAAATTCGACTTTGGAATTAAAGGTACTTCCAAAGTCTTAAACTACCTTATTTTTACATATAAGTCACCCCTAAGGTGTGCCCTATGTGCCTCTAGGGCTGGGTGCCATGTAACTATAAGCAGGGACTTTATAAAAATAGATTTATAAGCCCTGGTGAGGTAAAAACAGCCAAATTCGTTTTTCCCTCATTGAAGTAAATGGCCTTCATAGGCTAGAATGGGCAGACTTTATTTTAAATTTTAAAGTCTCCTTAAATGTTACATACCAAGAATTTGGTATCAAATTGATTGTTGTAATAAATCCCACAACTTCCAGTTGTTGGATTTAATATAACTTGTCCAGGTAAAAAGTTTAGACTTTACCTAAAAAGTTGCCAATTTCAGCTCTGCATTGTTTTTGCTGCTGTGCTCTGATTGGCCAGCCTGCAGCAGCTTCTGCCAGGCTGCCTTGATGAGGTGTGAAGTGGCCAGACTTCACACAAAGGAATGTGCTTGGGGGAGAGAATCTCCCCTCAGCAGATGGTGAGGCAGGAAGGGGGAGGGCTGCCAAACTGGTCTTCAAAGGCAGAGAAGGACATTTGCAGCACCCAGCAACACCCCCACATCCTGCAACCCCAGACAGCTAGGTGCCCCCTTGATTAGATTAGGAGAGGGCAGGAGAGGGGTGTGTTTATGATTTTTAGCCACACCAGTGGGTGGGCTCAGCCAGATGTAACCTCCAAAAATCAGATTCATCCATGTTGGATTTTTAGAGACTGTTGCCTTCTGGGATGGATTTTTGCCATACTTCCCAGGAAGTGGTCATCACAGGGGGACGACCCTGTCCCTGATTGGAGAACCAGGGCCCCCCTGCTTTTCACCCAGGAGCAAGGATAAAACTGGCAGACCTGCACCCACACCTCTGATCCCTACCAGATTTCAAAAAGAAAGGAACTAAAGAAGAAGAAGGACTGCCCTGCTGGACCCCTGGCCTGCACCTGGACCCTGCACTTAGAAGGACTGCACCAGCTGCACACTTGGGCTTCACCACAAGAAGGACTTTGCCTGGCTTCAACTGGTTCAAGGAGGGACTCCCTGTTTGCTACAGGTCAAAAATTGCTAAACCAGAGTCCCCTGCACCAACTCCTGAAGAAAGCGACCAGCTGACCACTGTCCAGTGGCCAAAAAGGAGTTTGCGCCAGGTGCATTCTGGGAGTTGAAGTCCGCACCCCCCAAGGACCATCACAGAACTTCTGGACCCTTGGGGTGAGCTGTGGACCCCAAAAGAACCTTAAAAGAACATCTGGGTGAAGCCCCAGAAGTTTGGAAAAGATTTGAGAATTTTTGGAAAAAAGCTCCAGAGAGGGACCGACCCGCCGCGGAAATTCTAGCCGGCTTGCCTCAACCGCGACCCGGCCAGACTTCGTGGTTCGTCCCGGTAAAGAAAAACATCCAAAAAAGAGACTAAGTCCGAACGTAAAAAGTTGACCGGGACCTCCCAGCCATCGTATCCGAGAAGGGCTCCATGGACGTCGGATCAAGATCCAGGTTTACCCCGGTCGAAGGATTTTCATCTCGAAAAAACGACTAAGTCCGAAGGTAAAAGTCTCCACCGAGGAAACCCACATCGCGTATCTGGACAAGGGCTCCAGGAGGTCGGATTCAACTGGCAGGTTCGTCCCGGTGAAGAAAAACTTCAAAATAAAGACTAAGTCAGAAGGTAACTTTTTAACCGAGGCCTCCCGCGACCTGTAGCCGAGCAGGGCTCCATCGCGGTTGGCCTGAAAGTTTGACTTTGCCCCGGTCGAGGTGCAACCAGATGACCCGATTGGCGCTTTTTGTTTCTAAGCGCTAGAAAAGTAATAATTCTTTAAAAATTCATATCTCCGGTTCCCCTGAACCGATTTTAATCGTTTTTGTGTCATTTTAAAGATAAAAATATAAACTATTTTTATAAATTGGTTTTGGATTTTTAAACTGTTTCCTGTGTTTTATTTAATTACTGTTTTGTGATATTTGAATGCTTTACACTTTGTCTCCTAAGTTAAGCCTTGACGCTCGTTGCCAAGCTACCAAGGGTTGAGCTGGGATTAATTTACTGAGACCTAACTGTACCTAGGTGGAGGTTAGTGGCTTGTTGCTAGGTGTAGGTACCTACCTGCCCTACCAATAACCCATTTTCCAACATACCCAACCAACCAAACTAGAAACCCCCCCTTTCCATGGTACATCCATGAATAAGCACATCCACTAGCATCAGGACCACACAGCTACATTCCTTTCCCACCGTGTGAGTTACTGGGAGTCATCGATGGCTGACAGGCGGAGGAATCTCAAATATTTGGGACAAGTCAATTCCCCAAACTCTCCCGTAAGGAGAGACAGATAAGGATGTCACAGCTCTCTAAAGGAGTTTCTTTGAGCCATGTTGGGGGTGTGGATGTGCCCCAGTAAGCCAAGATGTCCTGTAAAGCCGCCCCCACTGCCAGCCCAATTTACCATTCCTTAAGGGACTTGAGTGGGTACATTAATGGATTGGGGAGTCCGAGTATTACGTAGACAGGGAATCATGGAAACTACATCTGGAGATGAGTATCAATTTTGTTTAAGATTCTCTCTCAATATGAGGTAAGCTTTGGGCAATCCCATAACAGATGCACTAATGTTCTGGCTGCGCCTCTCCTCTCTGTCTCTGGGAGATCATGGTCTACCCTCAAGCTCTTGAACGGAAGAGGTCCATCTTTGTCATATAAGTGTCTGCTAGAGCAACAATCTATGCCTAGCCAGTGGCGAAAGGCACCCTGATCCAAGCCCAGTGCAAAGTCTGCATTCCCCACAATAGGTGTCAAAAGGAAGGGAAAGGTGGTGAGGCCCCCTGCTACACCACCTTGTCCTACACCTTCACAGTTGGTGTTGCCGCAGCAGAAAGGGAATCTTCCAAACGGAGGTCCCAGCTATAGCTCGGTCCATGAACAACTGGCGTTTGTGAGATTCCCCCATAGACCAATCCACTAGGTAACAGAATTGAACTGCCTGGTAATATTGCAAAATGTTAGGATCACCGAGGTCCCCCACCAGCAGAGATTGATAAGCCAAGGCCCAGCACATATGAGGTCTCCTCTCTGCCCAGACAAAGCGATTTATTTCACCTTGTAGTGTTTGGAGCATCCCAGGTGAAGGCTTGGTTGGCAAGGCCTGGAACAAGAAAATAACTCTTGGAAGCCCGACATTTTTATGGCCGCTATTCTTCCCAGCCACGAGATGGGGTAAAGTTTCCATAGTGCCAGCCCCCTCCTGACTCTTTGTAGAAGGGTCTGGTAGTTCAACACTGATGTCTCCAGAACTATCGAGACAAGCTGTATTCCCAGAAATGGGATGGGAAGTGGCTGCCACTGGATCGGGTATTGGCGGGCTAGGCGTGACACCATTTCTGGAGGAAGTGAGAGATTGAGGACCTGGGATTTCTGGATGTTTAGCCAGAAACCCTTCACTTCCCTGAAAGCCTCATTCTCCTGAAAGAAGGCGGAGAGGACCTTTTCTGGGCTGTCCAGTGCAACTATAACATCATATGCATATAATGCTAGTATGTGCTCTTCCCCTCCAAAAACAACACCTATAATATCTGGGTTATTACGGACCTCTGGGCAAAGGGCTCCATATAGAGAGCAAACAACAGGGATGAGAGTGGACACTTCTGTCGCGTCCCCCGTCGAATGGATAATGAGGGTGACATCAAACTATTAACTTTCACGGAGGCCGTCGGATGGCTGTAATTACTCATGATCCAGGCTCTGAATCTGTGACCGAGGCTAAAATGTTCTAGGGAGTCTTGAGGTAAGGCTAGTAGACACAGTCAAATCCTTCTCATAGTCTATGCCCAAGAACATGAGTTCTCTGTAAGAACACTTGGTCTTGTCCAGGAGGTGTAATATCCACTTGGTGTTGTCGCTACACTGCCTGTGTGGGATAAATCTCACCTGGTCTGGATCCACCAGCCTTGGCATGGGGGGGTTCAAGCGGGAAGCCAGAATGACCATGAGAAGTTTAATATCTACGTTGAGGAGGGAAATAAGTCTATAAGACCCAAATTGAGTGGGATTCTTCCACAGTTTAGGGATAATCATAATAGATGCCTCCAGCATGGTGGGTGGAACCATACCTGGACCGGTGATTTCTTTGAATAAGCAGGTCAGGATGGGTGCTGGGCTTCTGAAGAATGATTTATAAAACAGGGCTGGAAAGCCATCTGGCCCAGGTGATTTAAGAGGTTGTAATTGTGTGATTGCGGAGATCACCTCCTCTATGCTGATCTGGTTATCCCACGATTCCGCTTGTGCAGGCATCAGTCGGGCTGTGTGAGCACTGCTGGGGTACTTGTGCGAATCTTCCCCACTGGAAGTCTGGGGAGAGTACAGATCTTTGTAAAAGCTTTGGAAAGCGGAAGCAATATGTACATGCTCCGCTATTCGACCCAGTCGGGAAAGTTGAGCAGTTCTACTCTCATCGCCTGTCTCTGGATGCGAAGACTGTTGACCAGTAGGCATCCACATTTATTACCTCCCATATAAAAGGAGTGGCAAAGGCGTAGCAAGGCATATTAGGCCTTGCCTATGTCCAGGCCTGCAAGTTGTGTCCTAGCCACCTCCAGCAGTCTCCAGACTCGAGGTGCATCTGTGCACTTATGTATCCTCTCCAGTTCTAACAACTGCTGTTCCAATTTTTCCCTCTTTTCCTGCCAGATTTTATTGTCCACAGTGGAGATTGCTATAGATTCTCCCCTGATAATAGCTTTCAGCATTTCCCACAAGAGGTAAATGGGTGACTGTGGAGTCATTCATCTCCAGAAATGTGGAGATTGCTTGGGTAATCTGTTCCACCACTGAGGGCCCCTGCAGAAGGGTATCCCTCATTCTGCGCCGATAGCAACTTCAGCACTAGAGACACTGCAGCATGGTCAGGGAGTGCCCAGGGTTCTATTTCAACCTCTTTGAGTAAGTTCTGGATCCTGGTGGTGCCTAGGAAGTGAACAAGTGTTGCATAAGTCCTATGAGCATAAGAATAAAACAGTGTGGTCCTGAGTCATGGGATTTATTTCTCTCCACAGGTCCCTGAGACCCTGCTCTCCCATCCAATCCACCCCCTTGGGGACATAGCTCCGGTCCCCTCGTATCTAGTCGCAGATCTATCCAGCTCATTACAGAACACTAAATTCATATAGTCCCCAATATCACGTCCTTCCTATGTAGTCATGGCCTCCACCAGAGCCCCATGGGGAAATGTCTACTGACCCTCACTGGGAACATATAAGGAGCCCACCACTTAACTTATGGCCTCCCAACTGCACTTTGTATGCCAACAGACAGCCCTCATTCTCAGATGTTTTGTCCCCCACCTTCACTTGAAAGGACCAAGAGACCAGGATTGCCACCCCAGCAGATTTAGGGGGTCATTCTGACCCCGGCGGTCTAAGACCGCCGGGGCCAGGGTCGGCGGGAGCACCGCCGACAGGCCGGCGGTGCCCCGCAGGGCATTCTGACCGCGGCGGTTCGGCCGCGGTCAGAAGAGGCAAACCGGCGGTCTCCCGCCGGTTTACCGCTGCCCTTAGAATCCCCCATGGCGGCGCAGCTTGCTGCGCCGCCATGGGGGATTCTGACACCCCCTACCGCCATCCTGTTCCTGGCGGTTCGCCCGCCAGGAACAGGATGGCGGTAGGGGGTGCCGCGGGGCCCCTGGGGGCCCCTGCCGTGCCCATGCCAATGGCATGGGCACGGCAGGGGCCCCCGTAAGAGGGCCCCGAAAAGTATTTCAGTGTCTGCTAAGCAGACACTGAAATACGTGACGGGTGCAACTGCACCCGTCGCACCCCTGCAACTACGCCGGCTCGATTCTGAGCCAGCGTCCTCGTTGCAGGGGCATTTCCTCTGGGCCGGCGGGCGCTCTTTTGGAGAGCGCCCGCCGGCCCAGAGGAAATGTCTGAATGGCCGCCGCGGTCTTTTGACCGCGGTGCGGTCATTCAGCGGCGGTACCCTGGCGGACGGCCTCCGCCGTCCGCCAGGGTCAGAATGAGGCCCTTAGTGTCCAGTGAGGAGAAAAACTGTTGTGGAAAGGACCTAGAGCACATTCTGTGGTAGTCAGGGGATAACAGATGGGCACAGGTCTGTGAGTGTTTGTTCCAAATAGGAGAGGACTGAGCGATGTTTCTTGGGGTTTTTCAGTCCCTTTACATTCAGAGTGATTACTTTAAGTGTATTGTGTGGCAAAGGAAGTTGGTTGAGGCATTGTTAGCCTATGTCACAGATATAAGCCCGTCCTTAGACTGCGGTTGAGCGGCAATGGGGCAGTGAGATATCTGAATATGTCTGCATGGTCCATTGCTCTCACTGATTGTGTGTACCCCATCCCAACAATAAACAACACTAAACAGAATCCCCAAACAGAACCTTGACAAGAATGAGGAGGCAGGGATTCCCAGCATAGTCCTACAGATGAAGCAAGTTGCAGGGCATGTGATACCATGGAAGTCTGCAGTTTGTCCCACCACTCCCCTTTCCCCGATCTGCTGCCCCCAGCTGCCCCCAAAGAGGCCCCATCTCCAAGCACCATCCCTATCAATTGGGGTCAGGCCTGTCCACTTCTCCTGTCAGCAATCGAGCCCTGCTCGGTATTCCTTTGCTATGGTCTTGGGGACCAGGCGGTGGCCATCTGGGGGAACCACCCTCCTTCATGTGTGCTTCCTGGCCCTTCGCTCTCAAGCGGGTAGCGGTTGGTTCTTGCTGGAAGATTTCTCCAGTGGTAACACCTTATAGGCTTCTGACAAGAAGCAAAGTTGATGAAGCTTACCCTCCCACCGAAACACAAGGTGAAAGGGATGGCCCCCTGAATGGGATATTCCCTTGTCCCATAGATGCAAAGTAATGGGGTGAAAATCTTTTCTTTTTTGTAGAGTAAGTGCTGACAGATCCTGGTAGAGGACGATCAAGTGTCCTCTGAATCTCAGTGGATGTTGGCTACTCTTTAAGTGGAAAATCATGGACGGGGCCAAAATGTCAGCTGGAGGAGCATTCGCCAGGCATGGTGGACCACTCTGTCTATTTGGATCACTTCCTCTGGGTCTGTTTCCAGTATCTGATTTGAAAGAGACCTGACATATAATGCAATGTCCTCCTCCTCTGCACCCGTGGGGGCCCCTCAGACACGGATTTTATTGCTCCATGAGCAATTCTACAGGTCTTCTGTGTGGGCCTGCAAGTCGATATGTTGCTCTCTGAGTTGAAGGACCTCTTGCTGGAGCTGTTCAACCTTCTCATCCCTCTTAGTCTCATGCTCCCTCAGAATTTTCACTCTGTCCTCCACCTCTCTCAACTCGCTGCAGAACTCTTTCAGATCTTGTGATAGCACTTTCTTCACCAGTGAAAGATCTGCCTTTAAGGAGGTGACGAGTGCTTCAAGAAATGTGCAGGTCACTGGTCCTTCACACCCCACCCTCAGTAGGCGATTGTCCAGGGGCTGGTAGAGGAGTTCCATCTTCCCCTCTTCTCTCTGCAGGTTTAGTCAACATCTCTTTGAGTGAGCAGTCACAATATCAACGCTTGGGACTATGGCCCTCATTACAACCTTGGTGGGCGGCAGAGGCCGCCCGCCAAGGTTGAACCGCCGGGCGGCCGCCAATGCAGCCGCACTCCCGCGGGGTCTATTATGAGATCCCCGTTGGGCCGGCAGGCGGAAACCAGGTTTCCCCAGTGGGGATCTCGGCCGCAACACAGGAGCCGGCTCCAAATGGAGCCGGCGGTGTTGCGGCTGTGCGACGGGTGCAGTTGCACCCATCACGCTTTTTTCCTGTCTGCTATGCAGACAGTGAAAAGCTGCATGGGGCCGTGGCAGGGGACCCAAGGGCCCCGCGACTCCCCTTTCCGCCAGCCTTTTCATGGCGAAAGGCTGGCGGGAGGGGGACTCGTATCCCCTGGGCAGCGCTGCCTTGGGGGATTTAAACCGCTGGGACAAAAGTGGTGGGAAACCGCTGGTTCCGGCGGTGCGACCGAGGCGCTTCCGCCGCGGTCGTAACTCCCAAGGAAGCACTGCTAGCCTGTTGGCGGTGCTTCAAAGGTTGTAATGACCCCCTATATGTCCTCTGAGAAACGTCAAGGCCACCCTGGCTTGGGAAGACTGCGAGAGTCCAAATGAGGCAGGAGGGCAGCACCTTTCCAACAACTCATCCGGTCCTCGGTGTGAAGTCTGGGCCACTGTGAAAGAGTCCCCATAAGCGCCTGGGAGAGCAAATCTGATAGCAAAAGGTGTCAGTCCCCTGGAGTGTGCATTGGTGGGCTCTGCTGTGTCAGTCCGTCCTCAGTCACCCCTAGATGATGGTGGTGAATGCTGCCCAACGTAGACAAGATAATCTGAGCGGACCAACCCTTTGCCCTTTTACTGCACATAGGCAACCCGACCGTTCCGCTGGGTCTTCAGCAGGCCTGGCAGGCTGACTCTCCCGATCTGAGTACCTTGATAAGCAAGGGCACATTTACGAGCTGCAGCGCCTTCTCAGGTGGCCACGGGCCTGAAGAATTTAGAAGGGGTGATTATATTGAAGGGGCAGCCCCAAGTTCGTCTATCTCATGCAGCAGGCTATGCCACACTCTGGTTATTTTCTCAGGTCAGCTCTGTACCTGGTAGTTGGGGATCCGGTCCCTGGCAGCTAAGGTAAAGGGCCCGTGCTGGTTGCCATGTCACATGGAACAGGGTCAAGACTTATTTACATATGGGTGGGTTCAAACTGGGGTGGCCTGGTGAGCAAAAGAACGATGGAGTAAACACAGATCTGTGACTGGGGGTGAGTGTTTGAAAAGTTTCAGCACTCCGTCCATCAACTTTTTGTGTTGTTAAGGTTGCCATAAGAGGAAAGAGTATGCCCAGACGTGGGTCCCATACTCACTGTGCCACTGGATTCAAGCTAACATGACTAGTGAAGGGTGATACCCTGAAACCAGTCCCAGGATGATTGTTTCTGGTCGAGGGAGGACCTGGCCTGGCAGTTCGGGCTGGACTGTTCCCACAGGGAACAGGGTCAAGACTGATTTTGTATATGGCTGTGCTCAAACTGGGGTGGCCTGGTGAGCAAAAGAATGATGGATTAATCCCAGATTTGTGACTGGGGGTGAGTGTATGAAATGTTTCAGCACTTCTCCCATTATCCTTTTTTGTTGATAAAGTTGCCCTAAGAGGGAAGGGTATGCCCAGACGTAGGTCCCGTGCTCACTGTGTCACTGGATTCAAGCTAGCCTGGCTGATGAAGGGTGATACCTTAAACCAGTCCCAGAATGCTTGTTTCTGGTCCAGGGAGGACCTAGCCTGGCAGTTCGGGCTGGACTGTTTTTATTCCCATGGGGAACAGGGCCAAGACTGATTTACATATGGCTTGGTTCAAACTGAGGTGGCATTGTGAGCAAATGAACAATGGATTAAACCCAGATCTTTGACTGGGGGTGAGTGTTTGAAAAGTTTCAGCACTCCATCCATCATCCTTTTGTGTTGCCAAAGTCACCCTCCTATTGGGCAGCGAGGACCCTGGCTATGCTCATGTGGCTCCACGGACCATCTCCGGGGACCCAGATGAGCCCATTTGTTCAGGTGAGGCCCATGCTGTAAGATGAGGCAGACACTGGCTCTCCTGAATGGTGGGGGGTGCGCCTCTAGGAGGCCCTCGCAGGGCTGACCCCAGGCCAGCAGGCACTCTCGTGCAGAACTCACCACATCCGCAGGGCCGCTCTCCCGCCAGTCTCCAGAGCAACAGGCACCCGACAAATAGGCAGCTGCAGCAGCTGCTTGGGTACGTTATCTCCATAGGGGCGCTCCGGTCCCTGCCCTCAATCATGCTGATCCGTTTGTCCTCGAGGAGGAGGTCGTCACCTGGATCTGGGGATGCCAGCATCACTGGAGCGCTGTCTGCCTCTCGGACTCCGAGTGCCTACCCAGAGGCAACCGCCTTCAGTCTCTGGGTGTCGCCATCTTGTAGGTCTCTGGGGTGCACCTCTCCTGAGCTGCTCTTGCCCTCCCACCTGGCTTTGTCTGCCCTCACCCTTACGGATTGCCTCAACGGGCTGGGCGCAGAGTTGTCAAGAGGCAGGGACAAAGGGATGAAGAAGCATGTCCTATCTGACGGCCATCTTGGCCTGCAAAAACATTTTAGAACAACTGATTGCAAACCAGCACAGTTTCAAATAGACTATTGTTTGACTGCAGACATATATTTGTTTAATACCAAAAATTATTTAATTTCCAAAGATACAAATCTCAACAATCCCCTTTTGAAAGCTTTTGGGAGCTCCGATGCCCAATATGCATGGTTAACATAGTGTACTTTCTGAAAAGCAGTAAGACTGAAATTATTGAGGAAGGCACTACAGCCATTATACCACAACTGTTCTTTAAGCCAGCTACACTGAAACTGAGGATTTGGAGACTGCCTTAATTAGATCGGCGTTCACAATGGTGTAGACCAAATTATTGTACAAATGAAGCCTCCCCGGGATATCTGAAATTCATATCCTCAATGGGGCCATCAGAATTCCTTGAGAGTGATCCTTCAGATTACACTTGAACAAAACAGACATTTCTTTGCTGCTCCAGTAGCAAAGGCATCTTTATATCCCCTACCAAATTATGTACAGCTTCTGGACAAATCTCAACTCATGTTAAGTAATTTTTGTATTGAGCTCATCAATAATTCTCATGGTCTATGCCTTTAGGTACGTCTGAAGCCTGTGCTTCCCTATTCAAGAACAGTTTCCTCCGGACCAAAGTCTGAGTGGCAGATGCTGTCTCGCTAATGCAATGTCTTTGTGTCTCTCCATCACTGCTTCAGCATTGACTTGTCAAACTGTTAGAGTCTCCCTTGATCCAGTATCAGTAACTTTTTTTGTGGATGGTCAGTGCCAATGTTTCCAGTGTCAGAGTATCCTTGTCCTAATGTCAGTGTTTTCTTGTCCCTGGGTCTAACTCTAGAAATTCTAATGACTGAGTATCTATGTTGCCCTGTCCTCAACTGTTTTTCTGTCAATGTTTAGTAAGTGATCTAATGCCTGTTAATCAGGGTGAGTGGAACAGTTCATTCTGCCTGCAAAATTGGCAGAATTTGGTGACTCTGCGTTACTCTTGTATCGAGGATTTCAAGCCAAATTCTGCCAATTGCTGTCTGCTGGAATTCTTTCCCGCAAAGCTCGAGAAATTCAAGCTGGTGAGCGCAAGCATGATTTGGCTTCCCCTTGCGTGATTTTCTATTGGACGTGGTCATACGCGGTCACAGTCTGAGGATTGCTTCTTGAGTAGATTTGCTGCAGCTCAATTAGATTTTCTGCTCGAGCGGCAGCAAAGTCTATTAGAATGGCCCCTCGCTCTGGCACACTGAGTGGTGCCATTCACACTGATTTTTCAGCGCTGCTCAAGCTAAATTGCAGTGCAAGTAGGACAACATGCATATTTTCTGCCCACTGGCGCAACTCCACAGAATCTTCCTAAGTTTTTGTGTCACTACAGGGAATTCTGCGGAGTGAAACTCCACAAGTTCCATCCACCCCTAATATTAATATCTCCTTGCCAAGTGTCTGTGTTTAGATATTGTATGGATTGAGAGTCTATGTCTCCCTGGCCACAGATATCACTCTGACATGTCTAGTAAGTGATCTAATATGGTGCGTCAATTTTTCCCTTCCCCCACTGTCTGTATTTAGATATAACATGAATTGAGTGTCCAGGTTTTCCTGCCCACATTTGTCCCTGTACAGGTGTTTCCCTGACAATGTTTACTATTTGATCTAATGCCTGTCAATGACTCCTTGTCCCACCGTCGGTCTGTATCATGAGCCTTGTGTTATGAACTCCAATAACAAAGCAGAAGGTAAAACTTAAGCTGGGTCTGCAGCCCTACAGATAGGATTGTTCTTAGTTAACCCCTTAGCTGCTGGGCCGTTCCCCCCCCCAGTGCTGAGCCCTTTTTTGGCTATTTGGGGTAGTTTGCGCTTAGGCCTTCATAACTTTTTGTCCACATAAGCTATCCATGCCAAATTTGCGTCCTTTTTTTCCAACATCCTCGGGATTCTAAAGGTACCCAGAGTTTGTGGTTTCTCCTGGAGGAGACCAAGAAATTAGCCAAAATACAGTGAAAATTTTGTTTTTTCCAAAAAAATGGGAAAAAAGGGCTGCCGAAGGCTTGTGGTTTTTTCCCTGAAAATGGCATCAACAAATGGTTTCTGGTGCTAAAATCACCATCTTCCCACCTTTCAGGAACGGGCAGACTTGAATCAGAAAACCACATTTTTCAACACAAATTTGGCATTTTACTGGGACATACCCCATTTTTACTATTTTTGGTGCTTTCAGCCTCCTTCCAGTTAGTGACAGGAATGGGTGTGAAACCAATGCTGGATCCCGGAAAGCTAAACATTTCTGAAAAGTAGACAAAATTCTGAATTCAGCAAGGGGTCATTTGTGTAGATCCTACAAGGTTTTCCAACAGAAAATAACAGCTGAAATAAAAAAAATATTGAAATTGAGCTGAAAACAACAGCCATTTTTCTTTATGTTTTACTCTGTAACTTTTTCCTGCGATGTCAGATTTTCGAAAGCAATATACCGTTATGTCTGCTGGACTCTTCTGGTTGCGGGGATATATAGGGCTTGTAGGTTCATCAAGAACCCTAGGTACCCAGAGCCAATAAATGAGCTGCACCCTGCAGTTGTTTTTCATTCTATACTGGGTATACAGCAATTTATTTGCTGAAATATGAAGAGTGAAAAATAGGTATCAAGAAAATCTTTTCCAAAATGGGCTCAAGATAAGGTTTTGAGGAGCAGTGGTTATTTGCACATCTCTGAATTCCGGGGTGCCCATACTAGCATGTGAATTGCAGGGCATTTCTCAAATAGACGTCTTTTTACACACTCTCTTATATTTGGAAGGAAAAAATGTAGAGAAAGATAAGGGGCAATAACACTTGTTTTGCTATTCTATGTTCCCCCAAGTCTCCCGATAAAAATCATACCTCACTTGTGTGGGTAGGCCTAGCGCCCGCGACAGGAAATGCCCCAAAACACAACGTGGACACATCCCATTTTTTGACAGAAAACAGAGCTGTTTTTTGCAAAGTGCCTACGTGTAGATTGTGGCCTCCAGCTCAGCCGGCACCTAGGGAAACCTAACAAACCTGTGCATTTTTAAAAACTAGAGACCTAGGGGAATCCAAGATGGGGTGACTTGTGGGGCTCTGACCAGGTTCTGTTACCCAGAATCCTTTGCAAACCTCAAAATGTGGCTAAAAAAACACGTTTTCCTCATATTTCGGTGACAGAAAGTTCTGGAATCTGAGAGGAGCCACAAATTTCCTTCCACCCAGCGTTCCCCCAAGTCTCCCGATAAAAATGATACCTCACTTGTGTGGGTAGGCCTAGCGCCCGCGACAGGAAATGCCCCAAAACACAACGTGGACACATCCCATTTTTTGACAAAAAACAGAGCTGTTTTTTGCAAAGTGCCCACCTGTAGATTTTGGCCTCTAGCTCAGCCGGCACCTAGGGAAACCTACCAAACCTGTGCATTTTTTAAAACTAGAGTCCTAGGGGAATCCAAGAGGGGGTGACTTGTGGGGCTCTGACCAGGTTCTGTTACCCAGAATCCTTTGCAAACCTCAAAATTTGGCTAAAAAAACAAGTTTTCCTCACATTTCGGTGACAGAAAGTTCTGGAATCTGAGAGGAACCACAAATTTCCTTCCACCCAGCGTTCCCCAAGTCTCCCGATAAAAATGATACCTCACTTGTGTGGGTAGGCCTAGCGCCCGCGACAGGAAATGCCCCAAAACACAACATGGACACATCACATTTTTTCATAGAAAACAGTGCCTACCTGTGGATTTTGGCCTCTAGCTCAGCCGGCACCTGGGGAAACATAGCAAACCAGCGCATTTTTTAAAACTAGAAACCCAGGGGAATCCAAGATGGGGTGACTTGTGGGGCTCTGACCAGGTTCTGTTACCCAGAATCCTTTGCAAACATCAAAATTTGGCCAAAAAAACACTTTTTCCTCTCATTTCGGTGACAGAAAGTTCTGGAATCTGAGAGGAGCCACAAATTTCCTTCCACCCAGCGTTCCCCCAAGTCTCCCGATAAAAATGGTACCTCACTTGTGTATATATATAGATCCATTTTTGTTGTTGTTGTTGTATGGTTTCCTTTGGGGCCAAAATGGCCCCCAGGGAAACCCTACAACAACAAAAAAAAATATTGCCCCCACAGGGGGTCGCCCTGCCCACGGGCGACCCCCAGTCCATTTATTTTTCCTTATTTAAAAAAAAATAAAATGTAGCCCCTGGGGGGGGGGCACCTACCTTTAAAAAAAAAAAAAAATGCCCCGTGGGGGGGGGGGGGGGGGGGAACGTCCCGTTTTCCGAGGGTGCCAACCCCCCAAGTGAAATCCCTGGTGTCTAGTGGTGTTTCCTGGCCCCCGATCGCACTCAGAAGCCCTCTTAAGAAAGGGGAGAGTCTCCCCTTTCTTACGAGGCCTTCCCGAACGTGGGGAAGGCCGTTTGTGGCCGTTTTCCCTATTGGAGCAGGAAGCGGCCACAAGGCCGCTTCCTGCTCCGATGGGGAAATCCACATAGTAACGTCAGCGTGCCTCGCGGCGCGCTGACGTCACAAATGGGCGGGTGGGGGGCGGGGGGAGACACGGAAGAGCTTCCGTGTCTCCCAGGGATCAAAAAAAAAATAATAATCCTCGGTGCAATGCACCCGAGGATTTATTAACCCCCTCCCTGGTGTCGGCCACTGGTCGTGACCCGCACCAGGGAGTTAGCGTGGGCGTCGGCCAGTGGCCGACACCCGCACTTAAGAGGTTAAACTATGCACCTCTTTCTGAGTCCCTTGCTAATCCTAATTTGGGATAACCAGTAGTTTGCACTCAATTCTGTACTACAATTAGTGCAGTAATACAGTATTTTTTCTTACATAAATGTTGTCTGGTAAAATGAAATAGAATTTGTCCTTGGAAATTTACACTAGTTCTAAAGTTTTACTTTGCCAGGTAAAATTCGGCATAATTTGTATTTGAACAATGACTCTAATTCTAAAGTCTTTCAGTTTGGAATGGGGTAACCATGCAGAAGTGCCACATTATTCCCCACTCTAATGAGGAGATTTTGAAACAGAGATTATACCGTGTTAGGTGAACACTGATTCCAATGGTAGACTAAGGGCCTTAGTATGAGTCTGGTGGACCATAATTAATGGAAACTTTCAAGCATTATTTCATTATGCCTGATTACTAGTTGGTAGTTTTTTCAAACAAATTTTATTCTGGGTGTGAAAAAAGCTGACTAGATTTTTTAAGCCAGTAAACCTGATGTAAAAAACAGTTGAGACGTTGGAAGTAGCAGCAGCCATATTTCATTCCTTTTTTTCTAATTTGGTGGTGCTAGAAAAAACACTTCGCCTTACCTCCCCTGCTTCTCTGAAAACCTCTCACAGCCCCTACTGCAGCACCGCCCCAACATACATTTACCACCTGCTCATAGCATGTGATAAACCTATGTGCAAGACCCCAGGGAATAGCAAAATCAGTTGTGTTTTACAGCCATGACAAAACTGGCCACAGGGCAATCCCCCATGTTAGTGGGTTTAACTCATAATTACACGGTACTGGGCAGATTTACACACAGTAACAGTAAAGTCACATGCACATTTACTGTGTGGTAAATCCGCCCAGTGTCGTTCAACATGTGATTGGAGCCGTAATGTGATATTTCCAGGCAAAATACCGGGTCACTTTTAATGGGCCTTTTTATTAGTAATTATCAATCTGCCTGGACAAATATAAAAGAAAAAAAACAGCTTTCTATAATAGTTAATAGACTTAAAAAATACGCAAAGCCATGGTCTTTCTGGTCTACTGCAATCTCCAAACCCCCAAGGAAGCGTGTTAGACATCTTTTACATTCTTCTTAACTTTTTTCATCCAAATAATAGATGAACATGCCTGATTTGATACAAAGTAGAAAGTACTTTGCCTTAAGGTCTTCTCCAAACCCTGAAAGACTGCAGTAAATTTCCATTGTTTGTGTGTAAACAGCAGTACATTTGGAGCTGTCAGAATCCGAGCACTTGCTATTAATTGTGGTTCAGAAAGTCCACCTCGTGTGGAGCGCGATCTGTGCACCGCTGAGTTTGATAACAACGTCTTTAGTTTGTTTGGCCACTTAATATAAGTAGTATTGCGATTTTTATTCCCATTTGGTAAAAATACCAAGGAGCATAATTATGCCAAGAGAAGCATAACAAAGAACAGGCTCTCCATGTCTCTCAGAGAACTGTAGGCGCTGTGGTATGTGCTCCTTACAAATTTTTTTCGAACTACACATCAATTGCTGGTTACTGACTGCAAAAACTGCATACAGTGTTGTGCGAAACATAGCTATTTCCTAAAAAGAGGGCAGCACCCTGTATGAATAAGACTTTTGCCAAATTGGGACTTCTTTTTGCAAAAAAAAATCGATAGCCAAATAGCAATTTCTTAAATGCAGGGAAGGGACATTCGCAAATAACACATTCACAAAAACGGCAAATTGCACTTGCATAACACAAGGTGATACTGAGGTGCAAAAAATGCAATACCAGTTTTCAAAATGGCAGCTCCCTATGCCATGGTGAGACACACACACATTTTGGCACCCAGCAGAGGAAGAAAAAAAATAGAAGAGAATATTCTGATTTAGATGTACACATTTTTGCCAAACAAAGGAGCACACTTGTGGTCGGTACAGGCTCGGCAGCCAAATCATCTTTGATTTCATAGAAGAGGAAAAACCTGTGCTAGGCAGACACATACCAGGCAGCTATGCAATTCCTATAGATGATCAGCTAATGTTTTCACTACATCTAGCTAGCATCTACTCGACAAACCAGCAATCCACATTAGCTGTGTCTGATGGCATCTCCCAGATGCCTCTATCTATAGCACGCAGGCAAGTTTTAAATACTATGTTGTCCACAAAAACACACCTACATAGCCGTGGCCAGGACTCCAAGTGAATTCCAGGACGCACTGGTCACACACAAGTTGCAATTTTATGGCAGTGCATACTCCCCTTATGTCATATCCAGCATGGATGGCACATACCTCTTGATTTGTCTCTCCTCAGAGATCAAGCATATCTAATGTAACAAGAAGCGCTAGAATGCCTTGAACATCCAAGTGCTGTGCAATGAGAGTCAAAACAGAGTGCTACCTTTCTGGCATCTTAACTAAGGACCACTCACGACTTACATATGTTCCTCCACTGTGTTCTGCATGACTGGCTTGTGAGAGCCGCAAAGAGTTTGCTGTTTTGTTGTTAGGTTATTTATCACCATTGTATAAAAGATAACTTCTCCAGTGCATGTCCTGCTGAAACCCATGTTTCACTGCTGTAGGTGACTTTGAGTACACCACAAAACCATGGATTATGACTCCATGCACAAATCCACAAACAGAGATAATGGGGATCTGTCTTGGAATGCACCATTGAAACAGGAAAAAGGCACATTTATCTTCATACTCAAAACTGGTGCGGCGCCACAGTATGACCAAGAGAACAGTCGCAAAATCACTTCCATCTGTACAATTTTGCATAACATTGCGATGACGAAGGATCTGCCCCATCTAGTAGAACATGACCGCTCGGTGATAATGAACCTTCACCCTCAGCCTCCCTTTCAATATGATGCAGAAAGAATGACAGAAGGAAGGTCATTTACAGTAGATATAAACAACCATGAATAAAGTATGCAACACATGTAATAGAAAATCAAATGCACCTATATACTGTTCTCCTGTTTATTCACAAATGCCAAACAAGCATATACCCACACATAACTACTCAGCGATGGCATTGGCTGACAGTACAATCAATAATAACAGATATAGCAATCTCATAGAATCAACACTAAAGTATATGAAATTTTAGTATCTGGCTATCTCTTTCTCCCTCTATCCATGCTAGGAATCTCACTCAGATGCTCTGTGCTTGCACCTTCACTGCTCTGACTTTTTGTGTGCCACACTGTTGCACCTCCACCCAAACTGTGCTGCTCATGCTTGTTTCAAACTAACTCTCTACCACTGATAGGGCGGCCCTGCATGTGGCACTGAAATTCTAGAGCTCTTCAAGTGCAGCTGGCCCGTGGACATGTCTTCACTGTACGGCACTAGCTCTACCAGTAAGTTAAATGTGTGTCTGCATGCCTAAGAGGAAATGATGATTCTGTTGACAGGTTGACCAGAGCTCCATAAGAGGGAATCACTACAATAATGGTGATACCTCTGCCCTCTGTGCCTTGATTGGGCCACTACAGCCCCATACAGAGCGGTGAGTGTTGATATATTTCTATTACATTGTCAGTGTCTCAAAACTAATGTTCACATTGTTGGAATCACTCACCCCGCCATCTAACATGTGGCATTCCATCAGTGCACTCAGGTCTCTGGAGACCTGAGAAATGTAAGATAAGCTCAGGGACGCAGCCCTCCTCTTGGTGGTATCACAGCAGTGAAAAACAACGTCAGTTTTCACTGCTGTGAAATAATAGCAGTACATAACCAGATCCTGGATATAGTAGTCAAACTAAGGACTTCCAGATGAACCAATGAAAATCAATACAATTCTTACACTGTAATAGTAATCTTTGTGCATACTGCAGATGCGTAAAGCAATTTATATTCAGGCAAAGATCTACCCATATTGTCTTTATACTACTGTACTTTTTCTGGAGGTCTACCACATGAAGCCAGCTATGGTGGAAAGGTTTTCAGAATCCTGGCATAATGCTCTATAACATCTGTGCTCCGAGCATAACAAAGATTGCAAGCATGCAGGAGAAGGAGGTGTGCTACTTCTGCAGTCTGGTGGCATGCTGCTGGACGCAGCTGTCAGCCCATGGTTTGTCATCCTTGATACCTAGTCCAAATTTGTTTCTTTGAGTTAAAAGACTCCCTTTTGTGCACAACATCAGGAAAGCAAGGCAAGTGAGGGACGGTTCAGTTCCTCTCTGGACAAAGTGTGTACAACTAGGGCTTTTTGTTGGTGTGCTGAATCAATGCCTAAAGATTCAAGAAAGGTGCATGGATGAGCTTTGCAAACTTCCCTTTCTAAGATGATATCCCACCAGAGAATTATATCTGTAGTTCCCAATGAGAGATTAAGTTAATGTGTTTCCTGTGAGGTCAGTTCCTGTTTGAATCACATCAAAGTAGACATTTACAGTGATAAATGCATCACAATGCTTATGTTTCCTTATCTTTGTCTTGTTGCTACGATTTGTGTCCTTGGCTTTTACTTTCTTTGCAGCTGGAACTTTACTATAATTACTGCTGGATCTACTTTTGGATGTCCCTGCATTCTCTTCCCTGGTATTAGGGTGAGTTTGGAGACTTGCTATTAACTTCTCCATTAATCTTAGTCTTCCTTAAGAGCTACAACACTGCCAAGGAGATTTTTTATGCTTTGTGTTTCTTTTCTCCAAACTGGGTCCTACTTAAGGAAACTCTTGACAAATTTTGCATGAACTATAAAGTGAAGAATTCCACCATGGCTTCTGGGGTTGTGGGGGATTGTCCTCTCCTCATGCAATCAAGAAAGCAACTCAACATACATTCTCAGACTCCAAATTAGACAAATTGCGATGCTAACCACTCCTTAGGTTTGATTACACTGTGGATCCTTTCCAGGACCTACACAGGAGATACAGTTAAGTATTGAAATTTCAAGATTAAAGCTTTGTATTAGCGTCTATATATATTTCAGTAAAGCCTTCAGGTGTTCTGCAGTTTTCTGGAGATTTAGAGAAGTTAAGATAATTTTTGGGATTCTCTTACAGTAAATTTTGCATTTCACTCTTCACAGTTTATGTAAATTTGAGTAAAGGTGTGTTAGTTGATTGGTCGCCTTACCGGAGCTGCATTTGCCTGCGCAACTACCTTACTAATTAATTCAGCTGCACATTTGGGGACATATTATACTTCTCTTACAACATTAAACATGTTTGAACATCCTAACTTGAAGTATTCTGCTCAGCAATCATTGTGAAATATTCAGCAAGTTGGAATGGATGTACTGACTTAAGTGACTTCATCAGGTGACAACTGAAACTATCTTGTTGAAATAACTGAGGCTTTGACATAGCTTAATAGAAAAAGTTAGGGATGAGTTGGTCCACTCACAAAATAGTACTTCATTTTTCCAACTTGCACATTTAGGCCCTCATTCCGACCCTGGCGGTCCAAGACCGCCAGGGCCGCGGGCAACGGAAGCACCGCCAACAGGCTGGCGGTGCTTCATTGCCCATTCTGACCGCAGCGGTAAAGCCGCGGTCAGAAAAGGGGATCCGGCGGTTTCCCGCCAGATTTCCCCTGGCTGGGCTGAACCTCCATGGCGGTGCTGCAAGCAGCGCCGCCATGGGGATTCCGACCCCCTTCCCGCCAGCCTGTTTCTGGCGGTTTTTACCGCCAGGAACAGGATGGCGGGAACGGGTGTAGTGGGGTCCCTGGGGGCCCCTGCACTGCCCATGCCACTTGCATGGGCATTGCAGGGGCCCCCTAACAGGGCCCCAGCATGATTTTCACTGTCTGCATAGCAGACAATGAAAATCGCGACAAGTGCTACTGAACCCATCGCACACCTGCAACACCGCCGGCTCCATTCGGAGCCGGCTTCTGTGTTGCAGGCCCTTTCCCGCTGGGCCGGCGGGTGCTCCTTTGGCGGGCGCCCGCCGGCCCAGCAGGAAAGTCAGAATGGCCCCCGCGGTCTTTTGACCGTGGGGCGCCCATTTGGCAGTTCCCGCCAGGCGGGCGGCGACCGCCGCCCGCCCGGGTCAGAATGACCCTCTTAGTGCTGTTGACTCAATACATATTATAAGAGAGATAAAAAGAATGACGGACATTCAGAGGAAGCTATTGTAATCTATCCATAGTTCTTTGTTTGTCAATCAGAAGATTTACTGGTCCAATTTCCACTAGCCCTATGCAAGTAGGGACAGTAAGAGGTCCTTTAAAAGAAAATTAAATGAAACGCCTGTGAAAGGCTGGGATGTGTTTGTATTGTGGTGAAGCTGGACCTAAATTTGGGGTTGGTCTCACAGCCTCAGAAGAAGGAAGTAACAACTTACTCATTTTGTGACAAAGAGAAGAAAACATGAGTGGTCTGGCTTCCTTATATATTGGATCTTCTGCAAATAATATTGATAAATCGGTGCTCCTTCTACCATTTGCAATTAAAACAGAAGAAGAATAAAGGCCTGATTTGGAACTCAGAGGATGGGTTACTCCGACATAACGGTGACTGATGTCCTGTCTGCCGAAATCTAAATCCAAATATGCTCTTTGGGATTTAGATTTCGGCTGACAGGATATCTGTCACCATTGTGACGGAGTACCCATCTGCGAGTTCTAAATCCAGCCCTTAGTTCTAAATAATTCTGCATTGTTGAGGACCGGGGCGCTGTTAGAAATTGGGCTTCTGGTTGGCTGAGGTATGTATCCAGACCAACTGGAACCTCAGTCCTAGTCAATGTAAGTCATCACACACCCTAAATTAACCAGTGCTCACCCCCTGGTAGCTTGGCACAGAGCAGTCAGGTTTAACTTAAGGGGCAATGTGTTAAGACTTTGTGCAACAGTCCAAACGCTAAAACAGAGAAAACACAACAAAAAAAGATACCACACCTGGTTAGAAAAATAGAGCTTAATTTAATAAACCAAAAAGACCAAAACGACCAAAGTCCAATTAGTAGATCTCGAGATATGGATCATTGAGGATTAAAAATGCAATATAGTGCTTAAAACCACACAGCGCCAACCGGGGCAATTTGGTTGCACTAGAACGAGTTAAATACAAAAGTTCAGGCCGACCATGATGGAGCGTGGGTCTGATACAGTCCCAGACAAGTCCCGCTGAAGTTTTACCTTCTCAAGAATTGAGCCAGGAATCCCGTTCACAGGGAAGAAGTACGCCAGGAGCATGCACAGCATATCTGGCGTTGGTCCGCAAGCTCAAAGAGTCAGCCAGGCATTGTGGACAGGTGGACTGGAGCCTTGTGAGTGGCGATGTTTGCTGTGCGAAGAGATGAACTTGCACCAGATTGCACTGATTCTTTAGGTGAGCGGCAGAGATCCGGTGTGTGCAAGCCTGTTTGTGGTCTTGATTTGAGGAGCCAAAAAACACTTTTAAGGACCCAGGACTGGAGAGGCACCACTTGTGGGACAGCAGCTGGTTCTGGGTCCTGGAGCTGTGGGAAAACTGTTAAGTCCCTGAAGCTTACATCAAGAGGCCAGCAGACTAGCCCTTGGAGTCACTCTGGGGTCCTGGGTTCAACAAGGATGGTTGCACCTCTAGTTCCCCTTCCCCAAGCAAAAAGGCAGCAGGTCAGCACAGCAAGAAAGCAGTTCTTCCAGAGCAGCAGTCCAGCAGAGTAGCAGTCCTTGTAGCAGCACAGCAGTCTTTCTTTTTTGCAGAGCATCCACGAGTCCAAAAGTGTACTGAACTGGTGGTTGGGGCAGAGGTCCAAGACTTATACCCCAGTGTGCCTTTTGAAGCAGAGGTTACTTCAAAGAAGGATCTTTGAAGTGCACAAAGGTCCTTTCTTCCTGCCTCCAGGCTCACTACAGAGGGTACGCAGCCCTTTGTAGGGAAGCAAGTCATTTCCTATTCAGGTGTAAGTGTCAGCTCTTCCTCCCATTCTGCCCAGGATGGCACATCAGGATGCTGATGGCCCATCAGGCACACCTAAGCTCCCTTTGTGTGTGGCTGTCTGGAGGAAATGCACAAGTCCCCAGATGTCACCCACCCAGATGTGTATTCAGAGACAGGCAGGAGGCACTTAATGGATAAAGTAAGAAAATGCTAATTTCTAAATGTGGCATTCTCAGAATTACAATTTAAAATCCAACTACACCATGAGTTGTGAGTTTGAATTTTGATGCCAGAGACACCAAAGTTGGGGTCTCATCCCTTCCCAAATGGAAATTGCACAAACAAAATGTAATAAGGCAACCTCAATGTTATCCAATGGGAGAGATAGGCCTTGCAGTGGTGAAAAGCTAATTTAAGAGTTTTTCACTACTAGGGCTTGTGAAACAGAGAATTATATGTGCTACTTTTAAAATACTCTCCACCCTGCCCTAGGGCTGTCTAGGGCCTATCTTGGGGGCGACATATGTATTAAAAAGGAAGGTTTGGGCCTGGCAAGAGTGTTAACATGCCTGGTCGACATGGCAGTTTAACTGCACATACATGGGAGCTTTGTGTTATTAAGACTACAAGAACATCATTTGTGTTCCAAACCCAAGAAAGGTTAGATTGAGAAGAAGGAGGTTGACTATCTCCAATTTAGATTGGTTGTTTCTGGCCTTTCCACCGATCCAAAGAAGGATCCACCTATTTTGGATTGTTCTTCAATCACTAAAGCTAAAGACATTGTTATCATTGGCTGAATAAGAATTGTGCAGACCATAACCAGTGACATTACAAATGTGTAAAAAAAGGAAAATGTGCAGAGAGGCTTTTCCTGGAATGATCATGATGAAAGCTCAATATACCCAAACATATGTTTAATCAAGCACCAGTGTTACACCGTCCTAATATTTCAAATACGTTAATTGTTGAAAAGGATGCCTCTGGAACAGCAAAGCAAGCAGTTTTGTTGCAAGACCAAAATGGTGATGGACATGAACATCCTGTCTTTTATTTATCTGGTGTGCTGTCAGAAACTTGATGGAACTACTAAGTTCTCGAAGGAGATGACTTGTAGAGAACGGAGCATCTTAATGGGCACTAGAGAACCAGGTTAAAATTCAAATTGTTCCGATTTATTTACATTGTTTGTGAAAACTTCATTGCAAGAACACTTGTCCAGGCAGTTATTCTAACCCATCACTTACTTTTTACTCCTCTGCATATGGATGGAGTAGTTTGGTCTTTTTTACATAAAGGTTAAATGGCTAAAGAAAAAAACAGCTCAAAAAATAATTTGAAAATATCAATCAGAGTATTCCTTTAGATCAATGAAATTAATTTATTTCAGCAAACAAGCCACCTTTGTGTTGACTAAGGAACAGCAGTTGGACGTTGGATGTATAGAGAATGTGTTATCAGTCTGTCCTTTCTGGTCACAGAGAAGCTAAAACTTAATTGGCTTTAGACTTGTGATCTTTTGGGTGGCCAACAGTTCATTACAATCTTCAAGAATATGTTCTTCTCTGTTCTGTTTATACTTGATATAAATCAGTACATTCTAATCCTTTTAGATATTTGCAGCCATTACCAGTGTCTCCTGAAACTTTCAATGTGATATGTAGAGATTGTATAATGGATCTTCCACCTTCAGAAGGATACATTGTAATTATGGGTACAGCAAACACTTTTTCGAAAAATGGCCCATTTTTCTTCTCTGTCAAATTTACCACCAGCTTAGGAAATGACCCCATTTTTTTATTGCTATTGTTTACCACCGGGGATTACCTCACGCTATCATTCTGATAGTGAAAATCAATATCTTTCAAATTTTTTGAGAGTGCTGAATAAGGCATTGAGAGTTTAACAAGCTCTTTCTTCCAGTTAACATCGTCAGTCAAACGGGCATAACGGACCAAGTTAATCACAGTATAGGGCAACATCTGTGACGCTACTGAAACTCAAAACTATTGATATTTCTGTTTACTAGTTGTGGAAGTTTCTTATGTTAATGCAACTTACAGTGCCACCAAAAGTTTCATCTTTTTGTAGGTAAGAATTTTATTCAAGAGTTTGTGCTTCTTCTTGTGTTGGTTCTTGGTTAACGTTGCCACTGATTCCCAGAATCAGTTACAGAATTATAGGCAATTTGTTTCGGTAATTATATGCCAATCTACAGTCAATATACATCCAATTTTCTTCCTTTTGCTCCCTGAGGAACAGTTTGGCTGCTTTTTGGTTTTGTTCCTGTTAACACACAGACAGATAGATTTTGACCATTATTTTTTTGGCTGATTTGTGTAACTCAATAGATCAATCCTGTGACCTTTCAGTTAAGTTTGCCTCAAAATTGGAAGATTCATTTTGTTTTTTATTCATCCCAAACAAAGCAATATAGTTACCACCACCAGCCATCTGAGCATCCTCTAGTTACCTCTAGTTACAGCACAAAGACAACCAAAATATAAGGTGTAACAAATTTGTGATCCTCCAAAATTTCAAGGTCATTTTCAAAGATTATCCTTATAGTAAGCATTCTTATGAAGATGCTCCTTCATTTTGCGCTCACTTGTTAGTCCTCAGTTTATTTGAACTGCACCCCAATAAGCCTGCAGCTTAAGAAGATGGATAATCTTGCACCTGTGCTGACGGTATACCAGAAATTGCATGCTTTCATTGGAAGAACTAGCCATCCTAGCTCAAACAAGCAGTTTCTGGGCACTGTGGTCAGCACATGATTAAGCATCCTTGCCACATGGACTGTACTAGCACTGTCATATTCACAGTAACTCACAGGAGAGTACTGTAAGATGCGCAGAGCATCAGAAGAGAAGGATAGTGGTGAAACTGCAGAGTTTGCACTTGGCAAAGGGTGTCAAACTTTGGCTTCTTTGTCATGTAGCAAACTGACACCCTGAGTTTCCAAGATGGTCACCTGTCCAGAGAGTTTTATCTGAGGATCTGAAACCAAGGTTAAGTAGTATCTTTTCCTGTAATGTCAGTTCCTGTTTTAATCAAATATAAGGAGGCACTTACAAATAATGGGTGAACTGTAATGCATTTCTTCCCTTATTTTTCAATGTGTTCTTTATGATCTTGCTACTACTTTTGCCCCCGCTTCTTGCTTCTTACAGTTGGAGCTTCTAAAGGATCTACTTCTAGATGCATTTGACAGCTCTTTAATCTTTCTGTTTTTACCTTGCTACTAACGTCTGTGTTAAATTTCAATCATGAGCTACAAGGCTGCCAAGGAGATTTTTTTTACCCTTTTTGGTTCTTTTCTTCTAACTGTGACCCTCTTAAGGAGACATTTGACACCTTCCATTTGTACTGCTAAGTGTAGGATGGCAATGTGATGACTGAGAAAAACTGTACTTTCTTTGGGCAATCAAGAAGGCAACACAATAGATCTCAGCTCCAGGTCTTAACACGCCCCATTCCCTGCCCATCCCCAAGTCATTTTCTAGGACCTTTGTTGCAATATGGTGCATTAACTGTTCTTCTGGGTTGGTGGTCTAAAGCAGCTGCCCACAAGTGTCTTTATGTGCAAGACCTGCATGAAAATGCAGTGCATTTTATATGTACATGCACTTCAATTATTAAACAAATATGTTCATTGCTTTACCTGAGGAGTACCATTGCCAGGAGTTAGTCTCCTTTCACAATATTATTATATTTTATTTTGTGAAACAGGCTTAGTTCAAACTAAAAGGAAATGAAATTCAGGTATTGTTACATATTTTATTCTCTTTGACTTACAAGTGTCTATGACTGGATGGTGAAAATTCAACATTATTTCTGGAAAAGCGTTCACTATTTACCCTTATACAATATATGATCACAGCACTATTAGAACATCTCTCGGTTGATCCATAACCCAATTTATTTGAGGTAAACAAAATGTTGGCACTCCCCTCCCAATGTATATTCTCTTCTTATATCAAAATAAAAAACAATGACTTACACATTTTTCTACTAAATTCCTTAAATCTTCTGGAGGAAAATAAGCATTCCATGCTTTGGATGCTATTTCAATTAAATCTGCATAAAGGTTCAACAAAAGTAATATCCAATTAATAAACCACAGTTGAAAACAGAGTCATGGGTCTGGTTCAAAAGCGTAACACCATTGAAATTGCCCAGTTACGGCATGTTACCCACACAACTGGCGCCACAAGTCAAGTCCCTGCAATGTTTCAACTCTTGCTTGACTCCTTTTTCTCTAGTGATTTTGGCAAATGGGTCTTTGGATATGACTGGTGACATGAATTATTTAGTTTGTTTTTACATTGAATTTCTATATTTTTTTAAATATAATAGTACACTTTATTCACAACCGCTGCTTTGTATGGCATTCAGCTATGTACAACGTTGGTTGGTCGTAGGGCCTTGTCTGTGGCTAATCTATGCTCCCATGCCAGCACTTTGTGGGCGGTTCGTAGCAGCGGTTATCTATAGGATCTGGCTTGCTGGCAGGCCCTCCACTCAACACACTGCAGAGACCAACACCTACAGCAGGTGGTCTGCAGAAAGCAAAAGTTCCAATGGGAAGCCACATATTTTATCACCCCACCTTTACCTTTTTTTCCCATGCATGGAACTGCATCAAAATTGGCACACCAGACATTAGCTGATAAATCAAGGGACTGCCAAATTAAGAGCAGTCCCATCCATGGATTCAAACGTTATCAGCAAATCAAAAAATGCCTTTTCAACTGAAATCTGTCCTCAATAATAACTACAGTATTATCGGTACCAAAGACACCCATAATTCCCTCAGACTTGACACTAATGGAATGATTTAGAACTTGGCAGAGGGGAATACTAGATTCACAAACATGACGGCTATCCCGTCTGCAGTATTATGATCCCATTATTTCCTATAGGGAATGTAATACGGCGGACAGGATATCCATCACGTTTGTGATGGAGTATTACATCTGCCAAATTCTAAATCAGGCCCTAAGTTCCTTTAGACTCTAGATGCTGCCCCCGCCTTCATGCTGCACATAAAAGCCAAATGACTCAGCTAAACCACAAAAAATATAGACAATCATATTTGGTGGCCATCACAGCACCACTAACCTTTCAGCCTCGAATCATGGGTGTCTGTCAACTTTCAGAAGCCACTGGAACTCTAGATCAACGCATTTCCATTTCACTAAAATAACAAACATCGTCTGTCATCCAAGCCTGCTTCTTCTGCCAAAGAAAACGTAGTCACTATTTCCAGTGTTTGAAATGGAAAAATAGAAGTGCAGGTACTCTGTACGTGGGTACCTGCTTGTTTCTGAAAAGTGCTGGTACTCTCCAATTAAAAGCATTACGTGTTTCTTGAGAAGTGCAGGTGCTCTCCCTCTCAAAATTAAAAAGTGTCGGTACTCCGTACCGGACAGTACCGGCCCATTTAAAGCACTGACTATTTCCTTCTATTGACCTCCCTCTTTGAAGTAAATTTTGCAAAAGTGTCAGCCACTGGCACCTGCTCACGCTGAATCCAAAGCTATTATATTTTTTGCTCACTGCACCAGTTCAGAATGGGAGCAACCATATGCAAATCGTTCTTAGTCCTGTTCCAATAAGAACAGTTCAGGCCGAGCTGCCAGGCCATGGCCCCTCTCTACAGGAACACATAGAACAGTTTCAGCATTGTTGGCTCTCATCAGTGAGGTGCAGCTTGGATGCCATAGCCAATGAGCATATGGCCTACATCTGGACATAGAAGTCGCACTTGGGCATCACACTAAGTGTCAGATGTATCAAGATTCCAGTTAGCGATTCTCAAATTGAGATTTTTAAGAAATCGCAATTCAAGAAATGCAAAAAGTGATGTATCAAATTTAAAAATCGCAAATAGCGATTTCTTAAAAATCGCAAACGCAATTTGCGAGATGCAAATACTGAATCACAAAAAAAATTGCGATTCAGTAATTGAAAATAGCGAAAACGGCAAATTGGAACAGCCTGATGACATCACAACCAGGAAGTGAGTCTGCCCATGCTGTTTCCAGGAGCCACACCCACAGGAGCAGGGAGAGAGACACAGCCCAGCACCAGGGAGTCAGCATTGTGAGTAAGCCAGGACCAAACAGCAACATGGCCAATGCTGGAAATGGGAAGGAGAATGGAGACAGGAAGCGGAAGCTCAAATTCAGTGAGCCAGAATTGGAGGTGCTCATTGAGGAGGTTGTTAGGAACCATGATAGACTATTTGGCAAAACTCACACCAAGTACCTGAGAGTGAGAAGTGGAAACTCTGGTCTGACATCCAGACAAAAATATGCGCAGTGGGTGTTGCGCAGCGCTCTCTGGAGGAGATACGCAAGCGATGGTACGACTTGCGGTCCCGTGCCAAAGAGAGGATGGCCAGCAGGCTAAAGGAGGAAAGGAGCACCGGAGGCAGACCATCCACCCAGACACCATCCACCCCTATGGAAGACCTGGTGGAGTCCACATTGCTTCCGGAAGATGTCATTGGTGTTACTAACATTGACACCTCAGGGGCACCCAGCACCAGCAAAGGTAAGGCCAGTAATTATGTGTATCCCCACATGCGCATGTACAAATGCCCCTTAGGAAATAGATAGTAGCTTCCTGCACAGTGAAAAGTAGTCCGTGTCACATCTTACATACAACACAACTGTGCCTTATGGGAGTGGTAGTACACAGCCCTGAGGTGAATACATAACATAAATAGCAAGATAGTGGTCAGCCACATAGAGAAACACCACAAACGACTTATGGTGACACAATTTAATTGTACATTTTAAACAACACTGCGAAAATCTGTGAAAAATGTTAGAACTGACATGCTGCACATTGTCCTTGCAGATGACCCGGTCCCTGCTGCTGCAGGATCTGAAAAAGTGGGGGAAGCAGAAACACAGCCACAGTCTGACTCAAATACCAGTGAGTCCTACAGTATTGTTCCGACTAGATGCAGGGCAAGGGTGTTACCACTGCCAGAGTATAACCTGGACTCAGATGAGATGCCAGAACATGAACCCACACCACCACCAGAGGCTAGTCCCACAGGAAGACAGCAGTCCCAGTGCCAGCGACAGTCAACTCCCCTCAGGAGGTGCCACGATGCAGGCAGACAGTGCACAGATGAAGGAATGGGCCCATCAATCTTTGGCAGCCTTGAAGCTTCCATGCTGAAGGTGCAGCGCCTGCAATGCAAACAATTGAAGTCACTGCACAGACAGTTTGTGTCTCACTATTGCAATATGGGGTTACTACACAAGCAGTTGGAGACTCTGATTGAGGGACAGCAAACAGCCGCTGAATACACCAAGGAGTTGACACAGGCCATTGGGGAACTCTGCACTGAGATACGGCAGGAGTGCGTCAGCCAGCGCAGGTGCCATCACCAATATTTGGGAAGGTTTGATAGCTTCTGTAGATCCGTCAATCGGCTCGCAAGTTCAACAGCCCTGATATCACGGCATGCCATTGCCACACAGGTGGAGATGGCACATTGCAGTCGGCACAGACACACAGACATTGCACAGGGATTGGTGCAAATAACCAATGTACTGGATACAATGCAAACAGCACGCATTGCCACAACTGGCAAACTGGGTATTGGGGACAGTGAGGAGTACTCTAGCCTCAGCAGTCTGACAGTCCCTGTGATTGATCCGAGGCGTTGCAGTGCCAGACACAGTGCTGCATGTGAACCTGCTACAAGAGGTGCCAGTGAGGGCACTGAGCACTCAAGTGGAGTGCGGCGTGGACGTAAGAAGTGATGTTGAGGGATACAGGGGACTACAAATCAAATCAAATCATTAACATTTATAAAGCGCGCTACTCACCTGTGCGGGTCTCAAGGCGCTAGGGGGGAAAGGGGGGGTTATCGCTGCTCGAACAGCCAAGTCTTTAGGAGTCTCCGGAAAGCGGAGTGGTCCTGGGTGGTCCTGAGGCTGGTGGGGAGGGAGTTTCAGGTCTTGGCCGCCAGGAAGGAGAAAGATCTCCCACCCGCCGTGGAGCGGCGGGTGCGAGGGACGGCAGCAAGTGCGAGGCCAGCGGAGCGGAGGGGGCGGGTGGGGACGTAGAAGCTGAGGCGTCTGTTGAGGTATTCCGGTCCCTTGTTGTGGAGGGCTTTGTGTGCGTGGGTGAGAAGACGGAAGGTGATCCTTTTGCTGACTGGGAGCCAATGCAGGTGTCTCAGGTGTGCGGAGATGTGGCTGTTGCGGGGTACGTCGAGGATGAGGCGGGCCGAGGCGTTTTGGATGCGTTGCAGGCGGTTTTGGAGTTTGGCGGTGGTCCCGGCGTAGAGGGTGTTGCCGTAGTCCAGGCGACTCGTGACAAGGGCGTGGGTCACGGTTTTTCTGGTGTCGGCGGGGATCCAGCGGAAGATCTTGCGGAGCATGCGGAGAGTGAGGAAGCAGGCGGAGGACACGGCGTTGACTTGCTTGGTCATGGTGAGAAGAGGGTCCAAGATGAAGCCGAGGTTGCGGGCGTGGTCTGCGGGGGTCGGTGCGGTGCCGAGGGCCGTGGGCCACCAGGAGTCGTCCCAGGCGGACGGGGTGTTGCCGAGGATGAGGACTTCCGTTTTTTCAGAGTTCAGCTTTAGGCGGCTGAGCCTCATCCAATCTGCGACGTCCTTCATACCCTCTTGTAGGTTGGTCTTGGCGCTGGCGGGGTCCTTGGTGAGGGAGAGTACAAGTTGGGTGTCGTCGGCGTAGGAGGTGATGATGAACATAAACATGTAGCAATACAGTTATGCTGTAATGCTAATAGTGTGACACTGTTAATTGTTCATGTCTGCCTATTGTGAATAGCTATGTCCTATTGACACATTGATTACCTGAAGTCAAGGTAATAAAGATGCTAACTACAGAAATACATTTCATTTAAGTGGAGTTGTCATTACTTACATCAAAAATGGTTGCGCGTGATGTCGGCCTGTCTTTGCCTGCCCTCTGCTGCACTGGTCCTTTCTGATGGTTGAAGGGGTGGTAAGGGATCATCATACTCATCTGAGTCCGGCTCTGTGAGTTCCACTAGTATGCCCCTGGTGGTTTCTATGTTGTGCAAGATAGATCATGTGGCCACAATTTTGCATGTCGTCTCTGGGCTGTACTGCAGTGCACCTCCACTCTTATGGATGCACCGGAAGCGGCTCTTCAGCAGCCCAAATGTGCGATCCACCAAATTGCGGGTTGCCCTATGTGCAGCACTGTACCTCCTCTCTGCTGGAGTTGCAGGGCTCAGGTAGGGCATAAGCATATAGGTACGCACAGCGCAGGCATTGTCTCCTGAATGCACAGAGAGTGAAATGAGTACATGTGATGTCTGACGTCACGCTTACATCAATGCATTATTCTAAACTATCAAATTACCTAGTAGATATCCTCCACCAAACTCCCCAGCTAGCAGTCTTGTGTGTATCCCGCTGTGGCGAAAGATGCAGGAGTCATGTGTGCTCCCTGGGTATCTAGCCACGAGATCGGTAATGATGGAGGAGGCATTGCATATCACCTGTATTGTGATTGTTTTTACGGTTGCAATACACACACTCGCCGGCCGATGGTGGACAGATTGCTACATGTGTCCCATCGATGGCAACTAGGACATGTGGGAACTGTGCTATCTGGTAGAAATTTATTTTAGTTTGTTGTAATGCCTGTGGGGTGTTGGGGAATCTAATGTACAGCTGTATTCTGCTCAGCATGGCATTGAGAAATGCGTTGAAAAATCTAGAGAGGGCACGCTTTGATACCCCTCCAGCTGTTGATATGACCCCTTGATAGCTTCCTGAGGCTAGTAGGTGCAGGGAGCATAATACCTGCACATGGGTGGGTATGCTATTGGTCCTGTGTGTTGTGCGCTGTAGCATGGGTTGTAGCTCAGCTATCAGGTCAAGTATCATGGCTGAGCTTAACCTGTACTTCTCATAAATTTCATCCTCAGTCTGGTCAAAAAGGGTGATGCGCACTCTAAATATGCGCTCATGTCTCCTCCTCCCTCTCCTCAAACCTGCCAAGATCCTCATTCTCCTCACCATGATGTAGAGTGCAGCCATTGTGGAATAGGAGCTGAGGCATTCTGGGCCTCTTTCTATAGGTTGCACCTGGGTACCACCTGGTTTCAGTTCGTGGTAAATTGCATGTGCAAACGGCCATTCTGCGAATAATCGCAAATTGCGATTTTCTTGATGCATCTCATTCCGAATCAGTTTTTGTGTGTCGCAATCTGCGTATTGCAAATAGCGTCACGATTAAGCGGATCGCTATCTTCGATTCGCTAATCGGTGTTGCAGTTTGCGTATCGCAAATAGCGATTCAGTAATTCATATTGCTATTTGCAATACGCTGTTTGCGACAAGCGAATTCATGTCTCATTCGCTAAAAATCACTATTTTTGCGATTCCTTATTTTCGCACTGCGACTGCCTTTCATACATCGGAAAAGGCTTTTTTGCATTCTCAAACGGCCATTTGCACCGCTTGCAAAAGTCTCAGCCGCTGCACAAAGTCCCGGCCTTCACTGTAGTTATATAGTCCACTCAAATACAGAAACTACCTCTGCTAGGGCAAACATTCTAAATCCTTCATAGTCCTCTTTCGGAGGGGGTCAAATTTACACAGTACACCCTCGCACTAATATCTCATCAAGTCTATCACTACACACTCTTCTTGAGGACTGAAAAAGAGTGTATCCACATAACTCAAACAGTGGCCAAGGCAGCATTATGCACATAAAGGATGGTTCAGCGTATTCCACTTCCGCCTGCAAGCCTGCGCGCCAGACACCATCATTCACGCTTAAGTAGCTCGTGTTTTTCAATGTCTGCGGCGAGATCCTAGATAGACTTACTAAACATTGCCAAGGAAAACAATGATTGATTAAACACAGTGTACTCTCCCTTCCAGCACTTAATAAAATCAATAGTAATTAAAGTAAACACTTGCCTGAGTGTAAAAACTCTCACAGTAATTGGGGAAAATATTGTTCTTGTTTCATTGACACTTTGAACTTGATGTTGTAGGGAGCATAACACTCGTGCAGAAATAACATTCTCGGACGGCCTTTAAAGTCCGCCTAAAATCAAAGTTCATTTCTGTAAACATTTTTTTGAATGCACTGTTGATCATGTTATATTTGGAAGGTTGCTCCCCCTCACAACTTGACTAAAAACTCCATTGCGTTGATGAAGGGAGTCTCTGAAAACATGTGAGCCCGACAGGTTCAGCTATTTTAGAAAATGAGTAAACCAAACAATTAAGAAAAAACATATAAAAGTACCGTGGAGTTTGTTTTGTTCGAGAAACAACTTCCACCCGCTTATTTCACCTGAAATGTAATAGTTCTACGAGTTATGAGCAGGAGGCAGGGGCTTAACACAGAGCCCTATGAGCCCCTCGGAGAAAGAAGGCCGCAATATTTAAATGCACTCTCCCCTAATCTCCGGGGGGAGCCCGTTTAGCTCGAGCCCAAATAACATAAATGAAATATGCAGGGCTGGACTAGGAACCCAAATCAGCAGACGCAATTTTGTTGGACCAGACTCCTGCCAGTGTGAAGCACTGTTGCTTTTGTTACTGGAGGCCCAAATTGCTGCAAATCCGGCCCCCAATAACAAAACCAGCCCCTCACGGCTGCAAAACTGGCTTCCACCCTTCCAGCCTCTCGGGTAACACCTGATGCCCACTACGGCCAGTCTGGCCATGGAGATATGGGAGACTCAGGGGCCGCTCTTCACATTCTGCAAGGGGACTCCATCAGTTTGCTTTACGCCACTTGCAGGAGAAAAAGAAGTGCACCACCTTAGGAGCTGAAATCCATAATGTGCACGCACATTAAATTTTTTGCGCAGAGCTCTCAATTTAAATGGGGCACAGATCCCAATTTTTTGCCCGTTAAAACCTGCTGCAGCAGGCAAACTGTGGCAAATCAGAATTTTAGCGTTTTGGAGCAAAGATTTGCTAATTAATTAGAATGCTGTTGCAAACTTTTCTCATAGTAAATAATGCCACAGTATCAGTGTTGGATGAGGCAAGGCCCTAGCCAGGCCGAACCTACCACTCCCATCAGGGGTGGGTGATTACACTCACAGTATAACCTGCACTCACCCTTGGGCAGCTTGGCACATAGCAGCCAGGTTTATCACAAACGCAATGAGTAAAGCATTGGCACAGCCCGTTCACAGAATAAGTACACTGAGCGTCACAAACAAGACTTCACACAAGGTGTATGTAAATAAAAATTTTATTCAACATCCACATGAATTAACACCTAATAATCGTCATGTAAATCTGGGCATAAACCACATTCAGAAATATCACTAATAGTACGAGGCCCAACAGTGTTAATACAAAATCAGCAGTATGTACACTTGAAAAAATGAATACTCCCCCCCACACCCACATCCGGTACTTTTGTGATGGCAGCACAAGATGCACTACAACAATCACCCCAATGCAATATAAAACAGTAATAGGATGCATCCTGGTTCCCAACATTAGCAGCAGTAAATACATGCAGAGAACAACAGCACTTTTGAAATAGCTCTGCGGCTAGGCCTCACCAGTAAACCTCAATGTCATCCACAGTATTAAACAACGTGCCTGGTAATAAAGCCGCACGGTGAAATCAAACCCAGGCACACATTCCCACACACTCACTTTGCACTGCTTTGCAGTGCCACTGATGTTATGCCATGCTCGTCTACACTCTCTTTCACACACTCGCTTCCAGCACCCTAGTGTGATGCTCTGACAACTGGCAGGTGAAGTGTAAATGAGTTTGCAAGCCCCTCTTGGGCTCAAAACGTCCTCCACCCTCCAACCAATTACCACCCCACTCTGAGTTAGAAATGCAGCAACTTTTCCCTGGATACTAGGCCGCCTGCGGGCAGTGATTACTATTAATCAAGATCCTGGGCAAAAGTACTGGGGAAGAAGGAGAGTATGGCTGATCAGGCAACAATCGGCAAATGGAGGTTTGGTCCTCACTCGGAAGTTTCTTTGGGGTCTCCACACAGCTTTCCTGTGTGGGCCCAGGTCTGCAAAGCACAGGGGGAGGGTAGCCTTGGGACATTCTATTCACAGTGGTGCCCAGCCAAGCCAGGCACACCACTTCACAGTTAGTTACCAATTCAGTACTTCCCAGGGCAGGAGACGTCACACCTGAGGCTTGTAGACTTGGACCACCCGAGGCGTCCCGGTAGCACACAAAGAGTTTACCAATTCCGTGCCCTCCTCGTATGGGCACAAGGTCTGTGCTTGAAGACCTGAATCACACCAGACACTTCTGAATGCAGACGGAAAGTACTCAATGCAGAGCCCCCTTGGATGAAGCCTAACGTCTGGAGCGCAATTACTTGAGTCACATCAGACAATCCTGCTTGGGTATGACAAGTTGCTCATGCAGTGCCTCCCTGAAACGAGGCACCACGTCTGGTGCACAATGACGTGAGGTGCACCAGGTAATCCCATTGCACACAAAAAAGTTACCACTGCTGTGCCTCCCTGAAATGAAGCACAATGTCTGGTGCACGATGACTTGAGTCGCTCCAAACAATCCAGCTACACATGAAAAGTTACCATTGCCAAGCTTGCCTGGAATGAGGCACAACATCTGGTGCGCAATGATTTGAGTCACACCAGACAATCCCACCGAACATGAAAAGCTACCAATGCAGCGTCTCCCTGGAATGAGGCACCCCACCTGACACGTGAATATTTGAGTCACACCAGGCACTTATGAACACACAATCAGTTCCCATCCTACACCTCCCTGGAATGAGGCACAATGTCTAGTGCGCGAAGACTTGAGCCACACTAGACAAATCTGGTCACACACTGCGAAACCAGTTCAGCGGTATCGCACAAGGTAGAATGCAGCACTACTCCGGGTACATCCCCACTTTCGAGGGTCACAACCAGTGACACAGGCATCACATGCAAGAAGTGTGCAGTTGGTGGTTGCATGAGAGGAATGCGGTACACTCAACAACAGCCCACGCGGGTCCCGCAATCAGTAATCCGTTCCCTACCAACCAAACGCTTATGCATGACATGGCCCCACAATGAAGGGCCACACTCCTTGAATGCAGGCAGTACTTTGCAAACGCCACACCAGGCCAATTCGGTCTACAGGTCCAATACTTAGTTCAACTCTGCTAACAGGTGGAATCCAACAGACAACGTAGACGTAGGAGGGCACTACTCTCTAGATGACGCAGTCTAGGGTGTAGGTCCCTTTTAGGAGGTCTTTGATGACCTTGAGACCTCCTCGCGAAACAGGGCAACCCAACAAGCCCTGGGAGAGTACACTTCAGAGTGTCACACTGCAGCAAGCAGTGTACCCAGGCCAGCCACAATGCAGGATGGGTGCAGGATCCTTTCCCAGGACAGTAAATAATCTTGTGCACAATGGTTACCTCTGGCAGTGTGCACCACAGAGAACGGGAACTCCGCCCTGTGCTTCTGCAAGTATATCTCTAAATTGCTGAAGTGTGGTCCCCCGAGTTATACAGAAGTGGGCCTTTGAATTTGGGAGTGGTTCAAAGGGTTGCCCTTTGAAACACAGATGCCTCCACTAAATTTTAGTCCTGTTTGCCATGGGGCCCTGGAATGTAGATCCTTATCTTTAGTGGTGCCATGATCTGGATCTGAGAGGCCAAGTGTCAAAACCTCTCCCTCTAATCTACCCAGCCAGCACCTGAGATGGCTGAGGTCTGTCCTTTCGGTTCGCCAAGTTTTATAGCTGTCATGGGGAATGCACATGTGCTTTCCCCAGGCCCCAGTGAAATTAAGCTCGAATTGAAAAGGCACATAAAAGGGATTTTAGAACATGGAAATGCCCAATTTCTAGAAGTGATGTTTCCAAGATATTACTGAAAACACCAATGTGCAAGTGTGCTTCATGTCAGTACATACATGAAAAACACTAATGTGCAAGTGTGCACATATAGACAAGCCACACCAGGCTGAGTATATACATGGAAACACTAATGTGCAAGAGTGCACATATAGGCAAGTCATGCCAGACTCACCATATACATGAAAATACCAATGTGCAAGTGTGCTCCTTAGAGCTAGCCCCAGTGGGGAAGATGCTAGCCTGAGCGTAGGTAAACCTGCACCTCCCTAGGCCGGCAATACCAGGCCTAATACATGTTGGTCAGGCTACTCTGGTGGGTGGCACACTCAGTGCAACATCCCACCAGTGGCCAGGGTATGTGGTGTACCTTTTTACAGGGCATTCCTGGGTACGGCACCGCAACCAATCATGTAAGTGCCTCTTCCTGACATGAGTAGGAAGGGTGCACGCACTTTCCCCTGCTGTACAGTGGGAAAGTGCCCAGAGTCCTAAGGCCACGCGCAGAGTAAGCAAATCTGGGAGGAAAAAGCTAAACATTTCAGGGAAATCCCCTAAGAAGGGCCATGTCCAGCAATTAGTATTTACAGTGTGCAAAATTAGCACATATGATTGTGCATAGCTTTTGAGGGACAATATCCAAGTAGAAGTACATGAATGAGCATCTCTTGTAGTTCTTAGTTCTAAACAGTAATTAACAGGTGTCAGGAGCCCATGCAGCATGGAATAGCTCTAGGTCATGATCAAGCGGTAAAGATGGAGGCAACAGGGCAAACAAAGCCAAGGTTTAAAATATGGGAGAATGCTGGTCAAGGGTGCAGGTGCAGCAGTATTCTGGAGCATTTTAAGGGTTGTTTGGTTGGCTTGGCTATCATGCATATCCACTCATACTAGGTAAGCCAAGGCGAGGCAGGGAAAAGATTTAGAAGACCAGTTGGGAACCTGGAGTCTCTAATTTATTTATCCTTTAAATTTTAAATCTAGTAAAGGAGACAACAGCAACAGAGCAGATCTTAAATGGTTTAGCCTATTTCACAGTGGGGACAAGTGGAAATGTATTTTGTATTTGACATGGAAATAAAATAGTGTAGGGTATTCAGTATTATAGATTACCTGTTTGTTACTGATACATGAAGATATCCTCCTATTAACACGATTGCACCCTGGCTAAGTAGTGCAGGTAATTTTCTCTTTCAAATTAAAGAAGTGCTGGCACTGAGTACCAATGAGTACTTGTCCATTTAAAGCACTAGTAAAGGCGTGAAATACCCAAGTTTCAAAATAGAACACAGCTTTTAAAGTTCAGTTCCTTTCAAAATGTCCACCAACATTGATTTAATATCGAATTTCATTGTCTACAGTCCAATGAAATTTTAGATCTGAACCTCAAACTTTTCAGATTTCCAGCACTGTATGTGAAAGTAATTTTAGAATTAAGCATACCTATTCTCCAGACAGTCTATCATCCCCTTACCATCAGAAGGACAGTCTGCATGATCAGAACACATAATGGCTTACACCACTGGAAAAGGATATTAGGCCCTTGTGCTTTCAGTTCTCCAAAGGCATGTTGTAAATTCCCCTTCATGTCTACAAGTGATTCAGTTTGCTCCACATTCTGTACAAGCAATCCTACTAATCTAACCACTTGTGATTCTTTTTGGACCAGCAGCAGACCATGTTATGCTCTTGAAGGCCTTAAGGACCTTCTCCCCATTAAAACGTTCTAGATCATCCTAGCACATAAGAACTTTGGCATTAATATTTTCTGCCACACAAACATCTTTTAACTACAATACCATGGCAACACAGGAAAAGAGGATGGAGGGGCTGCACAGCACAGGCACGTTTCAAATGTCTCAGCTAAACACAATACATTAAGGGCTTTCAGGCCTAATTACCTCTACAGATTATTACTGTCTACTACTACACATTCACATCCTTGATCACATATGCAAACCAAGCTGGTAAACACAGCCACATGTATGAGGCAGTATCCTGCTATGTACATACATGCCAACATTGTAGAAGAGTTAAGTGGGAGGTTTTAAAAAATCGTGAAAATGTATTTCCCTATTTAAATCTATTGAAACAGGTAATTTCAGGCAGGAGATAACAAAAATTAAACTAATATTGGTTTTAAAAATCGGGGGTATCCCGCCTGAATCTATTTGCATGCATGAATATATGGCACAGAAGCTTGTACAGTCCTGTCCTAAATCTGTGATCATAAAGCAGCCAACTAGGCCCTCATTCTGAATAATTGCTGATTCAGTCATTATCAGGAGTCACTGATCAATCGTGAATTATAAGTGTTCGAGGACATTTTTTTCATGTACACATTTCACCAGGAATACCTGGCAAAATGCACCAGATATAACCAGTGAGAATCTGTGCACTAGCACCCATTCCTGAGCTTATTCCATAGTTGTAATGGCTTCCATAGGAAGTGTGTATCATGACCAAACGGATTGAAATCTTGCTGTTCACTCCAGTGATGTCACAACAGTGTGTAACCAAAATAGTTAACATCTGTTGTGGGATTACTTGGGGAAGCTCTTGCTCCCTTTATTCTGCTGCTACACCTGGGTCTACGGGGATCCTAGGGAGTCATAAAAATGGTGGTTGGTAATCTGACCTGCCTTCTTCAATCTCTCCTATGCCGCCACAATTTATGGGAAGTTGAGGGGTATATGCAGGGTTGTGTGAAATTTGCATAATTTGCTTTCACGTCATTACAATAAATTTCACCAAAATTATGCACTACGCAAACCCATCTTTTTGCGCTATATTTTAGTGCAAAATGTGTCTTTACATCAATGTTTGGCTTGAAGACACATTTAACATGAGCATCACAAACAACGGCCACTTGTGCTCAGTTGTTCACATGCAGAATTTCACTGCAAATGGCACATAATTATGCAAAGAGGCGTAAGGGCATAGTTTCAGGAATTTTGCATAAAAAGCATACACGTCCCAAAATTATATTATGCCAGTATGTTTAAATTTCACCTAGACCTAGTTTTAAGCAAGGGGTTGTGTGGGTGGGTGGGAGAGGGCAAATGTCGAGGGTGGTGAAGGTGGGTGGTAGGAGACCAGGGTTTTTTAACATTTGTATTTACATGCAATATTTGCCGCTTATTCTTCTGCCCATTATTACATGTTGGAAGCAGGACCAGGTGATTTAGGGGGGAATATGAAACATAAAATTATAAATGAGTAATCTGTGAATAATACGATTATTTTACACCTCAGGGTTTCTGAGTGACATCATAGACAATGCGATCTTCCCTCTTCATTTGTATTAATTTTTATTCAGAAGCACCTCGGTGAAAAAAACTATAATTCTATATTTTGTTGGTGCAAAACTCGTAATGGCATGGTGTTTACACATCCCAGAAATCCTGATCCTCACAGCATCTTTACATCCATGTGCAGGACTATCACGAGGGGTGTCCTGAATCACTCGTACCTCGGCCTAAAATGTCATTAGAAAAATGACAATGAAGCTCTTCTACAAGGACCTTGGCAAATATGCTCAGCCACAGATCAATGTGGACAATATTCCCCCGAAAATACCTGTATTTTCAAAGGTACCCTAAATGGCCTGATCACAAATGATGTAGAGCTTCTGCTTCCTTTCCCCTTGAAAAAAGGTTACTGTCTCATTCATAGGTAAGATTGGGTCTGGTTGTGTGTGTTTGTGTATGTACGTGCCCACATGCATGCATGTCTATATGCATGTGAGTGTGTGAGAGGAAGAAAACACAAAGGACAAGAGTCGCCTTATGCCAACTGCAGCTGATTTTGCACGTTACACTAGTCTAGTGTATGCCTGCCTCTTGAAGCATGGATACACTTCGAAATATGTTGAATAATAGCTGCCCACTTAGTCTGTAAAGCAACAGCAACTTTTCAAATTCTTGTCGTAGGACGTCATGTCAATCCAATTTCACATCTCTGCCTCCTGTACTTAAATCATTTGTTGGGGGGGGGAGGTAATTGACATTTCTTTAGTTTATTGTTGCCCCTAGGCTGGGCTGAAGTTTTATTATCTTGCCTTCGAAGTAAGGCCCATTGATGCATGGATCAGAAAAGTTGTGGTTAATGTGACCTATGTGTGGAAAGGAGGGTGTTGTTAGGTGGTACATCCTAGTCCTATTGCTGTGGGTAAGTAGGACCTTAAAGTAGAAGGTGAAAGTGAAGGAAATCCTGTTGGTGGGTGCTAGGTAATGATTCACAGTGGAGGGCAGCGGTATGAGGACTGATAGCAGGTGTGCACCTGAGTGTAGGGGTGGGCTATATGTTTGTGTAGGCAATGTGAGGATCAATGAGGTGTTGTATTTTTGACAAGAGGAGAAGATTACACAGTTAAAATGAGGTCAGGGAGATAAAATAAACAGTCTGAATTCTGTTTCCACATGTGTCATGCACTGTGGAGCAGTGGATATGTGTAAGCTTAGATTCTGTGAGTCAGGACCACAGATGTTCTTCGCTAGTTGTGCATAGAGCACCGATTAAAGCTCGAGTGAGGACAAACAATATTCTAATACATACCAACTGGTTAACAGACATTTTGGAGTGTACAGGTCAGGTTTGCCCCTCTAAGGGCTTGACACAGCAGGTACCTCAAGCGTATGGAAAGAGCAAACTCTTCAGAGCTTTCCAAAAGGCCCGGTGGTTATGGAATTGATGAAGCAGATATGCTAATTAAGAATATTAATGATGATATATGTGTGTTTACTAATGAGAAAAATGCGTGGAGAAATTAATTGCAGAAAAATAATGTGCATGTTTGAAAATGTGCCCTTGGGGAGTGATCACCATGTATACTAAAATGTTTGAAAAATGTGCAAAATAATAAAAATATATGAGAAAAAATGTATTAATATGTCATAATGAGATGTATAACCTATGTTTTACATTAGTTCTTAGTCTTAAATTAGCTGAACTAAAGGCCTGGTTTCAACTGGGCCTCGTACACTCTGAACATGGAGAAATCGGATGCCTTGCAAAGGACTGGAAACCGGGGACTGCAGCCTTGACCCGGTCGAAGTTCAAGTAGCTGGAACATTCTGCAATGTACCGGTGGACAGGAGATGATGAAGACAATTTGATACAATTATGTGCAGAGTAGTCTAAATGTACTTTGCCAGGACTTGAACAATAAAGGCACTGACTGAAGAGCCATATGCAACAATTTTGATACCTGAAGAGCCGGATGATGAGGGCATCGCATTAAGAACCAATCAGCTTTGTGTGACTTGAACTGTATGAAAATTAGTAGATTTCGTAAACAAAAATTAGAGGTTAAAGTCATTTCTGCTGACTGACTGACCAATTAGCAATTACTGGGATGGACTGGGAGACCCTAATAAAAAGTCATGACAAGGGGCTAAGACTTCAGAACTTAGGAGAACCGCAGGAGAAATCGATGACGTCAGGAGATGCTGTCCGAGGTGCTGATACAGGGTTCATACTCTGTGAGCCTGATCGGTTGCTGACTGATTGATGACATGAAGACGAAGACTGACTTGTTGCTGATCCATCCTGGCTAGGTAGATATAAATATGTGACTGACCATTTTGTGCCTTTTCTTCTAGGTACCAACTGCGCTGTTTTATAGAGATTCTCACTTAGGTAGAATTTTTCCAAATTAATGTTTTCTCTAAATTGTTTTCGCTTGAAGACCCACATGCTAATGCTAATCTTGGTTAGGTAGGCTGTTAGGGGTGACGTTGACAGTGACAAATGACTGACTAACTTAATTGCTGAATTATGTTATTAATGCTGATATTAATAGTTTAAGGTATTACTTTGTCGTATATGTCTTCTTTAAGAACAATGTCCTTCTATTAATTGATTAATAAGATTGATGAATAAAGTTTGAACTAACGGATGATTTAGAACTGTAATCAATTGGGAATACAAATTGTTAACTCCTTCCTGAGTAGTGGTTATTCTTCAGTATCATGGTTTAAAGTTGTTTTTCATAGAATGTTCTTTAATTATTTATCTTAGCTACCATTTCAGTGGTCACTGCATGACTAGGATACTCCATGCGATTCAAAAGGTTCATCGATCTATACGCGTCCCTTTGTGAGTTTACTTACTAAGGACCAGGCGCGCTAGCAGAATCATTTGAGGTGGGAATGAAGGGTGTTCCAGAGTTTTGGTGTCTGCACAGATAAAGTCCAGCATCCAAGTAGTGCCCAAGTTGCATTTCAGTTATTCAGTCGGAGACTGTATAGGGATCGAAGGGTTCATATTTGTCTTGTGGGCATGAGGAGGGAGGGGTCCTATTCTGTGTGATGTGCGGTAAAAGATGCAAAGGGTCTTCAAGATGCCACTGCAAAGCAAGAAGCGTTCTGTTTTGTGGTTCCCATGGGTAATGCCATAATGTTCCTTATCCTTTGGAGTTTGACAGGAAGGTATCCAGGGGCACCAAGAAAAAGGACATTTGCAGAGTCAAGATGGGAAAGCACTAGGGCAGGGGAAATTCTTCTGAATAGTCAAGGAAATAGAATCACACTGTTTGTGTCCTGCAATTTTATACTTTTAAATCGTATCACCGCAAGATGAACAGTTGAAGAGGTTGCACTTCAGCTCAAGGCTGATCACACTATACCTTTGAAAAGGATTGTCTAATTTATATCATTATACAGGCTCCTCTATGCGCAATTTCGACATACAGCATGTGCACTACATTTTACCCAGAATTGTAAATAATTAAATATGTTAATTACTCTTTCCGACTCCTCCATCTGGTTCCCTCATGTAAAGGTCTAAAATATTCAGTATCTTTTTAATCGTTTTTAGTTAGTATACAACTATTGGGCCACTTAAAGTGGCATAAGTCAGGCCTGGTGGATACTTTTCGAAGATACAAGGTAAACTGAACCGCGTGCCTCCACAAAATGAGTGTATCTCCTATAAGTGCAGGACGGGAAAGGCAACCATGAAGGCATCAGTATTACCAGACAAATTGGAAAAAAGAACATGTGTTTCTCCGAAAGACTAACCTCTCCACAGAATACCTCCCCCAGGGGCTACCTAAGTGATGAGCAGGAGATTGAGGGGCGAACAGCAGACCAAGCGTCCCTTTTATCCAATGAGATGTTGTGCCCTTGCTGGGTATGGTCCAATGAAGTTAAATTGTTTTTCTCTTCTGCCATCAATAACCAAACACGGTTTCTTTAGAAAAAGCGAAATGTACATCATACTCCAGGCTTGAAAAATATTGTGGCAATGTTGCGAACGAGGAAGTGTGTGTGGTGGTCCCCTTGAGAAATTGGCAAGTCAGCTGTGTTTCAGAGTTGCAAAAAATCATGTGCCTGACTTAACATCATCTGAGGAAGCATCTGGCAAAACGATCACGAAACATACAACTTTTATAGTCTTTTCTGTAAAACTGAATTGGTATCATAAATAAATACATGGATACAGTGTAGTTCACTGAATAGGATAGTACTTTTGTGCGTGGCTGCAATAAAAAGACTGCGCTTTGGAAAAAGCAATAGTTTCTGACTTCAAATGTTCATTCTTCTTGTATTATTTTATGTCTAAGTCCCTTTTTACCACTGAACTCTGTTACAAGAGGGCCAGTAACAAACTTGTGCACTTTACTACTGCTGACCAGTGCTAAATAGCAGGTGCTCTGTAATCTAAAACATGGAAACATTGGCTTATCTACAATTGGCATATTTAATTTACTTGTAAGTCCCTAATAAAGTGCAGTATATGTGTCCAGAGCATGTAAAATAAATGCTACTAGTTGCCCTGCAGCACTGATTGTGCCACCCACTACAGTAGCTCTTTAAACATGTCTCAGACCTGCCACTGCAGAGCCCATGTGTGCATTTTAAACTGCCATTTCAACCTGGCAAGTGTAACCACTTGCCAGGCCAATCCTTCCTTTTTATTAAATGTAAGTCACCCCTAAGGTAGGCTCTAGTTAGCCCCAAGGGCAGGGTTCGGTGTATTTAAAAAGGTGCACATGTACTTTTAAGTTTAACATGTCCAGATAGTGAAGAACTCTTAAATTTGTTTTTCACTATTGCAAGGCCTATCCCTCCCATAGGATAACATCTGGGTGACCTTAAAACATCTTGTAAGTGTAATTTCCAAATGGGAAAAGATAGAAATATGGATCTTGGTGTCCCTGGACTCACAATTCAAAATCACAACTTATGGCAAAATCGGATTTTAAATTGTAAGTCTGCAAATGCCACTTTTAAGAAGTTGGCATTTTCTTACTTTTACCATTCTGTGTCCCTGCCTGTCTGTAAATACACATCTGGGTAGATGACAGCAGGGCTTTGTGCATTCCCTCTAGACAGTTACACAGTGGGAGCTTAGGTGTGACTTAACGGGCCTTAATGGCTAATTTACTGGCTTGATGGGAGGGGTGGAGCTTAGCACTGCCTCACTTACACCACAAAGGGCTGTATAACCCCCTGTAGAGCGTCTGGAGCCAGGGAGGGCAGGACAGGGACCTTGGGGACTTCAAAGGAATGCCTGAAAGTTTCTCCCATCTTCCAGAACCAGGGCACCACAGTATAAATACTGGACCATAACCCCATCATATCAGATCTCTACTGGAACCAAGGACGCTTTGCCAGGAAGGAGGACTGCTGTGCTGCCAGGAAGGACTGCCCCTCTGCAACTGCACTGCTGTGCTGGCCTACTGCTGCTGTGTACCGTCCTGTATGAGGGACTGCGAATTTGCTGTTTGCTTTGCTGTGTTGTCCTGCTGCCTGTTGCTGCTGTCCTGCAGTAAGAAGGACTGGACTTGTTCTCTACATCCTTGAACCCAAGAGTCTCCAAGGGCTTCCTGAACCTTATTCTATAAGCCTGTTTCCTTCAGCCATTTGGGCCAAGATGGATGGGTTACCATGTCATATTTGGCAGAGGGAGTCAACAGGACCACATGCATCACATCACCCTGATCTTCAATGGACCTTATATCTGCTGCTGGCAAGACCACAGGGGTCACTATTCCTCTTTCACAGACATCAATCCATTTCTGATCTAGAGGTGGACTCTTCATGAGGTAAGAACCTGGCTGTTAAGTTATGACTGTTCAAAACTTTTACCAAAACCACAAAGAGAGAGAACGGGCAGTAATTTGCCATTTCCTCTGCATCTAATGTAGCACACTACTAAAGCTGATATCACCATGTTCCCAATGTTAACTCTGGGTTTTCTACTAGTTGCTCCTGCTGCTGGAACCAATTGCTAGTCTCTGAACATAATCAAAACAGTCACTGGGAGAAAGACCTTGCTCTTGTATTTTAGAGGACTGGTGGGCTAGGCTCAAGCCAGTATTACAATCAGTGCTCTCATACTACCCTCTCACGACTGTCGTTGTGGAACGAGGGAGACCCCGACACCACTGCAGCTCTGTTTGCCCCTACACTTGGGCCCTTTGCAGCTACTAAGACCACAGTATATGACCCTTTCAATCCATAGAAAGGGAGAGGCAGCATGCTGATACCCTCTGCAGCTCCATTGCTCTTAATAGAGCTCCCAACATTACTAGTTCTGATATCAATTTAACCTGTGAATTCTAGCCTTTGATAGTTTGATTTACATTGTATATTAAAGCTAGTATGAGCGTTCCAACACATAAATCACATTTTGTCACAAGTTAACACAGCACCCCATTAAAAAAAAACAGCTAGTAAGGATTCTTCAGTGATCATAGTCTCACATAAAGTTACGACTCCCACAGGGTTCTGATGGGAACATAATAAGATGATAATCTGGGCATTCTTGTACAAATATATTTAGGCGCAGATTTAGGAGGCCTTTGCGCCACCTTAGCATAATTTTTTTATGCTAAGGTGGCCTTTTCCCCATGCCATATTTGTAAAGTGGCGCAGTGCATGCATTACGTCACATTGTAACTCTGTACCCCACATTATACCTGCACCAGGCATAATGTATGCAAGGGGGGCGTTCCCTCGTTAGGAGGCCTAAAAAAACAGCACATTGAAATGTAAAAGATTGCACTGCACCATTTTTTCTGTCAATTTTAATGTCTGCTCAGAGCAGGTGTTAAAATGACCCACCCATTTAAATCAATGGGCCTCCTTGCACTTTGCTACACTAGCGTCAAAATTTTTGAAGCTAGTGTAGCACAGTGCCATAATAGCATCAAATATTTTTATGTTATTGTTCTAGCTACCACCATGGTGCGCCCGATGTTTAATACGGCGCATAGATGGTGATGTTAGGGGGGACGCAAGAAAAATGTTGCTGCATTGGATGCAGCCCAACTTTTCTTAAATCCGGCCTTAGTGTCTCAAAACTCTTGAGCGGATCACAATAGAAAGCATTTGCCCACACGAAGGGTCTGTTAAATTCTGCTAAAGAAAAATAATCTCTCATTCTTAGAAAGAAGAAAAGAGCAGTTCAAACGAGTGTGCATCCTGAATATTGGCCCCAAAATATCGATGGGGCACAATATGGAGGACAAAATATTGAAAAACGCTAAGTAAGTCTAGATTTTGTATGCATAAGTATTCAGATATGTACGTACATATTTGAAAGTTAGACAGAAAGGTACAGATATGTGGGGTTAGGAATAGTAAATCTATACTTCTTATATGCACTTGCCTTTCGATATGTTGCCCCTCAATATTCTATCCTCTATATTCTAGTACCACGATGTTCTGGGGGTCGATATTCTCTAGTACAACCGTCTAAACGGGTAACATATTTTGAATGATGGCGTCCATAGTGGTTTCATCTGTTTCATTAGCATTGCCCTTTCTTCTACAACATCAGTCCCACTGTAGCTTGCTCTTCTAAAATGTCCCAATTGCAGCCCCTCGCTTGTTCCACTAAAGATATTGCATTCGAGTCCCTGGATGGATTTCACGGTGATGGGAAAAGCACTTCATGCATCAGGCATTATCAGAGGAATTGGTTAAATTGCACTTGACTGGTACAGCGCCTCCCTCCTGGCCCACTATCAGCTCTCGCTAACCAGATCCTACACTGCCAGTTCCTACATGGAAATCGAATAACCAAATGTAAGTGGCAAGTGGATTGGGAACACACTCAACAGTCACGTAGAAAGTGAAAAGGTCGTGAATGCCTGCTGCTTATGCACCTGAAGCGCTCCATTTCTCATTTTCTTAGTAAATGATCATGTCTCAGATGGGTGCAGCGCGCTGTGTCCACCAGTATTCTCTGAAGCGAAAAAACCCAGCGACGCACGTCATCTTGCAGATTTTTGCTCTGCAGCCCACACGTGAACTCTGCACAGCTTCCAAGGCTTTTCTTCGCCTTCCGCTGTGTCTGCACCGCAGTGGGTGGGATGCTAGGCAGCATCATTTTTGAAGGCGTTAAGACTTCACATACAACAGACATTTAACTTATATAAACTTAAATAACGAATGCAACGTGATATTTTTTCAAATCTATATGTACAAAGCCCACGCAGAAAGATGTTGTGCCGGTGGTGCGCTACTTATAGGTATGATGGTCGCGCAGGTGCACTAACAGGATTTCAAGTCTAAAATATTGTGCCACACAAATATCGTGGCAAGAATTTTAACAACAAAAAATATTGTGGGTCACATGTCAGTATATCGACCGTAAAAATCCTGTGCTACAAAACTATTGCAGCAAGACTGTAAAATACAAAAATATGGTGAAGATGGCAGAATTACGACAACAAAAATATAATCGCAAGAACGTTGACCAAAATGACAGCAAAAATCCTGTGAAGATGGGTTATATTTCAGAAGATGGACCAGAAAAATATTATGGTACAAAAATATCCGAGCAAGAATATCGACAAAATAATATGTGAAGGTAAAGTCCTAATAGTAACAACAGATTTACTGTAGTTAATCCTCTTTGTATATAAACTGGCGAGATATATATCTTTAAGTTATGCAGATGTGATGTTAAGAATAGTAAATCTATATTTAACTATGCATACTTATCATCACAAAATTATTGTTGTTGTGGTTCTTGCTTTGCTATTTTTGTAGAACAAGATTTTTGTGATGGATATAATCAGTATATTAAATTCACAAGCCAGTCAAATAAGAGTTCCCCAGTAAACAATTCAAGACAATAGTCCTAAATGTTCACAGCAAACAGCATTGTAGAAATCTTGCCCAAAAGGAAAAAGTCTGAAATTAACTAATTACCCGTTCACTATCTTCCTCTTCACAATCGTTATATATATTTTTTTAATATATGTTGAGATTTTAGCATAAAGAAGACACACAAAACACTTATGCATTGAAGGCATCCCAAATTATGGTGCACAATAGATTATCTAGAACAAATTAAGTACATAACCTGGAGGAGGAGGAGGGGGGAAGGTCCCACCAGGGCCCTACCATGCATTCTCTAACCACAATTCTCGAGTCCAGTTAATACATTCGAATACCAGCTGTCAGTGGGGAGCTTGTGTGGCATCTAGTCATGCGGGACATCCTAAGTGGAGGCCAACATTGTCAGTATATATGAACACATGCGTGAGCAGTAACCAGTGAGACAAAAGGACAGGCTTTCACAACAGAAACTGTAGTTCCAACACTCACCCACACCATCATCCAAATGGCAGTACTGAGGATGTATTATGTATTAGATCCTTTGCTAATACAAGTCCTTGTTGAATTTCTGAAGGCACCTCTGTCTCCATACTCCTAGGTTCAGTGTCTGGATCTCCACCCTCCAGGCATATGATTGCAGGCAACACAGTACCTTTGTCTAGGAAAGCTGTCATCATCCTCCATGTTGTGCCATGCAAAGCCAGGAGCACTGTAAAAGGATCCCATCGGCTTCAGTAGTGTCGCTGACTTCAGTACTCGGGCTCACTCACACACAGAGCCCTAGTCCTACATATGTGCTTCACTTGTGCAATACACTCGTTTTCCAGATGTTCACACACATTCATTTGAAATACACAAAGGATGTTAGGGCAAGAAACTTTACACAAGAGGGGCCTGTAGGCGACACCGCAACACAGAAAAAAATTCTAGTCACACCATAAATGTCCTAATTGCAGTATGCTGCTGCTGTTGCTTTATGTGCTAAACCTGGAAATGGAATAGCAATCCTCTCTCCCCTTAAGAGGACATGCTTAGTGCATCTGTCTAGGTCACAGACCTGGTCCAGGACCTTCTATAGTCAAGGACTCTGCATACATACTAGGTTAGTGTACCACTAGGGCCAAAATAAAAGTCAGTAAACCAGATATACACACGACTGGGTAATCAGGGTAATATTCTTATTACAGGCATTCTGGGGAGGGGAATCGAGAAATTATTGGCATGTTTAAATGCAGAATGTTACCAGACCAAAAAAGGGAGGCTGAAGAAAGGGGGCAGAGAGGATAAAATGCTAGAGTACATGGGGTAAATAGCAGAGATAATACATGAGGGTAGCGGGGCAAATTAAAGTAAGGAGAAATAGGGAGAATTAAGTTAGGAAGGGGATGAGAATCTGACTAAGAAACGTAGGTCCTCTCCTAAATACAAGCAACCCATGACCAGTTTTGGCAGGTGTAGCTGGGTTCCAGTGGCACAATGAACATGGGACACACATCTGGGCATACTCTTGGCCACTTAGGGTACTACAACAAACACACAAAAGGTGATGAGAGGAAAACTTGCAAATAGTGAACACACTGGTAATCACTCAGGGTAGCTTTCCAGACTTATTTTGTCACCATGCCACAACAGATTAGATCCAGCCATTGCAATTCATCATTGGTCCTGCTTCAATAGGACAGTACAGTCTGGACTGCCAAGCAAGGTCCTTTCAGAATTGAACACAAGCACTCCAAGACTGCTTTCATACTATTTGTGCCTCTTCAGTAAGGTGGAGCTTGATTTCAGTTGCACTATGAGCACAATATCCACGTTTCAGCATAATCTTGGCCACTTAGGGCATTACATCAAATACACAAAAGGTGATCTTGCATTTTTCAACACGGTCATCAACCAATGGTGATATTTCTGGATAAGTATAGAGTGTTCACCTAATTCTTCTTCAAAGACTTACATCTCGGCCAACAAAGACTGACTTCACCTACTGTACATGGATATCGGGTATGGTTCAGAAGGTAAGCATGGTATGATACTTTCCTGGGTTGTGCTTGAAAATAAATGACCAAATTACTACAAAATAGTAGCTTCAGTTATGCAGAATTTCAGGCTTTCAGATGAAGTAGGTGCTCAGGTGAGAGGTGGCTAGGGATAGCCTGGTGCCACATGTAAACAGAGGCAGGTGCAGCAAATAGGGGTATCCAAGAGAAAAAAAATTATTGTTTGTAGAGAGACATGATAATTTCTCAAACTGAATTCTATTTGATCTTCATACCAACGCACGTTTATTGATATAGGTTATTGATATAATCAAAATCACAGCTTTCACAATAAATTCAGCCAGGATCCCCTTATATTGGGGATCAATTCTCTATAGAATTTATTTCTAGAAGATAGCTAATTATTCCTACTAACAACCTATACTATCATATATGACTGTGACTTTGACAGACGGTTTATTTGTAACATCTGTTGCATGAATTGGACGACTGATTCATTAGCCCTGAAGAAGCAACTGTTGTCACAAAATGTGTGTTGACTGTTTATTTGTCACAAAAAGTTTTTAAAAAGTTAAGAAGATCAAGATTTATGAACATTCCTTAACAAAAAGGACTTTTTATGAAAAACTAACAAGACTTTTGACTGTGTTGTTTCCATCTCTTGGAGAATTTGGAGAATGAATGATGGACTGATTTACTTAGTTTTCCTAAAACGTTGTGGTATGTCTGTTCCATAACAGGAAAGAACTAAAACCAAGCAAATCAGTTAAAACATCAGGATGACCAGAACTGCATGCTATATTCCCTCCACCCTTGTATTGTTTTTCTTTCTGTGTTTGTATTCTTATGTGGAGTGAGCATGTCCAGATGTGGTCAGCGTGCAGGCTCTGTGAAAAGATTCAACCTATTCTTCACTCTCAAGGTCCAGTGGGACCAAATTGTGTCTTGGGTAGCTTGTGCAGTGAACACGTGGCTTAACAATTTACCAAGACTACTCCTTTCTCTATGCAGATACTGTAAATTGAAAGAGGTTTCTCCTCTTCTGTAAGGTGGATGAGTTAAGAATATATGAAAATTGCTTCCCTAGACATTAAGAAGAAATATCTCAAGCATTTCCATAACTGCTTTGGTCCTCTTATGAATTTAATTCAGTGGACTGGATCTGTTCAAATGTAGAATACTAAGACACAGTGCTGACTGCCACTGAAAAAAGTAATCCTGCATCTAGCTGCCCATCTACGTCCTTGCTTCCATCAGATGCATGGCTAAAATGCCCAAAGAGAAGAAAATTATCTTTAAACTAACTTGGGAACAAATCTACCTAGTGGTCACTACACATGGAACATGGATATTGTCAGATGGAGATTCTCCCACCCTCCACAGCATACTCTAGGACCGGAGTCTTCAACCTTTTCTATAATAAGAGCTACTTATGTTGAATGAAGTTCATTTTGACCTACTGATATTATTATTGCTGTAAAGTTGACCATGTCAGACAAGGTCACATTAGGTATTCAAGATGCCATATTGTCAAGAGTGACCATCTCAGTGCATCAAACAGGGTTGCCAGCAGCAATGCAAAAAGCCTTATCAATTAGGAATTCAGCCACATGGTTAATACATGACAGCCACAGCTGCAAATACCCTTGGTACCAAAGTAATAATATGAGTAATGAGCTTCCACAATACCTCATGACTTATTATTCAAATATCAGATATACTTTATGTGGGAAAGTAAACCATTTTTCTCCAAATGTCAGCTTGTAAGTTTTAAAAATATATATATTTCCATCTCAAATACAAGGTTCTCAGTTTTGGTATACATTTAATAAATCAACCAAGCAAAAGTGTCTAATTTAGCAGCCTAAGATGCACAAAGGAGATCTACTTACAGTTAGCTGAAGAACTATCAGTAGCTCATAAAGCTGCTCGTTGGCAAAGCCTGCTGTAAGGCAATTTTCCCTCTCCCCAGGTGATGTCAGGTGGAATGGAATACATAGTCACAATGACATACTGGAGATGAAAGAAGCCTCACAAATGTCCTCTTCTAGAGAGGCAAAGCAGATATTATATAGTTAAGAAGATCCTGGCATTTCCCTTGCTTGGCAAGTGAATTGGGGGTATTACACATAAGGGAGCATGCAACAAGTGGACGAACCAGAATATAAATAGTTATGATTTTCTCACCCAAACTCTGGAGGTACTTTAGGGTCTATGTAGAGTTTGGTGGACAGGGTATTCCATCACAAGTGTTACGGAGTACCCAAATTTACTGCCCACCTGCCTCAATTAGAGATACCTGAAACATCAACTTTCTGTCCCCCATTGGCTCCGACATGGAAAATTACCTCTGAAGGTCTGATGGAGTAGTGGCCGTTGGACTAAAGTCATCAAACACCCTACTCTATTTAGAAGGAACACCTAGCAGTAAGCAGCAGAAAACAATAATGACCCTCACACCATGGCAGAAAATGACAAACTCCCTGAGAGTTAACATTTTGGTGGACTACCGTCAAACTGTTGAAGGGTAATCCTCAGTCACCCTGTTAGAGAGTACTCTTTCCACCACTGACTTATGGCCTGATTACGAACTTAGCCGATGGGAAACTCCAGAACAAAAGAGGCATATATCCAGTCTGCCGTATTACAAGTTCCATCATATCCTATGGAACTTGTAAAATGGCAGTCGGGATATCCGGAGTATCCCATCCGCCAAGGTCATAATCAGGCACTACATCTGGTGTTAACTATTACTGATTACAGTAATGGTCGTTCCTTAACTGCTGCATAGGTTTGCATTAATCCCCATTTTTTTATTCATTATATTTGAGACTATTAATTGATGCATGGTCGGTAGACATAGAAAAATCATTAAAAGCTGCTGCTCAGTACTGGCTGTGGGTGTTACGTGTTTTGTACAACCAGCAAACAATATACATATATAAATATATATATATATTGTACACAATAACAATATATATATATACACACACACACACACATTATTTTTGCAAAACAAATACTGGTGAAAACGCTGTCAACCTGTTTCTATTTTTTTCAACTTGTTTTATTTTTTTGTTTTCAATAACCAGTTTCTTTGGGACAACCACGCATGATTTACATATACAACACCTTGCTGAGTTTGGAATTGTGGCTACTTTTCAGAAATACTTAGCTTTCCTAGTTCACCCATGAGTTTAACACTTGTTTTCCACTATAAACTCCATGTAGGCTAAAAGAAACAAAAATAGGAAAAATGGATTAGCACTTTGATATGAAACAAATGTGGCAATAAAATTGCTTGGCTTTGCACGTCTGCTTGGAAGATGGTGGTAGCAAAATTTTTGCTGGTGCCTTTTTTTGCAGAGCACTTTTTTCATGTTTTCTCAAACCTACATTTTGCTATATTGTGGCTATTTTGCTGGTTTCTTCCAGGGGAACCCATCCACAAAACCTGGGTATCTTTAGATTTGTCGGGGATACCTTTTGAGGAAAGAAGCTATGAAAAGTTAGGGGTTAGACCAAAAAAGGGATCAACACTGGGGCGAGAAAAGCCTCGGCAGCTCTAAGATATAAATTGAGCTATGGAGAACAGAAAAATAAACATTAATCTGGTTGCAATTTCTTATTGGAAAAGACCCTTCTCTCATTTTCCCAATTACATTTACTTGTGAGCAGCACAAAAAGGCTCAATCACTATTCATTTCCAGTGATATTAATTCAGGAATTCAACCTATCACTTTTATTTCTTCTTAGGAAGTAAATGTACGAAGAATGAGTACCCCCAGGCATGTGTTTTATAGTTCACGTTGTCACACAATTCAGGCTGCACCTCACTGAGGCCCAAAAAAGCTGAAACGTTTAAGGATGCATGTGCCCCATTTTAGAAGGGTCATAGCCCAGCAGCTCAAACTCAGTTATTTTGGAGTTTGACCAGGGCTCATTTGCACATGGTCGATCCTTATGTGCAGTGCCACAGTGAGCAAATACTACAATGGGCTGTAACGTGGCAGAATAATTACCAGTGGCAGATAAATTCCAGCCTTCCATCCATCACGCTTTTTTTCTTTGCAGCTATTCACTTATCAGCAAACATTAAATCCTGTTGCCTGTCCACGTATCCACAAGTGCTTGAATATTTGAAGCTACCTTATATGAGGTATTATGATCTAATGGCAAAGCCAGTTGCAAAGTTATACATTGAAAAAATATATGATGTGATCCATGGGTTAGTTCTTTTAGTGATATTCGGTGTCAGGTAGAATTCTTTTTTCAAGATAGTAATATTCGGGGTCAGGGAAATGTGTTTTTTCAAAATAGTGGCATTCTGTGTCAGGTAGAATTTTTTTCTCAAAATATATATATACATACCACACATACCATACATACATACATACAAAATATGCCTACTTAATATTCCAGCAAATGGTACCTTGCTCCAGTGATTTAAATGGTCAAGATGGGCCACACAAAAGTTTTTAAAATGGCCTTGGGACATTGCCAAGGCAGCGGCTACTACTTCTAACCATGGGTCTTGTTCATTTTTTGTTTCACCAACTGAAGAAAACAGCAGAAGTGAGTAGTCTGTGTCTGCTTTACTAGAAATAAATGCCAGAAGGAAGGCAGATGCAATCACTTGATTAGTGTTTGATTGTTTGCATAACAATGCTGTAGGTTTTCAAGATAGGCATGTGAGACTTCGCAAAAACACTGTGGGCCTCAGTATTTTATGTAGAAGTGGACCTAACCCAAAGATTTGTGCCCTTTCAACAGTAGAGTACTGAAAGCTCATATGACCGTCCTCCACTCCATTGCATCCAAAATAATCCCTCAGCTAGCTAGGGTGCTCAGTGTTTCTACCTTCCGCATCAGGTATGTCAAAAGCCTGTGGGGGGACCAAAATGTTTATGAGGCTTCTCTTTGGTGTGAACTGAAGGAGCAACCTGCAATTTAGAAGAGATGTACACTAGGGAAATAGAAAACACATTATTTGGCTGTACGTAGTGGTGTTGTTGCATTACCCGCATCAAGACGGAGAATATACAGCTTTCTGATTTAATACCTAAAAACAAGTTGTAACAAGAGACTTATGCCTCAGAATCTGCAGGGCTGTCTCCCTGTAGGCAAATAAAAGACATGGTACATCCTACTTATGCCTCATGGGTTCAGGTAGACCCATAATCATGCCTTTAAGGGTACGGTTGAACCTTTCAACCAACCTATTAGTTTAGGGGTGGTAAGGAGTGGTCATCTTGTAGCCTCCACACGCCTTCCACATGGCCTTCATGTAGATTGACATAAAGTTCGTACCCCAGTCAAATATCACCTTGTTGGGCGAACCCACACAGGAAAGGATTCCCATTAGTGCCCTAGCCACAACAGACGCAGTCACTGTCCCCAAAGGGATAGCTTCCTGGTACCGGGTGGCTTGGTCCACCAAGATCAGAATGAATCTCATGCTCATGGCTGACTTGGGATCCAGTGGCCCCACAAAGTAATTGCCAACCTGCTCCTAGGGTCCTAATGAAAGGAAAAGGTTGCAGGGAGGCCTTGAACTTTCCCCCTGACTTGCCGCTCTCCTGGCAGGTAGGACAGGGCCTACAAAATGCAACTGAGGCTGTCCACATTTGAGGCCAATGAAAAAGTGTGACAAGCCTTTCAAAGGACTTGTCTTGCTTGTCCCAGTAGGAAGGCCCTGAAAAGCTTGGGTACCACCAACACACGTATTGCACCAGGATCAGAAGCCCTAGACTCACTATGAAGATAATCACTCTCCCAGTAGATCAGGTGGGAGCCAGAGGCAATACCAGCTGCCTGGTCCTCAGCCTGCTTCTGAAGACCCACAAGGGTAGGGCACTCTTTCTGCTTGCAGCAGAACTCCTCTCTGGTGGGACCCCCTTCATGCTGCCAGTTGGTCAGCTCAGGTAGGCTCCCCAGCTCAGCTTCATCTTCCCCTGTAGGTACCAGGGTGTCCTTCTCAGGGTCTGCTTTCTTCCAGACCGTGGCAATCTCAGGAGCAGGATTCCCTCCTCCCTTGCCCTTCCTCTTTTTGGTGGGTACCTGGGACATTCTTCAAGACTACAGGTCCTCTTGACATCCCTGCTGGGCTGCCATGGACCTTGTGGTCAGGCACACCCAGTCAGGCAACCCCATCATCGCCAAGTGCGACCTGAGCTCCACCTCCTTCCAGATGGTGTGCTCCTGGTCGCTGCCCAGCAAACAATCAACAGGCATGGACAGATTCACAGCTACCTTCAGCAGACCTGAGAACCCCTACCCCCTGTTCAAAAGAATTTAGAGCCACTGGGTAGTGGCTCTCACGGTTGTCCGCAGCAACATCTTGGTAGAACGTGTTAGGGACTACCTGCTCCAAAGACACTAGATGACACTCGAAGGTGGCCATGCTGGCTCCTGTGTCTCTCAAAACCTCCACCCTCTGCCCTTGATGGATACCCACTGGCTGTACGACTTAGTATTGTCAGGCATGTGGCCACTCTGTACCATCTCTCCATCACCCAGGGACACTGTGGTAATTTCTATACCCCCTCAACGCTATCTGGGGCAATATCCTGCCAAGTGATACACAAGCTAAGCCCAGTGACTGCACACTGGTGGGGGAGGTGTGCCCGCTTGGGAAACTTACCCTTTCCCTTGTAGTGACCTTCTTGCTGTCACTCATAACACTTCACTGGAGTCTTCCCTGTGAACGTATTCTCAGTGAACCATTTATGTTTTTTTTCTCAGAGGGGGGAAGGGAACCCTGTCCCACAGAACTAGTTTGCAGGTCTTTAGAAAACTCCATACTCTTTTTGTCCCCTCTCTTTCTTCTGCTGAGGAACCTGCCCACCCTTGTGGTGATCACCCCAAGATCCCTCCTTATAAACCCTGATGCTGACCCAGTGGTCTGCCTCCTTCGCAAGCTCAGTGGGCCCAGTGATCTTGCTGTCAGCAAATGTTGGTGCAGATCTGTAAAACAAAGACTGAAGAGTTGCTCTGTTGCAAACAAATGATACATCCCCTAGTAATCCTTTACTTCACTGCCCTTCACTCAACCATCCAGTGTCTTATGAGAGGAATCTACACAATCCACCCAGGTGTGTTGGAAAAGCTTCTGACTGTTCCTGAACCTTTGTCTGTACTTTTCCAGGAGCAGGGTAAAGTTTCTGATTAAGGCCTCTTTCATGGGGGAATTCCTCATCCTGTCTCTCCCTTGTAGAGCCAGTAGAGACTCCCTTCCCTCACTTGGAAGGTGCCTCCAAAGACTAACACCCCAATCCTCCTCCGGGACCCTGTGCATCTTTAGAGCAATCTTATAGTCCTCAAATCATTTGTCTATGTTGTCTCCCACCAAAAAGTCAGACACCAGACCCTTAGGTATGTGGAACCTCATGTCAGAGGGCACAGAGGTATTGCTGTCCCTATCACTGCTGGACTCCACCTGTCTGGCCTTAATGTCCAGCTATCTCACTCTCAACTCTTGGGCCAACATCAGTTTCTTTTCCTCTATAGCCAACTTATTTTGGTGTTCTTCTATCTCCAAGTTTAACCTTTTCTCCTCTAAGGCTTGTTTGTTTTGCTCTGTCTCCAGCTTTAGTTTGACAAGTTGTAACTTGAGTTTCCTCTTTTGCCTCCTTTCCTCCAGCTCCTCTGGGGACAGGCCTTCAGGGAACACGCGGCTTCCTTTCCGGGGGGTGGGGGAGTATCTCTCTTTGCAGTCTGGCTACCCTTGTCCCACAGGCAGTTCCAGATCCTCAACTGAATCCTGGTCCAGCTCATCATCATCCTTTATTTCCACATCACCCTCATCTGTGGTCTCCTTTGCTGCATCTCTAGATTCCAACCAGGCCCTCAGCACCCTTTGTGGCTCCACATTCTTGGTGAAGTGAAGCCCTTAGCAGAAACCTTAGACCCCTTGCAAAAATCCTTGCGTTGTTGCACTGTGTACTTTTCCAACTTGTGCAATTCAAAATTCATGCTTGCAGGTGTAGGCGCAGTTATGGGACCTCTAATCACAGACATGGTTTAGAATAAAAAGGGAAAAAATGCCAATCAGGGAGAACAAAAAATGTAAGGATGCCAGATAAAGAAAATACGGAAGAATACTGCCAATGAGAATCAGAGACAATTGATTCAAATTGGTCTAGATGTGCATAGTAGTGTACACCAAATTACTGTAAGGTACTGCACAAACACAAGTAGTTCTATCCTCACCTCTGATAACCACTGTTAGAAATTGGTCTCTATTTGGCAGAGGTATTTTCCCTGTCGAAGTAAGGACCACAATCCTAGTCAGGGTAAGTCAGATAAGTAACATAAATTAACCTGTGCTCACCCTCTGGTAGCTTGGCACAGAGAAGTTAGGCTTAACTTAAGAGGCAATGTGTAGAGTATTTGTGCAACACTTAAATTACAGTAGCGCAAAACACCACAAAAAGATTCCACACCAGCTTATGAAAAATAGAGAATATTTCCTTGAGTAAAACAAGACCAAAACGATACAAATCCAATAAGTAGATCTCAAGATATGAATTTTTAAAGAATAAACTGCAATGTAGTGCTTAACAGCGCTAAAAGGGTACTTGAGGTTGTGCTAGACCAGGGTAAATCCAAAGTTCAGGTCAAAGGTGATGGAAGGGAGGCCAGCTACAAGACCCATGCATGGCACACTGAAAAAGTACTTTAAATGGAGCAAGCGTCGACGTTGAATACTCAATGCATCAGTTCCGATTCACGCACTTTTGTAAATGCATCATCGGCGAGCCTCAAATCCGGGTCCTACATTGGGGTTGAACCCTTTTCGATGTATGTGATACGCTGTCATCGAGCCACAGTGATGTCATTGAACCAGAGCTGCATCATCATTGAACCTCACAATCAGGTCCTGCATCCGCGTCAGAGCCCACTGCGTCAGTTCCGAGAAGTGCAATGGGCTCAATGCTCTGCTTTTTGTAGAAACAGCTGCAGAACCCACTTCTGAAACCCAGGACTATTTAGCACCTCAGGCAAGGGAGAACTCACAGTTGGCAGAGTCCAGCAGCTGAAACAAAGTTGAAGGAAGTCTTTGGTAGCCCTGAGACTTCAGGAATAGGGTCATGCTAGCAAACCCTTGGAGAAACTTGGGTTCAAGGATGTAGAGAGCAGGTCCAGTCCTTCTCACTCCCAGGCAAGAAGCAACAGACAGCAGACCAACACAGCAAAGCAGTTAGCAAACTGGCAATCCCTCCTGAAGCACAAGAGCTATTCTTCCAGGCAGAATGGACTTGGTTCCAGCAAAATTCTGAGTCCGTGGGGTTTGAGGTCTAGTACTTATACCTAGTTGAGCCTTTGAAGTGGGGGAGACTTGAAAGACAGGCCTCTGAAGTGCACATGGTTCCGTCCCTTACTTCCCTGGCTCAAGACACTCTACAGGGATTATGCAGCCCCTTGTGTGAGGAGAGGCACAGCCCTATTCAGGACTAAGTGTAAACTCTTCCCCATCATCTAGCCCAAGAAGACCCATCAGCTTTGTGATGGGCCATCAGGATGTGGATGTCACATCCCAGTTCCCTTTGCGTGTGGTTGCCCAGAGGGAATGCACAAAGCCCAACTGTCAGCCACCCCAGACATGTATTCAGGAACAGGCAGAGGCACAGAATGGTTAAATTAGGAAAATGACAACTTTTTAAAAGGGGAATTTTCAGACTTACAATTTAAACACCAACTTCACCATAAGTTGTGATTTTAAATTGTGAGTCCAAAGAAACTAAACTGCAAATTTCTATCTTTTCCCAATTGGAAGTTACACTTAAAGGCCTGCCTCAGGGTAACCCCAACGTTAACCTATGGGAGACATAGACCTTGCACTAGTGAAAAACGAAAACAAATGTAACAGTTTTTCACTACCAGGACATGTTAAACTTAAAAGTACATGTCCAACATTTTACAAACACTGCACCCTGCCCTCAGGACTATCTAGGGATGAGCTTAGGTGTGACTTATATGTAATAACAAGAAGGTTTGGCCCAGGCAAGTGGCAGGCCTGAGCCATGTTTAAAGGGCTACTGTAGTGGCTGCCTCAATCAATGCCGCAGGCCCACTAGTAGAATTTAATTTACAGTCCCTGCACATATAGTGCACTGGACTAGGGACTTACAAATATTAAGTATGCAAATTGTGGATAAGCCAATATCACCATATTTTAAAGTACAGAGCACCTGCAATTTAGCACTGGTTAGCAGTGGTAAAGTGCACAGAACCCTAAAGCCAGCAAAAATTAAGTCAGAAAAATAGAAGACAAAATGTCAAGGGAAAACATGCCAAGGATGCCAGGGCTAACAATATTGTTTAAAATTGTACCTCAGTTTCAAATAAAACATCTTTGTTTTTCAAAAAGGAATTTTACAGAGAGAGAAAAAAGAGGGTCTGGCCTTGCTGCAACAAAAATTGCTGCTCTCCTTTAGAGCTCTCTGACACACAATACACTGCAATCAGTGTACCGACAGTACAGGGCTTCAAAGACACTTGATGGGCAGCAACATTAGATGTAAAGTCCATCAGGACCGAGAATGAGTCAGGAATGAGAGCTAAGAGATGACATGGATGCTAGCAAATTGGCAGAGTGGGTGGCACAAGCTCACTGTGTCAGTCAATGATACTTTAAAGAGCTATATGCATTGAGGGGGACATTACACTAGCCCCACAGATGACCAGGGAAGAATTCAGACGCACATTGTACAGTGTCTACCCTGCTGCAGACATTTGGCATTATCCTCCTGAGGCCTAAGCCATCTGACTGGCTGATGAATGGCAAGACCCCGAGCATTGTTTTACTTTCATTATGATAGAATTATGCTCCCATAGGAATCTCATTCATCAATACATTTTACACATTTTAGACACAGTTTAGATAATACAGAAAAAGTAAGAAAAGGAAATAAGGTGAAAAGGAAATCCAACAGGCTTGGCATTACATTTCAGTATTAACTAACTTTACTTCAAAAATGTATGTTTTGGATAGAAAAGCACAGCATGAAGCCCAAATGCACATTAAACACAAAAAACTCAATATTCATAGACAGAAAATGTGTTGCATAGGCTACTACCACACAGAGCACTTCTACACCAAGTAAGCAAAACACATTGCATGCAAGGGAGAAGTATGCAAGTCACGGAATAATACAGCCAAGATCTGTTGAAATTTCAGCCTTCATCCATGCTATATATACTAGGCTATCACTAGGACAGAGAAAGCGTACACGACAATAAAGATCCACTGAAATTGAGAAAAATAATTACAATAAACTACAACTGAGGGGCTGACCTCAAATGCAATTACAAAAGAACATGTAAGAAAAAAGAGATGCAGAGAGCCCTCATACGAGCCCTCAATTCCCTGAGCACCTCAGATCAAAAGGGAAAAAGAACATTGTTAAAACCTCAAAAAAGGAGGAACGAAGATGGGGAATAGTCACACAACTTCACTTATGTCATTAAAGAGTGGAAAATGTCAATTTCTCCAAAACAATATAACTTCACACATCAACATAAGGAACAATTCTTTATGTATCACCATATCTACAGATACAAAAAGGGGTAAATATAACCCATTTATTCCATAGATAGCCTTATTACGCTCAATTATGTGAATTACTCACATCTCCTAGAATCACACAATAAGTATTACCAAAGCCATTTAATGCTCATTGAGATGAAGAGCAATAACCTATTTATAATGTTTGTATAGTGATCCTTCAGTAATAATCTAGAAGGTGTCCTGTCTGTTAATCCAGGCAGTATGAGTAGAAAATAAAAAATAAAAAAATAAAAATATGATGTCACTAATTGATCACACTGAATAGGTGATTCATCAAATAAATAATAACAGATTCATACCAAACTGAAATGCTTTGAGAAAATCACATCATAATCCCAAACAACAGGTAGCATGTAAGATGTAGCAAGGTGCAGACAATAGGAGATCCTCTTGTTCTAAGTACAAACAGAGAAGAGCAATATGCTCTTTAGTTACCCAGGGCCATATTTATACTCTGTTTGCGCCGGATTTGCGTAGTTTTTTTTTACGCAAATTCGACGCAAACCGAACTCCATATTTATACTCTGGCGTTAGACGCGTCTAGCACCAAAGTTCATGGAGTTTGCGTATTTTTTTAGCGTGGACACCTACTTTGCGTTAATGATATGCAAGGTAGGCGTTCCCTTCTAAAAAATGACTAAGAGGCATGTGCGCCGTATTTACACTCCCGGGCAAAAATGACGCCCGGGAGTGGGCGGGTAAAAAAAAATGATGTCCAGCCGCTTTTGCGTCGTTTTTTAGCGCCTGGTCAGGGCAGGTGTTAAGGGACCTGTGGGCTCGGAAGGAGCCCAGAGGTGCCCTCCCATGCCCCCAGGGACACCCCCTGCCACCCTTGCCCACCCCAGGAGGACGCCCAAGGATGGAGGGACCCATCCCAGGGAACTTAAGGTAAGTTCAGGTAAGTATTTTTTTTTTTTTTTGTGGCATAGGTGGGCCTGATTTGTGCCCCCCCACATGCCACTATGCCCAATGACCATGCCCAGGGGACATTAGTCCCCTGGGCATGGCCATTGGGCAAGGGGGCATGACTCCTGTCTTTGCTAAGACAGGAGTCATTTCAATGGGGGTTGGGAGTTTTGACGACCAAGCTCCATATTCCCCTATGCCGGCGCTGCCTGGTGTAAGTCATTTTTTTTGACGCACACCAGGCAGCTCCGCCGGCTAACGCCGGCTAACGTCATTGAATAAATACGGCGCCCGCATGGCGCTTCAGAATGGCGTTAGCCGGCGTTAGATTTTTTGACGCACAACTGCGTTGGCGCAGTTGTGCGTCGAAAAGTATAAATATGGCCCCCAGTGTCCTAAGAAATGTACAGATTGATTCACAGATTAGTGAGGGGAAGCAGCAGCAACATAAGCTTACCAATGCTATGCATTAGAAAACATGAGCCACTCAGCAAACACAGGAACTGGTTATCTTGTGTCCAGTGAGCAACCGTCATTTTGCAGATCTGTTTCAGGCTGCGAACATCTGACAAAAGCACATCAGATCGAGCTCTGTTATTGTCACGTTCTGTTCTACTCTTGATACCACTGATATGCCACTAGAGGTGGTGAAAAATCAGTTAGACTGTATTAACAACTTTCCTGACATGGGCCAAGAAATTTGAGGCATACACAAGAAAATGAATGATTTGGAGGACAGAAGTTGCAAAACGATATTTGGTTTTTAGGGGTACTGGAAGGTGCAGAACAAAACAAAATGATGTCCCAAAAAAGGTACCTAAATCCTTTGATCTACCCCTAAAATTTCACAGACCCCATCGTGTGAATTAGACCTGGCATCTTTGCGTGGTCTCCCTTGTCCTTTTTGCCTCTGCTTCCCATGTTTTGACTGTGTGCTGGACTCTGTTTTTGCTGTTTTTGGTACTCTAGGCACTTTACCACTGCTAACCAGTGCTAAAGTGCAAGTGCTCCTGTGTAAAGTGTATGTGTAATAGGCTTTTCCCTGATTGACATATTTGATTTACTAGTACGTCCCTAGTAAAGTGCACTAGAGATACCCAGGGCCTATAAATCAAATGCTATTAGTGGGCCTGCAGCACTGGTTGTGTTACACACATGAGTAGCCCAGTAAATATGTTTCAGACCTGCCACTGCAGAGTATGTGTGTACAGTTTTAAACTGTCAATTCGACCTTTCAAGTGTACCCACTTGCCAGGCCCAAACCTTCCTTTTTTAAACATGTAAGGCATGCCTAGGGTAGGCCCTAGGTAGCCCCATGGGCAGGGTGCAGTGTATGTTAAAGGCGGGACAAGGTGAGGAGAAAGTGAGAAGGTCCAGAAAACCCTTGTGCCTGAGAACACTAAGAAGTACAGGCAGTGGGTGACCATCAATGGATGGAGAGAGGAGGCCCTGAGAGACACAGGAGCCAGTGTGACTACTGTCAGGTCACCTGGTGTCTGAAGAGCAGATAGGTCCCCATGTACTTCACCAAGTAGTTGCAGTAGGCAACTCAGAGCGCCTGTGCAGAGTGGTGCGGCTTCCCTTTGAATTGGGGGGGGGTCTCCAGTGCCTTGAGAGTAGCTGTGAGTCCAACCATGCCTGTAGATTGTCTGCTTGGAAGGAGGTGGAACGCAGGTCTCACTTGGAAATGTTGGGTCTACCTGGGTGTGTGTCCACCCGGTCAATGGCAGACTGTCAGGGTGATCAGGAGACCGTGGAGCCTGAAAAAGTGGCCCAGGTGTCTGCCAGAAGGAGGAAGGGAAAGGGGTGTGGGAAACCTGTTCCAGAATTTCCCACGGCCTAGAAGGAAGCTGAACCTGAGGGGGATGCCCTGGAGCCTACAGAGGAACCAGTGGCTCAACTGGGGGAGGTCCCTGAGCTGACTCAGTGGCAGCACGAAAGGGGGCCCACCAGAAAAGCATTCTCTGAGGCATAGAACGCATGCCCTACTATGGAGGGTTTGCGGCAGCAGGCTGCAGACCAGGTGTCTGGCAAGGACCCTGGATCACACTTGATCTACTGGGAGGACTGCCCCCTATATATTGAGCCTAAGGTTGCAGAGCCTGGGTCAGCCTATGTGCTGGTGGTACCCCAGAGCTTCACAGCCTTCCTACTGGGTCTGGCTCATGACGTGCCTTTAGCTGGACATTTGGGGCAGGTCAAGACCTTTGAATGGCTTGTCACCTACTTTTACTGGCCCCATATGCGCAGGCACTCAGATGCATACTGTAGGTCTTGCCAAACTTGTCAGGCAAGTGGCAAGGGGGGGGAAATGTAAGGACCCCCTCCAATCTTTTCCTGTTGTCAACACCCCCTTTGAAAGGGTTGGTATTGAAATTGTGCGGCCTCTGTATTCCAAGAAAGCCATGGGCAACAGGTTCATCTTGGTCTTGGTGGACCATGCCACCCGCTACCCAGAAGCTATTCCTTTGAGGTCAATGACCGTCCCTGTGGTAGGATGTGCTTTGATGGGGGTTCCTACCCGCACTGGGTTCCCAAAGGAGGTGGTATTTGATAGGGGTACCAACTTCATATCACCCTATATGAAGTCCCTGTGGAAGGAGTGTGGGGTGACATATAAGTTCACCACTCCTTACCATCCCCAAAGTAACGGTCTGGTTGAGAGATTTAACCACACCTTGAAAGGCATGGTCAGGGGCCTGTCAGAGCCCTAGAGGCGTAAGTGGTGCGTCCTCTTGCCATGCCTTCTGTTTGCCTTCAGGGAGGTGCCTCAAAAGGGTCTTGGATTTAGCCCTTAGTAGATACTGTATGGCCACCCTGTCAGGGGACCTTTGAGTCTGGTTAGGGAAGGCTTGGGGAAGGCTTTGAGTAAGCCCCCCCCAGGATGTATTCAGTTACATGCTGCCTTTTAGAAACCAGGCAGCTCGCTTCAGGAAGCTCGCCCAAGAGAACCTGGAAGCAAGCCAGGAAGATATGAAGCGCTGGTACAACCAGAATGCCACTCTGGTTGAGTTCCACTCTGGCCAAAAAGTTTGGGTGATGGCTCCAGTGGAGCCTAGGGCTCTCCAAGCTAAGTGGACTGGGCTGTTTGAGTTAGTGGAGCGCAAGAGTGATGTCACCTATCTGGTGAATTTGCAGACTCCCAGGAACCCTTTGAGGGTCCTGCATGTGAACCGTCTCAAACCTCATTTTGTGAGGACAGAGGTAACAATGCTCTTGGCAACAGATGATGGGGTGGAGGAAGAGAGTAAGCCTCTTCCTTACATCCGGCCTGCCAAAGAGAAGGATGGTTCAGTGGAGGGTGTGAACCTCTCCCCCACCCTGACCTCAGAGCAACAAAGAGACTATCACCAAGTGTTGGAGCAGTTTGCTTCTCTTCTATTCCTTAATCCCAGTGGTCACTCATCTGTGTACACATGATGTGGACACTGGAGACAGTCCTCCTCTTAAACATAAGGTTTAAAGAGTGACTGACAAAGTTAGGGCCAACATAAAGGATGAGGTGTCCAAAATATTAGCCCTTAGGGTAATTGAGTTCTCCAGTAGCCCTTGGGCCAGCCCTGCGGTCTTGGTCCCAAAGGCTGCTGTTCCTGGTGCCACTCCAGAACTCAGGTTCTGTGTGGATTACTGGGGACTCAATGCGGTCACTAAGACTGACGCACACCCCATCCCCGAGCTGATGAGCTCGTTGATCGGTTAGGGGCTCCCAAATATCTAAGTACTCTTGACTTGACCTCTGAATATTGGCAGATTGCTCTGACTGAGAGGGCGAAGGAGAGGTCTGCATTTTCCACCCCAGGTGGGCACTACCAGTTTAGGGTGATGCTCTTTGGGGTGAAGAATGCCCCTGACACCTTTCAGAGGTTGGTTAACCAGGTGTTGGCTGGACTGGTTAAATTCAGTGCAGCCTACCTGAATGACATTGCTGTGTTCAGCTCCACTTGGGAGAAACACTTGTAGCACCTCTGCAAAGTGTTAGAGGCCCTGCAGATGGCAGGCCTCACTATTAAGGCTAGCAAGTGTCAAATAGGGCAGGGTTCTGTGGTGTACTTGGGACACCAGTTGGGTAGTGGCCAGGTGGCAATCCTACAGAAACAAATTGACACCATTCTGGCTTGGGAGCCTCCCAAGACCCAGACTGAGGTGAGAGCCTTTTTGGGCCTCACATGATACTATAGGAGGTTTGTCAAGGGGTATGGCACTATTGTTGCTCCCTTGACTGAGTTAACCTCCAAAAAGCTGCCCAGAAAGGTGATCTGGACTGAGCCTTGCCAGACCGTTTTTGATGCCCTGAAGGCAGCCATGTACACAGACCCCATGCTGAAGGCACCTGACTTCTCCAAAGAATTTGTTGTGCAGACTGATGCTTCACAGCATGGTGTAGGAGCAGTGTTATCACGGCTAAATGAATAGGGCCTAGACCAGCCTGGAGCCTTCATTAGTTGGAGGTTACTTCCCCAGGAGCGCAGGTGGAGTGCAATTGGAATGTGAAGCTTTTGCAGTGGTCTGAGTGCTGAAGAAGCTAAGACACTACTTTGTTGAGACTCGCTTCCAGGTTCAGACCGACCACAGGCCCCTCAAACGGTTAATGCAGATGAGTGGTGAGAATCCAAAACTGTTGAGGTGGTCCATTTCCCTACAGGGGATGGACTTTATGGTGGAACACCGCCCTGGAACAGAACACGCCAATGCTGATGGTCTGTCCAGATTCTTCCACCTTAGTGATGAGAATTCCCAGGAGGTTGGGTAGTTCTCCCCACTTTCCGTGGGACTTTGAAAGGTGAAGTTGGCAGATCATGAACTGTAATCCACGCACAGAACGTGGGGACATTTTTGACGCACCGTCTGCAAGGTGGCTGATAAACGACGCATCACCCGCTTCACGGCTGAAATTGGCACTCCACCTGCATCGTGCCTGGGAGATCAACGCATCGCAGCTGGAGATATGACACAACACCCGTTTGCAGCTGCTGATAATAATGCAAACCCCATGCAGCTCGGTTGTCCAACACTGTGCCACCAGATTTCACATACATTGTAGCTGGGCATCAAATTCATTGTGAACCTGCGTGGATCTGAAGTGCCCTGTCTGGAAATTGACACATTGCTCTCTTTCAAGGGAGAAAAACGACACATCGCCTATCTGGCCAGAGAAGAAACCACACATGGCCTCATTTGCGAGCAAGGAATCAATGCATCGCTGACTTTTCCAACACACGCTCACCTATGCCCCTTTATTTTTTTATGCAAACCAGGTACTTTGTGTAAAATCAATGTTTCCATTGTTTCTATAGAGGAAAACTCTTGTTTTTTTGAGAAATTCATATCTTGATTTGTGTATGTTGGATTTTTGTTGTTTTGATCTTGTTTGATTTAGATAAATATTACCTATTTTTCTAAACTGGTGTGGTGTCGAGTTTGTAGTGTTTTAACTGTATTACTCTTTGTTGGTACAAATATTTTACACATTGCTTCTGAGATACATCTGACTGCTTGTGCCAAGCTACCAAGAGGGTAAAACAGAGGTTATCTACCTGTGTTTCTCCATTGCCCTGACTAGAGTGAGGGTCCCTGCTTGGACAGAGTACAAACTAACTGCCAACCAGTGTGAGATCAAAGGGACAATAAACCAATGAACCCCCAGAAAAATATTAGTGCCATTTAACAGGCACCATCAGGCAAGGCAAGTAATTACCACAACTAGAAAGATGAATGTCCAGGTTCAGTATGATAGCCTTAAGATGTATGTCTCAGCAGACGTCTCACAGGACACTATAGCTAAGCATAAGAAGCTCCTAAGATGAAAGCCCCTGCTCAGAAAGTGGGATGTTAGGTATGGCTTGCTGGAAACAGCCACAATATTGCTCACGACCACCACAAAGCATAGACAATTTGATATGGTACTGCCCCTCCCAAGACAACAATGTCCTCAACAAAGGCACAGAATTCATAAACTCATTATTTTTTTATATCACTGCAGTCAAAGAGAGATAGAATTGAATCTGTCACTAGGCACTAGGCAGCACAGCTGGAACAGGATAATGACCCCACCTACCGTTCTTGCCAGACTGGATCTGCACCCTGCTCTATCTGCTGCACATGGAAGATACCATCAGAAATTCCCTGCTTTTATTTGCGCACCACCAAAATGAACCTGTTGTACCTTTCTATTATAAAGTATGTTAGTCTCATAATGAAGTATCGCCTGAGGGCTCAATACTGTAGTGTACTCTATTTCACCACTCATCTTGTCCAGTTGTTCTATAATTCTTCTCATTTTCCCTCCATCTACCTCACAGCCACCTCTTTACCTTGCACGTTTCTCTGACTACTTCAAGTCTCTCTAGCACCTTCTACCTGTACCCATCTACCTTTACCTACCTCTAACTCACATCCCTTTCTATCTTATCTCTCTCTACCTCTCCCTTCAGTGTACCCACTTTTTCCTCTCTACATTTCCTTATACCTTGCTCTCTCTCTCTCTACTTCTCTAACTTGCTCTAAGACCATACATCATTGTCTGCCTTTCTTTTTCTAGCCACCACTTCCTCTTCCTACCTCGCTAATTATTTTCTTCTGGCTGTCCAAGCTTACTCTCTTTACCTTACGTTTTTCCCTATTTCCCCTATCTCTCTAACTCATTTCCATCTTTAAATCCCTCCTCCCTCTACTTCACCCCTTTTGCTATACTTTTTACTTCTCTTCCCGTCCCCTCCTGTTGCTCTTGCTCAGCAGAGTTGGAAGTCACAGTCTAGCCAGAGAGGTGTGCATATAGGAAGGGTAAAAGAAAGAACGCAGGGGAAGAGAAAGAAGTAAACATTTAACATATTTCAACTAATGGAAAGGTAAAACTCCTCATAGCATTGCTTTCAATTTCAGTGATGCAATACTGTCAGTAGTGAAGGGGGATTTATTTGTGATTATACTTGGCACCTGAAACTACAATTTGAAACTGTGTGTGCATTTGTCTTGTTTTAATATTATCCACTAAATCACCCCTACTGTGTCTTTATCACAGTGGGAGAAACAGGGTGGTTAAACTGTAAATTACACTTAAAATGTTGCTGTTGTAAATATAAAAGAAATCTAGATTCAACTGTGAGATGGATTTATCAATGTGTTTTCAATCCTTAGTATGGTACTATTTGACTGATGGATATCAGGCACATTGAGGCCCATATTTATACTCTGTTTGAGCCGGATTTGCGTACATTTTTTTACACAAGTCCGGCAAGTTTACTGTGGAAACCTACCTTGCATCAATGAGATGCAAAGTAGGCGTTCCCGGGCAAAAAATGACTTTAAGGCATTTGTGCCTTATTTATTCTTCCCTGGAGGGCCTTAAATAATGGTGGTAAGCCTGTTTAGTGCCATTATTTAACGCCTTGATCAGGGCAGGCGTTATGGGACCTGTGGGGTCATTTCCATGGTCAGAGACCATGGAAGCAGTCCACAGGTGCCCTTCCCTGCCCTCAGGGACACCCCCTGCCACCCTCACCCACCCATGGAGGACATCCATGGGGGACCTAACTTGGGCTCCTCTACATGGCCCTGTGCCCAATGGCCAAGCCCAGGGGACAGAAGTCCCCTGGGCATAGCCATTGGGCAGGGGGACATGACTCCTGTCTTTGCTAAGACAAGAGTAATGTCCATGGGGGTTGTGCGTCAAAAAATGACGCTAGTCAGGTTAGAGTCAATTATTTTGACGTTAACCTGACTTGCACCCTTCTTTGACGCACTACCCCCATTCTTCCCAAGGACTCCCCTGCCTGGTTAGCGTCATTTATTTTTACGGTAACCGGGACTTAGTGCAGGCTAACGTCATTCCTTAAATATGACACCCTGCCAGCGTCTAGGAATGGCGATGGCCGGTGGTGAACTTTTTGACACAAACCTGTGCTAGCGCAGATTTGCATCAAAAAGTATAAATCAGGGCCTGAGTTTGTTTATGTATGCCTCCATCTCTTAAAATTTAAGGTATAATATTGCTTGGCATCACCAGGGCATCATTTACCTGAGAACATAGAATACATTCAAAGTTGTTTCAAGGGGATGGGAGGTCCCTAACGATACCCAAATATGTACTGGTTCCTAGTTAGGTATTATTATACTGGATCAAAATGACATAATCTAGTTAAATTAGCTGCAAACAAAGATGGCAGCCTGTGCGCCACCTAAAATCATTGTTGTTTTGCTGAGCTGTGGATTATCTTCAGATTCCTATTTCCTAGACCCAGGGTTTAATCTGAAGAGCCTGGTGTCAGTACAAGACAGCAGGTTAGATTTGGCCTCCCTGGCAGCCCATACAATTACTTCGCAGTCCATGGTAGCAATGTTTAGTATCTGTTAATAAAAAGGTCTGCTTGAAATCATGTGTGGAGTGGAAACTGCTACTTTGTCGGCGCCTTTGGAATGTGTAATCATCTTGTATAGTATTACCTAAACCTGTAGCTTTACTCTGTAGGAGCAGTGGCGTAACAAAACTTAAGGGAACCCCCTGCAAAGTACCTGTATCCCCTCTACCCCCTTCCTGCACCCAGTCTGTAGAACCCTCTCCCATCCCTCCCCATATCACGCCTAGGCCCAGTCTGGGGCCTGCCTCCCATCCTCAGTGTACTGTGGCTGAGGGGGGCCCCTGGAGCTATAACACCCTCCCTCCGAGCACCACACCACGGTGGCTGGGGGGTCCTTTGTTATGCCATTGAGAAACAGAGCAAAGAGGTTTGAGCGATCAGTGTAAAGACCAATGTAGGGCCCCGTGGAGAGCAGATACAGTCTAGTCTCTCCACGGGAGCATTTGGGTCAGGGGAAGTGACACAGAAGGACAGGGATTGGCTGGGGATAGGTTGGGGAGGGTCTAAGGGTTGGAGTATATAAGGGGAATAGGTTAGGGGAAAGCAGTGTTAATTTGTGCTTTTTGTTTCCAGTGCTGAGCACCGCCACTTATTTGTGAGGGCCGGAGCTTATTCTTATGCCTCAAGCATTGGCTGCGAGCAAAAGACGCATATGGGAAAGACGGAAGAAGGAAAAACTAAAAAGCGTCATAAAGGGAGAAAGTAGAAAGTGGCAGGATGAGCTGAAGGGGCAGGGGTGGCCGTAAATGGATTGAAGAGGCCAGAGATGGCGTCAGGATTACGCTGCCTCAGTATTCAGTGCTGGCAGATTTAAATACAGCAGCCTCATGTTTAAGAGAAGGGCTTTGAGCACCGGCACCTCTTTATTTACAAATTAAGCACTGGGGGAAAGGCCTCTTCCACGACAGCCTGCCGCGCTGCTGCAAAGTTGGCCGTGGGTTTTCTTTTATGTAGGAAAGGTAGGGGGCGGTTTCCTGGGTTTGGGGAACTTGCGGTGAGTGGTGGCTGCCCGGGCCGTGCTTTGCGATGTAGGCAAGGCAGATTTGCCTAGGCCCGGTGTGCAGGACCGGGCCTGGGCGGGCAAAGCGCGCCAGAGGCATTGGGTGTCATGAGACAGCGAGTCGGCTGTGGCTGTCACGACTCACGTGCTGCTTGCGCCTGGAATTTGCAGATCTAGTGGCGTGGATCTTCGATGTTCGGCTTTGGCCCAAAAAGGGGCGACTCTTTCTGGTAGCCACGGTGCTGTAGGTGATGGAGACGCCAAGAACAGACCGTGGCCTTCAGAAAATAGCGCCAGAGGGAAAAAACCCTTAGAACAAAAGGGGAAAAAACCTCTAAACAGGAGGACTCCTGAAAAACAAGAACAAAAAGCAGGAATCAAAAAGAACAAAATTCAGGAAACACAGAGTGATGAAATCCAGAACCAAAAAGGCGAGGAAATCAGGAGCGAAGACACTATCTGAGCAGAAAGTGTTGCAGCGCAAGGAAATGAAGAAAACACAGCCCTTATATACCAAAAGACAGGAAGTGACCCACAGGAAGTAAAAGGACACCATATTAGACAGGGAGAGGTACATAGAACAAAACAGAATAGAAACCATAGAGAATAGGGAACAATGAATGCTGGGAAGAGAAAGGTAACCTGGGAAGGGAAGAAGACATAAAAAAAGTACAACAAAAAGACCCCAGAAAGAAGAGAAGAAAGAGGACAAGAAAGAAGAAAGAAGAACAGGTAAGAGGGGTCAGGAGACCCCAGCAAGTCGGTGGAAAATGACAGAGCGAGGCCCCATGCAATGCCTGGGGCCTCGAAAAGTGCATGAAAGGCTGGGGGCGCGCCGCGTTTTAGAAACGCGCTGTGCGGCCCCAGCCGAACGCCCGGCTTGTGCCGAACATTCGGCTCGCGCCGCACCACGCGGCGCGACAGTAGGTCCCCCTCCCGAAGGCCCAGGTTTGAGAGGAAATAAACGGTGAAAGCGTTGAATCAGGAGAGGAGCGTGAACAGAAGATGCATCTTCCCAAGAGCATTCACTGAGAGGATAACCCTTCCAATGAATCAGATATTGAAGCCGTCTGTGAAATAGACGAGAGTCACAGATTTCCTGTACCTCATATTCAGGAACATCGTTCACCAACACAGGAGGAGGACAAGGAAACTGACGAGAGAAAGGGTCAGGTACGTAAGGTTTGAGCTGGGAAACATGAAAGACGGGATGAATCTTCCAAGTATGAGGTAAGCGAAGACGGACAGTGACAGGATTGATCAGCTGAAGAATACGGAAAGGTCCGTAGTAACGAGGTGTGAACTTGGTCAGAGAAAGACGTGAGGGTAGGAATTTGGATGAGAGCCAGACTTTATCTTGCGGGTGATAGTCTGGAGTGGTTCCACGTTTCTTGTCTGCAGCCTTCTTCATATATCTTTTGGTTTGTAACAGATTGGATCGAATTAGTCTATGGATCTGTAAAAGTCGTTTGGAGAGGTGAGTAATAGCGGGCAAAGGAGAGGTGGATTGAGGAGAAGTAGGAAAGGAGGTAGGATGAAAACCATAAGAGCAGAAAAAAGGAGTGACCTTGGAAGCACTGTGGACAGTATTATTGTAGGAAAATTCAGCAATAGGGAGATAAGTGTTCCAGTTGCTTTGGGTTGAATTGCAAAAACAGCGAAGGTATTGCTCTAGTCCTTGGTTCAGACGCTCGGTCTGTCCATTGGTCTGTGGATGGAACCCCGATGACAGGGCTCTGTTGATATTGAGTGTCTTACAGAAATACCTCCAAAATCGGGAAATGTACTGGGGTCCTCTATCAGATATAGTGGTATGTGGAAGTCCATGAAGGCGGAAGATATGATCAATAAATATCTGGCTTAGTTCTTGAGATGTAGGCAGCCTTTTTAGGGCAGTGAAATGAGCCATCTTAGTAAAGGAATCCACAGTGACCATGATAACCCGGTTTCCTGCTGAAGGTGGGAGCGAACACATGAAATCGGTAGAGATGGTGTGCCATGGAGCTGGCGGAACAGGCAAGGGCTGTAGCAATCGTGCAGGTCTGGTACGGGGAATCTTGACTTGAGCACAAATAGGACAAGCCTGAACATATCTTTCAACATCCTGCTTCCAGGTAGGCCACCAGAAAAACCGTGAGAGAAGTTCTTGTGTGGCCTTGATGCCTCTATGACCAGCCACCGGAGAATCATGGCACATTTGTAATGCTTTTTCTTTCACTCTGTCAGTAGGGAGGAATATCAAGTTCTGATAATAATGGAATCCTTGTCTCTTATTCAACAAAGGTCTTAGGTTCTCTACTTCGTGGTCCGATAGTTTGGTGTATTCCAGTTGTACTTCCTCCAGAAAAGATTGAGCCACTCCAATGATCTTACTAGGTTCCAGTAGATACTGAGATGGGGAAGGAGTACAATCTGGATAACGACGAGACAGAGCATCAGCCAGAATGTTTTGAGATCCAGGAATATAGGTGACGTAAAAATCATACTGACTGAAGAAAAAGGCCCAACGAGCCTGGCGACTATTCCGGCACACAAAATTGCGTAAACATTGTAGGTTACGGTGGTCTGTTCTAACCTCAAAAGGCTCTTTGGAACCCATCAGAAACTGTCTCCACTCTAGGCAGGCTGTTTTCAAAGCCAATAATTCCCTTTCAAGTACAGAGTAATGTTGTTCTGCTGTAGAGAGGATATGAGACAAATAGAAAACAGGATGTTCAAGACCATCATCCTCTTGTTGTTGGAGTAAGACAGCTCCGATGGCTCTTTCAGAAGCGTCGGTGACAACAATAAATTGTTTGTTGGTATCTGGATGCCGTAAGATGGGAGCTTGTGTGAAAGCTTTCTTTAAACCTTGAAAGGCTGTTTCAGCCGCCTCAGTCCAGATAAACCCTTTCGTTAAATTCTCCTTCTTTAAGGTATGTGTTATGTGGCTAGTTTGTTTTGCAAAGTCCAATATAAACTGCCGATAAAAGTTTGCTAATCCTAAAAAACATTGTGTTTCTTTAATAGAAGAAGGAGAAGGCCAGTCTAGAATCGCTTGTACTTTTTCTTGGTCCATAGCTATGCCGGTGGAACTTAAATGATAACCCAGGTATTTAACCTCCGTCTTGTCGAACTCACATTTTTCTGGTTTGCAAAATAGTTGATGTGCCCGGAGTCTTTGAAGGACTTGTTTCACATGGGACGAATGGAGTTCAGGATCTCTGGAATAAATCAGAATATCATCTAGGTAAATGACCACTGTCTGGTTCAGAAGGTCAGAAAACACTGAATCCATAAATCTCTGGAAGATTGCGGGGGCATTAGTGAGACCAAACAGCATAACTCTGTATTCAAAGTGACCAAATGGGGTCCTGAAAGCTGTCTTCCACTCATCTCCTTCTTTTATGCGTAAAAGGTGATAGGCTCCTCGCAGATCAAGTTTAGTAAAACGTTGAGCCCCTCTAACTGCTTCTAGAATGTCCCTGATGAGAGGCAAAGGATAACGGTCTTTAATGGTTATCTTATTCAGACCTCGAAAGTCCAGGCAAGGACGAAGATCCTTTGTCTTCTTGGGTACAAAAAAGAGAGGAGCCCCGGCCGGAGAAGATGAGGGAACTATAAGACCACTCTGGACATTGTCATCCAGATATTCTTTTAGAACTTCTTTTTCAGGTTCCGTGAGGGAATACATCCTCCCAAAAGGAACGATTGTGCCAGGTTCTAAGGGAATAGCACAATCGTAGTCTCGATGTGGAGGTAACACAGGTTTGGATGGTTTTTGGAACACATCTTGAAACTCCAAATAGTGTTCAGGGACTCCTTGGACTGTATTAATGGAAGAACCAGTAATACTTTAAGTGACTATAGATCTTTTCGGTGACCAATACTTGTCGGAAGCAAAACAGTTTTCATGACAAAATTGCGAAGACAAGGAAACTGTCCGGGTTACCCAGTTCAGATATGGATTATGTCTGATGAACCACGGAATTCCAAGAATAATGGTATGGTTGGGGGACGTGATAAGATCAAAAGAGATGTGTTCTTGATGGTTTCCGATCTGTAAACTTAACATCAGGGTAGTGGTGTCCACTGGACCAGAGGATAATATGGATCCATCCACGGTGTGCACCTGTTCGGGAACTTCTTTAGATTGTGTAGGAACTTGGTGAGTAGCAGCCCAAGTCTGGTCCATGTATATTCCACTAGCACCACAATCTAGTAATGCCATAGTCTCTTCTTGACGACCGTCAGGAAGTTGCAACAAGACAGGAAAAATGAACAAGGAGGTTGTATTGTCATTAAAGGAGCTGATGGAAGGTATAGCTGTAGATCCCGTCCCCTCCCTTCTTACAGAGGACGGGAAGTGGCGTTTCCCGATGGCCTGGGCGGACGTACAGGACAGTTTCGAATTATGTGACCAGCAGAACCACAGTACAGGCACAACCCTTTCTTGCGTCTGTCTTCTCGCTCGCTGGCGGAGAGCGGACCTCGGGTAGTATCTACCTGCATGGGTTCCCCTTCGACGTCTCTAGCAGGAGGGCGAGGTTCCTCAGAACGCTGCAGACCAGCTCGTGAGGTACTTGGCTGGGAGAACCCTCTACTCCTTCTCTTCTCCGATCTCCGTTCCTGAAGACGATATTCGATGGACAGTGCTTGATCCATCAGGCCACGAAGATCTTCCACTCTGGTAGAATGTACTAGTTCATCCTTTATTTCTTCTTTGAGTCCTCTGCGAAATAACGTTACCAGAGTACGTTCCACCCAAGTGGTCTCTGCTGCTAGCTGACGAAAACGGGTTATATATTGCAGAACATCTTGTGAGCTTTGGTGAATGTCGCATAAGGCTTCTTCTGCAGAGGCTTCCAATCCAGGTCGACTGAACATTTGTTTGAAGCGACTCACAAAGGTGGAATAGTCCGACAAAACTGGGTAATTGGATGACACCATCGGGGTTGCCCAGGCCAAGGCTGGACCGGATAAGGCACTGATGAGATAACCCACCTTGGTCCTGTCGTGGGAGAATTGGGTTGGTCGGAAGGCGAAGTACACCGTTAATGCATCCAGGAACTCACGAAGCTTGGTTGGTTCGCCGGAGAAACGAGGGGTAGAAGCGGAGATAGTCGGAACATCACTAGTGCGGAGAGCCAAAGCCTGTCGTAACGCAGCATTTTCATTGCGGAGTTGTTGCAATTCCTGAGCTTGTTGCTGAATCGTGGTCAAAAGAGATTGATCAGAATCTGCAGCAGCCGCCACTGTATTATCCATGGTGTTTGAGGACGTCGGAATGGTTGGGCGCTGCAATCTGTCACGACTCACGTGCTGCTTGCGCCTGGAATTTGCAGATCTAGTGGCGTGGATCTTCGATGTTCGGCTTTGGCCCAAAAAGGGGCGACTCTTTCTGGTAGCCACGGTGCTGTAGGTGATGGAGACGCCAAGAACAGACCGTGGCCTTCAGAAAATAGCGCCAGAGGGAAAAAAACCCTTAGTACAAAAGGGGAAAAAACCTCTAAACAGGAGGACTCCTGAAAAACAAGAACAAAAAGCAGGAATCAAAAAGAACAAAATTCAGGAAACACAGAGCGATGAAATCCAGAACCAAAAAGGCGAGGAAATCAGGAGCGAAGACACTATCTGAGCAGAAAGTGTTGCAGCGCAAGGAAATGAAGAAAACACAGCCCTTATATACCAAAAGACAGGAAGTGACCCACAGGAAGTAAAAGGACACCATATTAGACAGGGAGAGGTACATAGAACAAAACAGAATAGAAACCATAGAGAATAGGGAACAATGAATGCTGGGAAGAGAAAGGTAACCTGGGAAGGGAAGAAGACATAAAAAAAGTACAACAAAAAGACCCCAGAAAGAAGAGAAGAAAGAGGACAAGAAAGAAGAAAGAAGAACAGGTAAGAGGGGTCAGGAGACCCCAGCAAGGCGGTGGAAAATGACAGAGCGAGGCCACATGCAATGCCTGGGGCCTCGAAAAGTGCATGAAAGGCTGGGGGCGCGCCGCGTTTTAGAAACGCGCTGTGCGGCCCCAGCCGAACGCCCGGCTTGTGCCGAACATTCGGCTCGCGCCGCACCACGCGGCGCGACAGTGGCTGCATGCCGGCCGCCGCATATGCGCAATGAACAGACGGCTTTTTGGGGGGGCGGGGATGCAATGTCCACCCTCCCTCCCCCCTTTTCGAATATGCCCGCTGCGGCGGGCAGCAGGCTGCATGTTGGTTTCCTGGCCAGGCATGCTGGCCTGGGCAGGCTGTTTCAAGGCAGGGATATACCTTACCTGGTGAGAGGGGCGGGTGGGAGCTAGGAGGGCTCAGCCCAGTCCCAGTTTTGCCGTGGGGGGGGGGGAGATGTGGCACAGTAGCATGTAGGCTGTAAGGGCATTTGGCAGGAAGGGAGGAGAGGCATGGCGGCAGGTCAGGGCCAGGTTACACAGGAGCCCCCAAAAGTGCAGCAAAGGAAATGTGTTGGGTGCACACCAGTGCAGGGCACTCCCTGGTTCAGCAAGTCAGTGACAGGGGGAGAGTGCCATGGGGGGGACAGCAGCAACTGTGGTGGTCAGGCTTTACCTGTGGTGGACAATGGCTGTGATTGGCAGAGCTAATAGGGGGCATCAGAGATTGAAGGGAGGTGGGCTCTTATAGGCTGGGGCAGCAGGAGGCAAGGGAATAGGCCAGGAGAAGGGGGGGGCTGTCGTCCTGGTCAAGAGGGCCTGGGTCTAGCCGGAGAAGGGGTTGGGGTGCCGCGAGGGGATCTCAGGAAGGGGCAGGAGGCTGGAGCGGCTGAAGGGGCAGGAAGTGTGCGGAGAGTGAATGGCGCACACGGCCATGCAAAGCAAGGAGAGTCGAAGTCAGTGGTGGAGGCTGGCAGAAGGGTGGTGAAACCAAGGTGGCACAACACAGCCCCTGGACGTTGGCCTGAAGCACTAGAGGGGTCTCAGGCTACCTTCTCTACAATGCGGTAACGTGGTTACCACACATATGGCACACTCCATGAGGGATAAGGAGCTGGGGAGTGCATAATGTGACGTTTTCTGAAGGTGCTAAGGACACATGTGTGTTGAAAGACGAGGATGTGGGGCATTCGATTATGAGGTTGTTTGGAGATTGGGAGGAAAGAGAGATCCATGAGTACATGGTGACTTTGGAAGCCGGAAGGGGAAGGGGCGCAGGAGCGGCGCAACACCCCTTTTCAGTTAATGTTTTTGCAGGATTTCAAGATGGAACCATGGAGTTTTTCGCAAAAGAGAATTGTGGTCGCAAGTCAATGGTGGATGAGGGAGCATGCGCACAGGTGGTGCCAGGTATGGGTGAATAGTGGTTCATTGTAATATTTTGCTGGGTAGATATGGTGCACTGCATGGCAAATTCTTGGGTTGGGTGATGACTCCATACATGGAGTGTCTGGTACAGGTGCAACAGAGGTGGAGCGCAAGGAGGGGGTAGTGGACAAGGAGTCAAAAGGTCTTGATGGGGAGGGAGAGATGATATCGATAGGGGACACTGAGGGTGAGGATGCGGAGACGAGGACACAGGATGAAGCTCTTGTTCATGGGTTGGACAAGGTTTTTTGGTTTCTCATGTTGCGGAGTAAACTCAAGACAAGGATGTGGGGAAGCAGGAAGGTGTAGACGTTTCAGGCTGCTTCCCAGGGACTCGAATTTTTCAGCTGTGTCCTGCCAAAAAAAAAAAAAGGGGGGGGGTGGTCTTATTAACCACCTTAGGTCCTGGTACGGGAGCCTGCTGATATTTTTGTTTTTGTCCCACGCATCAGGGTACTTTTGATCTCAGGTTTTCAGAATGTGGGGAAAAGGGGAAGAAAAAAAAAAAACATAGTCACAGAAGATGGATGTGCTTCAGGCTTCTCCCCTCCAGCACTGTGAACAGTGGAAGGGCAGGGGGGGTGGAGAACGGCTGGGCTACAGGGCTCCTATGCCAATTAGGTGGCAAGGAGTGGAAGAAATAATATATATATATATATATATATATATATATATATATAAATAAAAATTCTGCATGGTTACGGTCATGGGGCGCAAGCTTAGGATGTGGGGAAGCAGGAAGGCTTCGACGTTTCAGGCTGCTTCCCAGGGACTCAAATTTTTCAGCTGTGTCCTGCCCCCCAAAAAAAGGGGGTGGTGGTGTGGTCTCATTAACAACCTCAGGTCTTGGTACGGGAGCCTGCTGATACTTTAACAGGGGTTTTTGTCCCACGCATCAGGGTACTTTTGATCTCAAGTTTTCAGAATGTGGGGAAAAGAGGAAGAAAAAAAAAACATGGTCACAGAAGATGGATGTGCTCCAGGCATCTCTCCCCCCTACCCCCCCCCCAGCACTGTGAACAGTGGAAGGGCAGAGAGGGATGGGGAGCGGCTGGGTTACTGGGCTCCTATGCCAATTAGGTGGCAAGGAGGGGAAGAAATTAAAATATATAAATATATATAAATAAATAAATAGAAATGCTGCATGGGTACCGTGATGGCACGCAAGCTTAGGAGGGGGTTTTTAACATCAGTTTCAGTGTGGGACCCTAAGGGATGGGAATCTGGCGCTGGGCTGACAATTTGCGGTATGAACTAGAACTGGCAGGTTTGGAGGTGACTAGGTGCACAAGGAAGTGGCACGGGGCAACCATGGTGGGAACATGCAATGTGTGGCAGTGGCGTTGGGTTGATTCCATCATGAAAAGTGGTATTTCAGCTTTGAACACACCTGTCATGGACGGCGAAGGCGGTGGTGAATGACTTAATCGTGTGGGTGGATACGTAAGTGGTATATGCGTTATCAGACGAGGCTAGTCGGCTCATTCGGGGGGGTGGAAGAGGCGCTGAATTGGCCAAAGGTGACGATTGAAGCGACTGTCGATTTGATTATCTATATGGAGGTACTGTTACAGTGCTGAGAATTGCAATCAGGGGGGCAATATATATGGCAGGAGTGCTGCCCACGGAGTGTGCAATCCATTGTGCTTTGTCGGAAGCCTTCAGTACATTTCTGCTTTGGCTTCTTTCATGAAGGGAGTGGGCACCAGACAGGGCTGCACTGGTTAGATGATTTCTTTTTGAGGGAAGACAAGGTTTCAGGGTAGTGGGGTAGAGATTTGTGGGTTTTTTTGGCAGCTCAAAAAGGGGTTTGGTGTTTCAGTTGGCTCCTTTACAGACAGAGGGTACCAGTGGGATATGGACACTTAAGAATCGAGCTGGACATGGTGGCCTTCATGGCAAGACTGCCAAGAGGCATAGGCAGAGAGATTTCTGGACATTATGCGGTGGAACGAGTTACTGCGATCAATTTATTTGCCCATGGCATACGAGCTATTGGATAAAAAAAAAAAAAAAAAAAAAACTTGCATGCTGGGCAGTGTGAGGGGACAGGGCACGTTGCAGCCGGGTGGGATTTGTTGAGATGCCGGGTGCATACTTTTCACCTCACAAGGGGCCGGAAGGAGGACATACAGGTGTGGAACATGTTTCTAGCATGGTTTTACACAGGGTGTCAGGGTTTTTGGGAAAGTGGGTACTGTATGGCAGGTGCTGATATTGTCGGATGCGACAGGAGCCGCTGGGATTTGGCTTTTTTGGGAATGGACGGTACAGCGCGGCAAGTTGGCTGGAGCCATGGTTGTCACAAGGCAGGAGTATTGTGTTCTAAAAGTTTTCCACTGCTCGTGGCTTGGGTACAGTGGGGAGAGAGGTTGGCCACTCGAACCATAAGTTTTTACATGTGGACAATCTGATGGTAGTGGTTTTGTTGAACAGACAGAGGGCAAGGGACCTTAGGGTGCTGCATCTGCTGCGGATTTTTTCATGCTTCGGTGCTTAGCTCTGCAAAAATATTCAAGGCAGTACACGTTGAGGGCGTACATTTCAGCTGCAGATGACCTGTATTGTTTCCGGTTGCAATAATTTTCACAGCTTGGTTCAAGCAAGGACGAATGCAGGACAGTGGTCCTGGAGGATTTTTGTTAGTAGGGGCGTGATGGTCATTAGGCTGGCAGAGGGGTCGTTAGCCGCACCCAGTTTTCCGCTTGACATGGTTGGTTTTTCAGATTTTGTAGGATGTGACAGGACAATTTGGTTGCTGGTGAGCTGTACTATGGAGACCCGAGGGTTGATGTGTTTTGTTTTAGGGTTGGAGGGGTTTTATCGCCCACCACGATGGTGGGCAAGTGGGCAGGTGCGTTTTCTACGGGCATTTTGTTTCCAATGCGATCCTGTTAGGGATGATATTGTGGAAAGGTTGATGGGGCTGGGGGAAAGGGGGCCTGGGGTAGGGCACGGTGGCCAACAAGGTTTATTGCTTTCACCTGCCAGCTTGAGATGTTGCATGTATTGCCAGTATGCTGGTTAGATGCACATGAAGTGGCACAGTCAGTTTCTGCATGGTATATAGTTTTGGGGCTCTCTGGGTGTTTAGGAGTTGACAGATGGATGAAAGTCTGTTGGCAGGCGGGGGGGTCAGTTTGCGTGGCGGTTGGCGGGGCATATGGCTTTGTCCGTATATTAAAAAAATAATAATAATAATTGGGACTAGGGGAGTCGGACATGGTGGAGCAGAGGGGGCTTTGCAGCAGCCTGTCTGGTATGTGAATGGGGGACAGTTTCGGGACATATAGAGTGACGGGAGGGGAGGAAGCATTTTGTCGCACAAAGGGGAAATATCTTACACAGTTCCAATTGCTGTCGGTCTTGAGAGTGACATTGTCTGGGGTTAGGCGGTAGGCCAATTGCTTGCGTGTTGTGCTTTATTTTGGGGCAGCCGTGGTGGCAGCCAGTTTAGGTTGGGTCTGGGATCATTTTGGTGCGTTGGGGGTGGCGGTCCAAATGCGGTGACCATCATGTGAGGGCATGAGCTGTGAGAGACAGGGCAAGAGGTATAAGGGCATGGTAGCTGAAGTGGGTGGGGTGATGGTCTGCCATTAAACTATTGTGTTTCTATGCAGGTTGCATAAGTGGCCCCGGGTAAGCGAACGTGGTCCCATTGAGTTTTGGGCATCATTCAGTCAGGCACTGGAGGGGACATATGCAGAGGGGCAACTTTACAGATGTTTGCTGGACCTGCTGGGTGGCTGTCATGAAGTTTTTGTGGTGGGGAAAAAGCAGCATGTGGTGGGGTACCTTGCATTTCTTTGATGTCTCCGAGGCCAACATGGGGGTGTACGGACAATTTGGTTTGGCTCTCCCTACTGCAACATATGCAACAGGACATGGCGTCTGTTGCCCAGAACAGGCATCGAAATTGTGTTGTATGGACTAATCTGTGCTCAAAAGAAGATGGAGATGGGGCAAAGAAACACAGTCCTTGAAAGGGGCTTGGAGGATGATCAATCGGGCTATGAGGATTTTTGGTTGAGACTCATTACATAAGTGATGGAATGCGAGGGCATTATGGAGGAAGAAGCGGTGCACTTCAAGGATGACTGGGTGCATTTTTTGTGAGATGGGTGATGCATATTACATTATCGTACTGTGTTCGCTTTTGGGGAAAGGTTGGGGAAAAAGGTGATGAGTGGAACTGCTTAAGGTTGCAGTGTTGCTGTGGGTTCGCTGGTGGGGCAGAAAAACGCCCAAGAGGGGTTTGTGCTGGGTGGCAGTAGATGGGGGAAGGTGGAGAGTCAGTTGCGGGCCTGGTCACCTTTCCAGGAGGAGAAGAAGAAACAGGGGAAGGATGACAGAGTGGGGGATGCCCAAGACAGGCAGGGGATGAAAGGAAAAGAGGGATTTGTGGGGGAATGTATGTGGATGCTGGAACGGAGGAAAGGTTGGAGGAATTAAGTAAATAGGAAGAATGGGGAGAGTTCAAAGGGGGAGTTTAAAGGTCGATAAGTTGGAGTTAGAGTGTATATCAATGTTACGTTATGTTTGCAATCCTGTCCTAATAAATGGCCTTTTACACTAATAAGTGAGTGTCGACTACTATGTCCCGATGTAGGGCCCCGTGGAGAGCAGACATAGGTAGTCATTACAACCCTGGTGGACGGTGTTAAAGCGGCGGTAAGACCGCCAACAGGCCGGCGGTAAAAAACTTGCAATTACGACCGTGGCGGAAACCGCCAACAAAGACAGCCACTTTAACACTCAGGCCGCCACGGCGGTACAAACAAACAGCGCGGCGGTCACTGCCAACAGACAGGCGGAAGACAATGTACCGCCCACAGTATCACAACCTACCAATCCGCCACCTTTTCCGGGACGGATTCACCGCAGATAAAAACACGGCGGAAACAGGAATTTCGAAGGGAAAACGCTCACCTCTACACACTCCACGAGGAACGAGGACACCATGGAACCGGAACTCCAAATTCTCCCTATGATACCAGGAGCACGAACGCCGGCGGTGAAGCCACGGTGAGTACAGCACCTACGACACAGGGGAGGGGGAGGGAAAAAACAGGGACACGCAACACCCCCACCCTCACCCACCACAACACACACACTAATGCATATCAATACATCACAGTTACACCCCCCCCAAATCCCCTCGGAAGAATGCAAAGACCAAAGAAAATGAGTGTAACCATCGGAATATATTAAAAACAAGTAGGCAGAAATATATATATACACAATGTACAAAATAAATAACGGGCATAGTAGTCCAGGTACTGCACAAAGAAAGTCCGTGGAACACTGGGACCACACGGTATGGGCGAGGCCCACACAAGATCCCCGACCCTGACAGAGAGAACACTGCAGGGGGATCAGAGAGCAAGAAAACAGGCACCTCAGGGGGAGGGAAAGGGGGGGCACCTCAGCCGGTTGAGTGCACAACGCCATATCCACGAGGGGGCCACATGCCCACTGTTCAATCCTGGGGAGTGCAACGCCACAGTCTCACAAGTCTCTACAATGGGTGGGGGAGGTGTGGGAAAGAGGTCAAGGGTGGACAGGAAAAGTTTTTGGGACACACTGGGACGGGTAGCTGGAGGGGGTTTGGGAGTGGAGGAAGAGGTGGTGGCTGTAGGAGGTGTACGTTTGGTGACTTTGGGTGAAGGTGCATGCGCTGGAGGCTGTCGTGAGGTGGATGGCTGTTGGGTGGGTGTGTGCCTGCTTTTGTGTATCTTGGGAGGGGGCGTCACAGACACACTGGGAGAGGACACAGGGGGCGTGTGAATGGTAGTGGGGGGGTGACTGTACATGAGCGGGGTGTGGTGATGGGTGTGCTGGAGAGGGACGTAGTGGCTGTAGATGTAGTGCATGCAGGTGTGAGTGTAGACGAGACTGGGAGGGAGGAGGGAGACGAGGAGGGGGACACAGTCGAGGCAGTGGATGTTGGTGTGTCTGCATGTGTGTGATGCTTGCGTGAGTGCCTGTGGAATGTGTGGTGCTTATATTTGCCTGAGCTTCCCTTGTGTGTTGACGTGTGTGCAGGCTGGTCTGTAGGTGTGCTTGGGATAGGCAGAGGTACAGGGGATTGGGTCGGGGTGGAGGAAGTTGGAGGGGGGAGGCTAGAGACGGGGACAATGGCTGCCATGAGTGCTGAGGCCAGAGTCTGAAAAGCTCGGTGAAGGGCCGCCTGACCAGAATGAATGCCCTCCAGGAATGCAGTGGTTTGTTGCAACTGCCTCTCTACACCCTGGATGGCATTTAAAATGGTAGACTGGCCAACAGTGAGGGACCTGAGGAGGTCAATGGCCTCCTCACTGAGAACAGCAGGGGTGAATGGGGCAGGGCCTGAGGTGCCTGGGGCGAAGGTGATGCCCACCCTCCTGGGTGAGCGGGCACGGGGCAAAGGCTGAGGGGCTGCTGGGAGGGCGGTGCTGGTGGGGGGGTGGCGGCTGTACCTGTAGATGCGGGGTCACAGATGTTGCCTCCACCACAAGGGAGCTACCATAAGAGAACGAGTCCGTGTCGCTGGTCTCAGCTCCTGTCCCCGGCGTGGAGCTCCCCTCGCCCTCAGTCCCACTGGTGAATTCTGACTCCGTAGTGTCGCCCTCCAGGGCCATGTGGGATGCAGCTCCCTCGTGCTCCGGTGCCACTGCTCCTCCGCCTGATGATGCTAATGCACACAAGAACAGGGAGACCAAAAAAAGGGGGGGAATCAAAAGAAAGACATGTTGAGTGCATGCATTACCGCTACCGTTGGCGGACACGTCAGACACAGAAGCCCCCTGCACTACGCCGTACTCTTGGGCTCCACTGTTCAATTCCTGGGAAATGGCCTACAAGGCTATGGACGACATCTGCACACATAGATGACACAGGGGCATGAATAGCTGTACTTGGCACTCTACAGAGGTGGGGTGGGGTGCCACATGGCCTGCCTTACGGAGGGGCCGTGCCTACGGAACTCACCCTGGCCTAGGGAAACCCACAGCCCACATCCCCCACCCAGCCACCTCGTAATGCGCGCAAAGTCAGCTGAATGAGAGTGTACTCACCCCCTTGTGTCTGCTGTGATGCCCTCAAGCGCCCATCCAACTCCGGGTAGGCCACCGCCAGGATCCTGAACATCAGGGGGGTCATGGTGCGACAGGCACCCCTCCCACGTTGGGAGGCCATCCCCAGCTGAGCCTCCGCCGTCTTCTTGCTCCAGCGGCGAATGTCCTCCCATCTTTTACGGCAGTGGGTGCTCCGTCTGTGGTAGACCCCCAGGGCCCCGACGTCCTTGGCGATGGCACGCCAAATATCTTTCTTCCAGTGGGCGCTGACCTACATGAAATGTACAGGGAGAAAGAGAAGTTATTCCCAACTGCACCGTCAAACTGATTGGCCCCAATCCCTGCCCTTGCCATGTGGCACATTCATTCACCGTCTTTCATGCACCCAGCACTCTGCCCCCTTCCTTCTTACATCCAGCCCTCTCCACACAGACATAGCCCATAGAACATGCTCCCTGTGTACTTACCTGTTGTGAGAAAGTAGCCTCTTTCTAGCCTTGTTACCCCCACTTTTGGCCTGTTTGTGAGTGTATGTCAGGATGTTTGTCACTGTTTTCACTGTCTCACTGGGATCCTGATGGCTAGGCCCCAGTGCTCATAGTGAAAACACTATGTTTTCAGTATGTTTGTTATGTGTCACTGGGACCCTGCTGGTCAGGACCCCAGTGCTCATAAGGTTGTGGCCTATATGTATGTGTCACTGGGACCCTGTCACACAGGGCCCCAGTGCTCATAGGTGTGCATGTATGTGTTCCCTGTGTGGTGCCTAACTGTCTCACTGAGGCTCTGCTAACCAGAACCTCAGTGGTTATGCTCTCTCATTACTTTTAAATTGTCACTAACAGGCTAGTGACCAATTTTACCAATTCACATTGGCTTACTGGAACACCCTTATAATTCCCTAGTATATGGTACTAAGGTACCCAGGGTATTGGGGTTCCAGGAGATCCCTATGGGCTGCAGCATTTCTTTTGCCACCCATAGGGAGCTCTGACACCAAAAAGCTGCATTACCGGTCCCTTGGGTCTCCTCTCAGCACGACGAGCGAGGTCCCTCGAATCCAGCGACTCTGTCCAAGTGACCCCCACAGTCCAGTGACTCTTCAGCCCAAGTTTGGTGGAGGTAAGTCCTTGCCTCACCTCGCTGGGCTGCATTGCTGGGAACCGCGACTTTGCAGGTACTCCGGCCCCTGTGCACTTCCGGCGGAAATCCTTCGTGCACAGCCAAGCCTGGGTCCACGGCACTCTAACCTGCATTGCACGACTTTCTAAGTTGGTCTCCGGCGACGTGGGACTCCTTTGTGCAACTTCGGCGAGCACCGTTTCACGCATCCTTGTAGTGCCTGTTTCTGGCACTTCTCCGGGTGCTACCTGCTTCAGTGAGGGCTCTTTGTCTTGCTCGACGTCCCCTCTCTCTGCAGGTCCAATTTGCGACCTCCTGGTCCCTCCTGGGCCCCAGCAGCGTCCAAAAACGCCAAGCGCACGATTTACGTGTAGCAAGGCTTGTTGGCGTCCTTCCGGCGGGAAAACACTTCTGCACGACTCTCCAAGGCGAGAGGGATCCGTCCACCAAAGGGGAAGTCTCTAGCCCTTTTCGTTCCTGCAGAAACCTCAGCTTCTTCTGTCCAGTCGAAGCTTCTTTGCACCCGCAGCTGGCATTTCCTGGGCATCTGCCCATCTCCGACTTGCTTGTGACTTTTGGACTTGGTCCCCTTGTTCCACAGGTACCCTAGATTGGAAATCCACAGTTGTTGCATTGCTGGTTTGTGTCTTTCCTGCATTATTCCTCTAACACGACTATTTTGTCCTTAGGGGAACTTTAGTGCACTTTGCACTCACTTTTCAGGGTCTTGGGGAGGGTTATTTTTCTAACTCTCACTATTTTCTAATAGTCCCAGCGACCCTCTACAAGGTCACATAGGTTTGGGGTCCATTCGTGGTTCGCATTCCACTTCTGGAGTATATGTTTTGTGTTGCCCCTATCCCTATGTTTCCCCATTGCATCCTATTGTAACTATACATTGTTTGCACTGTTTTCTAAGACTATACTGCATATTTTTGCTATTGTGTATATATATCTGGTGTATATTTCCTATCCTCTCACTGAGGGTACACTCTAAGATACTTTGGCATATTGTCATAAAAATAAAGTACCTTTATTTTTAGTATAACTGTGTTTTGTGTTTTCTTATGATATTGTGCATATGACACTAAGTGGTACTGTAGTAGCTTCACACGTCTCCTAGTTCAGCCTAAGCTGCTCTGCTAAGCTACCATTATCTATCAGCCTAAGCTGCTAGACACCCTATACACTAATAAGGGATAACTGGGCCTGGTGCAAGGTGCAAGTACCCCTTGGTACTCACTACAAGCCAGTCCAGCCTCCTACATTGGTTGTGCAGTGGTGGGATAAGTGCTTGAGACTACTTACCACTCTTGTCATTGTACTTTTCATAAGAGAAAAATATACAAAACAAGGTCAGTGTATATACACATAGCCAAAAAGTTTTGCATTTCCTCTTTTCACTCTTTTCTAAGTGCTGAAAAGTACTCCTAAATCTTCAAAAAGTTCTTAAAAGTTTAAAAAGTTTTTTTCTGTCTTTCCAAAAAGTTCTGAAAACTTTTTTCTCTTTTTCTATCACTTTAACTCTCTCTAAAAAATGTCTGGCACAGGCAAAAATGTTGAACTGTCCAAACTTGCATATGATCACCTTAGCTGGAAAGGAGCAAGGAGTCTCTGCATAGAGAGAGGTTTGAGTGTAGGGAAGAATCCTTCCTTAGAACTGTTAATTAATATGCTTAGAGTACAGGATAAGGCCATAAGTGCCCAATCTGGTGAAAAAGTAGCTAATGGTTCTCAATCTGATCCAGGGACTCCCCCAGGAAAAGGTTCAGGAAAGAAACTTCTCAGCCTGCCCATTACTAGACAGTCTAGCATAGTTGTTACAGAGGTTGAATCACACCATACTGATGGTGTGCTCTCACATTATACTGGTAGCCAAGCTGTTAGGGTGCCCTCTGTAAGGGACAGGTCTCCTTCTGTTCATTCCCATCATACCTCTGTATCTAGAAATGTCCCTCCCACCCACCCTGATGACAGATTGTTAGAAAGGGAGCTCAATAGATTGAGAGTGGAACAAACCAGACTGAAGCTCAAGAAGCAACAGCTGGATTTGGATAGACAGTCTTTAGAATTAGAGAAGGAAAGACAGAAGTTGGGTTTAGATACCCATGGTGGCAGCAGCAGTATTCCCCATAGTCATCCTGCAAAAGAGCATGATTCCAGGAATCTGCACAAGATAGTTCCCCCTTATAAGGAGGGGGATGACATTAACAAGTGGTTTGCTGCACTTGAGAGGGCCTGTGCTGTACAGGATGTCCCTCAAAAGCAGTGGGCTGCTATCCTATGGCTATCATTTAGTGGAAAAGGTAGGGATAGGCTCCTTACTGTAAAAGAAAATGATGCTAATAATTTCCAAGTTCTTAAGAATGCACTCCTGGAAGGTTATGGCTTAACCACTGAACAGTACAGGATAAAGTTCAGAGAGACCAAAAAGGAGTCTTCACAAGACTGGGTTGATTTCATTGACCAGGCAGTGAAGGCCTTGGAGGGGTGGTTACATGGCAGTAAAGTTACTGATTATGAAAGCCTGTATAACACAATCCTGAGAGAGCATATACTTAATAATTGTGTGTCTGATTTGTTGCACCAGTACCTGGTAGACTCTGATCTGACCTCTCCCCAAGAATTGGGAAAGAAGGCAGACAAATGGGTCAGAACAAGGGTGAACAGAAAAGTTCATACAGGGGGTGACAAAGATGGCAATAAGAAGAAAGATGGTGAAAAATCTCAAGATAAGCATGGGGATAAGGGTAAAACCAAAGATCCCACTTCAAATCTTAAACACTCTTCAGAGGGTGGGGATAAAACAAATTCTTCCTCTTCTTCCCACCCTGCACACATTAAAAAGCCTTGGTGCTTTGTGTGTAAAAATAGAGGCCATAGGCCAGGGGATAAGTCCTGTCCAGGTAAACCCCCTGAGCCTACCACCACTAATACATCAAGCTCTAGTGCCCCTAGCAGTAGTGGTACTAGTGGTGGGACTGCTGGCAACAGTCAAGCAAAGGGTGTAGTTGGGTTCACTTATGGGTCCATAGTGGAAACTGATGTAATCAGTCCCAAGACAGTTTCTGTCACACCTAGTGGCATTGGCCTTGCCACACTGGCTGCTTGTCCCCTTACAATGGATAAGTACAGGCAGACAGTTTCAATAAATGGTGTTGAGGCCTTGGCCTACAGGGACACAGGTGCCAGTTTCACTTTGGTGACTGAAAATCTAGTGCACCCTGATCAACACATCATTGGACAACAGTATAAGATTATTGATGTCCATAACTCCACTAAGTTTCTTCCCTTAGCTATAATTCAGTTTAGTTGGGGTGGAGTTACTGGCCCTAAGCAGGTGGTGGTATCACCTAGCTTACCTGTAGACTGTCTCTTAGGTAATGACCTAGAGGCCTCAGGTTGGGCTGATGTAGAGTTTTATGCCCATGCAGCCATGCTGGGCATCCCTGAGGAATTGTTCCCTCTCATTTTTACTGAAATGAAAAAGCAAAGGAGAGAAGGCCTGAAAACTCAGGAACCCTCTCCATCAACAGGTAAAAAGGGTATCACAGTATCCCCTAACCACCCTACCATTCAGGATACCATTCCTGTGGTGGGAGAAACCTCTCCTGGGGTGGCACCTGTTCCAAGGGAATCATCAGTTGGCAAAACTGTACTCCCTGAGGTGGAAGTACCTCTCTGTGGGATAACTAACATTGGTGAGAAAAAGAGCACCATTTTAGTTAACATGGAGCATCCCTCCAACCCTCCCAGAGAAACTTTAGTGCAGAAACTCTGCACTGCCTCACAACACTTAGGACAGCATCCCTGCCCTAGTGTGGAGCTGATAGGACAGCATCCCTGCTCCAACCCAAGAGAAACAGCATCCCTGTTCTCTCTTCCAGCCATATGGACAAAGTTTTTGCCCAGCTATGGCTTTTCTGAGACAGCATCCTTGTCTGGCATTTCCATCACTACAAATAGGTTCAGTGGACAATTCCCACTGCTCTAAACTAAAACTTACTGATAGAAACTCTGAAAATACATCTTCACATTGTTGCTTAGCTAAAAAACTTCAAACAGGGTGGTTTACATCCCCACAGGGAAGTAACCATATAGTGGATGATAAAGGGAGTAACCAGTCTATTGCAGAGCTACTCTCTACTTATCAACACTTAGACAATAAAGTCTCAACTGGCCAAGGTTAGCCTTATTGTCCTTCGTTTGGGGGGGGGTTGTGTGAGAAAGTAGCCTCTTTCTAGCCTTGTTACCCCCACTTTTGGCCTGTTTGTGAGTGTATGTCAGGATGTTTGTCACTGTTTTCACTGTCTCACTGGGATCCTGATGGCTAGGCCCCAGTGCTCATAGTGAAAACACCATGTTTTCAGTATGTTTGTTATGTGTCACTGGGACCCTGCTGGTCAGGACCCCAGTGCTCATAAGGTTGTGGCCTATATGTATGTGTCACTGGGACCCTGTCACACAGGGCCCCAGTGCTCATAGGTGTGCATGTATGTGTTCCCTGTGTGGTGCCTAACTGTCTCACTGAGGCTCTGCTAACCAGAACCTCAGTGGTTATGCTCTCTCATTACTTTTAAATTGTCACTAACAGGCTAGTGACCAATTTTACCAATTCACATTGGCTTACTGGAACACCCTTATAATTCCCTAGTATATGGTACTAAGGTACCCAGGGTATTGGGGTTCCAGGAGATCCCTATGGGCTGCAGCATTTCTTTTGCCACCCATAGGGAGCTCTGACAATTCTTACACAGGCCTGCCACTGCAGCCTGAGTGAAATAACGTCCACGTTATTTCACAGCCATTTTACACTGCACTTAAGTAACTTATAAGTCACCTATATGTCTATCCTTTACCTGGTAAAGGTTAGGTGCAAAGTTACTTAGTGTGAGGGCACCCTGGCACTAGCCGAGGTGCCCCCACATTGTTCAGAGCCAATTCACTGAACTTTGTGAGTGCGGGGACACCATTACACGTGTGCACTACATATAGGTCACTACCTATATGTAGCTTCACCATGGTAACTCCGAATATGGCCATGTAACATGTCTATGATCATGGAATTGCCCCCTCTATGCCATCCTGGCATTGTTGGTACAATTCCATGATCCCAGTGGTCTGTAGCACAGACCCTGGTACTGCCAGACTGCCCTTCCTGGGGTTTCACTGCAGCTGCTGCTGCTGCCAACCCCTCAGACAGGCAGCTGCCCTCCTGGGGTCCAGCCAGGCCTGGCCCAGGATGGCAGAACAAAGAACTTCCTCTGAGAGAGGGTGTGACACCCTCTCCCTTTGGAAAATGGTGTGAAGGCAGGGGAGGAGTAGCCTCCCCCAGCCTCTGGAAATGCTTTGTTGGGCACAGATGTGCCCAATTCTGCATAAGCCAGTCTACACCGGTTCAGGGACCCCTTAGCCCCTGCTCTGGCGCGAAACTGGACAAAGGAAAGGGGAGTGACCACTCCCCTGACCTGCACCTCCCCTGGGAGGTGTCCAGAGCTCCTCCAGTGTGCTCCAGACCTCCGCCATCTTGGAAACAGAGGTGCTGCTGGCACACTGGACTGCTCTGAGTGGCCAGTGCCACCAGGTGACGTCAGAGACTCCTGCTGATAGGCTCCTTCAGGTGTTAGTAGCCTATCCTCTCTCCTAGGTAGCCAAACCCTCTTTTCTGGCTATTTAGGGTCTCTGTCTCTGGGGAAACTTTAGATAACGAATGCATGAGCTCAGCCGAGTTCCTCTGCATCTCCCTCTTCACCTTCTGATAAGGAATCGACCGCTGACCGCGCTGGAAGCCTGCAAACCTGCAACATAGTAGCAAAGACGACTACTGCAACTCTGTAACGCTGATCCTGCCGCCTTCTCGACTGTTTTCCTGCTTGTGCATGCTGTGGGGGTAGTCTGCCTCCTCTCTGCACCAGAAGCTCCGAAGAAATCTCCCGTGGGTCGACGGAATCTTCCCCCTGCAACCGCAGGCACCAAAAAGCTGCATTACCGGTCCCTTGGGTCTCCTCTCAGCACGACGAGCGAGATCCCTCGAATCCAGCGACTCTGTCCAAGTGACCCCCACAGTCCAGTGACTCTTCAGCCCAAGTTTGGTGGAGGTAAGTCCTTGCCTCACCTCGCTGGGCTGCATTGCTGGGAACCGCGACTTTGCAGGTACTCCGGCCCCTGTGCACTTCCGGCGGAAATCCTTCGTGCACAGCCAAGCCTGGGTCCACGGCACTCTAACCTGCATTGCACGACTTTCTAAGTTGGTCTCCGGCGACGTGGGACTCCTTTGTGCAACTTCGGCGAGCACCGTTTCATGCATCCTCGTAGTGCCTGTTTCTGGCCCTTCTCCGGGTGCTACCTGCTTCAGTGAGGGCTCTTTGTCTTGCTCGACGTCCCCTCTCTCTGCAGGTCCAATTTGCGACCTCCTGGTCCCTCCTGGGCCCCAGCAGCGTCCAAAAACGCCAAACGCACGATTTACGTGTAGCAAGGCTTGTTGGCGTCCTTCCGGCGGGAAAACACTTCTGCACGACTCTCCAAGGCTAGAGGGATCCGTCCACCAAAGGGGAAGTCTCTAGCCCTTTTCATTCCTGCAGAAACCTCAGCTTCTTCTGTCCAGTCGAAGCTTCTTTGCACCCGCAGCTGGCATTTCCTGGGCATCTGCCCATCTCCGACTTGCTTGTGACTTTTGGACTTGGTCCCCTTGTTCCACAGGTACCCTAGATTGGAAATCCACAGTTGTTGCATTGCTGGTTTGTGTCTTTCCTGCATTATTCCTCTAACACGACTATTTTGTCCTTAGGGGAACTTTAGTGCACTTTGCACTCACTTTTCAGGATCTTGGGGAGGGTTATTTTTCTAACTCTCACTATTTTCTAATAGTCCCAGCGACCCTCTACAAGGTCACATAGGTTTGGGGTCCATTCGTGGTTCGCATTCCACTTCTGGAGTATATGGTTTGTGTTGCCCCTATCCCTATGTTTCCCCATTGCATCCTATTGTAACTATACATTGTTTGCACTGTTTTCTAAGACTATACTGCATATTTTTGCTATTGTGTATATATATCTGGTGTATATTTCCTATCCTCTCACTGAGGGTACACTCTAAGATACTTTGGCATATTGTCATAAAAATAAAGTACCTTTATTTTTAGTATAACTGTGTATTGTGTTTTCTTATGATATTGTGCATATGACACTAAGTGGTACTGTAGTAGCTTCACACGTCTCCTAGTTCAGCCTAAGCTGCTCTGCTAAGCTACCATTATCTATCAGCCTAAGCTGCTAGACACCCTATACACTAATAAGGGATAACTGGGCCTGGTGCAAGGTGCAAGTACCCCTTGGTACTCACTACAAGCCAGTCCAGCCTCCTACACCTGTTTGCCTGGAGGACCGTAGAGTAGCTTGTACTGGGGGAGGACCCCATCAATGAGTTTCTCCAACTCCTCCGATGTGAAGGCAGGGGCCCAGACAATCGAGCCATTGTCTCTTCCAGACCGAGGTCACAGCAGCACTTGCAGTGTAGGTCCTCTCCTGTCGAAGATCAGGTATCGAGTGATTGAACAGATAGAAAATGGCGGTCACGTCCGCGGCGGTGCGTACCGTCACCGCCGGCGTACATCGTCATTGGCTCCTGGGACCCATAGGGTCCAATGTTAACCAATGCAGCATTGCGCCGCGGTCGTCGACCGCCTACTGCGACGGTGTACAACGCCAGCGCAGTTACCTCACATCCCATTGTCCCACTTTAGAGGTCAGGCAGCCGCCATTTCAGGGGCCTACATGGCTTCATTTTCAACAGCGTCACACAGACCTAGGCCTAGACTCAACACACATACAGGCCACCTTTTGTGTATGAATGGTGTTCTGTGTAAACTGTGGGTACGTACCACTGAGTTGGTTGACTCTGTGCTCGCTGTTGTCCTTCATAGGCACCGTCCGCTGGGACATGTGAGGAGATGGCGGCATCCTCCGGTGTACCGACCATTGGTGGACCTGTCGACAATGGAGGAGCGACATTTGATTATCACTTACAGGCTTGACCGTGCCACAATCCAGGAACTGTGTACCCAGTTGGAGCCAGACCTGATGTCAGCAATCCGCCATCCCACAGGAATCCCCCCTCAAGTGCAGGTGCTGTCAGTGCTCCATTTCCTTGCAAGTGGCTCATTTCAAACAACTGTGGCCATGGCATCAGGGATGTCCCAGCCTATGTTTTCCAATGTATTGTCCAGAGTGTTGTCTGCCCTTCTGAAACACATGCAGAGCTACATTGTTTTCCCTCAGGTGGAGGATTTGCCTACAGTGAAAGGTGACTTCTATGCCCTGGGACATATCCCTAACATCATAGGTGCCATTGATGGGACCCATGTGGCTTTGGTCCCCCCCCACAGGAGTGAACAGGTGTACAGAAACTGGAAGAGTTATCATTCCATGAATGTACAGATGGTCTGTTTGGCCGACCAGTATATCTCCCATGTGAATGCCATGTTCCCTGGCTTAGTGCATGACGCCTACATCCTGCGGAATAGCAGCATCCCTCATGTGATGGGTCAACTCCAGAGGCACCGTGTGTGGCTATTGGGTGAGCACCTGGAAGCAAGTCATTGGGAATGGTTGTCTAGGTCTGGGGATATCCCTACAGGTTAGTGTGTGTCTGACAGTTGTCCCTCACCATTTGCAGGTGACTCTGGTTATCCCAACCTGTCATGGCTACTGACCCCAGTGAGGAATCCCAGGACAAGGGCAGACAATGAGGCCCATGGGCGAACTAGGAGGGTGATCGAGCGGACCTTCGGTCTCCTGAAGGCCAGGTTCAGGTGCCTCCATATGACAGGTGGATCCCTATTCTACTCACCAAAGAAGGTGTGCCAGATCATCGTGGCCTGCTGTATGCTTCACAACTTGACTTTGCGACGACAGGTGCCTTTTCTGCAGGAGGATGGTCCAGATGGCGGTGTTGTGGCAGTTGTGGAGCCTGTGGACAATGAAGACGAGGAAGCAGAGGAAGAAGACATGCACAACAGGGACTCAGTGATCCTGCAATATTTCCAGTGAGACACAGGTAAGAATACAAACCTGCCTACTACATATACTTTAACACTACTATCTCTCTACTGTCTGTCATTTTCACCCAGTGTATGGTCACTGAGTTGCATCTGCTTAGATTCCTCATGGACTAGAGCTGTGTGACATAGGTATGTTGACATTACTAATTAATAAGCATTTTGTCACTGTAATTGCTAATACACTATTTCGAAATCACAGACAGACTCCAGATCGTTTTGTGCTTTAGGTGTGTTTATTTAAGTGCTCAATATTGGAGGGGGTAGTGAAATGGTGAGGGGTGATGGTGGAGGAATGTCCATGGCAGAGTCCAGTCTATTAGTCTCACAGGTGCATTGCCCATATGGGCATAGGAAGTGGAGCTGGGGCAGTTTAAGTATGGACAGGGTGACAAAGTGGGACAGTAGGATGACAATCAGGGTGGTCTCATTTCTTGGCGGGGGTCTTGGCATCGTGCTCTGTCTTTGTCCTGGATCTCAGGGACCATTTGCGGGGTGGTTCTCCCTCTGCAGGGAGTGGGGTGCTGGTGTGGTGGTCCTGTGGCGGGGCGTCCTGTCCACTAGTGCCGGCAGAGGTGGTGGGCAGTTCATCGTCCATGCTAGTGTCAGGGGCCACTTGTAGTGCCACAGTGTCCCTCCTGGTGTTCACTAGTTCCTTCAGCACCCCTACGATGGTGCCCAGGGTGGAGCTGATGGTTCTGAGTTCCTCCATGAAGCCCATATACTGTTCCTCCTGCAGGCGCTGGGTCTCCTGAAACTTGGCCACTACCATTGCCATCGTCTCCTGGGAGTGGTGGTAGGCTCCCATGATGGAGGAGAGGGCCTTGTGGAGAGTGGGTTCCCTTGGCCTGTCCACCCCCTGTCGCAGAGCAGCCCTCCCAGTTCCCCTGTGTTCCCGGGTGTCCGTCCCCTGTTCGTGTGCCCACTACCACTGCCCCCAGGTCCCTGTTGTTGTTGGGATGGTGGGTTATCCTGGGTTCCCTGTAGTGGTGGACACACAGCTGATTGACGGTGTCCTGGGGACGGAGGTATGGGCCCACTGGGTGGGTGCTATGCTAGTGTTTCCAGAGGGTCGAAGGTCTGTGGTGGCCTGTGCCTGTGTGAGGGGAACCGACTGTCCAGAGGTCCCCGATGGGCCGGGCTGGTCATCTAGATCCAGTTGGACAGAGCTGCTGTCATCACTGTGGGCCTCTTCTGTTGGTGGTGTGGACATGTGTGGACCCTCCTGTCCAGTGACGTTGGGTAGGGGTCCTGAAGGGGTATAAAAGGATGGTTATTACATTTGTGTGTGTAATGGTGTGCAATGGGTGGGTGACTGTGTACCCCAGTGCTAGCATTCCTGTGTGGGACCTTGTGTGATGATGCTTTAGGGGGGTGTATGGGTATGTGCAGTGGGCATGCTTTAGTGATGGGTGTCCATGCTTTGGTGATGCATGCAGGGCTTGGTGTTGGGATGGGTGATTTGTGATGCTGGGACATATGTGAGGAGTTGGGGTGCTGGGGGTGAGGGTGGAGGTGTATGAAGTTGGCTCTGTGTGTACTATTTCAGAGTAAGAAATAGCATGCAGAGTCCAAGGGTTCCCCTTAGAGGTAAGATAGTGGCAAAAAGAGATAATTCTAATGCTCTATTGTGTGGTAGTGTGGTCGAGCAGTAGGCTTATCAGAGGTTAGTGTTAAGCATTTGTTGTACACACACAGGCAATAAATGAGGAACACACACTCAAAGACAATTCCAGGCCAATAGGTTTTTGTATAGAAAAATATATTTTCTTATTTTATTTCAAGAACCACAGGTTCAAGATTTACAAGTAATACTTCAAATGAAAGGTATTTCACTTAGGAACTTTAGGAACTTTGAATTAGCAAAATAGTATATACAGTTTTCACACAAATGGCAATAAGCTATTTTAAAATGAGACACTGCAATTTTCAACAGTTCCTGGGGGAGGTAAGTGTTTGTTAGTTTTGCAGGTAAGTAAACCACCTACAGGGTTCAAAGTTGGGTCCAAGGTAGCCCACCATTGGGGGTTCAGAGCAACCCCAAAGTTACCACACCAGCAGCTCAGGGCCGGTTAGGTGCAGAGGTCAAAGCGGTGCCCAAAACGCATAGGCTTCAATGGAGAAGGGGGTGCCCTGGTTCCAGTCTGCCAGCAGGTAGGTACCCGCGTCTTCGGAGGGCAGACCAGGGGTGTTTTGTAGGGCACCGCGGGGGACACAAGTCAGCACAAAAAGTACACCCTCAGCGGCACGGGGGCGGCCGGGTTCAGAGTGCAAACAGGCATCGGGTTTGCAATGGAGTTCAATGGGAGACCCAGGGGTCTCTTCAGCGAAGTAGGCAGGCAAGGGGGGGCTCCTCGGTGTAGCTACCACCTGGGCAAGGGAGAGGGCCACCTGGGGGTCGCTTCTGCACTGGAGGTCAGATCCTTCAGGTCCTGGGGGAGACCCAGGGGTCTCTTCAGCGAAGTAGGCAGGCAAGGGAGGGCTCCTCGGTGTAGCTACCACCTGGGCAAGGGAGAGGGCCACCTGGGGGTCGCTTCTGCACTGGAGGTCAGATCCTTCAGCTCCTGGGGACTGCGGGTGAAGTGTCTTTACCAGGCGTCGGGTTCTTGGAAGCAGGCAGTTGCGGTCAGGGGGAGCCTCTGGATTCCCTCTGCAGGCGTCGCTGGGGGGGGTTCAGGGGGGCCAACTCTGGCTACTCACAGGGTCGCAGTCGCCAGGGAGTCCTCCCTGTAGTGTTGTTTCTCTGCAGGTCGATCGGGGCGTCGGGTGCAGAGTGCAAAGTCTCACGCTTCCGGCGGGAAACGTGTGGTCTTTAAAAGTTGCTTCTTTGTTGCAAAGATGTTTCTTCTTTGGAGCAGAGCCGCTGTCCTCAGGAGTTCTTGGTCCTTTTAGAAGCAAGGTAGTCCTCTGAGGCTTCAGAGGTCGCTGGACCCTGTGGAACGCGTTGCTGTTGCAGTTTTCTTGAAGTGGGGAGACAGGCCGGTAGAGCTGGGGCCAAAGCAGTTGGTGTCTCCGTCTTCTCTGCAGGGCTTTCAGGTCAGCAGTCCTTCTTCGTCTTAGGTTGCAGGAATCTAGTTTCCTAGGTTCTGGGGAGCCCCTAAATGCTGAATTTAGGGGTATGTTTAGGTCTGGGAGGGCAGTAGCCAATGGTTACTGTCCTTGAGGGTGGCTACACCCTCTTTGTGCCTCCTCCCTGAGGGGAGGGGGGAACATCCCTCATCCTATTGGGGGAATCCTCCACCTGCAAGATGGAGGATTTCTAAAAGTCAGAGTCACCTCAGCTCAGGACACCTTAGAGGCTGTCCTGACTGGCCAGTGACTCCTCCATGTTTTTCTCATTATCTCCTCCGGTCTTGCTGCCAAAAGTGGGGCCGTGGCCGGAGGGGGTGGGCAACTCCACTAGCTGGAGTGCCCTGAGGTGCTGTAAATAAGGGGGTGAGCCTTTGAGGCTCACCGCCAGGTGTCACAGTTCCTGCAGGGGGAGGTGAGAGGCACCTCCACCCAGTACAGGCTTTGTTACTAGCCACAGAGTGACAAAGGCACTCTCCCCATGTGGCCAGCAACATGTCTGGTGTGTGGCAGGCTGGTAAAACTAGTCAGCCCACACTGGAAGTCGGGTATGTTTTCAGGGGACATCTCTGAGATGCCCTCTGGGGTGTATTTCACAATAAAATGTACACTGGCATCAGTGTGCATATATTGTGCTGAAAAGTTTGATACCAAACTTCCCAGTTTTCAGTGTAGCCATTATGGTGCTGTGGAGTTCGTGTTTGACAGACTCCCAGACCATATACTCTTATGGCTACCCTGAACTTACAATGTGTAAGGTTTTGCTTAGACACTGTAGGGGCATAGTGCTCATGCACTTATGCCCTCACCTATGGTATAGTGCCCCCTGCCTTAGGGCTGTAAGGCCTGCTAGAGGGGTGACTTATCTATGCCATAGGCAGTGTGAGGTTGGCATGGCACCCTGAGGGGACTGCCTTATCGACTTAGTCATTTTCTCCCCACCAGCACACACAAGCTGGCAAGCAGTGTGTCTGTGCTGAGTGAGGGGTCTCCAGGGTGGAATAAGACATGCTGCAGCCCTTAGAGACCTTCCCTGGCATCAGGGCCCTTGGTACCAGGGGTACCAGTTACAAGGGACTTACCTGGATGCCAGGGTGTGCCAATTGTGGAAACAAAGGTACAGGTTAGGGAAAGAACACTGGTGCTGGGGCCTGGTTAGCAGGCCTCAGCACACTTTCAAATCATAACTTGGCATCAGCAAAGGCAAAAAGTCAGGGGGTAACCATGCCAAGGAAGCATTTCCTTACAGGGGGTATGTGATAGCATGCAGGTAGGGTGGGGGAGTGTAATAATTGAGATTTGACTTACCAGAGTCCATTCCTCCACCTTCTCCTGCGAGGCCCTCAGTGATGCAGAATCGGCAAGACCTGCTCTTCCCATGTTGTTAGTTGTGGGGGAGGAGGTGGGGGTCCGCCGCCAGTCCGCTGAACCGCCAGGTGGTGTCTTGAGACCACGGAACACACCTTCCCCCGTAGGTCGTTCCACCACTTACTGATGTCTTCCCGATTTCTTGGGTGCTGTCCCACTGCGTCGACCCTGTCCACTATTCTTCGCAATAGCTCCATCTTCCTTGCAATGGAGGTGTGCTGCACCTGTGATCCGAATAGCTGTGGCTCTACCCGGACGATTTCCTCAACCCTGACCCTGAGCTCCTTCTCCGAGAACCTGGGGTGTCTTTGCCTTGCCATGGGGTGGTGTAGGTGATGTGTGGGGTGGAGTGTGTCGTGATAAGTGTGGTGATATGTAGTGGTGTGTTGTGTGAGGTGCGTGGAAGTTGTGTGGGTGATGGTGTTGTGTGCCTGTGGATGCTAGTTTGTTGATGGTGGTGTCTCTCTCTGGCCTTCTCTCAGTGATTCTGGTCGTGGGGGTTTGTGGGTGATGTGGGTGTGTGTTTTATATTGTAATGGGTGTGTGGGAGTGGTGTGTTTATGTGTATCAGGTGTGTGTATTTTGAATTGTCCAATGTGGCTGTGTTTGTTAATGTGTGTATTTTGAGCGCGGCGGTGTGTACCACCAATGGAATACCGCGGTTGTAAGACCTCCGCGTGGATTTGTGTGTCGTGATAGTGTGGGCGTATTTCTGTTGGCGTGACGGTGGAGGTTTGGTTTTCGCCAGTTTATCACTGACCTTTGGTGTGGCGGACTTGTGTGGGTGTCTGAATTTTGGCGGATTCTGAAATGTGGTTCATAATAGCGGTGGCGGAATTCCGCGGCCGCGGCGGTGTGTTGGCGGTCTTCTGCACAGCGGTAGGCGGCTTTTACCGCCAATGTTGTAATGACCGCTATAGTCTAGTCTCTCCACGGGAGCATTCAGGACAGGGAAAGTGACACAGAAGGACAGGGATTGGCTGGGGATAGGCTGGGGAGGGTCTAAGGGTGGAAGTTTATAGAGGGAATAGGTTAGGGGAACAGCCTCTTCCACGACAGCCTGCCGCGCTGCTGTGAAGTTGGCCACCCACCTGCCCTACATAGGGAATAAGGTAAAGTGAACTGGTTCTAGGATAATGAGGCAAGAGCAAAGGGTGAAAGGATGCCAGGGTTGGGCAGGTTTGCAAAGTGGTAGCAGTAGATGGGGGAGGGTGGAGAGTCAGATGCGGGCCTGGCCACCCTTCCAGGGGGAAAAGAAAAAACAGGTGAAGGATGAGAGAGTGGGGGATGCTCAAGACAGGCAGGGGCCGGAATTAAAAGAGGGATTTGTGGGGGAGTGTATGTGGATGCTGGAACGGAGGCAAGATTGGAGGAATGAAGTAAAAAAGAAGAATGGGGGGGAGTTCAAAGGGTGAGGTTGAAAGGTCCATAAGTTGAAGTTACAGTGTATATCAATGTTATGTTATGTTTGCAATCCTGTCCTAATAAATGTACTTTTACACTAATAAGTGAGTGTAGACTATTATGTCCCGATGAGTCGTTGCAAGACAGATGATTTCATCCTTCAACATGACATAAGTAGCACTGCTTTGGGGTCTTATTGGCGGCTGTTCTTAAGGTACGGTGAAGAGTTCCCTCTGTGGTGCACTACATACAGTACAAGAAACTCATATAGAGAAAGGCGTATGAGTGGCCAGAAGGGTGTCTTTTATCTAACGACGAGAACTTCAATTCCTCCTCTTGTGTATTGTAAAATTAGAGAGCGCAGTCCCCGGATCCCTGAGCTTTGCTTCGCTCGGGTCAAGCTGTGGGTGCGGCCATATTTTACAGGCCCTGTTTATCATTAGACGTCCTCGGTTCGACTAACAAAACAGATCGTCACCGGGATGCTTTGAGATGTTAAAAATTCAGTTGAAAACGGCCCCGCGCTGATCTTGTAATCAATCAGCTTTTCCGTGCAACGAGCCAACAGCGCCCCCTAACACACGCATGAAAAAGTGCGCCTTTCGACCGTCGACATTCAGGCTTTCCCAATGTTTAGGTGAACATGTGGACATTTCTTCGGGTTGGGAACAATTTTATATTTTTGCAGTTTTATAACGCGTGCTCTCAGAACGATTTCCATAGCCGCCAACTACATGTTAAAAGGACACATCATTTTTTTTAGACACGGGGAGATTAAGTGATTTACCCAAGTTAGTAAGTGATTTACCCCAGTTCATAAAATGTGGAGTCGACCGCTTGTCGCTCGAGCCACGCACATGCAGCTGTAAAAGTCCCAGTGCCATATCATCTCCTAGTGGTAGTCAAAAGCGTAAGATGTATATTTTCAAACATATGATATTGTCTGGTGGGTCACTTTATTCTTTTTCAATTTAATACCACTTTTTTGCTGTGTTATATAGCGTAAACCCGGCCCCAGGGCAACTATCAGATTATATCACACAGGGTCAGATTTTTCTTTTTTGTCACGGGGAAATTAAGCGATTTTCCAGAAAGCCAGGATGTTGAACAGAAATAGGAACTCGGGGATACTTGCTAAATTCCAGAGTCGGCATCTCTGGCCACATCTCCTCCCCTAAGATTAGGGCCAGCCTTTAGCACAAATGACCTGACCTTGCAAGGGCATAAGGCATTGCTCAGGTTACTGCCTGCATACAAATCGTACAACAGTCTCCCTTTACCTGGCTTCGACGATTCTGCCGACACTGCAATCAATCATTATTTTTTCCTATTCAGATACCCCAATTTAACACCCTCACTGATCCATCTCCTTCACACCTCCACCCACTCGGTCCCTCACCAACAATTTGGCATTGGCGCAAATGAGTGGAGCTGTGAATGATTTAAGTGAGGGAGGGGAAGATGTGGGGAAGTTTGCGAAATCAGTCGTTGTATAGAAACGGCGCTTTCGTTGTCACATTTTTCTTATAAGTAGCAGTGGAGAGCTCAGTCAGGAACAACTTAATCCTAACTGCCAATTATTGTTTTCTAAATGTGAAAATCTTCTTTTTGGTCAAAAAATGTGCCGGTGTGTGAAGCAGGCCCCAGGCAGACTGCCCGCATGCTTTACACGCGGTTGGAACGACTGACAGAGCCCCACATGGGCCCAGCAGGAGGTGGTAGGCTGAGGCATGGTTATGACCAAAGGTGCAGTGGAGGTGGAGCCAGCATAAGGTGTGACCACGGCCGCAGATAGTTATGGGATGTTTGCGGCCTGTCCCCTGAAAGCCTGCTCTTGGTATGCGGCACCAAGGCCTTGTCCCCCCTGCTCTGCCCTATCTTACTATGAGCTGTGAGGTAAGGAGGGGGCCTCTGTGGTGGTTGTGGGGTGTCTGGCCTTCCCCTTTCTCCCCCCTTTCATTGCTATGTCCTTTGCCGTGGTGTGCCTCAAACCTGCATTCTACGTGATGATGAGGGGTCTGGAGTATGAGTAGATGATTGGGCCAAACAGCAGTGTCTCCCCTGAATTGGACCACATGTGAGCTCTGGCCGTGGGTGCTGGTGTGTGACTGAAGTTTTTGGAGCTCTCCGCTGCTTGCCCCAGCTGTGACACTGTGGAGGGGGGTGCTTCTGGTCCGCTCCTGCACGGGGCTTTTTAGGCAGCTGCAGTTGCCCCTGTGTGAGGTATTGTGCTCTCTGGAGTGTGGCTGCACTAGACTGCGGCATCCTGGACTGCCATGTGCTCTCTTGCCTTCAGTGCTTGGGGGAAACTTTGGAGCTTGTTGCCCATTACACCAGCTCAGGAGGGTGTTGGGGGCTTACTATGGACAGGATTGTCACGTTACTGGGCAATGCTGGCCCGCCTAACAACAATGGTAAATCCAAGGCAGGGCAAGTTGCCCCCTCCCGTGCATTGGGGCACTGTGGGTGCCGCTGATGCCGTCGGCCAGCTGTCAGCTGAGTACATCGAAAGCCATTCTGGCAAACCATTCAGGACAATTTTGAGAAGATCCTGAAAATAGTTCTAGATACAAGGGCTTGCCTCGAGACCAAAACTGATGCAGTCAACATAGAGGTGAACCTCCTCCGGGCAGATCACAGAAATCTGGTGGAGCCTGTGATGAGACAGTCGTCTCTCACATCGATGTGGTCAATGCTGCAGGAGGTGCAATTGCAGCTCAATGTTTTGCACATGGAGGTGTCACAGTTGCAATCTAGAGCTGAAAATGCAGAAGGTCGCTAAAGATGCAACTAAATCCGTCTCTTGGATCTCCCGAGCATTCCTAGTGCTCCAACATGGAGCTTCTTACTGGAGGGCTGGCTGGCAGACACAATGCTGCAGGGTCACCTCTGTAAGTTCTTCTCTATTGAAAGAGTGCACAGCGTTTAGGGGGCACTATCCCCCCACCCGGGTCAGGTCCCCAACCAGTGAATTCCAGACTGCTAAACTACAGGGACTGTGATCTTATTTTGCAGCTCTTCAGTACCAATGCCCTGTGGCACTACAATGGCACTGCCATCACGGCTTATCCTGACTATACGGTGAAGGTCCAGCAATGTTGCAACTCCTACATTGTAATGAAACGCCATCCGCATACACTGGGCATAAAGTATTCTTTGCACTTCCTGGCCAGATTGCAGGTGGTGGATGGCAAAGACACTCACTTCTTTTAAACTCCAGAGGAGGGATGGGTTTGGCTACAATGTGAGAGGGTTCAGCTTCTCGCAGATGATGGTGACACACCCTGTAGGCGGGGTGAGGGGCACCTGTCCCAGGAAGCAGTCCAAGCAGGCTGGGCATTGCCTCATGTTTCAGCAGGCGATGGAGGAGTGAGCATAGGTGGTAGCGGAGGTGCTCCAACATAGCTGCAACACTTTTGTCGTTTTGGACTCGGACCGGGGGTCGGACCTAGTCACTGGCACACGCGCTTTGGATGACTCCCAGTGAATTGGGCCGACTCCTACTCCCAGACTTGCAGATGATATCCTTTGAAAACTGACAATTTTATTTGCTGGTGGTTTGTTCTTCCAGGAGTATACTGGGCCTTGATGGTGGTGATGCTGGGCGGATGTGCCTTGGGTGGGTGGGTGTCTTATTTGGCTGTCCCTGGGTCTTGCTGGTGAACCAGGAAACCCCCACACCCTGCAGGAGATAGGACTACCTTCTTCATAGAGGTTTGTCTTTTCATGTGTTCTTATTTGTTACATGGCATGTAATATGTACTGCAACATGTCATGGATGGGGTGTGAGGACTTTGTTTATTAAACTTTACTTTGTTTATAATGTGCCATACAGAGCTCTACTTCCAGACACTGTCCTCTCTAGGGGACAAGGGATGGCGGGAAACACACACTGGCCTGGTCCTATTCTACTGTGCTGTTTGGGGGGGGGGGTACTGGAACACCACCCAGTGGGACATTGAAGAGACCCCAGGTGCCTACACTAGGGTATGCTCCTTGGTTATAACACACTGCATTAATGTCAGACAACATGCCCACAGAGATACCCAGAAATAACCTATTGACATGAACATTCGGAGCATTGCCACTCCGCACAAGTGAAATGCAGTAAACACATTCCTTAAGCGCTGCTACATTCAGATTGCATGCCATCAGTACACACTTGACTGTGACAGAACTCACAAAACTGCGTAAGAGGTGGAGGGCTCGGGTATACGGCACCAGTTACTCTGCATACACCAGGGGCGTGCTCATATGGCTGGCTCTGGGGGTCCCCATAAAAGTGACTGCCATAAAAGTGGACCCAGAGGGTCACTATGGGGGTTATTCTAACTTTGGAGGAGGTGTTAATCCGTCCCAAAAGTGACGGAAAAGTGACGGATTTACCACCAGCCGTATTACGAGTCCATTATATCCTATGGAACTCGTAATACGGCTGGTGGTATATCCGTCACTTTACCGTCACTTTTGGGACGGATTAACACTCCTCCAAAGTTAGAATAACCCCCATTGTCATCCTTGAGTGGTGGCTAGATGGTGACTACTTGAGGATAGCGTTCTTTTGTGTACCTAAAGCAGACCTGTCCGGCTTCCTTGAACGCATGACCCTGTTATGTTACATGATCCATTGACACTATGTATATGGGTGGAGAGAGATTTCATGGCTCCGGCCTGTTGGTGGAGGTAAGTGCAAGTCCTTTCCGAACAGCCCCTAGAGGGACTTATGGTTGTTGCCGAAGCTCGAGACCTGGGTTGCCTAGTCGGAACCCAGATGGAGGGAGGCATGGGCGACACATGTAGGGTAACTGTTTCTGGATGGCATGCTTGGGGAATTCTAAGATCTAGCTGACGTGCATGGGTTCCCACAAGGGCTGTTCCTCCCGTAAAATACAGTTAGGCACATTATTCATGGATGTTCCAGGACTGTGCTGACTGAACCGACCCCTACTCACTATTGGCAGGGATACTGACTTACAGCATGGGCAGGAGGGTGGTAACAATATTGTATAGCCTGTTGCTAACACAATCGCACACCCTAACTCTCAGCCACAAAGAGAAGTGGGAGACTGACATTGGCACAGTATTTTCACCCCCGCAAAGGAGCAGGGTTTTTATCCATGTTAAACAGATGTCACAGAATACGTTCTTCCACTTCACATAATTTAATTATGTACATCAAACAGACCTCACCCCACATTGCATATACCGTATGTTTGGCGGAGCACGTAGGAAATGCCCAGGTTGTAGGTGGGCGGATGTGGGTTTCTTATCACATGGTGTGGGATTGTTCTGCGATACAGCTGGTGTGGGTGCAGGCTACACCTCAGAGATAGTGGACCGTCAGCTCCTGTGTGTGTCTGACCCCTGCCTGCTGGGGCTCATGACTCAGAGCAAAATCAATCAGTTAGAATGTAGGTTTGTGGATCTGGCGATGGTATTGTTTAAGAGGCAGATTGCCATGACCTAGAAGATGTTGCCACCCCCGTAAATTGGCTTATGGACACAAGATCTTATGAAATGGGTTACAGCAGATACTGATAGGTTAACATTGCTTTGACTGCGGGGTGGCTGTGCACCAGTGGGGCTAATGTGTATGGTGAAGAATTGGTGGCTAATGACGATGTAAGACCACTTTAAACTGCAGGTCGGAACTCTAATGCCTCTGTTGTATAGCATGCTGAAGTTGAACCAGGTGGAAAGGATGGCGGTGCGCTGCTGACAGTGGAAGGATGGAAGAGTACGGTGTTTCATATGGACCAAGCTTATTTGATTCTGCATGGTTGCACAGTTGTATCATTGTTTAAAATGTAATAAAATATTTTTTTAAAGTACCAGAATGCAAATAAAATATACACTTGAAAAGTCAAATTTCCTTCATAAATTGCCCCCAACACAGAGACACATGAAATAATAATTATAATGAAATTCAATATTTTTATTTAAATATTTATATAGAGCGAACCCTGCCAACACTAAAGGAGTGTTGGACAACAAAATACAAAACAAAATGCAAGGATTGCTTACAATTTACTGCGGAATATCGCGTATAGTATAACAGAAAACACATGAATAATGTTTAAATAGGAAAGTCTTCAGGTCTTTCCTAAGGACTAGAACTGTTGGAGCCATTCTGAGACAGGAAGGGATATTTTGAAAAAAGGGCTATAAAACAGGTGAGAATTTTACTGCATGAAGCCCACTCCTTCTAACAACCTGAATTTTTGGACCTTGACAGGATGGTTGCTGCAGCACCGGGCCCCTCAAGTCAAGTAACCTGAATTGGAGGTGTTTTTCTAACTGCATCAGGGCAAAACTGGTCTTTGTCTCCTTGTGTTCCAGTACAGAGGGGGCCTGGCCTAGCCGTTCAGGATAGATTGTACCCATTGGACAATGATCAAGACTGGTTTGCATATGAGCGAGTCCAAACTGGCGCAGTGTGCAAAATAACGCTGAACTGGGATATGGCCCAAATAATTTCCTGTGGCTGAGAGTAATTCAATCATTCAATCTACAGCTTTTTGTATTCTTCAGTTCTTCTTACTGCTGCCACTGTAGAGATTTGAGTGTGGGCATGATGTGTTTGAATTTACTAGCGAAAGTAATGTGCCACACTGATAAGTACTGAGCAGCTGCAAGTGGAAGAGGTATTCATACAGTACACAAATAACCAAACCAATATACCTATGGGAACCTGGGGGAAGCATATATGTTTAAAAACAATGATTGCCTGCAAATGCATTTACAACAGCAATTAATTAATATTAAAGGACAACATATTTCGTCCATGCACTCACTGTGGCAAATGTGAAAGAGTGGAAAACTAGCCCAAGATAAAGCAAAACAATTTTTAATCACTTAGAGCATCTGCTGGTTTTGGCGTTCAGTGGTTCTTAACCTTTACTTCTGTCACCTCCCTCTTAATCATTACTTGAATCAGGGGGCCCCCACCCACTCAGCCATTACAGGAAGACATGATCCTAAGCAATTTATGTGATATGAACCTCAAAACAATACACAAAAATACAAACAAACGTTCAAATATGAAAATATTTTGTGTAATTCATTATCAAATAAGAAAAAAAGTTACAAAAAATTCAATATTGGGTTTTCATTTATACATGCTTTATCATTTTAATAGATTATTTGAATAATATTTAATTTTGTAAAACAGTAGCAGACTCCTTGAGTAGGTCTTGTGGGTCCCCAGGGGTCCTCCGAAAACAGGTAAAGAACCAATGGCTTAGATGATCTGCTTGATCGTGGCAAGCACGGATTGGTGGTTGAGGATGGCATCAACCTTAAAGTCTATGAGGTGATGTGTCATTAGAGACAAGATTCAAAACAGGATTTCAAAACACAGTAAACAACGAAAAAATACTCAGTAAGTAAGAACTCCCGTTCAACATCAGAATTTAGAGAATACCATGAATGGTTGTTAAAATTAAAGTGCAATACAGAAATTAGAAAAAATGTAGATGCAGCAGTAATCTCATTGAGTCAATTACCATACATTGAAGTCAATTATAATAAAGGCTGTCAAATACAGAAACACTGTAATAGTGAACAAAAATCAGGAGATATGCTAATTCTCAAATGGGCAGCAAATCAATAAAAATAGGGGCATCAACCCTAGAGGCCCAGGAAAGATCAATTGGCTCACCCTGAAATTCAAGGGGTTAAATAGCCATTTTCAGCATAACAAATCATGGAAGCTGCAAAGTCAGAATGTTGTGAGCATTATTATAGAAAATCATATTTCATATTTTCAAAATGTCATATAACCCCTATAATCTTAGCACAAACCCACCAGACCAATATTGATTACCCTCTTCTGACTTAATGAGACCCAGAGGTGTAAGACCAGGCTTGTTACATAAACAAAAAAAATATTCATGACTGAATACAATACAGCGTGCTAGAAGGGAAAGCCATGAAAAATAGCATAAGGCTTCCTACAGCAAATTTCTCCAGAACAATATGCTATACAAAAAAAACCAGTGCTCATCTTTCTGCAAATAGCATCACGTGGGAAATCTAAATACAGAATGAACATCATGATACAGCCATTTTAACAAAGATGGGAGACAAGGGCCAAACTGAGGTTCAGTTAGTCTAAACTAGAAAGCAAACACAAAAAAAACATTGTAATGATTTTGTTTCAAATGCACAAGCTCTGTGTCTCCTTTCATCTTTATTTACATTATTTCTGCCAGTGGCCACAAAAGTATCATGAGGATTTAAAAAAAAAGACACCATAGAATATAAAGCAGCAATATACAATATAAAATACACGTGTCATACATTATTAAAAAACTAGGTAGCTTTATTAAAAACGAATACCTGCATTTAATGCCCGTGCCAACATACTACAATTGCCCGAAGGTGCATAGAGGTAAAACAATAAGTTCACAAATTAGTTAATTAAAGGGAGGAAGGAAGAAAGAGAATCAAGCCCCCACCTGCCTCGCTAAAGGCCTAATTAAGTAAAATGCTTGTGCTCAAACAAGCAATAAGATAAAACACAAGATATAAAACTTTAAAAAAACATCATATACAAGGAAAAATTGACTCTAGACCAATGGTGGGATAATTGAGGAACCAATTTTTTGTTGAATTGGCCAGATGCACTCCAAATATTTAGCCCCCGAAAAGACAATGTTCAGGGACGTATCCACTCTACATAATCCACTCTACATAATCTTAGAGTGAGCCTGTGTACTGAGCACCACCAAATAGGCACAGGGTAATTATCCAACACTTACACTGCTTTGAGCACCTCGGGCAGGAAAACAGTAAGTGAGCTTCGGATTTTTCAGCACTCATAAATGCAGGGCAAATTTTGCTACCACCTTGCTGGCCACTCCATTTAGCTGTCAAAGTGGCGAGCGGCAAAGTACCCAGTCTAAACCTAATGTAAAGGACTTTTGTAACGGGGGGCTCAAAGTCATTCATATAGTCTTGAAAATAAGAGAATGGTTTTAACCCAATGAAATATTCAGTGACATGCCCCGACCTACCTGGGTAGATAATTTAGCCTCCCCAAGTTTCCAATAAGTGGCATTCACTCTCTTAATGGCGGAAAATTGGATTGTCTCAGGGGGCTGCCAATACTCATGCATGTTCATAGAATATAGGGACTGCTTTACAAAGTCCAGCCATGGGAGCTGGACTCCTCCCTGAGATTTGTCTAAGACATCTGTTAGACCCACCCTATAATCTGCCAACTGTGGGATGGACCAAATTAGTAACCCATACAGGGTAGGATTCAGATGCGCAAAGGAGGAAATAGACTGAAAACCTAAGTTGTATTTAAAAATTAGTGGTGTACTTAGTGGTAATCTAGGGGCAAGCCTTAGAAATGTGTTTTCTACAACCTCCAAGGCTTTTAAGCTAACATGCCCGATAGTTCTGCTCCATATAGTGCAGTTGTAACCACTTTAGCCCTCCAAACCTAGAGGAGGGGGGAGATTGGAAGGGACAGAGTTTTACTTGCAAATTTTAAGATGGCCGCAGCCTTATGTACAATATGAAGTGACTTTTAGTCACCTGGGGTTCCCATGAGTTTGAACTAGAAAGGCGGATGCCTAGGTAGTCAAAATCTAGCACAGTCTCCAGCCCTTCCCCTTCCCCTTTCAACATTAATGGTCCTCTAAACCCTCCCTGTGCATGGATGGCCATTGTTTTAGTCTTGCTTGCGTTAATTTCCAGTCCATGATCCAAGCAAAACCTTTTAAAGTTACTCAATTAAGTTTCTAGGCCTTTTGGGGTTTTCGATTCTAGGAAAGTATCATCTGCAAATAAGAGAACGGGGAGTCGTTGTCACAACTCTCGAGATAATCAATGCAGCCATTCATAAACAACAAACATAAGGTAGGTGTGAGGACACATCATTGTCTGACTCTCTTTGTTACCTTAAAGGGTAAAGTGGTTTCCCCATTTGACCTCCATCTAACTTGTGCAAAACTGTCTTGATGCAGCCCAACAAAGAAATAAAGTAACGGGCATGGTAGCCCCATGTCAGCTAATTTACACCACGGTTTATCTCTTGGGACCACGTGGAATGCCGCATTAATATCAACAAAGGCGATGTAGAGGCTGCCCCTTTCAATGTCCACAGTGCTAACGTTTGAAAGAAAACCAGCTTGGAACTGTGTTTGAATTTTGGTTTCATCGACCCAGGTAAGAAGCTGGTCTAATAAAAGCTTGAAGAAAATCTTTTGACTGGAGTCAATAACACTTATAAGGAGATCATTTGCTGGATCGGACTTTGAGCCTTTCTTATGTATAGGAATAAGCTCTGCGCCTTTCCAGGATGAAGGAACATCGCCACCGGCTGGAATAGCATTAAAGACATGTGCAAGGTAGCATGCCCAGATAGCCCGTTCAGACTTTAAAAGGTCTACTGGAATACAATCTAGCCCGGGGTTTTTTCCTCCCTTCTGAGATCTGATAGCCTTGTCTATTTCAGCCACATGTCCAGTTATAATTATAAGTTTCTGATGTAAAGGAGAACGCGGCGGTAGCAAGGATTTGCTGTAGTCATGAAGTTACAGAGACTTCAGCATTTGGAAGACTCTGGCCATACAATGACTCAAAATGGTTCACCCAGTCTTGAGGAAGAATAAGCTTTTCAGGCCTCATCCTATTTGTCTTTGCACCATGGCACCATATGCCAAAAGGTAACCCGGTCTCCTGAGCAAGAAGCAGGCAAAATGTTGCTCCAGATAGCAGTGTCCCAAGCAGATTCACTCGTTTTAGGGCAAATTTATAATCTGCTCTTGCTAATTTTACAACCTGGAGAAGCCCTTTTTTAAGGGTGCTAAGGAGATTTCTCTTTGCTAATGTACATGTCCTGTCATACCATGTGGGTTCAACCCACCTTGGAGGAATCCTATGGGGAGGGAGGATGGTAAAATAACACGTTCAAGTTTTCAAACCAACTGGAGTGGTTTTCCATTATCTTGCCAGGAACTACCTCAGGCTTGGCCATGTGGGACAGGATGGGAACTATCTCTTGGTAAAGTGAGGCAATCCTTGACTTGTTGATCCAGAAGCACTCCCACTTAATTCTCTTCCAGTTGTTACTAACTAGAGGAGCGCCTAGGGGAAGGCGATGGGGCCTATTTCCCCCTTCATCACCTCAACAGAGTGAGACAAAGAGGGAAGTTGTCACTCTCAAATCTAGACAAGACCTCCATATCGCTAAGCATCCCCCAGTGCTGGATGTCTAACAAAAAATAATCAACGCAACTGAGATATTTATTCCTTTTAAACGTGGGCCGAAACTCAAGATCGGATATGATTCTATCATTACAAGCCTTCATGTGGCAACTCATTTAAAAGGCAAACATTTGTAAGGCAGCTCGACTAAGTGAGGGCAGAAATGAGCCTGTAATTTGGGGAATACCCCAATAGTGATCTTATTCTCCAGCTAACTCACTAAAAAGAGCTGATGGTTCAAAACATACATTAAAATCCAAAGCCACAATTATAACTTCATCTTTCCTTGACAAAGTGGTAATGTAATCAATGAGAAAGTGAAGAACAGGAGAATCTACAGACTTAGGGACGCTGGTGCTATATAGGTTAAAGAGCAGGCTTTTTGTATTGTTAGGAGAAATAATCTCAATACCAATCAGGTCTGGGCAATTATTGGGTATTTGGGTGGCACGAAACCCTAGAGAGATATTAATCCATACAAACAACCTGCCAGAAGGTCTGCCTGATTTCGACTTGCAGGATGGGGCATAACATGTTTTTAACCCCTGCCTGAAAGAGGGTGAAATCTCCCAAGTATCTTGGAGAGCAATTATATCTGCACTGTGTCAATACATGTGTGAATCCAGATGTAGGACAGCAAATTTTAATGCACATATAAAGTTCAAATGTTGAAAGCTTTTACACTGGTGATACCACGTTTCTTCCTAACTCTGGAATGCAGACAGTTTTTCTTATACCTAGGAGCAGGGGGTGTCATACTCTCAAGGACAATTTAACAGCTAAAGAAGAATAAAAACAAAGAAACTAAAAAACCTGACTGCATCCCCTTATGCCCCACATCTCAATAGCACTATGCTCTCAGGCCCTCATTACTAGTGGTAACTGCGGGTAGAAATACACCACTAGCAATTATGACTGTGGGTCCATGATTTACTGGATCTGCAAAATCCTAAACCAGACCTAGTAATTCCCTAGAGAAGGCAGGTGCTGCAGACAGGAGCACTGCTCAGCCCCCTCTCAACTCTTGCACTAGTACATGTGGAGGGGGTAGTATACAAATCTCCCCCGAGTCTGGATATCAAACTCCTTCCTACCCCCTCATTCTCCTCCCCCTACAGTAGCAAGCCATGGTGTGAATGTGCCTCCGATCCCATGCAGAGCCTCGGGACACAGGTTTTGGCCGGCAGAAAATAGGGCACGACCTGCCTTACCCTCCCCTTCCCTTCTCCCTCCCAATCTCCTCCGAAGATCACAGGCAGCCATGGGCAGCTGGCAGTGCCTGGGACTGGATGCCTCCTTCCAACACCTTCCCGTCCAGAAACAACTACAGTTCGGGCTGATAGCAGTGCCTAGTGCTGAATGCCCCCTGGCCCAGCACAGAAAACACAACCCTGTACCACTAACAGTACCTAGGGTTGAATGCTTTACACTCCCACCTCACTGCATCAGTTACAGCTCCAGGCCAATGGCAGTGTCCTGATGTTGAGTGGCATCACTTCCCCACTTACAGTAGGACTTAATATGGGCATAGAGTGGCATACAGTGTCAAATCCTCTGCATCCCCAAAGGTAAAACAGCCAGAGGCATCATCCTAACCCAGCAACTGTGTGTACTGCTCTTCCCCTCCCCACTGAGAACACATCATGGTTTTAGCTGATAGCTCTCCCCCTGCTCTCCTGTAGGTGACCCTGCCCCTCCTAAAACACCGACTCACACCCAATCCTCCTCTGGCGCTCCGGCTGATATTTTTTACCTACACTGAGCAGGTGGAACATTCCAGCACAGTTGTCCCTGGAATGGGGGAAATGCGTGGTAAAGAACCTAGTATGCCCGGGGCCATGCTGTTAGTTCCTCTTCTGGACACAACATTCAGAATAGTTGGAATCTGGAGCGTGGACATCATCTGGATTCTAGATTCCAGCCCCCTACTCCCCATATCGCAGTGCCAAATTCCGGCTCACTCGCAGTAAGGGCTTCAGTACTCTCCGTGCACCCTAGAAAGTACTCTTTTATTTTCAGAACTATTATATCTCAATAGAATTAGTACTCATGTCATCAATAAAGGAAAGATATAGAGCCTAGTTAGTCTGCAGGGGTTTGAACCTGTAACCTGCAGATTGTACACAGATCACCTCAATAGATTTATAAATCCAATAGTACAAACTCACTTGGCAGGTTTTAGCGGTGATAATACCTGAACTTTAACACCAGTGGTTTTAAGGAATCGAAAATCTAACATATACGTGTAACAACACATGCTGAGATCTTCACAATATAGGGGAATATTTATGAAAAGTGACGCTGCACTTAGTGCACGCCCCTTTTCTAGTACCCCTTTACGCCCCCTAACACCGCTATTTGCATGCCATATTTAATATACGGCGCACCATGGCGGTAGTTAGGGAACTAGCATCAGAATTTATGATGCTAGTTTGGTGCTTTGCAGGATTTGCGTCAAAAATGTTGACGTTAATCCTGTAAAGCACCCAGAGGCCCATTGAAACCAAAGGGAGCCTCCTTTTAATGCCTGCTCTAAGCAGACATTAAAAGTGCTGAAAAAAAGATGCTTTTTTTTGGTCCCCCCTAATGGGGGAACGCCCCCTTTGAATACATAATGCCTAGCACAGGCATAATGTAGTTAAAAGGGTTACAAGGTTATGCAATGCATGCATTGCGCAACTTTGTAAATATGGCCCGGCGGTTTTGGCCATCTAACGCCACATTAGCATTAGCATTAAAAAAATTGATGCTAGTGTGTCCTTAGGATGGCGCTAGAGGCTCTTAAATCTGGGCCATAGTGTATCACTACACACAGGCTCCGTGCCACAAATAGCAGTTTTAGACCTGAAAAGTAACGTGGAAAAGCAAGCCAGCAAAGCGTGCTCATTGCATAAACTGGGTAGGGGCACCTGCATTACGAACCCATCAGCTCCCGAAATGTATTTGCAGACATGAAAGTAATAGTATTTATTGCTCCTGAATGTTCTTTCTGAAAGATGTGTTTTGCTGTAACCCTTTACAGATCTGGGTTACTTTGAAAAGAAACACTCTGATTCTTGACTGACTTTTCCTTTGCCCCACCATTTCCCCAACCAGGCCACTTCTTCAAAATGACCACAACCCCGACATGGTCATTACTTTAACTATGACTTTCGACCCCTGGCCTCAGAGGTGGCAAAATCAGTGCCAGAAACACAGGGGCAGCTCATTCTAATGCACATCGGTTGTGGTGAAATCTCCTTTTTTGACAACTTTTATTACACTAATAGTAAATAATAACATCCTATTCACTATTACTATAAAAAACATGGAGTACAAGTAGCTGAAATATGACCCTCCCTAGCAGTTGAGGTGAGAAAAAAATGTTTTACATGTGTGTTGTGTGCATGCATGCGAGTGTGTTTATGTGGGAGAGAATGTGTGTGATTGTGTATGTGTAAGCATGTGTGTGTGAGCAAAGGTAAAGGTCAAATGGCGTGTTATGTCACTTCCGCTACCCCTGGTCTTTTGGTGGATTGACGTTGATGGTACTGGGAAGTCCAAATGTGGGTATCAACCTGTTTTATGATACCAGGGGTTGCAGGTTGACCATAGGATGATGAGCGATTTCAGAAGGCACACATCTTCAGTTGGCAAAAAATGTATCAATACAGGCCACTGCTGTATGGATAATGCTCAGTTGCATATGTTCCAAACACTTTCCAGGAGCGATCGCTGCGGCTAGAAGGGAGGAATGTAGTGAGAGCCGGATGAAGAGAAAGCAAGGTAACTCAGTGAAAGGATGAGTGGCATTATCGGTGGGTGGATGGTGTAGGATGGGTGGATGGATGCATGGGTAGCAGGGGCGAAAGATGGATTGGATAGAAAGATGAAGAGAAATATAGAAGGAAAACAAAGGCTAAAGACAGAAACAAGAATGGAAAAAAGGAAGGAGTGATGCTGGATGGATGGGTAAAATGCAAAAAGAAAGATGGTGAATGAGCAGAAAAAGCCAACAAGAACAAAGGAAGAATGTATAGTGAATGGAACAAAGAGAAAGATAGATGAGAGAAGGAAGAAAAAAGATGGAACGAAAGACAGAAAGAAGTGTGGAGAGAAGACTACAACAAAAGAAGGGAAAAACGCAGAAAAGCATGGAGAGAAGGGCAGATGAATAAAAGATAGAATGAAAAAAAGAAAACAGATGGAAAAGAAGAAGTAAAGAAGAAAGATGAATAGAAGGTAAGATAGAAAATATAGAAAGATGGAAACAAGGTGTAGAGTAATGGAACAAAATAAAGAAAGAGTGAAACAAAAGACACAAAAAAGAAAGATGGAAAGAAGAAAGAAAACGAAAAAAGAACGCTAGAGGAAGGAAGGTCTTATATAAAGAAAGGTAGGAAAAAAACGAAAAAAAGAACACTGGTCGAAGGAAGGTCATATAGAAAAAAAAGGTGGAAAGATGAAATGATAGATTGGAGTAACCCCCTCCAATATCTTATTGGAGGATAAACCCGGAGTTGCCCTTCCAAGCTGCCTACAAAACCGATTGCGTTTTTAGCCAATGTATTTGAAAATTGTTCTGTAAAATGCGCAAAGTGGCTTCTTTTTTCCTGAATTTTTCTTCGGAAGAAGTCAACCCTTCGACATGTCACAGGAAGGTCAGTCACAGTAATCAGCCCTTGATGAAATTGATTATTTCATGAGTGCCCCGTAATGAAAAGCCTCTGCCCTTCTGGCCACCTTCTTTGAGAACTGAGAGGTGAAATTGCACCATTTGAGGACATCAGGGGAGCGAGCAATCCCCCGAGTATGTTATAGGCTTCCTCGTCTCACTCGCTCATTGCTATTTGGAGTCTGGTTCAAAGTGTGCATGAAGGCGGGTTATTTTGTGGCCTACTCCCCTGTAATATGCCTGTATTTTTCAGGCTACTGCACTGTAACATGCCCTCTGTGTGAAATGGGGAAGCTGCAGCAGGTCGGGTGCCTAATTGTGGCCTCTCTTCAGGTGCAAACAGGGCACGGTTTTGTCAAGGCGATAATTTACAGGCCCTGTGAAAGCGCGCGCACCACAGAAATCATTATCGGCCTGTCACACCGGCAGCTCTTCAACGCCACAGTTATTTCAGGTGCCGCAGCTGTCCTTCAGATTTATGTACTCCAGCCTGTTAAAGGATCTTCGAGATATATAGACTTCTGATCGATTTCCGACTGAGGCCAGGGTAATATTTTTTAGGTTTAAGCATTACAAAGCTTTGCCACGGCATTACCTTTGTGGAAATACTATCGCGCGCAATAAAGTTTAGCACGTCAAAAAGGCACCACTCCACTGTAAACGAGAAGGTAATGGTTGGGGAAAGAAGTAAGGCCTTGCCTTTCTATGCTTCAGCCAGTGAACTGTAATATGATCACATGAGTGAAAGACTGCAATCTGCTAAACACCCTCCTAAACAGGAAATGCTTTTGATGGCCTATGCAGACAAGCATATTTAGGCCCAGCTCTAGAATTTAGCAGGCGTTACTCCTTCCGTCATGGTTGTGGAGGATATTACATCTGCTACCATGACGGACTGCCATGCACCTAATTTATCCTAGTGTTGATCTCTGTACCCTGACAGGAACCTCATTTAGGGGGTTCCTGTTAACGCACAAAAAGCTTGGTGGGCGGCCTCCATCGGTTTTGACGGTTGTCCACCAAACTTTTATAAGCTTTTTGTTTTTCATAGAGAAACCCACAAAGTGGGAGTTTGTTATTAGATCAAATTAGTACTCCCACACACGGGGAGTTTTTTCCCTGTGTATGGGGGTTATTTGCTTTTTCTGAAAGACATGAAAAAGGCTATCACACCATCCACCTTATGTCAGGTGGGCAATATAATGCCATCCCTCCAAGGCCCTTAGTTCATAGAGCCATCGGAGGCAGCTTTCTGTCAACAGAACCAATGGTGGCTCAGTCGACTGAAAGCCGACAGTCCTTCGGACCCTAAATAGGTTAGGTGTTTGTGATGGATTAACTTGTCTGCCAAATTCAAAACATGCCCAAATGTTCATGCTGGACTTATGCGCTCACACCCTCGCCCTAATCAGGAAACCCTCCATCAACCGCAACAGCACTAAGGCCATCTGCTTCACTGCTGAACTTCAGGCCTCCAACAGAGAGTGCTGCAGAACCATGAAGAAGTGGCGCCACAAACAAACAGAGAGCAACCACACCACCCTCAAGACAGCCGTCCGCAAGCACCACCAGCTAATCTGGACCACCAAGAGATCATTCTACAAGGATCTCATCAACAACAACGTGCATGACACCAAAGAGCTCTTCAGCATCGTCAAGGAATTAGCCAACCCCAGGGCCTGCTCAATCGACCCCCCTCCCTCGCAAGACCTCTGCGACTCCCTCTCCACCTTCTTCCACCGCAAGATCACAGACATCCACAACAGCTTCAACACCCCGACCCCCATGACCACCACAGCCACCACAAACCGCACCGCACCAAGCCGCATCAACCTCCTGCTCTCCTGGACCCACATCAATGACGAGGACACCATCAAAACCATAAGCACCATCCACTCAGGATCATCCTCTGACCCCTGCCCACACCACGTATTCAACAAAGCTAGCCCCATCATCGCCCCCCAACTCCGTATGACCATCAACAGCTCCTTCGAGACCGCCACCTTTGCCGGAGAGTTGGAAGCACGCCAAAGTCAACGCCCTGCTAAAGAAACCCAAAGCGGACCCCGAAGATCTCAAGAACTACCGACCCATCTCCCTCCTCCCCTTCCCAACAAAGGTCATCGAGAAGATCGTCAACGACCAACTGACCCGCTTCCTAGAAGACAACAATACGCTGGACACCTCTCAATCCGGATTCCGGAAGAACCACAGCACTGAGACCGCCCTCATCAAGCACTGAGACCGCCCTCATCACCGCAACCGACGACATCAGGACCATGCTCGACAAAGGCGAAACTGTGGCCCTCATCCTCCTTGACCTCTCAGCCGCCTTCGACACCATCTGTCACCACACCCTTCGCACACGCCTCCACGATGCAGGGATTGGCCACAAGGCTCTGGACTGGATCACATCCTTCTTCTCCGGCAGAACCCAGAGAGTCCGCCTCCCTCCCTTCCTCTCTGAAGCAACCAAGACCATCTGCGGCATTCCCCAAGGATCCTGGCTCAGCCCAACCCTTTTTAACATCTACATGGCACCGCTCACCAACATCGTCCGATCCCACAACCTCAACATCATCTCTTATGCCGATGACACTCAGCTGATCCTCTCATTCACCAAAGACCCTGCCAATGCCAAAACCAACCTCCACGACGGAATAAAGGCCATCGCCAACTGGATGGAGAGGAGCCACCTAAAACTGAACGCAGACAAGACAGAGATCCTCATCCCCGGTTCCAACCGCTCCACATGGGATGACTCCTGGTGGCCTGCCGCCGTTGGAACCACACCAGTGCCCACCAACCACACACGCAACATAGGTTTCATCCTAGACTCAGCGCTCACCATGACCCAGTAAGTCAACGCCGTCTCATCTTCCTGCTTTAACACCGTCCGCATGCTCCGCAAGATCTTCAGATGGATACCCACTGAAACAAGAAGGATGATCACCCATGCCCTCGTCAGCAGCAGACTGGATTACGCCAACGCACTCTACGCAGGAACCACAACAAGGCTCCAGAAAAGACTGCAGCATATACAGAACACCTCTGCACGCCTCATCCTCGACATTCCATGCCGCAACCACATCTCAGCCCACCTGAGAGACCTACACTAGCTCCCCGTCAACAAGAGGATCACCTTCAAACTCATCAACCGCACTCACAAAGCACTCCACAAACCGGCCCTGCCTACCTCAACGAATGACTCTCCTTCCAAACTCCCAATCGTCAACTCCGCTCCGTCAACCTCGCTCTCGCCAGCGTCCCTCGCATCCACCGAACTACCACCGGTGGCAGATCTTTCTCCCACCTCGCCACCAAGACCTGGAACTCCCTCCCTGTCTGACTACAGCAGACCCAGGACCTGTTGACTTTCAGGAAACGCCTCAAGACCTGCCTGTTCGAGCAGTAGCACCTCTCTCCCCATCCTCTCAGCACCTTGAGACCCTAGCGGGTGAGTAGCACGCTATACAAATGACTGATTGATTGAGTGATTGATTATATGTATTTATATTGAGCTTTTAATGAAAGCATTCAGCTCATTGCACCAGCATCACTGAAGAAAACTAGGAGCAACTTCAAAGAAGCTGAGTCAGAAGTCTAGTATTGAATGGTTCCAAGTAAAGTACAACTTACCATAATGGGTCATGGGCAAGAAGAACCTATCTTCCAGGATTTTGCCTCTTCATTTAGTAACTGCAGGAATCCCCAAGTCAGCCAATCACAGCATCAGTGGCATGTAACTAATGAAGCAATCAGCCAGGCATATTTGTGCCAGGCTACATACATGTATCAAAGCTGGACATAATGTTTTGAAAAGAAACAAATTCCTAATTGGAAGCCGGTACAAACTTCTTAATCTGACGAAACGGAGTCTCTTTTGTCCTTACAAGGATCAAATCGGCCACCACATTTAGCCCTCCCTGACACTATTAAAACGGATTAGCACATAGTCCAAGATAGAGCATGTTCACATAATCAGGTTAGATATTAACCTACTCTTAGAGCATTACTTGCTTAATTTCCAGAGGTAGGAATGGGGTACCTTTTTTCATCGGTGAAGCTTGTTATAAATGAAGGTGGAGTAACTCATATCATTTTCTGTAGCATAACTAGTCAAAATTACAGCGATATTAAAGACGATTACCTAGAATTATGGAAGAAGTATAACACTGCATTCAGTGCTTTTTACTCAGCACAAAATGCACCCTTGCATCCAAAATGAACCCATAAATGCATTTTGTGCTAGGAAAATAGACTGAACAGGAACAACAGCAGCCAACAACTGGTCACGCTCTGTCCATTTGTTTTTGGTAGACATTTTTGTTGCAAATTACTCCACACTATACAAACAGGCATAATTGAAAATGTTCCAGTACACAAGTAATCCAAAATGACTTCGGGGTAATTCATATTTTGCCCAGGCTTTGTTATAAACCACCGTAACAACCACCCAAATCTGTGACTTCAACTCCAGATAAAAGTTTGTTACATATTCCATCAGTAGGTCTCATACATAAAAGGTACAATATTGAACATTTGTAAAAATCAGGTTTTTGCTGAATTGTGGAAAATACCAACAGATGCTATGGTTATATGACTATGCGCCATGATGTAATGTAGCACCTTGAAAATAAACCAATGAAGGTGATTTTATTTTGTTTAGAATCTCGATGGAGACCTTAGCTCCTGACTTTGCCTGCCGCCTTTTGCATGTGCTCAAACAGATGAGATATTTTGAGACTTGCTGATGAAGCTCATTAAACATTCTAGGTCCTATTAAGTTTGAGGCTACTATTATTTATCAGTTAATAACCACTGCTCAGCTACTTGACACATCCCCAATTCTATTCTGGATCTCTGAGATTTGCAGATAGATTTGTGTATCATCTGCATATGAAAAAAACTGGTGGACCCAGAATTCAAGGTCCAAAATGGCATGTAAAAAACGGACTCTTCCACTGAGTAATAAGATCAGACCATGTTCAATGACTGAACAAATCCAGTTTTTACGCATTCTCAAATACTTAGGGTTTTTCATGTCCTTTTCTTACTTCGGTTAATTTCCAGTCCATCTCATTTATTGTACTTCTAACATAATTATCAGTGACAGAATTGGGTCAGTCATTTAAGTTCAACGGGAAATTGGAAATACTTTCAAACTCAACATTTCGTTTCTGGGAGGTCAGAGCCATAAATTGATGAATGATCAATGGCAGTTCTCTGCATTCCTAGGGCCAGGAGTGTAACTGTAGACATCAGAGCTTTCTCTGTGCACCAGACAAAGCTTTGGAAGTCACTACCACTGGCACACGCCTCGAGCTGACCTCGTATTCAAGCAAGGATTGGTGGTGAAGCTGACTCAGAAATATCTCTAGTAAGACCCCCAATTACACCTGGTTTGACTAATTCTGGTATGTGTGGCAACTCATCGTCACCACACATATTACAACTGCGAGTTGTGTTGTAAACCCCGGGTAAAGTTTGGCAGGTCAAACTGGTGAAATTTACTGGGGGTAGAATGCCCAGTGAATAAAGGGATATGCAGATTTAGGTGTAGTAAGTACCAAAATCTGCATGTTATGCCCAATTTATCGGACAATAAACACAGGTGCTAATTATCACACCTGGCAAATTCTGTTCCTGGAGGTATCGAAATATATCAAAATATATCGGCTGAGAAAAATATTGCACCCCTTATTCGGCCAACCACATTCGGAGCTATAGAGCAGTAATGTCCCCTCCAATTCCTGCAATGCAGCACTCAGTAAAGGGCTTCTGCTCAGCTCAAGCCTTTTGTATGCACGAGAGGTGGCCAGAATGAGAAAGATTTTATAGTATCATCACGTAGTTAAGCAGGGTTATGCAGCATTATGTTACTGTGTCCCCGCTATAAAGGGGGTAAATCCATTGCTTTCATCTCGTGCTCTCTTGTGTACACTGCTTGATGCCACCCTTCTTGAAGAGAGCACATCACAAAAAGGAAATAAAGATGTAACTAACCTTCATTAATAGAAAGCTAACCCATGAATGACACTGGCTCATCAGCAAGAGGGCCAATCAGTAAAAGCCAATTTCCATGACCTAAGCTAATTAAGTCGGTGCATCATGATGTTGTACACAGTACTGGTGCTTGTGGGAGGTCTGCGAATGTGGATCTGAAAGCTATGCTGTGAGTTGCTGAGACCAAAATACATTGTCTTCTGCCTTTTAGAACTGAAACATGCAGAATTATATTAGTATTGACTGATGGTCAGATTTATCATAGTTTGTGTTGCTCTTGCGTCATGCATGGTGTTGCAAGGGCAAGGCAAAACTGGAGTCAGATTTATCAAGCAATGCAAGGCCACCTTCCAAGGAGCAACTAGAAGAAATATCTTTATTTTTCTTTGTTGCTTCTTCTGGGTGTGTTGCATTCTGCAGCACACTTAGAAAGAGGAGAAATCTTCAGAGGATTGTTTTTGTGCAGGAAAGTGTCTCCTCCTGCACAAAACAATCCTGCCTGCAACGCAGGCACCCTTTCACCTGGCGCCAGGGGGCCTGCATTGTCACAAGGCAACATATTATGCACCAGAGCAGGCAGAAAGCAGGAATGTGCCATGTATTGGTAAATATGATACATTTATTTCCTTTTCCCTTTCATGCAGCGTGGCAAGTTGTCTTGCTGCTTTGCGCTGTGTGAAAGTTTGATAAATGTGGACCTCACTTTTCAATAGCAGATACTGCCACATCTTCATAGAGCAGTTTAGTTTCACTGGGTTTAAGTTGGCTTGTATTTTTTTCTAGATGCTTAAAATAGGAATACCAGCCCATTTTTTTCCAAAAGCAGCAAATCTGTGCTGCAGTGAGAGATTATCAGATGGAGGCTGGCCACATATTAAAGTATGGGCCTGATAGCAGGTGCCCTGTTTGTACAAGGATCACAATTATTATACGTGCAATGTTTATTGCACTCTGTAATTCGGTAAAACTTCTGCTGAAATTTCACAAGTTTGAGGAGAGACCCAGTATACTTCAGTCCTAAGAATATACCAAACTAAGGCCTAATACAGAACATATTGCTACAAGATGTTGAAGAACAGTGACAAGCGAGCTGTAGGGTCTGGTGGCTTAGTGGGCTAAGGCATCCGTTTTAGGGTCCTGTGTTTGAACTGACGGTTACAGGTTCAAATCCTTCTGAGGTTGATAAAATGAGTACCATAGAGTTGGGTAACAATAAACATCTGTTATTCAGTATCAAGCTACCCTTCTGGGTGAACATACGCTTTACAAATACATGTGATATAGGGCATTTCCTGTGGTTTTCCTAAGTAGCCCCCTCCCATTCTGCAGTACATACGGATACAAAGAAGCATTTTGATGAATAACGGCACACCCATGTTCGAGTTCACAGCCAATGGTAATGCATGCATCATTTAGGTCTAAGAAGCAGAATAAAGATTGATCCAGGAAGGGCAGGCATCCACTTATGTCTGGGACATGGTAAAAATGTAGGCCCATATTTATACTTTTGTAGCGCCGCATTTGTGCCGCTTTTTGACGCAAAAGCGGTGCAAACTAACAAAATATAATTGTATTTTGTAAGTTTGCGCTGCTTTTGGGTCAAAAAGTGCCTCAAATGCAGCGCTAAAAAAGTATGAATATGGGCCTAATTGCTCTTTGGTAGCAACAACTTGGCCGAATCTTGTCACCCATTATTCTAGCCCGTGTGTCACATGTCTACTGACATCACCATATGTCATCCCCTCTCACAGTTTAGGCAAAGGGGCCACCACTACCCACCTTTCCCCAAACAGCTACATCTCTTACAGCAGTAAGGCCATTTTGGATAAAACATATTTTGCACGAAAACGTCCATGTTACAAGTTACTTCTACAGCGTTGTCCACCTTGCTGAGTGCATTTCCACTCTCAGTTCTGTACATAGCATAAAGACAGAAGTCATCGGAAAGGTGTGGTGTTGCCGTAGTTGCTAAAAACTGCCCCAATCTTGAAACTGATAACGCTCTGGTGTTTGACACTCTTAGACGAAGTTCTAGGCTGTAAGGTTCTAATCTCTGCCGTTTGTTCACTCTATATGTTGGCTATCTGTAGACCCATTGATGATTCATCTTCACTTTTAGAAAACAATTGCAGAAGTCATTTGATTTTTACCCACTAACTATATTAAGATAAATATTTTGGGAGATTTTAAGCTCTGTTGTGATTCTCAGCTTCCCCATTTGTCATTAATCGTACAAACTGATGACTAATTTTGATCTTAAGCAAAATGCTAACGTTCCTTCTCACCAAGCAGGGTATCTAATTGATTTAATATTCATCTCAGTGGAAGTGGTCAACTTTGACTCATTCTCACCTCTTGAGTAGACAGATCAGTACTTTAAAACCCTTATTGCTGGCTCTCATAAAATAAACTAAACATATGGCAACATTGCCCCATGTTTTCTCTGAGACAAAATGAACAATGCTGAGACTGCGAATATCTTCATAAAAAATCGGGCAAAGAGAACCCGGACCTCTGATCCATATGTATTTGTTCTAATTTCAGTGACTCATTCTCTTTAGAATCAAAAATATAGCTCTTTTTTCAGAGAGAGCTTTTACAGAAAGAAGACTACTCTGGCCAGGATTTTTCTATGACCCAAATACCTATAAACGTAAAGTTCAGAGAGCATGGCGTCATCCTACAAGAAGACACCTTGCGCCTCTACAAGGACCAATTGAATCATTATGGAGTGGCTTGAGCTAAGCTATGTCCACTTACTGAAATACATTAATCTGTAGTGCTTCTAATTGAACTAGAACTATTTTTAAAAACATTAAGGATCCATCTAACCCATTTTATCTTGCTAGCTCTCTCGCGCCTTCCCAACACATTTTTGATAAACTACGCAACCCTTTATTGATAACATGCGGGCAGTTTATAATGCCATTCTCCCTTTAAACGATAGTGCTGTAAAAGTTTTTGTGCATTTATAGAATTGTTCAATATTAAAAATGTGCAGATTAGTAATCTACATTAAAATGTATATATGTACACTTATATAATGTGATTGCCTTTTAAACAATTTTAATATGACCTGTTATTTGCATTTTCTTTGGTTGGGTCAACTAGGCCTGAATTAGTCCTCAGCGCCATCTAGTTCGAAGTGGATGTCTTACCCGGCAACATTCAATGTTTATAATTTCTGCTGCACATAGTCAAGCAAATTCATGTTTGTCTATTCCTGAATGATGCTGCTCTCAAAGAATTTCTAGCAAGGGCTAAGTAATATTTCAACTTTCAAGGTTTCTCCCACCTGCTTACTGTATTAATGTACTAGTAATAGTTGACTGTTGTTTTGTAACTAGTTTGTTCTGACCTCTCTGGATGACATTAGCACAGATGGGGCTGAACTAATAATCATTAGAGGGTCAGGTCTTTCAGCCTTTCCAATGTATACCACTTTATAATTGTGTGTTCTGATTTGCTGACATTGTATTCTTTTGCTCATACCATGATTCAGTTTTCATTCTGTTCTATGAAAGGTATCCAATATAAACCCTCGAATTTTGGGCTGAGTCTGAATCTTGGGGTGTTACAAGGGATGCTGTCCAATTTGTTTTTGATTTTGCAGCTCATTTCCGACTTAGAATATTTTTGATTTAACAACTATATTTCACCTCTGAATCATCTGGTATGCTCGTTTGGAACTGATTATGTGCCTTATGCAGATGACACTTGACTCTTGCTCAGCTTTGACAAACATTAAATGATCTGGATAGTACCATGGAACCTTGTTTAATAGCCATTCAAGTTTGGATGAGTGTCCACAAAGTGAAATTTAATGTACACAAGACTGAAATCTTTATTTGCGGCCCTGGGCTACCTTGACATCTGTGGCCTTACATGTAAGGGATTCCCCCCATGCCTACAGATGTAATAAGAATCAAGGTTTTAAATCAGACACAAAGCTATACTTGGAAGCCCAGATTAATGCCACAGAGTCCTCATGTTCTTTTCAACTTAAACTAAACTATTAAGGATACGTTTTAAAGTAATTCCTCTTGAGCTTATGCCCAATGTGGTAGTGGTCTCAATTCTGTCTAGAATTGACTATGCCAATGCCTGTTAACTGGGTCAACTGGATAAACTCCTTCCATGTCTCCAGTTGATCCGGAACACTGCAATTAGTGTAACCTGAGGTCTTCGTAAACTTGACTACATCACTAACACTAGACAAATATTACATTGGTTCCCCGTTACTTCATAACTAAAGTTTAAGACACTTTGTCTAGGCCAAAAAAACCTTGTTTGTATTAGGATCTCGAGACATATGAGCTTGCATTAGAAAGTATACTAGAAACCCTACATGCTCCCTGCGGTCGTCTTCCAGTTTCTTGTGGCAGTTCTCCGTGACAGACTAACACACATGTGAAGAAGATCCTTTTCAGTTTTAGCTGCTAAGGCTTGGCACCAGCTATCTTCCTACTTACACATAATTGAGAACCACAACATGTTTCAGAAAAAACTTAAACCTATCTATTGGCTTAGTCTGGTCTGGTTTTTATGGCCTTTCTCTCCTCGATTTCACTGAGCTGGATTTAGCTTACTTTTTCCTTTTCTGCTCCCCACTCTCTTAGTGCCATGATGCATACTGGTGAAGGTTGTGCTTTATAAACATACTCATTCTTTCCTTCATGCATGCATTCATTGTATGGTGAAGCCTTGGCCCAGTAAAATGGATTTGCTTTGGGCTTGAGAAACACGTGGGGAGCAAGGCATATCTAATGGTTGCCAGGGCCCTGATGGACTTTCCCGGGGAGCTGGGGCATCACAGGCCTTCTGAGCTCAGGCCCCAACATTCTAAGGAGGCCACCACAGGATAAGGAGTCTCAACTCAGAAATGCAGTCAACGCCTAAAGTAATGCCAGCGAGGAAAGATTCAGAGCCAAAGTCAAACAGTCTACTGAATGCCATGAGAGGGACAGGTCTGCACTCCCGATTGAATAAATTGAGGAACAAATTGCCATTTTGAAAGTCCTGTACCTATATTAGGGAGTATGCATTAGCCTGAGAGGTTTTCTAACTTAGCCTATTAAAGGTAAGCAATGTGTAGATAGTTCTGTAACCTGAGTTCTCAGTCCTGTCAGGTACTGAAACCCAGACAATGTAAAGGGAGAGTACCACCACTTTTCAACAGGGATGCAATAGTTTTAATGGGACAGTACCACACATATCAGCAGGGTGCTATAATTTTAAATGAAGAGTGCCGATAAAAGACCTTATGGTGGAAAATTAAAACACCCCACATACCAATCTCTCTCTTGCACCCCTTAGAGATTAGCAGTCGCACACTACTCGTAGCACTCCCACATCTCTCCGCATACCACCGTAAGCATTTTACACTCCTTGCATAGGAAGAGTATCACACTACCAACAGCACTCCCATACCCAACATAGTGTCACACATACACCACCGTGAGCATTGTCACACAGCTCACAGGCTAGAAGTCACACACTAGGGCACTCATAGCCCTCACAGACTACCATCCTGACACATCTGACAACACTCTTACGCCCTCACACACTAGCAGTCTCACACTACTGCAGAACTCTCTCACTACTCTTAGGTTAGCAACTAAATAGTACTGACAGCATTCTCACACCCCTCACATGAACGTGAATGCAAGAATAAGTCAACAGATGAATGAATGGATGCATGAGGGCAAGGACGGGTGACTCAGAGGATGGATGATGCGTGACCAGGTGCAAACATGGATGATTGAATACACGCTATAAAATACTTAGGCTTTTCAGTTAAAAGCCAGAGCTCTTTACTCTGCCAATTTGTCTTTTTAAGGCGTATTGTTTTACAAGAGAACACAATGAGTAATTGAACAGCTAGATGGCGTTTCCAGTGCTGGCTCCAACCAGCAGCATGAAGTTCACAGCGAGGCTGCTTCCATGAGCGCCAGTGTATTAAATAAGTGGAAGACAGGCCGCACCTCTCTCAAAGGACTACGGGAAGGAGCACTGTTGATATGACCCCAAGGTGAGAGGCTGCTGTTTGAATGATAAAATGCCGCAACAATCAGGATTCAGTGCACCTCAGGGGCCTCTGAGGCCCGGTGCCACTGCTCCTGCTGCACCCATAGAAACAAAGCCCCTGAAAGCTAGTTTTCAGCTTCTTTGTCATGGCGATCACAGATTTTTCAGCGTCACAGAGCCAAGGTTAACACAAGGCAGGGGACCAGCCCATCACCAATTACACTCAGATTCACACCTGCATTGTCCTAGGCAAAACAAGGCCCACTACCAAAATTAGGATTTCATCTTATTTGGCTAGTAACAAGACCGCACGTTTCTGTCAAATGAGTCCTTTCTAAACACAGATTTAAAATCATATATTTCGTAATGTTGCAACTGCTTATAACAAATCATAACTAAATTATATTTGCATTATTGCCGTTATAGTTTAGTGCTTTACAGAAAGACTCTGGCTACTTGTATACAAGGCGATTGTCCGCCAACACCTTCGTTTTGAAGAAATAATATTTTTCACACGCTGTGTTCTTCTCCAATTAATAAAATGACATTTCAAGAACATTCTGCTTGGAATAGGGTTTTTCGCATCGTATACGTCTTGCGAAGCTGTTCTTTCCTATCACATAGCAAAGTAACACATTTTCAAACTCCTTCGCTGGTGTTTACAGTCACCCACATAGCTGACCCCTTCCCACATATTGGCATTTGCAACTTCCACATAATTGCAAATTACAATTCCCAAAGAGCACACAGAACTGGGCCCCTACCCTATTGATGATCTCACCACATTCACAAAGAAAAACTTATTCTCATTTTTCTCATTGTCCAAGAACGTGTTTGAAATGTATTCCAAACTTTTTGTTCTTCCACATTCTACACTTCTAGATCTCTTGTTCTTGATACTGGTCTTGAAAACACACCTCATACATTTCCCTTATATCTTAAGTTTTAAGTTCATCATCATGTGTGAGGAATCAATCTCATACCGAGGTGCAGCTCAAAAACAGGTGCAAACCTTTTGGCTCTGTAAAACATGAGGACTGGCCGATAAAGGTTTCCAAAGTTTTTATTTTAAAAAAATTAACCCAAAAGCAGGAGTTTGTTTTTGAAAAATAATAAAAGCTAACGATCACTACACCGAGAAAATTTTCTCCAGTGGTGTGAGGATATACCTGATGGTGACCGACAGTAAAACAAAAGCTATCTGACCATATACTATAAATAGGATGGACAGCATTCAATGGCACCTACTCTCTCCGGCCACTCAAGAAAGTTTTACAACTTTTCAGTAAATTTTACACCATCGGCAGAAAACTTGTGATCTGCCTCAACTCAAATTGGGTAGACGGGCCTTGAGTTTGGTGGGCAGTGTCCCCTTTGCAACGGAGTGCCTGTCCACAAAACAGGCCGGAAAATATCCTTTATCACACAAAATACCTTGCATGTTTACCACAAATTTTTACCACACACATGCCTTTACCATGCATGGGAAGTCTATTTAGGTAAGTATTGTTTAAGGTACGGTAATATATATATATATATATATATATATATATATATATATATATATATATATATATATATATATATATAGAGAGAGAGAGAGAGAGAGAGAGAGAGAGAGAGGGAGAGAGCGATAGTGGCAGTTGCACTAGGTAGTTCTGGTTAGGACATAATTTCCATGGAAAAAGCCTTCTTTTACTTTCCTAGATCTTTGACGTCGGTTGACAAATCTTCACAAAAGTTTTTTTTTAAATACAACGCTCACGTCAGCTGGAAAGTTTCGGGATGATCTGTCAAGCGGGGGCCGAGAAAAAGAAGGGGTCTCAAAAGGCTTTTTCACCATTAATTTTTCCATCAGGATTTTGAACATCGATAGCTCCCGAACCACTGGACCGAATGACACCAAATGTGGCAGAAAGCTAGGTCCTGGTCCAGAAAGCGACCTTTTTGTGATTTGGTTAAATCCTTTCAGTGGTTTTCTTGTAATTAAGAGGAAAACAAATTTGTATATAGAGGGACATGGATCCATTGCGACTCCTTCATGGAGCATTGCGACTCCGTGTGGCAGAAGCTCTAGCGTGATTGGCTGCCCGCAACCTGTTCAGCTGCCATTTTATGAACCGGGCAACGGTCCAAGGGGATGGAATTTTAGTGTGAAAACAATAGCAGAGGTCAGGGTAGAGGCACTCTGACCCATTGGAGATTGTTCATGGGTGTCTGACGGACATTTTATTACTTTTTAAACATTAGAAACCTTTTTTTTGGCCACATGCAAGGCGTTGCGACTCTGTCGTTGCACTCAGTGCGCCCCCTCACCCCGTAATGTCACGATGGCGTCGCGAACCCTGCTGACAAAAAATTAAAAAAAATATGTATATTCACACACTCACTGATACACTAATACACACAGCGTCAGACCCAATCAAGCACTCAGACACCCATTCACAGACCGAGACACTTGTACACCCACTCAGAACTCACTGTCACTCATACACCCACTGACACACCCACTGACACACTCATGCACCCACTCACAGACACAGTGACATTCATACACCCCCTCCCCAAAAAAACATTTAAATATTTAGCCTGGGCCCCAGGGGATGGGGTCCCCAGCGCTGAGATCGGCCTGGGGAGGAGGGCAACAGGGTTGGGTGGTTATAGGGGTTTGCCACAGGCCTTGTGTTAGAGTTAGGAAATATCATTAAAAAAACACAGACATTCACTTAAGAAAACAAAGGTTACAGGGACGTTATAGTTAGGCTCACATTTTAAATATACAAAACCACAGAAATTCACCTGTTATAGTTATATCAAGTAACTATAACTCATGTCCTACAATAAATATATCTCTCGCCCTTGCCATGCACTGCTAATTACCCCATAAATTACAGCACTCATGACACTTTGATAACACCATTGAAAACATCGGTATAATATTTGCAGTAAAAATGTTGATGAAAAAAACTGCATGGTGGGAGAGTGAGTTATAGTTACCTTAGGGCACGAGTTATTCACTAGGTTCCCAATTCATTTATTATTTCTGCAAAATTAGTGAATTTCCCATTATGTGAATTTTGTGAAAGTTCACAAGATTTGGTAGGCACTAAGGGGCATATTTATAAGCCCTTAGCGCCACCTTGTGCCACATTACTGTCATTTTTTTGTGCTAATGTAGCCCAACGTGGCCAAAATCCTAATGTCATATTTACAAAGTGGCGCAATGCATGCACTGCGCCAATTTGTAACCCTTTGAGCTACATTACGCCTGCGCCAGGCATAATGTATGCAAAGGAGGTGTTCCCCTGTTAGGGGGGCCGAAAAATGGTGCAAGAAAATCTATGAGATTTCCTTGCCTCATTTTGTGCGGCACTTTTAACGCCAGCTAGAGCAGGCGTTAAAAGGGGTCTTCCATTATTTATAATTTATCATATGTACTGTGCAGGACTAGCGCCAATATACAGAGTACATCGATAACTTCATGAAAAAGTACACTATTGCCCCCTACCCTGCGCCATGGTGCGCCGTATTTTAAATACGGTGCACACATGGTGGTGGTAGGGGGGCGCTAAGTGGTGCAGGGGAAGTGGCGCTGCACTCGGTGCAGCACCACTTTCCATAAATCTGCCCCTAAATTTCATACTGTTCAAGTAGAAAATATCTTACCAGCACCGCACATGATTGTTCAATGTGAAGTATGCCTTCATTTTCTTGCGGGATACCGCCAATATTGTTTTTGTGAAATTCTGCATCATTTTTGTGCAGTATTGCAAAATTTCACAAACAAAATTGTAATTTTGCACACCATTACCCGGTATAGCATTGTTGTTCCTCCTCTGGCAAAACTCATTTTGCCACTCACACCCCTAGAGACGTTCCTTCTGCAGGTGTAAATGTCCACAGATTCCAATTATGTGAATGAAGATCAGACATTCATGTTCACACCTGCCACGTTAGACCTAAGTAAGTTCAATTTAGGTGCACAAAAAGTGCCCCTGAAAATATGAACAGAGATCTAGGTCGTCAATATTGTCCGAAATAACAGGCCTGCAGATTCCTGCGGTTTAAATTTCATGGGAAATGATTATTCATTAACAAAGACCATATTTCCTTTCTGATTCCATTTGTCTCTCCCTGGAGAACCTCTCACCTTGTGTGAATGAGTGACGAATTGAGATCCAGGATTCATCATGGGTATAGACTTGCCCATTAACTGGTCTATAAATCAAATCATCAAAAACGATTTTCACAATGTGGCCAGCCGGCTCACTAAAAGATTGACCAGCGCTTTGTTGGATGCTTTCGCCACTTCGCCTATACAGCACGGAAACTACTTAACTGACCTCGTCACGTGAACATGAGCCACAGTGAGCAATGAACTGCTGAAATGCTGCTGCTGCTCTGATTTCACGGGGCATGAAATGTGATCACATTACTCTGTGCTCTGTCTGAGTTCAGGGTTTGGGTGGGGATTTATTATAAGATTCCTTTAGTAAATCTTCAAAGTCAGGCGTGGTATTGGCTTTCAGACAGCAGTGTATATTTGCTTTACTCTGGTGGCTGGTCGGATGTGCAGCATCGCGCAATCTATACACTTTAGGAACACCAATGGATTAAAGGCCTTATATAGAGAAATGTGGTGACTTATAATCACGGCAAAAGCTGTAAAGTAATTTACTCTAGAGGTGTAGTCTGAAGGGCAGATTCTCCATCAGAGCAATTACCACTGCCAGAGTATGGGGATGGGCCAAAGTCTGCAGGCTTATACTGTACAGGAAGGCTCGTCACTTGCCATTAAAGTGTACCACTTTGCATAAAATGTGGACACAAAGTGCCGTATTTACAAGAATGTGGCGCATCAATAGTGACACGCCAATTTTCTTGCGTCCCCTAACGCCACCATGGTAGCACCATATTGACCATATAGCGCACTATGACGCATGTTAGGGGCAATAGAGTCATTTTTTTTACGCTATTGTAAAGCTATACTGGATTAGCATAAAATAAAATGATGCTAATCCAGAATAGTGTTAAGAGGCCCCTTGAAATCAATGGGAGCCTCATTTTAACACCTTCTTGAAGCAGGCATCAAAAAGGACGCTAGAAATGGTGCAATGGAATCTTTTAGATTCAATTGTGCCATTTTTAGCGACCCTGTAATGAGGGAACGTCCCCAAATATGGCGCTATGGTACTAGCCTGTTGGCGTCACAATTGCAGCAAACTTTTGCCGCAAATGTGACTCTAAGGGGTGCAAGGGCCTTGTAAATCTGGCCCAAAATATCTTTCTACTTCTGAGGTGGTTCGTTGATTTGTGTTAAATAGTACATAAAATAGAATCAGTCACCCATTTTTGGCAAACCAATTTCGAAACGAAGGACATTACAATGTATCATTACATAAGTCACACTGAAACAAACTGCTATAATAAAAAGCATGAAAAATCACATGTTTACAAGGTCCTATTCCATTTTACCATGCAAATATGTGTGAAAATTAATATTTTAGGTAAAACTGACTGGTATAGGTGGAACTGGCCTAATAAAGGGAGAGGGCCCTTAAAAACCGATCTAGCCGGAGGCAGAAGTACTATATGGCTTTAGAACATTCCACCTACTGAGGGTAGAATGTTCTGAACTGAGAAGGGTGAAAAGGAAAGACAAGCATTGGAATGTTGAAGCAGAAGGCATTTATCAGCCATTATTAGCCCTCTGCGTTTCCGTTATCTTCAATGGAACTACCAACATTTCAATGTTCTAATACTCCTTTTTGTCACACTTTTAATTTGACTTGGAGCACCTACACGGAGCAAACCAATGAGAGAAAAGAGAAATGGGAGACCAAATGGGAGCACAGGCCCTGGAAGTAGGTGTGAAGGAGAGGTGCTTCTGCACCGCCAAATTAACCACTCATTATTTCGCACAGGGTGAATGAGCTTAAAGATACCTTCAAATTTTTTCTTATCTTCTTACATGTTACATTTGCTGTGTTTTTGAAGATACAGGTCAAATATCTTCTGACAAATTGCTGCTTACTCGCTTAAGAGGGAGAGTGTTTTTTTACTTTTCTTTCTCTTTCTGCAAAGCTAGAGGGTTTGGAAAGGGAACTATGTAACAGATTTGCTGGCTTACAGGGAATGTGAACGGAAAGGGGCTGTATAACATCTATGTTTTCTAAAGCATATCGAAATGTAAACGAACTGCACAAATATTCCAAAATACATCAGCAAATAGGATAGCAGAAATGAAGCTCAATCTTTCTGGAATTCTGAAGTGTAATGGAAACTAAGATTTTAACATGATCAAAACAAATAAAGTCACTTTATCTGCTGATGTGCCTATAATAAATATCTGCTGAAATTCCACACATTATCTACTGCTTATGCACTATATGTTTTTATCAATCAAACTGCATGTCTGTGCACGTTTTGTGGCAAATTAAGTGAAATATATATTGTCTGTAAATGACATTGCTCTATCACACCATGCGTTATTAATATACTTGCACAGTGTGCTCCAAAATGCACCACTGGCTACATACCCACATCCTTACCACTCTCCTGCCGAATGGATGTGGCTCATTTACTATAGTTGTTCTTTGCTGGATGCTAGAATTTTTCACAATCCTTGCAACTTCAGTGGTATAACAATGGTGACAGCACCCCCGCACTAAAAATTGTTCCAGCACCACTGACTGGGAAAAAGCGCAGGGTCGGGCCTTCGCATCACTGTTGAAATAACAGTGCTGCTTCACAAAAAATATTGGAAGAGGAAAGAGAACTATGTTGAGTGAAGTAATAGCATTAAACTGAAATCTATATGAAGCACACTTACAACTGAAAAAAAGAGACTATCAAGAGTATAATAGCTAGAATGAGTATACTAAGAAATTATGCAAGACAGGTGGAATCGGTGATCTTAGGAGTCTATCATCTCCCCAAGCAAATAATTTACGTATGGATTGGTATTTAGGTAGCACAAACTCAGCTAGGAGGCACAGGAGCGCTGTACATCACACAGGGTGTTGGGAGGCGATACAATAACAAAGACTAATGTATTTCAAGGATTAGAACTCAAATTGTTAGGCATGATATCATGTTTAAACACATTCTGTATTATGCTTTATATACTCTAAAGTTCAGATGTCAGAACACTCAGCTAAAAATAATATAACCATAAGTCTGAAATTTAAATTAAAATGTCATTCATGCATGTTTATTTGTTGGTGTGGGGGTAAATCAGTGGCACGGTTCTTTTTGCGTGCAATCAATGGCTTCTCTGGTGAGGGCCAGTCAACGATGTCATGCAGGATTCTCTGCAGTTACTTTGTCTCTTGTGGTGTGCATTTGGAAGAAGATAGCCTCAATGTATACCATCACATTTGTTACACCATGGCCCTCATTATGAGCTCTCTTGGTCTCTATTGGCCAAGATCACAAGGGTTACCGGACCCATCAAGATCACGAGTAGCTCAGAAACATGGGGGGCCCACACCGCTTCTCCGGGGAACCTGTGTCGCTCAAAGCAACTAAAATCCCCGGATGAAAATCGAGCAAGTGATAACAGAAAGTAGTAAGAAGTTATCACCTCACGTTTTGCTCCTCTGCACTAGCCCAGGGAACATATTTATTGGCCTTCAGAACACCCACTGAGTGAGTGCAGCATATGGCCCTTGCCCCAGGTTCATGAAAGCCTTTATATGTCAAATTGTGTGCTTTCACAATGTGTGGAATGCAAGATATAACACCTAAAGGGTTCTTTTTAGCTGTACCCCAGCAAAAATATTCGTTTTTTTGCTGTTACTGACAAGCTTGGAAGTGTGGGGAGAAACACAGCACTGGGGGCTATTTGAGAGGTGAAGCAGCAGGGGAGGGAGAGAACTATCAAACACATGCACTCTAATGGAGTACTGAGTGAAAAAGAAAAGTAGTTTCTTGAACGTGAGGAGTGGAAGGGTACAAGTCAGCCAATCAAAAGGATTGAAAAGAGGCTATGTTCGAGGGAGGGAAGGCAAGCCATCGAATAAGAAGCAAAATGCAGATGACAATAAAGCCAACCAACTGTAAGCAAAGGGCATGCTGTAAGCTCACTGTAAGTTTACAATACATCTTTTGCAACCAATTAGTTTATGCTGTCTGGTTAGCTCGAATTAGAACCTGGGCAATCAAATGCACTAAGTTTGAATCCTAATTCCTACTTGGGCCCAGAAGGTTTCCAGCTTGTTTTGACCACTCACCACCCGAGAGATACAGTTCAGGATGGTAATGCAATTTCTAGGGGGCAGAATTTCAGGATCTATTATTGGGCCGCGCATAATGTGAGCTGAGGCCTTTAAAATACTGCATGGCCTACATAAGGTGATATTCAGAAATAAAACTATTGATCTGTAATGTTTATAATACAGAGGTCTGGTCGCACTGTGTCGGTGTTCAGACCACTGCACGTCCCACAGGCTCATTCTATTCTGATATGGCCCTTCTGTATACACAGCTGATCCCTTTAGTGGTTATTTGGAGCAAAGTGAATAGAACAATCAGTGATAATGAATGGATAGCTTACAAGTCTAATATTCAGCACTTTACTTCAACAGCTGCACTACGAGCTGTCAGTGGTTTTTCAACCCTTACTCAATAATTCAAGTCAATGTGGAAATTCCATCCATGGTATCTTCCTTACATATTTCAAGACAAAGATATGACAGGGTAAAATCAGGAGTCAAAGATTCTACAGGAGATTAAATACTTTCAAAAGTAGGCTGATGACGACAACCCTTCTTTAAATAATTTGCGTTCAAAAGTGTTAGTATTGTGCCTGGGTAATAACATGCAGGAATTGGTGTTTTGTACTAATTTTCACATGCCTTTCTCTAGCCCTTCGCTGCAGGAAAATAGTTTCCGCAGGTAAAATCTTCGAGTGAAACATAAGAACAAATTCTTGTTACTAGCTTCATCTGAATTACTGGAGGGTGGAGGGTGGAGGGGGACGTGGAAAGGCGTCCTTGGTTAGCATGTTCCAGTATCTATTCCAAAGTTTATTTGTGCTCACTCCCATCCTATATCAGCTTGTCTGAAGTTTGAAGCATTTGAACATCATCCACAGAAAGTTTGGCTCTTCTTTCTGCCAAAATAAGGAGGCAAAGGTCTCCCGTTCAAACATGGAGCTAAGGAGAATCATATTGGAACCTGCAACAATAAAAGGTCCTTATTCCAAATGATTCTGCAGTTCCTGGTTCCAATTTGTATTTTATTGATTTGGAAAGTGCTTTGAAAAGCAATGCTGAGGGCAGCCAGCAATGAGGCACACAGGTGCATTGTGGAAGGATGCTGGTGATTGGCAGGTTGCAGATACAGACAATATAGTACATGCAGTCCAGATTTCAAAATATAGCTACGTACATTATAGTACACGGTTAGGTGTGGAGACGTTTGTATTGCAATGCAAAGTCTTTCCTGAGTCAAGCCAGAGGAAGGATATGCAATCTATCTGAGCTCCTGATTCTTAGAAGGTGGATTTTGATGGTAGATCTGAAGTCTAAAATGGAGGTGGTGGCTTAGCGTCTAATAGGAAGGGAATCCCAGAGTCAGAGAAGATTTAATGACCTGAATTTTGAAGGGGCAAAGCATGATCTGAGCACAGTCAGTAGGTCACATTCACTGGATGTAGTTTTGAGGATATGACATGTAAATAGTTGAGAAAGGTAGGATGGTGACATGTCATATATCGCTTTCAACACTAGGGTGAGCAGGTTGGCAAGGTGCTCAGTGTTTGGCTGATACCTTCCTCCTGGGTGTCTAAGGAGAGATGCGTGGAAGTATCTGGTAAACCTGGATTATGTTCTCGGGGCAACATGTTAATTTTGCCTTGGGGGAGGGGAATGCTGTAGGCTGTTTTAGTAGTCTGTTTAATTTCACTAATTTAATTAATAAAGCATGTTTGGAAAAACACTGAACATCCTTGTATAATGCAGTTACAAGACTAGAATGGGTTCAGTGATGTACTCCCGAGTAGTTTCAAAAACAATTGCAGAGCATGCCACCAAAACACCATGTTTTTCAATTATTACAGGCACCACTCGAGGCATCCTTCAAGTGGATTGGCTGAGTTCATGGGTCTGCCCCATGTCAACTGACATGGTTGAAAGAGGAAAACCAAGGCACTACAAATACACAAGTCTTTCCTGGACTGTATGGATGTATAAGTCCACACGGTAAGGCGGTTCAGGAACTGATTATGAACGGAATGTATACCAATCGGTTGGACTTTAATAAACTGCTTGGCCAAGCTTATGTGATACCACAAATATGAGTGTATTTATGCAGGTGTGCACCCATAAATTATAACCAGACAATTCAAAGCAATCTATGGCCTTTGTGCTGGACACCACCTGAATTTAGCCTTGGATACTTGCTCATCAGGTGTAGCCACTACTGAAACCAGAGAGCGAATATACAGCTTCTACATAAAGTACATCACACACTGGTATTTTCTGCCATTTTGTGAATCTCCCAGCAGTACAACCTTTAAAATACTTTGTCAAGCAAGATAGGCATGTTGGCAATACTCTTTAGCGCCTCTTGTTCATTGTTTGACAGTTTGTCCTCAAAGTACTATCATACTTCACAGTAAGAAGAAAGATTAAAGTATTAGCTCCAAGTGCACAAAATAAAGCATTCAAATTTCTTTTTAGCTTCACAGTCCACAAAAACACTGTAATCTACTTTGATCCCAATACTCTGTTTGTAAAATTATACAGTCACATTTGAGAAATACTGCTAAACTACTAACCAGCCCAAATTATATAGTTAGGGGAAGCTAGAAATCAACTTTAATATCTAAAGAAAACTGCCAGAGAAATGTGCAAAACATGGTGCAAATGTGAGAACTTTAATGTCGCACCATGCACCTAAAGCTAGATGCTTACACGATTAACTCAGTCAAGATCGTAGGCTTTGCAACAGTAGAGGACTGGCTTACCATTAATATGGTCTACATGATAGTGGACCACAATCACACACCACTTAAAAAACAGACTACACACTGTTCAAGAATTTCCAAGCAACACTTCCTTCTTTACTGACTTCGGCTAAAAATGACGGCTTATTCAGTACTGGTAAGAAAATAATGCAACAATGTAACCCATATCTGCTATCTTATTTAACAATGTAACCCATATCTGCCATCTTATTTTAACATTACTAAATATATTAACAGTTGTTGTCTTGCCGCTGAGACGAGGAATACAGGTGGCACCTGAAAGCTTATCTTTCAGAAACTTCTGTGATACCTTTGGTGACCGTTTTCTCTCAGGTTCTCTGGCTCTCACAATTTCACTTACCTGCTAGAAGAGTGAAACTTAGGGACATCTGAGTTTTTCTGGAAGCTATTGAAAACTGGGTAGAAATATGTGTGCGGCATTCCCTTTGAGAGTCATTCTTTGGCACATGCCAAGGAAACCACTGTCCGTTTTAACTTTGATCTCAGCTTTTTAATACATACATTTTGCTGACTGAACCAAAGAGTCTCTGATGTATGGAGAAAATACAAATTTCAAAGAAAAATTCATTGGCGAAATTTGCTCCACCATATTGTGGCAGGGGTAATTCTCCTTGCAGTTTCCCTCTGGATTTAAGCACTTCCCTCAAACATCAGATGAGTTTCCTTTACCACCCACCTCTCAATCAGGCACTGGGCCTAAAGATTACTTTGTACTGTAGCCATAACTCACCATCTCTATCTAAGTGTATGCAATCACACATCATGCTCGTATTTGCAAGACCCAACTGAAAAGTCCCATTGGCCCTTTTTTCTTCAGTTTTACTTTTATACATCAATTTCATTGAATTGTGAGTGGCAGGCGTTTATAGTTGCCCTCACTGACTTGCACTGGAAAGGATAAACCTGTTTGTCTCCACTCCGCTTTACTTTATTCTTCAAGTGTTTCATGGTTCGCAGCTGATATACTTTTTTATTTTATAAACCTGTTGTGGGCTCCATGCTATTTCTTCTTTAACTGTATTACTGTTTTATGTTGTCTTCTTTTTACTCTCCTCCAGCACATGCAGAAAGTACTGACCATTGTTTTAGAGGGAAAGACAAGGATAGTTGTAAGGAATCTTTGTTTTACCTGTTGAAACTCAACTGGCCAGGCTACAGTGGAAGTTTACCAAACGCACAAAAGGCGATGGGAGGAATGCTTGCAATCAGTGTAACTTCTGCAAGGGCTTGTAGTGCCATTCCAACCCATCATTCCATTGCTCCTCAGTTTGGACCCAGTCATATGCAAATCATTTTTGATTCTGCTCCAATAGGAACAGCCAGCCTGAAAGCCAGGGATGATTCTCCCTGAAGAGGCACACAAAAATCAACAAAATACTAATAAATGATGACCTTAAAGAATTCGCAACTCATGCTTGTTGAAGCATGCTCTGCATATCAACAAGATAACTTCATTAAAAATCATGTTAAATTCTAGCAAGTTACAGCTAAGCAGATGATTAAACATCCATTTGCCGTTGCTCAGCCGCAAGCAGGCAAGAGGGTAGCTGTGCTAAAAAATTGGAAACAGCAACGGTTGGGTAACATTTCACAACACAGCAAAAGCCATGATCAGCAGCACAATTTTAGAGAATGGCGCAGTGGCAGAGAGCGAGCAACTGCATTGACGGATAAAGATGTAAGTTGGGAAAGAAAATGCAGTGGAGGAGGGGGCCAATGTTAAGCAGGACTGAGGAAAGTGGAGGCGGCTAGTGGGAGAGCTCTCTCTCCCCAAAGACCTCCGTGAAGGAGGGCTTGACTGTGCCTCCTTTCAAGCCTGGCAGCAGCTGGGAGAATATGTAGTCTGTATTTGTAGCCCAAGCTGCAGAACTGTTTCACACAATGCTTGTGATCATGACTATTTTGGTAAACTGTGCCGGTGACTAAACTAAAAATAGTGTCCTGTTGCTTGTGTTCCAGCTGGGAGAGACATGGATTGAAAGTTCAAGTTGAACTTTTCTTAGAGGAGCAGGACTGAGCCTGACTTGCATATGACTGCCTATGTCGGGGCTGGCACAATGGGTGTAAAATGATAGGCTGTATTCCAGTTACATTGATTGCCAGATAAATTTGTGCATTTGTTCTATAACTTTCTTGTTTGTTGTTTGTTCCATGAACTTATAAAATAATTCAGTCTTCATCTTTGTTCCTCTTTAAGGTCATAGAACTACTCAATAGTTTGCAATATCCTTATATTGTGCAGGAAAGGTTACTTTATGTCCTATATTATTTTCTATTGTTATTATTATTAGTAGTAGTAGTATTATGATTATTATTATTATTATTTTTGTTGTTGTTTTCTTGATTACAAGAGGCTCACAGACAGCTGTTACTAGGCCAGACCTACAAGGAACTATGTTCAGGTTTCTTGTTCTCCCCGCACATACAGATGGAGGTGCTGAAACAAACATTTAAAGGACATTGAGGACCTCACATACAAAGATTCTAAATAAGAAATCGTAAATTGTGGTTAATAATGTTTTGCAATTTGTGATTTCTTATTTGTAATGTACTAAAATGGAATTGGCAAACGTAGTCGCATTTTGCACACCAACTTCTACAAATGGTATTTTGTGACCCAACCTATGTACCGATAGGTCAGTTCACAAAATGCAAAATCGTAGTGGGTTGCGATTCAACCTACCTCATAAGTATGCATGATGTAGGTCACAAATTGCGACCCACCATGATTGGCTACAGTAGCAGGGATGGGGGCCTTCTGGGGTCAGCAGACCACCATGTCTGTGGCTGCTTTCAAATAAAGCATTTTTTTAAATGCATCCCATTTTCCAAAAAGGAAAATGGGATGCGTTTTTTAAAACAAGAGAAAACTTTAACAATCTTGTATTAGGAGAAGACAATGGTTCCATGGACTTCGGTTGCAACTGGATTTAAGCTGCAAAACATTAATATATACCATAAGGAATCAGCAGTTGCATGGAACGCCTTAACACACTCCTTCCAAATTCCTAATCGATTCATAAACCCATTTAAGGATTCGAAAACCTTTTCCGAATCGTTAAAAAGGGCTTGATACATTTCAAAAGGGGATTTAACTTTTCTTCCGTCAGATTTACCAAAAAATGTAAAATGATAGCTTTTCCCATAGTTATCTGCATCCCCTAAAGGAGTTTAAAAAGTTTCAAAGGTAAATATTAACTAACTGTTTTTTGTTGACATTTTTAGCACTTTCCACATTCGGTTTCCTTCTTTATAATTTAAAAAGCATACAAAAACGTGATTCATGGAGAATCTCTCCATAGGAATCATTTTAATGGCACTGACGCTGCTGAACTAAGCTGGTTTCAGAGACGGAATGAATGCAAGAAATTAAAAAAAAAATGTTTTACTGCTCCAAAAAGGGAAGGCAACTTTTCAGCATGCAGAATATGCGCACACTGCAGTAGTGTTGTAATGCACATCTCTGATAAGCGAAGGAGCCTGCTCCCTTTGATTTATTAGCCTGTTAGAGCCACTATTAAAGCTGCTCTAAATAATTGTGGTTATTACTACTGCTTGTCAATCTGCAGAGAGATCTTACCTGGAGCTGCTTTCAGACCCGGTTTAGCCATTAAAGCTCCCACTGTTCAAAAGCGCAATTATATGAGTGAAGTAAAAGAAAACAAATGGGAGGCTGGCTTTCAGGAAGCAACACGTTTTGAGCATGTTCAGGCCCTGACGCCTCCCTCAAGAACCGGCATGCATTTGCTCCGGCACCATCTGGGGCGGCCTGATAATAGTAGGTGGTAATGAATATTTACATCTGGAGTGGAGAGCAGCAGAGGTCAAGCTGGGCGGGGTGGGGGGCTGAGGAAGAAGGGTTTGTTGGTCAATTTAGTCACTGTATGCTCCAAGGGAAGAGGCGGTCAGAGGAAAATCCCACTTTTGATTTCCCTGGAGTAGACCACCAACCACTGCCTGATTGTCAGTATGTCAGTACCCAGTCAGTAGAATAGGTTTGGAGAGCGGATCTCAGTTATGCATGTAAAGGACGAGAACCAACCCACTTACCCATGGCGAGTGAATCTCAAGTATGCATGGAAAGCATGAGAACCAAACCACTTAAGTGGTTAGGCACTGAGAGCAAATGCTAGCGATGCATGGAAAGGATGAGAAACAATCAACTTAGGTTTGGAGAGACAATCTGAGATATGCATAGAAAACATAAGAACCATACTGCGTTAGTTTGGAGAGTGGATCTCAGATATTCATAGAAAGAATTAGAACCAAACTGCTTTGGCTTTGGACAGATCTCAAATATTCATGAAAGGACGAGAGCCAAATGCTTAGGCCTATAAGGCAGATCACATAAACATGGAAAGGACTAGAACCAAATTGCTTAGGATTGGAAAACTGATCTCAAATATGCATAGGAAGGATGAGAACCAAACCCCATAGGCTTGGAGAGCAGATCAGAGTTATGCATGGAAACGGGCGAGAAGCAAAGTGCTTAGGTTTGGAGAGCAGACCCCATATGCATGGAAAGAACGAGAACCAACCTGCTTTGGCTGGGAGAGCAGATCCCAGATATGCATCGAAAGGACAAGACTCAAATCTACTATTTAGTTTTTATTTATTCCTACCTTCATCAGATTAGATCCAACCCCGAAAAATAAGGTTTAAAACCTGAGCTGTGTACTAGATGCACTTGCTTCCTTAATATTGAAATCTATACATTCACCAAAAAGTATTTTTACAGTGTCAGATGCTTAACCTAAGTCTCCATTTATGATTTTTTTTTAAATCGGGTCTTGGCAATGTGCTGTCTCTATTAACTGAAGCCAACCTCTGCACTGTACTGTACCCAGGTCGCCCCCAAGAACTTCTTGTACCCAGGTCGCCCCCAAGTACTTCTTGACACACTTTAGGGGGCACAGAATGTTGTCGCACCAGCCATCTTTGTTTTGGACAGGAGAAAGGATGTCTCTGAGAGTCGTCGAGTGCTGCATTGCCTCCCAGTTCAGGACTGAATTACATTTAAAACCACATGGACCACCTTTAAATGACTAAACCAACAGGCTACTAGCAGTTTAAGGGCAAAACTACCAGATAAGTCACATCTTGCAATCTGAGGAGTAGATATCAGACTCCTGGTCCATAAATACAGTCTTGCCACCCTTGCCATCCACTGCTTCTCAGTACACACCGCTTTGGGCTGGAACTATTTACCGCCTGATGTTAACCATTGAACAACATTGGCAGACTTCAAGAAAGAGCTGATTATAGTAAAAAAGGCCACTTACAAGAACAGTGAGTCTGATTCACAAAGCTTTTCGTGCGTGTTATGTTATCAACCAGGATGGTATCCTGGTGCTGAAAGCTGGTGCTGGACTAACCTAGCCAATGTCTAGCAAGAGGAGGTCTATTCGAAGAGCCATGATTTCAGCATTTTGCTGAACTTAGTAACTGAAAGGCTGCTCTGATGTATAAGGGCAGGTTGTTCCAGACTTTAGGAGTGATGTAGAAGAAAGGCTCAACTGCCAGCTCTGGTTCTGCCTATGCATAGGATGTGTGCCAGTAGCAATCCCACTGAATGGAGATGTCTGATGGGTTTGTGAAATGAGACTCTGTTTTTGAGGTAAGCTGGGCCCATGTAGCCTAGGGCTTTGCATCTGTGTGAGAAGTTTGACTTGGGCCCTTTTGTGAATTGGAAGTCAGTGTAGTTCTCTAAGTTGCGGTGTGATATGCATGTGACATGCTACTTTGAGTGTGATTTCGGCTGCCAAGTTCTGAATGACTTGGGGTGTCAAGTGGGTTGCTTGCTGATCCCGGCATAGAGGATGTTGCCAAAGTCCAGCTTGTTTGTACAGGGGGTTGGGTCACGGCTTTCCGGGTGCAGGTAGAAACTCATTTAAAGACTTTCCTCATGTAAGTCTGGTAACCTCATTTACACGTAGGCATTTTTCTAATTCAGAAACGTTTGTTTTGTGATTGCAATTGGCTTCACTAAATCAGATATTTTTATGTGATTAAATCTCTTCTATTTCACTTGCCCAACCTGGACAAATTTACAGGTTTAATCCTGACAAAGGCAGGAGTAAATTCAGTTCCATTTTGAGAAGACATTTCGAGCTCAACCAAAACGTGAGGGTTTTTTTTTCCCAAAGAGGGAAATGCAGGTTTAGAGATTATTTCATGCAAAATATGACTGTGTATACTTGCACGAGGAATGGAATTTTCAAATGTCTCCCAGGTATACACTTGGAAACCTAACACTGGTGTAGACTTCCAGGCATAAACGAGAAAACTTTAGTAATTTCCCCAAAAGTAGGAACTCTGCAAGACCACTGAGGTCATAGACCTCTGAATCTAGATATATGATTTTCTTTCAGAGTAGGGCCCTTGTGTTTTATAGTTACAGCCAGTGTTCAGCTATTGTTCACATTGGTGAAGCACTGTAGCTCCTGAGGGACTGCAGCAAATTAGAACCCTGCGGCAGTAGCCACTTTCAAAATCTTGAGAGTGTGGAATATTCAACAACCTGAGGCAATGAAGCATTGCAAAACTTCAAAATATTCAAAAGAACCAGAGGAGTGACAGTTCATCATTGTAGAACCCTGGAATCCTGGAGCATTCAAGAATCTGGAGCGAATGGTGCATCCTAGAGCAGAAAGATTCAAGTACCCTGCAGAATGCCAAGCATCCGGATTGAGTGAGCGGATAGCAAAAAATGAAAAAGCACTGGTATAGGCGTTAGGTATGATCAGATTCTTGGATAACACAAAATTAAAATGCAATAGAGTGAGAAAGGAAGAGGAATACAAATCAAGAAGGCCAAAGTAAGCGGAAACGTCAAAGTCTGAGCGAACTGTGCAGTTTTAACCTATGTTACATTATTTGGTGTTTGTATAGTGCAGGTATGCTACTGGAATGCAATTACAGCACTTTGGCTCTCTGAGTTATATGATGCTGTAGTGATCCATGTTAGATTAGTGGGATCCAGTCTTCCTGATCAAATTCCCATATTTCTGAGACCCTTTCTTTGTGTCCCTGTCTGAATGATTGATCCCTGCCACGGTGCATGAGTCTTCCCTTCCCAGTGGTTCCCTGGACCAGTGCACGTCCGTTTCTGTTACAGTGTTAATGTTTCCCTCTTCAAATACCATTGTTTAAATACAGACATAAGCATATATTCCCGAGCAAATGCTTTCCTTCCTTTTCCATCTTACTTCACTTCACGTCCTAGAGATCTTCACTGCCTTTCTCAGAATCCACGATTTACTGACCTAATGTTGGTGTCTCTCTGGCTTAGTCTTTGTGTCGTATTATGACTACGTTCCTATTTTTATTGGTGCAATGTCTGTGTTTTTCTGTCCTCGTATCTATGCTTTTTTTGCCCTGATGTCTGTGTCTTTCTATCCATCACTCCCTGGCCCCTGTCTGTGTCTTTCTGTGAGTCTGTCTGTCCTAATTCTTTCTTGTCTTGGCTCTGTAATCTGGCCCTGCCCCAGCATCTGTGCTTCTATCCCTCGGGAGTCGTGTGAATAAATACCAGTGTCCACATCTTCCTGTCCCTGTGCCCCTCTGCTTATGTTTATGGCTCTAAATCCATATGTGGATGTACACATTTTTGTCGCCTGGTCCTATTGTCTGTAACCTCCTGCCCGCGTGCCTGTGAATGACTTTTCTCAACGTTTGTGCCCTCCTTTTCCCACCTCTCTGTTCTTGTCTTATTAGAAGTTCAAAGGGGATTGGAAATCCTCAGATTTCTGAAGTAAACTCAATAGTGAGTCAATTAGCTGATTTTCCTTCACCATTGAGATCTTAATGTGGAGGAAATTCAGCCAGTGGATTGTACACAGTATTTTAGAGTTTCCTCTAGACATAGCAGAATTTTTGGTTTCCCAAAACTCTAAATGAGGTCCTATATTTCCCATCTGACGTGCCATTGTACATCAGTGTCCCAAATCCTTCTCCATGTACCACTGTGCCCCATAAATCAGAATATAGGTTTTCCTAGTCCAGTATGTGTGTCTCTGGGTCTGAGATGTGTTCTTTAGCCTAGTATCTGCTTGCTTGGTCCACAGCTTCTATCTACATGACCAGTGTCTCTGTCTCCCTGGTACAATGTTTGTGTTTCACTTCTCCACAGTCTTATGTTTTTCTGTTCCAGTGCTTTTGTCTTCTTTTCCAGGACTTCTTTTCCACCCTGAGACTCTGTTTCTTTCTTTTCAGCTGCATCACTGGCAATTTTTCACAGAGCCCATATACTGTGACAGTACCCATGTCACTGATGCAGTGGCCTTGTCTCGCTGTCGCATTGCTGTTATTTTGGCCTGCTTAGTCTTTGTCGCCTTGCTGCAGAACCAGTGTTGCAAGTGCATGGAAGGCTGTATCTTCCAAATGCAAGTCACTATTTTCTTGACCCATGTCTACGTCTCTGTCCTTAGTGCCAGTCTCTCTCGCAACCACTGTGTGTCCCCTTGTCCCAGAGTCAGTGTTTAAGTCTCCTTGACACAGCTGCAATGGCTGTCGCCTTGTTCTGATATCATTGATAGTATCTCATTGCCCCACTGTGAAGGAAACCTCCTGAACAATAACTCCCTAACAACGATTACATTTCCAACGCAAGCGTAATGACGCTTATCGGAACAACCATTGCCTTTTTCTCTGCCTTAACCACGCATGTACTGAACTGCACATATGAGTGGTTAAGGCAGAGAAAAAGGCAGAGTGGTTTGGGAGAGGACGTGGTCAGGTAAGTGGGGCTGGGGCAGGATTAGGGGGTAGTTTTTAGGGTTGGGGTAGATTAAGGGCTTGGGGCGGCGGTGGGGGGATCAGGGTAGTTTTGTTTTTTAGGTGCGGGTGGGGGACGGGTTGGGGTGGGGGATCGGAGTAGTTTGGTTTTTAGGGGCGCGGTCTGTTGTTTTTTATGGTGGGTTGGGGAGTCGGGAAGGTTTTATGGCTCAGGGAGGGTGGGGAGTGTCGGGGTAGTTTTGTTTTTAGGGGCGGGGTGGGGTGTCGGAGTAGTTTTGCTTTTAGGGGTGGGGGGAGGGCCTGGGTAGTATGGTGTTTAGGGGTGTGTTGGGGGGTTCGGGGTAGTTCAGTTTTTAGGGGCAGGGTGGAGGGTTGGTTGTTTTTAGGGCAGTTGGGGAGGTCGGGAAGGTTTTAGGGCTCAGGGTGGGTGAGGGGTGTTGGGGTACTTTTGTTTTTAGGGGTGGGGTGGGGGTCAGGGTAGTTTTGGTATTACGGGTGGGGTACTTTGGGCCTTAGGGCAGGTGGCATGCTAGAACCACGGATGCTGTTCCCATACCTGCCTTTACTAGACATGCTTTTACAACGAAAAATCTTCGTAAAGGCATTTGTGGTAACAAGGCAGTCGTTGTTCCGACCACGTGGTTCTCACTTGCATTGTTCCATCATACATTCCCACTGTAAGCTATTGTGTCTCTTTGCAACATTGCCAGTGTCTTCTTGTCCTAGAGCCACTGCCTCCTTACCCTAGTTTCAGTGTTTGTGTTTGTGTTTCTTTTTCTCAACATCAGAATTCATGTCTTCCTGTCTCACTGGCAATCTGTGAGTCTACATGTCTCATTGTCCGTTTTGCATAGCCCTATCCCAGTGTCACTGATTGTGGCTCATTTCCCCAGTCACTGTCTATGTGTCCATTTTCTAGCATCAGTGTTTGTCTCTGCCAGTCCCACTGATGGCATCTCTCTCTCACAATGCCAGTCTCTTTTCCCCGTGTCTCGATATACCCAAGTCAGTGTTCATATATTCTTGTACCCGTCTCCCTGCTTGTGGTGCACAACCCCACTTTTGTTGTCTGCCTTTCATTGTAGAAAACTCTCCCTGTCCTAATGACTGTGTCTCCTGTTTTTTTTTAAATTAGTGTGGTCTTGTCCTAGTAAGTAAATAGAAAAAGTAACAGAAAGAGAAAGAGAAAGTTAGTTGCCTCGTAAGATCACAAGGTAAGTTTATGTTCGGTTGAATATCACTAGAGCAATACACTAGAATGCTAGCACGTAGTGACGTCGGCCCTTTTTAAGCACTTTGGGGGTCATTCCGACCCCGGCGGGCCGGGGTCGGCGGGAGCACCGCCAACAGGCTGGCGGTGCTCCGCAGGGCATTCTGACCGCGGCGCAGGAAAACCAGCGGTGTCCCGTCGGTTTTCCGCTGCCCTGAGGAATCCCAGCTGCGCCGCCATGGGGGATTCCGACCCCCTCACTGCCATCCTGTTCCTGGCGGTTCCGACTGCCAGGAACAGGATGGCAGTGAGGGGTGTCGTGGGGCCCCTTAGGGCCCCTGCAGTGCCCATGCCAATGGCATGGGCACTGCAGGGGCCCCCGTAAGAGGGCCCCACTTTGAATTTCAGTGTCTGCTTAGCAGACACTGAAATTCGCGACGGGTGCTACTGCACCCGTCGCACCCTTCCCACTCCGCCGGCTCCATTCAGAGCCGGCTTCCTCATGGGAAGGGGTTTCCCGCTGGGCTGGCGGGCGGCCTTCTGGCGGTCGCCCGCCAGCCCAGCGGGAAAGCCAGAATGGCCTCCGCGGTCTTTCGAAGTGCTTCAGAATGAGGCCCTTTGTGTTTTTTGTGCCCTAGCTGCTGCTTGTACCATATGTTGGCACCACAGTCATCCATATACTCGAACCACATATCTGCCATAAGCAATAGCTTGGATCGCACTGATATTTATTTCCACTTCTGCTTTCGATTGCTATGAAGTACAGAATGATATTGACGGTGTAATATGCGTTACTTAGTGTAAATAGCAGTGGAAACATAATTGTTATCTTTAAGGGACGGATCAGATTCAAAAAGAACATGCGCACGAGTAGAACTTTACTCTGCTTCTGTTACTACAAAGTGAAAAGAATCCCACTTGTACATTTGCAATATCTGTCACTGTTACACCTTAAATTGTACTTAAATGCTTTCCTTTTGGCTTCATGAACACAAGCCAATGCCTTTAAAAGGATAATTTCTGGAGGTGGGAAGAGTTGCTCAACTCTGTCTTTGCTCACTTCAGGAACTTTGCGACATTGCCAAAGTCTAAAGTATGAGTGCCACTAAGATCATCGTGACGAGTTGGCCGGATTTAGTGCGGGTGGAAAACAGGGGGGCCAGAATCCACAGTCAATGGATAGAATTTTTTTTAATGATATTTAGGGCACGATATATCTGTAAAACAATATTTTTGCTATCGATAATCTGACAACAGTATATGTGAGGCAGGGAGCAATACAGTGCTTAATCTGTACATAAAAATTGCAGTTGCCCAAAGCTCTCTTCTGAAACATGCCGCTGTTGCAATGCAGTGTGCAAGCACAAAATATCAAGGCAGTAGAAATTTGAAGCCTTCTCTAGCCTCTTCATCCATTTACAGCCACTCCCTGCCCCTTCAGCTCACTATTCTTCTATAGCTCGGAAGAAAGGATAAGATTTGCATCAAAAATGGACTGGCTTTTCTAGTTCCGAATTGAAACACGGCTAATTTCAGCGCCTTTGATAAGATGTCAATGTGTATCGTAACCTTAACAAACATGCAACTAAAATGTCTGGTTCCAATTATGTACATTTGCTCGAGGGGAACAATGCTATAAGCACCGTTTATCGCACACCAACCCGACTAATTTACAACTTTCATTGTTAGTCAATATGCAATAAACCTCCTGCTGATGCCTGCTGATCTCCAGGACACGAGTTTGGATTCTGGCAGGGTTAAGTCATACTTCTGAAATCGATTTATTTAGTAATATTACACTTATTAAATGTAACACCTATTAATCACAGCATTTAGGAACGTATACAGTGCTACATAAAAATGAAACTACTTATACTATAATATATAGGCTAACTGAAGCATATTCGGAACTACAAATTTAGGTCAATATTAGGATTGGGCCGAATTTATCCAACCTCTGCACAAACTCCTATTTGCGCAGAGGTTGGCACTATGAGTTGTGGTGACTTTAACACAGGAGCAGGTGCAATAAAGTCTGCACAACTGGTAAATTTCAACAGGTCAAGCCACCGGAACTGAACATTGCAAAAAAGCATAATATTTCCAGGCCATGTGGATTGTGGTGCAGTAACATCAAAATCCACAGGTTATTCCCCATTTTCAAGGAAAATCACGGAATAGCTGCTTTTTATCACAGCCAATAAACTGCAAACCCAGGGATGCGCTGAAATGTATTGAGTGTGCCGCCATTTCCGATATACTCTTCCCAGGCACTTGTAATCAGGACCGCAGTCTCAATGAGTTGGCTTTGGTGCTCTTCACTTATGCTGAAATGATGAACATTCACATAAAACCCAGCAGCCAAACTGTTTACATCGCCCGGCATCTTCAGATGCTGATTAGCACTTAAATATTATTCCAAAACAGTTATTCATTTCGCTATTATAAGAACACAGATTGCATAATGATCTTTGATTGGCATCTAGTAGTGTATGCATAAAAGAAATGTCAAAAATAGGTCTGTGCTAGGTAGGTTATTTTTTGCCTTATGTAAATGAATTCTTGAAGATTGAGAGAAGGGAGGGCAGAGGAGTGAAGATTAAGTAGAGACGGTGAATTTGCAGAGCTAAAGTTGTTGATGGCTGTGTTCCTCTAATCTTGTATTCCCAAATCCTCTCCAGTGTACTCTGCTGACAGTTTCCCAAGTGCAGCAACCGCCTCAGTCCTGGAGAATGCAACTAAATAGGCCACACACTGAACTCTATAACAGACGTCTTTATTCTTCAACATACTTTCGCACTCTGCTTCCATTGCGTCATAACTTTTATAACCACATCTTAATGCCTCCCATCAGATTACATAATTCCTGTCTAGACTCCACCCAGGGCCACAAGGGTCCTAGTGTGCAAGATATCAAAGACACTGCATTTCCCTCGTGTTAAATTAAAAGTACAAACAACATTAGCATCATATTTCCTCAATGAGTCGCCATGGCACTCACACCGTTCTGCCAGATCGGGCGGTATGAGGAAGTTGAGATGCACCATCATTATGCATTGATGACACAAGCTCAAATATTCTATCTGGACATTCAGGTGGGGTCTCCTCCCTTACGATATGAGGAGCTGACAAACATTGAGGTAGGTGTTTAAGGTGTGCTGAGGTCCATGTGATGGATTTTCTGGGACGATGTGCTGTCACAATGTGTCCTTTACATGCCACAACCCTCAAAAAGGGTCAACAGCAATCACAGTGTCTGTTTTCCACTTCTGTTTCTGTTTGAAAAGTACCAAGTCCCCTTTCTCAAAGACTGTTTCCTGTGCATAAAGTGGGTTGAATTTATCGTGGACCTCACTGGAATCCAGTGAAGGGGCTTCCGTTGTAGATTAGCATGATTGTATATTTTAACCCAGACTCCAGTGGCTTTTTCCTAAACTCTCTATAACGTATGTGTAGTATGCATGAGAGGATAGTAAGAGAACCTTGAGGAGTAGTGTAGAACTGGGTGAGGTCATAGAACTGTGAGGTAGGAGAGGAGGCTGTGAGTTGAGCTGGCAGTTGGATGCTGTTTGGATGGGACCTCTGTCATTGGAATAAACTCATATTGGATTACGTCTGTGGCATCTTTCTTTCATCTTGGAGCAGCTTAAAGAACATTACACTGGCGACGAGGATGGGATCAGAGTTTTTTTAACCCTGTGCCTCCATCATTCCATCGTAAAAAGGGGAACAGAGGTCTCAACAAGGAACAAGCAACAAGGAACAAAGAACGGTGAGCGTCTTTCCGCTTATCAAGGAAGTTTTACATGTTTTTTCTGTAAGCGCGTCCATTTAAAACAATTTTTGACGCTTTTTGGCTGGAGCCGGCAGTTGGATGCGTGCCGGCTGTCTCGCGTCCATCGCCATGGAAACTGTTTAGCTCCAGGCGCGTGTCAGCTGAGCCGCGTGCATTCCATGAATATTTGGAGCATGCCGCGCGTCAGCTGTGCTGCGTGCGTTTCCAGGGAGATGTAATACGCGCGCCACTCCGCTTTCTCGATGTGCATAAAACAGAAGCCGAAACAAGATATTGACTTCAACTGAACTGTGCGCCAGCTGCATCGTCTGTATTTTTTTATAGCTGTAGCTATAAGCGGAGTGTCTACTGGGTTCTACAAGGATCTAAGGAGTAACCTGACATGAAATTCCAGAGTGCAGTGAATACCACAAACAAAGCAGATAGTAGTCGGAAAGGGATAATAATTCACGATTTACACTGTGAATTAGTAAACAAATTAGGAATACATTCCTAATTTGTGAGTCTTTGTTTTTCAACCGTGTTGTCCCAGTAAAAGACTTTTGGAGGCTGCTTTGGAAGCTGCAGTTTCTTTCAAACAGGAAGTTCTTCATGATGCAGAATGTCACTGCACCTTCCTTTTTTTTGGCCATGCCAGGAGAACCACCTATTAAATGGCAAAAGTGGAAGAAGGTTTTTGAGAGATATGCAAAGGTGTGTGCCGCATCTTTAAGCATTGAAAGGAAGACTGCGCTACTTTTACATAGTTTAGGTTCAGAGGGTCAGGAAGTGTTTGATAATCTTCCGGACATTTTTGATGAGAACCTAAATGAATATGAGATTTGCCTAGAAAAACTTGATAGACATTACATTCCAAAAATTAGTACTATACTAGAAATATATCATTTTGGCAGGAGGAATCAAGAAGAGTGTGAAACTGTGGAAGGGTATGTTACAGCCCTTAGAAAATTGGCTTCATCTTGCAAGTTTGGACCTTTGTCAGAGGAGAGGATAAGAGATCAGTTTATGTTGGGCTGTAACATAGAAAGAGTTAGGGAGGAAATTTGGCAAAAGGATGATCCATCATTGGATGAAGTCTTAGTGTTAGCCAAGAAAATTGAACACTCACTGATGTGTGTTAAAACAATAAAGAAGGAAGAGGACAAGAGGGAAGAGGTACAACTGGTAAAGGACAAACAAGAGATTCCAGCAAAGCAGAATTATAGGAAGGAAAAGAGAACTATTTTTCAAGGGAAGTGTTTTCGTTGTGGCAAGCAGGGTCACATGGCGAATGATAAGAACTGCACGGCAATTAAGGTGGTTTGCAACTTGTGTAAAAAGAAAGGGCATTTTGCTAGTGTGTGCAAATCAAAAAATAGTGTATATGGTGTCAATAATGATTCAGACACCAATGATGGGGACGAATTCGAATGTGGCCAAATTGTCCTTCAGGTTGGAGGAGAGAGAAGAAAAGGACCTGTTGATGAAGTTTTGGTGGATTGTGAAAGAACTAAGGTTCTGTTCGATTCTGGAGCAAAGATAACCATCATTTCAAAAGAGTTGTATTTGGGAAAACTCAAAGACAAAGTAAAGTTATGTAAACCAGATATAACGCCTCATGCATATGGTGGACAACCTATTAAGCTGCATGGGTATTTTTGGGGTATACTTCAATATAAACACAAATATACTAATGCGAAGATTTATGTATCCAAAAAGGGTGACAGTGTTCTGAGTTGGTTCCATCAGAAAGATTTGGACGTGATACTTGATCCAAATAATGACCCCCCTGTGAAAATTAGAGATCAAGTGGGGGTGAATGAGATTGTGGAATCTGGAGGGGCTACTGCTCAACAAACCACAGGTAATGTTGATTTTGTGGAAAAACTCAAATTGAGAGTTCCTGTGATTTTTCAAAATAAACTGGGGTGTCTTCGACACTATGTGCATCATATTCGCCTCAAAGAAGGAGCAAAACCAGTATGCAGCAAAGTTCGTGGTGTACCAGTAGCTTTGCGGGAAGAAATGAAATTGGAACTCGGGAGACTTCAGAAGGAAGGGATCATCGAAGAAGTCGAGGGAACTGAATGGTTGGCACCAGTGGTTGCAGCCAGGAAACCAAATGGGAGTCTTCGCTTATGTGTGGACTTGAGAGAGTTAAACAAACATGTGATTGTAGATAGATATCCTTTGCCAAACATTTCAGATATGTTGATGTTATTGCAAGGAGCAAAAGTGTTTTCTACAATAGATCTGACGTCGGCATATCATCAGATTAGATTAACTGAACAATCTAAAGATCTCACTGCTTTTATCACTCCATTTGGAACATTTAGGTACACCAGGTTACCATTTGGGTTGATATCTGCAGCCTCGGTCTTTCAAAGGATGTTGGAGAAAGTTTTGAAGGATTTGGAGGGTGTTAGAATTTACCAAGACGATGTCTTGGTATTTGGGAAAAATAGTTCTGAGCATGAAAGAAGAGTATTGGGAGTCTTGGAGAGGCTGGGAGAGTGTGGTTTGACCGTTAAAATGGAGAAGTGTAAATTTCAAAGGGACTCCATTGAGTATTTGGGACATACGATCACTGGAGCAGGTATATCACCAAAGAAAGAACTGGTAGATACCATTAAGAAGTTACAGTCACCACTTAATAAAGAGGAACTGATGAAGTTCATTGGGATGGCTGAGTATTATGGGAAATTTATCAAGAATTTTGCGGAATTGTGTGTGAATATGAGGAGATTATTACGGAAAGGAGTAGAGTTTGTATGGAGTGAGGAGTGTGAAAGTGAATTTAAAGGAATTAAAGAGGAGTTAGTTAAGGCTCCCAAATTGAAGAATTTTAATCCTAATCTTTCATCAGTTTTGATCACTGATGCCAGTGCGAAAGGTCTTGGAGCTGTTCTGCAACAAGGTGATCATAAGTCTGAGCAAGTGGTTTTGTTTTTGTCGCGAGCTCTAAGAAATGCTGAGTTGAACTACTCAGTAATAGAGAAGGAAGCTTTAGCAGTACACTGGGCTGTGAAAAAGCTCAAGAACTTGCTGTGGGGCACCAAGTTTGAGGTTAGAACAGATCATAAACCCCTTTGTGAGATCTTTAAAAGGAAAGGAATTGATGCGATATCAAGTAGGATCACGAAGTGGGTAGTATCATTACAGGACTTTGATTTTGAGATTAGATACATTCCTGGAGCGCAAAATAGGGTGGCTGACACATTATCAAGGCTGGTACGCTTGACAAAAGATAACCAGTTGGCAGAAGGGAGTGAAGAGGATTTGGATAATGAGATGGTATGTGAAATTGAAGGAAGTGGGTTTGATGACAGTGTTGTGACTAAGGAGAGATGGAGGAGAGAATGTGAATTAGATTGCACGATGGTTGAAATACTTTCCTTGGTAGAGAGAGGTTGGAAAAACAGAAATGAAGGGAGTTTGGAGACGCAGAAGTTTTGGCATGTGAGAGGGGAATTGTCAAGTAGAGATGGTCTGTTGTTTAGGGGTACAAGACTAATTCCTCCCATCACGTTGAGACAGGAGCTTATTTCTCTTGCCCACTCGGGTCATCAAGGTGTTTCAAAAACCAAAGGAAGATTGCGTTTGACATACTGGTGGCCAGGAATGGACAGTCAGGTAGAGAGGATCATTAGAGAGTGTATGCAGTGTGTTATGAGCGAGAAATCTATCAAACCCAGGGTCCAACCCATGGAGATTAGAGATCGTCCCACTCAACCGTGGGAGGAAGTTGCGCTTGATATTTTAGGACCTATTCGTGGAGAGGGTTGTGATGTATATCTCCTTGTGCTGGTGGATGTTTTCTCAAGGTGGGCGGAGATTAAATTTACCAGGGGCATTGAGACAAAGCATGTCATTGGTTTTTTGAAAGAAGTGTTTGGCAGAGAGGGTTTTCCCAAAGTTATCCTCACTGACAATGGTGTGCAGTTGGTGTCGAGGGAGATGGAACAATTTTTAGCGGACTGTTCCATACGGCACAAGAAGTGTGCGTTTTATCATCCCGAAACCAACGGTATGGTAGAGCGTTTCAATAGGGTATTGAAGGAGACTATAGCGCTGGCCAAGGGTAGTGGATTGAATTGGAGGAAAGAAGTGACGAAAAGGGTTGAGGCTTACAGGGTCTCACCTCACTCCACTACAGGTAAAACACCATTTGAATTACTCAGAGCCAGACACCCTAATACCTTGTTGTCTCCCAGGTGGGTGAATGATATGGAGTCAAGGACAGGTGTGATTTTGTCAGATGGATGTTGGAGAGAGGGGGAGCAAAAGAAAATAGAAGCTCGGAAAAAGTATTTTGATTCAAGAAAGTCAACACAAACAACTAAAGTTAAAGTAGGTGATTGGGTACTTATTCGGGGACCTTTGAACAAAGGGAGAGGCATGAATAAGTCTAAGCCTATAAGAGTAGTTAAAGTGTTCAACAATGCGGTAAGAACAGAAGATTCTAAGATGTGGAATCTTAATCGGGTGGTTGTTCTCAGATGTAATAGGTTTAGGAACACTATTAATGATAGTTTGGTCAATTTTGTTAATTAGAACATATGTTGTAGCAATGTTATTTTCTTCATGCTTATTATTGAACAAATGTATATAGTAATTTTTGTTTAATTTTTAGTTATTAATGTTTGTTTTTTTATTTTTAGTTATTATTGTTAGTTGATAAAAGGGGGAGGTGTGTAGTATGCATGAGAGGATAGTAAGAGAACCTTGAGGAGTAGTGTAGAACTGGGTGAGGTCATAGAACTGTGAGGTAGGAGAGGAGGCTGTGAGTTGAGCTGGCAGTTGGATGCTGTTTGGATGGGACCTCTGTCATTGGAATAAACTCATATTGGATTACGTCTGTGGCATCTTTCTTTCATCTTGGAGCAGCTTAAAGAACATTACAGTATGCATCTGTTTCTTCTGTAGGCCTGTGTGCATAATTTTTCAGTAGTCCAGCTTCAAGAACCTAAGTCATCTGGTTGGTTCCATACATTTTGCACAGAGCAATAGCAGCACTTTCTTCAGCATGATGAGTTACAATAAAGACTAGTAGGGAATGAATAGTCTTCTCTAAAAAGAAACACGGTTTAGTTTCTCTTGGCTCACTTAAATGAGAGTCTCTGTTTAGGATTCAGCAAGGCAGAAGAAATTGTCCATTTTACAGTAGAAGATGTGAGTGAGATGTTCGGAGATGTGTTCTGGGTGCTTTATGACCGCGATCTGTTCCCATTTCCAGGAGGTTCTAGGTATCACTTACATACAATGCAGGCTGGAGTTGTTAGAATTCAAGTATCTTGATAGGACTGACCCTTGAGGGATCCCATAAGTTATGTTTTTGAGTCTGCCAGGAAGGTGCTTGTCCACATTACTTGTGTTCTCTGTTGAATAATGAGTGAATCTACTTCGAAGCTGTGCCCGTCACCTGGGTCCTTTCACAAAGGCATATCAGCAATATTAAGTTGTCAAACATTTCATAAGCTACAAAGGTCCATAAGTATCATGTTTTATGGATAGCCTGCGCAATGGATGACAGCATTTCCTTTCTGATGTTACTCAATGATCATTCTGTTCCTCTCAAAGGTCTAAATCCTAGCTGCCAGTTTTCAGAATATGCTTCTGGTTTTGCAAACAATATTGAAGATGTTCCTTGACTTTGTTATACACAATTTTGGTTGGGAAAGGTAGGTGTACACCTTTGTTCACACATAGGAGGGGTATGCCAGGAGCTGTGCAACAATAATAATGCACTCACCCATTTGGTTTTTAGTTACGCACAAAACAGTTCAGGTCCTGAGCCGACTGGCCCAATTTTCTAGAGTAGAATTTTCAGGTTCCAGATGTTTTCTTCCCATTGATTTAGTATCATACAGGTGTTTGGATCCATAATGAGCTGATATGAGGAAAATTCCAGATTATTCAAATTGTCTTTTAGACTATTGAGCTTTAGTAGTTTCTTTTGTTGTTTTAACCCGTATACTTTCCTTTGTATTTTCACCTGTACACATGCAGTAAAATTCCGAAATTTATTCAATGCAGATCGACCCTGCAGAAACCAATTCCAACTTGTTACAAAGAAGTCCATCCAGGCTTCGAATGAGCTGAGAATGGAAAGCCAGACACACGCTAGGACACTCACTCCTTTCATTCATTACCAAACTAAAATGAGTAATAGCTTTGGTGAAAATAAGAAACTGCTCAAAAGTGTGGTGTGTGCAGCTTTCTGCAGGCGTGTTGCAAGGGCCCAGGAAAAACAAGGCACCATTTCTCGTCCTAAGTAGGAAAAATATTCTTCAGTAGAAAAAGATAAACTATCCCCAATATCTAGCAAATCTAGCAACTTAGTGGTGATCCATCTAGTGTATGTGCGAGGGGAGGGTGGGAGGGGCACTGTTATCTGAGTCATTTTCAAAATTAACTGGCCAGCCCCCTTTTATTCAATAAATACATTTGTGTGCAGGAGTGTGGGGCCCTGAAATGCACACAGACCAGGGGAGAGAGCTCCTGGTGCCCTTCCTGTGGGATGGCGCTGGCCTGCTGAGCCATGAAGGGCTGCTCAGATTGCTCCGCCAATTAAAGTGAAACTGTAAACAATGAAAGTAGAAAAAATGTGCCTTATCCCTTCCTCGGACACGACACGACGTAAGGCTTGACACGTCACTTCTTGTTCAATGTCACAACAAAACTGCCTCTCCGAGTAACCCCGCCAGCTTCATTTACCGTCTGAACCAGACATAGTTAATTACGCATCATATCCGGGGGCATCACAAGGGACCCCGCAGCCCCCGCTCCAGGGGGCCCCGTCAGCAAGTCACTGTGGACGGACGGCAGGCCCCTGACTGGGTCCAGGGGGGAGGGGCCCCCCACCAGGTACTTTGCAGGCCTTTAAGTTTCGTTATGCCACTGATATCACTCGATGTTAGAATAAGGTTGCTCACTATTCTGTATTGTTCCTTTCAGGGCTTCAAAATAATAGAACTAACCTCGAACAGGACTGTGAATTGGAAACGTACCGCCGTGCTTCACTTATAGCCAGATGGCGAATTGTCCTCACTGCGATGCCGGGTTAATTTCCAGGCCACGGGGGTGTTTACAGTCGGTTATTCCACCCTTCTGGCCTGTACACGTCTAGCATTTTCACCGTCTAGATTTAAAAGGCCTGTATCAAGCAGCAAACACAAAGCTTCGGTGACAAAACCATATCAGTATGCTCCTGGAGGCAGAATATTAAGAGAACAAAGGCTGGGGGTGTCACCCGGGGCAGCAGGGACGCTGTTGTGAGATTGTGTTAGGTTGGCTGAGCTGTCAGAGAAAGATAAATGGCGTTCACTTCTGCTGTTAACCTGTGACATCTGTGACAGTGAAGGGCTATGTTCTGTGAGGCTGGTGGAATATTTATGTTGTTTCCCTTAAATTGTATAAAAGAAAGAAAAGGCAGGAAGGTGTAATTGAAAGATAAAGCAATGGTGGAAAAGAAAGAAGGAGAAAGGTGCAAGAGGTTATGCTGGGCTTATTTTTCTGCACTTGGCAAACCTGAAAGCATAGTGGAAGGAGTGAAACAAAAGGGTTGATATTAACAACATAATTTAAAAACCGCCAACATGAAACTAGATAATTAGCCTGTCAAAAACGTGGAAAATGTAAACAGAAAGAAGTGAGAATTCTGATCTCTGAGACATATTCCTGTCATATTTTCTTTAACTACAGTACTTTGAGTTCCAAGTGATAATAGAATACGTAATTACAACATGACAGTTGTGCGGATAGTGCTGTGTCTGGAATCACTAGCCGTCACAAAAACCAAAACGCTCCATTTTCCATGGAACAAACATGCATTTGCATCAGCTTGACTTGACGCGTTTGCTTTATGTTTTTTAAAACTGTAACTCTGATATTATGCCAAAGTTTTGCTACAGACGTGTTTGCAGGTCTTGAAACATTTTTAGAAGCTGCAAATACAAAAAAAGTTACATAGCTGTTAGATGCCCATTGACGACGTGACTACTGTCACTGAGTTGCGCTATCTACCAAATGCAGAATGGCCTTCACGCACATAGGGAAATCTCCCTGCATGCTAGGGCTATTTATTTCTTGTTAAGGGACGGTTATGTTTTCAATGGATTAGGAGCATGTTTCTTCCCTTCTTCACTCAATTCATGTACATTTGGTACATTCCATGCATCGTCATCCTGAAATTAAATAAACAGTACGTGCTTACACGGGGCACTTATGTGCGCAGTTCATAAATCATAGCAACGTATCTGGTTGTTCATGTGGCGCAACCTACGTGGGGCCTAAGACCCAAAACTACAACATGACGATGAGGAGTTGGACCCACCAACCGTCTGATTCCTGTAACTGGCATTGTCACTTCTCTCCCCGGCCTGTTGTCAGGATGCCATTGGTCACCATGTTGGCCTTGAGGCGCACACAGGATCCGGCTAATGCACAAACAGCACATGAGTCATCACTAACAATGAAAGTCATCAAATCAGAAACAAGTGAAAAGAGTGAAGAAGCTCATGTGTTGATAAAAAGGTTGTTCACTAAAAAAAAACAGAGCAAACCAGGTGGAAACTGTGGAAACCTAAAACACCGTAGTCCTCAGTGCTCAGCCAAAAACAACATCTGTTCTGTGTGTGGCAATCTGAACCATTTTGTGTGAGCCAGTAGATCTATAACTTCAACAAAGACAACCACTGAAGGACAAGCTGTAAAACTCAAAACATCAGTGTGACATCCAGCCACAAAGGAGGAAGGCTTGCAATGGGCAGTTAACTCCAATAAGACAATATTGGATGGTCAGACTTAGCACAAATCGGCCTCATTTCAGTGATTGATAATCATGCATTGACTAAAAGCAATCCCAGCCAAAGTGCAAGCTGTACATTGAGGGACACCCCATAACCAGTATCATAGACACTGGTGCCGCTGTATCTGTTATGTGCAGATCTGTCTATTAGAAACTGCTTCCAGCACCTGCACTACAAAAAAAGTCCACACATGTATATTGGTATGGCAGCTCCACCTCAATTCACCTGGCAGGAGTGTTTCTGACCAAAGTCATGCACCAAACAAATCTATCACTTTATGCTTCTTTATAACAAAGTCAAAAGGGACCAGCTCCCTCTGGGTCATTGCAGCTGATCCCATTTGTCTTTGGAGTACACCAACAAGGAGTCAAATCAATGCTGGAGGAGTTTGCAGAGATATTTAAACACATTGGGTGTTTGATTGGCCAATCTGTTAAACTCCACATTGGGTTACCATCCAGCCCATTGCATTTCTGCCCAGAAGAGTACCATTTTACCCATGAACTCCAGCACTAGAATTTGAGAAGTTAAAAGAACTGGAATAACAGAAAAAGTAGAAGAGTCCACTCCCTGGGTTTCTCTTATAGTGGAAGCCAAGAAACAAACAACCACATGCTGTCTGCATATCTGTGGAGATGATGATGCTGAACAAGGCCATACATTGAACAAGACCACGTGAGGCCTGGCATTTATCACTGAGATCAATGGCACAAAGTGGTTCTCAAAGATTGATCTAAAGTCTGGTTACCAACAGATTAATTTGCACAAGGACTCAATAGATCTAACAACTTTGTCTACTTGTATTAGACTGAGGTGCTACTGAAGACTCAACTTTAGTATTTCTAGTGAAGTTGAATTCTTTCAGAACTGTATATGTAAAATGCTGTTTGGCCTGTAAAGGGTACTCATCATCAGTGATGACATTTTAGTTTATGCAACCACTGCTAAGCAACACGATCATCTCACTGTTAAAGCAAGTCAAAGACAGTAGCCTCATAGGTCATTGGGAGAAATGTGAGTTTGATAAACAACAGTGAATTCTTTGGACACAAATTCCCTGAGGAAGATGTATTTCTGGATCCCAAGAAAGTTCAGGTTGTCCAATAAGCATGGCCTCCAACCAGTGTCTCCAAAGTCAGAAGACTCCAAGTATGGTTACTTATTGTGGGAGGTTCTAACAGCACTAACCATACCTCTGAGAAAGCTCCTCGAGGTCAATGCTCCAGGGGTGTGAGAGGAGAGCCAACTTCAGGAATTTGAAAACACAAAAGCCACAATGAAGTATTATTCTCCTGCAAAGCAAACAGAGCTGGTGGTTGTTGAGAGCCCTGCAGGGCCTGGGGCTGTTCTGATGCTGAAACTACATTCTGATATGTGTGCACCAGTTTGATATGCCAGCAGAGCCCCGACCAGCACAGAACAAGATTATTTGCAGGTAGAACAATAGGCCATTGCCGTACTCTGGGGCTGCAGTCATTTTCATCAGTATCAGTATGGGAATGCTTTTTGGGTATGTTCTACATTTTATCCATTACAGAAGGTGGCCTGCTTTTGAGAGGAAATTGACTGCTAATCCTATGGTTAATATCTAATTGGATGCAAGCTGATCATCAAACACACTAAGGACAGTAAAAACAAAAATAGAGCTTCAACATTAAGGCCCTCATTCTGACCTTGGCGGGCGGCGGAGGCCGCCCGCCAAAGTCCCGCCGTCAGGTTACCGTTCCGCGGTCGAAAGACCGCGGCGGTAATTCTGACTTTCCCGCTGGGCTGGCTGGCGGTCGCCTTCAGACCGCCAGCCAGCCCAGCGGGAAAGAGGCTTCCACGATGAAGCCGGCTCGGAATCGAGCCGGCGGAGTGGAAGCTGTGCGACGGGTGCAGTTGCACCCGTCGCGTATTTCACTGTCTGCGCAGCAGACAGTGAAATACATGTAGGGGCCCTCTTACGGGGGCCCCTGCAATGCCCATGCCAGTGGCATGGGCACTGCAGGGGCCCCCAGGGGCCCCGCGACCCCCCCTAGCGCCATCCGGATCTCGGCGGTCCGACCGCCGGGATCTGGATGGCGGTAGGGGGGGTCGGAATCCCCGCGGCGGTGCAGCAAGCTGCGCCGCCGCGGAGGATTCAATGGGGCCGCGGTACACTGACGGGACCCCGCCAGTGGTGCCGGTCCGACCGCGGCTTTACCGCCGCGGTCGGAATCCCCATTGGAGCACCGCCGGCCTGTCGGCGGTGCTCCCGCGGTCCTCCGCCCTGGCGGTCAAAGACCGCCAGGGTCAGAATGACCACCTAAGTGTGGTTTCTGGATCTCAATGTCCTTGTGACGAGAAAGGTGGCTGGCTGTTTTTCCTGTCCGGCAAGCAATTGCACTGGGTCCTTGTCTTTTGTGAGAGATCGAGACAAATAACAGACTTCCTTTTCAAGGTCATGAACTGTCAGAGAGCTGTAGCTCGCTCAGCATCCAAAATAGGAAGATCATGTTGAGGAGGCTCAAGCTCAATTGAGATGCCAAAAGATTTATCAAAACTCTGAATAAGGTTATCAGGGTTGATGAAATAAATGGCCCATATTCAAGTTCCTCTGAGACAATAGAAGCACACATCATGCCAGCATTAAAGTGTTCCCTTCATGCCTGATGTGAGGCCGACCACCAAGGGAAGTCATTGCAAACCATCCATCTTGGACTTCTCCGGCCACTCATAGTGATACAGTCAGCAACACAGCGCTGCAACATTGAGGCAGCAAGCCGCCGCTGACATGCTAAGTGGTGAGCAATTATGGCGAATGACCCAGTGTTGTTGAGATCGCACCATTATGGAAGTAAATTCAAGCTTAGGTTTGAGATGCAGCCATGTCATGCTTTCGGAGTGAATGGCAAAGTAGTCACCGGAACCAAAGAACGTGCTGGCATCATCAGAATATTTCTCATTTCAAAGGAATCTCTAAGCAATCAGAGAAGAAAGGTGTACCTGTTTCCAGTCGTTAAGGTTCTGGACATTATTCATCTCTATTGACTGGAAGGTTTGGTGCTGGGATGCAGGAAAGTTTATTGATTAATTCCCTGTCCTCTGGAGGTTTGGGTTTGGCTATTACCCCAACTGAGACACCACAGATGATCTCTCTTTTGCTGTCTAGAAAATCAGAGGGTCTTCCTTGTGCGGGTGGTCACCCCTACTCCCTAAGGCCAAATCCACAGGACGTGCTTTGATTAACTGATCGAAATACAATTCTATTAATAGATATGCCATCAGCGTGTTTACTTTGCACAATATTCATTCAATCGTGTTATCTTTTGTTTTACTTATTATGCTTACCTGTTGCCGTGCAGCGAGGTTATGGCATTTGCCTAAATTTTGGTAATAATATTGTGTTTCCATAAGATTGAGAGTGCCCATACTTCTTTCCCTCCCTACTCCATACATGGTACATTCCCTGTGTCGTTATCTGGTATATAAATAAACACTGCACACCTGGGTGGGGCAGTTGAGTGCGCAGTGCATAAATAATAGCAGCTTGTCCTGTTGGTCATGCGGCGCAGCGTCCGTGGGGCCTAAGGCCCGACAGTCCCTGCATTAATCCACTCTCCATGTAAAAAATGAGTGTCGCTCACACCTGCAAAAGCCCTGAAGCTGGGAAGGTGTCTTTGAATAGTTTTGCCGAGGGAAGAGTGCACCAGAGAACTGTCAAGTCACGTTGGAGCACTGTTCAGTTTCCACCTAGGTAGTGAGTGCCTCCCATTACCTGAACACAACATCCATCCAACAATAACATCCACTGTTGCCCTTGCCTGAACCTGGCTCTAGCCTCCAATTGGCTAAGACGGGGATTACAATAGTAAATCTGCCTGTCACAGTAATGGCAAGTCAGGGTTAAGGTATTAGTCGATGTAATGGTCAGGTCAATGTAACAAACATCATGGCAGCTCATTGCCTTAAGGACCCTAATGTATTGTGTGCAAGCTGGAGCTCCTGAAGCTCAGCCTACAATGATCCACTGCTCATGGTTAGTGCTTTATAAATGGACTCCTTGACTGGTGTGAGTTCTCAGTCAGCTTCCTTACCAGGGTCCGGACTATGCAACTGCTGTCCAATTTTTGCGTGGGGTAGCACACCTGCATGCCTTGTCAAGTCACAAATACCATGCCTGCCTGTGGATACTCTAAAGGACTGCCTGTGGATATTCTTGATTAACCCTGAAGTAATCTAAAACCCTCTCTGATCTTGGTTATCCAAGAGGGTCACTAGTATATTCGTTGTTGTTCTGCATAAACCTTATCCTCTAATTGTAACTCTCAGATTCTTCGTTCAACCATCTTCACTTTTGAAGGAATAATCCTAAGAAAAACCAGGCACTGGAGAGTACTACCACATTCTCAGAGGCCATAACAGTAATGGGTGGCAGGAGGTTCATGTCCTGAGTCCACTAGCAGTAGGGTGAAACTGAGTATGAATGTTTGGTATACAGATTCACAGTAGCTCCATATCTCTGGTAAGTACATTAGCCTTTCACTCTCTCTTCTATTGTTAAATCTTTTGGATAAACATATGCATATTTACTACTGTTCACGAGGAAGCTGGAATTGTCTTTCTTCTTATAGTTAGTCTTAACGTTCCCCAGAAGTGGTGTTTAGGCCTGCCTGTGTAGGGGAAAATGTGCTATACACCCCAGAGTGGCGCAGACCTTCAAATTTCTCTCAAGGTGAGGATACTTCATTTGTTGTACTGTATGAGTCTGCCGGTGTGCTTCTGTGCCCGCATCATTTATAGTGGCTGGTGATCTACACCCTGCATCCTCAGCCAAATGTACGTTTGTGTCACTGTGTCGTACTCACACTGGGTAACTGATACCCAAGACCATTGATGACCAGCATCCTCTACCAAACGTACTGTAGTATAGTGGTATTGCGCCTCCATGCTCTAAGTGACTGTGCCATGACCCTCTGCTAAATGTACTGTACTTTACTGTTGTGGAGTTGTGAATTCTTTTTATTAAATGAGTGGAATACTGTACTCTTCTAAACACATCAGTTACTCAATATTGAGCCCCAGCCACTCCTAACTCGGTAATCAGTATCAGAATTCAAGTCGTGGCACGCTGCCGTTACATGTTTCTCATCACCAACCCATCCTCACCTCATGCAAGCAGCCTCACAATAAGTGAGAAAAAGAACACATTCATCCCTCTCACCTCATCGCCATGCCCAGTCTCCACAATGCACCTCTCCAAGACCCTCCGAAACCAGTGTCCACTCAACATAAGGACATGCAGTAGATATTCGAAACCTTATCTTCTAAAACTTCAACATACACATCTTAGACAGCTAATTGACTATACCTGGCTTACATACCAAAAACAGAGTAAGGACGTACTGTCATCCAAATTGCCTCATTACAAATCTACAACACCAGCATCCCCACCCCCAACGTTTTGGATGTCCATCCACATGTTTAGCAACTATCCTAATACTGACCACCAACATATACTTTTACAGAACTGAAAACCGTTGAACGCTATCGCGGGTCCCAACAATACTTAGCTAAGGAACTTCACCACCCAGATGGCATTGACAAAAAATATACAATCCAATATTAACAAAGTTATCTTCTCACCATATGATCATTTAAGATCCTCCCCCCAGAGAAACCGCATCATGTGCTTTCCTCCATTTCTCCATGCCCTTTGCCCCCCCAACTCATTCTCATCCACCTCAATTATAAACTTCAAATACAACTAGACCTACCAGCACAAGCTCACGCATGGAGGAAACACAGGAAAGACTGTCTGGCAGATATCCAGCTCATGAGCAGTGATCGCTACCCTTTCTGGTCCAGCCACTAGTGTGTAATGTGTTTTCTTCATCGGTCTATGAGAATTGATTTCAAATTATACTGCTGAGCTAAATAGCATATGTTGTATTGTCATATTGTTGTTACAGCAACATCATTTGTCTGTTGTTGATGTCAGTCAGATAGGAGCTGATGTCACATGATTGCCAAGCCCCAAAAGAATGTAGATATAAAATGAGAGGATCCATGGCCCGTCCAGCCACTCATATGTTTTTGGAGGATGGCCGTCTGGATTTGTCAGACACAGCTGCAGGTCGATGGAGGAGGAATCTCACACAACCTCTGTTCCAATGTTTGCTTTACAGTTACTGGTTAAGATGTTAAGTGAGGGAGCATTGAACAGATAATATTATAGAAGGGGAAGATTCAAAATTCCTTTTCAGGGCGCCCGAGGAGACTCCAAAAGTTCTAGGTAACAATATGCTGAAAGAAACTGGTACATATACGTGTGCACATCATGCCTAAAGATGACTGAGGAAAAACCGTAAATGGGGATCTGTTCATAGTCTGCAAAAGCAACCAGTGGCGGCTCCTTCGCTAGGGCGGAGGAGCCTCACCCCCCCCAACCAGCAGCAACCGCTGCAAATCCTTTAGCAAGGAAAGGATAATAAACCTTGTTTATTATCCTTTCATTGTTAAAGGGCGGGGCACGTGGGGTGACAAGTAGTGAGGGGAGTGCACAGTGCACTCCCCTCACTGCGCATGTATGTTTGGCCTGCTATCTCAGGCCAGCCAAACACACATGCATGGTAGGCTCTCTCCAGCCCGGCAACTGTGTTGCCGGGCTGGAGAGAGCCTCCACAGGCTGCCAATCTGCCTGGGAGCGCCCTAGCTGGGTGCTCCCAGCCAATCCTGATGCTGCTCTGAGCAGCTTCAGGATTGGCCGCAGGGCAGGCTGGGACCACGTACCTGCAGCAACGGGAGAGGAGCAGAGCGGCACATAATTAATTTTATTTTTATGTTTTTAATGTCCCCTCCACCCCCTCCCCTGTGTGCTGGCCGCCCTGCCCCCGTGAATCCCACAAGCCATGACTGAAAGCAACCCACGTCCCACCCATAGTTGGTGCTAGGATAACTTTACCATTAGCCTTTCTAATTCTTATTGCTATTTCTTCCAGAACAAGTCCACCTCTACCCCAGAAAGTAACACCCTTTTTACATATGAAATACAGCACGGACAGTCAAGCATTTCTACTCTGCCCTGACAAACGAGAAAAAGATGAGCAGTCATTTTATGTCCAATAGGTCATTTCTTCCCAGTGGTTCCTAAAATTGCTTGGCATAGTCCTGCTAGCAATTGGGGAGGGCTACATGTTGATCTCTTTCATGCAAGGAACAGGAATCCCTAAATGAACCTGACACCCTAGGAGGTCATGAGGAGGACATGCCAATGCCTTGTGTGCTCCCACTCCACAGTGAAGGCTTGGCATTCAAAGCCAGCAGTGGCAGGAAGCAATTAATGTGCATGTGAACTGTCCCCAGTAAATATAGCCTACTTACAACCACTTGGTCCGGAGAGACTGGCAAGTGCTCCTGGAATCAGAGTGATGACATTACTAGTAAGCACTTAGGCCATTACCATCTCATCCCTTACTTGTACAAGGTGCAGACCAACCTCAGTACCATTACTGCATGCACAACAGATACCAGAGACACAGGATCATGCACCACCAAGTGCTTTACTTACCAATATCACAATCATGTGAAACAGCAGACAGGTTTCTGTTCACTGAAAACCTTTCCTAGGGTTCCCCACTTCTATCCTGTAATGTGTGGGGAACCTGGAAACAGACAACCATGAGTCATTTCTAGAGAAATAATCCAGCAAGGAACCTTAAAGAAAAAGTTATTTACCTTCAGTAATATATTATCTGGTAGAGAATTACCCTGGCCCTAGAAAATGAGTCCTCAGAGTGGGGAGGGATGGGTGGGTGTAAGGAATCTGCAGCTGTAGTCTCCACTAGATAATGCATTACTGAAGGTAAGTAACTTGTTCATCTAATAGAGAATTCTAGCTGCAGATTCCTTACCTTTGAATAGATACCCAAGCCATATCCTCCTGGTGGCGGGCTATGGACTCATCTTTTAAACTAGAAAGTGCTGCAGTACTGAACGGGCGAAATGCCCGTACCTGTGGACCTGACTGCCCAGGCAGTAGTTTTTTGGCAAATGTGTGCAGAGACACCCACGTTGTCGCCACACAGATGTGAAAGACTGGGACTCCATGAGCTAACACTGTGGCCGCAGTGTTTCCTCTGGTGGAATGGGCTCGTAAGCCCTCAGGAGGCTGCTTGTTAGTCGGGTCGTAGGAGATCTTTAAACAGGGAATGACCCAGTGCAAAATGGTTTGTTTCTGTACTGTTCAACCTTTCTTTGCTCCCATATATCCAAAAAGAGTTGGTCGTCCACCCAGAACTCATTTGTGCAGTCAAGGTTGAACGACAATGCTCTTTTTGGGTCCAGTCAGTGAAGTTACTTCTCTACCTTAGAGGGATGCGGGGAAGCAAAAACGGTGGGCAGGATGACACTCTCCCAAATGAAATGGGGTCAACACCTTTGGGAGGAAAGAGGCACGAGTGTGACGCATCACTTTCTCAGGAAATACTGTGAGATATGAAGACTTGGATGACAAGGCCTGCAGCTCACTCACTCTCCAGGCAGATGCCATTGCCACTAGGAAGACTGTCTTGATGGTGAGCAGCCGGCAGGAAAGGAGCACACAAGGTATGTGAGAGCAACATTCAGGTCCCACTGAGGCACGATGAAGGGCAAAGGGTGGAACATATGTACAAGCCCTTTTAGAAACCTATTTACCAAAGGGGACTTAAACAATGAGGGTTGGTCAGGCAGCTGCAGAAAAGTGGATAAAGCAGACAGACACTCCTTAAGAGTGCCCAAAGACCAGCCCTGCTGGGCAAGAGACAGGATGAAAAGAAGAATATCAGAGAGACGAGAAGAAGAAAGAGGATCTAAAGACTTCTCTGTACAATATTTCACAAATCTTTGCCAATGGCAGGCATATGCAATTTCTGAGAAGGAACGCCTGGCTGCCAAAATAAAAATGCAAAATTCAGGAGGAGGGTTGGGAGCTGTCAACTGTCACTGCTCAATCTACATACATGAAGGTGCAGAGTTGACAATTTCGGGTAGAGAACCCTTACCTTCAGCTGTGACAGAAGTTCCTTCCGCAGGAGCAGCCTGGTCAGAGGATCGATTCTTATCTTCAGAACCTCAGGATACCAGACTCTCCTTGCCCAGTCCGAAGCCACTAAGATGACTTGGCCCGGTTGTTTTTTAACTTCTTGAAAACTCTAGGCTGTGGAATGGGCGGAAGGCATACAGCAGGCCAGAGCTTCACTTGTGATGAAAAGCGTTGTTGAGTGATTGCCCCTTGGAAACTCCAAAGTTCAATACTGCTGACATTATGCATTCTCTTTAGAGGCAAACAGATCTAATCAAGGGTCTACCTACTGCAAGAGTCCTTGCACCACCTCCGAATGGAGACACCACTTGTGACTCGCTAGGCATCGACAGCTGAGTTTGTCCACAATGGCATTCAGAGAACCTGCCAGATGTTGGACCACCAGGGTTATGCCCTGCTGTTCCAGCCATGTCCAGAGATGCAGGGCCTCTTGGAAAAGGGTCCACGACCCCACCCCGCCCTGCTTGTTGCAGTACCACATGGCTGTGGTGCTGTCCGTGAACATCTGCACTAACTTCCCCTTGACAGAGGAAGGAAATGCCTTCAATGCTAGTCAGATCGCCTAGAGCTCCAACTGGTTGATGTGGAGCCCTGATTCCCCTGGAGACCAGATTCCACTGATCTTCACCTCTCCCAGATGGGTGCCCCATCCCAAAAGAGATGTATCTGTCACTACTGTGAGGTCTGGTTGGGGAAGGGAGAAGGGTCTTCCTCTGACACAAACGCTGTTCGTAATGCACCACAGCAGGTCTTTTGCGGTTCCCTCGAAGATCTAGACCATCCTGGAAAGATTTCCATGATGCTGCGGCCACTGGAACTTCAGGTCCCACTGCAGAGCTTGCAGATGTCATCTGGCATGATTTACCAGCAGGACTCAGGAGGCCATGAGGCACAGCATTCTCAGAGTCAGTCTCACCAAAACCTAGGATAGAGGCCAAAACATCGGTATCATAGCCTGCATATTCTGAAATCGTTGCTGAGGAGGATAAGCCCGAAACTGCACTGTCCAGAACAGCTCCTATGAAACAGAGCCTCTGGACACGGTGTGACTTCAGCACTTTTAGAGTGAACTCCAGCGAATGCAGAAGGTTTGCCGCAGTCTGGAGGTGGATGATGACAGCCTGGGGTGAGCTTCTCTTCAACAGCCAGTCATCGAGGTAGGGGAAGACTGAAACCCCTGACCTGCGCAGATGAGCTGAGACCGCCGCCATCACCTAGGTGAACACCGAGGGGCACTGGTAAGGCCAAATGGCAGCAGGGTGAACTGAAAGTGCTCATGGCATTCCTTGAACTGCAAGTAATGCCTGTGGGCAGGCAGGATGGGAATATGAAAATACGCATCCTATAAATCCAGGGCTACCAGCCAGTCACCTAGGCCTAGAACAGGTAAGACCTGAGCCAATGTGAGCATCTTGAACTTCTCCTTCTTGAGGAAGAAATTTGCAGTCCGTAGGCCTAGAATAGGGTGAAGGCCCTTGTTCTTTCTGGATATCAGAATATAGTAGGAGTAACAACCACTGCCTACTTCTGATATAGGGTCCCTTTCTATGGCTCCCTTGGCCAAGAGAGCCATAACTTCCTCTTGGAGCAGAGACAAATGATCCTCCACCAGTCGTTTGAATGTTGGCGGTACTGGGGGAGGAAAATATTGGAAAGGCAGGTCATAACCCTTTCGAATGATCTGCAGTACCCAAGCGTCTGATGTAACAGACTGCCAGTGGAGGAGATAATGTTGAATTCTCCCTTCAACCGTACAAGCATGGTCCTGCAGAAACAAACTAGGAGGGTCTTGAGGCTGCAGCTGCTGGGGCCTGGGTGACAGACTACTTCTGGCTTCCAGACCCTCTAGGTCTGAAGACACCACACTTACATCTCCGCATAGCTTGGGGAGCTTGAGTAAGAGGATGGCTGCCATAGGGCTGGCGCGGTAGTACACCTCTTCTGTGACCAGAAAAGGGGTGAAAGGCAGACAGTGGATGAGTGGTTACCAAGAGGCCAATGGACTTGGCTGTAGCTCAAGAGTCTTTAAAGCAGTCAAGCGCCAAGTCTGCCTTCTTACCAAACAAGCGAGCCCTGTCAAAGGGCATGCCCATTAGGTTTGCCTGGACATCCCCCAAAAAGCCATGTGTTTTTTGCAGAAACCGCTCTGCCCAGCAAGTCAGTTGTATCCAGGCCACACCTAATGGTGAACTTCGCTGCGTCTCTCCCATCTTTCACTGCTTGGTAGACGATGGCCCGGGGCTCCCCCCAGACCGTTGGCAGCACTTGTGCAACCGTATAGCATAAGGTGTGCGAGAAATGGCCCAGTAAGCATGAGCTGTTCACCAACCTCAGTGTCAGGCTGGTGGAAGAAAACATCTTGTTTCCAAGCTAGTCCAGCCTCTTGGATTCCCTGTTTGGTGGAGTGGAAGGGAATGATCTGTTGGAAGTTGAGGCTTGGACTAACAAGCTCTCAGGGGTGGGGTGTTGGCTGAGGAAACTAGGGTTCCCAGGTGTAGGGTGATGGTGGTGGGCAAACATCCTATTTACAAGAGCCCCTGTGCTGGACTTTGACCAAGTTCACAGCAGGACGTCAGTAAGTGCCTCATTAAAGGGTGGGAGTGGTTTGGAAGTGGAAGCCCCAGGCTAAAGCACTTCAGTCAAGAGGTTTGTCTTTGACAGCCCCCGGGGGGCAGTTTGAGGTCAAGGACCTCCTCTACCCTATGCACCGCCTTTGCATAGGAAGATCCCTCCTCCGTAGCCTCAGTGTGGGGAGAGAGCAAGCCAGTATCTGGAGAGTGTCCAATCCACTATCTTCTCCTAGTTTCTTATACCAGTCCATTGACCTCTTTAACTAGTTTTTTAAAGGGTCCAGTGACCCATCACACTCTTCTTCCATGCCTGGCTGCTGAAAATAAGCCTCAGGCAACAATCTGGCACCTGTGGACACCAACTGTGGCTGAATCGGCATTGTCTGACAGCGTTCTGGCTCCAGATAGTCCAGAATCAGAATGGGGCTGGCACCGCCGGTAGGTGCTGACAGCGCCAGGAGCATCGGCATCCTGATGGTCGTCTGAATAGATCGTGTGAGTACGACTGGCGCCGGCCTGGATTCGGAGTTGGATCTGTGAGAACTCATCGGGGCTGAGGCCAAAGCTACCGGCGCAGAACCTGATGGGCCCTCCTCTGATCCTGAGGGCTTTAGTGGTCAGCCTTCTCAAATACACAACGCATGGCCTCATGAAAGTCCTTGTCTTGAGAGGGGGTCAGTCTGGGTCCTTGAATTGGCGTGAGGCGCACAGTCAGACCTGCCATCAATTCCGCAGAACAGTGCCTGGAATGCCGATGTCCCGAAGGGGTCGCATTGGCCGACAGATGAGGTAGAGTTGAAGTCCGTTTAGACTTTTTCTTCTTCTTGTGCTTCTTTCCAGAGTGTCCCGAGGACCTTGAATGGGAAGAAGAGGGCTTGGGGCTCCTGGAGCAGTCCTATGACCTTCTTGTTGACCAAGAGCATGACCTACTAGGAATCGCACCGGATGGCATCTGAGCAAGACTTGGAGTTGTGGGTGCGCTCGAGACACAATAGGCAGACTTGGTGAGGGTTTGTAACTGGCATGGCATGGGGACAGGTGCCACGCGGCTTAAACCCTACCTTTCTAGATGTCATTCTCGACACATACTCAAAAAATCTTCAACAAAACGTTGAAAAAAGACTGTCAAAAAGTGACAGACGGAGTGCTCTCTCAGGATCTGCAGCAACTGGCACAGAAAAAAAGAACTGACGTTTGCACACCTAGGTGGTGCCCGTATAGCTGACCGCAATGTCACATCCGGCACTGACGCCAATGGTGCCATGCAGAATCGACAAGAGACACCCAATGGCACGCGCAGGGGTTTTGCTCCAGACAGTAAACCCACCTCACCATGTCCAGCAAGTATTTGACCAAAGTGAAGGCCACCCAAATGTGCAGACTGTGACTGACCAGACCCCCTGTGAAAGATCAGTAGGAATCTCTGCTGTAGGAAAGTGTCCCTTTGTGTATGGTCACCCCTCCAGTTTTTGCCTTTGTACATGCCTCTACTAGTGCACTGGAAGCCTGCTATACAGGCCCCAGTGCCTGTGCTCTGTCTCTAAATTGTTATGTTGACTTGGTTATTACCTAATTGGCACGCCTTTACCGCCTACTAAGGCCCTAGTCAATGGTACCTTGAGTACACAGGGCATAGGTGGTAAAGGTGCCCCCAGGGCTGCAGCACAAGCTTGTGCCACCCTCAGTGACCCTCACAACGTACTGATGGAAGACTCACCATTGCAGACTGCTAGAGTGGTACAAACAGTTCGAGTTCGACTGCACCCTCACCAAGAGTGGCACAGTCCCATGCACTGCCTTACTTATATGTCAGACACCCCCAGCATAGGCCTCTGCAACCCAAGAGGCAGGGTGTAATATATTTAAGGTGAAATATATAAGCACAAGCTTCTATGTCTCTATAGCGTCCTTTCCATTAAGGTACACTGTAAGTGCAGGCCGGTCCATAGGATAACATGGGACTTAAGCCCTGGTTGACCAGGGCTACTAGACTCATTATGGTACCGCCTAAATCTGTTGAGTTTGGTGTCAAACAACGTGCCTTCTACCCCCCAACACAATGCTCATGCTGAGGGACGACTGGCATGCGCCTAGGTGACACGCTAGTGCTTGGCAACCTGCGTGCCACCCTCGATGGCGGTTTGGCCCATGCTTTTTCCCTTTTTCCCATGTTTACTGCAACCAAGACATAGTTCTGACCTCCAGCCAGGAAGCCTTGGTGCTCCCAGAGGTCAGAACAAAGGGCTGAGGCAAGGAGGAGGTCACATCTCCAGCCCCTCAGCCGGGCTAGTAAATAGGGCCGGCAGGGCGGTGAGCTTCAAAGGCTACACCGCCCTGATAGCCATCAGCGCTGTCCTCCAGTGAGGAAGGAGCCCACCCCCTGACCTCAGGCACATTGCTTGTGGCCAGGCAGGAAATTTAGTATGTAGGACTGTGCACACCCCAGCAGGCTTACCACACCTCTAGGGTCATAAGCCCAGTCTATGCACTAAGGGCCTCATTTAAAAAAATCTGATGCCTCAGCCCTAATGCATCAGATTTCTTGTGCTGCCCCATGATCCCCTAACGACGCCATAGATGCACTGTATTTATAATGCAGCGCTCTATGTTGCACAAATTCTGGCGCATCTATTGGTGCTAAACTCACGCACTGCTGGACTAAGATCAAAAAAACAACGCTCCTCCAGCAATGCCAGGAGGCCCCCATAGAGAAGAGCCCTGTGTCAATTTTACACCTGCCCTGAGCAGGCAGTAAAATATTGACACAGTGAAGTCGCAGAAGGACACAGTGATGTAGCAGAATGACACAGTGAAATGTACATTTCACTGTGTCAGTTCTGTGTGGCTTTTCCTGCGGGAACGCCTATCCTGCATATATTATACATGATGCAGTTATAATGTAACGCAGGGCTTTACAAACTGCTGCATTGGGCCCAATGCATCAGTTTATAAATCTGGAGCAGTGTGAAGCACTGCTAGCACCACCATTGAGTAAACAAAAATGATGCAACAGTGGCGCAAAGCCTTTTTAAATGAGGCCCTAAGTTTTTGTTTCTTAGGAGTGGCAGATTAGAGGATTCTGGGTAGCCTAAGGTGACATGTCTGATTAGCATTAGCTGTAGGGACTAGCTGCCCTTTGACCCTAGTGTCTACACTCCCCTAACGCCCCTAAATCCGGGATGTAAGGGACACCCTTGACACCAGAACCACAGATTTTACCAACGTACTTCAAAGAAGGACCAGAAGAAGCTCTGCATCACTGACAACCAGACTCTGCCCACCACTCCAAAGCAAAAGAGGGAAACTCTCTCCCTGAGGCAACAGACTGGGAACTGCATGATCGACCTTCGTCTTTGGCTGAAACTTGTTACTCCGGGCCAGAGGGACACCTGTGGATGCCAGAAGCACCATCAGTCTCCCTTAGACTATTGGCACTAGTCCCCTGCAAACTGCAAGTAAAAACGACTGCCGAATCCGAAGTTGCACCGGCCATTGGGCCCACTGTGGGATCTTGGAAAAACAGATGGGCCACTGTCTTTTGAGAACTGAAGTCCAGCCTTCCACCAAGTTTCATGCCGCTACCTCTATTCCTCGGACCCAGCTACTTTACAAAGGATTCTGGCACAAGTACGCTGCCAAGGCTTGTTGGTCACCTGTGACTGATGCCTTTATCAATGTAACACTTGCAGGGCACAGTGTGCAACCTGCAACCGACCGGCAACCCAGCGCCAGCAGAGATTTTGCATCTCCTTGTCGGCGCTGTTGTGCCAGTGGTAAAACTGCTTTGGCACAAGCCCTGTTCAGCACCAGGGACAGCCAGGACACCTTTGCAACTGAACCCCACAGACCTGCTCGAAGTGAACTGACTGTTGTGGTCTGGTCCCAGGGCCCGCACTACCTTAACCCTGCAAGGGTTCCCGACAGCTCGACTGCTAAGTGGTCATTTTTCACCAGTGGCATTCCTGCCATTGACTTCAATGCGAGTCTCATTCAACACCACTGAGAGCCAGAACCACCCTGCACCTAGGCTCCATGAGCCAGGTAAAACTGCTCTTTCTGTCACGATCTGCTCCCAGGGACTGCACTAACTTAATCCCCCTAAGGGTTTCATCTGTGTGCGTTAAGTGCATTTTTGCTATGTTTGGCATTTTCCCCATTGACTTAAATGCTATGTTAATTGCCATTTCTGCAGTGATTTACTATTGCTTCTAAATTTCCTATCTCTGGTTCTCTCGAACCAATGCTGTTCGTTTATGTTTCTAAATGTATATAAAAATAAGCTCTATTTTAATAAATTGATGTTGGATTTTTGTTTTGTTTTGTCAATTCCTTATTGTCCCTGTTTGTGCAGTGAAATGCTTAACACAAGCTCTTTGCCACACTACCAGGACTGATGTAAGGATTTACTAGGGTGAATTCAAGGACCATCTCTGGGGTATTGTGAGAGATTACATGTTGAGTATTAACCCCACACCACATAATACTCCACTTTCCTACACCTTCACAATCAGTACGGAGCCCCTAGCATGAAGAGGGGGGAAGAAGGCTTGTTTTGGAACCAAACTAGCTGTTGCCCTAAAAAATTAAAGGAATTACTTTTGTAAGCCACTGGAAGTGACTAATAACAGATTGACAAGGATGCCAGAAGTACCAATGACCTGAAGTCTTATGCCCTCATTACAAGTGGACCGTAGTACTGCATCCAGTATTAGTCATACATATGATATTACCACCTTCACTGGACTAATGTGAGTTTTGCATCGCCTTAATGAGGGCTTTCAAGGAGGAATTTGGGCTTACATTCCAGAAAGTGCTTGTGGAACATCTTCTCCAACTGAGGGCCAACAAGAAACTGTCCAATAAAAAGGCAACAGGGAGGCAGTGCTAGGCAGTCTTCTGCTCCCCTTCCAACCTCCCAGTGCTCTGTCTTTTGCCTCTTGTCTCCTAAGTGCCACTGGAGCGACAGTGGAAGGGTGCCAGCCCAAAAAAACATCAGATAAATATCCAACCTTAGCAGAGCATGATGCTCCCTTCTGCTTACCAACTCTGCATAGACCCAACCTCCTGGGAAGCTATGGACAAGAGCTTGAAAGTCGATTTATATATGGCTGAGCTGAGTAACTGCAGTAAGCCCCGGCCCAAGGAACTAGAATCCAGACAGCTTACTTCTGCTGCAGCACATCGTTGACATTCTAGCCCATCGGCAGGAGTGGCAAGCCAGAATAGGAAGACTTGGATCTACTCAACCAAGTAGAGGAGAATAGGATACGTCCTCATAAGAAGTTTGGAGTCTTGTACGTTTGTATCCATGATCAGAGAAGCAAGCCTTTAACTGCCTTAGCCATTGGAAGGCTACATACTTTCAACCCAAGAAAGTGAAGAAAAGACTCGGCCCCTGTGGCTGGACTCAGGCACCTTCTCTTCCACAGGGCGGCCCTAGATTTTGCATGAAATGTTTCACAGGCACTTCCACAACATGCTTGTAGAAGCAGCTTTGGGAATGATGCAACCATTATGTGTATAATGCTAAGCTGAAGCCCCAGAAGAAGTGGAAGACATATCCAAAACAGACTGAAGATATCTTTCCACCACCTGGGGCGCCGACTGCCCGTGGACTTCTCATTCTTGGAAATCTTTCGCAGCAAATGAAGGCATCACATTTCAGCTTGTTTCAGTCAGGCCTAGGGGGGAGCTGCTCTCATAAAGCGGCCCTAAACCATCAGATTCGATTGTATTTTCTTCCGCTCACTCACGAGAAAGCGCCTCGTTTTTTTATTTTTTATTTTTATAAAAGGTAACGCTAGCTTTTTGATTACAAATGTCATATTTCGGGACGAGCATGTGGCATTTCGCACGTGCAGCAGCCCGCAATATCCTTATTCTCTGCAGAGTCCATGGAATGGCGTGGAAGGAGACTGGCAGAGGATCAGAAAGAAGCCTTTCAGCTGCCTTTAAAATGTCAGCCGTCTCCGAGCTAAAGGTCCTGTCCGGCTAAAACTAATCCGTGTTCTTATCAAAGCTCTGCGGCGCGCGCCACGGTAATGAATACAGAGAAATAGTGCTGTTTCCGTGCTTCCAATGTGTCCTGGCACGTTGGTACATATTAATTCCCCGTGAAAATACAGTGCTGCCTTTCAGACACTCTGTTCTAGTTATCAGAAGGATCTGGGCAGAAAGCACAGTTTGTTCGACCTAAAACAAGCGTGTGCAGTACAGTGAGAGCTGGAGCAGATCGTCCTTTGCCTCTGATTCTAAAGGCAATCAAATAGCAGCAGAAGGCATCCACCTAGTTTACTCTTTGGGCACGTCTCAATTTCACTGCAATACACATCACCAGGAATTAAAAAAGTTGATTGTAAACATTGTAAAGTCTAATGGTTTAATGTGTTTATTGAAAATCTTTCAGGAAGATTTTACTCTCATAAAACAAGTATGACTAAATCAAATTAAAGCATTAATTGGGCCCTGAAAGGCTTTTTGAAAGAAGTACCTCGACGTACCCCGCAACAGCCACATCTCCGCACACCTGAGACACCTGCATTGGCTCCCAGTCAGCAAAAGGATCACCTTCCGTCTTCTCACCCACCCACACAAAGCCCTCCACAACAAGGGACCGGAATACCTCAACAGACGCCTCAGGTTCTACGTCCCCACCCGCCCCCTCCGCTCCGCTGGCCTCGCACTTGCTGCCGTCCTTCGCACCCGCCGCTCCACGGCGGGTGGGAGATCTTTCTCCTTCCTGGCGGCCAAGACCTGGAACTCCCTCCCCACCAGCCTCAGGACCACCCAGGACCACTCCGCTTTCCGGAGACTCCTAAAGACTTGGCTGTTCGAGCAGCGATAACCCCCCCTTTCCCCCCTAGCGCCTTGAGACCCGCACGGGTGAGTAGCGCGCTTTATAAATGTTAATGATTTGATTTGATTTAAGGAAGTTTGTAATTTTTTGTGCAGTAAAATGTGTATTTCTATGTCCAGTTCAGCTCTGCACAATAATCAGCAGTCTGATGCGCCCCTAGACAGATTTTCCGGGAGCGAGAACACCAGACCCGAAGGAAATTTTTGCTAGTAAAATAAATTGGAGAAAGGTACAAGTGGAAGAGCCAACAAATTAACGGCGAGCCGAGCCAAATATAGTAAGACCCGGGCTCATTGTGTTCTTGGGTGACGTCACCATGCAGCACCACCGGCCGAGGTGATATAGTAAAGGCGGATGAGCCGCAGGTGGCTCAGTCCCGAAATAATATGGTGATAGTGTGACGTGGATCATCTAGCTCACAAAAAGTACATTGGCAACAAGGACAGAGACGAGGGTACCTGCTGAGTGTCACCACTCTGCGCTCGTACCTCTCCCAGTGCCAGTGGCCGGCAAAGGCAGAAGCCCGCCTCGTGGCCGATTGCCCGCATCCCCTTGTCATTGGGGACCGTGGAGGAAGTGGACCTCTGAATGCTCACCTGCTTCTGGCAGTGAGACTGGCGCAGCACTGCAGCAGTACAGACAGGGGCAGCTCCTCCGCCATGGCAGAGGAGCGCCCTCCCCCCCACCCGCCAGCAGCAAGAGCTGCAAACCTTTAAAAATAAAACAATAATAAACTATGTTTATTGTCGTTTTACTTTCAAATGGGTGGGCCATTGGGGTGACGAGCACCAAGGGGAGTGCACAGAGCACTCCCCTCAGTGCACATGTATCTTTGGCCGGCCGTCTCGGACTGGCCAAACAAACATGCGCACAGGGTTCTCTCCAACGGGGCACAGTGTTGCCAGGTTGGAGAGAACAGGCCCAGGCTCCTTGTCTGCGTTGGAGCACTCAGACAGGGCGTGCTGAGCAGCGTCATGATTGGCCGCAGGACAGGCTTGGAGCCTGTGACTGGATTGCAGCAGAGAGCGGCGGTGCAGCAGTGAGGTTCAGGTAAGATTAAAAAAAAAAATGTTTTATTACCCCCGCCCCACCACTTTTCCCAGTCGCCTGCTGCGACTGGGTACACAGCCACCTACAAGTGGGAGAACAGAACTGCACCTTTTTCCCTAGTGACAAAGCCACATGGAGCCAGCTCTGGGGGCCCAGAGTGTATGAGCGATTCGGTGAGGCTGAGAGGATGGCACCCACCGGACAGCCAGGCAGAGAGAAGGAACATCAGCAAGGCACCTATGGGACACTGAGCCCCCACCCGAGGCGTGCACTGCAACAGGGGGTGTTGATGACTATGATGCCGCCATATTAGCCCTGAATGCACATTTCAACCCCCCTACTGAACCTCGATATTGAACAGTTCAAGCTGTGACAGCGAAGCAGAGAGAAGGGTTATCAAAGGACAATTTTTACACATTGTCAGCACATGCACCGATAGTGACCAACAGAAGGAGGTTTGGGTACAGCTCATACAGGGGTGCAGGTCGGCGAACCTGGAAGATATGTAGATATGTTGATCCTGGCCTGCACTTACAACCTCTCGAACACCAGAACACCCTTTCGAGCACCAGAACAGATGAGATGGAGATAGCACTGAACAAAAGTCCCGGGGGTGCAAACAGCCAGAAGGAGCCTACCATCAAGACGGAGGCTGTGGAGGTGGGCCACCCCCTCACCCAGAAGAGGGAGAATGAGTCCAAGTGCCGAATCATCCTGCAGGAACTGTGGCCTAGAGTATCACCCGGTGGAAAAATGCCTGGAGGCAGGCTACATGTGCCTCCTGTGCAACAAACCAAACCATTTCGCGAGTGTATGCTTAGATAGTGATCGCTGACACAGAAGCCAAGGAAGAAGATCCCTGACCAGGGCACTCCGGCACTTGACAGACAGTTGGAGGCCTCCAACAGCTGGCCGCAGTGGAGAATGGTGGCCCGACGAGGGGGCTGAGGAAGAAGATCCAGAAGAGGAGATAGTGTTCCTCATTTCCTACACCACCACAGGGAACAAAGGCCGAAGGCCCCAACCCCGTTGCAACATGGTCATCACAGGCAAGGTGGTGCTAGTCTCATCAACATTTTCTCAGGAAGGCTTGCAAGCTGACCCCTGAAAACTTGCAGCTATTGAGGAGGCACCAGTGCCAAGAAATGCAAAGGAGGTCCAAAGTTTCCTAGGAATGGCGACATACTGTTGAAGGTTTCTCCTGAATCTGGGCAGCTTACCTGAACCACTAAGAGCCCTTGCAAAGACCTGAGTACGATGGCAGTGAGCCCTAAGAGCAGGAGGCATTAATCAAGATCAAAAAGGCCCTGCTGGTGGATGCCACATTGGCATACTTTGACCCAGACAAAGCAACCATGCTGGTGGTGTACGCGATCCCTGGGAGGCTAGGAGCTGTCTTGACACAGGAGCAAGAAACAGGAGGTTGGGCCCTGTTTGCTTTCGTGAGTCATGCTCTCACAGCCACGGAAGCGTGCTACGTGTCAACTGAGCATGAGGCTATAACAATGAAGTGGGCATGTCACCATTTTCACCTCTATATCTACGAGCGTGAATTTAATGTGATCACAGACCACAAGACACTGGTGAACCTGCTTGTAGGAACAGCACCTCATCTACCCCATTCCCCCAGATTGAATTCTGGGCAGTACAACTGCTACAGATTGAGCATAACATACAGGCCAGGAGCTTGCAACCTGCTGATTTTCTGTCAAAGCATCCACTGGAACAAGAAGGGGAGTCAAACACAGTCAGTGATGGCTTGGAAGAGTTTGCCCGCATGGTGACCACTGCTGCATGCCCAAAGGCAATGACGCTCAATGAAATCAGGCGGTTGACAGTGGAGGATAATGGTCTCCAGAGGGTTGAAGAGGCCATCAGTGGAAATGCGTGGAGGCTATTCTTGTGAGATGCCAACCAGTAGCACCCTGAACAGAAGTCAAGCCTCTTGCAGTTGTGGAGGGTGAGAGATTAACTAAACTCCATGGCTGAGGCCATCATTATGAGGGGCCACCAATTCGTAATTCCCAATGTACCAGAGAACAGAATCATTGCTAAGACACATGTAGGACATCAAGGAGTGGATAAAACTAAGACACAAATAAGAAGCAAAGTCTGGTTCCCAAGTATGGATGGGAAAGTGGAGGAAACTGTGCAGTGCTGCCAGACGTATCAAATCCTAGGGCACCCTGTCACGGGAAGGGGGGGACCGAAGATGAGCCTTCAGCCACATGAGAGAAGTTGTGTTTGGACTGTGGAAGCTTCCCAGACAGGAGGCTGGCCATGGTCATGGTTGATGACCGGTCAAAATATCGGAGCTAAGAGCAACCATGGCATTCACTCATGTCAAACAACTATTAAAGAAATTTTTTCCGCGTACGGCATACCCAAAGTTATCAAGACTGACAATGGCCCCCCTTTTCAGGCAACAGAACTTGGGGACCACCTGGCATCCCTTGTAATCCGGCACCAGAAAATCACCCCCTGTGGCACCCGGTGAATGGCACTGTTGAGCGGTTCGTGCGGATTCTAAACAAGGCCCTGCTTGTGGCCATGGATCAGAACAATGACTGTGAGTAGGAACAGCACTGGTTTCTAAGAGCATACCACACTACACAGCACTGCACAACACGGTGCTCCCCAATGCATCTAATTTTCCAAAGGCCAGTCAAGGACAGTATTCCAACAGGCTCAGGGTGGCAACCTGAACCCCTCAGAGAAGGGGATGCCCAGCATAGAAGAAAGGGGACAAATGTGAGAGCTAATCAACAGAGGCCTGAAAGTGGGAGACTGTGTCTTAGTGATGGATTGCCACCCAGGGTGGAAATTCCACACCCCTTTTGAAAGGGGTTCATGGACTGTCATAGATGTGAATGGAAACATGATCACCACTCAGAGGGGTAAAGAGGCAACAACAGGGAACATCTCATGGTTCTGGAATGTCCAGGGCTTGGACAGAAGAAGGGCAGAAGAGGAAGAAGAATTGGACACTGAGGCCATGATGATGACAGCTGGCGAGACTGAAGTGACCCCATTGGAAGGGCGTGAGGAACATACATAGCGGAATATGGGCGAAGCCTCCAGTGTCACCAGTAAGGCAAGACCCAGATAAAGAGGAGTGGAAGATGCTGTGACCTCCCATAGATTGAATGATCAGAGGTACCAACTGAGGCCAAACCCGACACCCAGTCAGAGATTCAGTGATTTCGTATTTACCCATGTGAGGGTGACACCCTGTATCTAATGATGGATGGGATGCAGTGAGCCACCCAGGCTCACTGTGTTCTTGGGTGATGTCAGCACACTCAATTTCGGCAGGGCGCAGCTGAGGTGATATAATAAATGGGCATGAGCTGCATGGGGCTCGGTCATGAAATAATATAGTGCTAGTACGATGTTGGTCATTTAGGGCATAACAAGCAGAGTGGCAGAGCAAGCCTGCGACCAGCGTAAGGGCTGCATGCTGCAAACCAAGGGTCTGGCTTAATTCTTAGAGCACGTGCATACGCTGAGTCCTGGAAATGTTTGCTATGTAAATCATACAACAAACAATATATAAAATATGATAAAGTCTCTTCAAAATTCAAAAACATATGGACGGTTTAACATTGACATGTCACATGTCAGCAAAAGTCAGACAGGGGCTTGCGAGCTTCCACAGTTTAACACCATCCTGCTGGAAGAGTCTGGAAAATATATTTTGAGTTGTAAACCAGGGTTCCCAGCTGCTCTTTGTCCCATTCAATCTTGGCAACTGCAGTTAAGGTGGCCAACCCTGCTTTTTAACCAAATGTTCAACACCACTCTGTGGTCATTGAGGAATCCAGCAAGTTTGAAGCAGGTGCTAGAAATTCCTTTGTTAAAAAAAGCAGCAGCAGATTAGGCGCAGTTGGCCAATTTCATGCCGATTTCACGCCTCCTGGCTGTCACTGAAATGTTGGAAAAGATCATTAATACTCAACTATCACAGTATCTTGATGAATTTAGGTTTTTGCACCCTTCTCAGTCGGAATTCCGCCCCCCTGTAGCAGCACTGAGACAACACTCATGGAGGTGGTCGATAACATCAAGCTGACTTTAGAAAAATACTACCTTTATTTGGTTAGACCTGTTGGTGGCATTTGACACAGTCTCCAACCCCATTCTTTCACAGCGCCTCACAGATATTGGAGTGCGGAGTATGGAGCATGAATGCAATCAATCCTTCCTAGAAAATAGAGGTCCGGCATTTTCATCTGCTACCAAGGCTCTCGAACTGGGGGTGCCTTAGTGTTTAACCCCACTTTCTTCAATATCAGTATGTCCCCTTTTTTCCCCTTGGTGGAGTCATTTGGGGTTAAGGTTGTTTATTATGTGGATGACACACAGCTATCCCAATCTTTTGAGAATGGGGCCTCAACTGCCCAGGAGTCTTTTAAAGCTATCTTGGGTTGGTACTCAACTGAATGTGTGTGGCATCCTCTAATGCAATTCTGATAAGGCAGAGATTTTGTCGTTTGGATTGTCCACTTTTACATGGTGGAAGGATTGCTGGCCAATTTCTCTGCCACTGCAACCTCCGCCTGCCCTACTGGCTGGAAACCTGGTAGTCAAGTTCGACCAGCAGCTTTCATTCGAGTGCCAGGTGTCCTTGGTGGTGAGTTCATGTTTTGCATTGCTGCAGTCTCTCAAGAAATTTCTTTTCATTTTGCTACTGTTGGAGTGTGTCTTTTAAATGGCAATATTAACATGAAAAGATTGCAATATACTGTGTAATGAAACTGCATAGAAAATGTGTTAACATAAAAAATAATGCACACGTTTGAAATATGCATACGTTTGAAATGTGCCCACGGGAGTGGCCACCAATATATACGAAGACTAATTAAACTTATTAATGATGAATTAATTATGTACTAATGTTTGAATTTGTATTAGCATAACATAATTAGAGTTATGTATTAGGGTTTTGCTAAATTAATTACTAGGCCTTAGTTAGCAAGGGTCTGGGCCTAGCTTCCTGGTCTCATATTAAACTGTGTTTTTCCTAACATGCAATGTGCTGTCTTCCTGAAGGACACGAAACTGTACTATTCCAGAAGTTAGAGATGTGTGTGTAGCCGTAGTAAATTCTTTCTCATGGGACCCGACTTGCTCAAGGAGACATTCTTGCTGAATGCAACAGTGTAATTCGTAACAGGTGCAAGGCTGCCAAGAGTAGGAGAAAACAATGGGACTACTGACTGGAGTGTTAAGTGTAACTTTTCTTACCTGACATTCCACCCAATGAAGACGTCAATAATGTGAGCCAATCAACGACATGAGAACTGTGTTTTGTGGAAAATTCTAGTGAAGTGCGTGGAGAATTATTGGACAGAGATAATGATGCACCAAATATTATCCAATGGGGAATTAAGGGCTAGTTCAACAGTTTTGATTTAACCGCATGACCCGAGGAGAAATCAGCCATTATTCAGACATTCCACTTTAAGTCTACTTTTTCGTTGCTCTTTTGAGACTTTGCCGTTTATTTTTCCTGATACTTTAACCATCCTCTATCTAATTCCTACCCAATACTTACTTCTCCTCCATATGAAGGAAGTGCCTTATTCTTTAGCTATGCCATACTGAGACTTTGTCTTGTCATATCTTTGCTGATGTTGAATCGACTGATGTCCTGAGGACGAAGACTGACGCTGTTTGCTGATTCGTTGGAGGTGTAACTATCGGATGATAATTGTAATTATCTGTTTGCCTTTTCTTTTTAGGTTCCAACTGCTCTTTTGATAGAGGCCATAGTTAGATGTTTTCCAAATTTGTGTTTGCTAAATTGTTTTGCATGAAGCCCAACATGCTAAATCAAGGTTAGTTAAGGTGTTCACTAATATCTGACGCAAACAGACAAATGACTGAGTTCTTGCTTTGTTGGATCATGTATAACTGAGACTTTGCTAAGCTGCTTCTTATTAATGATGTGATAATGCTGAATAAATATTCTCTATGAATTGATCAAAGATCAAGTGTGTTCTAATTACAAAGTTTGAAGAGTGACTAATGAGATTGATTACTAATGAGATTATCGGAGATAATATTAGATTGTAACCAACAGGGAAATAAATATTCTAACTCTTAACTAAATTGGGGTGGTTACTCATGACTGAAAGATCATGGTGTGTTCACTTTATTGATTCTTATGAAATGTTATTGATTAGCTCAATGATTAGTTATTGTGAATATTGATTGAGTTATTGACATATTGATTGTGATGCCAAAAAGATATTGCGTACTGGGAAGTCTCCGAACGTGGTCAAAAGGTTCATCGGCCTAGGCGTGTCTCCTTGTAAGTTTACTTATCAAGGTTCTGACGCGCTAACACTACTTAATTGGCAGAAAACAGAGGTCCGTGCTTTGATCACATCAAGATTAGACTATGACAACGTCCCATACCTTGGTTTACCAATCCGCATTATCAAGCAGTTACAGGTGGTTCAGAATGCAGCTGCACGTCTACTGTTAAAGATCCCTCAAAGTACCCCTATCTCTCCTTATCTTCCTCAAGGTCCTGACTACACTAAATCAGATGGGAGTTGGGGATTTTGTTTTTTTCTCTCCTACCTTACCCTTCTTCCTCTATTTCAGGCCTCTGTGATTTAATTTGTAAACTTAGAATTTCAAGCTTCGGGGACGTTCCTGGACTAGTGTTGTACTTCAAACCTGACAGCAATGAAAGTGCATCCCTCTGCCTTTTCACACGGGTTCAATCATTTGGACTTGGGCAGAGTGCCTCAGTAGTTGAAACCAAGGAGAAGAAGCGGTGGCGGTGAGATAAAATAGTAGCTCACTAGTGGAGACAAATTGCACATTGGGAGTGTGTGTTTTAGGAGTGAAGGAGGTAACTGTATCACAGCGACAGGCACTGGATAATTGTAAGAGTGTTTCTGTCTCTGCGGCATTATGATATAGGGAGTGGAGGGTCATGTGGTGTTGGATAGCTAGAAGACAGCATGAAATTCTTGGGATTTTTTACACAAGATAGAGGTGAAAAGACATGCCAAATAAGGAGATGATGTCATAGAGAGGCGTTGTAGAAGTAAACCAGGGCAGGGTTCCAAACTGAGCCATAGAGGACATTCACTTGAAGAGGTGTGGGCACGGAAAGTGCTGAGCACAAAGATACAAGGAAGGAGTCATCAAGGAGGTAAGAGAAAAACCTATTGCATGTTGTACTGATTAGTGCCAGGCCAGTAAGAGTATCAAGAATGCCAGATTGGTTGCCCATGTTGAGTGCTACTGAGATGTAAAGGAGGATGAGGATAGAAGGCAGGTTGGTATGATGGGCTCTGCCAAGGAAGCTGGACAGTGTGACAGCAGACTTGGTGGAGTGGAGTTCAGATTCAAGGAGGCTGTATAGGCTATGTGAGGTCAGGGAACGCCTGCTGAACACTAGGCATGCCAGTAGTTTTGATAAGAATGAGATGTCTGAAACATGCTGGAAAGTGGTAGGAGGAGGAAAAGTAGCAAGAGGAGGCGGCAAACAGAAATACCAAGCCAAGATCTGCTTGTAGAGCGAATGAGAAGCAGGAGACATGGTGGGCAGCATTTACAAGAGTAATGGAGACAAGAATAAGAAAGATGGCATATCTTTACAACACCAGTACCACTTTCATGTTCAAATGAATGTGAGGAGTGTAGAAAAGAAGTGTGGAACATGCATAAAGAATTATGTTTCAGTGATTAAAGAATGCATGACTATATAGTGACCTGGAATAACCCAAAATGTTCAACATTCTGAGCAGGCTGACAAGCCTTGCACGATTTGTAATATTTGGTAGGTAATAGGTGAAAAATGATATGTGCTGCATTTTTAACCCGATATAAAGATAAAGGGTCTGATTTAGAGTTTGGCGTTTGGATTACTCTATTACAACGTGACAGAAATACCATCTTCCTTATATGCTAAGAAAAGGTGGGCAGGAAATGATCACACTGTGATGGAATAACTATCTGCCAAATTCTAAATCAGGCCCAAAGTCTTGAACTACTAATAGCAAGGGCTCGGGAGAGTGTGAGAGACAGTGAGCATGTAAGAGATTACCAGAGAAAGTTAGGAGATGTGTTACTGGAAAACAGTGATAGAGTGAGTGTTTGTGTAAGGTAGATCGACCCATGCAAAGCACAGAAATACAGTGGTAAGACACATCTATAAGAAGCCCATTGCACACAATGCCAATGGTGGAGTGATGCATGCAGTCTTGATTCTTAAATGAGATATGCATAAAAATACAGAAAACTGGAAACCATAATCTTTGGTAACATAGAGTGTTCGACAGGTATAACAAGCTAAATGTGTCATATTGAAATAATGAGACGTGTTAAGCAGAATTGCTTGTTGATTACATCATACAGACAGAGAATTAGAATACACGTTATCCAGGACTAAAGACAGAATGCTCAAGGTCGCATGGCCAAGATTACAGATGGGCAATATCCGATTAGGCGGTTCTGTGTTGTCAGTTTAACATTGAATGTCATGAGGCTAGGGCATTGTTAGAAATGGGGTCTCTCGGTGGCAGTGGTTTGTACCCTGTCCAAGTAGGGACCGTCACTCTAGTCAGGGTAAGTGAGTGACTCAGCTAAGATAACCCCTGCTCATCCCCTTGATAGCTTGGCACGAGCAGTCTGGCTTATTTCAGAGGCAATGTCTAAAGTATTTGTACACATGCACACACACAGTAACACAGTGAAAACACTACAAAAGGACTTCACACCAGTTTAGAAAAATAGCCAATATTTCTCTGAGTAAAACAAGATCAAAAGGACAAAAATCCAACATACACAAGTCAAAATATCTCTTTTTCAATGTTTAGGCAAGTCTTAATCCATTGGAATCAATGGATGTTTCTCTTTAGCACAAGGTTCCTGGGATGCATCAAAATCTAAGACAATGCAGGCCACCTTGGAGGCGAGGTGCCAAAAAAGCAAAGTGCTGCACTGATTCCTTACTGGGCGGGGAGGTGATTTGTTGATTCTTTACTTGCAAGAAAGGCAATGTGTCAATTTTCGGACACACAGCGTTGGTTCCTTACTGTGGTGTGGGCTAGATAAAAAATTGGTGCCAGGGACAATGCATGGAAAATCCAGTCACGTTGTGTTGATGAGACTCCAGTGAAACAGGCGCTTCATCACTTCTGCAGCTGCGTGACAGACGCTGCATCAATTCTCCAGCCAAGCGGCAGGCACTGCATTGATTCTTCAGCCGCGAGACAAGCACTGGGTCTAACAGGTCACATTGATACGTGGATTTTCTCCTTCAGATCACCAGCTTGCATTTCCAAGGGCCCAGGGACTGGAGTTGGCACCACTTGGCAAGTTAGGACATTCACCAGAAGAGCCCAGGCACTGGCAGATGAAGTTTTTGATGTCCCTGAGACTTCTTGATAGGAGGCAAGCTCAGTCCAAACCCTTGGATAAACTTTTGATGCATAATGTAGACAACCAAGCCCTGTCCTCTCCCTCCCAGGACAGAAGCAGCAAGCACAAGGCCAGCACAACAAAGCAGCAGTCAGAGTGACAGTTCATCCTACAGCATCCAGATCTTCTTTCTAGCAGAATGTCCTCAGCCCAGAAGAATTCTAACTATGTGGTATCAGAGGGCCAGTACTTATACCCATTTCTGTCTTTGAAGTAGGCAAACTTCAAAAAGAAGCCTTTGTAATGCACAAGGCCTTGCCTTTTTCCCGGACACACTCTAGGGGGTTGAAAACTGCTTTGTGTGAGGGCAGGCGCAGCCCTATTCAGGTGCAAGCGCCAGCTCTTCATACCGCTCTAGCTGAGGAAGACCCATCAGCTTGGTGATGGGCCATCAGGATAGACAGGGCACACCTCAGCTCGCTTTGTATGACTGTCTAGAGTAAATGCACAAACAGCCCAACTGTTACCCAGACGTATATTTGTACTTTTAAATTGAGGGTTCAGAGATCGCAAACTCCAGATCTCTATCTGCTCCTAATGGAAAACTACACTTAAAAGACATTTCAAGGTAATTCCCATGTTGCCACATGGGAGAGATAGTCCTTGCAATAGTGAAGAACGGATTTAGCAGTATTTCACTATCAGAACATGTAAAATATACCAGTACACATCCTACCTATCAAATACACTGCACACTGCTCATGGGGCTGTCTTGGGCCTACTGTAGTAGGAAAAGGGAAGGTTTGGATCTTGCAAGTGGGTGCACTTGCCAGGTCGAAATTACAGTTTAAAAATGCACAGACAGACACTGCAGAGGCAGGTCTGAAACATGTTTGGAACGGTACTCGTGGGTGGCACAATCAGGGCTGAGGCCCACAGGAAGCATTTGATTTACAGGCCCTTGGCACACATAGTGCACTTTACTAGGGGCTTACTAGTAAATCAAATATGGCAATCATGGATAAACCAACCACCAATACAATTTATACAGGAAGCACTTGCACTTTAGCATTGGTCAGCACAGGTAAAGTGCCCTAAGAGTCTTAAAACCAGCAAAAACGAAATGCAGCACGCAGTGAAAAACACAAGGTCAGGGGCAAAATGTTTGTGGATAACCTTGCAAAAAATGGCCATTTCCAACAATCATCAAGTGTTGCTGTTGTCCAGGTGTCAGTATTCCAGAGGCCGGATGTAATTAAGGAGAAGAATCTACTTTTGCATTTGGGCCTAGGCACCACTAGATTGGGCTCGGTGGTGTGCAGGCTACAAAAGCTGAGGATTCTTTTCTGCAAGCAGGTGTGGAAGTGTTCAGGAATTTGTTTGGTTTAGACCGGTGATTTTTAAGGTCACTAGACTTTTGGAGTGGTATGTTGGATGGAGGCATACTTGCAATTAACATAGTCAAGACATGAGTTTGAGAGTGTGCCAAGAAATGGGGCGGTTTTCTGAGGCAGGAAAGACAGTGATCTAAAATGTTTAGTTATGTAGAAGGACAACTTTCCTATTGATCCTACTTGAGAGCTTGGACCGAGGCTTGCAACGGCTTCTCTACTTCTTCGACCAAACAAGCTCTCATAGAAAGTCCAACAGGATAACAATACTTAGAACACGCCTTCTTTCATATACATAAGGAATTCGAATGTCCATAAATGAAGGTAACAAACGTGTTTTAAGTGAAATTATCAAACCATTTGGAGTTGTTTGCTATGTTCATTTTAGCACACTGTAAAGTTGTCCCCTTAGGTCCCCAAGGCCCCATAGAATCAGCTCTGGCTTTAATTAACAAGTTAATGCATTTTGGGAATTGTGTCATATTTCACTTCAATTTAACAAACCAGGTATGAGTACCAGTTTGGATTGGTTTGTAAAAGGAAAGGCCAGCCTGAACTGTGAGATCATGGTGACATCAAAGCTAAAGAACAATATATTACTCTTCTGGTAGAGAGAATACAACTATTTAAACTCAACCAGGTTAAACTACTTTTGTAGCATTTATTGTGCTTTTTTGTAGCTTCTTGTCAATTGGAGTTTCAACGATTTATAAACTCTCAGCAGTGCTCTAGGCCTCTGATTGTGTGGCTTTGCTATGTCACAAATACCAAACCCGTCAAAAAAGCATCATTTCTGATTTGTCATTTCTGCTTCTGAGACTATCCACATCACACAAACCTCTAAAAGGGCTTTTTGAAAACCAATCTGGCAGTGTTCCACTTCATTATATCTTGGACTAACCTTTACTGCCAGATTCCACATGAAATACTTGTGGTAAAAGGGCAGAGAAGCAATATCAGAACCAGATTAGGCTTCATCCTCAGGAATGATCAACTATCCCTTCGACAAAATAAACTCCGCTAAGGGAAGGAAGATGTCTCTTCTCAGACCTCATGAAGAGGGATGCGGTGCTCTGTGTTGCAGACCAATTTCTGAGAAAGCTTTCCAATCCGCCGACCAATTGCCTTTTGACTGCTTTTTTTCTAACATTTAGGAAAGGAGATATCAGGCGGCGCATGCTGATTCCCCCACCCCCACCCAACCTCCAAGGCACGCCAGAAAGTCCTTCATTTCACGGTTCAATTTCATCAATATGTAGGAGATCACATGGGAAGAAAAGTTACAAGCGCATCCTCTTTGGAAGGAAAGATGGAGTTCACAGGCGGATGCACCTCCCCTTCACTCCCTATTGATCGCTCTTATTTTTCCCTCTTTGCCTGACAGGTGACTTGTCCACTGAATGTCGCATTTCTTCAGCCAGAGCATACTGATGCGCGCGACCTTTGGCTGCCTAAACCAATCAATTGAGCTGTTTTCATTGCTTCAGTTTGTAATAGCAGTTTAAATATGTCTCTTTTCGCCATGTGGCCAGGACTGTAGGACACAAATAACAATATGCAGCAACAACACGTGTCATTAATGAGCCTTGTCCAACATTAAAGAGGCGCCTGCTATGTGATGCCCAACAACACTGCTGCCAATGATTCTTGACCAGGAAGGTCTGAATTTCATTTAGGCTATATTTCCTATTAAGGAAATGAGCGGAGTTTCATTGTCGCCTAAAAATACTTGTTGCAGAAATTACCATTTAGATATTTGACTACCTCCAGTTAAAACCGCTTAATACTCTGTCAAAAAATGAAATGCTGTTCTGACGATATAGTATTTACCACATGTGAAGGTTATTGTTTTATGGGCATTTGTCTATAATTCAGTTCCAACAGATCAAATAATTCAATGTAAAAACATTTTTCATTCTAAAAACAAAATCAAGGTTCTTGTGTCAAAACATCCTAATAACAATAAATTACTAATGATAAGTCTACTAAAAAATAACAATAAACCACTCAGGGGCATATTCACAAGCCCGTACCACCTTGCGCGTCATTTTGTTTTACGCTAAGACAGCATTAAGGAGGCCTTTCTCCCGTACCATATTTTCAAAGTGGGGCAATGCTTGCATTGTGCCACTTTGTAAACCTCTGTCCCACATTATGCCTTCGCCAGGCATAATGTTTGCAAGGTGGGTGTTCCAACCCAGGGAGACCCAAAAAATGGCACAGAGTGAAATTTACAACATTTCAGCGCGCCATTCTTTCTGTCATTTTTAACACCTGCTCAGAGCAGGTGTTAAAATTAAGCACCCATTTTAATCACTGAGCCTCCCTGTGTTTTGCTGCACTAGCATAAAAAAAAATTATTCTAGTGCAGCAAAGCGCCACAATAGCATAAAAAATGTTGACGCTATTGTCCTAATGATCACCATGGTGCACCATATTGTAAATACACCATGGTGCCGTTAGGGGAGGTAGGGGCAACACAAGAAAAGTGGCGAATCAGGACCGATGCGCCACTTTCTTGCAAATATGCTCCTGAATGTCATAAGTTACCTTTCACCCTCTTCAGCCCACACTGTACTCCCAAGTATTTGGTTACTGCTTCACACTCTAGTACTTAATGATTTTCATAACAGTTCCAAGTCTGTAACACATTGCTTAAATTTTGACATTCTGCCTGTGGCCCAAGGAATAAATAAATGTGCTGTTTAGTACTTTCCCTATACAAATGCACTATCTCTCATTCACAAGCATAACATCCCACAAAAATGTAGTGTTGTTTTAAATGCTTTATTATCAGAATACTGAGATGTAAATGTCGACCTGTCAAAATATTGTGGCAAAAATATTGACTACCAGATTGTCATGATGATAAGTATATATGACTAAGTGAAGCACATGCAATAGAAAGGTCTACAGATAGAGAGATAGAGATAGATAGATAGATAGATAGATAGATAGATAGATAGATAGATAGATAGATAGATAGATAGATAGATAGATAGATAGATAGATATTTCTTCACAGTACAAAGATGTGGAGTTAAGGGTAGTAAATCTATACTATCTATGTGCACTTACCCTCACAATATCCGATATGTTAGTAAGGATATTTTGAAGGGACATTGTTCAAACTAGATTTTCTGGCATACACCTGTTTTTTGTTGGGAGCGCTACCAATCTAAACATTACTGAGGGCTGATGTACTGTTCCCATTCTCAAACCGGAGATGCACAAGCTGTACACCACCCTGTTTGTGAATGGCAATGCAATTTGTGACAGAATCCATCTGTTAATGAGTGGTATTGCAATTTGTACATTCGCAGTGGGCCGCAACATGACATGCCTATTGAATATTAATCAGGCAGGTCACAATTTGTGACATCTTGTTTGGTTGTAAATGCAGTCATCAGGCTGTAAGGGACAGAAGAGCTCTGTCACTGCATTTACATTCTCGTCAGGAAACATTGGTCGTACAAACAGCCCATGGGCCTTATGTACCAATGCATTTTCCCATAGACACTTAGGGGGTTATTCTAACTTTGGAGGAGGTGTTAATCCGTCCCAAAAGTGACGGAAAAGTCACGGATTTACCACCAGCCGTATTACGAGTCCATTATATCCTATGGAACTCGTAATACGGCTGGTGGTATATCCGTCACTTTACCGTCACATTTGGGACGGATGAACACTCCTCCAAAGTTAGAATAACCCCCTTAATGGGTAAAACCCTTTGATACATCTGGCCCCATGTCCCTTAAAGGGTCTGTTTTAAGAAAGCATCCCGTTGGGGAAGATATCAGGGAGAACAGGCAGGGCTCATCTGGACCTCTGCCTGCTCCCGCCAAGTCCACCGTGCTGATTCCCAAAGAGGGGGGCACTATCCCAATGTGGCATCTCAATTAGAGAAACAAAAATGCAATGGGAGGAATGCTTTAAATTATTAAGGAGTGGGTCCTGTGTTGCACGCCGTATGTTTGAAAGATTAATCCGTTCAAGACGAGTATTGATGTTTTTAAAGCGTGTAACCAGGGAGTATCCTCTGTCCAAGAATACAGTTGTTACTGCAGCACAAGCTACCACCTTGAAGGCTGCAGTCCCCTCGTGCACAGTGACAAAGAGCGAAAACAGCTCTGCTCAATCCATTTCTCGGTGCTTTACTATGAACAGAATGAACAGCCTCGAACTCAAAAACAAAGTCCCAATTTGTTTAATGGGATTAAATGATAACAACATTGCTAATGGCATCGAAAACAAAATTCAATTTTGTGCCTTCGCTTTCAGGAAACTACGTTTCAAGTAAGTTTTCTTTAACACCTATCATTTCAGACCCTGATTGGGTCCTTCCTTGTTTTGTATGTGTAAATATTCTTTAACTATAACATTCAAAAATCAAGAAAATAACAAAAGTACATAATATATTTTTTTTAAACACTGTACAATGATGAAATAGTTTCTCGTGTGAAAGCAAAAATATCACAATTCTGTGGAATGTGGGCGAGCAGGTCAGTAACACGCTGATATACAAATGTACAGGATGTTTTGACCGACCCTGAGCAATCCATGGGCACACTAATGGAGTTCCCACAGTTCTTTGAAAGTTTTTCTAGCATCACAGTAAATGGCACAATTGGATACTGTTTCTAATTACCCTCTAGAGGCTACCTGTTTACTGGGGAACCACACTAAAGGTTTCTGCCAAGGGGTTCAGGTACCCTGAAATAAATGACACCACAGACCGACAATAGTTCCATAGGCGGAGCCTGGGCAGAAATACAAGAACGATGTGGCTCATTGGAGAACGTTACCTCTTAAACTGATGAGTAGAGCAGCTCTCTACAAGATGACCATGCTCCTTGAAATGTTTGTACATCCTCCAAAGTACACCATATGAAATATCAGAAACCTTTTTCAAGGATGTCGAGACAGTATCAAGATCATTGCTATGGGACTGAGGTGTGCCATGGAGTGCACTACGAACATTGATGGGGGCAATTCGAGGGAGGGATTTCCCTCCCAAATCTGAAATTCTGCTACTGGGCAACTCAACTAATAGTGATTAATAACTGGACCTTCGTTTCCCAAACCGAAGTATCTTGGAAGGCTGAGAGGTGTGTAGTGGCTAATAGATATTACGTTAATAAACGACACTTTGGGCAGGGCCACTGGAATTATGCAATTCTGCGGCCGCAGCTATTTTTGCATTGTTATGTATTTGTCTCATTTTCCATGTAATCCATCATCTGATGCATAATCTGCAGATTTTAAGAAAAAAACGATTTCTAGCTCAAACAGATCAAAAGTTAAAAAAGATATAGTGACTCGGATTCCTGCGCAACAGAATGCTTTTTGTGAAATTTGACTAGTCATCTTTAGGTTGCTTATTATTGTGTTTGGGTGTTAAATTGTTACTAATAAGGTAAAACCAGACATTATTACCAGATATAAAAATGTCAAAATGATGAAGTAATCCTATCACAAATGGTGCTGCATTATGCCGCATAATTAGCATTTTCTTTCCGCATAATTTGTTCAACCTGCTGCATAATTTGGTCGTCATCTGCAGCATAATTCCAGTGGCCCTGACTTTAGGGGACGACTTTCAGATCTGCAGCTACAGGTAGCAGATGTCCTGGGAATCTGGAAGAGGCCAGTAAGACAACGGGCTGGGCAGATAAATTAACATTAGAAATGCCGTTATGGGAATTGGACCTGCTGGCCAACATGAAAGGTCTGCAATGTAGGAAACAATGGGTTCCTCTGAGTATCTCCACACTAGGAAACATCTGGGAAACAGGAGAGGTGATACTCTTCCCAGAGCTCCAACAATGTTAGATACTAGGAGATAGGCAGTTCCTACAATACCAACAAGTCAAAGAGGTCCTGCGCAGCTACTCTGGGTTACTCAGTGGAATAAAGGAGGAGACACCACTGGAGTATACTATGTTGTTGGTCCCCATACTCAGTCACAAACACATGCTATTTCTCAGATTTACAAAACACTTGATTTTAACTGCGAATGCCTGATAGAGGCGTTGAAAGCCTGGTGGGAGAGGGATGATGACTGGGCAGAGGCATGTGGATATCCCAGACAGGTTGCCATTAGATAGGGTTTGGCCAGTACACTTTAAGATTTTAAATTGTGCCTATTCCACATGACCTAGGCTGCATAAGATGGGCAATGTTAACACAGGTTAAATGCCTGAAAGGTTGTGGGGGAGATGTTACTACACACACTATGGGAATGTCCATGTATTCAGGATGTTTGGAAGCATGTGGAAAAGTCCTGATTGTTGGTGTTCAGTGAACAGATTGGTCTACACCACTTTTAGAGATGTTGAGGAGACTAGGTGACATGACTATAGGTAAGTACGACCTGCCTTTCTGTAATGTGGCACTGAGGGTGGCCAGATGAGATAGAGTAGAACTATGTGAAGTGGTGACGCCACAGACTAAGGCAAATACGTTTGGGAACATGGACTAGTGTATGCAAGCAGTGGTCGCTGTCTATGGGTCCAGAGGAAGCCTTCATACATTTGATAAGATCTAGGCTAAATGGAAGGTCTTGAGGGAAGAGGGTGGACGGGGTATGTAATAGAAGCTCTAGATAGGGTTCTGTCAAGATCGCTGGACAATGTCTATCAAGGACATCAAGACTGGAGCGGTGTCGAGCCCATGGATCCTCAGGGGGATAGCCAACAGAGGCAGCTGTCGATATGTGGATTCTTTGTACATGTGTTGATGGTACCCGTAGTAATTTGTTTTGAAAAAAATCGTTGGTAAATGATGCTTTGTATATTGGTATATTTGAGAATATACTTGCTTGAAATTTAATTAAAGGTTTCAAATAAAGGGAAATTTACAGGATGTTGCAGAAAGTAACCGCTTGAGTGTACAGAGCGCTCAAAAGGACTGGCCATAAGAGCTGATAAACTAATCCTAGATACCACTGACCAATGACCCATTGCTGCCTTCACAAATAAACTAGACTCAATCCTGTTAGCCGTAAGTGAAACGACGATTATCCTGAGCAAAAATGAATGCTGTTACTCTAGATCTTGACCTTCTGAGGGAGGACCAGAGGAAGCTAAGTGACAGAGTAATAGAGGGTGAATCCAAATGTATTATACTCCAGCCGAATTTCAGGGAAAAGAAAGCCTAGATTGAGGAATCAGATTTCTCAAATGCCAAGCAGAAAAAGATAAAGGCCAGTCCTGCCACAACAATGATCAATTTGTGAGCCTGACTGCACTGATTAAGAGGTACAGCCTGGAACTGTTTCTCAAAAACCGGTTCATCAGTCACCCCTGAAGGCCCCTAATTCTTCACAGCAGACAGCCTCACAGAGTTCCAGCAATAGCTCCAGCCCTGGTATGAGCCCAGACCAGTTGTAGCCAACTTACTCAAATATAGGGACCAAGGCTTACTTATAAAATAAGCATGTAGAACCAGACTCTTTGACAGAAAATGCAAGGGCATTGTGAGGCATGGAGTTCACCACAGCAGTTCAACAGTAATACAATTTTGTCCACACAGAGAAACTGAAACTCATCAAAATTGTTCCCAGGTGCGTTATTTTTTTCCAGCTAAGTTTAAGGTCTTGGAACGACACTAAGGCCCATATTCATAATTTTTTTCACGCAACGTAAGGCAGCAAGACATCTCGCTGCACTACTTTCTCTGAAAAGGAGAGGGCAGGAATGCACCATATTTACCAGTAAATGGTGCATTCCTATCCTCTCCTTGCACAGGGGCAGTCAGTGAAACCTAGCGCCAATGCAGGCACCCTTGTGTCATGGTGCAAGGGTACCTGAGTTGCAGCCATGATTATTTTTGTGTAGGAAGGGACACATTCCTGCACAAAAGCAATCCTTAGAAAGAAACAAAGAAATAAAGATATTTCTCCTTGTTGCACTCTGGTGGGAAGGTGTACGGTTCTGGTGCATTCCCAGCTCTATCAGTGTTGGTAAATCTAGGAATGCATCAGCATGCATGAGTGAATGTGTGGAAATACCCTCACCCCACCCATGTAACACCGCCACTAAGTAGTGTAACGCAAGGTACTGACTTGTGTTGCCTTGCATTAGACCAGCTTTACCAAACAACACTGGGCCACTCTGGGAGGCATTGCCTGGCCTGGTAAATATGAATCTAGGTTTCGTATCACCCTTCGTCGCCTTGCAAGGGCGGAACAAAACAATTATAAATATGCCCCAAAGCCTTTTTCTTAAAAATCCCAAAGAAGCTTGGTAGTGTACAGACATAGAGCCAGTGTCCCAAACCTCAGTGCTGGAGGATGACAACCTGGCGGAGACAAGCAAAATGGGACAAACTGTTTAAAGAAAGTATGATCAAAAGACAAGAGCAGGCTTGGTGACTCCATCTAGCTTCAGTTTCTCAGCGCCAGTTCTCACAATCACTTGTGACCAGAATCAACAGCGTAGGAATCAGACTCTGGCCCCACTGCTTGTGACTTTCAGGATATGCCAACTGCTAAGACTCAACAGGGACACAATTGCTTGATTGAACTAGATTACTTTTGTGACAGTTTAGTGGTACCCTTCTCCATAGATCATACTGTCACGCACTGGTGGGCTCATACAAAACATGACTAACCGGTATGGAGCTTAGACTTCACACACCAATGGAGGGCTGTCAGTAGAAACCATGTACTTGGATCCCCTATCCCCTTTTATTTTCCTTTTTCTGGCCTTTATCAGCTCAAACTGATAGCTGTCAAATGAGGCTAGGGTTTAAATAGGTTTTGGCTGAAATGTGTTCTGATGAGGTTATTGATTGGTCTTGAAGTTGTTGAGCCATCTGGGAGACCAGATACATATTTTCAGACATATGAAAAGCTCTGCACATGGGTTGAAACTGCACTGGCAAAATACTGACTTCATCTCCATTTGAACTTGAATTGAACGTGTTGCTTACCTTGAATGTAAGGGGTATAGGACGTATGTGAAAAATGCGCAAGATATATGTTTACCTGGGGGGCATGGGTCCATTTTGCACTTTTACAGGAAAACACAGAGCAAAACCAAAAATTAGCACCTGGTACATAGATGGAGAAGACAGTAGTACTGTGTGTCGTATTCTGCATAAGCGTGGGGATTTGTACTGTGGGTGCCAGGCTCCCCTCTTGCTGTAATTCTAGAATAGATCCATGCTGAAGAGGGATTTATATTAATTGAGGACTCTCTAAACAAAGACCAACTACTTTAGATGTTTGTATATGGACAGTATGCTATGTAGTCTTTTTCCTTACCAAGCTGCCACCCCTTCGCTAACACCTTTAATTCAAGAGACTAAAACTACGCAATGGATGTATAGTTGAACAGATTACACTGACCATTACAGTATGGATCACAGGACACTCACACCACTAAGATGAAGGTCTGAATGTAAGAATGGTTTCTGGCAGATGTCTGGAGGGCTCTACATTATTTCAATAGGGACTACTCATATTATTCTCCCAAATATGGCATACACATGAGATGTGACATGTTTTATGCTCCACTCAGCTGTGGGGGCTCTTTATGCGCACCCAGTACTTAGCCAAGACAACATCAGACCTCAACCCCCTTGGACTCAAGGCCATTCTAAGCTGGTTGTTATAACCCATGCCTCTCACAGATGCGACTTGCAAGGAAGACAATCAAGGTGAACAATATTTATAATTTTCTTGAGAACACTAGTTCAGTTGGGAATGCAATTGTTGAATGAGGAGCTTCCAAAAGTATACATCCAGCATATTGCACATTGAGCTTATCAGGACTTAGAGGGGTGTTGCCTAGAGAACAGACAGCTCTAGAAGGTGAGCTGAGGAGTCTTGCAGCCAATGTGGTAAACTGCCAACAAGCAACACTCACTCAATAAAAGGGTCAACATTGAGATGTTCCAAATTGGGAATCACGGGGCTAAACTTGGCCTGTTCAAGTGCAAGGAATTTATTTCCAAAGATCACACTTAACCAGACATGACTGTTCGGCTAACTGCAAGGGAGGGGATCTAAGGCAGGGGATGAACGATCACTAATAAATGGCACTGCATAGCAGCTTGTATGGAATAGAGAGATCGCATGCTGACATTAATAATATCTGAACTGAATACTATATAGCGTTGTACTCACTTTAGGTTTTCTGAGGTGATTCTCATGTCAGAAAGTATCTGCAGAGCTCAGATTTAAAAACAGCGACACATCACACAGTCTGATGAATCTCTCTGAAATTAAGCTAGTGTCTTCATAGCTGGCCCTGAAGTAGACCTCATGTAGCAAAAGTTTACCCTTTGAATTTTATAATACCTTTTTGGGACAACCTGCCAAACTACTATTACACATGTATGCATCTGCAAAGACCTTGGGCTTATTCCAAAGTACCACAAGTGAAGGAATCGTTGTCCTTTCAAAGAGTGATCATGATCCATCAGATTGCACGCCATGTTGACCCTTGTCAACACTCAAGCTAAATAGCTTGAAAACATTCTTGCCACTGGTCAAGACATTGAGACCAGAGAACTTTTGTGCCAGATGGAAGGATTTCTCTTTCATGTCCTAGATAGGATGTCTGACTGCGCCCAGAATAAGTAGTGGCATGCATCAACACGGAAATGGTATTTGATATGATTATCTGGGAGGATCTTTTCCAGGTTCTGCATTGTCTAGGATTCAGAAACCAATAATGTTGTACATTGGATCCAACAGGAGCAATGGACTCTCACTGCGTCCAACGTACACCCCACGAAGTATGAATATGCAGGGCATAGGCTTGAGGCCTTGTCCAGTGAGGCTAGCAGCATGCAGCAGGTTGGATGCTGGGCCAGGACCTGCAGCCAATGTTCTACTGTGCATGGTCAAAGGCTGTGTGCAGAGGGGTTGGCCACTTACAGCTGGTTACCCTGCAACCAACCCTCAACTGAACTCAGACCCGCTGTTCGAAACTAAGTGTGTCTTAAAAATACCTGTCAAATTCACTGAAGCAAATACCACTAAAATCAGTTATGGTTCTGGCGCAAATGCACAAAACCACTGAACTTTACCAGCTATATTATGAAACAACACAAAGCACGCCATAACTCTTGTTGCCTGCCATACAGAAAACAATGAAAAGAGGTTTACCCAAAAACCCTACCTGACCTGGGTAAGGAAACGTATATGCATTAAACATTGGTCAAAAGGCTGGGATAAATTACTTGAATTTTCTGACAAGCAAAGTGCTGCATACTTTCTTGGGAAAGATTATTTCTTAATCAAATTTATTTTTATACAACAACATGGGACAAAGAGAATCACCAATGGGACAAACTGTCCCTATTACATCAAACAAAGACTCACAGTCGAACCTCTATAATATGTGTTCCAGCCTTAGAAGTACGGTTTTTCCGCATTAAAGATCTTACAAATGTCAACCCTTTTTTTAGGTTAAGTTGTCCCATTGTAGTCCTGATGAGGCCCAGAATTGAAGGGGCCGAAACGCGTCAACACCATGTGGATTGCGGCAGGGTTGGGTAAAAAGCATAATTGACCCCCCAGAAGTACATCGTACAGTGCAAGAAACCCCAGGAAGTAATGGATCTGGGTTCAGCACTTGTTTATAAAATTTACCACAACCATTGCTAGAAAGTGGATTACGTCCTTAAGCTCTTTTCGTACCACTACCTCCATAAGAGGAGATTGAATTGGGACAATTCCTAGATGTTACTGTTGATTACATTTGTTGTTTTTTTGATTTTGTGTTATATGTGACACAAATACTTTCTTTGTGTTTATGTGAGTCCTGATTGTTTGATGTAATAGGGACAGTTTGTCCCGTTGGTGATTCTCTTTGTCCCATGTTATTGTATAAAAATAAATTTGATAAAGAAATTATTTTTCCCAAGAAAGTATTCAGCACTTTGCTTGTCAGAAAATTCAAGTAATTTATCCCAGCCTTTTGACTAATGTTTAATGCATATACGCCTGCCATACAGAAAGCAAAAATCAAAACTTCCATTTCAAAATGACAGAAGAAAAAAGACTTGCTAACAGAAACAAAACACAGCAGGTGGTGTGAGTTACGGCTTTCATTAGTTCAGTTGCTTAGTGGTGAATTTCAGTGGTTTTGATGGACACTCCAACCTATCAAGAACATTCAAATGTTATTTACACACAGATACTGTTTCTTCACGAGAAGGAATCCATAGCCCCTGTAAAACAATCTTTGTGAGTCTATACTTATTAATACAAAAGTTCAAAATAGGGCACAGTTTGTTTTCGTCTACCAGAACTTGCTTTCACAGATACATTTCTGAGCTCCAAACTGTCCTCCATAAATTAATAATGAACACTAAATTCTTCACTCAAAATGAAGAATCCAAACTCAAGACCCCTTCTGTAGTAGCACCATAACAGGACTGGTCAGCAAGGAAGGCGTGAAACACAAAGAACCAAGATGGTTGCCACTATCTCCAATAATGATAGTGTTCTACAAACAAGTGAATTATTGAACTTGTTGGTGAGTGTTTGAGGGCTGAGAGAACGTTTAGAAAACTTGATGCACATTGTGAAGATGAGATCAGTAATTTCCTTGTTGAAGGTAATGTGATGCAGGTGGGAGTGAAAGTCCGGGAGGTTGAGAGGGGGAAGCAGCAGATGGGGTGCTCCAGAGAGTTAGTGTTTATTAGGTTCTGGAGAGCCTAGGCCAAACGTACTTTTGGATTATGATTCAACCTCCCTTGTCTTAAATAAGCATAAATGAACAGTTGAGTTGTTGCTTTCTGTAGCCTTTAGAGATAAGGATGTCCTCATTGCGTGTTTAGAGATGGAGTGATCAGGTTTTTGTGATGAAAACTGCAGCTACTGTATATTGTCTGTGATGCTCATGTTCATCTTCATCATAATGAATCCCATGGAAAACAAGCATAATTAGTTAAAACAGCAATAGTTTGTATGCAAATTTAAATACTAAAGCCATCCTCCCTTAGCTTGGTGCAGGTCATTCTTCACAAGGCTCCAGTACTGCCATTCTCCTCTACAGGGAGCTTCAAAAGGTTACAAAGCTGCACTAATGTCAAGGCACCTAGAAGAAGTGTCAATAAGGCTGTAACATTACCACACATCCTAAGCAGAAGCTTCACAAAGCTGCATTAATATCGCTTGCCACTAGAGGGAGAGTGCAAAAATAACAAACTCCCACATATGATACCTTCCTGTCACCAAAATATAAGCAACTGAAATAAACTATTTGTGGGGTACTTACCAGTGAATACAAGTTCCTGTAGTAGGGTGTTACCACAAACTTTTTAAAAAATGTACTGAAATCTGTAATCCTCACTACTATGAATGAGTGTTGCCAACTATTTATTCCTATGAAAACAGGCACAACTGGTTAATACAGCAAAGTGAGTATGCCAATTTATATACTAAAACAACACCCCTCAGCTTGGTACAGGTCATTTGAAGTAGGTGCTCCTGACTTGACCTGGAATTCTATTAACAAGAGTTGGAGCTGCGGTTTTATGAAAATATTTCAAAGCTTTTGCATTTGACTGGCAGAAGACACCTAGTAATGATATGTTGGACTGAAAATGTTTGAAACAATATGAATCTATTTGATCTAGTAGTTTTTAGGGCAGGGTGAGGTAGTTTTTAGGACAGGGCAGGGTAGGTTTTAGTGTTTAGGGTGGGGGGGTCGGGGTATAGTTTTAAGGAAAGGATGGGTAGTTTTTAGGACAGGGTAGGCTTTAGGGTTTAGGTTGGGGGTCGGGGTAGTTTTTAGGACGGGGAGGGTAGGTTTCTGGGTTCAGGGCGGGTAGTTTTTAGGGCAGGGTGGGGTAGTTTTTAGGACAGGGTAGGTTTTAGGGTTTAGGGCGGGAGCAGGGGGTTGGGGTAGTTTTTAGGGCAGGGCGTGGTAGGCTTTAGTGTTTAGGGCAGGGGTTGGGTCATTTTTAGGACAGGGGTGGTTTTTAGGACAGGGTAGGTTGTAAGGTTCAGGGTGGGAGGAGGGTTGGGGTAGTTTTTAGGACAGGCTGGCATATGTTTTAGGGTTCAGCCGGGGTGACGGTTTGGGGTAGTTTTTAGGACAGGGTGTGGTAGTTTTTAGGACAGAGTAGGTTTTAGGGTTCAGTAACACACTGAAAACACCACAAATGTACTCCACACCAGTTTAGAAAATAGCCAATATTTACCTGAGTAAAACAAGACCAAATCGACAAAAATCCAACATACACAAGTAAAGATAGGAATTTTCAGAGATTAAATTTTAGTAAAGCGCTCTGGAGTCGGTATGCTTAGTTTCTTCTTGGTTACATCAGAACTCACTTCCCAGGGCCCAAGAACTGGATTTGGCAACACTTGGCAAGTCGGGATTCTCAGCAAGAGAGCCCAGGTGCTGGCAGATGAAGTCTTTGATGTGCCTGAGACTTCTTAAGAGGAGAGAAGCTTAGTCCAACCCTTGTAGAACCTTTAGCAGGATGTAAAAAGCAAAGTACAGTCCTTTCACTCCCAGGACAGAAGCAGCAGGCAGCATAGCAAAGTGGCAGCCCCACATACAACATCCATCTCTTCTTCATGGCAGAATGTCGTCAGTCCAGAAGGAGTCTAACTTTGTGGGGTCAGAGGTCAGTACTTATAACCAGAAGCAGGCAAACCTCAAAGAGAAAGCTTTGTAGTGCACAAGACCCTGCCTTTCCTGTCCTGGCCCCAGGCTCACACCAGGGGGTTGAGACTGTTTTGTGTAAGGACAGGCACAGCCCTATTCAGGTGCAAATGTCAGCTCCCTCCACAACTCTATCACAGGAAGACCCATAAGGATATGCAGGCCAAACCTCAGCTCCTTTTTTATGACTGTCTAGAGTGAGTTTACAAACGGCCCAACTGACATCCTGACCCAGACATGTATTCCACAGACAGGCACAGTGACAGAATGGTTGAGTAAGAAAATGCCTGCTTTATAAAAAGTGGTGGTCTCAAACTTACAAATTAAAAACCAACTTCAACAAAAGATGTATTTTTAAATTGTGAGTTGAGAGACCTCAAACTCCATATCTCCAACTCCTCCCTATGGGAAATTACACTTGAAAGATATTTCAAGGCAATCCCCATGTTACCCTGTGGGTGAGATAGGCCTTGCAATAGTGAAAAACGAATTTAGCAGTATTTTACTATCAGGACATGTAAAACACACCAGTACACGTCCTACCTTTTATATACACTGCACCCTGCCAGTGGGACTGCCTTGGGCCTACCGTAGGGGAGACTTACATGTAGTAACAGGGAAGGTTTGGGCCTGGCAAGTGGGTGCACTTGCCAGGTCGAAATGGCAGTTTAAAACTGCACACAGTCACTGCAATGGCAGGTCTGAGACAAGTTTACCGGGCTACTCATGTGGGAGGCACAATCAGTGGTATAGGCCCATGGGTAGCATTTGATTTACAGGCCCTGGGCACACACAGTGCATTTTACTAGGGACTTACTAGTAAATCAAATATGCCAATCATGGATAAACCAATCACCAATACCATTTAGAAGGGAGAGCACTTGCACTTTAGCACTTGTCAGCAGTGTTAAAGTTCCCAGGGTCCTTAAGCCAGCAAAAACTAAATTCAGCACACGCTCAAAATCAGGAGTTAGGGGATAAGCCTGCAAAATGGGCCATTTCCAACACACCTACACAAAAGAATGTCAATGCTTTTGCATATGACTTGTGAAGGACACCTAGAAATGACGAGTGGAACTTCAGCTTCACATAAGAAGTCTGACACTTTAGCAGTTGAATTGTAAGGGACATCTTGTAATTGATTGTGAAACTGCACCTTCATGCAAGAATATAAATGTTTTTCAATTTCAATTGTGAAGGACATCTAGGTACTAATTATGAGTTTGGCGGGTGGAAAAGGCCGTCTGCCAAACTCCAACAGTCAGGTTACCACCTATGCTGCAGCCCTCCCGCAGCCCCTATTATAAGTTTCCTGCTGGCCCAGTGGGAAATGCACAATAACATTGACGCCAATACATAATAGAGCGGCGGCAATGCTGTGCCTATGGTGCACCAGCACCCATCGCGCAAATCACTGTCTGTTTTGCGCAACGGGGCTGGCCTGGGCGGCCCCCACACTGCCCATGCCAAGTGCATGGGCAGTGATGGAGACCCCCTGGGGCCCCCAGCACCCTGTCCCTGCCATGTAAAAGCTGGCAGAGAGGGGTTGTAATCTCCAGGGAGCGCTACTTGCAGCGCTGCCCTGAAGAATTGCGACTGCCGGCACCGCAAGGGTGTCAGGTGGCAGAAAAGTAGCTGTGCCGGCAGTCCAACCATGGTGGTAACACCACAGTCGTAATGTTGTAGTTGGACCATGGCTTTGGTGACAGTCCGACTGCGAGGCTGGCAGTCTGAAGACCGCCAGCCTCGTAATGAGGGCCCTAGTATTGACTTAAGGAACTGCACTTTCATGAAAGACTATCAAAGCTTTACTAAGAGTAGCAAAAGTGGATATGTATGTTTTTATTTTGAAGCCACACCCTCAACTTTGTAAAGGACATTTCAAGCAGTTGCATCTTACTCAGGAGGGGCTTTTAGTTACGTGAGTTACTGCAGCATTGTGACAGACTTGTTAAACAGTGGCTTCTGACTTCAGATGTATATCTAGTAAAGTTCTGAAGGGCTGTTGTCTTGTTAAAGACTTCATACAGTTTTTTTTTCTGACTGGAAAAGAACATATGGCAATTACATGAGGTAACTGTAGCTATCTGAAAGACCAGACTGATTGACTTTGTCAATGCTTGTTTCTCCAGAAGTACATATATACAGTGACTGCTCAAACATATATCAAGTTAAACATGGAAAAGTTGTTTCTTATTTTGTTTTGAATCTTACATTTTTACTAGTTGATGTTTTTTCATATTTCAGAACTAATTCACAATGTACACTTTGAGATAAAGTACCTTCTGCTGTACATTAAAAGGATATTGTAAGTTACAGAGGAGTGCTGGGACTATATATGGAGTTCCTTTATAAGGTGATGGAACTCCAAGGTAACTTGCAATATCCTTATAATGTATGTCAGGAGGGACTTCATTATTTAAACTACACGGTCACAACATAACCCTTCCCACACACTATTTATATCCTTTGTGTGGTGCTCTTTCATATGAAAGAGATAGGAGGTATGTAAACATAAAAAATAAAATTAGAATTTCTAGGGCAAAATTCAACACAACGAAAAGCAGTTAGATATTAGTTGTAAGAAGCTATTAGGGTCAGTTTAGTACAAGTCAGATTTTCAAAACATTGCTGAAGCTCAGAATGCTACAAATATGAGAGATTCCATTTTTTTTATAATAGTTACCTAAAATACAGGAAAAAAAGTTGCCATAAATATCTCGTTTCTGCTGATTACTGATCATCTACAAAAACAGCAGAAGAAGGAAACACTGATTTTTTAAAATCATTTTTTAGGTTGAGCACAACAGCGCGCAAGCGCTGCTTTTCCGACGTGTTGGGATGTGTCTTGGCTTTTAACTTTAACCATGCCCACCACACGCCCATCACTATCACTCCATTCATTAGCTTGCCTTTCAAAAATCCTTTGTTTTCATTAGTAAATGATTTACATTTGTCCCTCCTTAGGGCGGTTTTGTTACCGCCTTGGCCATAGACCCTGTTACATGGATAATTGCACTTTTGTCGATAACTTTGACTGCAAACAAACTTCTTTTTCCTTTTGACTCTCTCTTCATGCTCACGGAGGCGCTTTGAATTGGCTTGCTTATGTCAACTGTTTTATTTTTTATTTTCAGTTAGTGTGGCGAGAATAGTCCAGCTAGGAATTTACAACGCTAAGAGCTCTAACGCGAGCAAATGTGAGACCCATTGCATTGCAAATGCTTGTTTAAACTGCCACTAATGGTGTTCTCTGACCTCGCTTTCTGCTGACTCTGTAAGTAGACATTGTGACATCAGCACTCAAATGTAATCACTTATTACACCTGAGCAACTAGGTTATTTCTTTATTACAGGCGATCAGGGATGTCACAAGCCATCTGCAATAAGGAAATTAGAGACAGTAATTTATACTAGGACTGCAAGCTTCTATGTACTTTAATATTATTACAGGTAAAATATTGTTCAGATGCAAATGTAATATATTCAATATATTACTTCTTTTTGGAAGGAGAGGGTTAAAAAAAATCCCCTTGTACAAAACATAGATTTGTGTTTGAATGAAAGAAAATGAGATCATCATGCAGGGGGACAGACATCGATATACTTCCGTTCAACTAGAGTACAAAGGGGTAGCTTTATTAATATACCACATTCCACGGTGCAGCAACAAAAGATGCTGAACTGCGTTGCATGAGTGGGAGAGAGTAAATCCAGTGGAAAATGTTTGTAAATCTGCCCCTAAATGTGGAACGTCTCCAGACACCTCACACACAGCCAAAACCACTAGGTCACATTTGACACAGACCAGTTTTTGACCCTCAAATCAAGGAGTGACCTTGAACGTCGACATACAGACTATCATGTTATGGTGAATCCACTTAAAAACAGGTCAACAGGTAGAGCGGACAAGCGCTCTGAGGATTGTGTGGATGCGCCATGACAGGTTGCAAAAATTACAGAACAGGCTGCTAGAATGTGCATGACTCTACATATATGTTCCTGCACAATACAGCTAGATAGATAGATAGATAGATAGATAGATAGATAGATAGATAGATAGATAGATAGATAGATAGATAGATAGATAGATAGATAGATAGATAGATAGATAGATAGATAGATAGATAGATAGTATTTAAATTTGGAGTTAGGAATAGTAAATCTATACTTACTCTGTATGCAGTTACCTTTCAATATTTTGGTCTACGATTTCTTGTCCACAATATTCTTGCATCACGATATTCAAATCCTCGATATTCAATAGTACAATCCCTGTGTGTCCGTTTTTTGCAAAATACAGGGAGTGCAGAATTATTAGGCAAATGAGTATTTTGACCACATCATCCTCTTTATGCATGTTGTCTTACTCCAAGCTGTATAGGCTCGAAAGCCTACTACCAATTAAGCATATTAGGTGATGTGCATCTCTGTAATGAGAAGGGGTGTGGTCTAATGACATCAACACCCTATATCAGGTGTGCATAATTATTAGGCAACTTCCTTTCCTTTGGCAAAATGGGTCAAAAGAAGGACTTGACAGGCTCAGAAAAGTCAAAAATAGTGAGATATCTTGCAGAGGGATGCAGCACTCTTAAAATTGCAAAGCTTCTGAAGCGTGATCATCGAACAATCAAGCGTTTCATTCAAAATAGTCAACAGGGTCGCAAGAAGCGTGTGGAAAAACCAAGGCGCAAAATAACTGCCCATGAACTGAGAAAAGTCAAGCGTGCAGCTGCCACGATGCCACTTGCCACCAGTTTGGCCATATTTCAGAGCTGCAACATCACTGGAGTGCCCAAAAGCACAAGGTGTGCAATACTCAGAGACATGGCCAAGGTAAGAAAAGCTGAAAGACGATCACCACTGAACAAGACACACAAGCTGAAACGTCAAGACTGGGCCAAGAAATATCTCAAGACTGATTTTTCTAAGGTTTTATGGATTGATGAAATGAGAGTGAGTCTTGATGGGCCAGATGGATGGGCCCGTGGCTGGATTGGTAAAGGGCAGGGAGCTCCAGTCCGACTCAGACGTCAGCAAGGTGGAGGTGGAGTACTGGTTTGGGCTGGTATCATCAAAGATGAGCTTGTGGGGCCTTTTCGCGTTGAGGATGGAGTCAAGCTCAACTCCCAGTCCTACTGCCAGTTCCTGGAAGACACCTTCTTCAAGCAGTGGTACAGGAAGAAGTCTGCATCCTTCAAGAAAAACATGATTTTCATGCAGGACAATGCTCCATCACACGCGTCCAAGTACTCCACAGCGTGGCTGGCAAAAAAGGGTATAAAAGAAGGAAATCTAATGACATGGCCTCCTTGTTCACCTGATCTGAACCCCATTGAGAACCTGTGGTCCATCATCAAATGTGAGATTTACAAGGAGGGAAAACAGTACACCTCTCTGAACAGTGTCTGGGAGGCTGTGGTTGCTGCTGCACGCAATGTTGATGGTGAACAGATCAAAACACTGACAGAATCCATGGATGGCAGGCTTTTGAGTGTCCTTGCAAAGAAAGGTGGCTATATTGGTCACTGATTTGTTTTTGTTTTGTTTTTGAATGTCAGAAATGTATATTTGTGAATGTTGAGATGTTATATTGGTTTCACTTGTAATAATAAATAATTGAAATGGGTATATATTTTTTTTTGTTAAGTTGCCTAATAATTATGCACAGTAATAGTCACCTGCACACACAGATATCCCCCTAACATAGCTAAAACTAAAAACAAACTAAAAACTACTTCCAAAAATATTCAGCTTTGATATTAATGAGTTTTTTGGGTTCATTGAGAACATGGTTGTTGTTCAATAATAAAATTAATCCTCAAAAATACAACTTGCCTAATAATTCTGCACTCCCTGTAGTTACCACATAAAAGAACAGTCACTGCATCACTACGCATGAAGCGGTTTCTATTAAGAATCTAAACACTTTGAAATTCAATTTTTAAAATATAGAAGCTCAACATGTTTTGGAAATTGCACAAATCTTTGCAAAACGGACTCAGAGTACAAGGAAATTACCGTGTCAGCTAGAGTTTGGAAAGGTACTGAGGTAAAAGCTGCTTACCTACCACTTCTGTTAACAAACGGAGCACTTCGACTTTCATTGATAAAAATAAGATGTAACTTTGAAAAAATAATTTATTGATGTATATCCCCCGAGGTTAGAGAATGCAATGGTGTGTGATGGTTATGAAATGCAATGGGGAGCAATTGAAGTGCTGCAGCAGTGCTTAATTTGTAAACAAAAAGGTGCCGGTGCCCAAAGCCCTCCTCCTAAACACATGGCTGCTGCAATTAAATATGTGAACACGGAATACTCAGGCAGAGTAATCTTGAAGCCATCTCGGGCCTCTTCAATCCATATAAAGCCACTCCCTGCCCCTTCAGCTCACTCTTGCAGCTTTCAACTTTCTCTCTTTGTGAAGCTTTTTCGTTTATCTCTTCCTCCGTCTTTCCCATATGTGTCTTTTGCTCGCAGCAAATGCTTGAGGCAGGAGAGTAAGCACCGGCCCCCAAAAATAAGTACCGGTGCTCAGCACCGGAAACAACAAGCACAAATTAATCACTGTGCTGCAGCATCCTTTGATGAACATATTACCGCACTGAAGATGGCCTTAAACATTCAAGGCGGGTGGCAAACGGAAGGCCGCCGTCTAAAAAGTACTTGTTCCTGTGCAGATTTCTACACGAAGCGAATAAAACTTCAAGAGTTCCAATTTAAAATATATTAAAATTCCAATAGAAAGCTTAGCCTGTAGCAACGGGGTCACTCTGAGTGCTTTATGTCCAACGTGACATAAAGAAGCACGCTTGATTACAGGCTGGCATGCTTGCAGTGAAGTGCACTCATGGCTATCAGGAGCTGTGTTAGAGTAATGGCCTGCACGACTGACTTCTATGTCACCAAGCCGGCTGCCTCAGACAGGAGTAAGCATTATGGGAAACCGTACAGCAGTATAATGTGATACTCGTTAAATAATGAATATTGCATACTGGTACAGAGTTGTGAAAGGAAGCTAACTGGATCATACAGAGCATAACTTCCAAATACATATAAGTATGTCTGTCAGAAGAGGCACTTCTGACTCGGCACCCAGGAGAAGTTCAAGCTAAGCATGGGATGGTGGGAGATTGGGGGTAGAGGGGATACAGACACTTGAGAGAGAAGAAATACTTCACAGCATGACAGTGTTCCTCCTAAGACACAAGTTGGCGCACTAATTAAGAAAGCAATTCATTTTCTAAATGCCACAGCTCATTCAAAACAGAAGCACTCCGCTTCCATTAGGGTGTCAAATCAGAATTATTTGAAGGCACTTTCAGCAGCTCTGTTGAGGGGGTGGAGGGTGCCTTCTGCAAGTTCAAGGAAGTCTGTCTGGAACGTCTCGGTAAATTTCAAGGGAAGGTCACGTTTTACAGGCACGAGGGCCAGGGAGGAAAGAAGCCTTCAATGCCACTGCAGTTCTGCAGACAGTGTTATGGAGTCTGCATAATATATGAGAAAGTGATGCATTAGTAGCGAAATAAGATCGTTTTCCCCGCAGCAGCAGACGTAAATGGATTATCCGAAGCAAGCAACGGTTCAGAGGTGATGAGGCACGCTCGTGTCTTTCTTTTCTTTCTCTGACCTACGAACAACAGAAGCATCCGCTATTAGCCGCGTCTGCTTGTTTGAGGCTGCTCCTCCTCCTATCGCCTGCAACCTCCAGGTCTTTACCCTGCCAATCCGGAGGCGCGAGACTCATAACTCTTGGCGTATTTATTCATGTAGCAGCGTCAAAACTAATGCAGGAGACACGACGTACAACACTATTCGGGAGTGCACGTGCCAGTCAAGTCTAAAAGCCAGTCTTCAAAGAATAAAATACGTTGGCAAGAGTAAGGGGTCTGAGGGGTTAGAGGCAAGAGGTGAGAGGGTGCGGAATCCGGAGACTGAAAACTGGGTGAGCTAAAAAGGCATAAAAAGCTGAGAGGGAAGTGTGATGTTTGATTTGAAACAGAATACAGCGTCAAAGATAAGGACACATAGCATCTTATAGACGTGTAAGAGGAAGGGATAGCGTAGAAAAGCAGACCAAACTGAAGACACCGCTGACAAAATGACAAGTAGGAAAAGATACACTTAACCAAGCGACGTAGGTGAACCAGGTGAGTATAAAGTAACAGCAACAAAGATTGTGGAAAAGCAAACATAACAAACATAACTATTAACATTCTCTTTGAATATGTATGTCCATGTCCCATAAAAAATACTGCTAAGATCATTTTACCCCACATGCCATGAGTGATCCATTTGTGGAAAGCACAAATCACCTAACCTACAGCCTCAGATGGATATTGGGCACTTGTGTACATTCTGGCATGTTTATTTGCTCCTAGAGTGGATCTTTTCGCGGGTACGTACATACGTTTTCTCTGCTCCAAATGGTAAGTTTGTATATCTTTTCTGGTTTGGAGGCCAAAGTGGGGCCTGGTGTGGTCGAAACTGCTTGCCAACTTGCAGTGCTTTAAATGGAAAAATAGAAGTGCAGGTACTCTGTAATAGAGTACCTGCTTGTTTCTGAGAACTGCCGGTACTCTCCAATTGAAAGTATTACGTTTTTCCTGAGATATGCAGGTACTCTCCCTCTCAAAATAAAAAAGTGCCGGTACTCAGTACCGGAGAGTACCGGCCCATTTAAAGCACTGCCAACTTGACACTCAGAGCAACAAAACCATGGAAAATACTTTAGGGCTAATCAGTGTAAGTAAAGGCATTTGATTTATCACATCCGCAGCTAATAACTGGCAATACATGGTATTTACCGGCCCAATCGGATGCATTGTAACAATAGAATTCAGGTTGTTTATCTTCACAATGAGAGAGCTAAACCCTTCACTCATATCCCCCTGCTGCAACACCTTGTGTGGGTATAGCACCAAGTGACTGCCAGTAATGCACTGTCTGGAGTTCCAGAAGTGTGAAAGGGGACACTACTGAAAGCTTTGTGCATTATCATTGAACACAGCATAATGTGGAATCAAAATCACCACAAGTCATTAATGATCAAGAGAGCACTTTATTCACCACAGCACACCACACCATTGCAGCCGGAGAACCTAACTTTGTCAGAAACAAGAGATGAGTTATATTTATACATTCCATAAAGAATAAAGGATGTTAATACAAGTCTATTTAAAGTAACATTACCAGAGCATCTTCCATTTTCCTACGAAGCTAAACTAACAAGAGAATTAGCATGGAGCAAACATTTAACTACATGCAAAAACTAAAAGAAACAAAACTGCAAAGGGTACCTCAAACCACTAGAACAAAGTAGAAAACAAATATAGGATAACACAAATTACTCTGTTGAATTATTCTGTGCAGAACCTTTTTGTTGTCCTCCATAAACCGCAATCCAGGCATCATACAGGTGCATCTAAACCCTTTTCACCGACCTCCACGTTCTAGTCCACTTCATCCACCAATCATTCGGCTGATTTTCCATCCTCTCCTTGTTATCATTTTCATCCATACCAGCTTCCTGGCACCACTTTAAACATGCTTCACAATTTCCAGCACATCTTCCCCTTTATCATCAGATCACTCCTTTATCAGCCCCTACTCTTGAATTCAGAAAGCCATTCCGCTGTATGAAATGGATGTCCAACCCACATCAATTGCTAACCTTTATCTTCTTCACACATTCTCTCACGCCTTGATTAACATCAAATTCCTGTTTTAGTTTGTTCTGCTAGTCCCTTAGCCTCAGTCTAATCACATTTAGCTTTTTCTTGCTCCAACCTCTGACTGCACTTTCTCAACAATGCAGGACACATTTTAAACTACACCAAAACTCCCTTCAAAACCTCAAAGGAACGTTTACCTGTTACACCATCAGGTGCAGCCTGATAGACCACAACATACTGTTGACAGCACTTGAACCTCTATTTTATTCCTGATTGCTCATTATGTTCGATAATACATTGGCTAAAAAATTCAGACATCTCTTTTCACGTGAATAAATAGCAGTTGTGCGACATAATCTCCCATCAATATCTTCTGAAACAAGTATCAGAGGCTTGGTGGAGAGTTAAGGTAGTAATTCGACCTCCCGCCATTTACTATAGAAATCAGCCAACACCACCGCAAATCTGTACCCAACAGGTAACTGACTGAAAGGACCAATAAAATGAACAGCCAGCTTAATCAACAGACAGTCTGGGAAATCAGGTAGGGTAGGGTACTGGTCTTTAAATTTTTATCATTCAGTTGGTGAGCACGCACTGATCTGGAGGTGCATGCTCAATTTTACCTTATTCTTTTCCTTCAGAGCATAAATGAAGGTCTCTGGAAAAAATCTGAGGCAAGCAGATCATCGTTCAAGAAGTGGCCATTCAAGGTGCTCAAACCAATATAGCAGCACGCAAGCCTCTTCGTGCATGTTGCGTTGTGACGTGTTAGGCGAATGTAACATAATGTCTGGAGGGAGCATCAGTCATAGCGTTCATGATCCCCTCATATATTAAACAGGAATAGTGAATTATAGCTATGTGCCGACAGTGCAAGAGAGATATCGATCTAGCTGAAATAAGCATATGACTGCAATCGCACCAATAGCACACCTGAGAAAAACTTTGGGCTTGCGTTACTCTTGGAATTCTTTTTCCAAAATGCTCACTGCATTGCAACGCTACAAATCTCCAGTTTGATGAAAGTAGAAATGTTTGCTGGAAGAATTAGTACTAAGGGAACACCTGTTGGGTGGACTATAACTATTACCCCGTGGTCTTTCGGATGAGAGTTTATAGCATTACAATGTGAGGCTGCATGAGAAGTCTGTGAGTTCTGGTGACATTACCACATTGTGAAAGCCAAACCACCATTACACATAGCTGATCAAGAGAGCAGTCTATTCACCACAACCCTCTGAATTGCCAGGACCCAAAAGTTTTAGTCCTGGGGTTAGTCATACAGATACATTCCATATGGAATGCAGAATGTCGAAAACACAACTCTATTTAAAGAAAAATTATCTCCCAAAAGTTACAAAGCGTTAACAAACTGCTTTTGTTCTGAAAATGAAATGTGCAGCATATATGGTTAAACCTTGACCAGGGAGTGTTCATGATATTATTATTCCATTTTTCAGCTGGCTGAGATTTATAGGACATACCCAGTGAAGAGTTAATGGCATGGGAAAGTGATTCCCTGAAAGAAGATAGCTCCAACATGAATTCACATATAGGGGCTCATTACGAACCGTGGCAGTTCAGACCGCGGCGGTGGTGGCGGCAAAGACTGCCACCAGCATGGCGGTCTGAACCGCCATATAATAACCAGACGGAGGGTCGTCTGTGGCGGCCCTCCTCCACCGACAGGCTACCGCCGACAGGCAGCCTGACGGTGGAGGAAATCATTATCCGACAGGGCAGCGCTGCAAGCAGCGCTGCCCTGTCGGATAATGATCCCTTTTCCTCCAGACTTTCCCTGGTGGGTTCCCCCGACAGGGTAAGGCTGGCAGAAGGGGTGCTCCAGGGTCCTATGGGCTCCCCTGCACTGCCCATGCACTTGGCATGGGCAGTGCAGGAGTGCCTGTGCAGTGCCCCGTCGTGCAGGTCACTGCCCGATTTACGGGCAGTGATCTGCGCGACAGGTGCTGCTGCACCCGCCGAACACCAACATTGGCAGCGGCTCCATTTGGAGCCGCTGTCAATGTTACGGTCCAGCAGGGAAAACATTATACAGCCGGCAGAGGGGGGGGAGGATGTTGCGCTGGCGATCTTCTGTTGACCGCCAGCGCAGATCTCAGCGGTTCATAATAAGGGCCATAATTTCCGAAGACATATTGGACACAGATTTTGACAGAAGAGAGTGCATTGATTAGAACCAACATTACTGATTATAAAACTCTCTGAAGAAGGATCTTAGTCTAATTTTTTATATGGAATGTATAGAGGAATGGAGTTAGGTGCAGGGCGTGGCCATGTGTATGCAGCCTTCACTAAGAGAGACATCTGGAGTGTTTGTACCCAGATCATGCTGTGCAGCCCTGCACTGCAGTTTCTTGCTTTAGCCATATGTTGCGCTATATCATTAATAAACCTAAAAATCACTGGAAAACATTCTGAAAGGAAAGTTAGGATTCTTTAGTCACAGAAAATGATGTTTAAAAAATATAGAACTGCCCCTATAGAAACTTCACTTGAAGAGATGTTATCATTGAATTGCAAAAGCTAAAAAACGCCCAGCTATTCTGAGCACCATAACCATTAACTCCCCCTGCTTATATATTCTTAGGCATAATGTCATAGATGGCATCAGAAATGATGTGAAATTACATATCGCATCACCATTCACATCAATCATGACATCACTGAAGGTGATCAACATGCTTACAGTAAAATAGTTCTCAGAAGCTGTTTAAAATTGGGAGCAGCACAAGGACAAGCATAATGTACTTTTTTAATCAATTGCCAATCAAGTAAATAAATTCGGATACATCGGTTGTCTTGAAATGGATGGATGTATTAATACTCAGATTTTATTGATCTTGCATTTCAAGCACGTCTTCTTAAGTCTAAGTGAACGCGGTGCTTATATAATTCTATTATGTAAACTTGATAACCAACGTCTCTGTTCATTATAAGCTCATATTGCTACAAGGTCAAAACTAAGATATTCACTGAAAACCTCATTGTAAGATTCCACAAATTGTCCCTTACACCTGACAACCTTCTGGATGGGATACAAGGTAAGGCACACACTCACACACAGAGGGACTATCGCACCCAATAAAAAAGGTGCTGATATTTATCAGAGAGATAATTAGGATCTATCATGAGTTTCTCTGAAATGACGTGCTGTTAGAAATAGGGTCTCTCTTGTTGGCAGTCAGTTAGCACCTTCTCCAAGTAAGGACCCTCACTCTAATCAGGATAAGGGAAATACCCAGCTCAGATAACCCCTCCTCACCCCCTTGGTAGCTTGGCACGAGCAGTCAGGCTTATCTCAGAAGCAATGAGTAAAGCTTTGCACATACAAAAGGACACCACACCAGTTTTAGAAAAATAGCCAATATTTATCTGTGTAAAGCAAGACCAAAATGAGAAAAATCCCACATACAATAATAAAGCTATGAATTTTGCAAGAATTAACTTGAAAATACAGCTCTTTGAAGTCAATAGCTCCATCTGGGGCTATCACAGCATCGTCAATTACAAATCCAACAGTTCAGGCCGACCGTGGCATCACGGGCAGGCCACAGTGGCCAAGTGCAACAACCTTATGCGTGTCCCACTCCAGTGCCCGGGATGAGGCAGGGCCCCTGTTTAGTTCAAAGTAGTGTGTGATGCACTTCACTAGATCTTCTAGAAAAGGGTGGAGAGCCTCTATTTGCAGCCACCAGGTGGGTATGGTGGGGCATTGTCTGATCCGTTACAGAGGCAGTGGTCTCAGAGAGTACTCCGCCCTGGTAATCAGTGTGCCCAGCTGTTCTGTACAGAGAAAAAGATATATCCTAGTGTGTACGTCATGAACTGGGGAGTAGAAGGCAAATTCCTGCTCTAGGAGGTGACCATGTTGCCATGCATCGTGTAAGCATTGGTGTGTGATCCAATCGTGAAAGTGTTGTGCGAACACATAAGGCAGCACATAAGGGAAGGATAGAGCGGTCGAGACCAACATCCTGCACAGAGCTAAAATCACCACCCCAAAAGACGGTTGCTGATGGTCCCAAAAAAGAGGCGGTGAAAGAGTATCCAGGAATCCTGACTGGCTGGTGTTAGGGGCATAAATTGCCCCCAGTGTGAGGGGAGCCCCATCAAGGTGTCCTTCTAATATCATAAAGTGCCTTTCTGTGTTCACCCTGTGAGAGTCCAGAAAAAATGTGACCACTGGAGCGATCCAGATGAACACCACCCCCAGGCGAAGCCCAACCTGGATGTGCTGTATACCTGCCCCTTCACTTCATGCAGACCTTTTGCAGCTTCACCAATGTGAGATGAGTTTCCTGGAGCATGGCAAGGTGCTCCTGACAGAGTTTAAGATATGCATAAACACAGTGTCTTTTAGCGGGAGTGGCCATACTGCGCACATTGCAAGTAAGGACGTGATATTGCAGAGTGTGACTATCAGATGTTATCCTCATTGTGTGAACTACCAGTGGGATTCACAGTGAAGGATGTGGTGCCCTGCTCTGTTATCCGTTGACAGTGACTCACTGCAGAGGAGGCCATCCTCATCCATGCAGGTTGCCACCTGAAACACATGAGTATTCTGCAGACCCATTAATTGACTTAAACAAAATCCCCCAGGACAGTAGACACATGCATCCCTGTCCAAAGATCCCCAACTGGTAATCAAAAGAAATACAAATAAATAAGTCCTCACTGGAGCACTGCTGGGACGTGGTTTAGCTGCTGGGATGTTCTCAACTGTCTAGGTCCTTCTAAAAGATCCCAGCAACCGACCCACCAAAGTGAACATGAGTCCCTGCAATGCAGGGAAGAAGGAATGCGCTTCTTGTGTGTAAAGGCAAAGGTCCCAGTAGTAAGAGGATGGTCACAGTAGGTCATCAGCTGACCTCCGCATTTCTTTAGGATCAGGTGTGCTGCACATAGTGGAAGTCTCAGAGGTGCCCATGTCAGATCCAGAGTCTAGGACTGGCTCGGAGAGCAATGCTGCACAAGGGTTCATGCTGTGCAGGGAGGCTGTCTTCACTGCCCAGGCCTACTGTGAGGCTACCTGGTCCTGGGTATGCCGAGCTCATGCCACCTTGCGCATCCTGCATTTTAGTCACAGAATCACACAGTCCCCCTTCGCGTGACCATTCTCGGATTTGCAGGCAAGGCCTTTCACATGGAGTCAGGTCCAGACATCCTCTGGTGTAGAGAAGATGTGGAAAAAGTCACCATCCATAACTTTGAGTTTCACAGGGAACAGTAGTGCTCAGCAAAGCTGCAGCTCCTGCAGATGGTGTTTCAAGTTTGTGTAGGAACCCCTGATGCACTGCACCTCAGTTGTGAAGTATGGATATACTGCTATTTCCGTGCTCTAGTGCCATGGGCCCTTCACACAGCAATATAAGGCCTAGATTGTGATAGTTAAGGAATCGAGCAATGAGTGGTTGCAGCTGTGCTCCAGGCAGAGGTGGAGGTCCAGGGATTTGGTGAGTCTGATCTACAGAGAACAGCTTGGGGACCTTGTTCCCTAGCACTGTGGCCATCAGCCAGTCCTCACAGAAGAGCTTAGCGCTGAGGTATCCAGATCACTCTGGAAACCCCAGAAAGCGAATGTTGTTATGCCATGAGTGCCCCTCAGCCTTCTCCACCTGATGATGCAGAGGCCACTTCTTCCTTCATGATGACCAGTTTGGCCTGCAGCTCAGGCACTGTGGGGCCCACAGAAGTCAGTGTGGATTCTGCATCATCAGCACAGTCCATCAATTTGTGTTGATCCGCCCTTAGCAAATTCACATCCAGAGATACAATGTCTTTTTTCACTTCCAGTGACGTTTTATTGTCCAACATGGCATGAAGAACCTTCTTGAACTGTGCCAAGTGCATGTCAAGGGTGGATTCTAGGTGGGGCAGGGCACCCATGGTTTGGTTGACAGAGGTTGAGGGCAGTGCCAAGGTACCAGGAGCAGAGGTCAGAGTCCTGGTGGTTCTGGTTTTCACCACCATGGTATAATGGAGGTGAGAAACAACAAGTAGATCCTGCAGGGTGTGTGCTGTATCGGGCCTTGCCAGTGTTCCATATGTATTCAGTGTGCTATGGCGTCGGAGCACCCTTTTTTATTATTTTTTTTATTCTTATTGTAGAATTAAGGTTGGGAACCGGATGGACAATAGAAAGTCCTGGTTCATTATATTATAGAACATGTGGATTCCATGGTAAGTTCCATGGACATTATAAATTTAATACTAATCTCACATTTTATGCTTTAGAAAAAACGTTTGTGATTTCTTTGATTGACATGCATGCTATATAAAACAAAGAGAACTTGAGACTGCATGACGCACATGAATTTGACTGTTGTTTTATATTTTCTATGATATTTCTCACATTCTATATGCACTTATGATGGTAATAACCAATGAGTTGTGGATGGAATGGATAAGCAATATTGGACACCATTTTGGACATCACGTGGTGATTTGATGAGGGTCCACTCTAAATGAGGAGCAATCTATTAATGGATCTTTATTTTGCCTATGTAGAAATACATTTCCAAAAGATCGTGGGAAATCAAGGAAAGTACATATGCTAATATTTGGACCGGTTTGGATGATTTGATTTGATTCAATGGAGGTAAGTGTTGGGGAAAAGGTAAAAGTTTTTATAAATAAGGTTTTAAAATTGTTTTAATATATTTAATGAAAACATTTTTTTATACATATATATATGTTTTTTATATATATATATGTATTTATTCATATATATACTTTTCTCGTATGGAGTGATTTTGGATATAGGCAATGAAATCTCTCTTATTGACGATGGATATAAAAGGAACCTAAGTGTGTAATTAAACTTTAGGGGTTGTATTTGGGGAATGAAATGTTTATATTGGGGTGGTTTTAGGTGGGATATGGGGTCTTGTGATATGTTGAAGTGTGTGTATGTATACATATATGTTTTTTGTTGGTTTATTTAGGTTTGATTTAATAATTGTTGGGAGCATATTAGCTAGTCCTGAAGAAGGTGGTGAAAAGGTTTGAAAGCCCACTGAAACGCGTCAACGCCATGTTATATTACTGGACCAACAGGAGGAGGCCGGTATCGAATAAGGATTGATGACAGCAATCGATTGGCCTATGTCTACCATAACTGGGACAGTTTAATTATAATAGACTATTGTAGATGTCTTCTTTTTGTCTCCCTTTTACTGGATTTGATTGGTTTTATAGATGGTTTTTATTGATGGTTTTGTTTTGTGATTATTATGATATTGGGTTTTTATTTGGGACTATATTAAACGTATATTTGTAGATTCCTTTGTTTTGAGATTGATCATTTGAGAGATTCATTGACTGTGAGTGTGTGGGGTGATTGGAGTATTTTCCCTTGGGGGAATTTGTTTATTTCACTATGGCGTCGGAGCACCAGGAGCTCGCCATATGGGGGAGCCCCAGAAGAGTAGCAGAGGCCTCTGCACACAGGCCAGGCAGGCAGTCAGGATCTTGGGACCCTCCCTGAGACTGGTGTGCCTTAACTTGAATTCTCCAGGTGTCCCCTCTGCTACCAGCAGGGACAGAAAGCAGAACCTGCTTGGGGGCAGAAAGTGGAACCTGCTTGGGGGCCACTGGCATCAGATCCTGTGGACACCACACTACAAGAGTGTGTAGCACTTGTAGTGGGGGGCATCCCCTCCCCTCAGCAACTCTGTCCCAAAGGTCCACCTGCAATGATGCCCCCGCCGGCCTACGCTCCACAAACTCAAGGCCAAGGATTAAGCTCAAGTTGTAACCAACAAGAGGGAAGTCAAGGTATTGGACCCTTCAAGAACCACCAGCCCATTCGTACAACTTCTGGTAGGGAGAATAGGCCACAGTAAATCACATTGGCCCTCACGTTTGGGGGTCTCAATGGTCTTCAACTACTGAGTTACAAGTGCTCCCTGGAGGAGGGGTGGGTACAACAATCGTGCAAGCCCCCCCGCTGAAATCTCAGAGTCAATCCTTAGCACTCTGGAACTCAAATGGGGGCATAAGCAAATCCCTTGGTATGCAGCAGTGCCAGGAGTCACATCAGCAGATTGGTCATCATTTATATACAGGATCCAAACAGTTGACCTTTGCTCACGCGTCTCCCATGCGAGCGAGGGGCCCACCTCACTGTGCGGGACTCTTCCAGGTGTGCGCTTGTCAACTGGGAACCTGGGGGCCACAGTCACACATGGGCACACTGGAGAGGGGTAAGCTGACCACCGCACTCCCGCCGGTAAATACCTGTCTTTCCAGCAGAAGCTGGCAGCAAGGCAGCAGGGGCTCACCACCGACAGCAAGGCTTCTGGGTTTGCACGCCCCGCTGCAATCACTCTTCTTGTTCCTCCCTCTGGGGATACTACTGTGCCGCTCCAGCATTTACATGGCCCAGGATCAATGCAGGCTCCGCTCTTCGATACTGCCCCCAGTCACCCTGGGGGATCCACTGCCACGTCTTCAGCAGCACAAACCCGCACCAGCACACAGGTGTGACTGTCCAGGTGAGAAGGCTCTTAATACGGTGGGGTGCTCCGCAAATGGCAGAGACTCTGGGGTCAGGATCAGTCTACTGTGGGTGCAATTGGCTGACTTCCCTCTGGAGATGATTTCAGCACCACTCGGACGCCCATGCGGCCAAGGATCATTGCGTGCCCCCTCTCCCTGGCGCTGCTTCCGGTCATATCTTGTCGGACCCCAACTGCATCTCTATAAACCCTGCACCATATTAGCACATACACAGGTCAGCACGGGTGAAAAGGCATGTCAGCAGGTGAGATGCCGCAGATTTAACAGAATTCAGGTTGGCCCAACACAGAGCTCGCTTAAAGAGCATCCGATGCAGCCGCCATCTTAGCCGCAACCCCCATGAATATTTTTAGGTTCATGTTTAAAAGCTGTTAAGTTTAATACATCCATCTCAATGCAGTGATATCATCGCCTTTACTAAATCGACACAATTCTGTATGTTAATGAAATGCACTTTGTTTAATTTTGAAGTCTATGTCTTATTTTTATATCATGTTTGCTGTACAGATTAGGTGGCAAACTTTCTTAGGGCTAGGCTCCTGCATGGGCTCTTGGAGCCCAGCCTGCCCCTTGGCTGTGCTCTCCATGATAATTTGTGGACTCGCCTACCTCTAATAATAAGTCACAAGTGAAATTAAGTAACTCTAATCACTTTTTATGCGGGACATGACTTGTCATACATTGAAACTGATAATAATCAAGATCATAAAACATGGTTTAATGCTTATTATGTGTCCTGCTTTTAGTTTAAAAGCCAAGCAGTATTGAACTGCTGTTTACATGATCCATCTAAGCATAAAGGCAAGCATTTAATTTTGTTACCATGAACCTGTTTAACAATAAATTATCCTGATTAGTGGCTATAATGTCTAGTGCTCTTTGCGTCTGTTGGAGTCAAAGAAAATACCACATGCTCTCGCTGAGTTAGACGCATCCAGGGATCTTTTACAGCAGTAGAGCGACCTTCAATCTGCCGACTAAAGTCGGTATTTCACTCCAAAGCCAGGCAGCTAGCCAGTGCCATTTAGAGTGTCTCGTTGTGTATCTTGGCATCTCTCTCTTACTGCTCTGCTAGGTGAGCAACAGTTGGTCTGACTGGATCTGTGACGACGGCGTAATAGCAACAATAACACTAGCTACAATGATAATGATAATAATAATAATAATAATCAGTATTACTAAAGAATAGTAATATATTCCAAATCATAGCTATATAATAATAATAATAATAATAATAATAATAATCAGCATTACTAAATAATAATAATATATTCCAAATCATAGCTATATTATCGATAATAGAAATAGCACAGATACCAATAAATGCTACTATTAATAATAAGGATACCAAAACGTTATTAACGTATTAACATATGGATTTACATAGCACAAACAGGAAAAAGTGAAGTAGCTCTCTTACAAGAAATTTTGACACGATTGGCGAGGAGCAGTTGGTTGGATGCAGCACTGTGTACATAATAAATAAATATTACCTTGAAGTTGATCTCTTTATTAAACAATAGTTGTGACTTTAAGTGATAATTTGCCACTTGTGGTGTCTGTTAACAGGAGCGCTCACTGGCAACAACCAACGCAAATGAGAGACTGCAGCAGCTGAAGACATCAAGGGGCACCTTTGCTAATTTTTCACACAATCCAGTGTCGCAAACTAATTAGTGGTGTTGTTCAAGGGGAACACACAGCACAGTGGCATGTCTATCGAGTATGACCTGTTGTTCCCTGTGCAGGCGCTCTAACTTGACTGACACACCCAACACACAGCTTCACGCCATGGTGCAGAGGTGAGCTATCGCGCATCTGATTTGTAGTGAAGACATCATTTTCCAGTAAAAGATCTAAGGCCTCTCTAATGCCTTGACACATTTCAGAAGGATCCTACACATTGGATGTGTGCTGTGCATTTATCACACGTGCAGTATGTGTTTTTCTTTTGGAAAAATGTAAACATTTTCCATGGGTAATGTCTGCTTCACTGAGGTGTTCGTTTTTTGTTGCAAATATCAATCTGGCTATCCCACATTGAGCTTGGAGACACACCCTATGGGTGCTTCTGCAGATCTGCCCAAGTAAATACTAATGAGTCACTTTGTGTCACTTTTGAACAGTTGTAAAGCCTCTGTAGATGTGGGCCCACAGGAGAAGGAGTCAGGGTGAACAACCTTCCAGACAGATCACCTTAACTGGCCACCTTACCAAACTTTATGGCAGCTGTCGGCAAAGGGCCTGATTTAGAGTTTGGTGGATTGCATACTCTATTCCAAATGTGATGGATATCTTGTCTGAAGTATTAAACGGGTCATAGGATATAATTCACTTGCTTTGTGTTTGTATCTCATCCATGAAACTTTAAATCAGACACTAAGCCTACGGTACAAAAAACATCAAAATCTATATGTCAAGGCCTGCATTTTCCAGGCATGGACATCATGACATAGAGGCTCAACTATACAAAGAATTATATGCCACGATCAGCCATTTGCCTGGGGTGGTTCTTGCCCCATCATGCGATCAATGCCCCTTTATGACAAAAATAACCATCAAAGTGCCAGAACAAGCATTTTTTCAGAAGTAGGACGTGCTTCATCTTAATATTAATGCTATAAATGCCTGCCACCCTTATGCCAAGGCCTTCGGTCATAGGCCATCGGTGAGCAAAATCATACCATGGATGCCTCCAGTTTGTCAAAAATTACCACTCATATGCCATGGAAAGCATAATCAGAAGCTTACAAACGACGCAATCCAACTTGCTGTCATGCACGCACACTTTAATATCAGAACAATTGTATTTATTTACTTTCTTTGGACCATGGCGATAAAGTGGCTGCTTCAGGTAGATCAGGCTGCCTACTTCAATGTCAGTCAGCTTCATCAGGCCTGAATAGATTCCACTCTTAACTGCAGGGCTGAATGTCATTAAACTACCCGTATGAAAAACCGCTAACCAAAATAACCCCCTCCCCCGATCAATCTTGAAGCTGAATAGTACAGCAGGCCATTAAGGAGTCAGTTCAGTACACAGATGGGTCGTGATTCAGCCCTCAAGCCCTGCTCCCACATCCTGTCAACTTTCATCACCTAGAGGGCTCAAGCCTGATATGTGCACTAGCAGATCATTTTTTAATGCAACGCATGCCGCTTAGCAACTTTCTGCGTAGGCAGTAGGTGATAGTTTGTGGGTGGTGGGCATCTCTCCATCACTGCTGTTGACAAGCCACCACTGCTCTTTTTGTATAGTTTGCATCTTTTTCTATGCACAAGTGTAACTTCTACATGGAAGATGTTTTATGAGTTACATACCATTTTCTCGTCTCTACCCCTTATTCACACATGCAGCCGTATAAAAAGGGGTTGCTAAGACAACTCATACATGAAAAAACTGAAAATATCTTTCAACATCTGGAGATGACTTTGGATTTGAATTTGCATTACTAATCTATTTACATTGCCTCCGAATGTTTTTTTATTAAGACATATTTGGAAAAATCATGGATAAACGTCAATGTTTTGTAGCACCCATTAGCGTTTCTTAGTTACCAACCAGAAGGCTACATTTGGCCCATGCACAATATATAATGAGCTCATGATGATCAGTGGTAAAAGGCACAGTTGTTTGGACTAGAAGAGAGGCACAAGGCTTTTACTCTGCTGTCCAGCTGCGTGAAATCATTTAGCCATTAAGCCTCTTCCTCGTATCAGCCACAGAATCACTCCAAGGAATACCCAGACATTGAAATTAGAAACTATACAGAATAAGGAGGGTGGTCACAATGAAACTAATACATGACAGTGATCACTAGGCAGCAGTTTATTTTTTAATTTAAACAGTTTAGGTGGTCTACAAGCTACACATGCAAATAAAATCAGATTGCATAAAGGTAGGCAAAATAATTTGCTTTAATATGCACAAGACTGCAAAACACACAGAGCAAGCAAACGTAAAATAGGTTGTGATTCTGCCATGGTAGCACCTCAGGCCACGCTGTAATTGAAAAAGCAGGAGTTTAGGAATTCCAGACACAATCTGTCATAACACAGAGAAAAGGCCTTGTGTACCCGCTGCATATTGTAGCTTAGAGATTTGCAAGCAGGACTGAGAAGCCACCCGCCTCCCTTAAAAGCACCCATGGTACACAGAACCTTAACTGGATACTAATAGAAGCAGGGATTACATGTCTCTAGGTGTCACCATAGATCGACTTTGACATCTCCGTTGGATAAAGTACATCCCTATATAGTACTTATGCTTCTGAAATTAATGGGCCTAACCTTTCCCTCCCACAATGTTTTAAACTTTCACCCATGCGTAAGCATCAATTAGGATCAATGGTATGCTACATTTGGAATTATTTTTCAGGAGATGTGTCCTAGCGGGTAGGCATGCTGCCTTTGGAACCTGGGCATCAAGCTTGAATCCCAGCCTCAGGTTGTGACTCAACGTTGTGTGATTCTTACCAAATCACTAACAGCCCGATTTATATATTGGCGGTAATCATACTCCGTTGCAACGGTCACAGTTTCCATGCTGCCAGTATATAATGGTCCACCAGCTGAATTTATATGTAGGTGGATCATAGATGGGCAACGGCGGAGACTACTCCAAGGCAACTTCCATGGCAAGGGGAGCACTTTTTTTTATTTTCAAAAAGAAAATCCCACTGGGGTACTTCCTTTTGGAAAATAAAAAGAACATGTTTGATGGCAGTTAAGTTGCTTAAAAAATTACCTCAACCTTGATGGTCAGTTCTGAATTTGACAGGCGGGGACTCCGTCAGAGTGGAGTAATTCTTGTTTTTTTTCATAGCAAACTCTTCCAGATGTTGAAGTGTAAATCATGAATGTATTCACAGAACATGAAAAGCAGGCACGAAATCTGCTGGAGTGCTTCACGACGTTAATCAAATAATCAATTGGGTAATACTGAGGATTACTAAACAAAAATGAGTAGTTGACAGATTAATTAGGTGTAATATAGAATGCGATGCAGGACTTTCAAAAAATTGCTGCAGAAGAAATGCTGATTGCTGGAGCATAGTGTTGGAGAGATGCCTGCTGCAGGGGTGAATGGACATCAGACCAAGGTCCATGCGAGGAGAGCCACAGCCGAATGGTCTTGTCATATGTAAATAGCACCCAAAACGGAACGGTCTTTCATTACTACGCAGAGACATCATCTTTGGAAAGACAATTAACATGGTAATGTTGTCTGTGATCAAGAATGTTATAGATTAAAAAAAAATCCATCTTCAGAAAGCGTTCACAGATTTTTTTGTTTTTGTTTCTCTGGACTTTTGATCTCTGGTAGGGGCTGATGCCGGCTAACCAGTCCTTAGTCACAAAATATTTTTGGTAAAAATATTTCTCCATAGCTCTCAGTGAAGTCCCTTTAACAACGGGACTCGCCTGAAATTGTATCAGTGCACATTTTGAGTTAACTGCTTAAGTGAGGAACAGCCTTTCCAGATGTGTACATGCCGAGTTATGCGGCGCCGTTAAGAAGTTTCCACACAATAAAATGTACACCAGCTGAGGTAGGCTGCCACACTGAAAGATTGACCCCTCTCCATGTAGCTTTAGCTTCCAAAATTCACTTTAGCTTGCATCAATATTTCAGGTCTGGTGGTCCCTATTGATATGGTTTCTTAAAGTTTTATTCACTTTGGGTTAGAATTCGATGCTTTAGCTATACAAGGTAGGTTCATTGCTAGTTATACATCGGATCAGAGAAAGGCCAATGAACTTAAGCAGACGGGCCTACTAGGCTATTGGTGCTCTGCCAAGATTCAAAACCTTTTCAGACAAATGGTGGATAGGAAGAGTGATGGCATCCTTTACCTTGTACAAATCTCTGTTCTGTGAAAAGACCCTCAATTATATTCAGCTCTAGTTGGTTCGAGGATTTTGTGTCTCAATGTCTATATAAGAGACCTACTCCTTGCTCTCAGCAGAAGATTTAGTATTTTGTTTGTTGCTCAGGGGGCAGGACTAGGTACCTGGAGGGTTTGTCATAGCCTGCAAAGGTGTGATCTTTAAAGAAAGACTTTGTTATCCTGGGTTTACTAGAGGGCTCTGGATACTCTTTCAATGGCATATCTAACAATATTTCAGATAGTTAGGAAAGTCAGGGAAGGACACTAAAGAGACAGATATGGTAAGGCTGAAGAGGATCAACCAATGGTAGGTTAACCACTACACTTTAAGGACCAGTTTCAGATCAGCAGTTCTTTGGATAAAGCTTGGAAAGGAGAAGGGGAGTGAATGCTCTCTGTTGTGCTGGAACAAGTAATTTTCCTATTTTAACTGCTGGAAAACTTTCAAGGATAGCTGACCTAATTATCTGGTCTAAATTTTTGTAAAGTCTTAATCCATCGATGTGGCACACATTTTGTTGAACGGCCACACAGGTCTATGAGTCTTGCTCACTGTGGGCAATGTGTAAACGTCTGGGCCTGAAATGTCTTAAGGAAAAAGCTCTTGGCAAAGCTGATACCCTTTGCCCATTGGTGGTTCAATGACTGGAATATGTAAGTGGAATTTGGTCTGCTGAAACAGCCTGTAACCCTTTGGGGATCCTGCCCACTAAAGCCTAATGTACATGGATATGAAAGTTTGGACAACTTACAACTAGAAGGACATTGCGAAAACTTTATGAACTTGTTAAACTTTTCTAAAAGGACTAGCTTTTGTAGAACAAACCCTAAAAAGGCCGGAATAAGAGCAAACAAAATAAAATGTTTTGTTCTATGTTAGATTTTATAAGAATGTTGCGCTTACCAGGAGCTTTACTGCTTTTATGCAGGACAAAAAACAAATTTGTTGTCTTTGAAGGATTGAGGCGACAAAGGATTAGCCTTCTGATGAAGGTGTTACCTTTGCTGCAGGGATCTTCGTTGTCCTGCTTAGGGTAATTTCAGCTCAGTGAACTGTGTTAACTAAACCTTTGACTAACACATGTCCAGCTTTTAGTTTGCCTTGCTAGACTGCAGCCTTCTGAGAGGGGTAAATGGAATCCAATGGATTGAATCAAATCCTAATGTAAAAACTTTGATAAGATGTGGCCATTTGCTAAGAGATAAATGCACTTGATTGAAACTGACAAGGGAATAAGAAAGCCTAATGATGAGAAGAAATGGATTTTCACATTTCCTGCAAAATGAGCAAATCCAAAATGTACTACCTGGAATTATACATTTTGAGGGAACTGGCTACACACCATTTGGGTATGCAGGAGTCAGAAGCATGTCCGAATTGTTTATTGCTTCAGGAATTAGGTATCCGTTCCTACTACTGCCGGGTTTTATCATGAGGTCTCTCCTACGGTACGGAGTTTAGTTTAAAAATGCCAGTAAGTTTAAAATAATTGTTCTATCCTAGTTTGAGTTCCACACCAGCATGAGCATGTGTCAGAGGCAGAAGGGGCCTTTGTTTGCAGATGTCTGACACATTGCAATCAGTTTGCTCTCATCGAAGGATACTGTAAATATATTTTAATAAATGCCACGTGGGCTCTCGTTTACATCATGTATGTCCACAAGTGCTCCTTGTCCTGCCCCTTGCCCCCAAATGGTTAATGTTTTGTGAATGTTTCGAAAAGGATGTCATAGTGTTATCAGTAGAAAAATAGTGCATTGTATTCGGTACTGTGACACCTACCAATGGGATGATTCAAATCTGTACATAACTTGTATTTCTTTAGTGCTAACTGTTGCAGTTTTCATTTTCAAGCACTAAAAATAAAAGGCTCCGTGTCCCAGTTCAATAGTAATTAAGTAACCGACCTCAGAAGGATGATAAGCTGAGTCGACCTTGTTAGGATTCGATTTCATGGCCGCATGGCCACAGTAGATATCAACAGTGAGCCCTTGACCTGCTGAGACATCATAACGTTTTGGGAACAGAAAGACTCAGTTGCAACAGAGGAGACGTGCTTCAACATGCATCCCATTGTATCATGTGACGTCAGTGCTGAATTTACAAACACTGCAGACAGCGGGGTTAGTAGAAAGGCTTTTCTAAGTACGTACAGCAGCGTTGCTAAAATTCTTCAACATTAAGTGCATTTATCTGCGATTACCGAACGAAGAGATACAACGTTTAGGTAGAAAAACGTTTTAAAGGTGTTAAGGATATTGTAAGACCAAAATATATTACTGGTCAAATAAAGCATTTCTTGCGCAAAAGAAGTTTAGTGAGGAGGAAAGAAGTAAGCGCTGAAACAGTATTGGTCCAATTAGTATTGACACCCTGATAGTCTGTGCAAAATGGTCCTAACCCGGTGAGAACAAGCACATATAGGTTTTCATACAACGCCAGATCAATTGAATTCATGCAAAGTAGTGTGACCTAACACCAGATGAAAACAAAAGCGAACAATAAGCAAGAAAAAACTGCATATTTCCCCTGATGACCTCTGAACAACATGCAGCCAGCTCATGGAATCTGCCAAAGCCAAGTGCTATATCGACATCATCAATGAAGCTGCCAACAGAAGCTCAGCCTCAACCCCTTGCCAGTCTCACTAATACTACACTCCAAACATAAGTACGCTGCCATCAACTTCTTGACTGAAAACATATTGAGACAGCACACCAATAGCCGTATTGCTGCCTCTATTCTGACACCCACCCCTCTCCATTGCATCCTACAATGGTACTCCTTTAAACTCCTGTGCCTCACGGACCTCACAGACATCCTAAGGTCCCTCAAAGACGTCTCCCAAGAAGATGATGTTTTACTCTTGTTGTTCATCACATCCTTCTCTGGAGCTCTCTCGCCGTCACTGACCGTCATCAGGGCTCCCTCATTCAACACATCTTTTCATGTGCACTCAAAACAGGTCATACCTGCCCCTTCCTGAAAAAAACACACACTAGACTCTGATGGCCTTGCTCTTCATTTGCATGATCACTGAAAAAAGATTCCAGGATAACACCAATGCCAACCATCTTCTGCATTACAACTAATCTGCCTTCAGATCACTCTGCAGCAAGGAAACAGCTACCTTAGAATTCGTAGTTGACACCTTTGTGTCCACAGATAATGATGACCCCTGCCTATTGATTATGCAGGACCTCTAAGCTGCCTTTGACACCACTTGCCACCACACTGCCATCCACACCCTTCAAACGGGATACACTGCAACATCTATCACTGGTTCCCTCCTACACATCCTATTGATACAAGTTAATACATATGGCACCTCAGCAAAGATCACAAGCACCTGCACAGCCCCTCTGAGTTCCATCTTGTCACCTATCCTATTCAAAATTTACAATGAGCCCCTTGTGATAACTGCATATTACCATGCATGCCTTTACAATGCATGCTTTACCACATATCCATTAGAATGCAGTGCTTTTGCCATGCATTGCCTTTAGCACAAAAACCTTTGCTATGCATATACCTGTACCACATATACCTTTAGAATGCAAGGTAAGTATATATAACTCCTACTATATGAGTGTGCGTGTCTGTGTGTTTGTGTATACCTAGATTACTTACTTTTCTAATAGAGGGAGCCCTCCCAACCACCCCTTCTTTATTATAAAAATAAATATTTTATTTTTGAGGGAGAGAACCCCTCAAACCCCATTCATTTTAGGAACCTTGCCACCCTGTTCTCCTACCCAACCCAAAAACACTAAAAGCACCCTTACCACCCTATTCCTTTACCCACCCCTAAACCCTAGAAGCACCCTATTCCCTTACTGTAGGAGGTTGGCCCTTTATGTAGTTTGCAAAGTTAGGCACACTGTGCAGGGAGTCCAGGCAACCACACTTTGGTTAACGGGTAAAAACTAGATCACCTAATGCCCTAATTTTTAAGGTAGCTTGGTCGAGCAGTTAGGCCAGTCTTGGAGAAGTGCAAAGCATTTGGTGTACAGTATCACTCTTGCCACTCACACACTCAACAGAATAACTTGAGACCAATTTAGAAAAATACTTCAGAGTTTTATGTAATTTGTAAGACCAAGATTATCAAAATTGGTTAAGTACTTTTTGAGATACGAGTTCAATAAAAATAGTCTTTTTGTGCGTAAATACGCACATAGGAATCAATGGAAAGTCCCCTTTAAAAATACATATAAAATGACACAGTTGCTTTACCAACTTCTTCTGTTTCAGGTTGGTTGAGGTCATCAGTGGGCACACTGTGCCAGCTGGAGAAGTTCGGACAGCTCCTGGTTCCGGCAGGAGCAACAGTGAAAGGTCTCTGGAGATGGTGCAGGGTCACTGCGGGGGACCACTTGGAAAAGGTCTGTACAGGTAAGCTTAGAGGTGGTTTGGAGTGTTGAGGTTCCAAGGGGTGAGGGACCCTTCGGGCACAGCAGGTTCTTTGTTGCAAGGCACAGGGCGGCCAGAGCGAATCAGTGAGCTGGGAGCTGTGCGCAAAGATGCCTTTTGGAGCTGGAGCTAAGTCGGCTCAAGGGTTGTTTGCAGGACAGCGGGGGCACTCTGGTGGGAGGTCCAGGGAGTTCTTGAAGTCCCTTGACTGGGGCTTCCTCCTGCTTCTTTTTCAGCCCCAGGCAGGCTGGTTTTCCTGGTGTCCGATGTCAGATAACCAATACTGTGACTTCCAATCTGGGAGTTAGTGGCTGGTCAGTGAAGTGACCCTCACTGGGCTGCTGGTTTCTTCTTTGTTGCAGAGTGGTACCTCTACTCTGGAGGGAGTTATTGGGCGATTGGTGAATCCTGGAGGTCCTCTGGGGTTGTTGAGGTCAATCCAGTTGCCCAGCAGCTCCTCAGCAGCGATTGTCGGGTCCTGAGTGATGCAGGCAGGGTTTAGCACCTTTTCTTCATGCAGCAGGTCCACAGTTCTCGTGCATTGGATCTTTTGGTGCTGGTCTTCTTTGTGTCCTTCGAATCTGATCATCTGGTCTAGAGGTGCCCACTAAATACTGAATTTAGTGGGTGTTTTAGGGGGAACCTGGTAGTGCCCAAAGGGACATCTACCTTTGGATGGTTACACCCACTACAATGACCACTTCCTGTGGGATGGGTCACTTCCCTGCCCCTGATTTGCTATTTCCCTTCCATCTAAACTAGAGGGAAATGAAATACAGTGTCCACCTCACAGGCAACACCTTAGAGGTGGTTCATACCAGGTGGGGCCACTCCTCCTACCCTTCGTGTAGTTTCCCACCTTTGCTCCCTCCAAAAGTGGGGGTTTGCGAAGGGGTTGGCTATTTGTTGCTAGCAGCAGGCCCGGGGTCGAGTTTCAAAGGGGGTAAGCCCTTTGAATCTCATCTCCAGGGTAATGCATATTCCTGAGGGAAGGGGTGTTAGCACCTCCACCCAGAAAGGGCACTGTTCTAAAAACTGGAGAGTCGGGTCTCTCCCCCAAGGTTTGTAGATTGAGTGTCTGGAGGTGGCAGGCTCGATGGGACCAGTCAGAAACATGCCAGAGTAGTTAGCTTGTTTCCAGGGGGCACCCAGGACCCCTTGGCACTTTCAGAGATAAATCCAATACTGATACCAGGTTGGATTTATCATTCTGAGTTGTTTAATACCAAACAACCCAGGGTTTAGAGTGGCCATTGTGTAGCAGGGAAACTCCTATTGGCCAGGACATGTATTATAATGGCTGCTCTGTTCACTCACTATGTCCCAGGTTATGCAAGGACACAGTGGGGGCATATTGCTCATGCAGCTATGCCCTCACATATAATATGGTGTACCCTGCCTTAGGGCTGGAAGGCCTGCCAATGGGGTGTCTTACCCATAGTATATGCAGTGTATGGTGGACAGGGCACACAGGCAGTGTGTCAAGTAGAGTTGGAGTTTTTGGTTTGCACCAGGACACTCAGCCTGCAGTAGCAGTGCTGGGTGCTTCTGGATGCATGGCTCCAGAGGGTGGCACAACCAATGCTGCTGCCCTCAGGAGCCGATCCTTATTACCCCATGCCCTGGGTACCTAAGTACCTGTTGCTAGGGACTTATACTGGCAGCTAAAGGTATATACAATTTTGCCAATGCATCACAACAGTTTTAGGGAAAGAGCTCTGGCCCAGGGAACCTGGTTAGCAGGGGTCCTAGGCACTATCAATTTCTAGGCCACATCATCATCACGCAAAAAGTGGGGGGCTAAACATGTCAAAAAAGGACATTTCTCACAGTACCTCCCCAAACAAAAGAGGATTAGCCTACCCTTCTCCTAGAGTCTTCATCATCTCAGTGGAAGAACCTGGAAAGGCCATCTGCATTGGCATGGATAGTCCCAGGTCTGAGTTCTACTTGAAAGACCATTCCCCGTAGGGAAATGGACCACCTAAACAGTTAGGGGTTTTCAACCTTCATCTGCTGTAGACAACTGAGAGGCCTGTGGTCAGTCTGAACTATGACGTGAGAGTTAAACAGGTATGGCCTCAGCTTCTTCCGGGCCCAACCTACAGCAAAGGCTTCCCTCTTTATAGCAGTTTAATTTTGTTCCCTACAGAGTAGTTTCTTGCTTTTAAAAGCAACTGGTTAGTCATGTCCATCATCATTTTTCTGGGAAAGGGCCGCTCCTATCCCCATTTCAGAAGCATCTGTTTAGACAACAATTTGCCTGTAGTAGCCTGGTGCTTGTAGAACTGGAGCAGAGCACATAGCTTCCTTCAGAGTGTCAAAGGCCTTTTGATAACTCACTGTCCAGTTAACCTTTTTGGGCATTTTCGTGGAGGTTAGTTCTGTGAGGGGAGCACTTATAGTGCCCTCACCCTTCACAAATCTTCTACAGTATTCAGTCAAGCCAAGGAATGCCCTGACTTGTATCTAGGTTGTGGGAGCTTCCCAAGCCAGACTAGTCTGAATCGTGGGTTGGAGGGGTTGCACTTGGCCTCTACCAACCAGGTAACTTAAGTAAACAACTTTTCCCTGCCCTATGTGGCACTTACTGGCTTTGATAATGAGGCCTGCCGTCTGCAGAGCCTCAAGGACCTTCTCTACGCGGATCAGGTGATCCTGCCATGTGGACCTATAGACAGCTATGTCATCCAGATAAGCTGCACTAAAACTTCCAGTCCAGCAAGGACTTGGTTCACCAACCTCTGGAAGGTGGCAGGTGCATTCTTTAGTCCAAAGAGTATAACAGTGACCTGATAATGCCCAGTAAGAGCAGAAAATGCTGACCTCTCTTTTGCTGCTGGGGTCAAGCCAATCTGCCAGTACTGGATGTTAAATTAAAAGTACTCAGATATTTGGTTGCCCCTAGTCTGTCTATGAGCTCATCAGCTCTTGAAATTGGGTGTGCGTCAGTTTTTGTCCCAGAATTGAGGCCCCTGTAGACCACACAAAACCTCATTTCCTTTTTCTCTCCCTTGAAGTGAGGTTTGGGGACTGAATCTACTGGGCTAGACCAGGGACCCTCGAAGATTCAATGACACCCCAATCCAGCATGTTTTTAACTTCACTTCTGCTTGAATACTCTCTCTGACATGGTCTGACTGTCTGTAAATCTTGTTCTTGACGGGCAAGCTGTCACCAGTGTCCACAACATGGGTATACCAGTTTTTCTTTCCAGGGGTCAGAGAGAACAACTCAGCATGCTGGTTGAGGACTTACCTGCAATCAGCTTGCTGTTGTTCTGTGAGGGTGTCTGATCAGACCACTCCATCCACAGAACCATCTTGAGGGTTGCTGGAGAGGAGATCAGGGAGAGACTCACTCTCATCCCCCTGTCCCGCATCTGTACCCATGAGCATGGTTACATCAGCTCTATCATATTAGGGCTTTAGGCGGTTGACATGTATGATTCTTTTTGGGTTTTTGCAATTGCCTCGGTCAACTAGATAAGTGACCTTCCCTTTTCTCTCAAGTATGGGATAGGGTCCACACCATTTGTCCTGGAGGGCCCTTGGAGCAACAGGCTCCAACACCCAAACATTCTGTCCGGGTTGAATCTCAGTCATAGCAGCTTTCTGGTAATACCAGAGCTTCTGTAGCTCCTGGCTGGCCTGAAGATTTTTGCTGGCTTTCTCCATGTACTCAGTCATTCTTGAACGTAGGCCAAGCACATAGTCCACAATATCTTGCTTGGGCTCTTTGAGAGGTTTCTCCCAGCCTTCCCTAACAAGACTTAGTGGTCCTCTAACAGGGTGCCCAAACAAAAGTTCATATGGAGAAAAACCTACTCCCTTTTGTGGCACTTCCCTGTAGGCAAACAGCAGGCAAGGAAGCAGGACATCCCATCTCCTTCTGAGCTTTTAAGGGAGTCCCCTAATCATGCTTTTTAGGTTCTGGCTAAATCTCTCAACCAGCCCCTGTGTTTGTGGGTGGTATGGGGTGGTTAACTTATAGGTCACCCCTCATTCCTTCCACATGTTTTTTAAGTATGCAGACATGAAGTTTGAACCTCTGTCTTATACTACCTCCTTAGGGAACCCTACCCTGCTGAAGATACCCAGAAGGGTTTTTGGCAACTGCAGGTTACAGTGATGGTCCTATGGGGTATAGCCTCAGGGTATCTAGTGGAATAATCCACTACCACTGATATATATCTGTGTCCCGATGCTGTTTGAGGGTCAAGGGGGCTAACAATGACGACCTCTACATTTTTAAAGGGTACTCCAACTGCAAGTAGTGACATTAAGGGGGCCTTTGGGTGCCCACCTGCTTTGCCACCACTGGCCTGGCAGGCCAGTGGCAGGAGGGGAAGGACTGACAAAAGTTCTTCACTTTTTGGGACATTCCTGGCCCATAAAAGTGGTTGACTAACATACCCCAAGTTTTGTTGTGGCCTAGATGCCCAGCCAGGGGAATATTATTGGCTAGAGTGAGAAGGAATTATCTGAACCTCTGGGGCAGTGCCATCCTTTTGGTTGCACCATGCCTGAGGTCTCTGGCCTCAGTGTACAGGAGCTCTTCCTCCCAATAAACCCTTTGGGTTCCACGTACAATCTCTTACTCTTCCTGTGCAGCGTGCTGCCTCAGGCCTTCAAGAGTGGGGCATGTCCTCTGCCCCTGGCACAGTTCTTCCCTGGAGGGTCCCCCAAGAGCTCTGAGTGGTAAGGCCCAAGCTCTTCAAACTCAGTTCCCTCCAAGAAAGTTGGCTTTTCTTCCTGGGAGAAGGGATCTTGATTTGGAATCTGTTTCGAAGCTGGTCCCCAAGTCTTCTTACCTTTTCTCATGGGAAGCTGGTCCACTATTTCAGGATCCAGCTCTCCTTTTCCTCTCTGAAGTTTACTCTGTGCCCTTGTTTTGACACATGCCCACTCAGGGATCCCCAGCACTGCTGCATGGGTCTTGAGTTCTACATCAGCCCAGAGGGATTGCTCCAGGTGATTTCCAAGCTGGCAGGGGTGGATGAGGACACAACCACTTCTTTTTGCCCTACTACTCTCCCCAATCAAAGGTTAACATAGCCATAGGATTGAACTTTGTCTCATTGTCATTATTGGTGAAAGGATAAGACTTCCCTACCAGGAATTTGAGTGGACCAAGTGCTGAGTTACCATGGTAACACTAGCTCCTGTGTCCCTCAGTACTTATACTTTCTCCCCGTTAGTCAAAGGGCACTGCCTGTATGTTTGCAATTAATTGGCTAGGCGGCATAGGATAATTCTACCCCATCCTCAGTGACTAATTTAGCCTTTGTGGGGTCACTGACATGGCCAGGCCACGCCTCTGACCCCATCTGGAGATTAGCAACTGCATTTACTGCAGACTGACTAGAGGCATTCTTTTTGTTATTCCAGCTAGAGTCTCCAGTTTGGTGGCATTTAATTTTTAAGTCATGGCACCAAGCCTTGCTGGGATCAAAGTATCTACCTTTGTACCCACCCGTAGACTGTGAGGAGTTCTCTGGGCCCACCTTCCTATGCAGATTTTTGGGGGCCTTGAGAAGACTCTTTGTTATTTATGCTTTGGCTTCCATCTTTCCCTTGGGGGGGGGGGGGCTTTTTGGCCTCTTTCTTTTGGTCTCCCCCACCAGTGGCAGTCTTGGTCCCCCTTGCTTTGACCCAATGGCATACCTTCCTCCCCAATTCTTGAGGGGAAAGTGGACACAGGTCTACCAGATGTTGATGTAGCCTATCATTGAAACAATTACTCAGCAGATGCTCTTTCATGAACAGGTTATACAGCCCATCATAATCTTGTACTTTGTTTCCAGCTAACCAACCACCCAGCATTTGTACTGAACAGTTCAAAAAGTCTATCCAGGTTTGGCTCTGTGTTTTTTTAGCCTCCCTGAACTTTATTCTGTACTCTTCAGTTGTAAATCCAATGGCATCAATCAGAGTACCCTTCTTGAGGTCATAGAAATTAGGATCTGTCTCATTCAGTGTTAGGAGCTTATCCTGCACTTTCCTGAGAATAACTCCTACAACAGTGTGCCCCAATGATTATTCTCAATTTCCCACCCAATGCAGGCTCTTTCAAAGGCAGAAAACTATTTGACTCTATCATCCCCTTCAGTGAAGGGAGGGACACCTCATGTTGTGAGATTAATGTTGGAAGATCTCTCTCAATGCTTTTTTACTGCCACCAGAGATGGGTGGTAAGACCAACCCTTTTCTCTGTTTCTCTGTTTCCAAGAGTTGGCTCTGTAAAGCCAGTCTCTTGGTCAGCCTGGTAATGTCCAGGTCTGTTTGTGTGGGTACACTAGAGGTTCTGGTAGAAGAGGAGCTACCCTCATCCTCATTATCCACAGGATCTTCTTCACCCATCACAGATGCATCATCTTCTTTATCATCTGGGGATTATCTTTTTCCTACTGGGCCACCAGAATATTACGTTTCTCTGCACTGGAGCTTTTTCAGGTATGAATTTGGTACAGCCTGCAGAGTCACCTTAATTGGTCATAGCTATATGCCTCATAAGGTTCCAGGTTGAGCTACTGGTTCTGGGTCTCTGCATCTGTCATTTTTACTTATCTAAAGTTGGGACCTTTTTAGAAATTTAGAATCCCCTTTTTGGATAGACCAACCAAAGTATGAACTCTTTAAAACGTTTTACTAAAGTTGTAGGGACCTAACCAGGGCCCTAACAATTATTTTAAAAAATTGCAAAAAAAGTTTAATCAATTAATAATCACAAATAATTAACTTAAGGCAATTTGGAGAGCTATCCGTGTGCACACAAAAATAACAAAGTGGTATCAGCAAATGCAAAGTCTTTATCCCACAGCTGATCCACCAAATGTAGGAGGCTGGCCCTCTCTGTAGTGTCCAAAGCTAGGCACACAGTGCAGCGGGTCCAGGAAACCACACATGGGTTTAAGTGGTAAAAAATAGATTACCTAATGCTGTGACTTTTAAGGTAGCTTGGTCGAGCAGTTAGGCCAATCTTGGAGAAGTGCAAAGTGTTTGCTGTACTCACCGTATCAACCTTGCCACACACACACTCAAAGGAATAAGACCAATTTATAAAAACACTTCAGATTTGTATGTAATTTTTAAGACTAAGATTACCAAAATTGGTTAAGTACTTTTTGAGATATTAATTTTTGAAGATTAACACAAATAGTTTTTCTGTGCGTAATTATGCACCATAGGAATCATTGGAAAGTCACCTTTATAAATGCCTATAAAATCACACAGTTGCTTTACCAAGTTCTTCTTTTGCAGGTTGGTTGAGGTCATCGTGGGCACACTCTGCCAGCTGAACAATTTTGGGCGGCTCACAATTCCGGCGGGAGGAGCGGTGAAAGATCCCTTGAGATGTTGCAGGGCCACTGCGGGGACCACTTGGAAAAGGTCTGTGCAGGTAAGTTTAGAGATAGTTCCTTGGAGTCTCCTTGGAATGTTGAGGTCACAAGGAGTGAGGGATCCTTAGGGCACAGCAGCTTCTTCATTGCAGGGCATAGGGCGGCCGGGCGCAGAGAGAATCGCTGAGCCAGGAGCTGTGTGCAAAGATGCCCTTTGGAGCTGGAGGTAATTCGATTCAAGGGTCGTTTGCAGGACAACAGGGCACTCTGGCGGAAGGTCCAGGGTGTTCCTGAAGTTCATTGACTGCAGCTTCCTCCTGGGTGTTTTTCAGCCCAGGGTGGGCTGGTTTTCCTTGTGTCTGAGATCAGATAACCAATACCAAGGATATTGGTATGGTTTGACCAGTGGAGGGTGCAGTGCCACCAAACTTGGTACACTTGCAGTGTTGGTGCTTGCGGTCGTTGGTGTGTCGTCAGGTCCGAATGTGATTTCCATTTCAGGAGTTAGCGGCTGGTCAGTGAAGTGACCCTCACTGGGTTACTGGTTTCTTCTTTGTTGCAGAGTGGAACCTCCACTCTGGATGGAGTTCTTGGGCGGTTGGTGAAGCCTGGTGGTCCTCTTTGGTTCTTGAGGTCCTCCCAGTTGCCCAACAGCTCCTCAGTGGCGATTGTCAGGTCCTGGGTGCAGCAGGCATGGTTTGGAGCCTTTTCTTTGTGCAGCAGGTCCACAGTTCTTGTGCCTTGGATCTTTTTGGTGCTGGTCTTCTTTGTGTCCTTCGAATCTGATCATCTGGTCTAGGGGTGCCTACTAAATACTAAATTTAGTGTGCGTTTTACTGGGAACCTGATAGTGTCCAAAGGGACACCTACCTTTGGGTGGTTACACCCACTGCAGTGACCACTTCCTATGGGAAGTGTCACTTCCCTGCCCCTATTTTCCTTCCATTTAAGATAAAGGAAAATTAAATGGAGTGTCCGCCTCGCAGGCAACACCTTAGGGGTGCTGCATACCAGATGGGGACACTGCTCCTACCCTTTGTGTAGTTTCCTGCATTTTCTCCCGCCAAAAGTGGGGGTTTGCAAAGGGGTTGACCATCTGTTGCTAGCAGCAGGCCTGGGGGTCGAGTTTCGAAGGTGGTAAGCCCTTTGAAGCTCACTGCTAGCAGAATGTACAAACCTGAGGGAAGGGGTGTTAGCACCTCCACCAAGGAAGGGCATTGTTCTACAAACTGGAGAGTCAGGCCTCTCCCCCAAGGTTTGTAGATTGGGTTCCTGGAGGTGGCAGGCTGGATAGGAGCAGTCAGCAACATAACAGAGTAGTTAGCTTTTTTCTAGGGGGCACCCAGGACCCCTGGGTACTTTTAGGGATAAATCCAATACTGTACCAGGTTGGATTTATCATTCTGAGTTGTTCGATACCAATCAACCCAGGGTTCAGATTGACCATTGTGTAGCTGGGAAACTCGTATTGACCAGCACATGTATTATAATGGCTGCTCAGTTCACTCACTACATCCCAGGTTATGCAAGGACAGAGTGGGGGCATATTGCTCATGCAGCTATGATCTCACATATAATATGGTGCACGCTGCCTTAGGGCTGGAAGGCCTGTCAGTGGGGTGTCTTACCCATAGTATATGCAGTGTATGGTGGACAGGGCACACAGGCAGTGTGTCGTGTTGAGTTGGTGTTTTTGGTTTGCACCACAACACTCAGCCTGCAGTGGCAGTGCTGGATGCTCCTGATGCATGGCTCCAGAGGGTGGTAAAACCAGTGCTTCTGCCCTCATTACCCCATGCCTTGGGTACCTAAGTACCTGTTACCAGGGACTCATAGTAGCAGCTAAAGGGGAATCCAATTGTGTCAATGAATCACAACAGTTTTAGAAAAAGAGCTGTGGCCCAGGGAACCTGTTTAGCAGGGGCCCTGGGCACTATCAATATCTAGGCCACATCATACATTAGGCGTAAATTTGGGGGCTAACCATGTAAATAAGAGGCCATTTCTCACACTTAACGACCCCTTAAAGCACCCTTACCACCCAATACCCTTATCCACCCTTAAACCCTAAAAACTCCCTTATCACGTTGTCCCCATTTCTCAGGTAAGTTCCCAAGTATAGGTGGCGAGCAGCTCATGTATAGAGCACCCTACAACACCAGTGACACTCTGAATCTGCTCACCTCAAATGTCTGTTTTTCTAGCAAAGTCTTTAAGCATAGGATGAGCTTAAAAAAGGAGGAAGCAGATTAGTATACCTAGTACTCCTATTGGCAAAGAGGACAATAGCCCTGGCCTGGAAAGTGGCCGCGGGGGTGATCTAGATTTGAGACATCTACCAGGGAAGAAATAGTGTGGGCTTATGCTGATGGCATTACAAAGGGAGGGGGCCATGGGTGTCCGCAGACATCCTATAGCAGACCTTTGGACGGAGGCAGTGGATGAATGGGAGAACCCATCGGACATGGAAACTCAGACAGAGGGCTCTTGGGTGGAGGGCGGAGACATGGAACACAAGGCACATACTGGCAAGGACCTCGAAATCGGAGAGATGCAGTGAGGTATGATGATTGTTCCAAGGATGTTGAAGAAGGGGTGGCATGGGCCACCTTGCCTGACTGGCTGGCTGCCCCGAGGGACAGTTGTGATTGGACTTGGAGAAGGGGTAGACTGGGTGGCACTGGGAGCCTTTCTCCTCTTCCTTTATTGTTTATTCTGTCCCCTTCCCCATTATTGAGTTTCTCCCCATGCGGGCTTTAATGGACCGGCTACAACCCATCTTACCTCCACAGTTTTGTCAGTTAACCCCTCAAGACATAGTTAGAAGGTTACTATTTGGCTATGGGCATTCTTTTGAGGTAGATTGGCAGATCTCCACGCACTGTGCACACACACTGAGATTTGGCCATTGAATTTATGTCATAGAATCTCCAGGAATGCTCAGGCACAGGTATTGAGAAGGGAAAAGGTATACCCCACCCACTCCCCACGCATCCTTTGGCAAATGCTGTCATTTAGAGCATGCTAACAAACCAGTCCTTATGCAACTCCTGTGCAGAGCGCCAGGAAGAGTTGGCAGACTGGTGGGACAGCACACTGATGGGAGAAGGACAGGGTGTTTTTGTACAGTGATGTAGAAAGATATAACACATAATTTTATAGCAAATGCTAATACAAATATATTTTAAAATAAATAATAGTTAGGTTCACATTTTAAATGAACCAAACCATACAAATTCAGTAATTATAGCTAGAGTTATCTTAAGTAACTATAACTCGTGCCCTAAGGTAACTATAGCTCATGCTCTCGCCATGCACTGCTAATTCACCACATATTACATCCCTCATGACATCTTCTATGACATCATTGATATTATCACTGCAACATTTGCTGTAACATTATTGATGAGAAAGATGTACATGGCGGGGGTGCTAGTTATAGTTATCTTAGGGAATGAGTTATAGTTACTTAAGATAGCTCTAACTGTAGCTGCTGAATTTCTATGGTTTTGTTCATGTAAAACGTGAACCTCACTATAACGTCCTTGTAACGTTTAGTTAGATAGATAGATAGATAGATAGATAGATAGATAGATAGATAGATAGATAGATAGATAGATAGATAGATAGATAGATAGATAGATAGATAGATAGATAGATAGATAGATAGATAGATAGATAGATAGATAGATAGACTGTTTGCCCTTGGGATTATACTTACTGATAACAGCATCAAAATGAACAAAAATGTTTACAGCACACAATGCTATTTGAAAGTCTCCTACACTTCAGACAACCAATGCTTCAAACACTATCTGCTCCTCATCCAGACCTGCATGTTCAGTACCTTCCTGGTACTAAACCCCACCAAACCAGAATCCCTTCTATTTTCCACAAACAACAGACAACAACTAGTACAAGTGTTGCTCAACAACATGAACCTAGATCTAAACCCAAACTTTCATCCAGATTCACCATGGACCTCACCCTTGAGGAACTGATGGCTAAGTAAAAACAAAATAGCCTAGTACCAGCTCTCACCCTAAAGAAAGTAAAGTTCCTCCCTGAAAGCAACGTCATCTTGCTGTTCATGCCTTAAGGTCATCCTACAAACTACAGCACCTGTCATCAAGGCATAATGAAATATGACCATTTTAACCTGATCCACTGCCTTCCCTTGCCTCCCACACCATCTTCAAACCTATCTGGGCCATCTACAAAGATATTCTGACTGGCACGTCAGCTAACTGGCTGACAACATGACCACCTCCAGTAGCTTACAGCACACCTGCAACCAGGATAACATCAGACTGGAGACCAGGTAGAAAAAAGACAAAAGAAGGCAACAGACCTTCTCTGGTTTATAAAATGGCATTCCTATATTCTGCAGGATGGCCACAATCCTACTTCAATTTGGGAAGAAGTTGAAGTTACACACTTCTTTAAAGAATACTACATGATGATGAAGTAACATCCCACTTACAGTCTCGGATCCTAGTCACCCCTTCAACCTCTCGATGACTGTATCTTTGCTTATAGACCAGTAAAAGTGTCCCATAATTACATATATACATTTACACACTTAGGGCCTGATTATGACCTTGGGGGAGGGGATTCCTCCATCCCAAATGTGACGGATATCCCGCCCGCCATATTACAAGTTTCATTATATCCTATAGAACTTGTAAGATGGTGGACGGGATATCCCTCACATTTGGGACTGAGTAATCCCCTGAGTCAAGGTCTTAATCAGCCCCTTAATATCTGTAAGTTCTGCACATATAAACATATTACATGATTTACTCACTAGCAGTCGTGGTTCACAGAAGGGAAAAGGGGCGGGCGGCACATGGTGGGGACCGCAAAAAAAAAAATCAGTCTTACAATTTTCCCACGCCACACTGCTCCATCCGCTCCTCTCCCGTCGCTGCAGGAAGGCACAGCCTCCCAGCCTGCCCTGCAGCCAATCGTGACGCTGCTCCAGCCTGTGCAGGCTCTCTCCAGTCCGGCAACACGTGCCGGGTTGGAGAGACCCTACTGCGCATGTATGTTTGGCCGGCCCGAGACAGCCGGCCAAACATAAATGCTGTGCACTCCTCCTCCGTCCACGTCACGCCGATGGCCCGCCCACTTTTTATAGAAACAACATAATAAACTGTGTTTATTATGTTGTTTCTATAAAAGTTTTGCAGCTCCTGCTACAGGAGGAGCCGCCCCTGCTCACTAGTGTAGAAATTTTATTTGGAGGGCGAGCCTCGAATACAAAACTTAACATAAGGAAGCTCTCTCTCTCTTGCCTTTTTGCTACGGTGAAACGCTACACCGTAATTAGCGAATCGCAAACAAGGCTTTTTTTAAGTGGGTCTGACTAACTACAAAGATACTTCGAGAGATGCATATTAAATAAGGCAGTGTACATTTTTTTTTACACCCGAGCACACCAATGCTGCACAAAGTTTGGTAACTATGGGTCCCGAAGGGAAACTTCAGCATTAAGTACAGCTGCATGTTTTTCATTGACCATCACTATTCTTTTAGAAACCATTACCCAACTTGATCAAAATCTGCTTTGGGTACATAGTTAATTTTCCGGTATGGTAGACCTCTTTCAGTTTTACTTCAGTGCTTCTCAACAGCGCGCAGCTTCCTAGTTTTATTTTTGACACACACAAAAGCCTGCCCGGGCTTACTTAACTACATGCCACTTCTTTGCAGGCTCGAGCACATTTCACGGTGTTTTTCTTAAAACATAATGACTACACCAGAAAAGCTGCAAGGGGCAAGATTTATTCAGTCGCAGCCTAGCATTCTGAACATTTCTTAAAGAACACGAAATAATGTGCAGCAACATGCCCATTATGTGAACATTCTGCAGAGCAGGGATGTTTTCATTGTCGACATGCATATTCAGATACACAGAGCACTCTAAAACCATGGAAACCTGAAAGTCCTTTGATGTGCACTTTGAGTTTCTTAAAATAATTGGCAAACGTTTGATGGTAAAACTTCACAATGCAGCCCATCACGAAATGACATCTTGCCCTTCAATTGCCGTTGCTTTTTATTTCAGTCTGGGATACATGTGGGTGACTGTAGGATTTACACCTTCGACCCAGGCGATTGAATGCACTATTTTGACACCAGGCGCCTCTTTCAGTCTTTCAGCCACTGCCTTGCTGGCACAGCAGGTGTAAGGGTGATTGTCGCCATAGGCTAAGTAGCTTTCTGCTGGACCCCTGCCCTGCAAAGGGTCATGTACTCTGGGCAATATCTTCTGGCAGCTGAATAGTGTTGCCTTGTGGGATTTTTCTGATGTTTAACGTTGAATGAAAACTCACAGCCCATTGGTCACCAGACACAAATCATCTCAGTCCCCTCTGTGGGGAGCACAGAGTTTCCTGGGTGAATCCACCCCTTTAGAATTTGCATCGCTTTCGCCCCTTTGATTTCTGGGCAGGGCATCGCAAACAGATATGCCAGGCAGGAAGCAATGTATTATAATGAGCGGTGGAAAAGAGAACCAAAATCAGAATGTCAGGTGTCTATGCTGTATTCAGTGATAGCTTAGCCCGGGTTAGTGATGTCACTTAGACTGTGAAGGACGTCACAGACACGGGCTGCCAATTGTATCACAGGACAGAGGTCGAATGCCTCTCCCAGGGGGAGTGCCCTTCTCACGTGGACTCCTATATGTAACCTAATAAATCTAGAGTTCTTTGTGTTCTTGGGTGTATCAAGGGGATAACTTGGAAGGGGACAGCTTTTGTTACAGTAGACATCTTCCTGCAGGGAAGCAGCGGCGCCTGGCACACAGTAACGTTAGTAGGAAGGTGGCGTGGAGTCGTTACAGAGATGTTCCGGGAAGATTTTTGTTCCATAAGGGTGATTATAATGTTCCCACCAGTGAACCTGCTGACTTCTGGCGTACAACGGGGATGCTGGGACCAACAGCACATTCCAGTCAGCAGGCAGTAACTGTACCAAGGACAGCAGCAATACTTTCCTTAGCGGGGGTGCCCACTTTGTCAGGGCAGGAGAGCATTTACTTAGCATCCCAGCCTAGCGATATAAAGAAATACCACGACGCCCGGCCTCAGTTACTATGGGATCTCAAGGCAAAACTCTTCCCTTTGTCAGCTCAAGCAGCAGCCCGTCTAATCTGATCATCGTGCGCAACCTAAAGGGGATGATGATATCAATAAAGAGATACTAGTCAGACACTAATTGGTAGCCAGAGCAAACCCTTCTGTATGATTCATTAGCCAGCCCCACGAATGCTCCTGATCTGAAAATAGACCTCATCAGGAGCCGGGTGGCGGAAACTAAGTTAATGATGAAGTGGCGGTAATGCGATGAGAACAGCACTGTAGTGTGCTGCCAGCCAACTTCCTGTAATTTCTGCAACATTTTACGCACCGTTATGAGCAACCCACTTTTACACTTTCATATACATAATTCACACAAATGTATTCTGAGATGCTTAGCATCAAGACATCGAGCCCTGGAGAGAGCAGTTATGCTAGCATGTGTTACATTTAGGCAAGCTTGTCTCTAGCAGAAATGAAAGCGCATATTTGTGAGAAGCAGATTGCCCCTTGCAGACAAGGAGTCTGAATTTTTTCTTCTGCAGCCCCTGGGCTGAAGGGCAGCGATGTCTTTTTTTAGTGGGTGGGGATACACACCGGCCCACAGGTAAAACTGGTGTGGTCACCCGCTGCAAAGTGCAGTTGTAAGGTTTGTGAACATCTATATAGTAATTGTATATATATATATAGAGCACTCATCACCCCTGAAGAGGCGTCAAAGCGCATTTCCGCGAGTAGAAAGCTACTCCAAAACCCATAACTGGTTCATGATGGATTAGTAAAGGGAAATATGAGTTAATCTGAACGACCAACATGCACAAATATTAGTTGGATTGAACAGGATAAAGGAGGTATAGAAGCATGTTAGCTTAAATGTATGATCAAGGTTGGGTGTGTCGGACGAAATACATCATGGAGGCGATGATGGGATGAATTGAATAAAAGTTCAAGATGAGAGCAGTCTTGACATGTCTGCATGAATCCTTGTACGAATGGGAGCGTGAGCAGTGAATTGGCATTGTTGTATATATCATCACTCCACAAAATCTGTGGGTTGAATGTCATAGCTAAATCTGAAGACTGCATAGTAAGGCGTCACCTCTGGCCTAGTGGTTAAGGTCTCAGGCAAGCACACTAAAGATTAAGGGTTTTAGACTAGGTGGGTCAGAGGTCATTTCTTGCTTTAGTTTCTTTTCAACTATACATATTTCATTTACATACTGAAAGGTGATATCACTCTTTTTACTTGACAAAAGCATTTTTCTTTTCAATTTGTCTGGAAATATCTTATTCTAAGTATGTCATTCATCAAAGCCTAAATATCTCTCTCTCTCTCTCTCTTTTTTTCAGGGTTGGGTGATTATGGGATCTGGTCGCAGGGCCTGGTTGCAGTCCGTGGCCAGATCCATGCCATATTTTCAGTGATTCAGTCTCTGCAAAGAACATCCATTTAGATTAATTGTATGTAAATTTATAGTATGTAAACATCTTTAAATTCTGTCAGAGATCTAGCCCTTCTGGCCCTACATTGAATAGATCTGGCCTGTAGCAGCCCTGTTTTTGAAGCAATACACAAGACTACGTTTGGTTAAAGTATTTATCTGTTCACACATATCTTAATAAAGATACATTTACACAGCACTCCAATGTCAAATTAAACATTTTAAGCAAACATGCATACATGTATAAATATATTCAACCCAAGGTTACAGGGATGTTATAGCTCACATATTAAATGTACCAAACCATAGAAATTCACCTGTTATAGAGCTATCCCAAGTAACTATAACTCATGCCATAAGGTAACTATAACTCTCGCCTCCGCTATGCACAGTTTCTTCCTCAAAATTTTTACTGCAAATATTTAGTTGAAATTACCAATGATCTCATCAAAGATGTCATGAGTGCCGTAATTTGTGGGATAAGCAGTGCATGGCAAGGGCGTGAGTTACAGTACCATAGGGCACAAGTTATAGTTACTTGAGATAACTCTAACTATAACAGATTCATTTTGATGGTTTTGTACGTTTAAAATGTGAGCCTAACTATAACGTCCCTGCAACCTTTGTTTTTTTAAGTGAATTTTTATGTTTAAAAAAATCTATTTCCTAACTATAGCACCCCTGTAACCTTTGTTTTTACAGTGAATTTCTATGCTTATTTTTTCACGTATAGTAATTTTCATTACTATACATTAATCAAACCACTGCCGTGCATGGCTGAAGGACCAGGCCCTAAGGCCAACCCACAATAAGCACCCAACCTTGCGTATTGCATGGCCTTTGGCTTTGCGTGGCAGGGGTTGGCTGCAATGCCAGGCCTGTGGCCAGACCCTGCAGCCAACCCTACTAACCACCCAACCCCACACTGTGCACAGCCCTTTGGCCATGCATGGTGGCAGTTGGCGGCAGCCTGTTTCTCTGGTTGTGAGCATAGGTGTAAGAGGGTGGATCTGGGGTGAGGGTGGCTGTGAGAATGTCTGTCTGGGTGTGAGAGTGGGTGCATCGGTGTCTTAGTGTGTGCGTAAATGTCTGTTTGAGTCTGTGATTGGGTGAGTGAGGATTTCAGCGGATCTGTGAGTATATGTGTGAGAGTCTGAGTGAGTCTGTGAGTGGGTGCGTGAGTTTCTGAGTGGGTCTGTGAGTGGGTGTATGAGGGTCTGAGTGGAGCTGTGAGTAGGCGCACGAGGGTCTGAGTGGGACTCCAAATGGGTGCTTGAGTGTCTGAGTGGGTCGGTGAATGGGTACATAAGGGTCTGAGTGGTTGTGTGAGTGGGAGAAAGAGATTGAAAAAGAGAAATTGAGAGCGAGAGAGAGAGAGAGAGCGAGAGAGAGAGAAAGAGAGGGAGAGAAATAGAGAGCTTTTTAGGGTTTGACGCATGATATAATTAGAACAAGATATTTCAGGACAAATTGAAAAGAAACATATATTTGCCAATTAAAAAGAGTGAGATTACTTTTCAGTATGAACCTTAAACTTTTGATGTTTACAAGAAGTTAAAGAAGGAAAATGATCATGGAAACACACATAGAGTAGAACCCTCAATTTTCATTGTGAGGGTCTGTAAGTTTAACCTTTATGCCACAGGTGACTCCTTACTGTGATGTTCTCCTCTCTCTCTCTCTCTCTCTCTCTCTCTCTCTCTCTCTCTCTCTCTCTCTCTCTCTCTCTCTCTCTCTCTCTCTCTCTCTCTCTCTCTCTCTCTCTCTCTCTCTCTCTCTCTCTCTCTCTCTCTCTCTCTCTCTCTCTCTCTCTCTCTCTCTCTCCCTCTCTCTTCGATCCCATTATGGAATGGAAGAGATAGAGAGAGAGTGATAGTACCGCGGAGGGAGCCTCAAAGCCTCTGCAATCCAAACTGGCTCCTGGCATCCTGCGGGCACCGGCATTGCTCCCACAAGCAGCTTTAAAAAACATCTTCTTGCTTGTGGGAGCAATGTTCTCATAAGCTGCCAAAGCTCCCACCAAGCAAAAGCAAACAGGTATATCCCCAGTCAGGGCATTCCAGAATATAGCAGGAGCTGGCCCTGCAGGAGTGGCGGTCACCAGGGCCATTATTGGCTCCACAAGGTGGGGCCGCGTGGCCCCCATCCAACAAACTTTTTCCAGAGAAGGTGGTGGTCCCTGGGACTTGGGGGTTTGCAATAGACTCCCTTTGCTCTTTTATTAAAGCCTCAGGGAGATAGGGGTCCCTGGGGTTGCGGGGGCTGCGCAGACCTCCTCAACATATTAGGTTAAAGACCCGGGAAGGTGGAGGTACCCAGGGCTGTGAGGGGGCTGTGTGGCCCCAGCATCATAATACATTAAAGCCCCGGGGAGGTAGAGGCTTAGGAGGGACAAGGAACCCCCCCACACCCTATATTCGTTTAATGCCCTGGGAAGGTAGCGGTCCCTAGTGCTCCGAGGTCCACAATGGACCCCCTTTACTCTTTTATCGTAGCCCAGGGGAGATGGTGGTCCCCTGCAACATATTAGGTTAATGCCAGCGGGAGGTGGTGGTCCCCGGGGCTGTAGGGGGTGCTGAGGGCCCCCCACCTTATATCTGTTTAACGCCCTGGGGAGGTGGTGGTGCCCAGGGCTGCGGGGGTAGGGCAGGCACCCCCCACATTCATTTTAGATAAAAGCTCTTGTAGGTGGTAGTCCCATCCATGAAAAATTTAATCGCCCCCTGGACCTGGCCCACCCAGCAGCTTTTTATAAAACAAGCGCAGGAGTCTGCGCGTGTTTTTTTTTAACATTTTCAGCAGACCTGCTGAGATGCACCTACATTTAAAAAAAAAAGCTTTTTAAGCACAGGGAGGGGGATCCCTCTGGGACCCCAGCACGAGAGATAAGGGGTCAGGGTGACTGTACCCTGCCCCTTTTCTTATCTTTTTTATTTTTTAACTTTTTTTTTGGCTCGGATGAAACAGAGTCCAAACATGGCTGCTAACACTTCCTTCTTGAAGTGTGGGCGACAATAAGATCTCAACATGAGATCAGGAGGGTTCAGAAGCCTTTGTGTTCCTATATATACAGATATGGATTTTCTTTAATTTCTCAAAAACTACTGAACGGATTTACACCAAACAACAAAAAGGGCACTTTCTGGTCTAAGAGCTACCTTTCTGCCAAATTTGGTGTAATTCCGTCCAGTGGTTCGGGCGCTATTGTTGTTCAAAATCCCTATGGAAATATTGATGGGAAAAAGCATTTGCCTCCGCTTGATGGATCACCCCGAAACTTTCTAGACAGCAGCTGACATGAGCATTGTACATTTTTAGAAGATTTAGTGAAGATTCGTCAATCTACGCCAAAGTTATTAGCAAAACAGAAATCGCTTTTTCTCTAGAAATTAGGTCCTAACTATAACTATCTAGTGGCAGCTGGCACCAGGGAATACATTCACTTAAAAAAAACAAAGGTTACAGGGATGTTATAGTAAGGCTCACATTTTAAACTTACAAAACCATATAAATGATATTATATTTATATTTATCTGAAGTAAATATAGCCCGTGTCCTAAGGTAACTAAAACCCACGCCCCCGTATTGCACAGTTTTTTCGTCAACATTTTTACTGCAAATATTACATTGATATTATCAATAATGTTATCAAAGATGTCATGAGTGCCGTAATTTGTAGGGTAGTTAGCAGTGCATGACGAGGGCATGAGCTATAGTTACCTTAGAGCACAAGTAATTTTCATTACTATACATTAATCCAACCACCACCACACAGGCCTTTGGATGTGTGCGGCAGTGGTTGGCCGCAGAACCTATAACAACCCAACACTGGTCTAACCCCTCTAACCCCCGTATAACCCTGAGACCACCTTTGGCTGTGCACGGCTAGGGTTGGCTGCAGGGCCTGGCTTGCAGCCAGATGCTGCAGCCAACCCCCCCAACCACCCAACCCCATGCTCTGCAGGGCCTTTTGCCATGCACAGCGGGAGCATTGGCCATGGCCTGCTTCTCTAGGTGTTAGGTGTGGCAGGGTGTATCCGGTTGTGAAAGTGGATGTGAGACTGGGAGTAAAAGTGGGTGCATCAGTGTGTTAGTGGGTCTGTGAGAGGGTGCATCAGTGTCTGTGAGTAGGTGCATGAGGGTTTCATTGGATCTGTGAGTGGGTGTGTGAGAGTCCTAGTGGGTCTATGAGTGGGTGTGTGAGTGTTGATTGGGTCTGTGAGTTGGTGCTTAATGGTCTGAGTGGGATTGTGAGTGGAAGAAAGAGATTGAAAGAGTGAAAGAGAGAGAGAGAGAAAGTAGTGAGAGATAGAGAGAAAGAGTTTTTTTAGACTTTGATGAATGTGGTGTGTGAGTGTCTGGGGGCGGTTGCGCGAGGGTTTACAATGATCTGAGTGGGTCTGTGAGTGGGTGCATGAGTGCCTGCGTGGGTCTGTGAGTTGGTGCTTAATGGTCTGAGTGGGATTGTGAGTGGAAGAAAGAGATTGAAAGAGTGAAAGAGAGAGAGAGAGAAAGTAGTGAGAGATAGAGAGAAAGAGTTTTTTTAGACTTTGATGAATGATATATGTAGTATGAGATATTTCTAGACAAATTGAAAAGAAAAATGTATTTGTCAATTAAAAAGAGTGGGATTACCTTTCAATATGAACCTTACACTTTTGAAGTTTAAACAAAATGATAGATGGAAAATGACCACAGGCACCCATGGAGTAGGACCCTCAACTTTCAGAGTGAGGGTATGTGACCTTTACCTTTTGGTCATACATGACTCCTTAATGTGATGCTTCCAGACATACCTATGACAGTCAGTAAATGCATGTGATTGGTTAGAAATGTGAACGTTTCATCACTAGGAAGGTTTAACAGTCAAAACACTATTAAATAAGCAAACACACTGCTAAGTGATACTCTGCATCCAAACATAACTATAACATTTGTACCAAACATCTTGCTAGACTGACTCTTTGAAGTCATTGCATGGAGAGACCATTGCAATGACAATCTCTCTCTCTCTCCCTCTTCCATCCTATTATGGGTTGGAAGAAAGAGCGAGAGAGAGAGACAGGACCATGGGGGGTGCCTGAAGGTCTCCGGGGTCTAAGCAGTCTGCCCGCTTCCTGTGGGAGCTGGCATTGCTTGTGCAAGTAGGGAGCTCCTTTAAATAGCAGCTCCTTGCTTGCGGGTGCAGTTTTGTCATCTGTTTCCCTGAACGCATATTTGCATGCAGAGAAACAGATGAAAACTTCACTTTCTGCCAGCGGGAGCTGTTTGACAGCGGCCCCCATCATTAAAACTGTCAATGCCCCTGGGACCTGGTCCACCTGGAGCTTCTTCAAAACAAGTGCAGCAGCCTAAGCTTGTTTTTTTTCTTTCAAATTTGCCTTGAATTTGCAACACATTCACAAAATTGCAGCAAACATTTTTTAGCCTTGGGTTAGTCCTTCTGGTACCCCAGCACCAGAGCTAAGGGGTGATTCTACCCTGGTCTTATTTTTTAATAATAAAATGATTTCCTTCCTGGCTGAAATGTTGGGAGCCAATCAGAGCTCTGCGTTTCCCTGCACAAGCTTGTCATTATTCGTGGTCATCGCAGCCAGAGATATACAAATTTGGATTCCCTTTATTATCTCAATAACTAATGAATGGATTTACAGCAAATAATTGAATGCGTAATCTGCATACCAACAGCTACCTTTTTGCCAAATTTGATGTAGTACCGTCCAGTGGTTTGAGATGTAGTCATGTTTAAAATTCCTATGGGAATTAACATTGGAAATCCCCTCTTTTTCACAGCCTCCGCTTGACAGATCACCCTAAATCTTCTCATGTGCAACAAGTATCACAAGCACATTTTTTGGGGAAAATTTTGTGAAGATTCGTCAAACGGTGCCAAAGATATAGGCCAGTCAAAAAGGTTTTTTTTATGGAACCATGGTCCTAACTACAACTACTTACTGGTAACTGCCACTTAAAAAAAACAAGGGTTACAGGGACATCATAATTAGGCTCACATTTTAAATGTACAAAAACAAAGAAATTCAGCTGTAACTGCTAAAGTTATCTCAAGTAACCAAAACACATGATCTAAGCTAACTATAACTCGCGTCCCGGCCATGCACAGTTTTTTCTACAATAACTTTACTGCAAATATTAAATTGATATTATAAATGATATTATCAAAGATGCCATGAGTGCTGTAATATGTTAAGTAATTAGCAGTTCCCAAAATTTTCAAAACTAGTTTTTTGCTCACTTCAGGTGCTGTCTGGAAAGTTTTGGTGTGGTTCGTCAAGTGGGGGCTGAGAAAAAAGGGGGTTCCAAAACGTGTTTTCCCCATGCAAGTTCCCATAGGGATTTCAGAATTGACTACAGCCCGAACAGCTGGATGAAATTACACCAGATTTGGCAGAAAGCTAGATCTTGGTCCAGAAAGATCTCTTTTTCTAATTTGGAGTAAATCAGTTCAGTAGTTTTGGAGTTATTATAGAAAAATAATGTATGCATGTCTACAGACTTAGATCAGTGCACCAACAGCAATGCTGTACTTGGCTGGCTGCAAACTGAGTGGAAAGCTGCAGCTGCCATTTTGTGTATCGGGCTTGGTCACAAGGGAAAAACGAAAACTAAAAATAGAAGGGGTCAGGTTAGAAGTACCCTGACCCTATGGAACTGATGGAGACGTCTGTGAGGGACCCCTCATGGGCAAGAAATTGACCAAAACATTTTGGAGGGGGCATGTGAGATCCACCGCAGTGCTCAATGCAACCCACTGTATGATTCTGCACAGACACATGGATCCAGACTCCAATTAAAAATAATTACATCCACTCATAGACCCACTCTCTCAAACTCTCACTTACACACCCACACAACCACTCACACACATACTGACACATCCATACAGACACACACACCCAGAGACCCAGAGCACCACTTACACACCAGTGCAGCCTATCACACACCCACTCAGAGACCCAGAAAACCCTCACACACACACCCACTCACAGACCCACAGTGGCACTCAAACATCCACTCACACACTCAGACACCCACGTATACACCAATACAGCAACTCACCCACCCACTCACACATTCATACAACCACTTACGTACCCACACCACTCACACAACCATTCATACACCCACTCATAGACCCATACAGCCACTCACATACCCACTCATACAACTACTTACATACCCACATAGCCACTCACATACCTATACAGCCACTCATACACTGACACACAGACCTACAAAACGATTCACACACCCACTCACGGACCCACACAGCCACTCACACATCTACACACACATCCACTTACACACCCACACAACCACTCACATGCTATCACACACTCATGCAGCCACTCACACACCCACTCAAAAACCCTCAAAACCACTCACACAGCCACTCACAGACAGGCACATCCTCTCACACACCCACTCACATACCCACTCATAACCTCTCACACCCACTTACACACTCACACACCCATACTGCCACACTCACACCAACTCACAGACCCAGAAAACCACTCACACACCCACAAAGCCACACACACTCACTCACAGACCCACATACACACCCACACAACCACTCACACACCCACTCGCACACACATAGTCACTCACACACCCAATGACAGACCCACAAAACCACTCACACACGCAGCCATTCACACATCTACTCACTGTAGGAAACTGGGTTTTGGTCACAATGGTCCTCCCATTTTTTGCCTGGTTTTTGATGCAGCTTTGTCTAAAGTGCACTGAGTTTTTCTGACCAGGTCCCCAATGCCAGTACTCCTTCCCCTAAAATAAGACACTTGGGCCCTCTTTATGACATTGGTTGTAAATCCTGCTTACCGCCATGCCGACTGCCGCCAACATATCGCCGCCGCGGTGGATAACCGCTAAGCATATTATGACACACTCGTACCAATCCATCGCTATACAGCCACACACACAAGTCCGCCAGCCCAAAGGTCAGTGATAAACTGGCGGTAGCAAAACCCACACCGTTATGCCAACAGAACTAGGCCCACAGCATTATGACCCACGAATCACCGCAGCAGACATTCCATGGCGGTAAACCATTGGCGGTACATACCGCTGCGCTCAAAATACACACACTCAAACAAAACTACACCGCATTGGACAAATCAAACTACACACACCTGACACACATACACACACCACACCCACACACATACCACTATAAAACACCCACCCACAGTACCCACACCCCTTTATGTCTAAAAACCATTGCCAAGAGAGAGAGAGCAAGAGCACCGACACAACCAGAGCCACATAACATCACCACCTATACACCATCCACACACCTTACATCACACACCCCAACACATCACCCCACATACCCTTCCCCACACCACTCAAACCACACCCATGGCACCACAACGATACCCCAGGTTCTCACAGGAGGAGCTAAGGGTCCTGGTGGAGGAAATCATCTGGGTAGAGCCACAGCTATTTGGAGCACAGGTGCAGCAGACATCCATTGCTAGGAAGATGGAGCTATGGCGGAGAATCGTGGACAGGGTCAACGCCATGGGACAGCACCCAAGAACAATGGGTGACATCAGGAAGAGGAGAAACGACCTATGGGGGAAGGTGCATTCCACAGCAGCAAGACACCAACTAGCATTACAGAGGACTGGCGGTGGACCTCCACATCCTCCCCCACAACTAACCACATGGGAGGAGCAAGTCTTAGCAATCATGCATCCTGAGGGCCTGGCAGGAGTAGGAGGAGGACTGGACTCTGGTAAGTCAACTCTCTATTACTATCACCCCCCTACCTGCATGCCATCACAAACCCCCACCCTTACCCTCACTCTCATCACTCCACCACCTCCCACATACCCACCATCACAACCCACTCTTCCCAATACCAAGCCCTGCATGTAACACCAATGCATGGACACCCTCACAGACCTGCATGGACACCTATCACCACTGCATGCACACTGGAGAGAATCACTTAGCCCACCAAATAGCAACTCACACAAAGGCAAATCTGCCAGGGCAACAACAACCATAAAGGCCAACACACACATGCACATGATGTCACACGCAGAAACAATAACACTTCATTTACATCCCCACAGGTCCCCCATCCAATGTCACCGGAGAAGAAGTACCAGCAACATCCAGTCCCCCCACAGAAGAGGCCCACAGTGATGACAGCAGCTCTGCTCGCCTGGATCTGGATGACCAACCTGACCCCTCAGGGATCTCCAGACAGTCAGTTACCCAGGCACACTCTCACACCACCACAGCACCCACCCAGCGGGCCCAAACCTCTGTCCCCAGGACACGTCAATCAGCAGTGTGTCCACCACTATAGGGACCCCAGGCCACCCCACAAACACAGGACAATCAGGGACCTGGGGTCAGTGGGCACACAGTTCAGGGGACAGAGGCACAGGACAACAGGGAAGCTAGGAGGACTGCTGTGCGACAGGGGGAGGACAGGCCCAGGGAACCGACTCTCCAGGAGGCACTCACTGCGACCCTGGGAGCATACCAACATTCCCAGGATGCGCTTGGCCAGATACTGGACATGTTGCAGGAGAACATGCGGCTGCAGAAGGGACAGTACCTGGGGATCAGGGAGGACTTGAAGGACATCAACACCACCCTGGTCTCCATTGCAGGGGTGCTGGCAGACATGGCCAACGCTATGACGGAGGCAGTGGCACCCCACTGGGCCTCTGCCACTAGCCAAACTGATGAACAGCCCTCCACCTCCGCTGTCGCTAGTGGAGGGAGGCCCCGCCACAGGAACAACAGGCCACTAGCACCCCTCCCCCTGCAGAAGGACCCCACAAAGATTCCCTGCGATCCAGGCAGAAGCCAGAGACTATTGCCAAGACCTCCGTTAGGAAATAAGACTCTCCTGATTGTCACCCTTGTGTCCCACTCTGTCACCTTGTCCACCTTGAACTGCCATTGCTCCTCTTCCTATGCCCCCTTGGACAATGCACCTGTGATACAAATAGACTGGACTCTATCCTGGACTTTTCTCCATCATCACCCCAGCCCATTGCACATCCCACTCTACTTCTTAGCCCTTAAATAAACACACTTTGAAAAAATACAAGTATCCAGTATGTCAAATGATTTAAGTATGTATTTGGGTAACAAGGTTTAAACATTGAAAATCAACTGTACAGTAATGTATACATAGGAATGACCTGTTGTTGGCTGCAGTCAACACACCAGGACTGATAGTGAGACACAAATATCTGCAAATAGAGATGCCAAAGGTTACAGTGAGTGGCCATAGAAGTGGGAAAATCAGCCTGCTAGTGACAATGTCAAACACAAAACAGTCATTTAAATGTGGAGTTACACTGTCTTACCTGTGTGTCATTGGAAGTATTGTCGAATTATTGCACTTCTGTTGTCCTCATCCTCTGCCTCCTCATCTTCACTGTCCATAGGGTCCAATGCTGCCACACGGCCATCTCCAGCCTCATCCTCCTGCAGAAAAAGGCACTTGGAGACGTAAGGTAAGGTTGTGCAACATACAGCATGCCACAATGATCTGGCAGACCTTCTTGGGTGAGTAGTACAGGGACCCACCAGTTAGATGGAGGCAACGAAACCTAGACTTCAGGAGGCCAAAGGTCCTCTCTATAATTCTTCTTGTTCACCCATGTGCCTCATTGTAATGTTCCTCTGCCCTTGTCCTGGGATTCCTCACAGGGGTCAGTAGCCATGAGAGGTTGGGGTAACCAGAGTCACCTGCAAATATCGAGGGACAACTGTTAGCCACACACCAACCCTTAGAGCCCACACCATACCCATACACCAACATATACTGGGTGGGAACCAGGGCTCACCTACTAGCCACATCCTATACCTCTGGAGTTGAGCAATCACATATGGGATTCTGCTATTCCTCAGGATAAAGGCATCATGCACAGACCCAGGATATTTTGCATTGACGTGGGAGATGTACTGGCCCACCAGGCACACCATCTGCACATTCATGGAGGGAAAGCTCTTTTGATTTCCCCCCACCTGTTCATTCCGGTGGGGGGAAGGAGGGGGCAAAAGCAATATGTGTACCATCAATTGCCCCATTAATTTTGGGATATGTCCTGTTGCATAGAAATCAGCTTTCACTGTGGCCAAATCCACCACCTGGGGGAAAATGATGTAGCTGCACATGTGTTTAATCTGGGCAGATAACACCGAGGTCAGCACTATTGAGAACATTGGATGAGACATTCCAGCTGCCAAGCCCACTGTCACTTGGAAGGAGCCAGTTGCCAGGAAATGGAGCACAGATTGCACTTGCACAAGAGGGGGGATCCCTGTGGGGTGATGGATGGCAGAGATTAGGTCAGGCTCCAACTGGGCACACAGCTCTGTGATTGTGGCCCTGTCAACTCTATAGGTGAGGATAATGTGCCTGTCCTCCATTGTTGCCAAGTCCACCAGGGGTTTGTACACGGGGGAAGTCTCCATCTCCTATTCATCCCCAGAGGAACAACCTATGAGGTGAGCAGCTGGTCAGTATCTCTTATTTCCAACAACTACACTTCATGTTGTGATTGTAACAGTATTTTGTTGGAGATGTACAAATGGTGCATATGTGTACTGTGACGCAGTTAGAAGCCATGGCCTGCCCCCGCCCTGAAATGGCGTCCGCCTGACCTGTTTGGAGGGACAGGTGGAAATTAGGTAATTCCGCTGACATTGTGCGCCGTTGCAGGAGGCGGTCGAAAACTGCTGTGCAGCTCCTCATTGGTTAACATTGGCCCCTATGGGGTACAATAGCAAATGGTGATGTACGTCGGCAGTGATGGTATGCACCGCCGCAGATGTCACCGCCATTTTCTATCTGTTCACTCACTTGCTACCTGACCTTCAACAGGAGATGACCTACACTGCATGTGCTGCTGTGAATGCCATCCAGCGGCTGGCAGCCCAAATGCAACAGACAAATGCATTCCTGGTGGACATTCACACTGGCATGGTGGCCAAACATAGATCAATCCAGACTCTGGCCTCCTCTCTGATGGCAGTAATTGTCCCTGTTTCTAGTCTCCCCCCTCCAACTTCCTCTACCCAGTCCCATTCCCCTCAACCCCAACCTATCCCAAGCACACAGTCAGACGAGCATGCACCTAGGACAACACACAACTGTGGACATGGTAAACACAAGCACCACACTTTATCCCAAAGGCACTCACACAAACAACATCCAGAATCAGACATTCCAGCATCCACTGCCTCCACTGTGGCCCCCTCTTCCTCATCGTCCACCTCCCTCCCAGTTGCGTCTACACTCACACCTGCATGCACTACATCCTCATCCACTACCCCATCACCAGCACACCTAACAGCACACACCCCTCACTGGCAGTCACCACCCCCACTTCCATGCACACGTCCGCTGTGTCCTCTCCCACTGTGTCTGTGCCCCTCTTCCCAAAGTACACAAACGCAAGCACTCAGACACCCAACAGCCATCCCCCTCACAACAGCATCCAGCCCACGCACCTGCACCCAAACACAGAAGACTGACACCTCCTACCACCACGCCTTCTTCCTCCACTCCCAAACCATCTCCCCCTTCCTGCCCCAATGTCCCTAAGAAGCTTTTCCTCACCAACATTGACCTCTTCCCTAGCCTCCCTGTCCACATGTCAGGCTAGGGTGGTCAAAACCCAGGCAAGCATCTGAGCCACCCAGTCTAGGGGCACAGTAGTGTCCACAGCTACACCAGGTGGGAAAGGATCCCGGGCATCAGGCAGCCACTCTGATAGGGTGCCTGCACCGAGAGCTGCAAGGAAGGGCAAGGAGGCACCCCCAGCTGCAAAAAGGAAAAGCACGGAGGCACCCCCAGCTGGTAAAAGGAAGGGCAGGGAGCAATCCCCGGCTGCTGAGAGGAAGGGCAAGGAGCAGTCCCCAGTTGCTGCCAAAAGGAGCAAGGAGCCATCCCCAGCTGCTGGCAGGTAGGGCAGGGGGCCTGCACCAGCAGGCAAAAAGGACAAGAGGCCTGGTGCTGGGACTAAGTCGGAGCCCCCACCATCAACCACGATGGTTCAGCCGTCCAAGGCTGCAGGGGATGGGCTGGAGCCTCCCCCCACCACTTTTAGCACCACCACCAGCACCGCCACCAGCACCACTGCCAGCAGCAGCAGCCCCAGTGGGCAGCCGTCCGAGGCTGCAGGGGAAGGGCTGGAGCCTCCCCCACAACTGCCAGCACCGCCACCAGCACCACTGCCAGCAGCCCCAGTGGGCAGCTGTCGGAGGCTGCAGAGGAAGGGCTGCAGCCTCCCCCCACCGCCACCAGCACCACCACTGCCACCACGGAGGAGCCGTCACCACTGGTGGACAGTGTTGTCCTGCGTCCATGGGCTGTAGTTCGGCCTGGCCTCAGCAAATCCTATGGGTCTGACACCCGGGTGAGAGACTGTGACCCTGCACTCCCCAAGATCTGCATCACAGAGCATGTTGCCCCCTCCAGAACATCCACTCACCCCATCCTTCCCAGGATGAAGCTCACTGGGAACAATGCCCCTTTCAGAACTAGTGGAGAAGCCATCCACTCACCACATCCTTCCCAGGATGAAGCTCACTGGGGACAATGCCCCCTCCAGAACCAGTGGAGAAGCCATCCACTCACCACATCCTTCCCAGGATGAAGCTCACTGGGCACAATGCTCCTTCCAGAACCAGTGGAGAAGCCATCCACTCACCCCATCCTTCCCAGGATGAAGCTCACTGGGCACAATGCCCCCTCCAGAACCAATGGAACAGCCGTCCACTCACCCCATCCTTCCCAGGAGGAGGCTCACTGGGCACAATGCCCCCTCCAGAACCAGTGGAGAAGCCATCCACTCACCCCATCCTTCCCAGGATGAAGCTCACTGGGCACAATGCCCCCTCTAGAACCAGTGGGCAAATCACCCACTTGAAAGACTGTGGCCTTGCACTCCCCACGACCAAGCACGGGGCATGTTGCCCACTCCAGAGCCAGTGGGCAAGTCACCCACTTGAGGGACTGTGGCCTTGCACTCCCCAGGATCAAGCACAGGGCATGTTGCCCCCTCCAGAGCCAGTGGGCAAGTCACCCACTTGAGAGACTGTGGCTTTCCACTCCCCAGGATCAAGTACAGGGCATGTTGCCCCCTCCAGAGCCAGTGGGCAAGTCATCCACTTGAGAGACTGTGGCCTTGCACTCCCCAGGACCAAGCAGTTGGCAAATCACCCACTTGAGAGACTGTGGCCTTGCACTCCCCAGGACCAGGCACAGGGCATGTTGCCTCCTCCAGGACCAGTGGGCAAGTCACCCACTTGAGAGACTGTGGCCTTGCACTCCCCAGGAAAGAGTAATGGGCATGTTGGCCCCTCCAGGACCAGTGGCGTTGTACCATCTTCCAGCTGAGGTGCCCCCTACTCCACGGAGGTGCCTGTCTATTTTTGACCTGATGCCCCTGCAGTGTTCTCTCCGTGTTGTTGCAGGAGTGAGGTTGGGCCTTGGACTCTGTGATGTGGCCTTGTGGCCCACGGACATTGAGGACTAGGCAGTGTCCCTTGCATTGTAAATATGTGTGTATTTTTTTTATTGGATGCACGTATTTCACCTATTTTTATCTTATTACAGCCTTTTTACACTAAAGTAATTGTCCTTGCATTATTCCTGAGGGGTACGGGTGTCTATGTTATGTTACTGTATCTGGTTGTGTGTGTGGTTTTGGGGGTGTTGCGTGTGTGTGTCACTCTCTTTTTCCTCCCCCCCTCCCCTGTGTGCTAGGCGGCAGTACTCACCGTAGTCATCTTCGCCGGCATTGGTGTTCGTAATGGAGCAGAAGATAGAAGAGCATGGGGAAGACATGCAGCTCGGGCTCCATGGCGGTGTGGTCCTTCCCTGAGTGTCCAGAGGTGAGTTGTTTCCCTTCTGTGCAGTGTTTCCTCCAGGCTTTTGATGTTGGTACCGTCCCGGAAAAAGTGGCAGATAGGTGTGTCATATTACTGTGGGCGGTACATTGTCTTCCGCCTGGCTGTTAGCGGTTACCGTTGTGGTGCCTGTTGGTTTTGCTCTGGCAGTCGGTGTGTTAAAGTGGCTGTCTGTCTGAGCGGTTTCAGCAGTGGTCATAATTTCATGTTTATACCCACCGGCCTGTTGACGGCATTACTGCACTAAATCACTGACCGCCAGGGTTGTAATGAGGGCCTCAGGCCCTCATTATGACATTGGTGGTAAATCCTGCTTACCGCTGCGGTGACGGGCGCCAACATACTGCCACGGTGGCAGATATCCGTTCACCATATTATGACACACACACGCCAAAATGACAGAACACTGCCACATACACAATTCCACCAGCCCAAATGTCAGTAGTAAAGTGTTGGTACCAACACCCATACCATTACGTCAACAAAACAACGCCCACCACATTATGACCCACAACTCACCACGGCGGACACTCAACGGCAATAAACCATTGGCGGTACACACCAGCGCGCTCAGAATGGACACCCAAATACAAAACAACACAACACTGGCCAATACCAGAAACACACACCTGACATGAATACACATACCGCACACACCTACAGCACTATAAAACAAACACCCACATTACCCACAGCCCTTTACGAACACCAATTATTGCCACCAGACTGAAACCAAGACCACTGAGACAACTACACACACACACCACAAACACCCACAAATCCGTCATGCACCCCACATCCCACATCCCACAACATTACTCAACACCCTCTCACCATAACACACACCACACAACACCCATGCCCCCACTAATGCACCCCCTTTTCACTGATGAGGAGTTGCTGGTCATGGTGGAGGAAATAGTGGAGGTAGAGCCACAGCTGTTTGGAGCACAGGTACAGAAAATATCCATTGCCAGGAAGATGGAGCTATGGCTGAGAATTGTGGACTGGGTGAACGCCGTGGGACAGCATCCAAGAACAAGGGACATCAGGAAGCGGTGGAACGACTTACAGGGGAAGGTAAGTTCCGTGGCAGCAAGGCACCAGCTCACCATAAAGATGACTGTCAGTGGACTTCCACCTCCTCCCCCACATCTCACAGCATGGGAGGAGCAAGTCTTGGTAATCCTGCATCCTGAGGGACTCACTGGAGTTGCCGGAGGATTGGACACTGGTGAGTTAACATTTACTACTTATCACCCCCACATACCTGCATGCCATCATACCCCCTCACCCTCACTCACATCACTCCACTCCATCCCACACAGTGCACCTACACATATATCTAACCCCAATGTCTAGCCCTGCATGCTATACCGATGCCTATACAGCCCTCCCATCCCTGCATGGACACCCATCACAAAAGCATGCACAGCATGGAGAACTAACAAGCCCACAATACATCACCATACACGAACAAAGGTGGCAGGGCAACAGCAACAATAGAGGGTAATCCAGGGATGTTCAATTTGTCACAGACATGAAGCATAATACATCACTTATGTCCCCACAGGTGCACCAGCCAATCTCAGTAGAGAGGAGGTGCCACGTCTAACCAGTCCCCCAGCAGAAGATGCCCCCAGTGATGACAGTAATTCTGGATTTCAGGATCTGGACAAGGTACCTGGCCCATCAGGGACCACTGGTCAGTCGGCCACCACTGCCCACTCACAGTCCACCACAGAGCCTCCCCCATTAGTATTCAACACCACAGCAACCATCCAACGTCCCCACACCTCTGTCCCCAGGACATATCAATCAGCAGTGTGCACACCTCCACAGGGACCACAGTCCACACCTCACACCCAAGACAATCAGGGCCCTGGGGGCAGTGCTAGTGGACACACCGTTCAGGGGACAGAGACACAGGGGTACAGGGACACTGGGAGGACCGCTGTGCGCCAGGGGGAGGACAGGCCCAGCGAACCAACGCTCTAGGAGATACTCACTAATGTCCTGGGGGCTTACCAACAATTGCAGGACAAGATGGGCCAGATCCTTACCAACATGCAGGAGAACAAGCGACTGCAGGAGGAACACCATCAGGAGATCAGGGAGGATTTGCAGGCCCTTAACACCACCATGGTTTCCTTAGCAGGGGTACTGGCAGACATAGCCAACATCATGAGGGAATGGACAGCACACCAGCGGGCCCCTACCACTAGCCAGTCTACTGAACAGCCCTCCACACCTGCTGCAGCTAGTGGGCAGGAGGCCCTGCCACATGACCCACAGGCCACCAGCACCCCTCCCCCTCTAGAGGGTGAACTACCCTGCAAACGTTTCCTGCAACCCAGACAGAAGCCAGAGACACTTGCCAAGACCAAGACCATCGCTAGGAAATAAGACCCTCCTGAACGTCCCTCTTATGTCCCACCCTGTCACCTTCTTCACTTTGAACTGCCTTTACTCCCCTTCCTATGGCCCATTGGACACTGGACCTGCGCTACAAACAGAATGGAACCATACCCTGGACTTTCCTCTAGCATCACCCCACTCCATTGCACTTTCCCATAAATTATTTGCACTACAATAAACACCCTTGAACACATCTTGACTGATAGTGTTTTATGTAATGAAAATGTGCATTTATGGAAATAGTCACATCATGTGCAAATTATCTGAACACTGTGATAGCATACAATTAATGACCTGTAGATGTCTGGAGTCATCACATCAGTACACTGTTGTAATATCACCAACATCTGCAAAATGAGAAGACATAGGGGACAGTAAGTAGAGATGCGAAGGAAGTGAATGCCATCCTGCTACAGCCACACCGATAAAACAATAGTCAGAGGAATGGTCAGTTACACTGTCTCACCTGCGTGTCAATAGAAGTATTGACGTATAGCTGATGTTCTGTTGTCCTCATCCTCTGCCACCCCATCCTCACTGTCTTCAGAATCCACTGCTGCCACAAGGGCAATTCCAGCCTCCTCCTCTTGCAGATAAGGCATATGTTGTCTGAGGACCAGGTTGTGCAACATTCAGCATGCCACTACTATCTGGCAGACCTTCTCAGATGAGTAGCACAGGGATCCACCTGTCAGATGCAGGCATCTGAGCCTGGCCTTCAGGAGGCCGAAGGTCCTTTCGATAATATGCCTGGTCGACCCATGTGCATCATTGTAACGATTCTCAGCCTATGTTCTTGCAATCCTCACAAGGGTCAGGAGCCATGATAGGTTTGGGTAGCCAGAGTCAGCTGCAAGTATTGAGGGACACACATTAGCCTTACTCAGTGGTATGGGGATAACACCAAAAGGCATACACTGACATACATTGGGTGGGAACTCAGGCTAACCTATTAGCCACACTCTGTGCCTCTGTAGTTGTGCCATCACATTTGGTATGCTGCTATTCCTCAGAACAAAGGCGTCATTCGCCGACCCCGGATACTTGGCATTGACGTGGGAGATGTACTGGTCCGCCAGGCACACCATTTGCACATTGAGTGAGTGGAAACTCTTCTGATTCCTAAACACCTCTTCATTCTGGCGGGGGCCCACTGTCGGAAAAGGTAGGAGACCTGAGACGCTGGGCATAGAAGACCACGGAGGCCCAGCTGGGGATGGCCTCCCAGCGAGGAATGGGTGCCCGTCGGAACCTGACCCCCTTGATGGCCCGCATACTAGCGGTGGCCTACCCAGAGCTGGTTCGGCGCTTGAGGGCATCACAGCAGCACCAAGGGTGTGAGTACAGTGGGCGTAACTACAATAATTGGTAGCTGGCATGGGATCCGGGTGGTGGTTGTGAGTAAGTGGGTGCCCCTTAATGCCGGGTCAGACATTGCAGCGTGACCCAGCTCAAGGGTAATGGGTGTATAGCAAAATCAGGTAACCTAGTTGGGGTTGTATTCCATGTCAGACAGGGCTTAGTGGGTCCCAAGAGGGCTTTTGGCAGTGTTTGGCCCTCATCTTGCTGTGGCACCTTGCCAATTGATTGCCAGGGTGGTGCATAGTGCTTAATCCTGAACTCTATATCTGATGGTAATGTGTATTCCAACTGTGGTGTTGGTGCTGTAACTGACCCAGTGTTCCCTTTCTCTCTCTCACCCACTTTTTTCTTCTGTCATCCTGTCCATGAGTGCATTAGCATCATCTGGTAGAGTAGCAGGGGCACCGGTGACTGAGGGAGCTGCATCCCATAGGACCCAGGAGGGAGAGTCCACAGACGCCGAGGGACCCAGTGGGATGGAGGTAGAGGGGAGCACCACGGCGGAGACAGGTGACAACATTGTCTCTGATTCCTCCTCCAATGGGAGCTCCCTGGTGGTGGCGGACAGGCCTGGAACCACCCCAGCTCCAGGTACAGCTTCCCCCACTTACTAGCACCACCCTCCCAGTAGCCCCTTACCGAGTTGCCCAGGAGGGTGGGCATCTCCTTCGCCCCAGGCACCTCAGGCCCTGCCCCAGTGAGCCCTGCTGCCCTGAGTGCAGAGGCTATTGACCTCCTGAGAACCATCTCTGTAGGGCAGTCAACCAAAGTGAATGCCATCCAGGGGCTGGCATCCCAGATGGAGCAATGCAATGCATTCCTGAAGGGCATTCACGGTGGATTGGCGCCCCAAACAGAGATCGTTCCAGGCTCTGGTCTCCTCTCTGATGGCAGCCATTGTCCCTGTTCCTACCGTCCCCCCTCCAACTACCACTTCCCAGTCCCAGTCTCCTCAACCCCAACCCATCCCATGCACACATACAGACAAGCATGCCCCTCAAACATCAGACAAGTTTAGCACAGTCAAACACAGGCAGCACACCTCAGGCCACAAGCACTCACACAAACAACAGACAGTTGCACACACAACATCATCCACCGCCTCCACTGTCTCAACCCTCCTCCTCCTCCCTCACTGTCACATCCCCACTCACACCTGTATGCACTGCTTCAACAGCCAGCACCACCAGCACCACACCAAGCAGCACACACCGCACTAGCAGACACCTCCACAACATCCATCCACGTGTCCCATGTGTCCTCTCCCACCCTGTCTGTCCCCCCATCCTAAGGGACACAAATGCACGCACTCAGACACACAACAGTCACCCACCTCACATCAGCACACTGCCCCTACACCTGCACCAAAGTCCAGCAGACGTACTTCTCCATCAACCACTCCCTCAACCTCCACTTCTATCCCTCATCCCTCCCCACTGTCCCTAAGAAGCTTTTCCTTGCCCAACTTGACCTCTTACCTCCACCCCCCATCTTGCCAGTAAGAGTAGGGTCCCAACAACCCAGCCCAGCACTTCAGCCATACAGTCCACTGGGACAGTCGAGGCACCTCCTAGTGGTGGAGGCAAGAAAGTGAAGGATCCCACTCCACCAGCCAGGAAAGGGAAGGATCCCACTCCACCAGCTAGGAAAATGAAGGATCCTACTCCACCAGCCAGGAAAGGGAAGGATCCCACTCCACCACCCAGGAAAGGGAAGGATCCCACTCCACCGGCCAGGAAAGGGAAGCATCCCACTCCACCAGCCAGAAAGAGAAAGGTTCCCGCTCAACCACCAATGACAGCAGCATTTCCCACTCAACCACCAATGACAGCAGCGATTCCCACTCAACCACCAAAGAAAGGAATGGTTCCCACTCAACCACCAATGAAAGACAAGGAGCCCTCACCTCCAGCTGAGACACAGCATCATTCCCCTCCAGCTGAGACACAGCAGCCCTCACCTCCAGCTGTGACACAGCAGCCCTCACCTCCAGCTGTGACACAGCAGCCCTCACCTCCAGCAGAGGCTGCCCAGGAGACACCTCCCCCAGCAGAGACAATGCAGTCCTCACCTCCAGCAGAGGGCATGTAGGCCACCCTCCAGGGACTGTTGTACAAGGAGCCTCCTCCAGAAGCAGTGGGCAAGTTCCCCACCTCCGAGACTGTGACCCTGCACTCCCCAGCATTGGGAAATGGGCATGGAGCCGTCTCCAGAAGCGTTGGGCATGTTTCCCACCTCAGAGACTATGAACTTGCACTCCCCAGCATTGGGAAATGGACATGGAGCCCCCTCCAGAGTCAGTGGGCAAGTTCCCCACTTCAGCTGAGGTGCCGCCCACCCTTCTTCCCCCTGAGGTGCCTGCCCACTTCCAACATGTTCCCCCTGCACAGTTTGGTGTGGAGAATGTTAGGATCAAGTTGGGGCTGGGACGCTGCCCTGTGGCCATGTGGGCCTTTTGTACTTTGGACTGGGCATTAGCCCTTTCTGGACAATGGTTCTTGTATAATATTTGTGCCTTTGGTACTAATGGTGGTTGTTAGCATGTCTTACTGTTGTCCATGCATTATTATGGCGTGTGTCCTGTGAGACTGGTTTTTCTCTGCAGCTGGTTGTGTGTACGGTGAGTGTGAGTGTATGGTGTGTGTTGTGCATGTGTGTGTCATTCTACTTTTCCTCCCTCCCTCCTTTGTGTGCTAGACGGCTGTACTCACTGTTGACATCTTCATCAGCGTTGGTGTTCCAGGTGGAGCATTGCGTAGAAAAGCATCTGGAAGACCTGCAGTTCTGGTTCCATGGCGGCGTTGATCTTCTTTGTGTCTCTAGTGGTGAGTGTTTGGTCTTCTGTATTGTGTTTCCACCAGGCCTTTGATGGCATTGGTACCGCCCCAGAAATTGTGGCGGTGTGCTGTGTCGTAATATGGTGGGCATTACCTTGCCTAAGCCAGGCTGTTGATGGCTACCGCCGTGGTCAGTGGTGTTAACGCCTTGATGGTTGGTGTTGTACATTGGCTGTCTATGGGAGTTATCACCACCCTGGTCATAGGTTGGCGGTTATTACCGCCAGCCTGTTGATGGTATTGCAACTGCCTTGTCCCACCACTGCAGCCTCCAAGAAACCGAGAGAGCTGCCAGTGCTAGCAAATCCCCAAGGAGAACATCCCGGGGAGCAAAGGAGCTGCTTCCCTGCACCTGCAGCATCCAGTACTCTGCCCCATTGACCATCAGACCCCCGGGGGATAAACAAGTCAGGAGAAGATTGTATGGAGCCCAAAATGTCAGCCCGCCACTTCACCAAAGTGTTGAGACACTGACCACACCCGGAGGCTCCATACACCTATACCTGTTGTATTGGACCCCCTTGCAACAACCAAGGCTTGTTGGTGGTACAATCCAGATACTAACAGCACCAAAGGAGAACTACCATTGAGAAACATCAGCTTCCATGAGCATTCAGGAAAGTGGCCCCACTGGTATGTTTCCCGTCTTCCCAGTTCACCAAGACCCAGAGCAAGTCCCTAACCACCGCAACATGATGCCTCAAAGCACCTCTGCACCCGAGCCCCACAGCTCGACTCCAAGGGAGACAATGGTGCCTGCGGGGTCCTGAGACCCTCTGGGCCTGAGCTCATACCTGGGTTTGGCCAGACTGGACTTCCAGTCACCACCAGCCTCTTTCTGTAGGCCCCCTCCAATCACCAGTAACTCCAGCACTGGTCCCAGCGCCAAAAGACACCACTTCACCCGAGTCCCACAGCCTGAGGAGAAGTGGACCCACAGTGTCCCCACATGCCTGAGGACCTCCAGGGTCGAGCACCCCCGTGGGTTCCTCCAGACTGACCTTCCAGTTCCAGAAACTTTTCGACAGGCTCATTTCCCATTGAAGTGGATGGGACACGCGACGCCGCAACACACCCCTGCACCCAGATGCCCCAGAGCCTCCTGAGGGGAACTTTTGGTGTGGCTTTGGACTCTGCCCATTACTTACCTTAAGTGCTGGAGAACAGCCCTGTAAGTCGTTGCTAAGAGTTAGAATGCAGAACATGTTTTTCCACCATAGGATAACGTTACCACAACAAAAAACTGCACTGTCAACTTTTGAAAACTGTAAAAATCTTTATTTAAAAAAGTACTCACCTGATTCTGGTGATCCGGGTATCTAAATTTGCATAAAAATATGTGTTATTTTTATAAATTTGTGTCAGAATTTTTTATTAAATGTGTGTCTCACTTATTGCCTACGTTGGTGCCTTATGCTTAGCACTATTCTCTGACATGCTCGCCCACATTACCACAAAAGAGAGATTTTGGGTGTCATTTGTGCCCCTGTAGTTCATTTGGGTTTCGCCTGGACTCTTTGCACATTGTACCTCTTTTTGGTCTGCTATATAAAGAGCCTTCTGAACTCACACATCCATAGAGACACTCCCACACCCACTTGCACACCCACACAGCCTCTCACATAGCCATTCATACACCCATATAGCCACTCACACACCCACGCTGCTGCCTTGTCTGTCCTCACCCCCTGCTTTCTGTATCACTATTTAGGCTGCCTGCTTGCCTAGTCTGCCCTTTCTGTTGCTCTTGGCATCTGCCTATTGCCCCATCTGACGGTTCTTGTTTTTTCTTGCTTGCTTGCCCATTCTTCTTTGTCATTCTTGTCTGCCCGTTCTTGTCTTTCACTCTTGTCTGCCCTTCTTGTTTTTCACTCTTGTCACTCTTGGGCCCTACTCTCCTGCTGCTCCTCGCCTGCACTAGTGGCTCGTGTGCTACCCGGGCACTCCACTCCCTGCTTGCTCTGGTCTCTGCCGGTCTTAGGTACCCCCGTGTTCAGTCCTTCCTCCCCTTGCTGCCCTGTCTGTCTTCGCCCATCCTTGTTTTTTCTCGCTTGCTTGTCCGTTCATCTTTGTCACTCTTCTCTACCCATTTTTGTCTTTCCCTCTTGTTTGCCTTTCTTGTTTTTCACTCTTGTCTGCCTGCTCTTGTCTTTCACTCTTGCTGCCTTTCTTGTTTTTCACTCTTATCTGCCCATTCTTGTCTTTCACTCTTATCTGCCCTCCTTGTTTTTCACTCTTGTCTGCTCGTTCTTATTTTTCACACATATCTGCCCATTCTTGTTGTACGTTCCTCTTTCACTCCCTGTGCCTCGAGCCTCACCACCTTTTTCTCCCCATTTCTCTGCACCAGTTCCCTGCCCATCCTCCTCCCTCTTCGCCCAGCCCCAGGACATACTTAATGGCAGTCGCTGTGCAACCGTGCACCACGTGTGTGCCGGTGGCATGTCAAAGGTGAGCCAAATGCAAGCCCATCGACACCTGGACTACACCCAGCGCCAAGACACCAGGGTCTACAACCCGATGTAGCTACTCCTTTGAAGAACTCCAGAACCTTAGACCAAAGCCCCAGAATTCCAACTGCAGCATCGCTTCACCACAAACCCCCAAAGGACCCTTCTCATACCTCAACTGCTGCTTCTCCTGCAACACAGCAACTACCACTCCCCCCACACAGTAGACCCCCAACCACACACCTCAACTGCATTGCCCTCTAATCAAAGTCAGATCTCTCGAAAACACCAGACCCAGCTTAGATGACACCCTTGAACTCCACGAACAGAATCCCTCCAAATGGCTGTATTCCACATCCAACACTGTAGCCCCCTCAAAAGCACCACCAGCAATAAACCCACCAAGCAAACCACATGATTCACCCCTTAACTCACAACACTCAAACAACAGTGCAGGAGGCTAGAGAGACACTGGCGCTCCAACTAGACCCCCACCAACCTTAATGCCTTCTGGCCCACCCTTAATGCATACCACCTCCGCCTCACGGAGACCAAGAAAGAAGAACTCAATACCCACATCGAGGCCAGCACCAGCCATGTCAGAGAACTCTTCAATGTTGTTAGAGAATTCTCCTGCACCTCTGCCACGATGAACACAATCCACCCATCCCAAGCCCTCAGTGACAAACTATAAGACTACTTCCACCACAAGATATACGATATCTATAGTAACTTCGAGACCCAGCCCACAGATGTCAACATCCCTCACACTTAAACCCGTACCACCCACCAGTGAATCTCCGAGTGGAAGCAGCTCTCCATCGAGGATACAGTTACCATCATGACCTCCATCCACTCCGGCCTCCACGCGGGTCCCTGCTGACCACTGCTGCACCAACTCTACAACCAGGGAAAAGAAGTAATCGGAACAGCCCTCACAGAAATCCTCAACACCTCCATCACCACAGCTACCTTACCCAATGTCTTGAAGCACGCCAAGGTCAAGCCACTTCTGAAGAAACCCTCAGCCAATCCCAACAAAAGCACGAATTACCGCCCAATCTCGCGCCTCCCATTCCCCGTCAAGGTACTGGAAAAACCCATCAACCGCCAACTCATGGTCTACCTCGAATACAACAACCTGCTCAAACCATCCCAATCTGTCTTCCATCCCAATCACAGCACTGAGATTGCCCTGATCGTAGCAAACAACGACATCAGACGCCTTCTCAACCTCAGGGGAACAGCGGTGCTCACCCTCCTCGACCTAGTTAAAGCCTTTGACACTGTCACCTATCACACTCTGGTCACCAGACTCCATTCCATTGGCATCCAAGATAAAGTTCTCAACTGGATCTCCTCCTTCCTGTTCGGCCAAACATCCTCCTCCCACCCTTCGTCTATGCCCTCAAAGACATCATCTGCAGCATCCTCCAAGGTTCCTCCCTCAGCCCCACCCTCTTCAACGCCTACATGACTCCTCTGGCTGAGATCACCCACACCCACCGTCTCAACATCATGTCCTACACTGACGACAGCCAGCTCGTCCTCTCTCTTGCAGACGATGCCACCTCCACACGAACCAACTTCCAAAACACCATGATGTACATCACCACTTGGATGAGTGCCAACTGCCTCAAGCTGAACTCAGACAAAACCGAGATCCTCAACTTTGGTAACAAGCCATCCACCTGGGACATCATCATTTGGTGGCTGTTCACCCTCTGCACACCCCTCCTGCACCCTCCAGCCACGCATGCTACCTTTGACTCAACATAGTCACCGATCTGACCATAAAGCATCAGATCAACACTGTGTCTTGCTTCAACGTCCTATGGATGCTCCGCAAGATTTCCCGCTAGTTAACCATCTCCACCAGGAAGACAGTCACCCAGGCCCTCTTCTCTAGCCGTCTCGAATATGGCAACGCACTCTACACCAGAACCACCAAGCAGCTCCTTAACCGCCTTCAGATCATCCAGAACACTATAGCAAGACTTGTCTTTGACCTCTCCAGAAGGACCAGCATCACTCCCCACCTCAGGGCCCTCCAGTGGCTCCCCCATACAGCAAAGATGCCTCTTCAATCTCCTCACACACGCATACAAGGCCCTACATGACGCCGGACCCATCTACATCAATAACCGCCTCACTTTCCACCAACCTACCAGAGACCTCTGCTCAAGCTCCCTCACCGTGGCTCACATTCCTCACATTCACTGCAAACACTTCAGAGGGTGCTCCTTCTTCTACCTCGCCGCCAATATCTGGAGCCACCTCCCCCTCCACCAAGGCATATCCCCCTCCCTGTCAGACTTTGGAAAACAACTCAAGACCTGGCTCTTAGATCACCACAAGCCACAGAGTATGGGAGACTGAGTCAACGCCACACTGTCTGGAAGCTCTCGGCCTAACTCCTGGCTAGTCCGTAGAACCTCACCCAACCCTACGAAGAAGATTGTGATTTTTGGCAACCTAAGCCTGATACTCTGACTCCTCAGGGAAGTTGTGGAAATGAATAATACCCCTTTTGCTCAGTTACTCTCTGACTCGCACACGCCAAGGCAAGACAAGAGATGCAAACTGAATTTCAATACATGTACTGAAGCAATTGCATCTTAGTATAAAAAGCATGGGCTGTGAAAAAAAGGCAGATAAAACATAATACAGTGATCATCAGTACAATGAACGTGAAAAGAATAAACAACTCCATCATTTTGTGTGGTACTAGAAAATCTAGCAATTCCTGTCTAACCCCCATGTATGAGAACATAGTGATAGTAACTCATCTGCCAGTCCCCCCAACCCCATGCCTGACTTGGTTAGCAGTGGTCTGCCTTTTGTCTGGGTGGCAATCCACTTGGGGAGCTGAACAGTCATCATCAGGATTGGCAAACCTGGCTGCAGTATGATGTATGCCTCAGGACGGTCATGATTGGAATGCCCTCTGCCCTCCTTAGGCCTGTGTTCATTATATAATAAACCCTACACAGTTAGTTGAAGTAGGTCTGATGTCATGATATGTCTAAAGGATAGGAACTGTCTCCTGAAACAACAATCCAAGTGGGCATATCATGTACTGAACGTAACAGACTTGGGGAAGGCACAGATTGCATGTTGTGCTAAAAGCTGATAAAAATGTGCAGTATGTACTCTGTCTTCCTTGAAGGGGGCAGTTGATTAAAATGATAAAGCAATGACCTAATTAAATAAATGACAATGTGTGTTTAAAGGTGCATACCGTGACTAAAACCAGGGTGTCCAAACCAATAGTAAAGAGCCACTACAACACCCTCCCTTTGTCAGTTCAGGAGCACAGCTCCTAGTAAATATAAACTAGAATAAAACCCATGAAATCTAAAAAATATATCAAACCTAATGCTAATAAAACACTACAGCATTAAACATTAAACTGCAAAGTGAAAAAAGGTAAAAGGAATAAAATGTCCAGGTCGCCCAGCAAAGCAACCAAAGGAACAAGACCAAATTAAAATCATTTTGGAAAAAAAAGGTGCCAGATTAAAAGTCAGTGGAATCCCGCAGAAGGTCATTCAGCATATCAGGGGAGGTAGAATTTAAAACAGACTTGACTGATAAATCCACAGTTCCTCATTTAAGAGGCCAAAGTAGCACACATGATCCGTTGCAACAGCCATAACCATAGCCGACGAGACAACATTCCATGCAGTGCTGAATGGCGAGGCACCTGGAGCAACAGCCACTTGATCCAGGAAGGATGGCTCATAGAAGGTGTCACCGAGCAACCCCTATCTCAAAGGACAACTCTGGCATTGAACCCTCATAAAAAACATCCTCCGATTTATGTGTACAGAAAGTACCTGATAATGAACAAGACACACTTTTAGTGCATGTTCGAAGGTGCACCATTAACAGCGGAAGACAGGCTGCACACAGCAGAATGACAGTGACCAGTCTTTGTGAAGTTCTTCAAATTGTGCTACAGCAACAGTAATATACCGCAAATGAATTCCAGTCCAATCGAGAAACCTCCAAAAACACTTGAAAAAAGTGAGCGAATGGTGGAAGTTATTATTCCAAAGATGATCTGGAAGTTACTCACAAATCCAAACCTGACAGATTAAGAAAGTGTACAATCCCTGTGGTGTTAGATGCATTAAATTGCAATTGACCAATTCACCATAGTGTTGTGGAAAGTTTGTATTTAAAAGGTACTGTATCTCTGCTGATGACCTTGCCACTTGTAGATCATAGATCTCACGGGCCACGTGTTTTTGAAACATTAGTTCTTTAAGTCTGCTGAGCTTGTTGAAATTGACTTTGGAAGTAGCAATGTGAGGCCACATTTGCTACTTTTATCTCGTGTGGGTGAGAAAAGTACATTTCCACAACAGGTCACTATTTGAGAAACAGAAGTAACATATGCGACTTGTTGTGTTGCTATATTTGTCTTAAGTGACCAGATGAGGCCCAGACATAGGTCCCTTGCTCTCTGTGCCACTGGATTCATGTTAGCCTGATTGATGAGGGGTGATACCCCAAAGCCAGTCCCAAGAGGCTTGTTTCCGGTCCAGGGAGGACCTGGCCTGGCAGTTCAGGCTAGACTGTTCCCATGGGGAACAGGGTCAAGACTGATTTGCATATGGCTGGGTCCAAACTGGAGTGGCAGAGTGAGCAAAAGAACGATGGATTTAACCCAGATCAGTGACAGGGGGTGAGTGTCTGAAAAGTTTCAACACTCCATCCATTATCTTATCGTCCATCATCCTATTGTGTTGCTATGTTCGCCCTAAGTGGCCAGGGTATACCCAGATGTGGGTCCCTTGCTCACTGTGCCACTGGATTCAAGCTAGCCTGGCTGATAAAGGTTGGTACCCAGAAACCAGTCCCTGGATGATTATTTCAATTCTAGGGAGGACCTGGCCTGGCAGTTTGGGCTGGACTGTTTTCATGGGGAACAGATTCAAGACTGATTTGTATATGGCTAGGTCCAAACCGGGGTGGTATGGTGAGCAAAAGAGAAATGGAATTTACCTAGATCTGTGACTGAAAAATTCAGCGCTCCGTCCATCATCTTGTTGTGTTGCTACGTCACATATGCAATGCCTGCTCTCATCCAACAACAGCCTTGATCAATCAACATCAAATAACTCCCATTCCAAAGTAACTGGAATACGGGCAGATCACAAAGACGGGAACACCCTTCAGGTAGCAAGCTAAGTTTGCTACAGACACATTGCATGCGCAGTGTAACGCCACCTGTCTACAAATCACTGAATAACTTACAGAAGTCTTGCATTCGCTTCTGCAGAGAAGGACTTTCTCTTCACCACTCAAGCATTTGAAATCAAAGGGAAACTCCCACACCTCATGAATAAAACTATCTCCTAGCTGTTGACCCGCCAAATGGAAAATGTTTCAAACATGAGGTGAATTGGAATGTTGATATCAGCATAGAGATCACTCTATGTATTAGCCACACTGATGGTGGTGTTTCAGCTACTGTAAAAGGCAACTTTTCTAATTTTTTTGTGTTAATCATTGTTAGAAATGGGGTCTCTAGTTGGCAGCGGTATACCCCCTTGTCCAAGTAGGGACCACAATCCTAGTCAGGGTAAGTCACACACAATCCAAATTATCCTGTGCCCACCCTCTGGTAGCTTGGTACTGTGCAGTCAGGCTTAACTTAGAAGGCAATGTGTATAGTATTTGTGCAACAAATCATACAGTAACACAATGAAAACACCACAAAAATACACCACACAGGTTTAGAAAAATAGAGACTATTTATCTGAATAAAATAAGGTAAAAATGACAAAGATCCAATTAGCACAAGTTGAAATATCACTTTTAAAAGGTTTAGAAAGTGTTCATCCTTAAAAATAAACAGTTGTCTCTTTGTTACACACAGAACCTGGTATGCGTTCAAAAATAACGATGCACGGAGACCGCAGTGGAGGAGATGCATGGAAAAATAAGGTGGTGCGTCTAATTTTCCGAAGCAGCACAGAAGGATGCGTCATTTCTTTGCATGCTGCAAGGGGTTTGCGTCATTTTTTGGCATGCAGTCTTGTTTTCTCACTGCGATGTGGGGTATTTTGACATCCAGGGACGATGCAGGAAAAATCCTTGATGCGCTGGAAGAAAGTATGGGTACTGCGTCAATCCGAATTTTCCGCAATTCAGGCTTCGTGTCGATTTTGGCAAGCGGTGCATTGGTTTTCGACACACAAGGAGTTTCCTGAAGAGATAAAGTTTTTTGGGCCCTGAGACTTTAGAAAACAGGAGGCAAGCTCAATCCAAGCCCGTGGAGAGCATGTTTGGGGAAGGTAGAATCCTTCTTAGTAAAGTCAGAGGCCAGTAGGGCAGTTGAGCAACAACAGGGCAGCAGTTCTTCTAAGCAAAGCAGTCCAGGTGAGCCCTTTGAGCAGCCAGGTAGTTCCTCTTGACAGGGTGCAGGTGTAGGTCCAGAAGTGTCTGAGTTGATGGGGTCAGAGACTCAGTTTATATACCCAAAAATGCCTTTGAGGTGGGGGAGACTTCAAAGAGTGGTTTTGAAGTGCACAAGTTCCCCTTTCAGTTCAGCCCTGCCTGACAGGGTCCCAGTAGAGGGTTTAGCAGTCCATTGTGTGAGGGCAGGCCACTGGCCTTTGAAATGTAAGTGCCAGGCCCTCCACCCTTCCAGCCCAGGAAGACCATTCAGTATGCAGATGAATGCAGGTGTGACTGAGTGTCCTGTGTTTGTGGTTGTCTGGGTGAAATGCACAAGGGAGCTGTCAACCAACACAGACCAGGCTGTAAGGCACAGATGGTTTTAAGTGCAGAGAAATGCTCACTTTCTAAAAGTGGCATTTCTCAAATAGTAATATTAAATCCAACTTCACCAGTCAGTAGGATTTTGTATTACCATTCTGGCCATACTAAATATGACCCTGTTACTCCTTTCAGATCCGAATCTACCACTCAACCAGTATATGAGGGTAGGCCTAATATTAGCCTATGAAAGGAGTAGGCCTCGCAGCAGTGTAAAATGAATTTAGGAGTTTTACACTACCAGGACATATAACTACACAGGTATATGTCCACTCGTTTACCTACATAGCAACCTGCCCTATGGGTTACCAAGGGCCTAACTTAGGGGTGACTTATTTGTAGAAAAAGGGGAGTTTAAGGCTTGGAAAATACTTTTAAATGCCAAATCGAAGTGGCAGTAAAACTGCACACACCGGCCTTGCAGTGGCAGGCCTGAGGCATGGTTAAGGGGCTACTTAGGTGGGTGGCACAATCAGTGCTGCAGGCCCACTAGTAGCATTTCATCCACAGGCCCTGGGCACATGTAGTGCACTTTACTGGGGACTTACAAGTAGATTGAATAAGCCAATTGGGTATGAGCCAATGTCACCATGTTTTAAGAGCGAGAGCATATGCACTTTAGGACGGGTTAGCGGTGGTAAAGTGCGCAGAGTCCTAAAACCAGAAAAAACAGTATCCAAAAAGTGGTGGGAGGCAGGCAGGCAAAAAGTTAGGGGTGACCACCCCAAGGCTGTCAGGTCTATATTTATATATATATATATATATATATATATATATATATATATATATATATATATATATATATATATATATATATATGTGTATATATATATATATGTATATATATATATATATATATATATATATATATATATGTCTCCAAAACACATTCAGTCGCTAGATCACCGGTCACACTGCAGCAGGCTGTGGCAGGGTCGCAATCCCCTAATGAAATACCAGTGTCATTCACTCACGACTGGAACCTTCATCTCCAGTCAGCCCAGTTGAGAAGAACCGCCATGGCCACAATACCTCTTGCTAAGTGAAGATTTTTGGAAAACAGGCAACAAAATCCCAATGCATTTTGGAAAAAATTGTAAATGGATGTTCTGACCCGTGAACAAGGAAACTTGTTTTTCCGAAAAGCGTTGGGATTTTGCTGGCTGTTTTCAATAAATCTTCACAATCTTCACTTTGCAAGACATATTGTGGATGGTCTTCTCGACTGGACTGACTGGAGTCTGCAGTCCCATGATTATTTCATTTTTGCCTCCTGGGAGGAGGATGTCCCCAGGGCTGCAGGGGGGGGGTGCGAGCGCCCCCTGCATCAAAATTGAATGAAGCCCCGTGGAGGTGATGGTCCCCAGGGCCTTGGCAAGCCCAGGAGGGCAGCTCTGTGCACCCTCCTCCTAACTTCTTTCTCATGCCCCAAGGACGTGGCTCACCCAGGGGCTTCACAAAAAGGGCAGATAGCCACCTGTCTTTTTTTTTATTTAATGTTGGGAAAATTTGTGAATCTGGCTTTGAGGATTTTTCTGATGTTTCTTAAAAAATGCTTTCAAACCCTGGCGGGGTCCATCTGGAACACCAGAGCTAAGGGGTCAGGATGTCCCTACCCTGGTCCCTTTTGCTTTTTTTTAACATTTTTTTCTGGGACTCAGCTGAAGCTGAGCCGCATGATGGCTGTCAACACTTGCTTGCTGATGTGTTGGCAGCCAATCAGATATCTGCACGTGGACAGTCAGATCTGTGGAGATCTACATCCCAAGATATCTATATTTTTTACTTTTAATTTCTCCTAAACTACTTAACTGATTTACAGCAAATGACAAAATGCACCATCTGCTCAACAACATATACTTTTCTGCCAAATTAGGTGTAATTACACTTAACAGTGGGCTGCAGGAGTCAAGTGGCACCAAAAATATTGGTTAAAAAAATGCTCCGTCCATGGAAACTAGGTTCCTAACTAAAACTACCTAGTGGCGATCGACACATATATACATACATACACATATATATGCATACACATATATATACACACACACACACACATATATGTATGTGTATATACATATATATATATATATACATATATATTCACTTAAAAAACCAAAGGTTACAGGGACCTTATAGTTAGGGCTACAGGGACCTTATAGTTAGGGTCACATTTTAAACATGCAAAACCATAGAAATTCACTGGTTATACTTAGAGTTGTCTCAAGTAACTATAACTAGTGCCCTAAGGTAACTATAGCGCGCCGCCACCATGCACAGATTTTTCAGCAAAAATGCTACTGAAAATATTACATTGATATTATCAATGGTGTTATCAAAGATGTCAAGAGTGCTGTAATTTCTGGGGAAATTAGCAGTGCATGGCAAAGGCGCGAGTTATAGTTACCTTAGGGCACGAATTATAGTTACTTGAATTAACTATAACAGGTGAATTTCTATGGTTTTGTACATTTAAAATGTCAGTCTAACATCCCTGTAACTTTTGTTTTTTAAGTGAACTTCTATGGTATTCGTAACAATGTAATTTTCATCACTGTACCTTAATCCAACCACTGCCCTGCAGCCAACCCCTATACCAACTCATGTGCAGCAGGGTTTGGCCACAGTGTCCTGCTTATGGCCAGGCCCTGCGGCCAACCCCCTCTAACCACCTAATCCCCTGGCTGCGCATGGCCTCTGGCTGTGAGCAGCAGGAGTTGGAAGCGGCCTGTCTCTCTGGGTGTGAGAATAGGTGTGACAGGGTGTATCTGGGTGTGAGAGTGTCTGTCCAGGTATGAGTGGTTGTGTGAGACTCTGAGTGGGTCTGTGAGTGGGTGCATGAGAGTCTGAGTGGGTCTGTGAGTGGGTGAGTGAGGGTCTGAGTGCGGCTGTGAATGGGTGCACGAGGGCCTGAGTGGGTCTATGAGTGTGTGAAAGAGTGTCTGAGTGAGTCTGTCTGTGGGTGCGTAAGGGTCTGAGTAGGTGTGTGAGTGCGAGAAAGAGGCTGAAAGAGAGAAATTGAGAGAGAGAGAAACAGTGAGAGTGAGAGGGTTAGAGATAGAGAGTTTGTAGGCTTTGATGAATAATATATTTAGAATGAGATATTTGTCTGTGACCTTAACCTTTAGGTTGTAGGTGATTCCTTATTATGATGCTTCCTGACATACCTATGACAGTCAACCCACACGTGTGATTGGAAAGAAACGTCAAAGTTCCATCACTCCAAAGATTTAACAGTCGAAACTCTAGTAAAAAACAAATACACTGCCAAGAGATACTAGAATTAAACACTTCAGCCTACTGAGTGACAGCACAATACCTTTACCATTAGGCCAGAAGTGACTCTGTTCTGCTCTGCATCCAAATGTAACTATAACATTGGTGCCAAACATCTTGCTTCTCTGACTCTGAGAAGTCACTGTATGGAGAGACCATTGCAAAGACAACCTCTCTCTTTCTCTCTCTCTTCTATTCCATTATGGGATGGAAGAGAGAGAGAGAGAATGACAGGACCATGGGAAGAGCCTGGAGACCCTCGTGGTCCTAGCCACACCCCATTTTCGTGCAGGGAAACAGATGAAAAATTCACTGTTTGACAGCTCTTACTTTCAGAAATTGAAATGTTCGCTCTGACTTCTCTGGAGTTGTCAAAGCTCCCACCAAGTGAGAACAAACAGCTATGTCCTGGAGGTGGGCATCCCGGGACATAGGAGGAGCTGGCCCTGGAAGTCCCAAAAGCCATTATTGGCTCCACGAGACCCCCTTCATTCTTTTACTGTAGCCCCAGGGGCTGCAGGAGGGGCCCACGCCCCTGCATTCTATTTAATTGAATCCTCAGGGATGTGTTTGTCCCCATGGCTGCAGGGCCTGCAGGCCCTTCTGCATTGAACTTTTTTTTTAAACCCAGGAAAATGGTGGTCTCTGGGGTTGGTGGTCCCTGGGGTTGTGTTTGTTTGAAGCCTGGGGGAGATGGCAGTCCTTGTGGCTGTGGGGAGGCTGCGCAGTCCCCCACATTGATTTACTTCAATGCCCCAGGGAGGTGTCCCCAGGGATGTGGGGGGCTGGGTACCCCCCCCCCGCATTCAAAATGTCAATGCCCTTGGGTACTGGACCACCTGGGGGTTTCTTAGGAACAAGCTAGCCAGCCGACGCTAGTTTTTTTTTTTTTTTTAATTTCTGGTGAATTTGCAACATTATCGCAAAATTGCGGCAACAGTTTAAAAAAAAAAAGTGTTTTTTAGTCCTGGACCCCAACACCAAATCTAAGGGGTCAGGGAGATTCTTTACTGCCTCTCTGTCCCACAATGGCTTCCAGCACTTCCTGGTTGAAGTATTGGCAGACAATCAGAGCTCTGCATTTCCCTGCACAAGCTCGTCATTATTAATGAAGTCGCCATGGCCAGAGATATACAAATTTGGGTTACCTTTAATATCTCAAAAACTACTAAACGGACTCACACCAAATAACTGAAAGCATAATCTGTGTACTGAAAACTTCATTTCTGCCAAATTTGGTGGAATTCCTCCCAGACGTTTAAGCTGTAAATGTGTTCAGAACTCCTATGGGTATTAGCATGGGAAATGCATGTGTTTTGACATCCCCTTTTTCTCGACTCTGCTTGACGGATCACCCCGGGAGTTCCCATGTGCAACAAGAATCACCGGCACACTTTTTGAAGAACATTTTTTGCAGATGCGTCAAACTGTGCCAAAGATATAGCTAAATTACAAAACACTTTTCTATGGAAACATGGTCCTAACTATAAATACCTAGTGGCGACGGCTACCCTATATGTAGAAGCAAAGAGAGAGATTTAGCAAATGTAAAGCCTGTAGAATTGGCAAGAAAACCAAAATAATCAAGGATCTTGCCAATCAGACAATAACTATTAAAAAAAGAATTACTAGTGAATCACAATATGTGGCATAGATTATAGAGTAATAGTGTCAGGGATTGCTTTTGCGCGTTCCAGTTTGGCTTGGATGGTTTTATACCAGTCCATATCTGTATTACTGTGCCTGGAGTGGAGAAAAGCTTTTGTCATTTCACGGCTCGGTGAGGTTGGCACTGTGCCAAACCTATGCTGTCAGAAGCCCGCTCTTTATATGATATATCAAAACAAGATATATCATGCAAAGAGTATAGGGATTCCCTTCCTAGTAGAAATGACCTTGCTATAACAATCCTATGGTGCTCTTTTAGGGAGTAGTGTAGCCGAGCACCCTTAGGATTATCTGAGAGCAGTGTGAGACATCTGCAAATCACACACAGTCAATAAATGAGACACACGACTCAAGAAGGAGATCTACACCAATTTACAATAATAAAAAGTATCTTTATATATGTTTTGGCACCAGAATCAATATGTTCAGGTAAGTACATTTTTCAAGAGAAATCTTTGTAGTTTTGAAAAGTCAACACACTGCAATTTTTGGAAGCTGCAATGTTATCCTTTCGAGGAAACCAAATACGGCAACCGCGTACAGTACATCGATTTACGGGACCAATCTCCTGGACCTGAGGTGAGTATTGGACAAGGGTCAGGACCACACCAACAGCTCATAATACGTGGCACTGGGCAATCGGGTGCAGAGGTGTAGTACAGCATTGTGTGCCCTGTGCTAGTCAATGTGGATTTGTCCGGTTGAAAGGAGGCTGCAGGTTTGGACAGGGAGTCAAGTCGAGGAGAATCAACAGATGGGTTCAAGCGTTGAGATGCTCTGAGACATGGGAATACCTTTGGTCCTCTTCTCCATGGACCAGGGGTGACAGGTGCAGAGGTGCTTTGAGGCATTGGGTTTTCTCCACCAAAGCACTTGTGGTTGAGGGGGGCTGCGTGCAGAGGCCTCAGGCGGCATAGGTGAGTCAACAGTCTGCAAATCCAATGTGTTTTTGTCTCTGGAGGGCTGGGGGACCACATTAGCACTATTAGTCCACTTCAAATCGGACTTGTGGCACAAGTGCACCAGTGCTTTCAGATCTCGGGTTTGCAGCTGTCCAGAGTCCTGTTAGCTCTTCTTGGTGTGCCTGCAAGATGCAGGGAAGCAGCGCTACTGTTCCACAAGGAGTTCCTGGGTCATTATTGAAGGCAGGTAGTCCTCCCAGGCTTTTGCAGGTACAGCAGCTTGCAGGACGAGTCGGCTTTGCAGCAAATGAACTGGAAAAGCAGACAGGCTGGCAGGGCTGGGTCATATCAGGTGCTTCTTCCTCAGCCTTTGCTTTTGAGGCTCTTGAGTGTCCTTCTTCTTTATAGGTTAGTAGGAATCTGATTTCCTGGCGCCAGGAGCTCCCCTAAATACTGCATTTAGGGGTACTTAAGGGAGTGTAGGGTAATAGCCAATGGGCTACTTACCACTGGGTCACTACACCCCCTATAAGACCACTTCTTGTGGGAAGTGGGCATATCCCTGTCCCAGAGTTCCTAAATCTGCCAACATCAAGATGGCAGATTTCTAAAAGTTGTGTCCACATCAGGCAGCCCACCTTAGGGGTGGGACTGACCTAAGTGGTGATCACACCTCCCTGAATACTACACTTCCCACCTGCCCAGGTGTCAAATGGACCCTGGGGCAGGAGGGCTGGAATCTCTCCTGTGAGTGAAGCCAGATCTGCATACCAAGGGCGATGGGCTTCTTTGAAGCCCTCTGCCTTGGAATGCAGGTTTGCAGATCATCCTATTGAGTGGGGTGTGTAAGCACCTCTCCCAGAGCAGGCTCTGTGGTTGACCCCCCAAGAGCAAAGGCTCTCAACCTAGGTGGTCAGGCTCATGTCTGGTGGTAGAAGGCTGGCTACAACTAGTCAGTCCCCACACGGGTAGTTGGTAGGTTTTCAGCAGGCACCTCTATGGTGCCCTCTGGATGCACGTACTAATAAAACCTTCACTGGCATCAGTGAGGGTTTTTAATAGAAGATCCAATAAATTAATACCAAACATCCTTAGCTTCAGTGATGCCATTGTGTAGCTGGGGACCTCGTAGTGACCAGTGTCTAGCACAGGTACTTAAAATGGCTTCCCTGATCACTCAGTCTGTTTAAGAATTGACAAAGCCATAGCAGGGGCATATCTGCTCATGCAGATATGTCCTCACATGCAATGTAATGCACCCTGCCTTAGGGCTTGAAGACCTGCTGTATGGGTCACTTGCATATATTGCAAGCAGTGTTGGGGGACATCGCACACAGGAGGTGTGCCATGTCATGTTTTCACTTTTAGCTGTACCAAGACATGCAGCCTGCCATAGCAGTCTGCAAATGCTAGGTAAGGAGGTGGCAAAATACATGCTGCAGACCCTTGTGGCCCTGCTTGGGTACCCATGGCCTAGGTACCAGGGGTTAGCAAGAACCCAGTGCACTTTCAGTAAAGTTTGCATGAATACCAGGCAAAAAGTGGGTGAGACCATGTCAAAAAAGAGGCACTTTCCTACACATGCTTAAAGATTTTGCTGTACTAATGACAAAATACTTTGCCCCTTTCTGGCTCATTGTGAATGGCACTGTGCTAATATTATGCTTAAAAACACACATTTCTAAACTTGGGAACTACCTAGAGTTATCTCTTCTTTTTTGCATATATATATTTTTCTCCCCTGAAAAAACAAAGGTTATAGGGACGTTATAGTTAGGTTTTATGTTGACGTTTTACCCATAAAATGCCACAGAAATTCAACAGTTATAGTTATAGTTATACTTACATTAGGAAACTATAACTGGTTACCCAAAGTTACTTTCTGGCACGAATTTAGTTTCTTCAGATAAGCATAACTATAACTATAACTGCTGAATGTATATGGTTTTGTATGGGTAAAACATCAACCTAACCATAACGTCCCTCTAACTTTTGTGTTTTTTCAGTGAATTTCTATGTTTTTTTAAAGCACATGTTAATATTTCTGTCAGGTTGTGGTCAGACAATTTAGGGTTTACTTTTCCCCAGGATTCAAGGAGGTTCCAAGTAGGATCCTCGAATCTGCAGATCGGCTGAAAAAAAGGTAATATTTTGCCCACAAGGGACCCCTCCATGTGTCCTATTGGATCAGGATAGCTGTAAACTGACCCCTTATATGTTTTACACAGTTTTTCCCCACCCTCAACAATACGAGAAATAAAACTGCAGCTGCGAATTTTCTGTCAGATTACGGCCAGTCAATCAGGGCCCTGCTTTACCTCCAAATCTGTGGAGGATCCAAGGAGGATCTGTGTCCCTATATATACAAATTTGGTTTTCATTTAATAACTAGAAATCTACTGAAGGGATTTACACCAGATCACATAAAGGGCGCTTTCTGTACCAAGACTTTCTGCCACATTTGGTGGAAATCAGTCCATCAGTTTGGACTGTAGTAGTGTTTAAAATCCCTATGGAAATTAACAAGGGGAAAATGCATTTTGGGAACCCCCTTTTTATCAGCCCCCGCTTGGCGGATCACTCTGAAACTTTCCAGACAGCAGCTGAAGTGAGCGTCTAATTTTTTTTTAAAAATTCATGAAGATTCCTAAACGAGCGCCAAAGATATAGGCAATTATTTTGAAAAAATTGAGCAACCCAGTACCCTGGGCAAGTGCATAATATAACAAAAAATGCTTAGGTCTCTCTGGGGAAAGGATATGAATTATCCTCCACGACAGTGGCTGTACCATAAAGAACTTTCTGTACAGATGAGGCTTGTGAGTAATATATCACATTTATTAGAAACTCAAATTCAACAATTTAAAGTAAAGTGATCGATGTTCTCCTGTATAACAGTGCAATGTGAGCGAATTATGTGTTAGTATAAGTGTTGCAGTGCTATTTACATGAAAACTAAAACCAAACTTTGGTTAAAAGCATGAGGTCTCAAATAAGCACCTATAACCATAGGTACTGTGATCCTGCTGAATTTTTCAAAAGTCAATCCACAATTTCTAATACAATGTTGACGTTTCGACCCCAATCAAAGAAATTAATTAAGGCGGGTCATCATCAGGACAGAAATTTGAAATAGGACTCACCTAGAATACAATACAGAAAGCATGTATCAGTACTTTGCCCTTCATTATGATTTAAATCATTTTGCCAATTAACTCACTGACTTAACATTTAAAAATCAAAAGATTAGAACCCCTTAGCGTAAGCGCTTTTAAGAACTACATGTATTGAAGGCAAAGATCTTTGCTTTATCAATTAAATGGCAAAAAGATAATTACTCTCGGACTGGAGCTTTAGCAAAACAAATCTGTAGAATGTACTGTGCAGACATTCTGAAAAATAAAAAGACATATTACATTACACAAATCCAGAAGGGGGCATAGTCTTGCTCCTAAATATTACTAAAAGTCCTGAAAGAAGTGAACAATCCTGACAACAGATAATGGGGGTCTAATTAAGTTGAAGGTGCCCTGCTTTTTTGCATCTTGAAATCGAAGGGCCTTGTCATAAAAGTGACCCATGGTAACACGGCTGTCAATGCGTTAACGCTGCCTAAAAACATTTTCAGTCTTTTTTTCTTCAAGTAGAAAATGATAACACACCCTTGTTTTATGAAACCCGTATAAATGATCAATAGTAAACAGGAAAATTCAAGAAGCTGTGTCAGATAGGCGGCCTAATTAAAGTGTAGGACTTTCTCACTTAAAAGCAGCAGGCTCCTTTCGAGTCCCAGAAGCTCAGTGCCAATCAAACTCAATGCAGTGGGTTTGGCAGATTTTAATAACACATACCCGGTTCCACTATATAGTCTTTTAGCTTCTAAGTAGAAGTGGGCTATTTGATTACACACCTACAGATGATACTCATGACGGAGAGCTAGAATTCTTTGTCATTAAAATGTTTTGTTTCACAGTTGATATAAATTGATATGCACCCCACAGTATTCTAAGCAGATATTTCCTGGTGGTGCTCAAAATATGAAAGAGCCTGTAACACTTCCATTTGTCTAGAAACTTAAAATGCTTCTTAGAGAGACACTTGTAAAACACTGCTCTCCAGAAACAAGGAAACAGGAAAGGGGTTCACCCAGAACAGCTGCGATGCAAACGCAGCATATATCTGACATTTAGGGCCGTATTTATACTCTGGTTGCGCCGAATTTGCGTCGTTTTTTTCGACGCAAATTCGACGCTAAACTAACGCCAACTAACGCCATATTTATACTATGGCGTTAGACGCTTCGGGCGCCAAAGTGCCCGGAGTGTGCGTCATTTTTTAGCGTGAACCCCTTCCTTGCGTTAATGATATGCAAGGGAGGCGTTCCCGTCTTAAAAAATGACTCCCAGGCCTTTACGTGGTATTTATACTCCCGGGCAAAAATGACGCCCGGGAGTGGGCGTGGCCAAAAACGGCGCATTTGCGCCGCTTTTTAACGCCTGGGTCAGGCATGGCGTTAAGGGACAAGTGGGCTCAAAATGAGCCCAGAGTGCCCTCCCCTGCCCCCAGGGACCCCCCCTGCCACCCTTGCCCACCCCAGGAGGACACCCAAGGACGGAGGGACCCATCCCATGGACATTAAGGTAAGTTCAGGTAAGTATTTTTTTTTTTTTTTTTGTGGCATAGGGGGGCCTGATTTGTGCCCCCCTACATGCCACTATGCCCAATGACCATGCCCAGGGGACAGAAGTCCCCTGGGCATGGCCATTGGGCAAGGGGGCATGACTCCTATCTTTACAATGATAGGAGTCATGTTGATGGGGGATGGGCGTCGAAAATAAATGGCGCAAGTCGGGTTACGATGATTTTTTCGACGTAACCTGACTTGCCCCATTTTAAGACGCCCATGCGCCATTTTCCCCCTACGTCGGCGCTGCCTGGTGTACGTGGTTTTTCTCGCGCACACCAGGCAGCGCCGGTCTGCTTGCGCCGGCTAACGCCATTCAATAAATACGGCGCCCGCATGGCGCTTCAGAATGGCGTTAGCCGGCGCAAAACTTTTTGACGCTAAACTGCGTTAGCGCAGTTTAGCGTCAAAAAGTATAAATATGGGCCTTAATTTCTGGAGGCAGGTTGACAACTTAGTTGAATATAAATATTAAAAGCGGTACAAGACATACGGACATTGTGCATGTTTTAAACACACTCATTTTCTCTGGAACGAAGAAAGGGCAGTACTAGTAAATTAGTGTTTTTGCACAAAACAAAATTATTAATTGTTGGTGAATATCGTTTTGAATAATGTCGAGCCAATGCATATTGTTTTCTTGTTTAAGAAACATCTGTACTTTCTACAGTATTGGGAGCCATTTTTTTATCAATACCTGTGTGCTAAAAAGTAATATAATGTGCCTTCAGTCGCTTTTTTGCACTGTGCTTTTTTCCTGGTGCCTAATTCGGTAAACCTACTGCATAATTTGGCCCTACATTGCTGCATAATTACAGGGGAAGTAGCTACGAATTGCTATATAACATAGTAACTATGATTAGATACCCTTTGCTCGATGGTATTCTGGATCCATATATGTCCCCGTGAAGAACCTATAGTTGATTTACTATTTTCTTTGAAGAACGGTGACCTAGAAGCTCATTTTGTACGATTTTGAGAAGAACAAGCGCCTGCCAGCTATTTTGGTACGTGCAGCACCGGTTAAACATGTGGCAGCAAAGCCACTCATGCCACGGAAGGTGACCTTGAGTCTCTGAGGTGGCTGAACCCAGAGGCCTAAGTGGTCCCACATATGCACCAGATTGGGGCCTAGTGCCCTGGAGGAGACTACACACATAGCCACTCAACAAGGGGAAGGTACAATTCGGGAGCACAACAATCTGACTTTTTACAAGCTGCTCCTTGGAGTTTCTGTCGGCAGGAGCCCTGTGCGAACACCTGCTTGGCACTGCCCTGGCTAACCAGCTGCGACCCCAATTATACAGGTGTAGCACGCGCTGCGCCCCGGGCGATGGGACAGCAGCATACGCTTGGACCTCCCGAATACAACCTGGTTATTTTCAGTGACAATCATCAGGAGAAAATGGGAAGAGATTGCAATAGATATCATAGTGCGTCGATGTAAATTCCCAAACGCGCCACGATAATGACTAATTATAAAATAAACCCGGGAAATGTAATGAAGTTCAGACATATTTCCCAACAGTTTTCACGGAGACTCTGTATTTTGAAGGCAATTATTAGAATATAATTCATATGGGTTATTTATGATCCGGTGATGAAGCTGGGAGCTTATCGCATGCGTTTCATTTGCACAACGCATTCTGATGATGTGCTGCGAGGCGCTGTGGCCCGGGACGAAACAGTGCAGCCGGCCTCTTCCTAACACACTTTGTACGGCGAGTCCGGAGGGACGCATTAATGTAAAATAATGAGCGTCCGAATGCAGCGCGCGCTGCGGCGATGGACTGACGAGCGACATTAGATTGGTATTTTCTGCTAAATAGGTCCTTATAATACAAGGGAAGCCGCTGCTAGGCCTTATGGTCACCGCAGCGATCAAGGCTGCTTTATGTTGTGCGGTTTCCTGTCATTGCCAGGAAACCGGATGATGGGACGGGAAGACAGATGCTGTGACACATTAGATAACCATATACTGTTTAAAGGACACCGAGGGTAGCTTGGGAGGCGGAGGGGAAGACTCCGCAACAGGCCCCATGTCCCGCCATCAATTACAGCCCTGTCATCCTAATGACTGAGGGGCGGCAGGGGAGCCATAACGACGCGCACATCCATCTTGTTCCATCGCAGGCAAAGGTGTACCTGGGCCTCCGTGCACTTTGTCTCCCGCTGTCCCAGGGATGAGTGCCCTACCTGACAGCGGATCGGATAGTGAGAAGGTGGCCTATCTGTCATTCCTTCCGGCTGAAAGGCACCTTGACTTCACTTACAGTCTGGCTGGCCCAGTACCTCCCCTGCTCCCCAGCCCCCGCCCAAAGTGCACCGAGCGCTGGGTCTTCTTTTGCCGAAATAATACAAATACTGGGATTTAATTGCGAGGTTCTACAGGGAAGTGTTCCACTTTTTACTTTCCGGGGATTGCTAGCGTTTAGTTAGTTTTACCACAGCACATTATCGAAATTAAACAGGGTTGTCGAGTCCAGTAATGGTGGCCACAGGAGCCACTGCAGTAGTAGTATGTGGCGGATGGCAACCTGCTTCTCCGAGTACTCTTTAGTCAGAGACCAGCAGAGAAATATTTGTGAATACGCAGCATAAACTGATTTAAAACATCAATATAAAATTAAATGAAAGGAAACTTACAAACTATAGAAAACAAAAAAATCTCTGTGTATAGAAAAAAAGACCTACCTGATGTCCTCTTACAATATTTTTAACAGTTTTCAGGAGCTTTTAAGGTAAGCCATGTCACTGAGTAACAACCTAGGATGAAAGGGGAGTGCTAAAAATATAAGAATTCTAATGAGTGATGAAAGCCAAATAGACAAACCAAAATGCCTTACATAGGACGCTTGAAAGCACAGTTGAATGAGGGGGACTTCAATTACCATAGTTGCCAGTGCCCCAGGAGGCGGACCTGTCAGTCACCCTCACCTCACCCTCACCCTCACCTGTCTCACCCTCACCTGTCTCTGGCCTCGCGCTATAAAGCGTTTCCTGTTGTACCACAGTGCGGGGACATGCACAAGATGAGCCCAGGAACCCATGTGGGGCACGCATGATCAAAGACCGGGCTAAAAGCGGGCTCATCTGCGCCTGTCCACGTCTGGATGAGGTTGGGCCCTTTCTCTTAGCCCTAGGATTTTGCCATTTTGTTCTAGCTAAGGAGCACTTTAATTTCCTACACCCACAACATGATGAAAAAGTCCCTTACTGCGCGTCGGAAATCTGTCGAGAAGGAGTTTTGGCATACAGCTCCAATCTCTCCTTATCTTACTTTCACAATGGGTGCCATCTCCACTGAACTGGAAATAGTGGATATTCCAACTAGTGAGCAGACAGCAATTCCTTATGAGACAGCAATGGAGGCTTCCACGTCGAGTACATCAGACCTTGGTTCTCTTGTTGAATCCATCATTCCTAATGAAGATTCTTTGTCTCCCGCTTTGTCTGACTAATAACATTGTTTCCAGTTCAAACACCAACCCAACACAGCCCTCTAAACCCCAAGCAACCAAAAGAAAAAGGTGTACAGTTTCATCTCTGAAAGATCTCGTTGGTGCGAAAAACCCTTGCACAAAGCCTGATGAGCCTCCCCTCAAAAAAGATTCCTTTGCGAATGCTGAAATCAAGGTGGCCTTGTTGGAAATATGTAAGCCGTTCTTTACTATCTTGGAGACCTTTCTGATGTCTTTTTCGGCTGGACGTCCCTTCCCAAATAAAGCAGTTGGTTGATAAAATGCTCATGTTTCTATCCCAACTTCTGTCTAATGTTATTGCTCTGGACTTAAATACCCCGCATGACACTTCCTCCATCACAGTGTGTCCCGCCCAATAGTGGTCCACCTACCACCTGTGCCAGTCAATATACAGTCTCCACTGCTGGCATAGCCAAACCCTCAGACCCTCTCTGACCAGAACTTACAGTCACCACTTGGTAATCCATCTCTCCCATTGCAGAGTTTTTTTCCTAGTGTTGAAAACAATAATGGGTGCAGCTCAGCTTTAAATAGTGAATGTGCGGATCGCTTGCACCTTCTCCCTGAGTGTACGCCATTTGTTATCATGTTAGAACGGGTGCTCTCAGAGCCTTCCTGGGGAAGAGTTTTGGCAAGGTTTGAAGAACAAAGCACTGGTGCTATTTGAATACTGGTTGGCAGACAAACTTTGTGGAAGAGAACATTACGATTAGAAGCGTTGGTTGGGTGGGGCCCTCAACCAAGACCTCTTGAGGTGGCTGCAAAGTGATAGTTAGTCGCTTACTACACAGGTTGAATCATCTTCGGAATGACCTAGGTCTAATTGGTACACTACCATTGGGTTTCTTTTACAAACCATCTTTATTCCAGCCCATGTTGCAGAAACCTCCTGTTCGAGGCCCCGCTCCTGTGCCTCCCTGCTTTCTACATAAAAATCAGTTTGCTGTCCTCGAGGGAATGCCAGATATTGAATGACTGTAAGAGCCTGCAGCTTTTTATCACTGTACAGGGAGTGCAGAATTATTAGGCAAATTAGTATTTTGACCACATCATCCTCTTTATGCATGTTGTCTTACTCCAAGCTGTATAGGCTCGAAAGCCTACTACCAATTAAGCATATTAGGTGATGTGCATCTCTGTAATGAGAAGGGGTGTGGTCTAATGACATCAACACCCTATATCAGGTGTGCATAATTATTAGGCAACTTCCTTTCCTTTGGCAAAATGGGTCAAAAGAAGGACTTGACAGGCTCAGAAAAGTAAAAAATAGTGAGATATCTTGCAGAGGGATGCAGCACTCTTAAAATTGCAAAGCTTCTGAAGCGTGATCATCGAACAATCAAGCGTTTCATTCAAAATAGTCAACAGGGTCGCAAGAAGCGTGTGGAAAAACCAAGGCGCAAAATAACTGCCCATGAACTGAGAAAAGTCAAGCGTGCAGCTGCCACGATGCCACTTGCCACCAGTTTGGCCATATTTCAGAGCTGCAACATCACTGGAGTGCCCAAAAGCACAAGGTGTGCAATACTCAGAGACATGGCCAAGGTAAGAAAGGCTGAAAGACGACCACCACTGAACAAGACACACAAGCTGAAAAGTCAAGACTGGGCCAAGAAATATCTCAAGACTGATTTTTCTAAGGTTTTATGGACTGATGAAATGAGAGTGAGTCTTGATGGGCCAGATGGATGGGCCTGTGGCTGGATTGGTAAAGGGCAGAGAGCTCCAGTCCGACTCAGACGCCAGCAAGGTGGAGGTGGAGTACTGGTTTGGGCTGGTATCATCAAAGATGAGCTTGTGGGGCCTTTTCGGGTTGAGGATGGAGTCAAGCTCAACTCCCAGTCCTACTGCCAGTTCCTGGAAGACACCTTCTTCAAGCAGTGGTACAGGAAGAAGTCTGCATCCTTCAAGAAAAACATGATTTTCATGCAGGACAATGCTCCATCACACGCGTCCAAGTACTCCACAGCGTGGCTGGCAAGAAAGGGTATAAAAGAAGGAAATCTAATGACATGGCCTCCTTGTTCACCTGATCTGAACCCCATTGAGAACCTGTGGTCCATCATCAAATGTGAGATTTACAAGGAGGGAAAACAGTACACTTCTCTGAACAGTGTCTGGGAGGCTGTGGTTGCTGCTGCACGCAATGTTGATGGTGAACAGATCAAAACACTGACAGAATCCATGGATGGCAGGCTTTTGAGTGTCCTTGCAAAGAAAGGTGGCTATATTGGTCACTGATTTGTTTTTGTTTTGTTTTTGAATGTCAGAAATGTATATTTGTGAATGTTGAGATGTTATATTGGTTTCACTGGTAATGATAAATAATTGAAATGGGTATATATATTTTTTTGTTAAGTTGCCTAATAATTATGCACAGTGATAGTCACCTGCACACACAGATATCCCCCTAACATAGCTAAAACTAAAAACAAACTAAAAACTACTTCCAAAAATATTCAGTTTTGATATTAATGAGTTTTTTGGGTTCATTGAGAACATGGTTGTTGTTCAATAATAAAATTAATCCTCAAAAATACAACTTGCCTAATAATTCTGCACTCCCTGTATGTATCCTTTCCCACCACCCCATTTGAGGGTGATTCACATTGTTTTCCCTCTTCCTCAAAAGCAACGATCAATTCAGACAGCCTCCGATTCAGGTCCTGGAATATAGTTGGTATAAATTGGGTAGTACAAATAGATCTCAGATTCACAAATGTCTTGCAATAAAATAAAATAGATTCTAATGTCTCTAAGGATTAATTACATAAATATACAGTGATTTTCTCCAAATCGAGACCATACCAAGCTCCTGCTGTTTCCAACAGTGGGACAGGGCCTGCTTTAGTGCTGGTGGCGCTCTGTGCGACAGTCTTTTTTGGTGCCCCCCACCAAATGACCAACTCCTCAGAATCCCGTACTACCACTCGGAAAATGAGCCCCTCATCTCTCCATAGCCCCCATTTCACATACATTCAATCGTTTAAAAGCGCTGACTTTACAAATCCACTCAGCTATCCACATAAAATATAGTTCTGTTCCTCGCAGCAGACATATTAACCCTCTATGCTACTTTATGGTGAGGCAAAGCTGCCGCGAGACAAAATTCCAATCTCTCTCCCTAGCAGGAACATTAATCACAAGAGGTAGCTCAACATTTGAATTGCTTCCTGAAGGCTGGACGCACAAGGAACTTTTCAGCAGGTGCTTTTAAATCACAAGTTTCGTAAGTTATTGCTAAACACAGTGCCTCCCTGAGGTCAGCACTCCCAAATGCAGGTCAACACTGAGTGCAGCTGAACTCCTCGCACAGCCCTAAAGCTGTCCCTGCAGTGGGAGATCTTCAATCAAAAGTCTATTCGTTTTTTAAGCTCTCAATGTAGTACCCCAAACTCCCATATCAAGTTGCTACAAAAGTTTGAATAATTCTTCCTGGTGAATATATATGAAAAATATTTAACACTAACTCAGTGGTATATACACAGGTATTAGAACTGTGTGGAAGTTTTGCTTACCTTTACCACTATCTGCATTCCCATGCCCAATGTGTAGGGCTTGTCTGGCTGAGAGCAAAGCCCACTTGAAGGAGCCTCAAGAGACTGCCCAAAGTATTCAGCAGTGTTATGAATAGATTGATTGTAAAGAAAACCCAATGTAAAATAAAACCACATCTTTCGAAATCATTCTTTAAAATAAAAGGGCATCTTTTGAAAGTATTTGTCACAAGAAAGAACACATGTACTTGGTCCTCCAGGGAGGAGCTAACATATGAAAGGAAGGGAAGTCTATGGTAGCAAAGGAATGAAAAGATTGCAAATGAGAGTGACAATCAAAACAACCAATGGTATGCCATCCTTCCCTCACAGATTCTGGCTGATATGTGGTGAGTGTTTGTTTAATGGTCTGTGAGTCAAAAGGAGTCCGCTAATGCTACTTACTGATGCTCAACAGCAGATAGGTACTGTGCTAATCCAATTCTATCAACAGTAATCCCCTTGCCTTGAACTGCAACTGCTTGCACCTCCAATAATGTCCCCTCTGAAGTTTTTACTGTTGAACACACAAACTAATGGCTCCCAGTAGCACTATTAGGTTGACATCAAGACTTTATCAATTCACCCACTAACACATTAGTACACATGCTTGGTGGACTCCTTTTATTTTGTTTGGAAATTAGGTTACTTGGATTTTATGAGATCTTCACTGCATATTAGCCACTTGATCTCAATCAGGCTTCGATCCAAGGCACTGTGAAACTGGAAGAGTATGGGGCACATCATCTTCAGCTTTTGTATGATCTCCCTTTCCTAAGAGGTTGAGACTGTCTAAATGGTACTATCCAACCCAAATGGGATGGAATCACCCATGATGAAGCATGCTACAATAATTTGAGTGAGGCTCTTCCATCCATTCAATTCTGTAGAATGCTCTTGGTAAGGCTTTGGACTCTCTCAAACCTCTACTGTGTTGAGCCCACTACCATACCTTTTGTGTGTTAAGAACAGGAGCTATGCCAGTTTCAGGGAAAGCAATATATTTCCCTGCCACTTTTAACACAGCATGATTACCTCACTTCTAAGAGACTTTTTTCTGGTATAATTACAAATGATTGGTTGCAGAAGAAATTCCTCTGTCCTGAATTATATACCACTGACTTTTATTGAGAAGCCGATCAGAATGCAGCATTCTCATACTGTATGCCATGGCGCCTTACACGTTATTGTAATATATAGAAATTGACTCCTTAAAATATGAGAAAACGCTGGGCTGACTTTCATCTAAGGATGGTGTAGGGAGGAGTACAGGATCAAGAAGTACATAGTGTGAAATTATTTTGTTTTTCGAGGTTGGTGACAAAAAAAGCTAATTCTGACCCTTTGTAAAGAGCTTGTGTATGTTTTACTTAATCCATGTATTTCAAACTTGAAATAAAGAAAGAAAACCGAAGATGTAAATATAAATATTTAGCCAGAGCCCGCGTGGAAGGGTGAGATTAAGAAATAGGTTTAGGGGGGGTTATGGTTAATGAATGGCCTTAGAGATGGAACATTTAATGGAATTTTAACATTTTCTAGATGTTCGTGCTCACACAACTACATTTCTGCTGGTCCCTTTGACCTTGCACATGCAAGACCGAATGAACATTTTCTGAGATTCCACTCCTCATTACAAGGACTGTCATGCCCAGCATCCCTCATGCCTTTGTCTGTAGCCTCTAGTCCTCTGAATTTAGAGACTTGAATAACTCTCAACCTTCATGGCTCTGCCTCAGGACCATATCCTCTGTTAGGGCACAGAAGCGCTGCCCCCCCAAAAAAATGCCCCACAGAAAAGCCCCAGAGATTAAAAATAAAATGGTATTAAGGTTAATTTTTTACCATTTATTTTTCACCAACCAGTCCAGAACCGTGTGTCAGAATAGGGCGGGGCCTCTGCTGCAGCAGGGAGAAGTGGTGGCCTGGCTGTGCACTTAGGTTTAAAGTGTGCATGTCTCTTTGGCTGTCTGTCTTGCGAAGGTCAGCCAGACACTGCACATTTTAATCCTCTGTAACCCAGCTGTCTTAGACAGCTGGGTTAGAGGAAGCACAGGCCACCAGTGCTCCTGAGGGCAGTGAGAGAGGCCACTACCTCCAATCCTTGTATTTCTCTCATGCTGGTTAACAGCATGAGAGCTGCGCCAGGACTGGTTAGGGCAACTGGCTGGAGCTCACGAAGCCTGGAGGAGATGGAAGCAGAACACAGACCGAAGCTGAGGAGGACATCAGAAGTTGTGCAGCAAGCAAGGTACGTGGCTATTTCTTTTATTTATAGTCACCGCTCACTTTGCATGCATGCACCCATCCACCACCCATTTGCCCGCCCCCCTCAATCTTCCTAGTTCCCAGCCATCACAGCTTCCTCTCCAGCATCCCTGGCACTGCTGCCTCCATTTATCTCCAGTCTCTGACAGAAGATCCCATAGCTGGTGTAGGAAGTTGGCTCTGTATGCACTATTTCAAAGTAAGGAATAGTATGCACAGAGTCCAAGGGTTCCCCTTAGAGGTAAGATAGTGGCAAAAAGAGATAATACTAATGCTCTATTTTGTGGTAGTGTGGTCGAGCAGTAGGCTTATCAAAGGAGTAGTGTTAAGCATTTGTTGTACACACACAGGCAATAAATGAGGAAAACACACTCAGAGACAATTCCAGGCCAATAGGTTTTTGTATAGAAAAATATCTTTTCTTAGTTTATTTTAAGAACCACAGGTTCAAATTTTACATGTAATACTTTAAATGAAAGGTATTGCAGGTAGGTACTTTAGGAACTTTGAATAATCAAAATAGCATATACAGTCTTCACATAAATCACATATAGCTATTTTAAAACTAGACACTTAGGGCAATTTTCACAGTTCCTAGGGGGAGTAAGAGTTAGTTAGTTCTTGCAGGTAAGTAAACCACCTACGGGGTTCAAGTTTGGGTCCAAGGTAGCCCACCGTTGGGGGTTCAGAGCATCCCCCAAGTTACCACACCAGCAGCTCAGGGCCGGTCAGGTGCAGAGTTCAAAGTGGTGCCCAAAACGCATAGGCTTCAATGGAGAAGGGGGTGCCCCGGCTCCAGTCTGCCAGCAGGTAAGTACCCGCGTCTTCGGAGGGCAGACCAGGGGGGTTTTGTAGGGCACCTGGGGGGACACAAGTTAGCACAAAGTACACCCTCAGCAGCACGGGGGCGGCCGGGTGCAGTGTGCAAACACACGTCGGGTTTCCAATGGAAATCAATGGGAGACCAAGGGGTCTCTTCAGCGATGCAGGCAGGCAAGGGGGGGGCTCCTCGGGGTAGCCACCACCTGGGCAAGGGAGAGGGCCTCCTGGGGGTCACTCCTGCACTGGAGTTCCGATCTTTCAGGTCCTGGGGGCTGCGGGTGCAGGGTCTTTTCCAGGCGTCGGGATCTGGGAATCTGGCAGTCGCGTCAGGGGGAGCCTCGGGATTCCCTCTGAAGGCTTCGCTGTGGGGGCTCAGGGGGGGCAGCTCTGGCTACTTACGGTCTTGTAGTCGCCGGGGAGTCCTCCCTGAAGTGTTTGTTCTCCACAAGTCGAGCCGGGGGCGTCGGGTGCAGAGTTGCAAGTCTCACGCTTCTGGCGGGAAACACAGTTGTCTTTAAGTTGCTTCTTTGGAAACAAAGTTGCAGTCTTGGGTGAACAGGGCCGCTGTTCTCTGGAGTTTCTTGGTCCTTTTAGAGCAGGGCAGTCCTCTGAGGATTCAGAGGTCGCTGGTCCTGGGGAAAGCGTCGCTGGAGCAGTTTCTTCAGAAGGGGGGAGACAGGCCGGTAGAGCTGGGGCCAAAGCAGTTGGTGTCTCCATCTTCTCTGCAGGGTTTTTCAGCTCAGCAGTCCTCTTCTTCTTAGGTTGCAGGAATCTGAGTTCCTAGGTTCTGGGGAGCCCTTAAATACAAAATTTAAGGGCGTGTTTAGGTCTGGGGGGTTAGTAGCCAATGGCTACTAGCCCTGAGGGTGGGTACACCCTCTTTGTGCCTCCTCCCTGAGGGAGGGGGGCACATCCCTAATCCTATTGGGGGAATCCTTCATCTGCAAGATGGAGGATTTCTAAAAGTTAGAGTCACCTCAGCTCAGGACACCTTAGGGGCTGTCCTGACTGGCCAGTGACTCCTCCTTGTTGTTCTCATTATCTCTCCTGGACTTGCCGCCAAAAGTGGGGGCTGTGTCCGGGGGCGGGCATCTCCACTAGCTGGGGTGCCCTGGGGCATTGTAACACGAAGCCTGAGCCTTTGAGGCTCACTGCTAGGTGTTACAGTTCCTGCAGGGGGAGGTGTGAAGCACCTCCACCCAGAGCAGGCTTTGTTTCTGTCCTCAGAGAGCACAAAGGCTCTCACCACATGGGGTCAGAAACTCGTCTCTCAGCAGCAGGCTGGCACAGACCAGTCAGTCCTGCACTGAACAATTGGGTAAAATACAGGGGGCATCTCTAAGATGCCCTCTGTGTGCATTTTTTTATAGATCCAACACTGGCATCAGTATGGGTTTATTATTCTGAGAAGTTTGATACCAAACTTCCCAGTATTCAGTGTAGCCATTATGGAGCTGTGGAGTTCGTTTTTGACAGACTCCCAGACCATATACTCTTATGGCTACCCTGCACTTACAATGTCTAAGGTTTTGCTTAGACACTGTAGGGGCATAGTGCTCATGCACATATGCCCTCACCTGTGGTATAGTGCACCCTGCCTTAGGGCTGTAAGGCCTGCTAGAGGGGTGACTTACCTATGCCACAGGCAGTGTGAGGTTGGCATGGCACCCTGAGGGGAGTGCCATGTCGACTTAGTCATTTTCTCCCCACCAGCACACGCAAGCTGGCAAGCAGTGTGTCTGTGCTGAGTGAGGGGTCCCTAGGGTGGCATAAGACATGCTGCAGCCCTTAGAGACCTTCCCTGGCATCAGGGCCCTTGGTAACAGGGGTACCAGTTACAAGGGACTTACCTGGGTGCCAGGGTTGTGCCAATTGTGGAGACAACGGTACATTGTAGGTGAAAGAACACTGGTGCTGGGGCCTGGTTAGCAGGGTCCCAGCACACTTCTCAGTCAAGTCAGCATCAGTATCAGGCAAAAAGTGGGGGGTAACTGCAACAGGGAGCCATTTCTTTACAGCTGGCGTCCCATAGGGCTCCACCTGTCACCTCTGCGGATAGTTTGCGGGAGAGATAATGAGAGAGGAGAGAGAGAGAGAGACTGTGTGAAATTTTCGGGTTACACATTCTCATTACAGTTGTTAATGTGACTACTGGAGAATCTATTTTATGAAAGTTCCGTCCCCATCAGATAGTTTGGGATCGATGTACCTGTTGCACAAATGTACCTTTAACCTGATGGCATATATTTCCTTTTCCAGTTAGTAAGTTTGCTGCAAAGATGTGTGTCTAACATTTAGATCACAGGTTTGAATACCTGCAGGGTAAGCACAATCTTTTACCATTCTAAGTCTAACAACTGGCATACATTTTAAGTCATAACAAGAGAAAGGGATATATCCCACAACATATGGCCCCACACAAGCTATGTTCTGTCGTGAAAAGAAATAAAGATGTCTCTCAGGCACACAACTGATATGAACCTAATGTAGCAAGGTGGACACGGCTGTGAGTATGAGATTGTTTCAACCCGCTTTTGATTTGTGTGCTGAGCCTGGTTCCTTTCTTTGACAAGGATGAGTCCTGATAAAAATGGACAAATGAGAATGCTAGCACTGAGAGGTGATCAGTGCTTGCCTACTTAAATCATTGCCACCCAGAATGGGTGATTGTGTTGAGCATTACAACTGAGATTTAGTGGGAGAGGAGGAGAATTTCAACCCAGGAATTATGGGAAAGGGTGCATCACAGTAGGTATTTAAGGAAAGGGAGTGACACATGAAAAGAGGGAGCGTTGGTTCAGGATAGCTATACAATCTAAAAAACATAAATATATGCTATGGCCATGATCCTTATGTAATGAGCCTACTACAGTTCACCTAGGAGCTCTGCATTTTTCACTTCACTGCCTTGGCAGGTTTAGTTCACAGCCTTGGCTGGTTCAGTTAAACAGTGCCAACACTCCTGCACTTGTGGGAAATCTGATGTATATATGTGGTATTTCTATAGTGCAAACCTAGCCAAAGGCTGTGGAGTGCTGTACAGGGCCAAAGACATGCATAAAGTAAAAGAGTGAGAAAAGAGGTTGTGGATGGCTAAAGCAGTGCGATGTATCATTCTTTACAGTCTTCAACTCTTTCCTAACTTGGAGCGGTCCTGATGGTAAACAATATCACTACTGAAGTTGATGTCTATGATCACCTCAATACAAGTGAGGTTGAAATAGGTGGATATTCCCACAAACACCATGCACATAAGACTTGAAGTTGTTCAAAAATATCTTTGTTCTTTCTTACTTATGTAGAAACCCCAATGACTACATCTGCTACAGAAGAGCCTCGTGGTCATGAATGTGCTGAAAAGAGGATTCGGTTACCTGCTGCTCATCTTCATTACTCTAAGTCTTGCTCCTCTAATTCACAGTCCACATTGACACTATTTGCCTGTGCGACTTATAAGAAGTCAAACTTCAATTCTGGCAACATTGGGATAGCTACTCCAGGGTACCCACATCAAGAGTGACGATATAGATTCATTCTGCCATTTCCTTGGCATATGCACTAGTATTGGTTCCACTTCCAACTGTGGTGCAAGCATATTCTACCTTGGAACTTGGAGACTTCATGGACAGGTGATGCACTGGGAATTCTAGGGTAACACCTGCAAATGAGCCACTTTATTTTTACAACGACTAGTGGTAGAGGATGGAGGACCTTCTTGGTTTGGAATAGGAGTTTTAGAGATCTGTGTTTGAAGTTCAAAACTACTGACATTAGACACACTTTTGTTTTGCCAAAGTTCTAGTTCGTTGGTTGTCTACATGGTACAAATCCATGGTTCGTTTGACATACTGGATTATTAAACACTTGAGACAAGGAATAGGAAGGTGGTGGTAATAATTCAATTACTTAGCCATAATCTTAATTGCTCCTAGTTCTACTCTTCCTCACCGCAATCCTTGTACAAGAGTGGTACAAATCTTTGGGTTCATGGCCTTGCTAACGGTTAGGGAAGTGAGGGCCAGTGCTAATATGTAAAAAATAAATACAAGTTTTTCTTAAGAGTCCAACAGTGGTGCTATAAAATGCCAATTTAGCTCAGCGCCTGGTTTGCTGAATGCCAAGGCAGCCTAGCTGCGACAGTACCTCACACTTCTTTATTCCATCTATTCATCTCACTCTTGCAGGTTTTAATTCATCCATGCCTTTATCACTGTTTTCCCAGTTTTATCTGCCTCTCTACCCTTTCCGAATTTCTCTCTTTTGCTTAGGTAAAAGATTGATGATGAAACATACGTCTCAACCACCGGCGCAAATTAAGGCTCTGATGATTGGTGCAGCACGATAAAATATCATCCGCTGGACATGTGGGGCAGCATTAGAATGAGCATTTTCTTACAAGCAGCATATATTCATATTCAGGACAGGAGCCTCCTCACTGGTGAGACCTTTGGTGGTTAGTAGCATTTCCGCATGCTGTAACCCCAAAAAACATCAATGCATTCAAAATTTGCAAGTGACCATCAGGACTGTAAAAGGTCCATGCAAATTCAATAAACCAGTACATCTAATTTCCTCAGTTCAGCAAAATCAGCAAAGAGGGGCCTTCTCTTTTTAAATGGAACCTGCTGTGTTTTTTAGAAGAGGAATATCATACAAAAATATCCCAGCAGTCTACTTAAGCGCAGGGCGTTTTTCATTTGTAAGTCCTGATGACAAGACAATTACTACTTTTTAAGAATTATAACACTTGCTAAGTATAAATATTGCAGCAATTAGAGCTATTTGGTCAGTTTCATTACGAAAATCCATTCCTGTTGCGAGCTGGATAATCATGGTAGTATCATTTCGATGCTCTTTTTTATGGGTTTATACTAATTAGGACAATCTAAGTTAGGTTTAGAAAGGCATTCATTTTAATTATACCAATACAATTTCGTACGCTACTAGGAAAATATTAAGATCTATGCCTTATGCTAAAATACACCTTCTATTCATTTTTTAACTCAGAACTCAGGCTGCGTTGGCCCGTGGATTATTTTTTAATTTCTCTTCATTACCGCAGGACAGATAATTAGAAATCTGTGCAAAAGACAATAACAAAAAAACAGTGAGAGGCGCAATCGTAGTTCTTTCTAGTTCAGCTTATTCCAGTGTTTCAATGGATAAACGGCTAGGCAGTACAATCTATGGGAGTTACACAAGAATATTTCAACCCCTGTCTAAATTGCGCTTAAAACCCCTCTCCAGTTATGTACATCCTGATGAAAATATGCAGCCAAATGGCAAAATGTTTTCTCCTGTCGTTCTCTCCAAACGTTTTCACACGTTCGTCCTTGTCTAACTTCACACCACAGACTGTATCAGAAACGCGACGTTAGTCTTGTTCGGTGATTTAGTGCATCCTCAGATGGACAGTGAATGATGAAGAATTTACATACCTTACACTAACTACATAGCTGGAACTCCCCCTTTAAGGATTGGCATTTGAGAATGCTTTAGCTGTCGCACGAGGCTCATTTTTTTGTTTTTAAATATTACAATATCTATAAATATATAAAAATAGAGTGGAGTAGTGTTTTCAATGTCCTTCTCTGTTATACTCTAATGAACATTTTGATTCTATCCTCTGCAGAACATAGCACAGGGCCATTGGTCAGTTCACTTCAGCCACTGTATCTGCTCACAGTGAGGAATGGCATTTTGCTTGTGCATATTATTCTACAAAATAGTGTTGAACGTTCCTTTTAGAACCTAGATTGGGCACCCTTATTTTAGCTCTATGCCCATAGCCTGTGCCTGCCACAGACACACACATTTTATTTGTTTATTAATTTTATTGTATATTAGCACAGCTCACTTTTCAGCATGGTTGTTTTTTTATATTTTAATCAGCTGCCTTTCTGAGAAAGCAAAGTTATTTGTGTTTTACATTTACCAGTCCTTTGCACGCATTTCACTCTGTGCCCTGCTCAAGGCTGTCATATACACCATAGTTTACCCAGTATTGTCACTCCAAGAGTTACAGAGTCAAACCTCAAACCACAGACATTTCATCACGTCAGGACCTTTCTTAGAACAGAATATATTTTGCTATATATGCACCACATAGGCCATTGGAGGGTACAGGGCATTCCGAGCATGGCCGTTTGGGAATGTGCACCATTCTATTGACAGCTCTGCTGAGCCAGGCCTTGTCTTTCCAGCCAACCGAGAGGACTGCCAGCAGAGAACAGGCAGACCCTTGCCTACCTTTCAGGTATGGGGTTGGGGCTCTTTCCACAGACCGGGGCGGGCACCAGGGCTAACACCACTATGCCCTCAAGTTTAGACATAAGGATGTCGGTAGGAATCACTAGATCTTATGATTAGATATGTTTATATTTTTTACTATAATGGTCACAACTATCACTGTATAACGTTTCATCTGCTTAATAATTATAGCCCACAATTCTTATCATCGGATACAATTGCTTCAATAAATGTATTGAAGCTTATCCTGCATCTCTTTTTCTACCTTAGCATGTGTGAGATTTTGTGTAACTAAGAGAAAGGTGTATGATATGTTCCACCACACAAATGTCATGTTTCTAGGCTGCCACAAATCACCTTTACTTTCTAGGTTTGAGTGAGATGCTGCTAGCTAGCCAACGAAGTCAGGCCAACAGCTTCCAGTCTGTGTGGGACTGACTTAGCCACCCACACTCACTCAGTGGGGCTGCCACCGTAAAGTTAGCAGTCTTACCCCCAAGGTAAGAGTCCTACGACAATAGCTCCCTTTAGTTCCAGGGCTGGTCAGCCAATAAGTCATTTCATTTCTTTTTTGAAGTTTTGTTTTGCTTTTTAAACACTGTTTTCTCTTATGTTCCAGCTCCATACTTCCCATGACACGGCTACCAGCCTACTTTTTGCTGCTTGCTGTACACCACATTCCATGTGGGCACTGCTGTGGGTGCACAACTTTGTATTGGATTTCCCATTCATTATTATTAATAAAGCATGTTAAAAATCTTTTAAAATGGCCACCTGTTCATGTTCCGGCACAAACACCCATTTTTGAATCTTTTTGGAATATTTTTTCACTGCTTACTGTTCCAAGATGACCAATCTGGTGTTTTCAATGTGGTAGACATCTTGGAATAGTAAACAGGGATAAGGTATTAAAAAAATATTAATAGATGGCCACATGTGAATGAGCATACGTGGGTGGACATTTTTGGATGGATTTTAACTTACTTTATTAATAGTAAAGAATTAGAAAAATGGGCACTTACACATTAGGTAAAACTTTCCCCAAACATTCGCCAAACCAATAGCTCAGTATGTGGCATTTAAAGCCAGACATTGCTATTGAGAATGCTTGTGTTTTTTAGGTGTTTCCCCATACGGTTAAAAAAAAGTCTAACCACTTTGGTACAACGCTCTAAGTATGCTCATTGACCTAGTAACAGAAGTTACCAGCCCTAACTAGATAGCAATATCCAAGCCAACGCCACAGGTCAGGAGGAAAAACATGCAGGAATCAGTACAGAAACACAGATTCCCGCATTTTCCCCAATATCCTGTAATATGGAGTACTTCTGCCAATAAAATGCATGCCACCCGAAATGTATACTCACAGTATAGATAATTAAATAGAGGGGGGATACCTCCCATTTTTTTGCCCAATTCATAATTAATTGCTAACTGTGGGAGATGATGTGGTACGGTACTGTGTTAAATAGAGGGTGAAAACAAGGGAACCAATGATTTGGGCATGTTATGGTATCTTGTGCCATGCAATGCTACGCTATGTACATGTTAACTAACCATAAAATGCACGCATTTACTATCACTGGGCTCTTTCCTCTGAAATACCAAATAGGTTAAAAAGATGCAGTCGCAAAGCAGAGCCGATCCAGATCAGGCCATGGAAGTGTTGGTGGTCATGCAAAGTTCTGATGGCAGCACGAGGCAGGTCCAGAGCTGACCTGACAGGAAAATAATACCATGTTCCGTGCAGCAGTTCTTCTTGGAAAAGATCATACAATAAGAAACATACAGTAGGCTAACCATAACATGTGTGACTTTCACCATACAGTATATAGCAGCTGTGGTAAGAAATTTTCCATAACTTAATTGCAGATCCCTTATCTTATATACACTTACAATAGTACAGTATACTGGGTGCAATAAATCTAAACAAAAGCCAGCGTGGTCTCAATGTTCAAACCACACGTGGGTTGAAGGAATAGATACACTACAAAGATTATTTGGACGTACATTCATGTTCATGTTTGCACACTTTTAAGCATAAAGTACCAGCAAAACGTTTCTTATTCTTCAAATTTCTTGTTTATTTTTCCTTTCAAATGTAAATGCATCACCCAAAAAAAACAATAAAACCCGAAACCAGATGGCCTCCCAGCCACCTTTAACAAAACCCTTAAGATATGTCAGCCGACCGTGTTTAAATACTTTCAGCATTAGGGGAGGGTGTACCTTAAGTTACAATTGCACTTATATAGGGCTTCATATCCTTGAAGTAGTATAGACTCGCTTTCTAAGGACAGCCAGTAACCTACGTCATGCATTTTGGACCATGATTGACAGCTCAATGGGATGAATTGAACACTAATTCTGTGCCCACGTCCAATAAAAAAATGCAACCGTAGTCACCCCCTTGACCAGTCAAGTGGTGATATTATGCCAACTATTGCCTCTGTCAACTACAGGCATTTGCTTGTGCCTTTATCTGGCGGATTGTTCTCCTAAATTAAAAAGACCGAATCTATTTCAAGATTCAAGATCATCTGGAGGAGCATGTACGCTCCAGTTGGCTTAATCCACAGCAAGTCAATCAATCAACAAATGTATAGAGCACGCTACTCTCCCGCAAGGGTCTCAAGGCGCTGGGGGTGGGTTAAGGGGGGGCCGATTACTGTTTGAAAAGCCATGTCTTGAGGTGTTTTCTGAAGGGCATGAGGTTCTGAGTCTTGCGGAGGTTGGTTGGGAGGGAGTTCCAGGTTTTGGGGGCGAGGTAGGAGAAGGATCTGCCTCCTGTGGTGGCGTGTTGGATGCGGGGGACTGTGGCGAGTGCGAGGTCGGCAGAGCGGGGGTGGCGAGTGGGGGTGTGGAAGTTCACTCTTTCGTTGAGGTAGGTTGGTCCAGTGTTGTGGAGGGATTTGTGTGCGTGGATGAGGATTGTGAAGGTGATCCTCTTGTCGATTGGAAGCCAGTGAAGGGCTCTGAGGTGTGAGGAGATGTGTTCATGGCGTGGGAGTTCCAGGATGAGGTGGGTGGCTGAGTTCTGGATCCTCTGGAGTTTTCGCTTGAGTGTGGTGCCGGCGTAGAGGGCACTTCCGTAGTCTAGCCTGCTGCTGATGAGTGCATGGGTGACGGTCTTTCTGGTCTCTATGGGAATCCATTTGAAGGTTTTTCGTAGCATGCAGAGGGTGTTGAAACTGGAGGCAGTGATGGCCTTGATTTGCTGGGTCATGGAGAGGGAAAGGTCTAGGATTATGCTGAGGTTGCATGAGTGGTTTGCGGGTGTTGGTGGGGATCCTAGGGCGGTGGGCCACCAGGAGTCGTCCCATATAGTTTTGTTGGGGCCGAAGATGATGATTTCGGTTTTGTTGGAGTTTAGCTTGAGGTGGTTTGCTGTCATCCATTTAGCGGTGTCAAGGAGTCCAGCGTGGAGGTTGGTTTTGGCGGTGGTAGGGTTTCGGGTGAGGGAGATGACGAGCTGGGTGTCGTCTGCGTAGGATATGATGGTGATTCCGTGTGGTCTGAGGATGTTGGCGAGCGGGGCCATGTAAATGCTGAAAAGGGTGGGGCTGAGGGAGGACCTTTCGGGGACTCCACAGATGATCTTGGTGGCTGTAGAGTGGAAGGGAGGGAGGCGGACTTTCTGGGTTCTTTCAGTGAGGAAGGAGGCAAGCCAGTCTAGGGCCTTGTGTCGAATACCTGCGCTGTGGAGGCGTGTGCAGAGTATTTGGTGGCAGACAGTATCAAAGGCAGCGGAGAGGTCCAGGAGGATGAGTGCGACCGTTTCGCTCTTGTCAACTCTGGTTCTGATGTTGTCAGTACAAGCGATGAGGGCGGTCTCAGTGCTGTGGTTCTTGCGGAATCCAGACTGGGAGGCGTTGAGTGTGTTGCTTTCCTCTAGGAAGTGTGACAGGCCGGTGTTCACTAGTTTTTCAGCGACTTTGGCGGGGAAGGGGAGAAGCGAAATAGGGCGGTAGTGGTGAGGTCATCTGGGTCTGCTTTGGGCTTTTTCAGGAGTGCCATGACTTCTGTGTGCTTCCAGGAGTCTGGGACGGTGGCGGCGTCCAAAGATTATGGCGTGAAGCTTGGGTGCGATGGTTGGGCTGGCTTTGTTGAAAATGCGGTGGGGGCAGGGGTCTGAGGGGGAGCCTGAGTGGATGGAATTCATTGTTTTTCGGTTTCTTCGTCCTTGGTAGGGGCCCAGGTGAGAAGTAGGTTGGGGGGGTTGTCGTTGCTGATCATGTCGGTGGTGGGGGTGTCGAGTGCCTGTGGTGTGAAGCTGTTGTGTATGTCTAAGATTTTGAGGTGGAAATGGTTGAAGAGGGAGTCGCAGAGGGGTTGTGTGTGAGTGGGGTCGATGTTGCTGGCTTTGGAGAGCTCTTTGATGATGGTAAAAAGTTCCTTGCTGTTGTGTGAGTTACTGTCTATGCGTTCCTTGTAGTATGCCTTTTTGGTGGTGCGTATGAGTTGGTGATGTTTGCGTATGGTGGTTTTGAGGGTGGAGAAGTTGGTGGTAGAGGGTTCCTGTCTCCAAGCTTTCTCTGTTTTGCGGCATTCACGCTTGGAGGCTTGGAGCTCAGTGGTGAACCAGGGGGCGTTCTTGATATTGCGGGTGGTGATGTTTTTTCTAAGAGGGGCGAGTGAGTCTGTGCAGGTTGTGATCCATTGTGTGAGGTTGGGCGGCAGTGTTGGCGTCATCGGTGTTGGGGGGGGTTCTGTGCGAGTTGGGCGTTCAGGTGTTCTGTGGGGATCTTGTCCCACATGCGGTAGGGTGTGGTGTGTTGCTGGTGGTGTGTGGGGGGTTTGGAGAAGAAGAAGTGGACGCAGTGGTGGTCAGTCCAGTGGAGTTCGGTGGTGTGAGTGTAGGTTATGTGGTTGCTCGAGGTGAAGATTGCGTCTAGTGTGTGTCCTGCTGAGTAGGTGGGTGATGTGACCAGTTGTTTGAGTCCGAAGTTTGTGAGGTTGTCTAGAAGGGATGTGGAGTTGTGGTCGTGGGGGGTTCTCCAGGTGGAAGTTAAAGTCACCAAGGAGGATGTAGTCTGTGGAAGTGAGGGCATGAGGGCTGATGGTGTCACAGAAGTGGTCTGTAGATGAGGGTTCCTCTGAGGGTGGTGGTGTTGTTTATGTGAATTAGGAAGTGCATGTGTTCTTCGCTGTCTAGTGTGTTGTGTGTGTTGGTGAACAGAAAATGTTGACAATATGTGTCAAATTGTCAATAGAGTCAATTTCGCCTCACCATAACAATGCAAAATAACTACCTGCTGGAATAAAATATTTTAGGTCTAGTAAAGGTTTTGACTTCATCAGGTGACCAAACCATTGGATCAAAGCTGTGCGATACCCCCTAATTATTTGAGCTTTGGCTAACTTTGGCTAACTTAACATACAGTTTTCTAGGAATGAGATCAGCAACAGGTAGTCTAAAAGTGTCCACTCTCTCTGACCTCCCTGGTCTTTGCCAAGAGTGTGGGACGTCTACTGCAAAAAAAAAACAAAAAACAGACGAGGCTATTTTGGTGCTCAATGTGGCTAACACATATAAAAAATTAATTTTGGCTGCTAGTGATGTACAACTCAGGCTTCGTGGCACCAAAAGACATACCAGAGAAAGCAGATCATAGACAATTACCATGAATTGAGCAGCTGTTTGTGGAACACTGCGCAGAACATTGGTCTCAGCCGTATACAATGCTCTTGGCATAAATGATTGCTCTGATAACTTTCCTTGCATATTAGAGTAGAAAAAAGATATCTGAATACAAATTATGATTGAGTCGTTAAACTCCATCTGTGGACTGGGGCTGCCATTTTATGTTTGCATTCAGACAAAGGAAATGGTACAGCTAATCGGACACATTGCCACACATAAGCTACATAGCATTTATCCATCAAACGCTATTCTATACTGAGCGTGGCCAGGAGGACACTTTGGCACATATTTCCACAAGGGACCTCCGTTTCTGACACAGTGTTAGATTTGTTGCAGACACTCACTAGCGTTAGGTAATTAACTCAGGTGATTTGTTTGGCAGAAACAGACATGTCGGGATTTAATACTTGTGGAAGACCTACTTTTGTGGAGACTGGCAGCTCACTTATGAACAATGGTCAGACTGGCTATATCACTGTGCAGGAAAAGCCAGATGATCCATTTAGAATGTTATATTAACTCATGTTAAATATTGTTTATCAGCGCTTGTAGACTGGGGCATCTTGGCACTACAGAAACAACATAGCATGTATTTTAAGGTAAATGGGACGTTACAACTTCTTTTGAATGTAGCCTTTTAAGGAAGGTGAATAAAAAATAGAAAAATGGTGGTTTGGATCAAAACATGGCATACATTGTCAATGGAGGTATTAACCAAAACACTTAAAAACACTTCTAACAAATAATGGCACATCAATGAATGTATGATTTACTTTGAATTCTTACGGTGAGGGAAGGGATAAACCACAACACAGCTAGCTAATCTTTAGGGGGACATCGAAGTATTCTCAACAAAAATGCATGGGGAGTTTAACTGAGGCATTTAAAGAATGGGGCTGCTTTCCTGCAAATTGCAAATGCAGGGATAACATTCATGGGTATAGAAAAGAGCTACAGTTCACAGTAATATGATTTTTTTCCAGCAGCTCTGCCTGGAAATAGTTGTGAACTGTTATATTACTCTTTTTGAAATTATGACAATGCAGGAAGGAGGCAACCCACTTCAGACCGAGACATCTACAGAACCTGCTGATTTGAGGTTGCGTTTTTTGTATTGTTACAGAATATACTCACATCTATGCTCCCTAGCAAGTAGGAACTACCAAGTCATATCTAAAGGTGTATCATCCTATCATGTAAAGGTACCAGTGGTAACAGCTCTATCGTAACCTCACCATGGACAAAATAGTCAATAAGCATGGCGTAGAATGATGAACTGTGTGGAACCGAAGAGTTTAGTATAATTCTTGAAAAAAGAATGATAACTTGTGACATATTCATGTAGGACCTTGTTTCTTTGATTCCAATAAAAGCTCACCCTGAAAAAACAGATGCAATAAAAGGATCTAATTACCGAGTCTGAACACCAGTAAAGCACTGTGATAATTACACTGGACAATAGAAAACTGATACCCCATATACTTGGCAAATAAAGATACACGTGTATGCTGTACTGTCATGAATCACATAGCAATGTCCCTTTTGTGCTCCAATGTGAGTTCCACAATCATGCTCATCAAAGCATGTATGATGTGGAATGGAGTGAGGTTATGTGGAAGCAAGTCTATGATTAAGTTTTTCAATCTCTTCACCTCTGTTCAGAAGAAAGCACATATTCCAAGACTTATCAGTCTCCAGATACATCCTGCAGATGTATTACCTAAATTAGATGCAAAAAATAGATTTTCCTCAGGATTTGTGGAGAGCGCAATTTCACCCATGTATCATGCTACTGAGGTAAAGCTGGCTTTTAATGGCAGCACCAAGGTATGGGGCAATGTTAACTGTACAGATCTTTCACTTCCGGTTCACTGCAGCAGGCACTTTAAAAAAAAGTTATGCCCGAACAGGCAGTAACAAATTTGTTCCAGACCGCATGCAGACTTTTGGCTAGGACCACACGGTATGTCCATCATGCTACTGGGGGCCCGCGCCCAACTTCGCTACCTCTCTCTTTGCTTCCATTATTTTTTTTCTCCCTTCTCCTCTGCACCCTGCCAGTTGAAACTGCACAAACTGACAATACGATTCTTTAGGGGCATTAACTGTATCTGTTTCTCTCCTTTTAGGAAATCTGACAATACAATTCTTTAGGGGCATTAACTGTATCTGTTTCTCTCCTTTTAGGAAATAGGGACATCTATCACAGTTAACAGGTACATTTCTATACTTCACACCACACATGAAGCAGTAAACCATGAGCTTTGAATTGAACAAATAAGCACTAATGCATAGCGCTTGTTGGAAATATATTCATCTCCGCCAAACAGAGCACCTTTCTTTATCATTACAGGACAGTGACCCATAATTTAGGAACATGGGTGTGCTTCAGTCACCCCGTCTTTAAATAATAATTAAAAATAATAAATACATGTAATCATATGTTGGCTGTAGAACTGTGAGCGATAAATAAAACATAAAAGAATGCAACCAATAATTGCCTAACTGCACATTTTTTTCTTATTTTCTTTCCCTTAAGATAAAGATTTTCTTCTTCCTTTTTGAAGTAATTTATCTTAAAATCATGCAATATAATAATGTAATATAAATTGTGCTGGCATCTCTAAATCAATATATATTTCTTTTTTACCATTACCTGCTAGACTGCAAAAGCATTGACTTATTCCTATCTTTTAGCCAGGTGAAATAAATTTGACTCAGAAAGCTATTGCACTTGGTAAATTAGCGCTGCAATTAGCTCATATTATTGCTGTCCCCCAGTTCAATGTGGTTTTCTAGGGTATTTGGGACAACACTTGTAACCTGATGGATTACTCTGTATTTGACTGACTCGATTAGGATTATGTTGACCAACCTGCACCCACAAACTCTGCATCTTGTTTGGTTTCTTCATATGTTCATATATGCATTCTCCTGACAGTTGAAGTTCCGGTTCGGTGTATGCAGTAGAATATAAATGGGAAAGGAACTTCAAGTATACTTTGTATTGGGGGGCATGACCAAGCAAGATGTCCGGCGGGACGTGCTCCTAGTGAGCTCCCACCATCCCGGCGAATCCTTTCATAATCCTGGGATGCCCTTGAATTTTACACCCCTCCAACAGCATCTACTGGACCCCTGGGGGTCGCGGGCTGCTACCGCTCGCTGAATCTGGCCAGATCCGGGTCGCGGAGGTGCTTGCAGCCACGCGCAAGAGACGGCACAGGCTGACGATGCTGGGCCGTGCCGGTGCCCTTGCCTAACGGCTGGACCCGGTAAGGGGATCTTCTCCCCTGTATTCTTTTTTGGATTCCCAATTGAAGGCTGGTGGCGCTTGATCGACTTCTGGAGCCTCTACTTGGTGGCAGAACGGAGATTTGATTCCGGTCGGCCTGGCTGGCCCTGGGCGAGGCCTGGAGGTGGAGTGGCCTGTGCGCCCGATGAGAAGGGGGCCCCGGGCCCACAAGTGCACCTGGGAGACGGCTGGGAAACACAGAGGAGACAGTGGCTGCAGGTTTGGAACAGCACCTGCTTGGGAGCTCCTTGCTGATGCCTGTGACCTCTGTGGGGGGTGCCTAGACGTGGGAGACCAGGTTGGAGTGCTACTTGAAGAGTGGTGTCTTCCCCTGGGTTTGCTAGGATTACAGAGACTTTTAGGCCTCCTGCCTGTGTCTGTTGGGCTGGATGGTGATTGGCCTGTGCAGGTGCCCTTCTGGTGCTTAACTTACCTGCTCTGGACTACCTAACTGCTGCTGGGGTGTTTTGATCTATGAGGCCACGGAGGTGATGGTGAGGCCTTGGATACTGTGAGCTGCAGGTGTCTCCTTGCCATACGGGGCTTCAACGCAGAAGATACGATTTGCACGACGGCTGCCCTGGGATGGGGCGATATCGGTGGACCGATGTGTCACAGGGCAACACTATGGAACAATATACCACTGTTGTGCCCTTACCGCAGTGCGCTGCACGGCTGGGAGGGACTGAAGAAGGCCAGAGTGAGATGACCCCGGCCGAAGAACCGTCGCAAGCTGAGATTCTTGCCGCTATTCAGGGTTTGAAATTGGCACTTGAAGGCAAAATAGTAACAGTGGCTGTGGAGGTGAACCTCCTCAGGGCGGACCTCAGAAAGGTGTCTGACAAGGTCATGGTGGCGGAGGGCTCTATTGTGGAGCTAAAGACAGAGGTAGGGGCTCTACGTAAGCAGATGGCGCAGGCTAGCTCCACGGTCGGCAAACTGGAGGTGCGACTGGTGGATGCTGAAGGCCGTTCTCGGTGAACTGTTGGGATTCCCGTAGTGGGCGGATGGGTCAGCGGCCGAAACGTTCATAGGAAATTGGATCAGGGATGTGCTGCAGCCAGTGGGCCTCTCCAGAATGTTTGTGGTGGAGAGGGCTCATGGGGCGCTTGTGGCACCTCCGCGACCTGGTGAGAACCCAAGGGCCATCTTCGCACGTCTCCTAAATTACAAGGATAAGGACTGTGTTTTTTGGGCGGCTCGTGACTCGGACAAGGCGGTGTTTGAGAATGGGAAGATTTCCATCTATCCTGATTACGCCAACAAGGTACAGAACTCACGGAAGAGTTTCCTTGAGGTGAAGGCGAAGCTCTAGGCAATGAATGTTAGATACATGCTTTTATACCCAGCGCGCTTAAAGGTGCTCTCTGGAGGCAGGTCCCAATTCTTCGAACAACCAGAGGAGGTTTGGAGATGACTGGAAATGTGGGATAAGGCAACACCGAGCAGGCCAACTGGGACTGGTGGAGTGGCTCATCGGGCTTCTAGGGCTGATGGCCCTGGCTGGTAGATCCCTGAGGGTGGCCTGTCGGAGGACACTGTGGCTCGGGGGATGGCTGAGGACCCTGCCCTCCGGATCGAGATACAACATGATGGGACGATGGCGGCGGTACCTGCTGGGTCGGTGGATGGCTCTGGCAGTAGGCCGGAGTTGGACTCCTTGTTGGCCTCTGCGCAGGACTGACTTTCTACCTGTCATGCCCTCTTCCGGGGGGCCTGGCCCCGTTTGGGAGCGGTCTGCTTCTAGATGGTGATGCTGTGTGATGGTGTACTGTGCCCTGGAGGGGCACTGTCATCATAAGGGCGTGGCCGGAGTTTATGTGGGGGCAATGCTAATAACATGCTGCAATGATGGTTCATGGGTGGGCAATGCTATATGGATACCGGGGTAGGGGGTGAGCGCTCCACGCTTGTGGTAGGTCTTGAATGGGGGAGCGGGGTTAGGCTGTTGTCCTGGCAACATTTACGGATTGGATCTGCAGTATGGTGGTTTGTTTCAGTTGTTATACTGTATGTCCGGGTGGGGGCTGACTGTGGGGATTAATTGGCACAGTTTGCCAAAGTTTGTTGTTGGTTTTACAGTGCAGGTATTATGGAGTGACAGGCATGAGATACCTTTCTCACCTCTTCTTGGGTGGATGGCCGATAGGGGGAGGTGGGAGAGTGGGGGAGTTGGTAATCCAGTACCAGAATGGGTCGCCAGATTAATATGTTGATGTGGATTGTCAGGGGGTTGAAGAGTTTCACCAAAAGATACAGGGTACACTCCTTTTTAAAGAGGCAGAAGTGCACATTGCCTGTCTCCAAGAGATGCACATGACGGAGGAGGAGGGGCTAAAGCTCTCTAAGAAATGGCGGGGTCAAATGTTTTCTTCCTCCTTCTCCTCTTATGGGATGGGGGTGACAGTGTGGGTGGCTCCTGGGGTTCCTTTTACCCACACGTATAGTGAGGCTGATGTTGAGGGGAGGTATGTTCTAATTGAGGGCATTCTGGATGGCTCACCCATCACTATTCTTAACACTTATACACCCAATATTGATGACCCCTCCTTTTACACCAACATGCCGGAGATCCTGGGGGTGAGTGTAGATAAGCCTATTATTTGGGCAGGGGATTATAACTGTATATTGAGTTATATTGCCTCCCGCCGAAGCTAGGGACCAAGCCCCAGATGGTGAGGTCACTTACGGATGTGATGAGTCAGTTGGGGTTATGGGATAGTTGGAGAGAGTTACATCCAGAAGGTAAAGAGTTTACCTGTCACTCTAGAACCCATAATACTCACGCCCAATTGGATAGGTTTCTTTTAGCTGGTCTTCACGGCTCTCAGGTATTGGAGGTCTCACATTTGGGTCGGTTTCTGTCTGATCATGCTCCTGTCTTGATGCAACTACAATGGGAGCGCTGCACGTAGTTTGCGTTTACCGGCAGAATTTCTTGCTGATGTGAGGTGCAGGGATGGGTTGGGGGATGCCATTACTGGTTACCTGAACTTGAATTGGAATACAACAGCTTCTAGCGGACTGGAGTGGGAGGCCATGAAGGCGGTGGTGCAGGGGGTCTGCATTAGTACGGCGTGTGGAGTGTGTAGGCGCATGGAGTGTGAACTCACGGGGCTGGAGGAGGGACTAGGGGCACTGCAGCAGAAACTTCCAACAACAAGAGCAGTTGAAAGGGAGGAACTTAGGTTATATAAGGAAGTTAACGATTGTTGGAATACCTAGAGTAGGGTCACGGTCAGAGCCTATAGGCAGCACCTAGACCAGGAAGGGGATAAGGCTGGCAAACTTCTGGCATGGATTCTGAGGAGAGAAGTGGACTTCCCTCCTATACTACATATTCGAAATGTGAAGGGTGAGATAGTTACAAAACATGCAGATATTTTGAGGGTCCTGGTGGAACATCTACAGATGGTCTCAAGGGCTGGTCCGGTACCCCCGCGAGAGGGAGTAGTTTTTTTTTTTAAGCGGATGTGTCTCCCAAAGTTGGGTGCGGACAGCAGAGATGCTCTGGATGCGGCGATTACTGTTGAGGAAGTGAGCAAAGCAATGGCTGCGATGTCTAAGTCTAAGTCTCAGGGTGGAGACGGGTTTCATATTGAATTGTATCAGACGTTCTCTTTGACTTTGCAGGAGAAGCTTCTGGAAGTGTGTGAGGACGCCCACGTGTCTGGAAGGTTGCCAGAATCAATGCGACAAGGCATAGTCTGTTTGTTGCTTAAGCCGGTGGGGACCCTAGTGATCCTTCATTGTATCGCCCGCTCACTATGTTAAATAGTGATATTAAGATCCTCTGCAAAATCCTGGCCTCTCGACTTCGTGGGGTGATTCAGGGACTGGTACCCGAGGATCAGTGTGGGTTTATCCCTGGTCGCAGCACATCTTACAATCTGCGTCCTCTGGCCCATGTCCTACATGAGAAGGGGGTGAGAAAACTGAATTGGCACTAGTTTCTTTGGACCTTGAGAAGGCTTTTGTCATGGTTGAGTGGGGGCATCTACTGGAGGTTTTTGCATGGTATGGGGTTTGGTTCTGGTTTCTGTGCCTGGGTGCGGCTATTATACACTGCTTCCACTGCTCAGGTTCGGGTGGGGGGAACTCTCTGATGCCTGGGTGATTGGTAGGGGCACAAGGCAGGGTTGTCCACTCTGGCCTCTCCTCTTTGCTCTTGCTGTGGAGCCGTTGGCGATATGGCTTCGGGAGGGCTTGGCTCCATGGGGGATCAGGATGGAGCAGGTCACCCATGTGGTTTCTCTGCATGCTGATGATGCCCTAGTGTACCTCTGGGAACCTAGTGTCTCCGGAACTGAGAATACAGGATCTTCCGCCCTTTCGGGAAATGCAACAGTTAATGTCTGTGGAAGACTGGAGACTGGGCGGTTGTGAAGTAGTTGGGGATCTTTACCCCAATGGGGAATTCATTTCCTTCGCTGAGGCCAGGGACTTGTACGGTGTGGGATCTGGTCAGTTCCTCCAATACGCTAAGTTCAAAAGTCTGGCACATGAGATCTGGAGTGGTTTCCCAGTGGCTCCTGGTGCATCCTCTATACTACACAGTCTGATTAACTGGGGTGAAGGGTTGCATTTGATCACCCGGTTTCATAAAGCACTCCGTGAGGACGAGTCGACAGTAATGGGAGTGAGTCGCAGGGCCTGGGAGAGAGACCTGGGGGCACCCATGTCGGATTCTATTTGGGATCTAACACTGTCCATGGTGCGTAAGGTGTCATGTAATAATAGATTTAAGTTACTGCACTTTAACTTTGTACACAGGACGTACCTCACACCCAGTCGTTTAAATAAGATTGACTCAGGGCGCAAAGCAGGGTGTCCAAGATGTGATGTGCTGGATGCTTCCTTCTTGCATCTGGCTTGGACTTGTAGAATGGTGAACAATTTCTGGCACAATGTGGTGGTGAAAGTAGAGGAAGTGACAGGTTTGGGGATAGAGGCAACACCAATGGCTTGTCTATTAGGTGTGGTTCAAAAGCCGCGGGGTCGGAATATTCCATTTAAGTTATCCCAGCTGGCGTTGGTACTGGCTAGGCGCAGGGTAGCGATTGGATGGATGAGCACCTGGAGTCCATTGCTCCCTGATTGGATATGGGACCTCATGGAGTGGGGTGTGGCTGAGGA